>NC_091623.1:49764844-51076232 GCF_027580195.1 Bos mutus
ACCTGAGCCCCCTGCATGGGGAGTGTGGAGTCCTACCATTGGACAGGCAGGTGGACTGGATCCCGCATGCTCCAACTAAGAGCCTTCATGCCACGACTAAGACCTGGTGCAGCCGAAAGAAAGGATAAGGCTTGTCAATGGTGCTAGAAAGACCAGAGTCATTTTAAGTGTTAATAAACATTAATAAAGAAAGATATGATAGATGCTAAGATTTTCTGCCTAAATATAGTACAAGGAAGAACCTCATATGTATGTATCTCTAGTCCTATATCATATCTTTATTACCATATATGAATAAAGTCTGTTAATCTAAACAAAAATAAAGGTTGATGCTGTTAATGAGCACAATGCATGCAGGCGAGATAAAGCTGTTTATGGGCCAGGAGTCAAAAAACCTGCATGCAGTGAAAATTTTGGCCTAAAGTAATCTTGTGATTTTAGGCATGGCACTTACAGCTAATGCTGTAAAGAACAGTATTGCATAGGAACCTAGAATGTTAGGTCCATGAATCGAGGTAAAATTGGACATGGTCAAGCAGGAGACGGCAAGAATGAACATCACCATTTTAGGAATCAGTGAACTAAAATGGACGAGAACAGACATTTAATTCAGGTGGCCAGTATATCTACAACTGTGGGCAGGAATCCCTTAGAAGAAATGGAGTAACCCTCATAGTCAACCAAAGAGTTCAAAATGCAGTAGTTGGGTGCAATCTCAAAAACAACAAAATAATCTCAGTTTGTTTGCAAGGCAAACCATTCAACATCGCAGTTATCCATGCCCCAACCAGTAATGCCAAAGAAGCTGAAGTTGAAAGGGTTCTGTGAAGACCTATAAGACCTTACAGAACTATAAGACCTATAGACCTTATAGAACACCCAAAAAGACATCCTTTTCATCCCAGGGGACTGGAATGCGAAAGTAGGAAGTCAAGAGATACCTGAAGTAACAGGCAAGTTTGGCCTTGGAGTACAAAATGAAGCAGGGCAAGAGAACGCACTGGTCATAGCAAACACCTTCTTCCAACAACACAAGAGACAACTCTACGCATGGACATCACCCAGTGGTCAGTACTGAAATCAGATTGATTATATTATTTGCAGTCAGAGATGGAGAAGCTCTATACAGTCAGCAAAAACAAGACTTGAAGCTGACTGTAGCTCAGATCATGAACTTCTTAATGCCAAATTCAGACTTAAATTGAAGAAAGTAGGGAAAACCAGTAGGCAATTCAGGTATGACCTAAATGAAATCCCTTATGATTATTTAGTGGAAGTGACAAATAGATTCAAGAGATTAGATCTGATAGAGTGCCTGAAGAACTATGGACAGAGATAAGTAACACTGTACAGGAGGCGGTGACTGAAACCATCCCAAAGAAAAGTGCAAGAAGGCAAAATGGTTGTCTGAGAAGGCCTTACTAATAGCTGAGAAAAGAAGAGAGGAGAAAGAAGAAGTTATACACAACTGAATGTAGAGTTCCAGAGAACAGAAAGGCGAGATAAGAAAGCCTTATGTGAACAGTGAGCCTTATGTGAACAGTGCAAAGAAACAGAGGAAAACAATAGAATGAGAAAGACTAGAGATCACTTCAAGAAAATTGGAGATACCAAAGGAACATACCATGCAAAGATGGGCACAATAAAGGACAGAAATGGCAAGGACCTAACATAAGCAGAAGAGATTAAGAAAAGGTGGCAGGAATACACAGAAGAACTGTACAAAAGATCTTAAGGAACTGGATAGCCACGTTGGTGTGGTCACTCAACTAGCACTGGACATCCTAGAGTGTGAAGTCAAGTAGGCCTTAGGTAGCATTACTGTACAAACAAAGGTAGCAGAGATATGGAATGCCAGCTGAGCTATTTCAGTTCCTAAAAGATGATGCTGTTAAAGTGCTGCACTCAACATGTCAGCAAATTTGGAAAATTCAGCAGTGGCCACAGGACTAGAAAAGGTCAGTTTTCATTCCAGTCCCAAAGAAGGGCAATACCAAAGAATGTTCAAGCTACCATACAATTGTGCTCATTTCACATGCCAGCAAAGTAATGCTCAAAATCCTTCAAGCTAGGCTTCAGCAGTACATGAACTGAGAACTTCCAGATGTACAAGTTGGGTTTAGAAAAGGCAGAGGAACCAGAGATCAAATTGCCAACATAGAAAAAGCAAAGGAATTCCAGAAAAACACCTGCTTCATTGACTTTGCTAAAGCATTTAACTGTGTGGGTCATAACAAACTGTGGAAAATTCTTAAAGAGATGGGAATACCAGACCACCTTACCTATCTCCTGAGAAACCTGTATGCGGATCAAGAAGCAGCAATTAGAACTGGACAAAGAACAACAGACTGGTTCAAAATTGAGAAAGGAGTTCATCAAGTATGCATATTGTCACCCTGCTTACTTCTGTGCAGAATATGTCATGCAAAATCTGGGCTGAATGAATCACAAGCTGGAATCAAGATTGCCAGGAGAAATATCAGCAACCTCAAATATACAGATGATATCAATATAATGGCAGAAGGTAAAGAGGAATGAAAGAGCCTCTTGATGAAGTGAAAGAGGAGAGTGAAAAAGCAGGCTTAAACTCAGCATTCAAAAAGCTAATACCATGGTATCTGGTCCCACCACTGCATGGTAAATAGATGGGGTAAAAGTGGAAACAGTAACAGATTTTCTTTTCTTGGATTCCAAAATCATTGCGGACACTGACTGCAGCCATGAAATTAAAAAAAACAACAACACTTGTTCCATGGAAGGAAAGCTATGACAAGCTAGACAGAATATTAAAAAGCAGAGACATCACTTTGCCAACAGAAGTCGGTGTAGTCAAAGCTATGAGTTTTTCAGTAGTCTTTTGTGGGTGTGAGATTTGGACCATAAGAATTATAAGCACCAGAGCATTGATAATTGTGGTACTGGCGAAGACTCTTGAGAGTCTCTTGCACAGGAAGGAGATCAAACCAGTCAGTCCTAAAGGAAATCAATCCTCAATATTCACTGGACAGACTGATGCCGAAGCTTCAATGCTTTGGCCACCTGATGCAAAGAGCCGACTTACTGAAAAAGACTGTGATGCTGGGAAAGATTGAGGGCAGGAGGAGAAGGGAGCGACAGAGAAATGAGATGGTTGGATGGCATCACTGACTCAATGGACATGAGTTTGAGCAAACTCCACAAGTTAGTGAAGCACAGGGGAGCGTGGTGTGCTGCAGCCCATGGAGTGGCAGAGTCAGAGATGGCTTAGCAACTGAACAACAATTGTGTGATTTTAGGCATGGCGCTTACTTTCTGCTCCAACTTTTTTACCTTTCAAAGGTATTAAGGAAATACTCTAAGAGACCAGAAATTGTAAAATGAGTAGAAAAATTTTACCTCCAAAGGAGGGAAACTAGTCTAGCACAGTCTAGGCTCTGAGGCATGGATGTGAGTGGTTCAGGGGAGGAAAAATTGGATGATCTTTTTAAAACCAGAAGACCACGAACCATCTTCTCCCTCATTGGGAAAGCAGAGTCTCTGAGAGTTGCTGATTGGCTAATGATACCAGGGCCTTTCCACTACGGAAGCCACAGGCTGGCTGCAGACGGCCTGCTGTGGAAGGGGCCCGCTGTCTTGGACTCTGCCCTCAGCCACCTCTGCTGCTTATACACAAGGTGCCTGCTTTGGGATCATGGCGTCCAGTCAGGTCTGCTCTGATATAGGTGACCTAGCTGTTCATGTCAAGAGAATTTTGAAAGAACCAGACTCTTTTAAATTTATCGTCATTTAGTCCTCTTGGAGTCTCATAGGATAGATATTATATCCAGTTTTACGTGTCAGGAAACTTAAGACTCATAGATTAACTTGCCAGGATTGCCAGCTCAGTGATAGGACCAGAAATTCAGACCAAACTCCAGTACCAAAACTCTTTATCCTTCTACTGTGCCATTTGGCTTCTGCAGATGAGATCCTGCATGAGAAAGAGTTTCATAAAAATTAGATTTTTTTTTAATTGGTTAATATTTAGTGTAGAACAATGATTTTTCAAAGATACTCTGGCAGAGGGTCATGTATATCAGAATTACAGTGGTCCCCACTTAACTGCACTTTTGCTTTTGACTGTTTGAGTTACCTGAGGTCAACTATTGTCTGAAAATATTAAATGGAAGATTCTAGAAATAAGTCATAAGTTTTCAATCATGTGCCATTCTGAGCAGTGTGTGAAATCTTGTGCTGCCTCGCTCTGCTGCCTGGGGGTATGAATCACCCCTTTGTCTCACATGTCTATGCTGTGTGTAGACACACCCTGTAGTCACTTAGCCATCTGGGTTATCAGATTGATTGTCCTGGTATTTAAGTGTATGTGTTCATCTGACTCTCATTTTACTCAACAATGGTCCCAAAACAGAAGAGTAGTGATGCAGGAAATCCAGAGCTGCCAAAGAGGAGGTGTGAAGTGCTTCCTCCAGTGGGACGGGCCAGAGTTCAGCACCTTCCCGGCCTCAGCATCCACCGAGGGTGGCGCCCCACGCAGCACTTGGGGCATGTTTACCTGTGTATCTTTTTTGTCTGCAGGTACCCTCCCTCTTCCACCTCTCCCTTGACTTTCATCCCTTATCACTGCTCCAATGAGTCACTCTTATTGATGGGACTGTGTCATATCCCTTAGTTGTGTGGGGATAGCTTAAATGTTTGGTTTCAGTTTTTCACTCTTTGGGTCATATTATACACCTGCATCCTTGCCATAGCTTCAGAACAGGCAGAGTATACACCCCCATTCCTTAATTTGGAGCTTGGACTTATGAATTACTTTGGCCAATGAGATGTTATGAAACAGTGTTTTTTTTTAATTCAGAAAACAAAAGCTGAGAAATATTATAAAATGTGAAATATATGTGTGAATTGTACATATGAAGTATGAGTAATTTTCCCAAAATTTAAAGAAAAAAAAGAGAAAAAGCTAAAAATCGAGAAGAAAATTTGAGGATGAGTGTAGGAGATTGAACATCAGAAAAATAGAAATGACTGGAAGAAAGAAATGATTTAACTTGAGAATTTGAGGGCGTGAGTGGCCAGAGTAAAGGGGCACATTGTGCTCAGCACTGGGGAAGAAAACAGACCCGTGGCAGTCATACAGTTTCTCAACATGAGTTTAAAGAGGAGAACAGACTTCCAGCATGGGGAGGGTACCAGCTCACATCTCAAGAATCAAGGGTATCTTTGGACTTCTAGGCATCAAGAAGGCAATAGTACGGTGCTGAAATTCTGAAGTAAAACGATTACCAACCTAGAATTACATAGCTAGCCAAAGTATACAGCAAGAATGAGTATAGAATAGTCATTTTCAGAAATCAGATATCTAAAAAATTTTAACTGTCACATACCTTTTCTTAAGTTACTGTAAGAAATACTCCATCAAAATTGAAAGAATAAATCAAGGAAGAATGAAACATGAGACACAGAAAATAAGAGACCCAACAGAAAAAAATGGCAAGGTTTCACTTGGAGGAGGAAGAAAAGTGATGCCAGCATGGTAGCTCTGCATCAGACGTGACAGGCAGCCGAGCCAGGCGGCTGCAGCGTGAGCCAGTGTGTGTACTGAGGGCAGAATGCCGAGAGAACCTGGCCCAGACCCTCAGCGGTGCCTGGCTCATCTTGATCATGTCTTCTATCCAGGCTTTGCCAAGGACACTCATGGACGTTAAAACTTTTCCCTGAGAGCAGGGGGTAGGCCACATTGGACTCAGAAGCCGAAGTGCAGATCAGCCCACTCTCACAGACCAGACTTCTGCGGCATGTCCAGTGCCTGGCCCGCACGCTGCTTGTCTTGCCGGGCTCCCAACTGTGGAAAGCACTGTGTTTCCCAGGACTGGCTTGTGACCTTGCTTGCATCTTCCTCAGAGGGGGCCTTGTCAACTTCCATGGAAGCGGAAGTCAGACCGTGGCCTGAGACTGCTCTGCTCTCCTCCTTCTGGAGCCTCCGTCCAGTGAGATCAGTGCTGCCCCCTCCTCGCGTGGCTGGTGTTCGCTGGCCCTCCGTTTCCAAGACGAGGCGCTATGTGGAGTGGGGATGGATTACATGAGGGTGGTAGAGCTATTATTAAAAGCGGTCAACACAAAATCAGGGTATTAATGATTTGTGGCAAGTGTTGAAGGGAAGAGAAATGGGCTTCTAAGGAAAACTTCTCCGACTTAATGTGCATATGAATCACTTGGAGATCCTGTTAAAACGCAGATTATAAGGCAGAGGAGGAAGCTGAGATTCAGCGCTTTTTAAACCTTCCAGGTGATGCTCATTCTTTTGTGGGACAATACTTTGAGTGCTAGCTTTCTAAAGTGCTGGACTCTTGTTTCTTAGCTTGAGCAGTTGATACACAGTGTTCATTTTATTATTACTCTTCATATATGCATATATTGTGATATCTTTCACAACAAAAAGATTTTAATTGCAAAGGAAAAATGTAATAGAAGAAAGATATATTGAGCAAAAATCCTGGAGATGTAAAACATGTCAAATTATAAAAGCCTTGACTACATTATTATATTAGGGTTCACCCGAGAAACAGTGCCATTAGGAGACATATATATGGGGCCGGGGAGGGGGGCAATGATTGGTTTTATTGTAATGAATTGGCTCACACAGTGACAGAGGCGGACAAGTCCCAAGATCTGCGGTTGCCAAGCTGAAGACCCAGGAGAACCAGTGCTATAGTTGCACAGTTTGTTATGCTCCAGACTCCGTGAAGAGCTGGGGTTCGAGGCCCCAGTGGAGAGGGGCCTCAGAATGACAGTAGTCAGTCCGCACAAGAGCTTGTCAGGAACACCAGACAGGTCCCCAAGAAGCTGAAGAGATGGAGTGTCTCAAGATGGAGATGAAATGCATATCTCAAGAGACACTTGGAGCACTGGCACAGAATCCGGTGGACAAATGTGTGGAAAACCACAGAAAAAGAGTGTAACCGTTTACACTGTTGTCCTAAATGTTTTTATTAGAAAGTCTAGTCCTAGGTTGGATTCTGAGGTGTAGCTTGAGCACATGTGTGCAGTCTGTTATGTGGAGAGTTGGGAATTTACGCGTGTTCTGTGCCTGTGCGGCCCCAGCCTGTAGCAGGGAGCTGTGACGCTGCAGGTGGGTGTTTGCGGCTCGTTTCTCAGTGTTCTCTATTGTGTCTTCTAGACGTGAGCAGTTATGATGTGAGCAGCTGTCACTCCCGTGGTCATTTCGCACACACACTCTTCTGCCATTGCTTTTGAGTTACAATTACCGCTGATCTTCCTCTCGCTGTCTTTACCCTTTCTGAGCGTAAGTTTCCTTCCGTGTAAAATGGTGATAACAGCTGCTTTGCAGAGTTACTCTGCCTAGCATAGAATATATACTTAATAAATGATAACTGTTCCTGCTTTACGAGATTTCTTTTCATATTTATATTTTTAAAATTTTTCACTTATTCCTGGCTGTGCTGGGTCTTTGTTGCTGTGCTCAGGTTTTCTCTAGCTGCAGTGGGGTGGGGGCGCTGCTCTCTAGTTGGGGGCACAGGCTTCTCATTGCAGTGGCTGCTCTTGTTGCCAAGCACAGGCTGTAGGTGCGAGGGCTCAGTAGTTGCGGTACATGGGCTCAGTAGTTCGGGCACACAGGCTTAGGTGCCCTGAGGTGTGTGGGATCTTCCCAGACCAGTGTCTCCTGCATCGGCAGGTGGATTCTTAATCACAGGACCACCAGGGAAGTCCAGGGGATTTCTTTTTAAATGTTTGTTTTTATTTTGTTGTTTTTGATCTCCTGCTGACCTTTGTTCATCAAATGAAGTATGAACTGGTTTGGCAAACTTGGCAATCTGAACCACCAGGCAGAATTTAGAGATCTGTTTACTGATGAGCGTTAATGACTCAAGTCCCAATCTAGTGCTGAAAAGACAGAGTTGAATGAGGGAGTGACCCTTCCTTTGGGGCTAACAGAGACGGGCCATCCCTGTGCTGTGTTACATGTGCCACATTGGAGGATAACATGAAAAGCCAGTGGAAAACTCTGCAGTCGCCTCTGGGAATTGAGGAAGACTTTAATGTGGGCACTGGGTGCTCTTTACTGTGGAGTGCCGAGGGGTGCCCACATAGCTCCCTGTGTTCCTGGGACATCCACTTCTCTGCCTGCTCACCTCCATCCTTAGGACTCGTGGCCTCTCCCCATCACAGGCCTGGGAGTCCCTCAGAACAGCGCCACTGAACCTGACCTCTCTGCTGCCACCGTCATTTCTTACTCTGCTCTACCCACACACGAGCCTGCCAGGTACACACTTTTCCCAAAGACCTTTGGGCAAAACCCTATCAGCAAACCTGCTAGTTCCACCTTCAACATACGTCCAGAATTGGCCACAGCTCTCCACTTCTGCTACTGTCACCCCGATCTAGGCCACTGTTTCTTTCTTTAGAAGAAAAAAGTATTGTTTCGGCTGTGCTGTCTCTCCGCTGCTGCGCAGGCTTTTTTCCAGTTTTGGCGCGAGGGGGCTGCTCAAGTTGCGGCCTGTGGGCTTCTCAGTGCAGCGGCTGCTTGTGTGCAGAGCACGGGCTCTAGGGCATGGGCTCAGCAGTTGCAGCCCTTGGGTTTCAGGGCTCGGGCTCCAGAGCTGTGGCTCACAACCTGAGTTGCTCCATGGCATGTGGGATCTTCCTGGACCAGGGATTAAACTCATGTCTCCTGCATTGGCACAGGGATTCTTTACCACTGGTCCGCCCCTGGTCCACTGTTCCTTTTACCTGGATCATGGCCTCCGGACCATTCTTCCTGTTTCCCTGTTCTTCTTGTGGTCTCTGTCCAGCAGCCAGCACAATTTTGTTTTCCTGCTGGACCCTGCCACAGGTTTTCCATCTCGCCAGCCTTTAACCAGAGCCCACAGACCCTGTGCAGTGTGGTACCCCTGTCCTTCTTGCCCCCTACTCCTCCTCGATCCTTTCTGGCACCATCTCTCCATGCTCCCCATCACCACCACTGGGCACACTCCCACTCAGCCTCTGAATCACTCTTCCAGGAGATGGCACTGCTCACTCACTCATCTCTCACAGATTCTAGTTCAGAATTCTCAACACTCAGTGAGGCCTTTACTGAGCAGACTTAAAAAATCATAAGCCCCACATAAACTCCCTTTCTATGCTTTATTTCCTTGGGAGTACAAGTTGATTAAAATTTCGACTCTAGGAAAGCAAGGGATTTGTCTTGTTTTGTTCCCTCCTATATCGCCAAGGCCCAGGCAGTGGCTGGCTTGGCAAGGGCTCAGTAGATTCTGGTTGAATACTCTGAATGAGACGAGAAGGAAGTTGGGAGAAACCGAGAAGGGGCAAGGTTGAGGCTTCCTAGCCAGGTAGCTGCCCATGCAGAGTCATTACAGGGCCTGGTGTGTTGAAGTTCAGCTTGCCTGACACAGGAAGGCAGGCTGTGAGAAGGAGCCTTGTGTGCAGCAAGGGGCCTGCTGGCAGAAAGAGGCAGCAGGTTTAGGAGCCCTCCCTTGTCTTAGTGTTGTCCTGGAAACTTAGCTTCAGCGCTGGTTTCTAGAGCTGTGCTGTCCTGCTGTGCCTCCATAGCCACCAGCCATGGAGGACTGTTAAATCTTTGAAGTTTGTCTGGTGGTTAGTCGGTAAGTCGTGTCAGATTCTTGCAACCTCATGGACTGTAGCCCACCAGGCGCCTCCGTCCATGGGATTTTCCAGGCAAGAATCATCACTTCAGTTCAGTCGCTTAGTTGTGTCTGACTCTCTGCAACCGCATGGACTGCAGCATGCCAGGCTTCCCTGTCCATCACCAGCTCCCAGTGTTTCCTCAAACTATGTCCATCAAATCAGTGATACCATCCAACCATCTCATCCTCTGTTGTCCCCTTCTCCTCCTGCCTTCAATTTTCCCAGCATTGGGGTCTTTTCCAGTGAGTCAGCTCTTCACATCAGGTGGCCAAAGTATTGGGATTTCAGCTTCAGCATCAGTCCTTCCAATGAATATTCAGGACTGATTTCCTTTAGGATGGACTGGCTGGATCTCCTTGCAGTTCAAGGGACTCTCCAGAGTCTTCTCCAACACCACAGTTCAAAAGCATCAATTCTTTGGTGCTCAGCTTTCTTTATGGTCCAACTCTCACATCGATACATGACTACTGGAAAAACCATAGCTCTGACTAGATGGACTTTTGTCAGCAAAATAATGTCTTTGCTTTTTAATATGCTGTCTAGGTTGGTCTTCGGAGAAGGCAATGGCACCCCACTCCAGTACTCTTGCCTGGAAAATCCCATGGGTGGAGGAGCCTGGTAGGCTGCAGTCCATGGGGTCGCTAAGAGTCGGACACAGCTGAGAGACTTCACTTTCACTTTCCACTTTCATGCATTGGAGAAGGAAATGGCAACCCACTCCAGTGTTCTTGCCTGGAGAATCCCAGGGATGGGGAGCCTGGTGGGCTGCCGTCTGTGGGGTCGCACAGAGTTGGACACGACTGAAGCGACTTAGCAGCAGTAGCAGCAGCAGGTTGGTCTTTATATGCAGAGTACATCATGAGAAACGCTGGACTGGAAGAAGCACAAGCTGGAATCAAGATTGCCGGGAGAATCAATAACCTCAGATATGCAAATGACACCACCCTTATGGCAGAAAGTGAAGAGGAACTAAAAAGCCTCTTGATGAAAGTGAAAGTGGAGAGTAAACAGGTTGGCTTAAAGCTCAACATTCAGAAAATGAAGATCATGGCATCTGGTCCCATCACTTCATGGGAAATAGATGGGGAAACAGTGGAAACAGTGGCTAACTTTATTTTTTGGGGCTCCAGAATCACTGCAGATGGTGACTGCAGCCATGAGATTAAAAGACGCTTACTCCTTGGAAGGAAAGTTATGACCAACCTAGATAGCATATTCAAAAGCAGAGACATTACTTTGCCAACAAAGGTCTGTCTAGTCAAGGCTATGGTTTTTCCTGTGGTTATGTATGGATGTGAGAGTTGGACCATAAAGAAAGCTGAGCACCAAAGAATTCATGCTTTTGAGCTGTGGTGTTGGAGAAGACTCTTGAGAGTCCCTTGGGCTGCAAGGAGATCCAACCAGTCCATTCTGAAGGAGATCAGCCCTGGGATTTCTTTGGAAGGAATGATGCTAAAGCTGAAACTCCAGTACTTTGGGCACCTCATGTGAAGAGTTGACTCACTGGAAAAGACTGATGCTGGGAGGGATTCAAGGCAGGAGGAGAAGGGGACGACAGAGGATGAGATGGCTGGATGGCATCACTGACTCGATGGACGTGAGTCTAAGTGAACTCCGGGAGTTGATGATGGACAGGGAGGCCTGGCGTGCTGCGATTCATGGGGTGGCAAAGAGTCAGACACGACTGAGTGACTGAACTGAACTGAACTGAGGTTGGTCTTAGCTTTTCTTCCAAGGATCAAGTGTCTTTTAATTTCATGGCTGCAGTCACCATCTGCAGGGATTTTGGAGCCCAAGAAAATAAAGTCTCTCACTGTTTCCACTGTTTCCCCATCTATTTGTCATGAAGTGATGGGACCAGATGCCATGATCTTCGTTTTCTGAATGTTGAGTTTTAAGCCAACTTTTTCACTCTCCTCTTTCACTTTCATCAAGAGGCTCTTTAGTTCCTCTTCACTTTCTGCCATAAGGGTGGTGTCATCTGTGTATGTGAGGTTATTGATATTTTTCCTGGCAGTCTTGATTCCAGCTTGTGCTTCATCCAGCCTGACATTTTGCATGGTGTACTCTGCATGTAAGTTAAATAAGCAGAGTGACAATATACAGCCTTGACGTATTCCTTTTATCAACTTGGAACCAGTCTGTTGTTCCTTGTCCGGTTCTAACTGTTGCTTTTTGACCTGCTTACAGATTTCTCAAGAGACAGGTAAGGTGGTAAGGTGGTCTGGTATTCCCATCTCTTGAAGAATTTTCCACAGTTTGTTGTGATCCACAGAGTCAAAGCCTTTGGTATATAATCAGTAAAGCAGAAGTAGATGTTTGTCTGGAACTGTCTTGCCTTTTTGATGATCCAGCGGATGTTGGCAATTTGATCTCTGGTTCCTCTGCCTTTTCTAAAACCAGGTTGAACATCTGGAAGTTTACGGTTCATGTACTGCTGAAGCCTGGCTTGGAGAATTTTGAGCATGACTTTACTAGCGTGTGAGTTGAGTGCAATTGTGTGGTAGTTTGAGCGTTCTTTGGCATTGCCCTTCTTTGGTATTGGAATGAAAACTGACCTTTTCCAGTCCTGTGGCCACTGCTGAGTTTTCCAGATTTGCTGGCATATTGAGTGCAGCACTTTCACAGCACTTTAACATTTAACAAGAATGGATTGCCATTTCCTTCTCCAGGGGATCTTCCTGACCAAGGGATTGAACTGCATTACAGGCAGATTCTTTACCAACTGTGTGTCTAGTCCAAATTAAATTTTGCCAAAACTATAAAATTCATAACTGGGTTTTGAAAACTGATTACCAAAAAAAAAAATGCAAAATGTTTTCTAAAAATAATTTTTATTTATTTTTGACTTCACTGGTTCGTCACCAATGCCCATGGGCTTTCTCCAGTTGTGGCGAGTGGGGCCTAGTCTTACTGTGGAGCTCAGGGTCTAGGCTCACAGGCTTCAGGAGTTGTGGCACCTGGGCTTAGTTGCCCCTCGTCATGTGGTGTCCTCCTGGACCAGGGGTCGAACCCAAGTCCCCTGCATTGCAAGCAGATTCCTAGCCACTGGACCACCCGGGAAGTCGCACAAATTTTTTTTTTTTTTAAATTTATTTTTCAGTGAAGGATAATTGCTTGACAGAATTTTGTTTTCTGTCAAACCTGAACACGAATCAGTCATAGGTATACAGCTAGCCCCTCCCTTTTGAACCTCCCTCCCATCTCCCTTCCCATCCCACCCGTCTAGGTTGATACAGAGACCTGTTTGAGTTTTCTGAGCCATACAGCAGATTCCTGTTGGCTATCTATTTTACATATGGTAATGTAAGTTTCCCTGTTAACTCTTTCCATGCGTCTCACCCTCTCCTCCCCTTTCCCCATGTCTACAAGTCTGTTCTCGATGTGTGTTTCTCCATTACTTCCCTTAAGTAAATTCTTCAGGACCATTTTTCTAGATTCCATATGTATGCATTAGAATTTATCTTTCTTTTTCTGACTTACTTCATTCACTCTGTATAATAGGTTCCAGGTTCATCCACCTCATTAGAACTGACTCAAAGGCGTTCCTTTTTATGGTTGAGTAATATTTCATTGTGTATATGTACCACAACTTCTTTATCTATTCATGTGTTGATAGACATCTAGTTGCTTCCATGTTCTAGCTACTGTAAATACTGTTGCAATGAACAGTGGGATACATGTGTCTTTTTCAATTTTGGTTACCTCAGGGTATATGCCTAGGGGTGGGATTGCTTGGTCATATGGTGATTTTAGTCCTAGTTTTTTAAGGAATCTGCATACTGTCTTCCATAGTGGCTGTATCAGTTTACATTCCCAACGACAGTGCAAGAGCGTTCCCTCTTCTCCATACGCTCTTTTTGATGATGGCCATTCTGATTGGAGTGAGGTGATACCTTATTGTAGTTTCGATTTGCATTTGTCTAATAATGAGCGATGTTGAGCATCTTTTCATGTGTTTGTTGGCCATCTGTTTGTCTTCTTTGGTGAAATGTCTGTTTAGGTCTTTTTCCCACTCTTTGGGTTGTTTGTTTTGCTGGTACTGAGTTGTATGAGCTTCCTGTATATTTTGGAAATTAATCCTTTGTCAGTTGTGTCATTTGCTTTTATTTTCTCCCATTCTGAGGGTTGTTTTCACCTTGCTTAGTGTTTCCTTTGCTGTGCAAAAGCTGTTAAGTTTAATCAGGTCCCACTTGTTTACTTTTGTTTTTATTTCCGTTACTCTAGGAGGTGAGTCATAGAGGATCTTCATTTGATTTATGTCATCGAGTGTCCTGCCCATGTTTTCCTCTAAGAGTTTTATAGTTTTAGGTCCTACATTAGGTCTTTAATCCATTTTGAGTCTATCTTTGTGAATGGTGTTAGGAAGGATTCTGATTTCATTCTTGTACATGTAGCTGTCCAGTTTTCCCAGCACCATTTGTTGAAGAGGCTGTCTTTGCCGCATTGTATATTCTTGCCTCCTTTGTCAAAAATAAGGTACCCATAGGTGCGTGGGTTTATTTCTGGGCTTTCTATCTTGTTCCATTGGTCTATATTTCTGTTTTTGTGCCAGTACCATACTGTCTTGATGACTGTAGCTTTGTAGTATAATCTGAAGTCAGGAAGCTTGATTCCTCCAGCTCCATTCTTCTTTCTCAAGATTGCTTTGGCTATTCAGGGTCTTTTGTGTTTCCATATGAATTGTGAAATTTTTTGTTCTAGTTCTGTGAAAGATGCCATTGCTAATTTGATAGGGATCACATTGACTCTGTAGATTGCATTTGGTAGTATAGTCATTTTTACAATATTGATTCTTCCTACCCAGGAACATGGAATATCTCTCCATCTGTTTCTGTTATCTTTTATTTCTTTCATCGGTGTCATAATTTTCTGTATACAGTTCTTTTGTCTCCTTAGGTAAGTTTATTCCTAGATATTTAATTCTTTTTGTTGCAGTGGTGAATGGGATTGATTCCTTAATTGCTCTTTCTGATTTTTCGTTGTTAGTATATAGAAATGCAAGTGATTTCTGTGTATTGATTTTGTATCCTGCAACTTTGCTAAATTCACTGATTAGCTCTAGTAATTTTCTGATACTATCTTAGGGTTCTCTATGTACAGTATCATGTCATGTACAAACAGTGAGAGCTTTACTTCTTCTTTTCTGATATGGATTCCTTTTATTTCTTTTTCTTCTCTGATTGCTGTAGCTAGGACTTCTGGAACTATGTTGAATAATAGTGATGAAAGTGGACAGCCTTGTCTTGATTCCTGATCTTATGGGGAATGCTTTCAGGTTTTCACCATTGATAATAATGTTTGCTGTAGGCTTAGCATATATGGCCCTTACTGTGTTGAGGTAGGTTCCTTCTGTGCCCATTTTTTGAAGAGTTTTAATCATAAATGGATGCTGAATTTTGCCATAGGCTTTTTCTGCTTCTATTGAGATTATCATGTGGTTTTTATCTTTCAGTTTGTTAATATGGTGTATCACATTGATTTGCGTATATTGAAAAATCCTTGCATTCTTGGAATAAACCCAACTTGATCATGGTATATGAGCTTTTTGATGTGTTGCTGAATTCTGTTTGCTAAAATTTTGTTGAGGATTTTTGCATCTATCTTCATCAGTGATATTGGCCTATAGTTTTCTTTTTGTGTGTTGTCTTTGTCTGGTTTTGGTATCAGGGTGATGGTGGCCTCGTAGAATGAGTTTGGAAGTGTTCCTTCCTCTGCAATTTTTGGAGAGTTTTAGAAGGATAGGCCTTAGCCCTTCTCTAAATGTTTGATAGAATTCTCCTGTGAAGCCATCTCATCCTGGGCTTTTGTGTTTTGGGAGATTTTTGATCACAGCTTCAATTTCAGTGCTTGTAATTGGGTTGTTCATAATTCCTATTTCTTCTTGGCTCAGTCTTGGAACATTGAGCTTTTCTAAGAATCTGTCCATTTCTTCCAGGTTATCCATTTTATTGCCATATAGTTGTTCCTAATAGTCTCTTATAATCCTTTGTATTTCTGCATTGTCTGTTGTAACCTCTCCTTTTTCGTTTCTAATTTTGTTGATTTGATTCTTCTCTCTTTTTTTCTTGATGAGTCTGGTGAAAGGTTTGTCAATTTTGTTTATCTTCTTAAAGAACCAGCTTTTAGTTTTATTATTTTTTTTACTATTATTTCTTTCATTTCTTTTTCATTTATTTCTGCTTGAATCTTTATGATTTCTTTCCTTCTACTAATTTTGGGGGTTTTTGTTCTTCTTTTTCCAGTTGTTTTAGGTGTAAAGTTAGATTGTCTATTCGATGTTTTTTTGGTTTCTTTTTTTTTTTTTTTTTTTAGGTTTCTTTTATTTTATTTATTTTTTTTTTTTATTTTTTTTATGCGCATTTTTAATTTTTAATGTCAAGCAAAGAAAAGTTCCAAAAATAATACAAATAATATCCATATAACCTCTGCCCAGATTTTTCACTTGTTCTTATCATTTCACCCCATTTCTTTATTATTTGTCTGCTCCCCACCCAAAAAAGTTTTTTTCTAAACTCTTGGAAGGCCTGCTGCAGATATCATGGTTTTTATTCCCATGAAGTATCCCACATACTTCAGTACATATTTCTGAATTTCCTAAGAATAGGGATATTCGGTTAATAACTGTAATAGTACAGTTGTCAACTTCAGTAATTTAACATGGATAAAATACTTTTATTAAATCTACTGTCTGTATTCTAATACTGTTAACTGACCCTCAGTGTCCTTTTTTAGCACTTTTTCCTTCTAGTACAAGATCTAGTCCAGGATCAGATATTGCATTTCATTGTCATGTTGATAAAGTCTCTTTTAATCTGGAACACTTTTACAGCCTTTCTTTGTTTTTTATGATATTACTTGTTAGGATTTGTCTTACATACTGTGGTGCTCCCATGTTGGGTGGATATATATTTATAATTGTTATATCTTCTTCTTGGATTGATCCTTTGATCATTATGTAGTAACCTTCTTTGTCTCTTTTCACAGCCTTTGTTTTAAAGTCTAATTTATCTGATACGAGTATTGTGACTCCTGCTTTCTTTTGGTCCCAATTTGCATGGAAAATCTTTTTCCAGCCCTTCACTTTCAGTCTGTATGTGTCCCCTGTTTTGAGGTGGGTCTCTTGTAGACAACATATGTAGGGTCTTGTTTTTGTATCCATTCAGCCAGTCTTTGTCTTTTTGGTTGGGGCATTCAACCCATTTACGTTTAAGGTAATTACTAATAAGTATGATCCCGTTGCCATTTACTTTATTGTTTTGGGTTTCGAGTTTATACACCATTTTTGTGTTTCCTGTCTAGAGAATATCCTTTAGTATTTGTTGGAGAGCTGGTTTGGTGGTGCAGAATTCTCTCAGCTTTTGCTTGTCTGAAAAGCTTTTGATTTCTCCTTCATACTTGAATGAGATCCTTGCTGGGTACAATAATCTGGGCTGTAGGTTATTTTCTTTCATCATTTTAAGTATGTCTTGCCATTCCCTCCTGGCTTGAAGAGTTTCTATTGAAAGATCAGCTGTTATCCTTATGGGAATTCCCTTGTGTGTTATTTGTTGTTTTTCCCTTGCTGCTTTTAATATTTGTTCTTTGTGTTTGATCTTTGTTAATTTGATTAATATGTGTCTTGGGGTGTTTCTCCTTGGGTTTATCCTGTTTGGGACTCTCTGGGTTTCTTGGACTTGGGTGATTATTTCCTTCCCCATTTTAGGAAGTTTTCAACTATTATCTCCTCAAGTATTTTCTCATGGTCTTTCTTTTTGTCTTCTTCTTCTGGAACCCCTATGATTGAATGTTGTAGCGTTTAATATTGTCCTGGAGGTCTCTGAGATTGTCCTCATTTCTTTTAATTCGTTTTCTTTTATCCTCTCTGATTCATTTATTTCTACCATTCTATCTTCTAATTCACTAATCCTATCTTCTGCCTCTGTTATTCTACTATTTGTTGCCTCCAGAGTGTTTTTAATTTCATTTATTGCATTATTCATTATATATTGACTCTTTTTTATTTCTTCTAGGTCCTTGTTAAACCTTTCTTGCATCTTCTCAATCCTTGTCTCCAAGCTATTTATCTGTGATTCCATTTTAATTTCAAGATTTTGGATCAATTTCACTATCATTATTTGGAATTCTTTATCAGGTAGATTCCCTATCTCTTCCTCTTTGGTTTGGTTTGGTGGGCATTTATCCTGTTCCTTTATCTGCTGGGTATTCCTCTGTCTCTTCATCTTGTATAAATTGCTGAGTTTGGGGTGTCCTTTCTGTATTCTGGCAGTTTGTGGAGTTCTCTTTATTGTGGCGTTTCCTCGCTGTGTGTGGGTATGTAGAGGTGGCTTGTCAAGGTTTCCTGGTTAGGGAAGCTTGTGTCGGTGTTCTAGTGGGTGGAGCTGTATTTCTTCTCTTTGTTCAGTCACGCTATGGGGGAGGGAGGGAGGGATGCTGCAAACAAATGACACTGGCGTGCGCTCGCAGTGCCTCAGCCACACTGGGTCTGCCCCCGCTCACGGCGCGTGTAGCCTCCCTGCCCACACTGCTCAGGCTCTAGGTTGTTCCGCCGGGAACAATCCGAGGCTGGCCCTGGGTTGCATACACCTCCCAGGTCCAAGCCACTCAGGTTCAGGCACTCAGGTAGTCCTCAGAGGCGCAGACTCAGTTGGGGCTGCGTTTTGTGCTCTTCCCAGATTCGAGCAGCTCAGGTGATGAGGTGTTTGGCGAGCGCCAATGCTGCGACTTACCGCCTCCCCGCCACTTGGTTATCTGGGTGTAAAACCGGCGCACCTTCTCAGGCAGATGTTGACCGTCCAGACCCCCAATAAGTTTTAGTTAGCAAAGAAGCCAGTTTTATAGATAATGTCTCTCTGGGGCTGCGATTGCCCCCTTCCGGCTCTGGCTGCCTGTCACCGGAGGGGGAAGGTTTGCAGCCGGCTACCTCTGTTTAGTCCTTTGTTTACGTCGTGGGCTGGCGGTGTCTTAGGTTAGGGCTGGCTTTTCGCATGGTAGGTATCCCACAGTCTGGTTTGCTAGCCCAAATTATTTCGCTCAGATAGTGCTCAGGTATTCAGGCCAGGTCCTTACTCTCAGCGATGCAGCCCGCGCCATCTCCCTGCCCAGCCCCGCTTGCTAATGGCGGATGCAGGTGTCTCGCGCTGCTTCTCCGCTGGAGGAGTTACCGTAGGGCCTCGCAATCTCAAGAGTTTTAATTGTTTATTTATTTTTTCCCTGTTATGTTGTCCTCTGTGCTTCCAAAGCTCGCACGGTTTCGCAGTGAGAAGGTTTCCTGGTGTTTGGAAACTTCTCTCTTTTTAAGACTCCCTTCCCGGGACGGAACTCCGTCCCTCCCTCTTTGTCTCTTTTATTGTCTTTAATATTTTTTCCTACCTCCTTTCGAGGAGTTGGGTTTGCTTTTCTGGGTGCCTGATGTCCTCTGCCGGCATTCAGAAGTTGTTTTGTGGAATTTACTCGACGTTTAAATGCTCTTTTGATGATTTTGTGGGGAGAAAGTGTTTTCCCGTCCTACTCCTCCGCCATCTTGGCGCCTTCCCTGAAGTGGGTTTCTTGTAGACAGCATATATATGGGTCTTGTTTTTGTATTCGTTCAGCCAGTCTGTCTTTTGGTTGGACATTTAATCCATTTACATTTAAAGTAATTATTGATATATATGTTCGTATCGCCATTTTCTTAATTGTTTACAGTTGATTTTGTAGGTCTTTTTCGTTCTCTTGTATTTCTTGACCATATAAGTCCCTTTAACATTTGTTGTAAGGCTGGTTTGGTGGTACTGAATTCTCTTAACTTTTGCTTGTCTGAAAAGCTCTTTATTTCTCCATCAGTTTTGAATGAGATCCTTGCTGGGTACAATAATCTTGGTTGTAGATTTTTCCCTTTCAGTACTTTGAATGTATCCTGCCATTCCCTTCTGGCCTGCAGAGTTTCTCCTGAAAGATCAGCTGTTAAGCATATGGGGTTTCCCTTGTATGTTACTTGTTGCTTCTCCCTTGCTGCTTTTAATATTCTTTCTTTATATTTAGCCTTTGTTAGTTTGATTAGAATGTGTCTTGGCATGTTTCTCCTTGGGTTTATCCTGTATGGGACTCTTTCTGCCTCTTGGACTTGATTGGTAATTTCCTTCGCCATGTTGGGGAAATTTTCAACTACAATCTCTTCAAAGATTTTGTCATACCCTTTCTTTTTCTTCTCTTCTTAACTGGGACCCCTGAAACTCAAATGTTGGTGTGTTTGATATTGTCCAGAGGTCTCTGTGACTGTCCTCAGTTTCTTTTTACTTTATTCTGCTCTTCAGAAGTTATTTCCACCATTTTATCTTCCAGCTCACTGATTCGTTGTTCTTCTGCTTCAGATATCCTGCTATTGATTCTTCCAGAGTGTTTTTAAGTTCAGTAATTGTGGTGTTTGTATGTTTATTCTTTAATTCTTCTAGGTCTTTGTTGATTGATTCTTGCATTTTCTTCATTTTGTTTTCAAGGTTTTGATCATCTTCACTATTATTATTCCGAGTTCTTTTTCAGGCTGTCTGCCTGTGTCCTCTTCATCTATTTGGACTTCTGTGTTTCTGATTTGTTCCTTCGTTTGTGTAATATTTCTCTGCCTTTCATTATGTTTTTTTTTAACTTATTGTGTTTGAGGTCTCCTTTTCCCAGGCTTGAAGGTTGAATTCTTTCTTCCTTTTGGTTTCTGCCCTCCTAAGGTTGATCCAGTGGTTGGTGTAAGCTTCATATAGGTTGAGATTTCTGCTGAGTTTTTTGTTTTTCCTCTGATGGGCAAGGCAGAGTGAGTTGGTAATCTAATCTGCTGATGATCAGGTTTGTATTTTTGTTTTGTTTGTTGTTTAGATGAGGCGTCCTGCACAGGGTGCTACTGGTGGTTGGGTGATGCTGGGTCTTGTATTCCAGTGGTTTCCTTTGTGTGGGTTCTCACTATTTGATACCGCCTAGGGTATCAGTAGTAGGGTACCGCTGCTTGGCTTGCAGGAACCCTGGTGGCACAAAGTGTGCAGGGACACGGACTGCCTCTGCCCCAGGAATTATGGCCCTATCAGAGTCTTTTTTTCGAGCCTCTTGTAGCTGGTGGTCAGAAGGCCTCTTTGGCCTGTCTTTCTCCATACCTCCTCCCGTTCAGGCACTTAGAGGGCTCCCTTGCCTGGGGTCCTTCTCTGTTTTTCTGTGTGCCAGGCATTTGATGGTCCAGCCTCTCTATTTTTCAAGGGTCCTGCTCTGTAGATCAGCGTGTCAGGCACTTAAAGGGGCACCCTGGGTGGGGTCCTACTCTGTAGTTTGGCACATCAGCCACTTAAAGGAGCCCCTGGATGGGGCCTACTCTGTAGTTCAGTGCATCAGGCGTTTGATGGGCCAGCCTCTCTATTGTTCAGCTGCCAGTGCTGGTGTGTGTGAGGAGAGAGACTCTGGTGATGGCTCCACCCCCTACGCATGACTCAGCAGTGTCACCTTGCTACCATGGCTGCCCTGCTTTCCTCCACACGCATTTCCCACCATAATCTCCTCCCTCACATCCCCTCGGTCCGTCTGTCCGTAGTCAACAGCAGCCCTGCCCCTGGGATTGCTCCACAATCCCTAAATTCCAACTTCCAGCCGCTGAGACTTCCAGGGGACCTGCGTCCCTGTCCGGGGTATGTATGGCTGCAGCAAGTTCTGATTCTCATCCCATTTAGGCTGCCACAGATGAGCTGTTTCACTCCCAGCCTTAAATGTTTCTGCTCTGACTCAGACGTTTGCCCCATGTGGGGTTGGACCCCTGCTTCAGTTCCCCCACCTGCCAAGGGCAGGTCCAGTCCTGCTAACACTCCTGTGTTTCCCCCTAGTTCCTTCCTCCTCCCGAGTTTTGCGTGGGTCTATATATTCTTTTCCACTAGTCAGGTATTCCTGTCCGTTCTCAGCTGGTGTTCTGCATGCACTTCTGTGTCTGAAGGTGTATTCCTGATGTATCTGTGGAGAGAGATGTACTCCAAGCCCACCTGCTCCTCTGCCATCTTGTTCTCTGCAAAATCTTTTAAATATTACACTTGAAATAGCAATATAGTGAGTTAATAAATAAGATGTTAAAATTAGTTTCACCTGCTTGTTTTCATGTGATTACACTTGGCGGCCTTGTTAGAATTGTTTCCTGAGCCCACACCCACACTTCTCATTCAGTGGGTCTCATTAACCCAAGTCAGTGCCTCAGAGTTTGCATCTGACAGGTCCCCAGGTGACACTGCTGATCTGGGACTGCGCTGAGAACCACTGCTCTAGGCTCAGTGGTAAGGATCACCTGACAATTCCGGATACACGGGGTTGATCCCTGGGTGGGAAAGATGCCCTGGAGAAGGAAATGGCAACCCACTCTATATTCTTGCCTGAGAGATCCCATGGACAGAGGCTGCATAGGATAGTCCACAGGGCTGCAAAAGAATCAGACAAGACTTAGCAACTAAAGAACAACATTAAATTTTTCCTAAAAAAAAATAATAAATTTTTCCTGAGATGGAAAGGGGAAGAATTTGAAGGAAGAAAGTCTCAGATAAGGCAGGTTCAGAGAAAATAAGAAGGTGCAGCTGAAGGAAGTTAATCTTTGCAAGGTGAGATGTTTCCCTCCAAGAGGAGCGGGAAAGAAGAGCATTGATAAGTAAAGACATTAAGTTTTTTCTTTTTTTAATTGGAGGCTGATTACTTCACAGTATTGTAGTGGTTTTGCCATACATTGACATGAATCAGCCATGGGTGTACGTTAAGTTTTGAGGTTAAGTTTTAAATCAGATAGATCTGTGTTTAAATCCTGGTTCAGCACTCACTTTCCATTAGCACTAAGTCCATGACATAGGTAGTTGTGGAGATTAAGTGAGCTCGTACTGCAGAACTGGTACCGTCCATTATTGGGCAGAGCCCATGAAACTGAAGGACAGACATCCATGGGGCTGAAGAACCAGTAGAGTCAGACTGTGAATGGAAGTGATGGGGAAGGTGGGCGGGTTCCTTCTGGAAATGTTCATGGGGTACCTATAACTTTGAGCATTGGGTCCGGCACTGGAGATGAAAGGGGCAGGGCTGTTGCCCTCCGTGGGTGGAGGGAGATGCAGAGACAGATCAGTGAGTGTACAGTGTGACTGGTGGTGGAGTGTAAGTACAGAGTTCTGTCAGGGCGCTAGGGGGCAGCATAAGGAGCTTGGCCAAGTTTGGGGGAAGTGGCCAGAGAAAAAGTACTGCAGGGGAGTTGATGTTTGAGCTAAATATTAATAGTAGGAGGTTCCCAGGCCAGAGATACATTCTCAGTCCTGAAAGGAGTTCAGTTTAAGTCCAGGCTTCAAAGTACTAGCAGGAGATAAAGCAGAGAAGGTTACTGTGATCAGATCAAACAGGCCTGTACATGCTAACTTAAGGAATTGGAGCATCATGTGTAAGTGATAGGGAAGTAACTAATTTTAAATGGTTAAAATACGTGTATTTTAGAGATCATGTTGAAAGTATAAAGAGTGGGTTAGAACAGAAGGAGAATAGAAAGAGATCAGCATGAAGTTATTTCAGTAATCTAGGGGGGAAAATAAAAGAACTAAGATGGAGGTGGCATGGAGGAATCTCACCAGAGAATGATTAAAAAGATACAGTCAACAGAAATCAAGCCCTAATCATCTGATAGGTCAAGATTTCAGTCATGCACCGAGTCAGGGGGCAAGAAGGGAAGGGGCTGAGTTGGGGAGAAGGCAAAGAGTTGAACTTGGAGGGTGGCCTATCTAATCTCCATGTGGACATTACCAGTCTCCAGTTATGTGGGGCACAGGACAAGGGCTGGTCGCAAAGATGATGGTTTGGGAAATGTTCACTCAGTAAATATTTGAGTGCCTGCTCTGTGCCAGGATGTCACGCTGTGGATAGGCTTGCCTGGGGAGATGAGAACAGTGAAGAGGGACGCACGTCCTGTGCTGTCATCCCTGAAGGAGCAGGCATGAGGTGCAGCAGCCTGCAAAGAGTGGCCTTGGAGACAGGAGCAGGTCCAGAGTGGTTGCATGGGCCTTAAGGAAGGAAGGAGTTTAGCGACGCTTGGAGCTCAGTGCCTCAAAAAGGTCAGGTAAATACAGTTTGAAAAGTGTTGCTTGGATTTGAGAACCAGGAGGTCACCTTGATATGACAAAATAGAGTCTGGTCTTTGAAGAAGCTCAATAAGAGGCAGTGGTGCTCCTCACAGTCCCTCCTCCCACCCTCCAGAAGTGGCTCTTCTCAGTACTCACCGCCCCGCCCCCGCCCTTGTTTTTTACAAGAAACCAAAGCTTCTCTGGATGTTTGATAGTTTGCCTGTGGGCATACAGCAGTTAAGCAGCCGAACCAGGGTTCAAGCTCAGCCTCCCTGTGCGCTTAACACTGTGCTCAGTGGTGTGTAGAGTAGGATGGAGTTTAAAAGATTGGAGGTGCTGAGCATTTGTCAGTGCTTAGGGAAGGAACTGGTAAGGAGGGAAATGAATAGCAAATAGACAGTAAGATGGTAATTGAATGAGCCAAGATCTCATTGAAAGGCCAAATAGGGTGAGAATCCAGGTGGAGGGCTTGGCTAAGGTCATAGCCTTATTTGGTTGGTTTATTTTTTTAATTGTTCTAAGTTTATTTATGTATTGTTGGCTGTTCTGGGTCTTTGCTGCTTCGCCCGGCTGCTGTCCGGTTGCGGTGACCAGGCTTTTCATTGTGGTGCCTTCTCTTGTTGCAGACACGGGCTCTACAGCTTGGGCTCATAGTTGTGGTGTACGGGCTTAGTTGCTCTTCGGCACGTTGAATCTTCCCGGACCAGGGATAGAACCCATGTCCCCTGCATTGGCAGGTGGATTCTCAACCACTAGGCCACCAGGGAAGTCCTGAGCTCCTAATTAAGTCAGAATTTCCCCACAGATGGAATGATCATGGTGTTTATACTTTTAGTAGTTGTCATGATTGTTGTTCAGTCACTGAGTTGTGTCCAGCTCTTTGCCATCCCATCTGCTGCAGCATGCCGGGCTCCCCTGTCCTTCACTGTCTCTTGGAGTTTGCTCAGATTCATATCCTTTGAGTTGATGATGCTATCTAACCTCAACTTGTGCCACCCCCTTTTCCTTTTGCCTTCAACCTTTCCCAGCTTCACGGTCTTTCCAATGAGTTGGCTCTTGCATCAGGTGGCCAAAGTATTGGAGCTTCAGCATCAGTCCTCCAATGAATAGTCGATTACTTTAGGATTGACTGCTCTGATCTCTTTGCTGTCCAAGGGATTCTCAAGAGTCTTCTCCAACACCACAGTTCAAAGCATCAGCTCTTTGATGCTCAGCCTTCTTTGTGGTCCCGCACTCACATCTGTGCATGGCCACTGGAAGAGCCATAGCTTCGACTAGACAGACCTTGGTCTGCAAAGTGATGTCTTTGCTTTTTAATGTTCTGTCTAGGTTTGTCACAGCTTTCCTTCCAAGGAGCAAGTTTCTTTTAATTTCATGGCTGCAGTCACTGTCTGCAGTGATTTTGGAGCCCAAGAAAAAAAAATCTGTCACTGCTTCTACTTTTTCCTTATTTGCCATGAAGTGATGGGACTGGATGCCATGATCTTAGTTTTTTTAATGCTGAGCTTTAAGCCAGCTTTTTCACTCTCCTCTTTCACCCTCATCAAGAGGTTCTGTAGTTCCTCTCTGCTTTCTGCCATTAGAGTGGTATCATCTGCATATCTTAGGTTGTTGATATTTCTCCTGCAATCTTGATTCCAGCTTGTGCTTCATCCAGCCCGGCATTTTGCACGATGTACTCTGCATATGTTAAATAATCAAGGTGACGATATACAACCTTGACATACTTTCGGACTGGAATGAAAACTGACCTTCTGACCTTTTCTGGTTCTGGGGCCACTGTTGAGTTTTCCTTATTTGCTGGCATATTGAGTGCAGCACTTTGACAGCATCATCTTTTAGGATTTGAAATAGCTCAGCTGGAATTCCATCACCTCCACTAACTTTGTTCATAGTGATGCTTCTTCCTAAGGTCTACTTGACTTCGCGTTCTGGCTCTAGGTGAGTGATGACACCATTGTGGTTATCCCAGTTGTTAAGACCTTTTTAGTATAGTTTTCCTGTGTATTCTTGCCACCTCTTCTTAATCTCTTCTGCTTCTGTTAGGTCCTTACTGTTTCTGTCTTTATCGTGCCCATCCTTGCATAAGATGGTCCCTTGATAGCTCCAGTTTTCTTGCAGCTATCTCTAGTCTTTCCCTTTCTGTTGTTTTCCTCTTATTTCTTTGCACTGTTCATTTTAGAAGGCTTTCTTATCTCTCCTTTCTATTCTCTGGAACTCTGTATTCAGTTCGGTGTATCTTTCCCTTTCACCCTTCCCTTTTGCTTCTTTCTCCTCATTTTGCCTTTTGCTTCTCTCATTTTGCCTTGGAGTGCAAAATGAAGCAGGGCAAATGCAAACAGAGTTCTGTTAAGAGAACACACTGGTCACAGCAAGCCCCTTTCTCCCAACAACACAATAGACGGCTCTACACATGGATGTCACCATATGGTCAACACCGAAATCAGATTGATTACATTTTTTGCAGTCAGAGATGGAGAAGCTCTATGCAGTCAGCAAAAACAAAACCTGGATCTGATGGCTCAGATCATCAACTGCGTATTGCAAAATTCAGGCTCAAATTGAAGAAAGTAGGGGAAACCAGTAGGCCATTCAGGTATGACCCAAATCAAATCCCTTATGATTATACAGTGAAAGAGATGAATAGATTCAAGGGATCAGATCTGATAGAGACAGAGTGCCCAAAGAACTATGGAGGGAGATTAGTAACATTATGCAGGAGGCAGTGACCAAAATCATCCCAAAGAAAAAGAAATGCAAGAAGGCAAAGTGGTTGTCTGAGAGGAGGCTTCACAAAAAGCTGAGGAAAGAAAAGGATATCATGATACATTTTTCGTATTCATATTCCTATGCCTGATTGAATTCTTAGAACAGGGTTCCAGAGGATATCAGAGAGATCTAGTCTAATCAATAAGTGATTGATTATCTTCTGTTCTTTAAGTGAGCTCAAGTATTACTCTAAAATAACCCTCCTTTGACCCTCTTTGGCTATCAAGCAGTTTCTTTCCTCCGCTTTTTAAAAACAGATTTATTGAGACATAATTTACATAGCATCCATTTAAAGTGTACACTTCAGTAATTTTTAGTATATTCTCAGTAATTAATCGTGCCTAAGTGTGACCATCGGCACAGTCAACTTGAGATCATGTTATCACTGCAGACAGAAGCCTGCACCCCTCAGCCATTGCTCCCCCACCCGCTTTCCACCCCTAGGCGGCCACTAACCTGCTTTGTCTCCATTTCTCCCTCTGTAAACTCGATTATCCCTAGTCATGTTTCTATAATGTCTTTGTTTACATTTTTTAAAAAATATTTGTTTATTCTTGACTGTGCTGGGTCTTTCTTGCTGCACATGGGCTTTCTCTGGTTGCGATGCAGGGCTTCTCACCGCATGGCTTCTGTGGTTGCAGAGCACAGACTAGGGTGGTGGGCTCCGTGGTTGCAGCTCAGGGGCTCCAGAGCACAGGCTTGATAGTTGTAGCTTACAGGCTCAGTTGCTCTGAGATATGTGGGATCTTCCCAGACCAGGGATCAAATCAGTGTCCCTTGCATTGCAAGGTGGATTCTTAACCACTGGACCACCAGATAATCCCCTATTATTACTACTGACATTTTTAGCTCATATTTTTAAAGTACTTCTTTGGTGATTATCTTCTGTTTTCTTTTAAGACCTGAAGGCTCACCTTTGATTTATTTAATTTATTTATTTGGTTGTGCCAGATCTTAGTTGCAGCATGTAGGATCTTTGATCTTTAGTTGCAATGTGTGGGATCTGGTTCCCTGACCAGGGATGGAACTTGGGCCCCCTTCATTCGGAGCTTGGAGTCTTAGCCATACTAGGGAAGTCCCCGTGATTGTCTTTTAAAGAGCATTTATATTTTATCAATACATGCTGAAGTGTTTAAGGAGAAATTCTGTGATTCCTCGGCTAGCCCCAGGAGCATGGGTAGGATGTGAGTAAGGAAGGTGGGCTGTGTTGTCTCACTTGGGCAGAGTGTACAGAGAGGTCATGGTATCTTTCTCCTGTAGTGTATATTTGAAATTTTACATAATTTATTATGCTTAATTTTGTTTTTGTTTTGTTTGCAAAAGGTATTGATGAGACAGGAAAATGTGAACACTGATGGGATATAGGATAATAATAAAGAGTTAATTTTAAATTGTGGTAAAAGACATATAACAAAGATTTACCATCCTAACCATTTTTAAGTGTACAGTTCAGTGGCACGAAGTTCAGATTTGCAACCACACCACCCTCCATCTTCAGAACTTTTTCATCTTACAAAACTGAAAACACTATAGCCATCAAACAATAGCTCGCATTTCTTCCTCTCTCCAGCTTCTGGCAACCACCATTCTACCTTCCGTCTTGAACGAATTTGACTGCTTCAGGTGTCTCGTATGAGGAGAGTCACAGAGCGTTGTTTCGTCCTTTTGTGACTGGCGTGTTTCACTTACGGTGTATTGGGGTTCATCCCTGTTGTAGCATGCGTGCAGTTTCCTTGCTTTGAAGGCTTGTGTGGGCACACCGTGTTCTGTTTTATCCACGCATCCACTGATGGACGCCTGGCTTGCTTCTGCCTTTTGGCTGTTGTGGGTGGTGCTGCTATGAGCCTGGGTATACAAACCCGCGGTTTCAGTTCTTGTGGAAATGGAATTATCCTAGACGACAGGCTGCTTACCAGCACGGAGGGCTTGGTTTCGGGACCCGTGTTGTCTTCATAGCGCTGCAGCATTTGTACAGCCCCCGTTTTATGTGCACAAGGGTTCCCGTTGCTCTGTATTCTCGCCAGTACTTGTTACTTTCTGGCTTTTTGATAGCAGACATCCGCATGAGTTTAAGGTGGTGGTGATAAAAAATTATTTAGGATAAGCCAGAGACTTAGTAAATTAGATGTCTGCTCACCTCAGGGAAGAAAAAAGAAGTTGTAAAATACAATTTGAAAAAAATTTTTTTATCAGAATAAGATTTTAAAAGTCCCAAATGATTGTTAAAATGTTTTGGCTATTTAAAATCATTTAGTTAAAATAAAATCATTTAGTGTCCATTAAATAAAAAGTAAAAACTAATAAATTTTTAAAAATTAATGTTTTAGTTGTGATAATGGTATTGTGATGTTATACCCATGCTTATATGTTTAAGAGTTCTTACTTTTTAAAGATACATACTGAAGCATTTGTGGATTAAATGATGTTATGTCTAGGATTTGTTTTTTAAATTGTCTAGTTGGGGGAGGGGGTAGAAGGGGGAGGATAAGGAGATAGAATTGAATCAAAAGGACCAAATCCTAATAATTAAGGTGAGGGACAGGCATATTGGGATTCATTGTACTGTTCTCTCTAGTTTTGTGTATTTTATTTAACATTTTCCACTAAATCACATTTCGGGACAGTCACAGTCCATTCCAGCCTTTCAGCACTCCCTGTTGTGCCATTTACGCTTCATCGATGCTGAAGAGCTCATTTTGTTCTGCTTGCTTCCCTCGGTCTACCGCCATTCCGTGCTTATTTGTATGTTTTCGCCTGTGTCTCTCAGCCGAAGTGCCTTCCCCCTCTTCTGGATGGCTTCTCTGCGTATTGAATACCTAACTCAGTCATCCCTTTCTCTGAGAAGTCTACCATGCCATTCGCACACTGTTCTCTCCTCTCCTCCCATAATACTTCATTGATTCTCCATCAGATTCCAGAGGTAGAGCAGGAACTATGTCTTATTTATCTTTTTTTTTTTTTTTTAAGTGAATGCTTTATTTATTTTTAATCATTTAATTTTTGACCGCACTGTGGCACGTGCAGAAACTTAAATTTCCTCAACTGGGTTGGAACTTGCGCCCCCTGCAGTGGAAGCTTGGAGCCTTAAGCACCAGGCTGCCTAGGAGGTCTCATGTCTTGTTTATCTGTTTATCTCCAGTGCCTAGTGCTCTGCCTGGAATAGAGTAAAAACCTCCCGAATATCTGAATTCACCATGATTTTGTCCACAGCTTGTATAGGGCATTATGTGGCACATGGTAGGATCTTGGTAAATGAACCCATGAGGGTATCTCCCTCTGTTGTCATAACACCTGGTTCCTCCTGAACTTCAGTTCAGTCACTCAGTTGTGTCTGACCCTTTGTGACCCATGGACTGCAGCATGCCAGGCTTCCCTTTCCATCACCCACTCGTGAAGCTTGCTTAGACTCGTGTCCATCGAGTCAGTGATGCCATCTAGCCATCTCAGCCTCTGTTGTCCCCTTCTCCTCCTGCCTTCAATCTTTCCCAGTATCAGAGTCTTTTCTAGTGAGTCCGTTCTTCGCATCAGGTGGCCAAAGTATTGGAGCTTCAGCTTCAGCATCAGTCCTTCCAATGAATATTCAGGACTGATTTCCTTTAGGATTGACTAGTTGGATCTTCTTGCAGTCCAAGGGACTCTCAGGAGTCTTCTCCAAACCACATTTCAAAAGCATCAATTCTTCGGCACTCAGCTTTCTTTATAGTCCAACGCTCACATCCATACATGACTACTAGAAAAACTGTAGCTTTGACTAGATGGACCTTTGTTGGCAGAGTAATGTCTCTGCTTTTTTTTTTTTTTTGTCTCTGCTTTTTAATATGATGTCTAGGTTGGTCATAACTTTCCTCCCAAGGAGCAGGTGTCTTTTAACTTCATGGCTGCAGTCACCATCTGCTGTGATTTTGGAGCCCAAAAAAATAGTCTGACACTGTTTGCACAGTTTCCCCATCTATTTGCCATGAAGTGATGGGACCAGATGCCATGATCTTTGTTTTTTGAATGTTGAGTTTTAAGCCAACTTTTTCTTCACACTTCTCTTTCACTTTTATCATGAGGCTCTTTAGTTCTTCTTCGCTTTCTGCCTTAAGGGTGGGGTCATCTGTGTATGTGAGGTTATTGATATTTCTCCCAGCAATCTTGATTCCAGCTTGTGGTTCATCCAGCCCAGCGTTTCTCATGATGTACTCTGTGTATAAGTTAAATAAGCAGGGTGACAATATACAGCCTTGACATACTCCTTTCCCAATTTGGAACCAGTATGTTGTTCCATGTCCGGTTCAAACTGTTACCTCTTGACCTGCATACAGATTTCTCAGGAGGCAGGTGAGATGGCCTAGTATTCCCATCTCTTTAAGAATTTCCCACAGTTTGTTGTGATCCACACAAAGGCTTTGGCGCAGTCAGTAAAGCAGAAGTAAATGTTTTTCTGGAACTCTTGCTTTTTTGATGAACCGTGGATGTTGGCAATTTGATCTCTGGTTCCTCTGCTTTCTGTAAATCCAGCTTGAACATCTAGAAGTTCACGATTCATGCACTGTTGAAGCCTGGCTTGGAGAATTTTGAGCATTATTTTGCTGGCATGTGAGATGAGTGCAATTGTGCAGTAGTTTGAACATTCTTTGGCATTGCCCTTCTTTGGGATTGGAATGAAAACTGACCTTCTAACCTTTTCTAGTTCTGTGGCCACTGCTGAGTTTTCCAAATTTGCTGACATGTTGAGTGCAGCACTTCCACAGCATCATCTTTTAGGATTTGAAATAGCTCAGCTGGAATTCTGTCCCCTCCACTAGCTTTATTCGTAGTGATGCTTCCTAAGGCCCACTTGACTTCACACTCTAGGATGTCTGGCTCTAGATGAGTGATCTCACCATCGTGGTTATCTGGGTCATGATGATCTTTTTTGTATAGTTCTTCTGTGTATTCTTGCCACCTTTTCTTAATCTTTTCTACTTCTATTAGGTCCATACCATTTCTGTCCTTTATTGTTCCCATTTTGCATGAAATGTTCCCTTGGTATCTCTAATTTTCTTGAAGAGATCTCTAGTCTTTCCCATTCTGTTGTTTTCTTCTATTTTCTTTCCATTGATCACTGAGGAAGGCTTTCTTATCTCTCCTTGCTATTCTTTGGAACTCTGCCTTCAAATGGGTATAGCTTTCCTTTTCTCCTTTTCCTTTCACTTCACTGTCTATAAGGCACATAGCCCAGTTTCCTGGTGTTACTACACTGATTCCTTAGTATGATTGAATTGTTCCCAACATAGAGGAGACTTTAAACTTAAATTACCATAGCCTGGTGTTATCTTCATAAATCCATCCCATAATTGTGGGAGATTTTATTCCTTGGCTGAAGCTTTGCTTGTTGCTCTGATTAAGCTTGAGTAATAGAAGAAAACTCATATTTATGGCCAGGATCAGAGCAGGCATTGTTAATTGACCAGGTGAGGGGATCCCATCTAGTAATGTCAGGAGCAGACAGAACAGAGCTGAACTTTGCTAAAGGTCATCCAGTTCAAGGCTTGGAGGGGAGAGATCCACCAAGGTAACCTGGAACTACTTGATACAGGTAATTGGCCATAAAGCCAACAATTGGATTGATTTCTAAAAGTAACATTGGATCATGCCTACAATAGAAAAAAAAATGGATTCACACACAAAGGTCCAAGACATCAGGAAAACATAAATGATCGTATGAGTCACATCGAGGACCTTGGGCAAACTGTTTCTCTCTGACGTCGTCACCTTCTCATCCTGGTGTGAGTATAGTTCTGCCTTTGAGAGTCATTTTAAGATGATTTTGAGGGCAGCCATCTTCACGATAGACCAGTCCATTGCAGGGGCCCTGACAAGGGTCCTTTCATGCGGGTTGGAGATACTGCTTCAAAGAATTATGACTGATAACATTTTACCAGGATATATCAGATTTTTAAGAACTCCATATAACCTCTAGAATATCTGTATTAGTAATATTTATCATACAGTGTATCCTGAGAGCATTTATTACTCATTTGATAATATTTCCATATAATGTAACCAACCAAATGAACATAATTAGTTTAATATCTCTCTTTGGGATGTTTCAGGGCCCCTTTGAAGCATCTTAAAGGTAAGAAAGGTCAAAAGAACTTCAGTAGAATTTGATTTAGGATGTTTTGTCAAAAAAAATCAAAAGAGTTGAGAACACTCGGATTCAGCCGATGCTGGTGGGCGTGTCGCTCAGCTTACTGATCTGTCACAGTGGGTGTGCACTGCGGCTCAGGTCTAGTAAAAGTGCACTCTGCCATCTTGGACCTAGTTGGTTCTATGACGGCGTCATTCCTAACAAAATCGTTTACCCAACTAATCCAATTTTAGAAAATCCTGATCATGCATAGCTTACTCATTTCAGTACTTCTTCATTTCTCACACCTTCTTTTACTGAAAACACATTTATTTTTCTTAGACGTTTTTCCACATTAAGTTCCTTTTGTTGTTGACAAATTTGTAAGAGATAGAATACGGTCGTATTTGACCTTAGTAAAGCTCGGTACAATGGAAGTGTTTTGCTTATTGATGGTTCTAAAGGCATGTCTGTATTACCAGGTATTAATTTAATACTAGCTGTTTCCCAGTTCATAAGGACCTGGAATTTATTTAGCTTAATTTAGAATTGTTTGATTTGTAAATGCTTACTTTTCCTTAAACCAATTAAGCAGAGCTCATTTACAAGTTAATCTCAACAATATTAACCAAAAACACATACAGAGAGACATACATCTATCTAGACAGAACGTGAAATCTAACTTCATTTTCTAAGCTTAGTTATGAATCAGATGTTGTTATATCAGATTCACTAGTTTATAAATGACAGTTGGAATAAATAGACTTTTAAAGGCTTCTTCCTGTCTCCCCCCAGTCTCAGGAGTTAGAGATCATCTAGGTCTAGTGTTCCTGAGAGCCTGGTTTCAGGGCACAGGGAGAGACAGTCAGCTCTACTAGAACTTGTTCCCCTCTGGCTCAAAATTCTGAAAGGTCTTTTAACCAAGCTTGCTCTTACTGTTTATGTAAAACAAACCAACTTTGGAACCAGTTTTTCACACTTTTACCTAAACCAGCTTTCTCTGAGGTCTAAACAAAATGGCTGTCACAAATCACAGCGCAGAACACAAAGTATAAGACACACAGGCCCGGTAGGCCTAGTCAGACACTCCCTTAAATACAAGAGTACAGGTGCTCAGAAAACCTCCTACAGGGACAAGTACCAACAGAGTAAATGGGAATATCTCAGGTCTTCAGAGATTTCAAAGGGAGGAAAGGAGGCCAGGTTGAAAGAAGAGAGGGAAGGAGGCTGGGGAAGGGGGACTAAAGGGATGACCTTACAGATGTCTCTTGCTACCTGCACACACCCAGGCATCATGGACTTTACCCTGAGGTTCCAGGGATGGGAGGACTGGAACTCGGCCCTACCAGAAACCACACCAGAACAGAACCAGAATTCTAGTTCTCTCTCTGCCAACCAGAGATGATCAAGCTCCAACCCTCAGCTCAGACTGAGGCCCTTTGACCAGACTCCTGCGTCCAGGACTGGGGGACTTAAAAAACAGGGTAGGATAGGAAGGGTTAAGGAGAGGAAAGAGAGAAGGAAGGGGAAAGAGGTCAGTGAAGTCTCTTGTTCCTTACCGGGTCAGGGCACTCTGGCCAGTTGTCCACGTCGGGAGAAGACCAGAGACAAAAGGGTCCGAGTTGCGGCCGCTGGGTCTGGTCCATCAGTGAGGAAGCGGGTTGGTCCCTCAGTACCCCGAATGGTTAGGATGTCAGTCGCAGCAAAGAACAGTCCGCCAGAGTCACCCTTCATTGCAGGAAGGGGAACCCCTTCCAGGATCCAAGAGTGGGCTTTTGTCTAACACTCAGAAATGGATTGTCCAAAGAGACGTATGAGCTGACGAAGCAAGAGACTTCACTGACAGGGGCCCAGGCGGAGAGCAGAGTCAGGGAATCCAGGGGAACTGTTCTGCAACGTGGCTTGCACTCTCAGGTTTTATGGTGATGGGATTTCTTTGGCCAACCTCTCTTGACTCGAGGTCCTTCCTGGTGGCACATGCATTGCTCAGCCAAGACGGAAGCCAGCCAGCAGGAAGGATTCTGGGAGGCGGTAGGACCAGTGGCATCTCCTTTTGACCTTTCCCAAACTCTTCTGGTTGGTGGTGGCTGGTTAGTTTCCGGTTCCTTACTAAGACCTGTTGTGAAATAACTCATGCAAATAGTTACTTTGGTGCCTGGCCAGGGTGGGCAGTTTCAGTCAGTGTGTTTCCCCAAACAGATGGAGGGAATAGAAACTTCCTCGGTGGTCCAGTGGTTTAAGACTCTGCCTTCCAATGCAGGGGATGAGGGTTCCATCCCTGTTCAGGGAACTAAGATCCCACATAGTTCTCGGTGCAACCAAATGAATGAGTGAATGAAGGGAGTCATTATGTGGCAGATGATAGAAGAGCGAGAGTGCAGGGAAGGAAGAGACACAGTGTTAGACTGTGTTTGATAGCTTGAAGGCCATCGCCAGTCTCTGAGAAAGCAGTCCTCCCGTCCAACACTGAGTCACTTGCGGGTGGTGAACCAAAGCGCCGTCTGGCTCTCAGGGATGGAGGTGGTGGTGTTGGGCTGATAAAAGGGTGATGGAAGAGGGAGGGGGAGGAAAGCCAATGTCCAGTGAGAAGAGGCAGGAAGCGCTGGTGGCTGCCCCGGGTGACTGGCAGTGCCTACTGAACATTGATAGGAGCCACACCCCATCTTAATAGCCACAGCTGCTGGTGAACTTGGAGCGGAAGAGCTCTCACTTGGAAGAGTTGTACCACAGAGCAGCTGAAATTCCATTGGTAGGTGGTGGGAGTGGGAGGAAGCAGGGACGAGGAGAGGGACTCTCCTGTGAGGCTAGCGGGGGGACACAGGACACTGATCTGTTGTTCATAAGGCATGGCAGCTCCAGCTTGACTCAGCGTTGATAATCTGGGAGCCCCTCTCCCAAATAGAAGATGATGGGTGGCACAGGCGAGGGTAGGGGTCATGACTGGCTGGGTGAGCATTGCAGGGCCTCCAGTTTACCGTCAAAACATGCAGTATTCAACAAAACCTCTGTGTGAAGGAAGCGAGCTCCAGATCACATTATGCCAGAACTGAACCCCCAGAGACCCTGCTCATGGGGAGACTGTTTGGTAGTTACACTAGGACCCTCTGAGCGGACTGCCCAGGAGCACCAGACAGCTGAGGGCAAGCCAGTTGCATATGCTTTACAGCTCTTACCATGATTGCTCTTAATAATGTAAAATCTCTTCAGACCATTTCCCCATCTCGTTGCTTTCCTCTGCAATGCCCTGCACTCCTGCAAATGCTCAAGATGTAAAGGTCTGCCAGAGCCACCACATTCCACACTTCCCAAACCTGCCTACAGCACTCCAGCTAAATTTTGTGAGCAGTTGAGAAAACGACCAGGTGTTTCCTTTGGCTAAAAGCAATTGGTATTGCAAATTTAACTTGTTTGCAATTGTTTGCATGTGGATATTGAAAGAGGGAGTGGTAGCTTTTATAACTGTTAGGGCAAAGAACGGAGAAGGCAATGGCACCCCACTCCGGTACTCTTGCCTGGAAAATCCCATGGACGGAGGAGCCTGGTAGGCTGTAGTCCATGGGGTCGCTGAGAGTCCGACACGACTGAGCGACTTCACTTTCACTCTTCACTTTCCTGCATTGGAGAAGGAAATGGCAACCCATTCCAGTGTTCTTGCCTGGAGAATCCCAGAGACAGGGAAGCCTGGTGGGCTTCTGTGTATGGGGTCGCACAGAGTTGGACACAACTGAAGCGACTTAGCAGCAGCAGCAGCAGGGCAAAGAAGGATTCTTTTCCTAATCTGAGACAACCGTCAAGTGCGTTGACCTTTTAGGTGTCCATCTCCCCCACTTAGGAAAATAGAAAACTCAGCTTAGCTCCCAGGTTTACAAACAGCCCAAACCTGACACTGAGGAACACATGATTTTCCAGAAAGAATATAATAAAATTAAAAATCCCTGGTGGGAATGTAAATCAATACAGCCACTATGGAAGACGGTGTGGAGATTCCTTTAAAAACTAGGAATAAAACCACCATGTGACTCAGCAGTCCCACTCCTAGGCATATACCCTGAGGAAACCAGGGTTGAAAAAGACACATGTATCCCGTTGTTCGTTGAAACACTATTTACAGTAGCTAGAACATGGAAGCAAACTAGATGTCCATCAAGATGAACGGATAAAGAAGTTGTCGTACATATTCACAGTGTATACACAATATTACCCAGTCATAAAAAGGAACGCCTTTGAGCCAGTTCTGATGAGGTGGATGAACCTAGAACCTATTATACAGAGTGAAGTAAGTTAGAAAGAGAAAGATTAATATCGTATTCTAATGCATATATACGGAATCTAGAAAAATGGTACTGAAGAATTTACTTACAGGGCAACAATGAGAAACAGACATAGAGAATAGATTTATGGACATGGGGAGAGGAGAGGAGAGAGTGGGATGTATGGAAAGAGTAACATGGAAACTTACATTACCATATGCAAAATAGATAGCCAACGGGAATTTGCTGTGTGGGCTGAGAAACTCACGGTGGTGTGGTCACTCACCTAGCGCCAGGTGTCCTGGAATGGGAAGTCAGGTGGGCCTTAGGAAGCATCACTATGAACAAAGCTAGTGGAGGTGAGGGAATTCCAGTTGAGCTATTTCAAATCCTAAAAGATGATGCTGTGAAAGTGCTGCATCATCAATATGCCAGCAAATTTGGAAAACTCAGCAGTGGCCACAGGACTGGAAAAGGTTAGTTTTCATTCCAATCCCAAAGAAAGGCAATGCCAAAGAATGTCCAAACTACCGCACAATTGCACTCATCTCACACACTAGCAAAGTAATGCTCAAAATCCTCCAAGCCAGGCTTCAGCAATACATGAACCATGAACTTCCAGATGTTCAAGCTGGATTTACAGAAGGCACAGGAACCAGAGATCAAATTGCCAACATACGTTAGAACATCGAAAAAGCAAGAGAGTTCCAGAAAAACATCTACTTCTGCTTTATTGACTACGCCAAAGCCTTTGACTGCATGGATCACAACAAACTGGAAAGAGATTGGGAATACTAGACCACCTGACCTGCCTCCTGAGAAATTTGTATGCAGGTCAGGAAGCAACAGTTAGAACTGGACATGGAACAACAGACTGGTTCCAAATAGGAAAAGGAGTACATCAAGGCTGTATATTGTCACCCTGCTTATTTAACTTACATGCAGAGTACATCATGAGAAACACTGGGCTGGAGGAAGCACAAGCTGGAATCAAGATTGCCGGAAGAAATATCAATAACCTCAGATATGCAGATGATACCACCCTTATGACAGAAAGTGAAGAGGAACTAAAGAGCCTCTTGATGAAAGTGAAAGAGGAGAGTGAAAGAGTTGGCTTAAAATTCAACATTCAGAAAACAAAGATCATGGCATCTGGTCCCATCACTTCATGGGAAATAGATGGGGAAACAGTGGAAACAGTGACAGACTTTATTTTTGGGGGGCTCCAAAATCACAGCAGATGGTGACTGCAGCCGTGAAATTAAAAGACACTTACTCCTTGGAAGGAAAGTTATGACCAACCTAGATAGCATATTCAAAAGCAGAGACATTACTTTGCCAACAAAGGTTCGTCTACTCAAGGCTATGGTTTTTCCTGTGGTCATGTATGGATGTGAGAGTTGGACTGTGAAGAAGGCTGAGCGCCGAAGAATTGATGCTTTTGAGCTGTGGTGTTGGAGAAGACTCTTGAGAGTCCCTTGGACTGCAAGGAGATCAGCCAGTCAGTTGTAAAGGCAATCAGTCCTGGGTGTTCATTGGAAGGACTGATACTGAAGCTGAAACTCCAATACTTGGGTCACCTGATGCAAAGAACGGACTCATTAGAAAAGACCCTGACACTGGGAAAGATTGAGGACGGGAGGAGAAGGGGACGACAGAGGATGAGATGGTTGGAGGGCATCACTGACCCAATGGGGACATGAGTTTGAGTAAACTCTGGAAGTTGATGATGGACAAGGAGGCCTGGTGTGCTGTGGTTTATGGGGTTGCAAAGAGTCAGACACGGCTGAGCGACTGAACTGAAACTGGATGGCTGATTCTGGTTGAGTTTTAACAGACAACAGCAAGATTCTGTAAAACAGTTATCCTTCAATAAAAAATAAATTAAAAAAAATCCGTTCAATATTAGCAATTCATTTTGATTTCCTTCTGACTAATTAAATGGGTATAAATTTTACTTTCCCCAAAGGAAACTTTTAAAACAATGGATCTTATGCAGGGTCCATTTTAGGATCATGGTTCCTTTTTCCCCCTCTTACCGCTAGGTGGCAGCAAGAAGCAGAAAAACCTACATGAAAATAAAGCACATGTCCTTGTGTTGCAGGGACTGTATTCTTAGTCCTTTTTTTATAATTGAAGTATAGTTGGTTTACAATGTTGTGTTAATTACTGCTATACAGCAAAGTGATTCAGTTATATGTATATGTGTGTGCATACTTCTTTTTTGTATTCTTCCCTATTATGGCTTATCATAGGATATTAAGTATAGTTCTCTGCTGTACAGTAGGGCCTTGTTTGTTCCTTCTGTATATAAGAACTTACAGGTGCGGGCCCCCGCCTCCCTGTCAGCCCTCTTCCCGCCCTCCCCTCTTGGCAAGCGTCAGTCTGACTGTTTCTATTTCACAGACAGGTTCATTTGTGTCACATTTGCCGCTGTTGTTGTTTAGTCTCTCAGTCGTGTCCACCTCTCCGCAACCGCATGGACTCTAGCCTGCCAGGCTCCTCTGTCCATGGGGTTTCCCAGGCAGGGTCTCTGCAGCGGGCTGCCGTTGCCGTCTTCTCCAGGGGGTCGTTAGGTCCCACATATAAATGACAGCACGTGGCATTCGTCTCCCCTTCTGACAGACTTTGTTTAGTGTGATCATCTCAGCCGTGTTGCTGCAGGTGGCACTGTTTCCTCCTCCTCTGTGGCTGAGCAGTGTTCCACCGCGTACACGCCCCCCAGCATCTGTATCCATTCACCGTCGATGGACATTTACGTTGTCTCCAGGACTCCTCTGAGGCTGAGCAGTATTCCACCGCGTACACGCCCCCCATCATCTGTATCCATTCACCATCGATGGACATTTATGCTGTCTCCAGGACTTCGCTGTTGTGAACGTGCTGCAGTGAACATAGGGGTGCACGCATCGTTTTGAACTACAGTTTCGTCTGATAGATGGCCAGGAGTGCGACTGCTGAATCGTATGGTCATTCTGTTTTTAATTTTTTGAGGCACCTCCATACTGTTCTCCACGGTTGCTGCACCAGCTTACATTCCCACCACCAGTGTAGGACAACAACAACAGCATTTGTTATTTGTAGGCTTTTAAATGATGGCCATTTTGATCACTGTGCGGTGCTACCTCATTGTAGTTTTGATTTGCATTTCTCTAATAATTAGCCATGTTGAGCATCTTTTCATGTGCCTGTTGGCCATCTGTAGGTCTATTTTGGAGAAATATTTGTAGGTCTGCCCATTTTTTGATTGAGTTGTTTCAGTTTCTTTGTTGTTGAGTTGTATGAGCTGTTTGTATATTTTGGAAATTAAGTCCTTGAGGGTGGCATCATTTGCAAATATTTTCTCCCATTCTATAGATTGTCTTTTCATTTTGTCGATGGTTTCCTTTGCTGTGTAAAACCATTAACTTTCATTAGGTCCTATTTGAGGTTTTTTGCTTTGTGTTTTGGTTTATATTTCTTTTGCCTTGGAAGATCTAAGGAAGCATTGGTACAATTTAGAGCAAGGAATGTTTTGCCTATGATCTGTTCTGAGAGTTTTATGCTGTCATGTCTTATGTTTAAGTCTGTAAACCATTTTGAGTTTATTTTTGCGTATGGTGAGAGGATTTGTTCTAACTTCATTGATTTACATGCAGCTATCCAATTTTCCCAACATTACTTTCTAAAGAAGCTGTCTTTTTCCCCTTGTATAGTCTTGTGTCCTTTGTCGAAGATTAATCGATCACAGGTGTGTGGTTTAACTTCTGGTCTTTGGTTCTGTTTTATTGATCCATAAGTCTGTTGTGCCAATATCACACTTTGATTACTATAGCTTTGTAGTATCATCTGAAGTCTGGAAGGGTTATGCTTCCAGCTTTACTCTTTTTCCTCAGGACTGCTTTGACAATTCTGGGTCTTTTATGGTTCCATATGAATTTTAGGATTATTTGTTGTAGTTCTTTGAGAAATGTCATGGGTAATTTGGTAGGGATTGCATTAAATCTGTAGATTACTTTGGGTCATATGGCCATTTGAACTGTGTGAATTCTTCCAGTCCAAGGGCGTGGGATTACTTGACATGTCTTTCAGTCATCTTCAGTTTCCTTTTTTAATGTTTTATAATTTCCAGCATGTAAGTCTTTCACCTCCTTGGTCAGGGTTATCCCTAAGTGTTTTATTTTGGGGTTTACTTTTTTAAAAGTTTTTGTTTGTTTTTTAAACATTCCTTTTCTGTTATGACTTTTTGGGGCTTCCCAGGTGGCTTAATGGTAAAGAATCCGCCTGCAGGAGACTCAGGAGACACAGGTTTGATCCATGAGTCGGGAAGATCCCCTGGAGAAGGAAATGGCAACCCACTCTAGTATTCTTGCTGGGAAACATTTCGTGGACAGAGGAGCTTGGCGGGCTTTAAGTCCATGGGGTCACAAAGAGTCCAACACAACTGAGTGACTGAGCACACATTTTAGAAGGTGGTGGTGTTTTTTTTTTTTTTTCCCATTTCTGATGTTTCACTGTTGGTATAAAGACATGCAGTTGATTTCTGTATGTTAATCTTATATCCTGCTACCCTGCTCGAGTTATCAGTTCTAGTAGTTCTGTGTGAAGTATTTAGGGTTTTCTATATGTATTACCATCTGCATATAATGATAATTGTATCTTTTCTCTTCCAATCTGGATACCTTTTATTTCTTTTTCCTGCCTAATTTCTGTGGCTAGGACTTCCAGTACTGTGTTGAATAGAAGAGGTGAGAGTGAGCATCCTTGTCTTATTCCAGAATTAGTGGGAAGGCTTTCAGCTTTTTACCATTGAATATTATATTGGCTGTGGATTTGTCATAAATTTATTATCCTGAGATATGTGTCCTTTATACACAGGGGCTGTGTTCTTGAGTTGGGTCCTAGGATCATGTTTTGCTTATACCTCTGACCTACAGTTTCATTTATTCAGCATTTATAACTTTTTCTGAGCTAACTTAAGTATCCAAATATCTATTTAAAGAAGTACTTAGCCAGAATTTATAGAACACTGTGCAGTCAGCTTTAACAGTAAATCTTGAAGGAGAGGGAATGGAACATTGAAACTCAGAGATTGATAAAATTACCCTCCTTATTTTCTTGCTCATTGCACATGTGTGTCTACAGGTAGTTTCTTGCTGAGAGCTGGTGCCCTTGGCTCCCTTTGCACCCCACTCCCACCTGGGGATCAGGTACCTCTGCATTCAGCCCCATGGAGGGGGTGGGGTGGGTCTTTGTGGTCCTTCTCTGCAGCAGAAGACAGCGGCGCAGGGTGTCCTGTGCTGTTCTCTGAACTCTACTTAATGATAATATTGAAAGCTGTTATTTGGAACTTTGTAAATAGCACTGTATAGATGCTTAGGGCTAGTGGGGGGTGTGGAATTGAGAATGGGGGATAAAGGATAAAAGATGTAACAGAAGGAAGCATCGGCAAGGAGCAGCCACGTTTAGAGGTTGCGTGTTGGTGCCTCTGTGAGTGGAGGAGTTGAGTCCTGGCAGCTGGAAGCAAAGCTGGGAGATGTGGGGAGATGACACCGCTTGTCTTCCCCACCTCCACTGCCGTGCTGTCTCTGTGAAGCGCCTGTCCCTGAACTCTCAGGGTGCTCACTGCTCTACTGCTTGCATGGAGTGTTCATCTTATTCTGTAGCTATGTCCTAGAAGATTGGAAGCCCATGGGACCGCCTCATTTGTCTTGATATCCCCACAGCACTTGTCCCTGACACATGGTAGACTCTTAATGAGGTTAGGTGAACAAATGCAGTTGAGGAGAAGATGAGAGGTAAGGAACAATGCCAGGAAGATAGGACTGTATTGGAATTAGCGGTCCTGTTCAGAAGCGGTGGGGTCTGTGAGGGCTGGTGACTGGGTTCAGGGGGTGGAACGTGCTCAGGGTTGGTGGGGAGGAGAGTAGGACAAAAGGCAGAGGACCTGTGAGGCGTGTGAGGAAGCAGCCAGGCCACCTGAAAAGACTGGGGAGGGCATGGGAGTGCTGTGCTCTGAGAAGGAGCCTGGAGCACATGGTCAGCCCCCGACAGGGTCCAACCTATGCCAGCCAGGTCTCCTTCAGCTGTGAGCAGCAGAAATCCAAGTTAAACCAGCTTAAACATAAGGAGGAATTCGTTGGTTCCTGTGAGTGAAAAGTTGAGGGGGATGGCTGGTCTTAGGCATAACCTAGATCCCAGGACTTAAATGATGTTCTCAAGAATGTATATATATTCTGTGGCTCTTTATCATTGGCTCCATTATCAGGCACACCCTCAGGTTAGATGACTCTGGGCCGCATCAGACTTGTGTCCTACAAAAAGACCTGCATATGTCCAGGGAATGACTCACTGACTGCAGCTGTGTTGCTTAGCCACAGCTGAGCTAGTCCTGATTCAGGCAAGGCCACAGGAAAGGAGAAGGGGAAGACAGCCCTGGAAGGGAAATGGGAGTGTGTTCCTGGAAGTGGAGAGTGTAAACTAGGCAAGCAGAATCGGCAGGAGAGCGTTCTAAGGGGTACAGACCCTGGTCTAAGTCACCCTCAGAAGCAGAGGGATCACATACGTGGTGCTGTATATGTGAGTCACTCTTTTTCATGTTTTTCAGCATCTCCATGATACGGTAAAGAGGAATCTCGACAGTGCCACATCCCCTCAAAATGGTGATCAGCAGAATGGCTACGGAGATTTCTTTCCTGGGCACAAGAAGACGCGCCGAGAGGCCTCTCTGGGAGCCGCCATCTCTTCCAACGGCCTGCCCCCGGCTTCCCCGCTCGGCCAGCCCGACAAGCCTGGCCCTGAAGCCCTGCAGGCCACTGGGAAGCATGCACTGGGGCTGGACTCCATCAGCAAGAAGTGTCTGGCAGACTCGAGCCTCCACCTGAACGGAGGCAGCAACACTAGTGAGTCATTTCCCCTGAGCCTGAATAAAGAACTGAAACAGGAGCCCATGGATGACCTGCCTTGCATGATCGCAGGGGCCGGAGGCTCCATCTCTCAAGGCAACCTCATGCCTGACCTCAACCTCAATGAGCAGGAGTGGAAGGAGCTCATCGAGGAGCTGAACAGGTCAGTTCCTGATGAAGACATGAAGGATCTGTTCAATGAGGACTTTGAAGAGAAGAAGGACCCAGAGTCTTCTGGTTCTGCCACACAGACCCCCTTGGCACAGGACATTAATATTAAGACGGAATTCTCTCCAGCGGCCTTTGAACAGGAACAGTTAGGCTCTCCACAAGTGAGGGCTGGGTCTGCAGGACAGACCTTTATGGGGCCTTCATCTGGCCCTGTGACCACAGATTCACCCAGCCTCGGGGGCTCCCAGCCCCTCTTCCTCACCGCTGGTCAGCCTGGAGTGGATAGCCCCAGTCCCAGCCTGATGCCGGCATCAGCCCAGGCTCAGAATGCACAGAGAGCCCTCTCCAGTGTGGTGCTGCCTAGCCAGGGCCCAGGCGGAGGCTCAGAGCTGTCCTCTGCCCACCAACTCCAGCAGATCGCTGCCAAGCAGAAGCGTGAGCAGATGCTCCAGAACCCGCAGCAGGCTGCCCCAGCACCCGCTCCAGGCCAGATGTCCACGTGGCAGCAGACAGGCCCCGCCCACAGTCCCTTAAACGCCCCTTACCCCGTGGAAAAGCCAGCCAGCCCTCCTGGTTACAAGCCAGACTTCACCACTTCCAAACTGCTCATGATGCCCAGTGTCAACAAGAGCTCCCCTCGACCTGGAGGCCCCTACCTCCAGCCCAGCCATGTGAGCCTCCACCAGCCGCCAAGTAACTTGAATCAAAACCCCGTGGCTAGCCAAGGCTCGGTGCTGGACTATGGCAACACCAAGCCCCTTTCTCACTACAAAGCAGACTGTGGACAAGGCGGCCCTGGGGCTGGCCAGAGCAAGCCGGCCCTGATGGCTTATCTTCCCCAGCAGCTGCCTCATCTTAGCAGTGAGCAGAGCTCCTTATTTCTGATAAAACCAAAGCCAGGAAATATGCCCTTCCGATCACTGGTTGCACCTAGCCAGGTGAGCACGGGTCTTTGCTCTGATACTCTGCATTCACATACACCCACCGAGTGGTTTTTCAGGTCCCAGATAGTTGGGGAACAAAGGGAGTAAGTGAGCAGCTACTTTTTGACTTCCAGCTCCCTTGGGAATGAAAATCAATCAAGCAAACCAGGATTGACTCTCAGTAGAATAGGATAGAACCCCTTGCACTTGGCCTGATGTCTCTCTCATGCCACACAACTTAAATCATTCGTGGCCGTGTTTTAAAGGTAAAGATCATCTTTAATGTCCTTAGAGGCTCTGTTTTTTTTCTTTTTTAAACAAACTTTCAGATATGTATGTCCAAAATGCCCTAAGTTTTAGTAAGCTTATAGCATTTAGGTGAATGCTGCTTTCTAACAGGTCTCAATTACATGGTTATTTACTTAAGGCTCTCAAGCCTGGCAGAATCACTGGGTCTGAAGGGTGGAGGATGGTCGAGAACCGTTTTATCACGATCATTGTCTGCATTTCTACTCACATTCACGTTCTAAAGTGTCCCCCAGCCCCGGAAGAGTAAACAAACAGCATTCCCAGCCTTCCTCAGAGCTAGCGCTGGCTTCTGTCCACCGCGGTGTGTCCTGCACTGCCGTCCACACTGTCCACATAGAGGGACCCACTGACACTGAGCTGACAGTCATGTGACTTTATAACAGTTGTATGACAGTTGTTTTGTCACGGTGCAGTGAGGTATCTCCTTCCTTTCGCTGCTGTAAGTAAAAGGCTGCAGTGAATGAACCTTTGTGTATTTGTAACACTAACATTTTAAACTCATCAGATTTCCTGTACAGATATTGCTAGATAAATTAAAATTATTTCCAAAAATAAATAAACTCATCAGTGGCCACAGGACTGGAAAACGTCAGTTTTCATTCCAGTCCCAAAGAAATGCAGTGCCAAAGAATGTTCAAACTACTGCACAATTGCACTCATCTCACACACTAGCAAAGTAATGCTCAAAATTCTCCAGGGCAGGCTTCAAGAGTACGTGAACCAAGAACTTCCAGATGTTCAAGCTGGATTTACAGAAGGCATAGCAACCAGAGATCAAATTGCCAACATCCGTTGGATCATCAAAAAAGCAAGAGAGTTCCAGAAAAATATCTACTTCTGCTTTATTGACTTACACCAAAGCCTTTGACTGTGTGGATCACAACAAACTGTGGGAAATTCTTCAAGAGATGGGAGTACCAGGCCACCTTATCTGCCTCCTGAGAAATCTTTATGCAGGTCAAGAAGCAACAGTTAGAATTGGACATGGAACAACAGAGTGGTTCCAAATAGGGAAAGGAGTACGTCAAGGCTGTATATTGTCACCCTGCTTATTTAACTTATATGCAGAGTACATCATGAGAAATGCCAGGCTGGTGGAAGCTGGAATCAAGATTGCTGGGAGAAATATCAATAACCTCACATACGCAGATGACACAAAACTTATGGCAGAAAGTGAAGAAGAACTAAAGAACCTCTTGATGAGAGTTAAAGAGTTGGCTTAAAACTCAACATTCAGAAAACTAAGATCATGGCATCTGGTCCCATCACTTCATGGGAAATAGATGAAGAAACAGTGGAAACAGTGACAAACTTTTTTGGGAGCTCCACAATCACTGCAGATGGTGACTACAGCCATGAAATTAAAAGACACTTGCTCCTTGGAAGGAAAGCTATGACCAACCTAGACAGCATATTAAAAAGCAGAGACATTGCTTTGCCAACAAAGGTCTGCCTAGTCAAAGGTATGGTTTTTCCAGTGGTCATATATGGATGTGAGAGTTGGACCATAAAGAAAGCTGAGCACTGAAGAATTGATGCTTTTGAACTGTGGTGTTGGAGAAGACTCTTGAGAGTCCCTTGGACTGCAAGAGATCAAACCAGTCAATCCTAAAAGAAATCAGTCCTGAATATTTGTTGGAAGAACTGATGCTGAAGCTGAAACTCCAATACTTTGGCCACCTGATGTGAAGAACTGATTCATTGTAAAAGACCCTGGTCCTGGGAAGGATTGAAAGCAGGAGAAGGGGATGACAGAGGATGAGATGGTTGGATGGCATCACTGACTCGATGGACGAGAGTTTGAGCAAGCTTCGGGAGTTGGTGATGAACAGGGAAGCCTGGCGTGCTGCAGTCCGTGGGGTCGCAAAGAGTTGGATGCAACTGAGCTACTGAACTGAACATTTTAAAAACAGAAAAACTCGATGCTAGTAATATCTGAGGAAATTGACATGTTTCAGATCATAGTAAGGATGTGTAAATAGGCACAGTGCTTTCAGAAAGTAATTTGACATTATATAGTTTTCATAAGCCATAAAAATGTTTGTAAACATTGACACATTATACCCCTGCAAGAAATAATACCAAAAAAAGAAAAAGAAGAATGTTATGTACAAGATGTTCATTGCATGATTATTTCTAATAGCCAAAAACTGAAAGCAGTGTAAGCATCTCTCAGTAGAAGAATGTGTGTGTAATGTCCATCCTTCTACTTATTTCAGCCACTATATTGTCACATGGACAGAAGAGCCTGGTGGGCTACAGTCCATGGACACGACTCAGTGACTAAACAACAACAACACATCTGACAGAAGCCAAGCAGTCTGTTCCCAGGAAAATGCTGTTCGTAGGTGGACAAACCGTTAAGTCCTGTTGCTTCAGGGACAGCCCTGCCTCCAGGGGCCCAAGGTTTGCACACTCGGTGTAGCCTCTCCATCAACCAGTGTCCCTCAGAAACTTCTTCTCTGGGGGCCTGTCTGTGCCCATGCATTCCAGTAAGGGAGCATTTAGAAGCTGCAGTTGCTTTTGGAACTGGGTATGCAGGTATACAAGTTTAAGTTTAAGCCACTGGTGAATTGTAGGAAACAAAGCTAACACTCAGCTACTAACTGTTCGTTGCCGTGCCCGGGCACTCAGGTGTCAGTGCTTTTGGTCTCAGCCCTGCCTTGCAGTGTGGTTGCTCTGGAGTCACGTGCCGAAAGAGCAGCGGCCTCAAAGGAGAGCCTGGAGCCAGGCTTTCACTAGGCAGAGCTCGTCCGCTCTGATCAGGGCTTATAGTCCCCAGTGTGTCCCACCTGACTTGAGACCCCCTTGTCTCTGTTGACAGGACCAGAACCCTCCCAATGTCCCTGTACCAACCCAGGCTGCCAGTGTGGGGACTCAGCCGCCAACTGTTTCCGTGGCCAGCACGCACAGTAGCACCTCCTATCTCAGTAACCAGCAGCAGGCAGCGGTGATGAAGCAGCATCAGTTGCTTTTGGACCAACAGAAACAGAGGGAGCAGCAACAAAAACATTTGCAGCAACAACAGTTTTTGCAAAGGCAACAGCACCTTCTGGCAGAACAGGTAAAGAGAAAGGCGGGAGAAAACCCGACCCCCACCTCTTGCCGTGTTTGCCTGCGTCCCAGGTCACTGCGGTGGCCGCAAGCTTCGGTATGTATGTGTGTGGATTTGTGCTTATTTGTATGTCTGGTTTTAGAGTACTCTGGGAAACAAGAGTGTGCTATTTCTCAAACAGTGGTAGCCTGTGTCAGAGCAGCTTTATGTCACTTAGTGGGGATTAATGAAAGTGGAATCGCAATGTATTAGAACCATTTTTCCAGCAGCTACCAAAGCACTGAGCTCACTGATCCACCAATTTTCTGTGAGATCCTGCTTTGTTGTAGTTTGCTATAAGGCAGAACATAAAGTAGGGAAATGAAGATATCCCTGAGGTCCTGGGATTCGAGAACCCCAGGTTGTCAGGGACTGACAGCCCCCTCCTAGTCCTGCAGTTTGTTTGCCCCCTCGGTCATCAGATTGTCCTACGCAGATTCCAAGGTTACAGGAATTCTCAGGACTTTAAATTACATCCTTAAGACAGAAGAAAACTAGTTACCCAGAGGATAAAGTTGATTGAGGATGACTTTAAAACTCATATTACTGCCTCAGTTTCACCATGTATTAAATAACAGCTTTTGGGGGTATAATTCACATGACATACAATTCACCCATTTAAAGTATACAATTCAAGTGGTTTCCAGTTTAGTCAGAGTTACGCACCATCACCATAACCAGTTTTAGAACATTACCTAAAAGAAACCCTGTACCCATTAAAAAGTTATTCCTTCATCTTCCTAAGCCTAGGCAACCACTGTCTACTTTTTATCCCTGTAGATTTGCCTGTTTGGGACATTTCATATAAAGCATTCGAGATTCAGCTGTACTGTCTGTGTATCAGAACTCCGTTCCTTTCTGTGGCTCCTTAGATCTCACCCATCATTCTGTGTCATACTGTTTATTAAGAATCCCCCAAATGAGATTATGAACATTATCTCCACAGATAAAAAATTGTCCACTTGGACAATTTACTTTTCTCTGATCGCTTTGTTTTTGTTTTATGTGGGTCTTGTTTTCTGTTGATCTTGGCATTTTCTAGGAGAAGCAGCAGTTTCAACGCCATCTGACCCGACCGCCCCCCCAGTATCAAGACCCAACACAGAGCACCTTCCCACAACAGGTTGGACAGTTCACAGGTGAGGAGTGTTTGAGACGATGATGTGGGGCAGGGCAAGGCAGGCGCTGAACAGACGTTCCCCTCGTGCTGACTTTCTGCTGCCTGCTCAGCTTTCCAGTATAGGTGCCAAATGGACTCACATGCTCCTGTAGCTTCAGGCTGCGTAAGGAGCCTGGCTCTCTGGGTGCCCTGTAGGTGAGCCAGAGAAGGACAGAAGCAGGCTGCTTTGGCTGGGTCCCTGGCTGTATAGTCGTTTAAGGCAAAATCATCTCTAGTTGATAGATATCTTATCCATAGGAAGTGGCTTCTGTAATTCTTAAGAAAGTTCTTTGCTTCTACTGTTATGTGTCTCTTTAAAAAATGACCTTGTCCTATTTTCCAGATAAGGAGAAACTTCATGCACTTGTGGCCTTTTGCTTCTTTTCTTCTTTCTGTCTACTCATGTTGGTGTTAGCAGCAGACAGTTGATCTGGTGGGGGCAGGAAACATTCTGAGGTTTCAGCTGTCATGTCTCAGATATGTGAGAGAACCTGACCAGCATTGCTCAGGCTGTTGCTCTAGAAATAGAGAGTTCAGTTGATAGATGCAGAAAAGTCCAGGCCATACTTGCTTTTCTAGCTCTTGGACTATCTTCAAAACCTGTGCTTTCCTTGGTCAGTGACTCTTGCTATAACATGTCCTGATGAAGTTGCCCACAGCCGTGCTTCCAGAGGAGGCTGAGTGGGTTTTATGTTATGCTGACAGGACCAGGGGATTGAAGTCTGTGGGCAGCTCAGAAGATGAGCCTTGGCCAGCTTTCCTGCCTTCACCCCATTTAATGTTGCTGTGTGTTATCATTGGGAAAGAAGTGGATTATTTCAGCATTTCTCTCTTTTTCAACTCAGTTTTTAGTTAGGTGCTAATGGAAAGCAGAAGAGGAGAAACAAAGTGTACCCAGTTGTGGCCAACTCCTGAACAGCCCCTCTCCTACGCACACAGTGCTGTCACCACGCAGTCACTGCTTGAGACAGAGTCCCAGGTGGCAGGTTCCCCGAGGACAGGCCCTCTGTCCCCCCAGCACGGCCTGCGCCACAGAGCAGGCGCTCAGTACACGTCTTCTGGTGGCCCCCCTCCCACACCCTGCGGTACCACATCGTGTGGGCCCTCATCCGAGTGGTCCTGTCAGTCCCCGGCCAGTGAGGTCTAAACCAGCCACAGTCCAGTTACCCTGCGGCTCTACAGCCCTGTCCCCATAAGGGGGCTGCAGCTCCTCTGAATCTGGCCAAGACTATCTCTTCCTTTTATCCCAGACACTCTCCCCACATCCTAGCCACAGAGTTTTCCCCTTCCTCTGTGCCTTTTTTTTTTTTTTTTTAATGTACCTGTCTTAATCTCCTTATTGCGGGCTCCATTCTACCCTGTGGGGAACTTTTGGCCCCCAGGGCTCTCTTAATGCATTAAGGTTGCAGTGATCATGAGGTATCTGGTGAGGTATCAGAACACTGACTTTGCCTTTCATGCCTGTAGGATAGCAGTTGCTGTGTGGGTCTTAGATGTATCTCCATAGTGGTGATGAAGAAATGCTAGCTTGGCTGACAGCACTTTCTCTGTCTTCTAGGGTCCTCTTCTGCCATGCCTGGCGTGAACAGCTTGGGTCCATCTAACTCCAGCTGTCCCCGAGTGTTCCCTCAGGCTGGGAATCTGATGCCAATGGGCCCTGGACACACTTCAGTTTCTTCTCTTCCCTCAAACTCAGGCCAGCAGGACCGGGGTGTGGCTCAGTTCACTGGCTCCCAAAGCATGCCACAGAGCAGCCTCTACGGCATGACTTCCAGCATAACCCAGATAGTTCCCCAGCCTCCGCCACAGGCCACCAATGGACATGCCCACATTCCACGGCAGACCAGCGTGGGCCAGAACACCTCGGTTTCAGCTGCCTATGGACAGAACTCGCTGGGGAACTCTGGTCTCTCCCAGCAGCACAGTAAGGGGACCCTGAACTCGGGTTTAACTAAGCCACAGGTCCCCAGGGTATCAGCAGCCATGGGAGGCCAGAATTCCACGTGGCAACATCAGGGAATGCCGAACCTGAGCGGCCAGCCCCCGGGAAACAGCGCCGTAAGCCCGTTCACTGCAGCCTCCAGTTTCCACCTGCAGCAGGCCCACCTGAAAATGTCCAGCCCGCAGTTCTCTCAGGCGATGCCCAGCAGGCCCATGGCCCCCATGAGCTCAGCAGCTGTGGCAGGGTCCATGCTGCCCACTGTGAGCACACAGCAGAGGACCAGTGCCCCTGTGCCAGCACCTCCCCAGGGAGCCCCGCAGCAGGGCTTGTCGGGCCTGAGCCCGGCGGGGCCTGAGCTGGGGGCCTTCAGCCAGAGCCCTGCCCCAGCCATGGGCGGCCGGCCAGGCCTGCACTGTGCCCAGGCCTACCCCGTGCGGACCGCAGGCCAGGAGCTGCCCTTTGCCTACAGTGGGCAGCCGGGCAGCGGCGGGCTGGCCAGCATGGCTGGGGACGCCGACCTGATCGACTCCCTGCTGAAGAACAGGACTTCCGAGGAGTGGATGAGCGATCTGGACGACCTCCTCGGGCCTCAGTAGCAGGAGGATTTGTGGTATTTTCAGTGTTCACACAGCCTGTAGTTTTGTTCTCAGATTCAAGAAAGAGTAACTGCTTTGGACCAAATCCCACAGCCCAGGGAGCCGGGCAGGCAGAGCTAGAGCCGCAGAGCCGAGGCCTGGTCCTCCCGGGACCGTGGGGCCCACGGCTCCCAGCCAGCAGTTGGGATGTCGGGCTGGCCCCCCCATCTGCTGGTGTCACTGTATGGGGTTGGGACAGCAGGACTGGGTTCTACGGGGGTTTTTTCTATCCATAAGACCAAAAAGCCAACCGTAAAACCCCACGACGCCAGCTTTATAAAAATCTGTGCTATCATTTTGATCTAATCCAAGATTTCTCCACTTGGCCCAGTGTTGGGACAGATTTTTGTTGAAACTTTATAGTGGAACTATTTGCAATTTGTAGCATAGAAAAGATTTTTTAAAGGTTTTAAGGTTTTAAAAGAGGTTAGGGTAGGTGGTTAAAATCTATAAGTGGCATTGGAAACTTAGGGTTTCCTTTTGATTAAGAGCCTTTTTTATTCCTGCTCTTTGTCAGCTTTCAGGACAAAGAGAGGCTCACTGGAAAATTGCATGTGCCAAAAAGGAACAGGATGCCGTGAGAAGCAGAGCTAGTGGCAGAGATGCAGTCGTTACTGCAGCCCCGCGTTCTCCCAGAATGCTGTTCTTCCAGGTTGGCATTTAGGAAGACTTGGGCTGAGGAATCCCTTCCTCCAATGTTTTCAGAGCAGGACCCCAGGCTAAAGGCTGAAATACAAACTGGGGTTCCTGTGTCTCTTTTGTTGTGACTCCTCACCTTTTGCAGTTTCTCTGGAGACTCGTATTTAATGTATTAGGAAGGTGATCATTGTTGAGTTGTGCACAGATGTCTTTTCTTTCACCCTATCTTCATTTCCCATAACCGTTCTTTCTGCCTCCTGTTCTTTATATCTCCAGCCCAAGTGGAAAACCTCCTTATGGCACTAATTTACTAGATTGGAGAGGAAAAGAGTCATTAGAATTCCCCAGGGAACCCTAGCGCTGTAAGGAGGCGGGTGTCCCCTCCCCAGAAAGCAGAGGTTCAGGGGAAGGAGGGAAAAGGACACAGGCCAGAGGAAGGGCCCCCGCTCCACTCTGCTCCCGCTGCCGCTGCCTCTTCAGACGACTTGCACTTTCTAGAGAGAATTGCTGTGTAACACTAACACGTCCTTGCTAAAAACTCAAGTGGATTTCTCTTTTAAGGTCTGTGACTGTCTAGGTCTTGACTAAGCTAAGAGTCCACATAGTATTACCTGTGGGCTGTTTGTGGAAAGTGAAGACGGAGAGAGCACTTCAATATAGCAAAAGCAAAATGGTAAGCATAGGGTGGAACTCTTTCAAATGGAATATTGGAAGGAAAATAGTACACTGAAAAGAGTGGCTTATATGCAGAATGATCTCTGGCAAAATCACCACCCCATTTTTATTTCCCTGGAGTTTCAAAATGGATAATTCAAGGAGTATCATACGTAAAGAATTGAGCCAAGAAAAATGCTCACACAGCCAGCTTGAGTGGCTTTGAGGGGATGAAGGGTTGTGCACACATTGGTCGTTACTTTGCACCAGCAGTGCCTTTCATGGGGGTGCTTGGACCCTCAGGTCTTCTCTAGTAGCCATTTGCCGCCGTGAGTGGCGTTGGGGCCATTTCCCTTTTATCTCCCTCGAAGCCTTCCCCGGAGGCTGAATATAGCTTAGAGAAAGGGATGCATCATAAAGCCAGTGAAGACGCCACCCTCTGAGTGAGTTCCCGAATCTGAAGGGGAAGAGGGTGACTTCAGTGGGTTTTTTTTTTACCAAAAATAGCGGGCTGGAGGCTGGTGGTGGGTCCCTGTTCCTCTCCCGGTCTCCCTCTGGCTGCCGCTCACCTCTGTCCTCGGCACTCACACCTCTGCCCCCCCTTTTGGGGAGGGCTGCCCCTGCCTTAGTTCTGGGGCCACCTAGACAGACGGCAGGCTTCTGCCCCCCCTTTTGGGGAGGGCTGCCCCTGCCTTAGTTCTGGGGCCACCTAGACAGACGGCAGGCTTCTCACCTGCTGCAGTGTCAGAGCAATAAATGTGATGCTTGGGGTCCCCCCAGGGAGCTGCCAATGGCTTTATTTATGAATCTGGTTTTTGGGTAGTCAGGGAAGGAGACAACTCCACTTCAGTGCAAATCCCCATCTTCCAGGAGCCATGACTCAAAAGAAAAGGGTGCTCGGACTTTTGTTATACACATTTGCTTTGTGTAAATAAATGTTTACAATTTTATATTAAAGATGGAATAAGCGTTAGAGCTTCTGACTGTATATTTTTTACTTTTATAGATTTAAAAACTATGATCCTTTATATATGTGTTTTGGGGGGCTATAAGTTTTATGACAAACAGTTGGTATTGTTAACTTTTTACTGTCATCAAAGTACATAAAAATTCTATTAATTCCCTTATTCTTTTACTTCCTTAACTCTGGTATACACCAAAAAGAAGTCTTTACTTTCCTGTTTTATCACTATAAAATAATAAAAGTATTTTGCTAGTATGGAAACTGCCCACGTATTTTACTTCACATGGCCACGCCAGCAAGGCAGGAGGCGGACCAGCACGCAGCTGCTCTGCTTGGTAGTTGTGTGATTTGGCTGCTTTCTTAACGGACATTGGTGGTGGGGGTGTTGGGTTTGGTTTCCCTCAGAGTGACTTTTACTTTTGATGCTGCTAAGTCACTTCAGTAGTGCCTGACTCTGTGCGACCCCATGGACGGAAGCCTACCAGGCTCCCCGTCCCTGGGATTCTCCAGGCAAGAACACTGGAGTGGGTTGCCATTTCCTTCTCCAATGCATGAAAGTGAAGTCGCTCAGTCGTGTCTGACTCTTAGCGACCCCATGGGCTGCAGCCTACCAGGCTCCTCCATCCATGGGATTTTCCAGGCAAGAGTACTGGAGTGGGGTGCCATTGCCTTCTCCGTTACTTTTGATAGATAGATAGAAAATTAGCACTGACTTTGCCCAGGGCTGCCGGTCTTTCCCCTCTGGCTCATCCATGTCCTGAGTCTAACGTGAGGAAAGTTGGACCAGATAACTCAGGGATACCTTAGGTCCTTAGCAGTTCAAATGTTTCACTTAAAACCCTTGGGTTTATTGTCAATGCAGTTCTCTGGGTCTTGTTTCGTTTCCTTTTTTTATTGTAAGAATACGTGTGCTCTGGCACGTTCACCCCCTCACTCCTGTTGGTATCACATTGTCAAGGGCATCAAATGGAGACACACCAGGAACCTGGAAAGCGCGTCTTCTCAGTGACCTCTCACCTCAGGCACAAGCTGGAAGAGGGTCAGGCCTGGAGAAGCTGAAGCTCTCGGGAGAGCAGGAGAGAGCAGCCTTCAGGGAGGAAGCCTGTCACGTGGTGGAATTAAAGATATGATTACTCTGATGAAGCCCTGAATGTAGGGCACAGGGAAGGGAAGAACACCAGACTCATGAAGTCTTGGCTGAGAATGCACAGAACGTGTGCGGGGGGCAGGGGGTTTGCTCTCCTTAGTGGTCAGAGAAGTCCGAAACAGAACAAAAGTGAGGCGGTTGTGCTGGTCAGAGCAACAGAGCTAAGAGTGCCCGCTGCAGCGTGATGAGGCAGGCTGCGGTACGACGTTCTCTGTGGGAAGAGATTTTGAAAAAGGTAGTAAGCTCCTTTAAAGTGTTCATGCCATCTGTCCACCCCAGCAATTCCAACTCTGAGAAGCCATCCTTGAAAATAAATCCAGGAGCAGAAAAAGTTGACGACAGTGGTGTTCCTGGTAGTAGTGTTTGTAACCGCAGAAAACTAGGAGAATCGGACAAAGAGTTGTCAGAAGGGATTAGTTAAGTAAGTTGCCGTACTTCCACCTGATGAGATATTATATATATATATTTTTTTTAATATTCAGAAGGTTTTTAAAAAATTTTAATTGGAGGGTGATTGGTTTACTGTTGTAAAACAGCGTGAATCAGCTATGCTGCTGCTGCTGTTCAGTCACTAAGTTGCGTCTGACTGCAACTCCATGGACTGTCGCCTACCAGTCCATGGGGTTTTCCAAGCAAGACTACTGCAGTTGCCATTTCCTTCTCCAGGGGATCTTTCCAGACGAGGGATCAAAGTCGTGTTTCCTGCTCGGCAGGCAGATTCTTAACCACTGAGCCACCTGGGAAGCCCCAAATCAGCCCTAAGTATACATAAATTCCCTCCCTTTTGAGCCTCCCTAGCGCCCCCTCATCCCACCCCCACCCCAAGTCATGGCAAAGTGCCAAGTTGACCTCCCTGTGCTGAACAGCTGCTCCCACTATTTGGGAAGGATTTGAACATAGTAACTTTTAGTGCTGGTTTTATCAAGCTTCTGTTGGGTGCAAACAGAAAAACTGGCTAACCCTGAAAATTCCCTGCCCCCAGTCTGCTTTTTAGGTTACTAGGTAACTCCCAGAATCAAAGGAGATGTTGAACAAGCTAGGCCTCAGGAGTGCCAAGGGTAGGTAGTTCTGGTGTGTTGAGAGTCACCAGGCAGGCTTGTGTGGAGGCAGGTTCACTCACCTGCTGTGAGCGTGTGCTGTGCCTGGCCAGGCATTGTGTCAGGAGCAGGGGGTGCAGCTGCAGTGCGGGAGAACAGGGCCCTGTTGCGGGGACTTCTAGTAGCATGTGGAAGGGGTGTCCTAAATGCGTGACTGGTTTCAAAATGATGAAATGTCAGGAAGGGACTGAAGCAGCGATAAGATTGTGCTGGGGCTACCGGGAGGGAGGGGGTTGGGGGAGGCCTGAGAGGCTTGAGATGTGGTGGGCCCTGGACAGAGATAACTAACAGGCCGGCTGCCGACGGGAGCCAGTGAGAGGCCTGGGGAAGTGCACTTCATAGCCACATGGAATGGGAGAGGAAGTTCCCCAAAGGCGCTGTGCTACGTCGCTTCAGTCGTGTCCAACTCTGCAACCCCATGGACTGTGGCCCTCTAGGCTCCTCTGTCCATGGGATTCTCCAGGCAAGAATCCTGGACTGGGTTGCCATGCCCTCCTCCAGGGGATCTTCCCAACCCAGGAATCAAACCTATGTCTCTTATGTCTCCTGGATTGGCAGGTGGGTTCTTTACCTCCAGTGCCACTTGGGAAGCCAGTCCCCAAAGGAAGAGGGTGCTGTTAACAGGAAAGAAGGAGTGCTGAGAGAGCAAAATGAACAGATGCCCGAAAAATGTTCAATTAAAAACTGCCCCTCTCCAGGTGCCCCCAGCACTGCAGCATCCGGAGGCCTGTGCTACTCTGGGGTCTTTGCCAGTCCAGCCAGGGAGATGCTGAAGTTACAATAGGGTGCTGTGCTCATCCCTCGGGTGACTTCTGCCATCATTCGCGTGTTTATCAGTCAGCCTTAAGGCCAGTCAGCTGATGAGGGCACGGAAATGGCAATGTAGCTGTAATGCTGTTAAATGAAGCAAAATGATGGTTGCCTGTGAACTTGCTCCAAGACTAATCAGCTGAAAGCTCCGGGCCCTCCAGGACTGACACGGGAATGGTGGGTGATGTTTTAGAAACGGATCTGCACGTGGGATCAGTTTGCCTACTGGACATTTCCCTTTTGGTCTTCAAGCTGATGGCGCATCCGCCACTTTTCAGATAATTTGCCCTCTAAATGGTTACAGTAAGCAGGGCTGCAGACCCTAGTTGGCACATGCAGACCATTTCATGAAACTCGAGGGGGAAATGGCTTCAGACCCTCACTCAAAGTGGAATCCAGCAGGGCAAGGACAGGACACACGGATCCGCCTTGATACCGGTGTCCTGGAATGCAGAGACTCAGGCAGCCCGCAGAGAAGGAGAGGCCATCCACTGCCGAAAGAGACCTGGTAACAAACAGCGGCTGTGCCGTGATGTGCCGTGATGAGCTGGCGAGGAGCTCTAGAGCCCTCTTCTGTCTGGTGGGGCTCGGCGGGGAGAGTCCCTGCTGCAGGTGACTCTGCGGGTCCTGGCCGACGGGCGCCTCACACGTGGGGGCTGTCAGGTCCGCACCGGAAGTCCAAGCAGAAGGCTCCGTTTGTCTTTGTATCTGGAAAGCAGAACTTTTCCAGGTTATGGAAAGAAAAGCTGGGGTTCCATGTACTTAAACTGTGAAGGAGCTAGCTCCACTTGATGCAGCTGAGGTGCGTGCTCCCTGCTCTACCTTTGAACTTATCACTGCTGACCACCACCATCTCTCACCTTGAGTTTTAAGACTCTAGACTGGTTGCATACTGTCTTAGGTACTCACTTCTTTTGTGTAACGCAGGGTGGAGCCCGACCACATACAGTCATCTTCAAAATCAAGAGCTGCATATGTTACTGTCCTTCCTACCATGTCATGTTACCATGGGAGGTAGAGACCAGGGGGTCCTTGCCCCCAAGTAGTAAGAAAGTCCAAATCTGTTTTATTAGCCGTATCTCCCCCTGTGCCATTTCTTCTTTTGGATCCTTGCTTGTGCAGTAAAAGATGGCTTTTCTTAAACTCTGCTGCTGCCTCTCGTTCCTCCTGTTGAACCTGTCCAACCTCCTCTGTTGGCTCCTCTCTCCAGCCGTCCATCGTTTTAGCCCCGCCATGGTGTTAAAGGAATATTAGGACAAGAGAGCAAGACGGTCTGAGCCCAGTCCTGCTCCCACAGACGATGCGAGCCCAGCCGCCTCTTTAGGACTGAGGGGCTCCTTTCACCAAATGCCGGGAATGCTGGCTGCTGCCGGCTCTCAGCTGTGTCCACCTTCAGTGGAAGGGAGCTGCCTTCCTTGCCTGTGGCTCAGGGGTGGCCCACCTCTGGAACCTGGCCCACATGGGGGTACAGAGGCCACTGGAGTGGGCTGCCATGTCTTCCTCCAGCAGATTGTCCTGACCCAGGGATCGAACCCACATCTCTCATGTTTCCTGCACTGTCAGGCAGGGTCTTTACCTCTAGTGCCACCTGGGAAACCCAAGATATAAAATACCACTTACATGAGGTATTTTAGTTAAATTCACAGAATCAGAGCTGAGTGGTGGTGCTAGGGGCTGGAGGAGGGGAAATGCTAATCAATGGGCGAAATGTTTCAACGAAGCAAGATGAAGAAACTCTAGAGGTCTCTATAACAAGAATAAAGAACACTGTATTACACGCTTAAAATTTTAAGAGGGTATGTTAAGTCTTCTTAATCAAAATAAAAATTTTAAAAGAACTATGGTGTCAGGGGATTATTCCTGGGGCCATCACCAATGCAGTGAAGAAAGACTGACAAGCTAAGGATGACTAAGCATCAACTTAAGAAACCAAAGGGCCTGTTTGGCAGGTTCTGAGAAGGGCGGACAGACTGAGGGGATCAGGGCAGGACTTGGGGGTTAAAAGTGCAGCTTGAACTTTCAGCCCACCAAATCTGCTACACAAAGGTTACTGTCATTGTTAGGAAGAAGAGGGATCCTGACACTTGGGGTGGGGGGTAACATCTGATTGATGCCCTAGAAAGTCTTGGAAGTCCAGGTCCCCGTGCAACCTCGAGGCCCACAAACACAGCCTGCTCCTCCCCCTTAAGGGTTGGTACTTTCTCTTGCTTAAAAGTCATGCACAAGCCTCTTTCCACTTCCCCTCCTGGCCGCTGGACCAATGATGAGGGTTATGTAATAACAACCTGGCTGGGAAAGCTGGGCCTGCCAAGAGAGGAAAGGGACAATATGCCAGAGGCAGTCGGGGACCTTGCCAAGATGGATGGGCAGGAGCTGCGTGTGTGGGACCAAGAAGAGTCGGGTGTGGGCAAGGTGGTGCCAATGGCAGACCAGCCTAGGGAGGCTTCCTCCGTGTGGGACGGCCCTGCTGTAACACGGGACGACCTGCACTGGTGCTGCACTCCCAGGAGCCACGCTAACAGGCCCCTGGCGTGGCTCTCGGAGGCCTTGAGAAAGCCATGGCCCGTGCTCAGGGAAGGAGAAATGCAGTAGCTGCTGCAGCAATCAGCAGAGTAGAGGTCCACGTGCTCCGTGAAAGGTATGCTCGAGTGGACAGGCTGTATTTGGGATGGGCCTCAAAATCTACCAGTTAGTTATGTTCTTCAAGAGGATCCAGAGGACATCCCATTTACCAAGAAGAGAGGACCCGGGTGGCCCCTACGAGAAGGTGGACGGCCACCCCTCCGAGGCTGAGACTGAGCAGGAGATATAATAGAACCAGGCTCCCTGATAGTAATGGCGTCATGGGGGTCCCAAGCAATGGGGCCAGGTGGCAGCCCGGACCTTCAGAAGCCAGATGTGAACAGCTGGCGAACAAGCAGCCGGGTTGGAGGACCCAACCCACAGAAAGCTAGGGAGCTGTTAACGGATCATAGTGTACCCAGGGACGACTAGCTAAGCAGCTGACAAGGGGCTGGCTTCCTCTATACAAGCAGAAGGACTCGACAATGGGCCATTGATTGGGTGGCTGAGGGAAGCCGCCCCAAAAGTCACAAGACGTTGCCCAGTTTCCAGACAGGCACCCGTTACTGTGAATGATACAATGATTCTCCCTGTCCTCCCCAGTGGGAGTTATAGCTAATACCTAAATGTTTTTAGGTCATTTGTATACCAGGTCTGAGCTGACAGTGACACCTGGGGATGCCGAGTGTCTTCATGACTCCCTCGTTAGGTTAGGGGAGTAAGAGGAGACAGGAAACAGAGTCCTAGCCCAGGTCTAACTCACAATGGAACCACTGGAGCCACAGACCCACCTCCCTGCTTCCCTAGCCCTGATGTTCAATCAGAACGGGCACACCTGATCATTACAGAACCCTCCCATTGGTGAAAGCCTTGGAAATTGCTTCTCCCAGCAAAGAGAGTATAAAAAGTAATACTGCATTCTGGAGGGAAAAGTTGAGATTAGTACCACCCTAAAAGCCTTATGGCTTCCCTGGTGGCTCACTTGGTAAAGAATCTGCCTGCAATGCAGGAGACCCCAGTTCGATTCGTGGGTCAGGAAGATCTGTTGGAGAAGGGGTAGGCTACCCACTCCAGTATTCTTGGGCTTCACTTGTGGCTCAGCTGGTAAAGAATCTGCCCTCAATGCAGGAGTCCTGGGTTCGATCCCTGGGTTGGAGGATCCCTTGGAGAAGGGAAAGGCTACCCACTCCAGTATTCTGACTGGAGAATTCCATGGAGTGTATGCAGGGGTACTGGTCTCCCTCACATATGCTCATTTAATCCAGCAGTCCCTACAAACAGCAAATAGTCGCTGGCGGAAGACTTGGACTGCTGTGAACTCAGCCAAGTTGAGTTCAAACGTCAACAAACATCAGCCGGCTTCTGCTGTCAGCCACCCTGGTGCTGAAAAAAGGGGCTTATGAATAAACAAGCTATTACGATCAGTGGTGGGGGCTCTGCATGATCCCAGCAGCATTGCCCTAACTCACCAAGGCTTGTTTAGCTCTGACACTGCTGAATATCCACCCTGCTAGTGACAGGGACCAGGGCCAAGCCTGTGAAGCAACTCATCCCTCGAGTAGACCAGCCGGCCACTTGGTGGCACGTTGGCCCCTTCCATGCTGGAAAGGGGCAGACATTCACCTCTTCTTTTCTTTCCTTCTTCCCCCACCTTGCCCCCCTTGCTTTTCATTTTCAAATCATTTCAGAGTTACAAAAAGAGCTGTGAAAACAATACAAAGACCTAAAAACATTTTGCGAAGCTGTGGCACACCCGAAAAACCACGTATCGTATGGTTGGTTCCCTTTATATGAAATGTCCAGAAAACAGATCAGTGGTGGCCTGGGGCTGCGATCTTTACAGGGAGATGAAAATGTTCTAAAATCAGATTATGATGCTTGCACAAATGGGTAAATTTAAATGGATGAATATTCTGGTATATATACCTCAATAAATTTTTTTTTTTTTAAATAGTGCAAAGGGGACTTCCCTGGTGGTCTAGTGGTTAAGAATCTGCCTGCCAGTGCAGAGGCTGTGGCTTCAATCCCTGGTTTAGGAAGTTCCTACATGTCTCAGAGCAGCTAAGCCCAGGCCACAACTACTGAGCCAGTGCTCTGGAGCTGGCATGCCACAGCTACTGAGCCCATGTGCCACAGCTTCTCATGGCTGCACTCCTCAAGCCTGTGCAAAGAGTAGCCCCTGCTTGCCACAGCTGGAGAAAAGCCCATGAACAGCAGCAAAGACCCATCGCAACCAAAATAAGTAAATAAATCTTTAAAAAAAAAAATCTGCCTTACAATGCAGGGGATGTAGGTTCAATCCCTTGTTGGGCAACTAAGATCCCACATGCCACCAATTAAATTTTATAAAATCATTATATTGAAAACTTTTACTCACTGAAGCTTCAGCGGTAAATGCAAAATATTGGAGTGACCCTAACTGCCCATGCAGCAGGATCATTGCATAAACTCTAACACCCACAATGGGGTCACCAACAGCAGCAAGAAAGAATGAGGAAGAGCTCTATGAACTGGTTCAGCATGCTGTCCAGGATGTTTTGCTGTATTTCTTTAGGAAAGAAGGCAAACTGCAGAAGAGTATATCTAGTATGTTACCTTTTGTATAAGAAAAAAGAAGAAATCAGAAAATTTGCATGTGTCTACTCATATATGCAAAATAAGAAAGAAGGAAAGAAAACCACAGGGCAGACGAACCAGAAACTGAAGGGGAGTGTGGGTGGGAATGGGATGGCAGCAGAGACCCTTCTCTGAGCAGACTTTTGGAAATTTGTGAATGTCTTATATTTATATTCTCAAAAGTCAAAAAGAAAAAGAGATAATAAATAAAGTCAATAAGGATGAGAAACACATGTATCGTTTGGACTACATGCCCTCAGGCTGAAGACGAAGAGAAAACTAGACAAATATGCAACTCCAGCTTGTAGGTTTCTGGAGGCAAAAGTTAGCAGTTCTGGAACTCTCGCCTGCGCAAGTATGTAAATAACATTTTGGGTGATGGGAGCTAGATTTTTTACTGTTGGTGAAACTTGGAGTTATGGAAAGGAGGAAGGATAGAATGAACCCTGTGGTTTAAGATTTAAAACTGTCAGTGCAAACTCACGGTTTTTAACATAGAGATATAGGTAAAGATATGCATCTCTATGTGTGTGTGTGTGTTTACACATATATACACACACATAAATATACATATACACATTGCATATATTTACATATACATACACACACAACCTGTGTGTGTGTGTGTGTGTGTGTGTGTATACATACATCTCTTTCCCAGTTTTTTTCCCCCAAGAAGGCATGGACACAATGATACCATAGTTGCGGTGAGCACACCTGCGCCCAGACTTTGGTTTCTAAATACCATTGTCCACTAAAAAGAATAGTCTTCTTGTCCTTGGAGGAATGGCTGATTCCAGTGCTGGAACAAGGGAAATACTTGGATGCATTCTGAGAATCTTACTGTGATAGAAAACAAGGACATGCTCAGAGGAAGATGTGTGCAAGTCAAAAGGATACAGAAGCCAGTTTGAAGGCATACGTGCCGTGCATGCATGCTAAGTCGCTTCAGTCGTGTCCGGCTCTTTGCGACACTGTGGACTGTAGCCCTCCAGGCTCCTCTGTCCATGGGATTGTCCAGGCAAGAATACTGGAGTGGGTTGCACTTCCTTCTCCAGGGGATCTTCCCGACCCAGGGATCAAATCCAGGTCTCTTAGGTCTCCTGCTTTGGCAGGCATGTTCTTTACCACTAGTGCCACCTGGGAAGCCCCTTTGAAGGCATACCCACCGACCAAATCTCGGACAATATGTACATCAAAATAAATAATGGCAATAAAATATTATAACCCATTAAGTAAAATTATTTTTTTTTAATTTAAGAATTTGAGTTCCCAATGATTCAGATAAGTAAATAAATAGAAAAGAAAAGGAATTCTTTCTTAGTAATAAAGGTAAAAAGAATGATGGAATTAGAAAATCATATTTGACCACCATCTTCAGGCAAGAATCACTAATACTTGTTAAAATAGGGGGGTGAAAGTTGGAGAAGAAACAGGAGTTTTTACATATTCTCAAAATCTGGCTCTACAAAAGTACTTACCTCAATGGGGGAAAAAATGTTAAAGATAAACAAAGTCAGACAACAAGTAGGGGAGGTAATGGAGCAAGGACTCCAGCAGTGTTCAGAAGGTGAAAAATTACAAAAAGCGGGTAAGAAAATCGGCCAATGTCAAAGTGATTAGGCCATTCATGTCTGCTAACTGGTACTACCGAAGTTAGATTTTCTCTCTCTCCCGAACACTGGTAGAAGAGGCCCCTGTCTTCCTGATTATGAAGTTTCAAGGGGATGACACTCCTTGAGAAAGACACTCCTGGGATGTAAGAGATACAAACACATCTTAAAGGGAAAGAGGAAGTTCTTACAAATTGTAGATTTTTAAAAATAAATCCTCTAAGAACAGGGAAATCAGGAGCCTAACTTTAGGTGTTGGCTGGAACAAACGGCAAATTCTTGTGTCAGCCTAGAGCTTTTCGTGGCCCTCAAGGGGTCATCCCAGGGATAGGCACAGCCTCAGGCTGAGTTTCGGCAAAGTCCTTTAGGGGAAGGGTTTTCTCCAGGGCGTGTGGGCTGAGAGTTCTTGCCGTTCTCATAGAGAAACCAGCAGACACCATGCTAACAGCACAGGGAAGCATCAGCAGACTGACATCACTGGTGCTGAGGACACCACTTCTCTGACATTCCTGCCCAAACTTCGTCATCAGTTATAATCCTCAGATAAACCCAAATAGGGAGGTCTCTGCAAAATAAGTGACCTGTGATCACACAAGACCAAGAAAGATACATGAACTCATAAACTGTTTCATACTAAAAAGAGACTGAAGACTTTTGACAGCTGAACCCAACATGTAATCCTGGAGTCCATAAGAACAGTACTGGGGGGTTTCCCTTGTACTCCAGTGGCTAAGATTGCACGCTCCCAGTGTTGGGGGCCTGGGTTCAATGCTTTGTCAGGGAACTAGATCCCGCATGCTCCAATGAACTTCAAAGATCTCCCAGATGCCTCAACGGAGACTGAGGCAGCCAAATAAATACAGAAATAACAAAACAAAACCAAAACACTATTGGGACAATTGGCAACATCTGGTTAAGGTGTTATTGATTAGATAATGATACTGACCTTTTAAAAACTGAGATATAATTGACATAACATTATATTAGTTTCAAGTGTAACAACATAACAATTCAATATTTGTGTGTATTGACAACTGTTGCTGTTGTTGTTCGGTCACTAAATTGTGTCCAACTTTTTGTGACCTCCTGGACTATAGCCTGCCAGGCTCCTCTATACGTGGGGATTTCCAGGTAAGAATATTAAAGTGGGTTGCCATTTTCTCTCCAGGGGGTCTTCCTGGACCAGGTATCAAAACTGCATCTCCTGCAAAGACAGGTGGATTCTTTACCCCTGAGCCACCAAGGAAGCCGACTGCCCTAATGTTAATTTTCTGATTTTGCTCATTGTACTCTAGCTGTACAAGAGAATGTTCATACACACAGAGGTATTGATGAACAAAGGGCTATTTTGTATGCAAATTATCCTCAAATGGCTCAGAAGGATAATATGTGTGTGTCTGTGGATACAAAGAGAGACAGACCAGAGACAGATAAATATAGTAAAAGAATAGAAACCTGGGTTAAGGCTATACTGAAATTCTTTATATTCTTCTTTCTAAGCTTTAAGTATAAAATTATGTTAAAAAAAGTTTTGGGGCAAAAAGGCAACCCCAATCTGACATAAAAAGCAACTTAATTCCAAATGGATTAGAGATGTCAGTGTGAAAGTTATCAAACTTTGACAATAAGGTAAGGTAGGAGAATGGGCCTCCCTGGTGGCTCAGTGGTAAAGAATCCTCCTGCTGACGCAGGAGACATGGGTTAGATCCCTGGGTCTGGAAGATCCCCCGGAGAAAGAAATGGCAACCTACTCCAGTACTCTTGCCTGGAGAATCCCACGGACAGGAGAGCATGGCAGGCTGCAGCTCATGGAGTTTGAAAGGAGTCGGACACGACTTAGTGACTAAACAGCTGGAGGTTACGCTCTAGGACTTTTACTGGGGCTCGCCAGAAACACGTCACATCTCTGTGTCCACTGCAGATCCTGTAGTCCCGGGGACCTGCTGAGTCTTGTGGGCCAAGCAGCATCTGCTTGCGTGCTGCAAAGGCCTTTCCTCCCCATGGCCCTATTCACAGCCTTCTGTGTCACCTGGCGTATGTGTCTCTGCAGGGTCCCCAGGTATGGACTGTGCCGCCTCCAAACCCAGTTTACTCTTCCTTTCATCACGATAGGAGGTGCAAAGTGCAGTAGCCTGTATTTAGCTCCAAGCCGATGTCTGAGATGCCACTGCCTGGTGACCTCACCAAGGGGACAAGCCCCTGACGCTCCGGAGCGCCTGCGTCTTACCAAAGCCTTGATGTACTTAACACTTCCTGCTCACCAGGTGAATTCACACCATGTCATCAATATAAGGATTCACGACTCAAGCTGCCAAGAGTCCCTTGTCAGTGGAGACAAACAGGATTCGCTTAATTTTCCCAGCAATGATGACAAACACATTTGGAAAGCTGCCACCTGGGGAAACTCATGAGACTCAGCACCAAGGTTTTTGTTAGCAGCAGGTCACACAGGTGCCCTCTGCTGGCATGTACTAAGATTCCAGGCTCCAAAAGGAAAGCAGGTGTTCAACATAAACCCAAACAATTTTGACACAGTGAGCCATTTTTATCAGTGGTGGAACCCTCCCAAATCTAAGTTCCCAGATGCTTTGCAAGCAGGTTGCAAGGACATCAGTCTCAGGACTGTTAGCTGTTTCTCACGCACTGCCAACCACCTCATGTGACCACACTAATGAAGCATGCAGGAACCAGGGAATTGACTCAGGGGTCCTGGACCCAGTGGTTCATGTGAAAAAGACCCGGGCTGGGGCTCTATTTGGGAAGCCAGAGTACGCTTGGATTGTCACCTGACTCCTAGGTTGCCCCCCTGCTCCAAGAAGGAAGTCAGTGATGGTGCTTCCGGTCCCTGGATGTCAGTGTTAAATCAGCTCTGTGTCCCACCCTCCTCAAAGACCCAAGACTATGTATCCCCCTTTCCTTAGAGCCTGTCATTTACCAAGGCAACAATGGATGCGCTAGTGATGGGGGCATAAGCATCACTCAAAAGCCCGGAGTAGCCATCGTCTGCAGTCTGCGTGGGGGACAGGAGGTGACATTATAGAACTGGGTTCCTTGGGAAAGACAGAAATTATAAGAGTCAGAAATACCAGAGGCTAGAAATTTGGAAATTTAAAAATAAATGCTTAGTTGAAATAAAAAGAAATCAAAGAGGTTAGATGGCAGCACAGAACTGTCAGAAACCATGTGTCACTGATGACCATGATGGTCAGCAAGATCAGGATGCTGGGATCTGGAGGGGCAGCTCACAGAACAATGTTCCTAGTGACAGGAGAGATGGGCTGCTTGACAGCTGCAGCCAAGAAAGTTGGACAAGCAGAAAGCCAGGTTAGCTGCCCCAGGAAAATTCATAATCCCTTATCCCATTTCCAGACCTTAATTAACTTCTCAGATCCAGAACCTACTGACTGAAGTCAAGGCCAGGCCCCTGGTGAAAACTGCAATGCCTGGCCAGTGTTTCCTCCATCCTTCCCGAAAGGGGTCTACGCAGTTTACCCAGGTAAATATTCTTGCTATCAAGATGGGAAAGTTTTTTTAAAAAGTATAATTGACTTAAAATATTATATTGGTTTTGGGTGTCTATAACTAATAGTGATTCAATAGTGATCCAATATCTTTAAACATTACATGCGATCCCACGAGAGTTCTTTGTATATTCTGGTTACAGGCCCTTCATCAAACATATGTTTGCAAATATTTTCCCTGAGTCTATGGATTACCTTTTAATTCTAGTAGTATGTTTAAATTTTGATGAAGTTTAATTCATTCTTTTCCCCTTACGGATCACTGGTGTTTGTTCTAAGAAACTTTTGCCTAAGCCAAGGTCTCAAAGTCTTTCTCCTGTGTTTTCTTCAAGAAACTTTTACTGCTTTAGGCTTTACAATTAAGAATATGACCCATTTTGATCTACTGCTCAGATATGTGTGAGATACGAATGCAAGTTTGTTAATGCACCTCTGTATGTCCTGTGTCCCAGCAACATTTGTAGAAAAGGCTGGTCATCTGACACATCAGATAAAGGGCTATTCCCCAAAGTATACCAAGGACTTAAAATGCAACAATAAGAAAGCAACTCAATTGAAAAAAAGGTCAAAAGACCTTAACACACACCTCACCAGAGGGCATACATGGCGAATAAGCACATGAAGAGGTGTTCCACATCACATGTCATCAGGGAATGCAAATCAAAATGACAAGACACCGCTGCAGATCCTCTGGAATGGCCAAAGTCCAGAGTGCTGACACCACTGAATACCGGCCAAGTTGTGGAGCAACAGGAGCTCTCGCCCGTTGTGATGGGCGTGCAGAACGGTACAGCCGCTGTGAGAACAGCTGGCGGGGTTCTGACTAAACTAAATAGACTCTTACCATACGATCCTGCAATCACAGTCTTTGGTATTTACCAAAATGAGCTGAGAACTTACATCTATGCAAAGACCTGCACATAGAATAGATGTTTACAGCAGCCTTATTCATAACTGCTGAAACCTGAAAACGACCAAGATGTCCTTCAGTAGTGAGTGGATAAATAAACTGGTACACCCAGACAATGGAATATAATTCAGGACTGAAAATAGGTGAGCTATTAAGTCATGAAAAGACATGGAAGAGCTTTATTTTTTTTTCCTTTTTTAAATTTTTTTATTTTTTTACTTTTGTATTGGTTTTGCCATACATCAACATGAATCCATCACGGGTGCACACGTGTTCCCCATCCTGAACCGCCCTCCCACCTCCCTCCCCATACCATCCCTCTGGGTCATCCCAGTGCACCAGCCCCAAGCTTCCTGTATCCTGCATGGAACCTGGACTGGCAATTCATTTCTTATATGATATTATACATGTTTTAATGCCATTCTCCCAAATCATCCCCCCTTCTCTCTCACACAGAGTCCAAAAGACTGTTCTATACATCTGTGTCTCTTTTGCTGTCTCGCATACAGGGTTGTCATTACCATCTTTCTAAATTCCATATATATGCATTAGTATACTGTATTGGTGTTTTTCTTTCTGGCTTACTTCACTCTATATAATACGCTCCAGTTTCATCCACCTCATTAGAACTGATTCAAATGTATTCTTTTTAATGGCTGAGCAATACTTGGAGATCCAACCAGTCCATTCTGAAGGAGATCCGCCCTGGGATTTCTTTGGAAGGAATGATGCTAAAGCTGAAACTCCAACTTTGGCTTTTTGGCCACCTCATGCGAAGAGTTGACTCATTGGAAAAGACTCTGATGCTGGGAGGGATTGGGGGCAGGAGGAGAAGGGGACGATAGAGGATGAGATGGCTGGATGGCATCACTGACTCGATGGACGTGAGTCTCAGTGAACTCCGGGAGTTGGTGATGGACAGGGAGGCCTGGCGTGCTGCAATTCATGGGGTCGCAAAGAGTTGGACACGACTGAACGACTGATCTGATCTGATCTGAATACTCCATTGTGTATATGTACCACAGCTTTCTTATCCATTCATCTGCTGATGGACATCTAGGCTGCTTCCATGTCCTGGCTATTATAAACAGTGCTGCGATGAACATTGGGGTACATGTGTCTCTTTCAATTCTGGTTTCCTCAGTGTGTATGCCCAGCAGTGGGATTGCTGGGTTGTATGACAGTTCTATTTCCAGTTTTTTAAGGAATCTCCACACTGTTCTCCATAGTGGCTGTACTAGTTTGCATTCCCACCAACAGTGTAAGAAGGTTCCCTTTTCTCCACACCCTCTCCAGCATTTATTGCTTGTAGACTTTTGGATCGCAGCCATTCTGACTGGCATGAAATGATATCTCATTGTGGTTTTGATTTGCATTTCTCTGATAATGAGTGATGTTGAGCATCTTTTCATGTGTTTGTTAGCCATCTGTATGTCTTCTTTGGAGAAATGTCTATTTAGTTCTTTGGCCCATTTTTTGATTGGGTCGTTTATTTTTCTGGAATTGAGCTGCAGGAGTTGCTTGTATATTTTTGAGATTAGTTGTTTGTCAGTTGCTTCATTTGCTATTATTTTCTCCCATTCTGAAGGCTGTCTTTTCACCTTGCTTATAGTTTTTTTTGTTGTGCAGAAGCTTTTAATTTTAATTAGATCCCATTTGCTTATTTTTGCTTTTATTTCCAATATTCTGGGAGGTGGGTCATAGAGGATCCTGCTGTGATGTATGTTGGAGAGTGTTTTGCCTATGTTCTCCTCTAAGATTTTTATAGTTTCTGGTCTTATGTTTAGATCTTTAATCCATTTTGAGTTTATTTTTGTGTATGGTGTTAGAAAGTGCTCTAGTTTCATTCTTTTACAAGTGCTTGACCAGTTTTCCCAGCACCACTTGTTAAAGAGATTGTCTTTTCTCCACTGTATGTTCTTGCCTCCTTTCATGGAGGAGCTTTAAATGCATACTACTAAGTGAGAGAAGCCCATCTGGAAAGGCTACTGTGATTCCAATCACATGGCATGGAAATGATAAAACTGTAGAGATGGAGGAAAGTTCCATGGATTCCAGGGGGAGAACAGAAAGGCAGCCAGGCCACCTGGGTAGCCACTCACTTGCTCTTTCACAGTTAGTTATGTTTCTCTGAGCATCTACATCACGTGGACAGGGCTTGGGGACCAGGCAGAGGAGAGTCATCTCCTCCCAGGTACTCCTGAAAGGATACGGAGACAGAAATCCAACAAGGAACACAGAAAGGGACAGGGTTGCCAGGGAAGGGTGACAGAGACCCTGGGGGTGCCTAAGGGACCCCAGGTGCCCAAACAGAGTCACGCTGAGAAGGGCCAAGTTCATAGCCATGAACTGTGAGCCACGAATCTCAGTGTAGAGCATGAGCTGGGAACAAGTGGGTTAAGTCAAGAGCAAGACGTGACATCATCCTGAATGTTATTTCTTTGTGCGTAAAGCTTAGGGATGTGGTAAGAACTGTGGACACACATCACTTCTGTGGCATTCTTGCCCAAATGAATAACCTCAGTCTAATCATGTGAAGACATCAGAAAGTCCAAACTGAGGGTCATCTACGAAAGAACTCACATTCCACAACAGTGCTGACATGATAAAAGATGAACACACACTGAGGACCCGTCCCGTTGGCTCAGACTGGAGGACACATGGTCCTGGTCCAGAAGAAGGATGTTAGGGAATGACATGCTGAAACTTGGATAAGGTCTGTAGATTAATTGTCAGTTCTAGATCAATGTTAGTCTCCTGGATTTAACCACATTACCATTGTTATGTAATGTGCTAACTTTTGAAGAAGCTAGGGGAAGCGTTTACAAGCGTCCTTTGTACTATTTTTTTTTAATGCTTTGGCCAAGCTGCACCATGTGGGGTATTAGTTCCCTCACCAGGGATGGAACCTGCACCCCCTGTGGTGGAAGTGTGGCATCTAAACCACTGGCCCACCTGGAAGCTCCTCTCTTTGTACTGTTTTTTAAAAGCAATTTTAGTGAGGTATAATTTACATACCATAACATTCACCCATCTTAAGTGTGAAATTCAATGCTTTTTGGCAAATTTACCGACTTTTCAGACTTCACCAAGTTCAGTTTTAGAACATTTTCATCATCTGTGTGGATCACAGCAAACTGTGGAAAATTCTTAAAGATATGAGAACACCAGACCACCTTACCTGTCTCCTGTATGTGAGTCAGGAAGCAGCTGTTAGAACCCTACATGGAACAACTGACTGGTTCAAAAGTGGGAAAGGAGTGTGACACAGGTGTATATTGTTAACCTGCTTATTTAACTTCTATCCAGATTACTTTGTGCAAAATGCCAGATTGGATGAATCACAAGCTGGAATAAAGATTGTTAGGAAAAATATCAACAACTTCATATATGCAGGTGATACCACTCTAATGGCAGAAAGCAAAGAGGAACCCAAGAGCCTCTTGATGAGGGTGAAAGAGGAAAGAGAAAAAGCTTGCTTAAAGCTCAAAAAAAAAAAAAAAAAAAAAAAACCAACCCAAAAAACTAAGATCATGGCATCTGGTCCCATAACTTCATGGCAAATAGAAAAGGAAAAAGTAGAAGCAGTGACAGACTTTTCTTTCCTTGGACTCCAAAATCACTGCAGATGGTGACTGCAACCATGAAGTTAAAAGATGCTCGCTTCTTGGAAAAAGAGCTATGACAAACCTAGACAGCACATTCAAAAGCAGAGACGTCACTTTGCTGACAAAGTTCTGTCTAGTCAAAGCTATGGTTTTGCCAGTAGTCATGTACGGATGTGAGTGTTGGACTATAAAGAAGGCTGAGCGCTGATGAATTGATGCTTTTGAACTGTGGTGTCGGAGAAGACTCTTGAGAGTCCCTCGGACAGCAAGGAAATCAAACAAGTCTATCCTAAAGGACTGATGCTGAAGCTCCAATACTTTGGCCACCTGATGCAAAGAGAAGAGCTGACTCACTGGAAAAGACCCTGATCCTGGGAAAGATTGAGGACAAAAGTTGAAGAGGGCAGCAGAGGATGATATGGTTAGATAGCATCACTGACTATCCAGGAGATAGTGAAGGACAGGGAAGCCTGAAATGCTGCAGTGCAAGGGGTTGCAAAGAGTCAGAGAGGACTTAGAGACTGAACACCACCATCCCAGTCATGGTCCCAGCCCTAGGCCACCAGTGATCTGTTTTCTGTTTCCATGGATTGTCTTTTCTGGACATTTCATATAAAGAGAATTGAATATGTGTTTTGAGTCTGCCAAAATTTTGCATAACATTTTGGAGGTCTTTGTACTGTTAATATTTTAGTGGGACCCTGGGTGAAACTTGAATAAGATTTGTAAATATCTGATAGTATTGTATCAATGTTAATTTCTGAGTTTACATAATTGAATTAGAATTGTATAAGATTTTAACATTAGAGGAAGCTGGGTGTTAGGAAATGTGTGCTATTTTTACAACTTTTTTGGTAATAAAATAATTGCAAAGTAAGTCTTTTTATAACTTAAGCTTGGGGTCTGAGTTGTGCACTGCTTATGCTTGTCTATGGTACTGAGAGTGTGGTTTCTTTTCAACAGAATGGTTTGGCTGGCCTTTCCATTTCCAGAGATCCTTGGTGAGCTCAGTTTCCAGGATGTTCTTCAGGGAAAAGTAGGGGCTAGTGCAGGGGCAATGGCACCCCACTCCAGTACTCTTGCCTGGAAAATCCCATGGACGGGGGAGCCTGGTGGACTGCCGTCTATGGGGTCACACAGAGTCGGACACGACTGAAGCGACTTAGCCGCAGCAGCAGCAGTACAGGGGCGTAGGCCTGAGTCACTGAGGCATGGCCTGCAGGGGTTTCAGTTCAGTTAAATCGCTCAGTCGTGTCTGATTCTTTGCAACCGCATGGACTGCAGCATGCCAGGCTTCCCTGTCCATCACCACCTCCTGGAGCTTGCTCAATCTCATGTCCATTGAATCGGTGACGCCATCCAACCATCTCATCCTCTGTCATCTCCTTTTCCTCCTGCCTTCAATCTTTTCCAGCAACAGGGGCTTTTCTAATGAGTTGTTTCTTTGCATCAGGTGGCCAAACTCTTGAAGCTTCAGCCTCAGCATCAGTCCTTCCAACGAATATTCAGGACTGATTTCCTTTAGAATGGACTGGTTTGATCTTGCAGTCCAAGGGACTGTCAAGAGTCTTCTCCAACACCACAGTTCAAAAGCATCAATTCTTCAGCGCTCAGCTTTCTTTATGGTCCAACTCTCACATCCATATATGACTACTGGAAAAACCATAGCCTTGACTAGACGGACCTTTGTTGGCAAAGTAATGTCCCTGCTTTATATATGTTATCTAGGTTGGTCATAGCTTTTCTTCCAAGGAGCAAGTGTCTTTTCATTTCATGGCTGCAGTCACCACATGCAGTGATTATGAAGCCCAAGAAAATAGTCAGTTTCCATTGATTCCCCATCTATTTGCCATGAAGTGATGGGACTGGATGCCATGATCTTAGGGTTTCTTCAGGGGTTTAGGGAGGGGCTTTTTCACTGCCCTTCAATGTTGGCACTTCCAGGGCTGGCTGCTAAGGAGGGTGAGTGGGTGGCTTCTGCATGGAAGGCCTTAGGCTCAACCTCTGTCAGCCTGAGCAAGGTCCAACCCTGAGAGACTGCGGAAGCTCAGAGAGAGGGAGGTGTGGATCAAGAGATCTGGAGAGGGTTTCAGGGGCTGAGCCCACAGCTGTTGCCTGGACATCTGCCCAGGGACTTCCTCAGAAGCTGCTGATAATTAGGCCTCAGCTTCCTGCTGCCAGCTCAGAACAGAGTCTGTCTCGGTTCAGAGGAAATGAGAGCTTGTCAGAGAAGACAGCCTGAACATGTGCAGAGACGCATGGACACACAGAGGCCCATGAACGAGCTTCAAAATAATCGTAAACACCTTGACCCATGGGATCGCAGCATGGAGACACACAGGTTCCTGTGAACACTGGCACACAGCCCACCCGTGGCGCATGTGTCCCACCCTTCAGGGAGCCTGTCTAGGGCTGGAGGAAAGATCAGAGCAGGGGTCCTAGTAGGGGCTGAACTGGTGGAGAGAGCTGGAAGACGCATCCTGCATCTGCTCCCTGGTACTCCTGTCTCTGTTTCAGTCATTTCCACATCACAGAGCACCTACTAACTGCTACGGGAAGACTTGTCCAAAGCAAGCCCAGACTTGGAGACCCACCCCTGCTCCTGAGGAGCTCCCAGCAACCCCAGCTGGTGTGCAGCTGGTTCTCAGGGGACAGTGATGGACAAAGAGCATTCGCTGGGTGTTGAGCAGGTGATGAGAGGCCAAAGGGAATTCTTGGGGAGCCTAACAGGCAACAAAGCCCTCAGGCTGGAACCCAGGCTTGGGCGGCGAGGGCGGAGGTCCCCAGGTCACAGCACCATGATACACGGAGACTCTCCAGTGGGACCAGGCAAAGGGGTGCCAGGGCGTCCTGGCAGCCCACCAGCCAGTGCAGCAAAGGCGGCCCCAGAATCCAGCTGCTCTGTCCCTCCCACAGCATGGCTCGTGCTCGCTTGCCAGTCTGGACTCTGTTGCCACTGACCAAAACCCACTTCAAACCAACTTGAGCAAAAAGGAGAAGTGACCGTTTTACAAAATGGAAAAGCTGAACAGTCAGGGGGTTGTCTCAGGCAAGGTGGCCCCAGGGCTTCAGGACGTAAGCTGCCTCTCTTCTCACAGCCTATCCCTGGGTTGGCTCTGTCTTCCTCAGGATGACGAGAGGCTGGAAGTTGCCCTCAGGAATCTCCCTCCCATTCCGAGTTCCCCTCCCTAAAGTTCTAAGGAAGTTGCCAGGACTCCGGCTCACCATCTTGGGTCAGCCCTGGGCCCCACAGGCAGTTTTGGCCCACGTGTCCGTCCCGCAGGCCTGGGGGTGGGAGGCGGCTGTCCAGGGCTCAGAAGCTGAGTATGGGCAGAGCTGAGGCTTCACGAAGAGGGATGCTGGGCAGGCAGAAATGGCAGGTGACTGTGGGTACCAGGGCCAGAGGCCCAGAGAGGACAGCTTCAGACATCCCAAGGGGGCTGACCAGGCCAGCCCAGTGGCCTTTGGGATGGCCCACGTGCATGGAGCCCAGGCAGCTGTAGAACTGGTGGACATCAGGTTTTCTGGAAGGGAGCGAGGACTTGGCTGTGCCCGTGTGGGTTGGGTGCTTGGAGTACCTTGTAGTCGGAGTTGCATGTTATAAAACAACCCCAGCTGGGGAGTGGGAGATACAGGAGTGGGTTGATAGGGGGCCAGGGCCAGGAGTGCATGAGGGGCCCGTGCCCCGTGGCCAAGCAAGAGGTGACTGGGCAGGGTGCCTTGGAAAGCGGCACAGGGGGTGGATTTGAGAATGAATGGGACTTGGGAAATGGTGGCGATGGGTGGTTCAAGTAGGAGCGTCTCGATTCCTGAGATCCGATCCTGGACAAGAGAAGGTCTGGAGGGCCAGGTGGGATCTGCTGCTATTGTGGGGCCTTTGGGGACACTCGGGTGATCTGGCAGCTGAAGCAAGCCTAGGGTGGACAGTTTGAGTTCTGCCAGCGCAAGGCTAGGCCAAGAAGGGCCAAAAGGACTGGGAGGAGGAGGCTGGGCTGTCCCCAGGCAAACACTCTCTCCTGCCCAGGCTCCATGTGGTCCTGTTTCCGCCTGCTCAGCTGCCCAGGCTGTCCCAGGCTGTGGCCACGCCCCTTCCCACCCACGGCCACTGAGGAGGGGCGGGGAGAGCGGGCCACTCTTCCTCTCCCTGGCCAGCCTCGGAGCAGCAGACAGGGTGATAAAGCCCCGCAGATAACCCGCTCACAGGCCAGCCTGGCCCACCAGAGCCGCCGCCACCATGAAGGACGAGGTAGCTCTTCTGGCCTCTGTCACCCTCCTGGGCGTCCTGCTGCAAGGTAGGCTGGCTCCTGCTCTGGAGGTGGGTGGGCCTCGGACTCCTTCCTCCCTCCAGGCTCTGGGCAGGGTCGGGGGGGAGGGGTGCTGGAAAGGCCAGGCCTAGGTGAGGGACAGCCCAGACTCCCAGTACTCGAGCTCTGCTGGCCCCAGAGGAAGGGATGCTCCAGGGCTGAAGGCCTGGCACTTTCCCCAAGTGGGAAGGGGAGAGGCCCTGGAGGGGTGTCTGCAGGGCAAACTGTGAAACTCTGGGCAGGGACCACAGCTGAGAGGTGCCTGACCTAGGGGATGGGCAGGGAAATGGAAAAGGCTCCTGAGGGATGAGGGAGGTAGGCATGCGGGATGCCTGGCTTGGGGCTGGGGGTGGTCCCCTGAGCAGCATAAAGAGCCCTGGAGGAGGGCAGGGCTTTCAGTGAGAAAGTGGGGCATCCAGCCATGTTGGACTGAGCAGGAGGGCAGGGTGCCAGTATGAAGGGATGTTCTGGTGTTGGGTATAGAAGTGGGACAGCCATGGGCCTGAGGCAGCCCTACTCCAGATGCCCGCTGCCCTCTCCAACTGTCTCTTCTCTGGGTGTCCCAGTGGGAGGACCCCATCCCCTGGCCCTGCCTTCAAAGGCACTCTTTTTATCCTGGAAGCTGGACAGGGTTGAAACCCCCAAAGGTGCCTGCTGAGTGCTCTTTTCAGATTGGCCGTAGATGACACATTCCTGGGACAGACATGCCCTAGGACAAGACACAGCCTGAGGGAGGGGCCCTGGAGCCGCTGAGCACACAGACTGAGTTGATCTCCAGCCATACCAGTGAGCTCACCCATCAGGTGGCCCTGCATGGTGCTGGCAAGGCCACCCTTGGTATTCACAGGGCACTCAGGTTGAGCCCTACAGGAAGCCTGGCACCAAGGGCATCAGAGCCACAGAACTTGCAGGAAGATAGTTGGAGACACCCAGTACTGCAACTGTGTGTGTGGTGGGCACCTGGCCTGCGACCAAGTAGAAGGGTTCCTGTGCACTCAGGCTCTCAAGAGTCAGCCCCCACTCTCTCTGTACCCATGGGTGTCGGAAGGCAGAGGGGCAGAGGCCGGTGGTTTGGAGCTGGACTAGAACAGTCCCAGCTGTTAACCACCTGGGGGCAGAGGAGAGGGTATCTAGACCCTGACTGAGGCAGGGTCCAGAGAGCCTGAACAGAGAAACCGAGGCAGGACCGGACGCCACAGTTTGCAGGCACAGCAATCCAGGAGGCCCCTCCTGGTGAACTCTGTGGGTGGGGGAGCAGGGACGATGGCCACAAGGTGTGTGCTCCCTTGAATCTGGAAGGATGCAGCCAGCTGTGGCTCAGTTGGTAAAGAACCTGCCTGCAAGACAGGAGACCCAGGTTCGATCCCTGGGTCGGGAAGATCCCCTGGAGAAGCAAACGGCAACCCACTCCAGTATTCTTGCCTGGAAAATCCCTTGGACAAAGGAGCTGGGTGGGCTACAGTCCATGGGGTCTCAAAGAGTCAGACAGGACTGAGCGACGAACACTTTGGCTGTCGGCCACAGTCCCTGCCTAGAGGGTGGGAATTGGGTATCTGCTTGCATTTTGCAAGTCAAACTAACTCAGGAGCAAAGTCCTTTCGAGGGCAGGTGTCCTGTGAGGTGTCATCCCTTCCTCCTACACTCATTGGGCTGGACAGGACCTCTCAGAGCCCCAGGCCCACACCCTGCCCTCCCTATTGAGTGTCATGGACACCGGAGACGAGCGGGGTCCGGTGGTCCTCTTATGTTGGGCTTTAAAGGGGAGTCTCCACGAGCAGGGCATGGAGCAGGGATCAGGGAAGATGCGCAGCCAGGCCGGGAGTCAGGATGCGGAGTCTGACTCCTGCAACACCTCCGTCCCCAGCCTACTTCTCTCTGCAGGTGATCTCGGCGCGCAGGGCCTTCCGCGTGTCGCCGCCGCTCACCACCGGCCCGCCGGAGTTTGAGCGCATCTACCGAGCCCAGTGAGCCGCGGCGGGAGGGCGCGGGGTGGGCAGCGAGGCAGCCCCCGGGCGGGCAGGCTCTGAGGAAGCAGGCCGGCGCCTTCATGCTAACCCCGCCCGCACCGCAGAGTGAACTGCAGCGAGTACTTCCCGCTGTTCCTCGCCATGCTCTGGGTGGCCGGCATCTTCTTTCACGAAGGTTTGGACACGGGCTAGGGGCGCGTGCACTGGAGCCTGGGGGTCCCCGCAGCATCGGGCTCACCTCAGCCTGCCCTGCCGTCCCCTCCCCTGCCCCAGGTGCGGCAGCACTGTGTGGTCTGGTCTACCTGTTCGCACGCCTACGCTACTTCCAGGGCTACGCGCGCTCTGCGCAGCAGAGGTGAGAAGCGGGGCGGGGCGGCTCCCCGGAGGTCCGCCGGGGCGGGGAAAGGTGGTAGATGGGCAGGACGGTGACGGCTGAGGCCGCCAGCGGAGTGCGGGCGGGACCGGGCTGCTGGTTGGAGGCGGGTCCCTTTTGGGGTCCAGTGGGCGGGCTCCCGGTGGAGACGGGCTGGTGGGGTCGGGCTGGGCTCGGCGTCCTGCCCCGCCGTCGCTGAGTCCCACTCGCAGGCTGGCCCCGCTGTACGCGAGCGCGCGCGCGCTCTGGCTTCTCGTGGCCCTGGCGGCCCTTGGCCTGCTCGCCCACTTCCTCCCGGCCGAGCTGCGCGCCGCGCTCCTTGGACAGCTCCGGAAACTGCTGCTGAGGTCCTGAGACGGAGGACCCCTGGACGACGGATCTGCAGTTGAGCCGGAGCCTCCTCCAGTTTCTCATTAAAGCGTCCATGACAGGACCCCGAGTCTCTCGGTCGAAATGTGTCGCGCAATGCGGGTTGTAGAGCGTGCAGGGGCCTAACTTCAGCCCGTAGCAGATGAGTGGGCTGCCTGGCGGAGGCGGGGCTGCGAAAGGAACGAGGCCGCCCCTCTCCACCGCCCTCCCCTTCCCCTCGCCCCGCCCCGGGGGAGCTCAGTCAGGTCCTGGGTCCTGTCCTGTTCCCAGACCCCCGAGGCACACGCTCGGGGCGCAGGCGCCCTTTCCCGCCGATGCTCACCCAGGGCTTCTCACTGCGGTCAGTGCTTTCCTCGCCTGTCCCTCTCCTATGAATCCTGCCTCTCCGCTGACCCTCAGCCGCCCTATTCCGTGTACTCTGGCCTTCACAGCCAACACAAGGGACTTTTTGGGATCGGTACTGGGTTACCAGCATCTAGATGCCTAGGTGCCACAGTGGTAAAGAATTCACTTGCTGATGCAGGAGACACAGTAAACATGGGTTCCATCCCTGGGTAGGGAAGATTCCCTGGAGGAGGAAATGGCAATCCACTCCACTATTCTTGCCTTGAAAATTCCATGGACAGAGGAGCGTGGTGGGATGGGGTCACCAGAGTCGGGCGCGACTGAGCACAAGTGTTCCGGGCAACCTGCTGCAGCCGGTAGAGCTGGGAAAGACGATGAATGTAACCAATTTGGTTGATTGGCGTGCTCCAATATTCTTGCCTGGAGAATCCCAAGGACAGAGGAGCCTGGTGGGCCACAGTTTAAGGGTTTGCAAAAACTCAGACAGGACTGAAGCAGCTTAGCACGCACGCACAGGCGCTCTCCGGTGAACGTTTGGGAGTCTTGGGGCCCAGATCTCGAAGGAATGCCCACCAGGAATAGTCCCTAAAGAGGTGGCTTTTAACGAGAATGGAGAGGAGAGGAACCAGGTAACAGCAAAGGCCCTGAGCTGGCTGAGAGACCCTAAGATGGGTCAGAGACCAGGGACTGGAGCAGGGCCTTGGAAACGGGGGTCAAAGCAGGGCGAGACCCACGAATGCGTGGGGAGAGGAGACAGGGGTGTGCCTTTGTTTGAGAGGCGGGTGCAGGCACTTCCATAGCTATGATGGGTGCTAGGGGGAGGGCTCTGAGGAAGGTCATTTTGGAAGTTGGCGGGGGGTCGACCCAGATTCCACACTAGCTCCATCAGTTACCTAGTTACCAAGCCGCCACTCCCAGGAAATGGAGGCTAGGTCGTGCTGGGCCATGCTGCAAGGCAGGGGCGCCTGATGATACAGCCAGAGTAGAGGCGAACACGTCATTAACCCTTTATTACAAGGAACGCTCTTATAGAAGTATATGTGGACTTAACGTGAAAAAATCAAATGTATCCAAGAATAAAAAACACAGCACATAAAGTAGTATATGCATTCCAGTGTTCGCGCCAGAGACAGTGGGTGTCCAGGAAAAAGCTCTTCTAAAACGGCCTGGCCCAAGGGGGCCAGGAGGGAGCGGCTCCGGGCGGCGCGCCGGCCTCAGGCACAGTGTAGGCGCCGCCTGCCTCTTCCCCGCGGCCGGCGGGCGGGGCAGCACCAGTTCCTGGGGCCTCCGGGCCAGCGGCCACCCCAGGCCTGCGGAGCGCGGTCCCAGGCACAACCCAGCAGACTGGGGCAGCCATGCCTGGCCCTCCGGGGGCAGCGGCGACATCTCAGGTCTCCCGGGCTTCAGGACCAGCTGAAATGCACCTTGGAAGTCTCAGCTTAGTCAGCCTTTTTCAGGAAAATCTGGAAGAACCAGGCTCAGTGTCAGCTGGGGTTTCAGGGAGCGCTGGGGTTTAGCTGCTGGGTACAGCTCCCCATCCCCTGCCCCATGTCACCTCGCTCAGAATGACCCACACAGGTGAGTCTGTCTGGATGGAGAGGCGCAGTGCTTCCAGGGGGCCGAAAGCAGGGTCCACTTCACCCTGTGCCACGCCCTTGTAGAAGGAGCCTGGGGGAGCGCAGCAGTGAGAGGTGGCCCCAAGAGCCCTGCTCATCGAGCCTCGCCCCCACCTCCGCTCGGTAGCCCCTCACTCACCTATCTGGAGGTAGCCATCAGGGCTCCGAGGGTACTGTAGAGTGACCGAATGGCCCTCCTGCAGGGCCTCCTTGTCTGACTGGGGGTTCTGGGGGCAAAATCAAGGGGCTGAAGCCGGTGGCTGTGGGAAGGGCAGGCCTCAGTGCACACCCACCCCCCACCACACTCACATCAAAGGGCAACACCTCCACAGACGTGTTGAACAGCTTGTCCTCTGGGTGCTCGATGTTGCCACTACGGAAGAAGAACCTGCGGCCAGACAGGCCTGTGAGCTGCTGCAGGGGTGGGGCACTGCCTAGGCATGACACCCAGCAGAGAAAAGGCCAGGCCTGGGCCAGGACGGCAGTCGGTGGTGAGAGGGGAACAGGAAGGAAGGCCAGGGTTCTCCAAATGGAGGAAACAGGCAAGTGTTAGACATTTTTTTCCTTCTCTATACAAAATTAAAAGGAGGTAAAATTCTGTGTTGCCATGACACCACCTGGTTCCACCCGAACCTAACTTTTCTCAAACCTTGAGCTAACCAATGTTTTTCTTATGGAAGTGGTTTTCTTAAGCCATGTTAATGAACTATGTATTTACCCTAGACTGTGTCTTTCTTCAAGTTGATTCTGCTTAAGACTCAGACCAGTAGGGGCTCAACAAACCGGAATATTTTACTCACATTGTTCTCCTAATCTATGTTAATGAAGCTACGTATTTACTCGGAAACCTGCCTTTCTTCATGATTCATGTCAATCGTTTTATGGCCAGGGATGACTCACCTGATGCCAATGTTATCTCAAAATGCATGTTGTGGGTGAGGGGCCTGGTGCCACCCTGAGTTTTGAGACATCTCCTTTCTCTTAGCAACCTGCTGATAGGTATGTAACATACTGCTAAAAGCTAGCAGGGGGCAACTCTTTCTGCCCTCTTCTGATGCCTATGTCAGAAGCTTTATCTCTTTTATACTTTAATAAAACTTTATCACACAAAAGCTCTGAGCGATCAAGCCTTATCTCTGGCCCCGGATTGAATTCCTCTCCTTTGGAGGCCAAGAATGCCGGAGTCTTTCACGGCTCAGCAACAGCCTTTCAGTGGGCCCTGTGGTACTGGGCCAAGTTGGGCACCACCCAAAGCAGTTGTTGGACTGTACAAGGCAACTTACTCATAAGGCCGATGGTGACCGGCAATGTCACCAAGCTCCTGCGGGCGATGCTGGACTTGCCTTTATGAAGTAGCTACTGTTCCTTTTTGTTTTGTCCTCACCACATGCAGCTTATGGATCTTATTTCGCCAACCAGGGCCTGAACCCGGTTCCACAGCAGTGAAAGCCTGAGTCTTTCCACTGGACCACCAGGGAATTCTGTCGCTACTGTTCTGAGCTACACTTTTCAGATAAGAAAACCTAACAACATTAAATAATCTGCTGGGGGGTCACAGAGGGGAATCTGTAGGGTCAGAAAGTTGTGGTGAGGCTTGAACCGCGGTAGCCACCCTCCCCCTCCCCCAAAGTGGGTCTGTGGGCGCTGGCACTGACCGCTCCAGTCGCAGCGGCTGGAAGAAGCGGAAGCGGATGAAGTCCCCTGCAGAGGGCGTGAAGGCCCAGAAGAAATCCTCGTGCAGGTAGGCCTTCTCCAGGGTGAAGTGCTGGTACGTCTTGAGGCTCGTGCTCACCTCTGCTGGTGGGTTCACGTGCTCCATCCGCAGCGCATGCTTCCCAAAGTCCTTGTCCTGGTGGCGGAGGGACACAGGTGCTCGGTGGGCCCTGGGCTGCCCGCCGCCTCCTTGCCTGAGCTCGGCCCAGGCTCTGCTGTGCTCGACCCGCCCCAGGGCGGCACCGCCCACCTTCAGTTTCTGAATCTTGCCCGCCAGTGAGGAGTGAGTGCCCACGTGCTGGAAGAGGGAAGGCTTGAAGCGGATCCGCAGGTTGGCCTTCTGCCGGTCGCAGTGCTTCTGTGGAGGGAGGGTGACACACGGGCTGAAGACAAACTCTCCAGCCAGCAACAGTCTCCTCCTGTCGGGCGCACGATCACCAAACAGTCCCTGAAGGAGGCTGCTGGCTCCACCGCCCCGCCCGCCTCTGTGCAGGCCCTGCTCACCGCATCCTTCTCAGGGTTGCAGACCTTCACCCAAAGAATGTGGTCCAGGAGCCAGTCAATGGGCTTGTCCCGGTAGAACATAAGGATGAACTCCACAATGACGCTCAGGTCCAGCGACTTGAACATCTTCCCTGAGGGTAGGAGTAGGGGGAAAAGGGTGCTGAGAAGGCAGCTCTGCCCTGACCTACTTCCTCTTAATCCCTGTGGGGGACTCTGGGGAGGGTCCCACAGCAAAACCTCTGGCTGGCTGCAGGCAGGTGTGGGTAAGAAGAGGGCGGATGGGCTGGTGAGCCCAAACATCTTGATGCAGAGGGGCAGGCAGGAATAGGCCAGGAGGGGCTACAGCGGGCACTCTAGGAAAAGACTCAGAGCCTGACCTGGGCTTGGGAACAGGGCAGGGGGCTGAGAGCTGATGACAGAGATAGAAGTGGGCTGGAGAGAGATATTCTGGTCAGGCCAGTTGTGCAGGGAGGGGGCTGGCACACCAATGAAACCCAGCTGGGAGAACTCCAGGATCATCCAGTCTTCCGAGGGCTGCTGGAGTGCAAAGTTCTTCATGGTGCTCAGGTAGTTGGGCTTGGCTATGATGTCGTCTTCCAGCTGCACAGTGGTGGGAAGGTAGAAGGGGGCCAGGACTCAGGATGGGCACAGGGAGGGCAGGGCTCACCACCCAGGCCCGGGCAGGGGGAAAGGGGGCCAGAGCAGGGAATCAGTGCTCACCTGCACGTAGTAGATGCCTTTGGACTGTGCATACATCATGAGGAAGCAGTAATCAAGGTTCTGTTTGGTCCTCCACCTGCGGACCAGGGGAAGGGGCCTCAAGAGCTCAGACCCCTCCACCTCCAGTGTGGCCACCACAGAGGCCACTGAGTGGGTAGCAGGCACCCCCCATGCAGCGGTCCTCCAATGGAACGATGGAGGCAGTGCAGAAAAGGACTCGGGACTCAAGACACCCACAGGCTAGGTTCCTTAGCACAGGGGGGCAGGTGGCTGGGGGCACAGGGAGAGGGATAGGACTAGTACCTGACTCTCTCCTTGGGGTCCCCAAAGGACTCTCGGAGGCGGGAGAAGTCAGGGTAGAAGTGGGGGGAAGGGGAGATGACTTCCAGGAGCCCAGAATGGATCTCCGTAGGGAACCTGGGGACAGGAAGGCCCAGTGAGTTTGCAGACTCCAGGGACCAGAGCAGGGGCAGAGCTGAGCTAGCTAGACCCCGTCCTTTACCTAAAGCCCACCAGGCAGACATCCCCCGATATCACACCCATCCTGCTGACACACAGAGGCTTCAGAGGGGTTGGGTCATCTCTACATACCCACCCCCACAGCCAAGAAGGGAAGCACCCTTTCCCACAGATGGAAGGCTCCTGCCTGCCCAGCACCTCACAAAGAGTCCTCCCTTCACCAGCCTTGCTGGGCTGCCAGTACTCACAAGGCCTTGATATTCTCTGTCACCAGCGAGGTATACTGTGGGTCAGTCTGTGGGAAGACCAAGTGCCCTCCCTGAGTCAGGCTGTCACCCCAAATGGCCTGGAAGAAAAGGCTGGGGGAAGGACAAAGCTCTTTCTCCCACCATCCTAAAGGCTAAGTAAGGCTGGGCCTAGGGGCCATAGGTGCCTCAGAGAAAGCCCTTCTCGATACCTGGGGCCAAGGGGTGGGGCGGACTAGGTAACTTCACATCCCCAGGAGGAGAACGTAAACTGTCTCTTTCAATTTTTTACCTTGGCAAGTTTGTGAATGAAACCAACTGAACTTTGAGTCTCCTCCTCTGAAACCCTGCAGCTTTCCTCTCCCCGCTCCTTTAGGCCGCGCCCTGCACTGAGCGCCCCGGCCTGGCCCCGCCCACTCGCCTCTGCAATCAGCACCACGATGACGGAGTCCTCCTTCTCCTGCGGGCTCAGCTCCGAGATGAGTGAGTGCAGCGTGTCAGTCAGGTAGGAGTGCACCTCGCGCCGCACGCTGGGGATGCCCATCACCACCGACACTGTGGGGACGCGGAGGGTCAGCCCCGGGCACACGTGGGGATCGCCCCGCCGCCCGCCTCTCGCCTCTCCCAGGCCCCCTACCTCCGGTGCGGCCCTGGCCCACGCGCACGGCCGGCTGCAGGCTGCTTTCCTTGGCCAGCAGGTGTGGCAGGTGGTGGAAGACAGTGGGCAGGTGCAGCACGTGCTTGTGCGAGACGTTCCACGGCTTCAGGCGCGGATCCTCTGGGGGGGTCGGGAAGGGGCAGGTCAGACAAAGAGCTTAACCACCAGCTTCACGCCCCCACTGCGTCCCGCTCCCGCGCCTCACCAGGTAGGCGGCCCCAGGTGCGATTGCTGTCTCCATCTCGCAGCGCCTGTCTCTCGGACATGGCCCTCTTGATCTCATCCAGCACCAGGTTGAGCTCCTTGGAGCGCTTGAGGCTCTCCTGCTCTGCTGCATGCAAGCGGTCACGCAGGGCCAGGAACTCCCGCTGGTAGACGTCCACCACATCACCTTGAGTGGTGTGCACGCTGTCACCAGGGGGCAGCCTAGAGCTGACCCGCTGCCCCCCGAGGGTGTCAGCACACACATCTGTTCACATCTGTTCTCATGCCTGCTACATGTGAGTCCCATGGGCTTACATAAAAGTCACTCTGCAGTCACAGTGACACTCACACCTGCAGAAGAAAAGCCTCCACAGGGGGAATTAGTCCTCTCTAGTGCAGGCTGCAAGATCACTTCCAGGCCCAGGTGGGACAAACTAAGCTGGAGGTGGAAAAGCCTAGGACTGAATTCTCTCCTCCCAGTAGCTCTCACAGCCCCTTCCTGCTTCTCCTTGCAGCATCTCCTCCTTCCAGGAGGCAGGACATCCAAGGACCCATCCAAGACCCGCCTTCCTCCAGCAGTTCTTATGTTGAGGCCAGCCTTCCCCTGTTCCTTCTTTCAGCCTCTGCACTTCGCTTCCCACCCTACTTCACAGAGATCACAGGCAGCCCCATCCCCAAGGCTCCTAGGGGACAGAAAACCTCCCTGAACATCCCCTCCTATCCACCAAGTAGCACGGAGCCCCGGATACGCATTCACCACTGTCCCCATGGCGGTCATTCTACACTAGACACCAGCTCTGGATTCATAATCGCACATAGTGGGGGGGTGGGGAGACCACTGCAGTTACAGCTCCCAGTGCTCAGAGGAACAAAAGAAGTTGAAAAACGAGTCACAGGTCCCTCAGCAAGGCAACAGCAGAGAGGGAACACAAGCTCTGAATGCCCTGAGGCCTGCTTCTCTGAAGAGCTGTCCCAGGCCTGAACCATGCCACCCAGAGGGACCTGGATCAGAACCTCCAGCGGGGTCCCATCTGCAGGCTCCGAGGTGGACATGGGCCTGAAGCAGCACAGAGGTGGGGCTGCCTGACAGTGGACAGGGAGCCCTAGGGTGTCAAGTACCTGGCTCCACTGGCCTGGCAGGGCCGAGCCATCAAGCATGAGACAAAAACAACAGTGCTATCTGCTGCTGCTGCTGAGGCAGCCAGGTCCTGCCAGGCTGTTCACTCTCAAGGCCCTTCGAATCTGGCTTTTGCCCTCCTTTTTTGCTATCACACACACTGCCTTTTCCTCGTCTGACGTCTATGCTCTCACACATGCTTGTTTCATCTGCCTGGGATTCCCTTTTCTCTTCTGGGCCTAATGAAAGCCCGTGGAGCCTTCAAGGCCTCAGTGCAAAACTCTCCAAGTCTCGGAAGCCTTCCAGATTTCTCCCCTCTCATCCTCAGGCAGCTCTTATATTCCTTGATCCCTCAGGGGGATCACAACCCCCAGAATGCCCTGGGATGGTGTCACTTCGCCACAACCAGATACTCCAAAGGTCATGACCAAGGCAAAATTCGGTCATCCCAGGACACCCCCTTCTGTAGCTAGGGCAGAGGCCTAAGTGCTAAGTTCTGGAAAAAGAGAAAGGAGCAGCTCCTAGGAAGGACAGAGAGGCCTGAGCGGGGAGGGGGAGAGGGGGAGAGCAGGGGAGCCAAGCAGGTCCTTGATAAGGCACTCCAAAGTCAGAAGCTTGCCCCAGTCTCCCTCCCCACACACTGCCCCTGGGGCCAAAGGCCAGGCCACTTCAAGCTTCTGTGCTCAGAACAGCTCCACTAGGGAGGGAGTTAGGAGTCAGGTTACCAGATCTTTGAGGCTCTGCTCTGGGTTCTGAGGCCAGGTTACCCCAGAAACCTGACCCTTTAAACAGGGAGCTGGCCACCCCCATCACTCCCCTGACCAGCGGCCAACAGGAAGTTTAACTGGGGAGTGCTGAGGCCCAGTAGGATGTGGTTCAGAGCTGCCCAAGCAGGTAGGTGGCCTCCCTCCTGCAGTCTCCACCTACCTACCTATTGTCCCTGATGCCCACCCCAATGATACTGGCTATACCCAAGGAAGCCCCCTGCAGCGGGGCCCTCTGTGAGGTGGAGGGAGTGTAAGGAGGCCTCACTCTCTCTGCCTGCTGCCCTGCTCCCCCACGCATGGCCTTCTCTGATTTTTAAGCAGGCTGAGCTCTGTCCAACCTTAGCCTGTCCTAGGTGGACCCAGAGGTGGGCTCTGCTGACCTGAATCACCCTGACCACTGAGGCCTGGGCATAGCCTGCTCCCTACCCTGGTCCTCTTGCCAGAAGCTTTCCTCTTTCCAAGTCCTGGGGGCAGCTGTGGTCACACTACTGGAGGCTTTCCTGCGCCTCCCTCTACCAGAAGGCAAAATAATCAAGATATCTGAGGCCCACAGACCACAAGCTTCCCTTTGGGTCCCTCTTCATTAAAGAAACAGATTTCAAGGTTGAAGCAGGAGTACAGACCTTGTGCCCTGTACTGAGGGATGGAAAAATAGGCTCAGAGAAGCACAGACAGGTGCCGGGCCCAGTGAAGGTCTGCTCTTAACCTGCAGTGGGGCAGAAGCATGGAGAAGGGGGCAGGTGGCCACCTCCTCTCCAGGATTTGCTTCCACTCTCCCAGGGGTCAAGACGGGCATCCATCATTGCTGAAGTCTAAGAGAGAGGACAGCCTAGACACGGGGAGGGCTGTGTGGCTCAGGCTAATCCCCTGGAGAGTCTGCTGTCTTCCCTGGGGACCTTTCGCAGGGCTATAACCGGAGCATTAGTGGAGCTGATGCACAAATTTTGTCAAGGCTGGATGTGAAAGTGAGCCTGGAACCTGCATCCAGGGTCTTGCCAAGGCCTATGTGTCCTTCCTGGCCCTTGGCTTCCAGGATGCCACCTGCTCCTACTTTCCTTTCTCTCTGGCTCCCTGCCCACCTCTTCCCTTCCCTACAGATCTGGGTTCCTCTGCTTTTCCTCTAAGCATCCCTGCTGGGGCCAGCCTTCTCCTGAGTTCTGTATTCACTACAAACTGGAAGCCAAGGTCCAGTCTGGTCTCAGACTTAGTCTGGCTTCCCTACAGGCTTAATACAGTCATCTGAATGTAAAAATGAGAAAGGTTCATGTAAGAGCCCAGACTCAGGCTTCCCTTCAGGCCTTCAAAGACCAGATCCTACTGGGCCCCCCAAAAGAGTAGCAGCCCTCAGTAGGGAAGGCCCAGGTGACCCTCTTGTCACATGTCACAGGCTTCTGGGCTTTCAGGCCCCAGGGACAAGGACCCTGCATCTGAACCCCACTTCTTTGACCAGGCTCCTGGATGCTTCGCTTAGGGAGCTGCTACTGCTGCTGCTAAGAAGCTTCAGTTGTGTCGGACTCTTTGCAACCCCATGGGCTGTAGTCTGCCAGGCTCCTCTGTCCATGGGATTCTCCAGGCAAGAATACTGGAGTGGATTGCCATGCCAAGAGATCTTCCCGACCCAGGGATCGAACCCGCATCTCTTAAGTCTCCTGCATTGGCAGGCAGGTTCTTTACTACTAGGGCCACCTGGGAAGCCCCTAGAGAGAGTAGGCCTAAATGGAGCCATGGGTATCTCCCTCACTCCCATGCTCCTGGACACTGTGGCTAGTCAGACTCACAGTCTGGAGTCCTGGCACAGGTGGGGGTCTGACATTGCAATTCCTGACATCCAGCTGAGAGCATGCGGCTGCTGCAAGAGGCACCTAGGAAATGTGGCTTCGCCCAGGGCAGGGTGCAAGGGCTCATTACTTCACTCACAACTGAACAAATGTGCCCCAGCCCATGAGGTACGGCCCCACCTTGGCCTCCAAGCCAGTCTGCCTACGTGGCCACTCTGCTGAGGGTCCAAAGTGTCCTCCCCTAGGTGACACACCTCACCTACACAGAACTCTGCCCCAGACATGCCCTTCCCTGGGTCGAACACTCCACATACAGAGACCTACAGAGAACTCTGCTCCAGCCGTGGCCTCCATGTACCAAGTCCTAGGGTTCTCCTTCCAGGCCTTCTGGTGCCCCAAGGACAGCCCAAGCCTCCACCCAAACAGGGCTGGGCTGAGCTGGGCGGGCAGGAGCCAGGTGGGGACACGGGGACGTCGAGGGTCAGAAAGGCTCCTTCTGAGGCCTCCGCTGGGGACAGGGAAGCAGGAGGTGGGGGCGAGGCTGAGGTCAGCAGCCTCAGCCCGAGCCTGCCTAGGCCTCCTGCAGGGAAAGCTAAAGGCAGGAAGGAAGCAGCTTTTCCTGCTGCCTCTGGTGCTGCAAGCTGGGTCGACAGAGGCCTGCGAGGGCCTCCTCAGCTTTGTGCCCTCAGCAAACGCTCCACTCAGCCCCATCCATCCCAACCAACATGGAGCCAGTGCTGCGGTCTGCCCCCTCAGCCCGAAGTGTGCTAGTAGACTCGGGGGTCCTCGGCGGTGGACTGGCTAGCTGGAGCAAACTTCACGTGAGGCCACATAAAGCAAGTTAACCGGTAGCCAGGTGGGCTGCTTCTGAGGCCCCCAAGGCACCCCGCAGGCCAGCAGCCTGAGGAAGGCTTCCGCAGCGCCCGCTTCCCCGTGGAGGAGTCCTGGGGCCAGAGGCTCCGGAGGAGCCGGGGCGGAGCGGTGGTGGGAAGTGACAGTGCCGCCTGCGCGGCCGGTTGCCACTTCACGCGGCTCTCCGGAACGGGGCATCCATGTGCCCGGAGCCGGCGAAGCCGCCTCTGCCCCTGTGTCTCCCTCCCCTCTCTGAGAACTCTGAGGTCCCCGCTCGCCAGAGGGGGCGACCCGCCCCAGCGCGGGCAAAACTCGCCGAGGCCAGTCCCGAGCGCCCGCCCGGCCCCCGCCTCGAGGCCCAGCCCCGGGCCGCGGAGAATTTCGTTTCTCCGGCAGCAAACAAGTGGGGCGCGCAGGGAGGGGCGTCCCCCCGCGCCGGCCGGCGGGGAGGGGGCGCCGGCGCCGGCTTCCGGCCGCCGTCCGCGGCGGGCGCCCGAGCCCCGCTGCCTAGGCCGGCGCCCGGGGCGGGAGGGGAGCGGGGCAGCGCCGGCGGGGAGGGGCTCACCTTTCTGGCCGCTGAGCGCCGCGTACCAGGAGAGCGAGAAGAAGGCGCACAGGCAGAAGAGCAGCAGCGTCAGGAAGGCGCCATTGCGGAGCCTCATCTCCTCAGGTACGCGGTGGGCGCCGGCGGGGCCGAGGCCGCATGGCCCGGGGGGCCGGGGCCGGAGCGCCGGGACCGGGAGGCTGCAGGGGCCCCGGCCCCGGGGCGGGGAGGGGCTGCGAGCCCGGGGCCGGGCGGAGGTGCGGGCCGGCCTGCCGGGCTGCGGACCGGGCCGGGCGCCGCACCGCCGGCTCCTCCAGGCTGTGGGAAACGGACGGCCTAGGCTCGGCGCTCGGGCCGGGCCGGGCCGGGCTGGGTTAGGCTGGGCGGCGAGAGCCGCGGCCCGGCCTGGATCCCGGGCCGCCGCGGAGTTGACTGCGAAGGGCGGGGCGGCCGGGACTTAAAGGGGCCGCATCACCCGCTGCCGACACCGGTACGCGAGGGGCGGGGTGGGGGACGAACGCCCGGGATCGCGCCGGTCCGCTTCGCGGCCGCGGCCCCGGCCCCGCGTGCGGGCTTAGACGTCCTGGACTTCGCGGGGTGCGGGTGGCGGGCCCTGGGCTCTGCGCTCAGGTAGGTCGAAGCAGGGACCTGCCAGCCTGTGCGGTCCGCTGTGGTGGCGGCGTGCGTCAGTCCCCAACCCCTTCTCAATGTTTTCCTTATGAACTTCTCCAACCCATATTTGGACCTCAGTCGGGTTAACTGACGACCCTCAGGCCCCTGTCCCAGGTCTGAGGGGTTTAGGCAGAAGTGAGACAGGCCGGGATCTGGAGCCCTTAGCTGCGGTGCTTGCACCTGCACAAAGGTCTTATCCAGCAACAGAATACAAAGACGCTGCTGCTGCTGCTAAGTCACTTCAGTCGTGACCGACTCTGCGCGACCCCATAGACGGCAGCCCACAAGGCTCCTCTGTCCCTGGGAATCTCCAGGCAAGTTACTGGAGTGGGTTGCCATTTCCTTCTCCAATGCATAAAAGTGAAAAGTGAAAGTGAAGTCGCTCAGTCGTGCCCGACTCTTAGCGACCCCATGGACTGCAGCCTACCAGGCTCCTCTGTCCATGGGATTTTTCCAGACAAGAGTACTGGAGTGGGGTGCCATTGCCTTCTCTGACAAAGACGCTACAAGGGACTAAAAGTTACTGTGTGAGTGGGCAGTGGGGGCAAATTATGAACAAGATATAGAAAGACCCAAAACCACAACTGCCACTTCTGAAGAGCCACGAGCAGAAACAGAGTACTGTGCATGCCCCTTGCACTTGGCCTGAAGCATGGGCAAACGGTCTAAGCCACCCCTCCTGACTAACCCCTAGACACACCCCTACCTTCACCCCATGTAAGGAACCAGGTTGCCCGCCCCCCCCCAACCCTCAGGAGCCAGCAAGGGACCCGGTTACTCTCCCTCACTGCTGCGCTAGCAAGGACCCCAATAAAGCCTTACCTGAATTTCTTGTCTCCCCTCTAGTCAATTTCTGTTGATTCAGGAAGGCCGAGAACCCAGATCAGTAGCAGATTTTTGGCACCCAACTTGGGACAGTTGTCCGCTTCCCAGGAGAAGATCTGGGCACCTGAGGGATCACCATTGGTGACAAGTGATCACCTGAACCTCACTTCGTCCCACCTGGGGACTCATTCAGGCAAAGCTTAACCCTTCCTCTTTGTCTCTTTCACCTTGTTATCTCTCTACTTCTTTCTTCTGTTCTACTCCTCTGTTGTATCCTTCTGGGAGAGTGGACCTCCTGCAGCTAACCACTGCTCTCAGCCTGTGGCTGGCAACAGCTCACCTTGACAGGTGACAAGCAGAGGTGGGAGAGGCTGGCCTAACACCGCGCAAACCTCGGTCCAGTGGGCTCTCCCTGACGGGAGATTTAGGATAGTGAGTGAGGTTTAAACGTATCATGTAGGGGCTGGAAGGCCTATCCTCCCAGTATTCTCACCTTTATTTTCCTGCTGTTTTTTTTCCCCAGTCTTTCTGCTCTTTCACCCTGTACCTCTCCCTTGATCCTTATATCTGCGCTCGCATCCCTGTTATCCTGAAAACTTGTTTGTGTCAAGCTCTGTCACTGGTACATGTTAAATAAGGATCTTCATCTTATGCAGTTTTGCAAGTCTCTGCTAAAATTGTGGGCATGATGGAACACTAAGCCTTGAAATTCAAACACAGCCCACATTGCCTGAGACTCCAGCCTTGGGTTACTTAGACATTAAAGAGAAAAAAAAGGGGAGATGAACTTGCATTTTCCCCTCCTCTACCTCTGCCTCTGCAATGTAACTATTTTGCCTGGGCTCTCAGGAACTTTCTGATCCATCTGTAGTCCCCCAGACTGAGGAAAAGAAAAAGAGACATTTTATTTTGGGAGAATTACACCTCTTTTTTATTTAGGATGATGGTGAAGATGATCATGATGATGTAAGCTGCAAGTGTACAGCATTATAAAATAACATCTGTATATACTACAGAGTGAGCACCCCTGTAAGTTTAGTCAGCATCCATCACCATGTAGCTCCCCCCTCACCCAGTCCCTTGCCCTCTGGTAACCACTGATCAGTTCTCTGCTGAGTTAACAAACTGATTTGTCTCAACAAATCTGAGTTTGTTGCTATTATATTATTTGTTTGTTGTGTTTGTTTTTATTCCACATGATTGAAATCATAGAGTATGTGTCTTTCTCCTTACTTATTTCACTTAAGACCCTCAAGTTCCATCCATGTTGTTACAAATTGCAAGATTTCATTCTTTTTTATCTTCTGAGAAGAAGATGAACATCTCTTTATCCATTTATCCATGGATGCACACTTAGTTTACTTCCATATCTTGACTGTTGTAAATAATGCTGTAATGAACTTTGGGGTGCATTTATCTTTTTGAATAAGTATTTTTGTATTAAAAGAGACCTTTTAAAATTCAAGCAGGAAAACTAAAAGATCTCTGATTCTGTTGTCTGTCTTTATGTAAAAATTAACTTGTAAATGAACTGTATTTAATTGGCTTAAAAGAAACTGAGTCCTCATATACATACTCAGAAATATAAAACTCACCAGAATACATTCCAGATACATATGATCTGGGAGATAATATTAAATTAATATTTGGTATTAGAGCTTGGTTTTAAGCTTGTAGGCTTAATTAATATAGACCTATCTTTAGAATCATGAACATTAAATGTAATACTTTTTTTTTTTAAATGTAATACTTTTATTGTACTTAGGGTTCAGTTCAGTTCAGTCGCTCAGTCATATCCAACTCTTTGCGACCCCATGAATTGCAGCACGCCAGGCCTCCCTGTCCATCACCAACTCCCAGAGTTCACTCAGACTCACGTCCATCAAGTCAGTGATGCCATCCAGCCATCTCATCCTCTATTGTCCCCTTCTCCTGCGCCCAATCCCTCCCAGCATCAGAGTCTTTTCCAATGAGTCAACTCTTTGCATGAGGTGGCCTAAGTACTGGAGTTTCAGCTTTAGCATCATTCCTTCCAAAGAACACCCTACTGGAAGTTAATAAGTGCATATTATTGTTAATAAGTGCATATTGTTATAAAATCTGTCAACAGGGAAAATAACCTGATATGATTACATTTTTAAGTAAAGGTTACTGAGGTAAGAGCTTTTTGGTAAACTCTATAGGAATAATTCTTTACCAGCTGAGCTACATGTTTTGGAAATATCCATCTAAAATAGTCTCTCCACATTTTGATAACTTGAAACAAAATTAAGTTAATAGGAATTCATTGAGGATCCAGGCCATTTCAAATAAGATGAAATATTGGAACATTAATTGCTAAGCAGATCCAAATTTACTCCTTTGCTACTTTTGTCTTCTTATGAGGGGGAAACTAAAGATGTTTGAGTATATCAGACACATAGCTTTTTTCTTATTTAAAAAAATTAATTTATTTTAATTGGAGGCTCATTACTTCACAGTATTGTAGTGGTTTTGCCATACACTGACATGAATCAGCCATTGGGTGTACATGTGTCCCCCATCCTGAATCCCCCTCCCACCTCCTTCCCTATCCCATCCCTCAGGGTCGTCCCAGTGCACAGCCCTGAGTGCCCTCAGACACATATCTTTTACCACAGACCACATTAAGGAAAGAAGTTCTTCTTTCGGAAGATGCATGTTTCTAGAGGTTATGGGATAGTCCAATCAGGGAATGCTAATGTAAAAGATAGGTCATGGTTGCTTAAGGAAAGTAGGATGTGTGCTTTCCGTAAAAGAAGGTATGTGGAATGGAAATATGTTTTGTCCTGCTGCTGCTGCTGCTAAGTCGCTTCAGTTGTGTCTGACTCTGTGCGACCCCATAGACGGCAGCCCACCAGGGCCCCCCATCCCTGGGATTCTCCAGGCAAGAACACTGGAGTGGGTTGCCATCTCCTTCTCCAATGCATGAAAGTGAAAAGTGAAAGTGAAGTCACTCAGTCGTGTCCGACTCTTAGCGACCCCATGGACTGCAGCCTACCAGGCTCCTCTGTCCATGGGATTTTCCAGGCAAGAGTACTGGAATGGGTTGACATTGCCTTCTCCAATATTTTGTCCTGGAGTTTGTTATTTCTTCTTTTTTAAATTAATTTTATTGGAATATAGTTGATGTACAATGCTGTGTTAGTTCCAGGTGTGCAGCAAAGTGAATCAGTTATACACATACACGTGTCCACTCTCAGATTTTTTTTCCCATGGAGGCCATTAGAGTATTTAGTTTAGAGTTCCTTGTGCTGTACAGTAGGTCCTTATTGATTATCTATTTTATAAATAGTAATGCCTATTAAGTATTTTGATAGAGGCAAGCAGTCAGAGATTTCACAAAAACAGTACTCTATAGCAGGGAAACCCAACCTCCAGGATCTAATGCCTGATGATCTGAGGTGGTTGTTGTTTAGTCGCTAAGTTGTGTCCAACTCTTTGCGACCCCATGGACTGTAGCTCACAAGGTTCCTCTGTTCGTGGGCTTTTCCAAGCGAGAATACTGGAGTTGGTTGCCATTTCCTTCTCTAAGCTTGTTATTTCTGAATGGGGAAAGAATAAGGGACAAACCCCCTGATCCAAGCAGCTGCACTATTTTCGTGCTTGATCCCTTCTGAGGCAGAGCTGCTAGAGGCTACAGAAGGCCCTAAGTGCTTATATTTCCTGCTCCCCTGGCTGCCAGCTCTCCTGCGTCCCTGGCACTGCCGGGGTCCCTGCAATCCAAGCAGCTGCGCCATCTCTGTATCTGGTCCTCACTGGACACACCCAAGTCCTCCAGGGAAGCCTCTGGAGCAAACTACTGTGGACAACCCACATGCAGAGGTGAAGGTAATATCACAATTGAACCCCAGGGGCAGTGTGACTAAGGAAGAGGATGGAAAATCTTCCTACCAGCTGTACAAGCTGCAGATTAAACCCACATGGTTAACGAGGCAGACTCTGTATCTATGGAATATATAAAAGGACAATGAGAGTTCCCATAAAAGTAAACGCAGTAGCTCTGGCAACTGTGGACACTGGAGAAAAGAATACACAGGAGTAGCGCCAGATTAGAGTCTGAGCTGTCCCCACAGCAGGTCCAGAGACCAGCCCAGTGTTGGAGAGCATCCTAGGGAAGTGGAGGTGGACTGTGACTCACAAGGGAAAGGACGCTGAGATCTGAGAAAAACATTTATTATTACTCATGTTTTGATTGGTTCTGTGATTGGTTCTGGACTTTTTTTTTTCTTCCTTTTTTTTACCCCCTCTGTTACTGTGGTTGTTGATTTTATTATTACTATTAACTCTATTTAAGCTTCTGAGAATTTTTTTTTTTAAATCACACTTTTTATTTCCTTTATATACTTCTACCTCTACATTCGCCTTTTGCAGGTCTGTGGGCTTTTTTGTTTTCTTTTTCTTCTTAAAAAAATTTTTTTAATTAATTTTTTATTTTGTATGTTTTTCTTATTGTTCTTATCCTGCTATAGTTATTCTTTAATATACATAAATCTTTTTACATACTTCTATTTAACTTTGCTTTTCTATTTTTTTCTTCTTTTTTTTTTTTTTTTTTCATCAAGTTATTAGTTTGATTTTTTTTTATTTTTTTATTTTTTTGCTTTATCCCCCAGTTGGCATTCTGCTTTGGTTTTCTTTCCTGGTTAGTTTTTTTAGTTAGTTTTGTTTTTATTTGGTAAATAACACTTTTGGTTTCCTTAATTGCTAGGTCACTTTCTTGTATTTTCTTTTCTTTGGACTGTTTTGGTTTTGTTTGTGTGTGCGTGGTCCATTGTTTTTGTTATTATTTGTCTGACTTTGTTTGTACCATTTATATGGGATTTGTCTTTTGTTTCTTGTTTTGTTTTTAGTTTTCGTGTGTTTGTTTTAATTCCCTTTAATGCCATAACAGCGACTTGTGGAATCTCAGTTCCCTGACCGGTCTTGGGCCTGAGCCTTTGGAGTGGAAGTGCTGAATCCAGGACTGCCAGAGAACTCCTAACCCCAGGAAGTATTAATTAGTGAAAACTCAAACAAAGGTCTTCACCTGTACACAAGACCCAGCATCACCCAACTGCTGGCAGCACCCAGTGCAAGATGCAAACAACAAGCAAGACAAAAGCACAAATTCAATCATCAACAGACAGGATTCCCACAGACATCCCAAAACATATCACTTAGCACAACCCTGCCCAGCAGAGGGAAAAGAAACTCACCTCCTCCAACAAGAATGCAGACACAAGTCCCTCCCAACACAAAGTCTACACAAACCAGTGGACCAGGCTTACCCACTGAGGGCAGACACCAAAAGGAAGAAGGATACGACCCCTAAAGCCTGGGCAAAGGAGGCCTCAAGCACGGTAAATTAGGAAAAAAATGAAAAGACAGAAGTATTGCACAGATGAAGGAACAAGGTGGAAATTAACAAGACCAAATAAAGAGAGAGGAAATAAGGCAAACTACTTGAAATGGAATTCAGAGTAATAATAGTAAAAATGATCTAAAACCTTGAAAATAGAATAGAGAAAATGCAAGAATCAATTAACACATTTAACAAGGACTTAGAAGAAATAAAGCCTTACAGAAATAAAATATAGCCTTACAAATAGCTGTGAAAAGAAGAGAAGTGAAAAGCAAAGGAGAAAAGGAAAGATATAAGCATCTACATACAGAGTTCCAAAGAATAGATCGGTATGTATCTTGGCACGTTTCTCCTTTGGTTTATCCTGTTTGGGACTCCCTTCACTTCTTAGACTTAATTTATTTCCTTTCCCACATAAGTGAAGTTTTTGACTATACTCTCTTCAAAAATTTTCTCAGACACTTTCTTTTTCTCTTCTTCTTCTGGGACCCCTTTAAGTCAAATGTTGGTGTGTTTAATATTGTCCCAGAGGTCTCTAAGACTATCCTGAATTCTTTTCATTATTTTTTATTTATTCTGCTCTTCAGCAGTTATTTCCACAATTCTATCTTCCAACTCACTTATCCATTCTTCTGCCTCAGTTATTCCACTATAGATTCCTTTTACAGTATTTATTTCAGTGATTGTGTTCATCTGTTTGTTTATTCTTTATTTGTTCTAGTCAGTTCAGTTCAGTCACTCAGTCACATCCGACTCTTTGCGACCCCATGAACTGCAGCACACCAGGCCTCCCTGTCCATCACCAACTCCCGGAATTCACTCAAACTCATGTCCATCGAGTTGGTAATGCCATCCAGCCATCTCATCCTCTGCCGTCCCCTTCTCCTCCTGCCCTCAATCCCTCCCAGCATCAGAGTCTTTTCCAGTGGGTCAACTCTTCTCATGAGGTGGTCAAAGTACTGGAGATTCAGCTTCAGCATCAGTCCTTCCAATGAACACTAAGGACTGATCTCCTTTAGAATGGACTCGTTGGATCCCCTTGCAGTCCAAGGGACTCTCAGGAGTCTTCTCCAACACCACAGTTCAAAAGCATCAATTCTTTGGCACTCAGCTTTCTTCACAGTCCAACTCTCACATCCATACATGACAACTGGAAAAACCATAGCCTTGACTATCTGACCTTTGTTGTCAAAGTAATGTCTCTACTTTTGAATATGCTGTCTAGGTTGGTCATAACTTTCCTTCCAAGGAGTAAGCGTCTTTTAATTTCATGGCTGCAGTCACCATCTGCAGTGATTTTTGGAGCCCCCCAAAATTAAGTCTGACACTGCTTCCACTGTTTCCCCATCTATTTCCCATGAAGTGATGGGACCAGATGCCATGATCTTTGTTTTCTGAATGTTGAGCTTTAAGACAACTTTTTCACTCTCCTCTTTGACTTTCATCAAGAGGCTTTTTAGTTCCTCTTCACTTTCTGCCATAAGGGTGGTGTCATCTGCATATCTGAGGTTATTGACATTTCTCCTGGCAATCTTGATTCCAGCTTGTGCTTCCTCCAGCCCAGCGTTTCTCATGATGTACTCTGCATATAAGTTAAATAAGCGGGGTGACAATATATAGCCTTGATGTACTCCTTTTCCTATTTGGAACCAGTCTGTTGTTCCATGTCCAGTTCAAACTGTTGCTTCTGACCTGCATATAGGTTTCTCAAGAGGCAGGTCAGGTGGTCTGGTATTCCCATCTCTTTCAGAATTTTCCACAGTTTATTGTGATCCACACAGTCAAAGGCTTTGGCATAGTCAATAAAGCAGAAATAGATGTTTTTCTGGAACTCTCTTGCTTTTTCCATGATCCAGCGGATGTTGGCAATTTGATCTCTGGTTCCTCTGCCTTTTCTAAAACTAGCTTGAACATCTGGAAGTTCACGGTTCACGTATTGCTGAAGCCTGGCTTGGAGAATTTTGAGCATTACTTTACTAGCGTGTGAGATGAGTGCAATTGTGTGGTAGTTTGAGCATTCTTTGGCATTGCCTTTCTTTGGGATTGGAATGAAAACGGGCCTTTTCCAGTCCTGTGGCCACTGCTGAGTTTTCCAAATTTGCTGGCATATTGAGTGCAGCACTTTCCTAGCATCATCTTTCAGGATTTGAAATAGCTCCACTGGAATTCCATTACCTCCACTAGCTTTGTTCGTACTGATGCTTTCTAAGCACTGACTTCACATTCCAGGATGTCTGGCTCTAGGTGACTTCACATTCCAGGATATCTGGCTCTAGGTGAGTGATCACAACATCATGATTATTTTGGTCATGATGATCTTTTTTGTACAGTTCTTCTGTGTATTCTTGCCACATCTTCTTAATATCTTCTGCTTCTGTTAGGTCCATACCATTTCTGTCCTTTATTGAGCCCATTTTTGCATGAAATGTTCCCTTGGTATCCCTAATTTTCTTGAAGAGCTCTCTAGTCTTTCCCGTTCTGTTGTTTTCCTCTATTTCTTTGCATTGCTGAGGAAGGCTGTCTTATCTCTCCTTGCTATTCTTTGGAACTCTGCATTCAGATGCTTATATCTTTCCTTTTCTCCTTTGCTTTTGCATCTCTTCTTTTCACAGCTATTTGTAAGGCCTCCTCAGATAGCTGTTTTGCTTTTTTGCATTTCTTTTCCATGGGGATGGTCTTGATTCCTGTCTCCTGTACAATGTCATGAACCTCCGTCCATAGTTCATCAGGCACTCTATCTATCAGATCTAGTCCCTTAAATCTATTTCTCACTTCCACTGTATAATCATAAGGGATTTGATTTAGGTCATACCTGTATGGTCTAGTGGTTTTCCCTACTTTCTTCAATTTAAGTCTGAATTTGGCAATAAGGAGTTCATGATCTGAGCCACAGTTAGCTCCCAGTCTTGTTTTTGCTGACTGTATAGAGCTTCTCCATCTTTGGCTGCAAAGAATATAATCAGTCTGATTTCAGTGTTGACCATCTGGTGATGTCCATGCCTAGAGTCTTCTCTTGTGTTGTTGGAAGAGGGTGTTTTCTATGATCAATGCGTTCTCTTGGCAAAACTCTATTAGCCTTTGCCCTGCTTCATTCCATACTCCAAGGCCAAATTTGCCTGTTACTCCAGGTGTTTCTTGACTTCCTACTTTTGCATTCCAGTCCCCTATAATGAAAAGGACCTCTTTTTTGGGTGTTAGTTCTAAAAGGTCTTGTAAGTCTTCATAGAATCGTTCAACTTCAGCTTCTTCAGTGTTACTGGTTGGGGCATAGGCTTGGATTACTGTGATATTGAATGGTTTGCCTTGGAAACGAACAGTACCAGTATCATACTGTGTGTGATTTTTGAGATTGCATCCAAGTATGGCATTTCGGACTCTTTTGTTGACCATTATGGCTACTCCTTTTCTTCTAAGGGATTCCTGCCCACAGTAATAGATATAATGGTCGTCTGAGTTAAATTCACCCATTCCCGTCCATTTTAGTTCTGTGATTCCTAGAATGTCGATGTTCACTCTTGCCATCTCCTGTTTGACCACTTCTAATTTGCCTTGATTCATGGACCTAACATTCCAGATTTCTATGCAATATTGTTCTTTATAATATTAGACCTTGCTTCTATCACCAGTCACATCCACAACTGGGTATTGTTTTTGCTTTGGCTCCATCCCTTCCTTCTTCCTGGAGTTATTTCTCCACTGATCTCCAGTAGCATATTGGGCACCTACCGACCTGGGGAGTTCCTCTTTCAGTATCCTATCATTTTGCCTTTTCATACTGTTCATGGGTTTCTCAAGGCAAGAATACTGAAGTGGTTTGCCATTCCCTTCTCCAGTGGACCACATTCTGTCAGACCTCTCCACCATGACCCGTCTGTCTTGGGTGGCCCCACAGGGCATGGCTTAGTTTCATTGAGTTAGACAAGGCTGTGGTCCGTGTGATCAGATTGACTAGTTTTCTGTGATTATGGTTTCAGTGTGTCTGCCCTCTGATACCCTCTCGCAACACCTACCATCTTACTTGGGTTTCTCTTACCTTGGACAAGGGGTATCTCCTCACTGCCACCCCTCCTGACCTTGAACGTGGAGTAGCTCCTGTCGGCCCTCCTAGGAATGTAAGTGAAAAGTGAAAGTGTTAACCACTCAGTCGTGTCTGATTCTTTGCAACCCCATGGACTGTAGTCCACCAGGCTCCTCTGTCCATGGAATTTTCCAGGCAAGAATACTGGAATGGATTGGCATTCTTTTCTCCTGGGGATCTTCCCAACCTAGGGATTAAATCCTGGTCTCCTGCATTCTTGTCAGATATATATCAATGATTACTTTAAATGTAAGTGGATTAAATGCACTAGCCAAAAAATGCAGACTGGCTGAATGGACACAAAAACAAGACCCACATACATTGCTGTCTACAAGAAACCCACTTTAGACCTAGAGACACATACAGACTGAAAGTGAGAGGATGAAAAAAGATATTCCATGCAAATAGAAATCAAAAAAAGCGGGAGTAGCAATAATTATATCAGATAAAATAGACTTTAAAATAAAGACCATTACAAGAGATGGAAGGACACTACATAACGATCAAGGGGTCAATCCATGAAGAAGACATAACAATTGTAAATATTTATGCACCCAACATAGGAGCATCTCAATACATAAGACAAACACTAACAGACATAAAAGGAAAAACTGACAGTAACACAATAATAGTAGGAGACTTCAACATCCCACTCACACCAATGGACAGACCATCAAAACAGAGAATTAACAAAGAAACAGAAGCCTTAAATGACACATTAGACCAGATGGATATAGTTGATATCTTCAGGACATTCCATCCAAATGCTGAAGAATACACCTTCTTTTCAAATGCACATGGAACATTCTCCAGGATAGACCACATCTTGGGTCACAAGTCAAGCCTCAGAAAATTTAAGAAAATTGAAATTGTATTGAACATCTTTTCTGACCACAATGCTATGAGACTAATATCAATTACAGGGGGAAAAATGTAAAAAAACCAAACACATGGAGGCTAAATAATACGTTTCTAAATAATGAACAAATTACTAAAGAAATAAAAGGGAAATTAAAAAATTCTTAGAAACAAATGATGAAACATGATGACCCAAAACCTATGGGATGCAGCAAGAGCAGTTCTAAGAGGGAAGTTCATAGCAATATAATCTTATCTCAAGAAAAACATTAAATAGACTGCCTAACTTTACATCTAAAACCACTGGAAAAAGAAGAACAAAACCTTCCCAAAGTTAGTAGAAGGAAAGAAATCATAAAGATCAGAGCAGAGATAAATGAAAAAGAAATGAATGAAACAGTAGTAAGGATTAATAAAACGAAAAGCTGGTTCTTCGAGAAGATGAACAAAATTGACAAACCATTAGCCAGACTCATCAAGAAAAAAAGAGAAGAATCAAATCAATAAAATTAGAAGTGAAAAAGGAGAGGTTATGACAGACATAAGGGACTATTACAAGCAACTGTATGCCAACAAAATGGGCAACTTGGAAGAAATGGATAGATTTTTAGAAAAGTTCAAGCTTCAAAGACTGAATCAGGAAGAAATAGAAATTATGAACAAGTCAGTTAGAAGCACAAAAATCAAAACTGTGATAAAAAATCTCCCCCAAAACAGAAGCACAGGGCCGGATCACTTCCCAGGTGAATTCTATCAAATATTTAGAGAAGAGGTAAGGCCTATCCTTCTTAAACTCTTTCAAAACATTAGAGAGGAAGGAACACTTCCAAACTCACATTCTATGAGGCCACCATCACCCTGATCCTAAAACCAGATTAAAGACAGCACAAAAAAAGAAAATACAGGCCAGTATCACTGATGAACATAGATGCAAAAATCCTTAACAGAATTCTAGCAAACAGAATTCAACAACACATTAAAAAGTTCATACACCATGGTCAAGTCCGGTTTATCTCAGGGATGCAAGGATTCCTGCGTATACACAAATTAATCAATGTGATATACACCATATTACAAATTGAAAGATAAAAATCATATGATAATCTCAATAGGTGCAGAAAAAGATTTTGACAAAATTGAGTACCCATTTATGATAAAAACTTCAAAAATGGGCAAAAAGGAACAAACCTCAACATAATAAAACCCATATATGATAAACCTACAGCAAACATTATTCTCAATGGTGTAAAACTGAAAGCATTCTTTCTAAGATCAGGAACAAGACAAGGGTGCCCACTCTTGCCACTGTTACTCAACAGAGTTCTGCAAGTCCTAACTATGGCAATCAGAGAAGAAAAAGAAGTAAAAGGAATCCAGAACAGGATTAAAGAAAAGAAAACAAGTAAAACTTAACAGAAAAGAAGTAAAACTCTCACTGTTTGTTGATAAGATACTATACATAGAAAACCCTAAAGATATTATCAGAAAATTACTAGAGCTAATCAGTGAGTTTAGTAAAGTCACAGGATACAAAATCAATACATAGATCACTTGTGTTCCTATACACTAAAAATGAAAAATCAGAAAAAGAAATAAAGGAACCAATCCCATTTACCATTGCAACAAAAAGAATAAAATATCTAGAAATAAACCTACCTAAGACATCTGGTCCCATCACTTCATGGGAAATAGTTGGGGAAACAGTGGAAACAGTGTCAGACTTTATTTTCTTGGGCTCCAAAATCACTGCAGATAGTGACTGCAGCCATGAAATTAAAAGACGCTTACTCCTTGGAAGGAAAGTTATGACCAACCTAGATAGCATATTCAAAAGCAGAGACATTACTTTGCAACAAAGGTCCATCTAGTCAAGGCTATGGTTTTTCCAGTGGTCATATATGGATGTGAGAGTTGGACTGTGAGGAAAGCTGAGTGTCGAAGAATTGATGCTTTTGAACTGTGGTGTTGGAGACTCTTGAGAGTCCCTTGGACTGCAAGGAGATCCAACCAGTGCGTTCTGAAGGAGATCAGCCTTGGGATTTCTTTGGAAGGAATGATGCTAAAGCTGAAACTCCAGTACTTTGGTCACCTCATGTGAAGAGTTGACTCATTGGAAAAGACTCTGATGCTGGGAGGGATTAGGGGCAGGAGGAGAAGGGGCCGACAGAGGATGAGATGGCTGGATGGCATCACTGACTCAATGGATGTGAGTCTGAGTGAACTCCGGGTGTTGGTGATGGACAGGGAGGCCTGGCGTGCTGAGATTCATGGGGTCTCAAAGAGTCGGACACGACTGACCGACTGAACTGAACTGAACTGACTGAAGGAACAAAAGAGCTGTATGCAGAAAACTATAAAACACTGATAAAGAAATCAAGAAGACATAAACAGATGGAGAGATATTCCATGTTCCTGAGTTGGAAGAATCAGTATTGTGATTATACTATCAAATGCAATCTACAGATTCACTGCAATCCCTATCAAATTACCAGTGGCATTTTTCAAAGAACTAGAAAGAAAAATTTCACAATTTATATGGAAACACAAGAGACCCTGAATAGCCAAAGTAATCTTGAGAAAGAAGAATGGAGCTGGAGAAAAGAGACACAGATGTAAAGAACAGACTTTTGGATGCTGTGGGAGAAGGCAAGGGTGGGGTGATTTGAGAGAATAGCATTGAAACATGTATATTATCATATGTAAAATAGATGACAAGTGCAAGCTTGATGCATGAAGCAGGGCACTCAAAGCCGGTGCTCAGGGACAACCCAAGGGATTGGGTGGGGAGGGAGGTGGGAGGGGGTTCAGGATGGGGGGACACATGTGCACCCATGGCTGATTCATGTCAATGTATGGCCCAAATCACCACAATACTGTAAATTAATTCGCCTCCAATTAAAAAAAAAAAAAAAAGAACAGAGCTGAAGAATCAACCTTCCTGACTTCAGACTATACTACAGAGCTATAGTCATCATGACAGTATGGTACTGGTACAAAAACAGAAATATAGCCCAATGGAACAAGATAGGGAGCCCAGAGATAAACCCACACACCTATGGGTACTTTGTTTTTTACAAAGGAGGCAGGAATATACAATGAGGCAAAGATAGCCTCTTCAATAAGTGGTGCAGGGAGAACTGGACAGCTACATGTAAAATAATGAAATTGGAACACTTCCTAACACCATAAACAGAAATAAAACTAAAAACGGATTAAAGACCTAAATGTAAGGCCAAAGACTATAAAACTCTTGGAGGAAAACATAGGCAGAACACTATGACATACCTCATAGCAAGCTTCTCTATGACCCACCTCCTAGAGTGATGGAAATAAACAAGTGAGACCTAATTAAAGTCAGAGGCTTTGCAGAGCAAAAGAAACTATAAGTCAGGTGAAAAGACGACCCTCAGAATAGTGGAAAATAATAGAAAATGAAACAACTGACAGGATTGATTTCTAAAATGTACAAGCAGCTCATGCAACTCAATACCAGAAATCAAACAACCCAATCAGAAAGTGGGCAAAAATCTAAACAGACATTTCTCCAAAGAAGACATACAGATGGCTAATAAACACATGAAAATATGCTCAGCATCAGTCATTATTAGAGAAATGCAAATCAAAACTACAGTGAACTACCTCTCACACTGATCAGAACGTCCATCATCAAAAAGTCTACAAACAGTAAATGCTGGAGAGGGTGTGGAGAAAAGGGAGCCCTCTTGCACTGTTGGTGGGAATGTATATTGATACAGCCACTATGGAAGACACTGTGGAGATTCCTTAAAAAACGGAATAACCCTGCCATTTGGTCCAACAGTCCTATTACTGGACATACACCCTAAGAAAACCATAACTGAATAAAACATGGATGCCAATGTTCATTACAGCACTGTTTACCATAGCTAGTGCATGGAAGCACCCTAGATGTCCACTGACAGACGAATGAATAAAGAAGCTGTGGTGTACGTATATACAATATTATATGTACCAGCCATATTACCCAGCCATAAAAAAGAACACATTTGCGTCAGTGAAAATACGGTGGATGAACCTAGAGCCTATTATACAGAGTGAAGTAAATCAGAAAGAGAAAAAGATAATATTTTAATGCATATATATGCAATCTAGAAATATGGTACTGATGAACCTCCTTACAGGTCAGCAGTGGAGATGCGGACATAGAGAACAGACTTATGGACATGGGAAGAGGGGACGGAGAGGGTGGGACAAATGTACACAGTAGCACGGAAATGTATCACACTACCGTATGTAAAGTGGATCCATTCAGTTCAGTCGCTCAGTCATGTCCGACTCTTTGCAACACCATGGACTGCAGCACGCCAGGCTTCCCTGTCCATCACCAACTCCCAGAGCTTGCTCAAACTCATGTCCATCGAGTCAGTGATGCCAAGCAACCATCTCATCCTCAGTTGTCCCCTTCTCCTGCCTTCAGTCTTACCCGGCATCAGGGTCTTTTCCAATGAGTCAGTTCTTCGCATCAGGTGGCCAGAGTTTTGGAGTTTCAGCTTCAGCATCAGTCCTTCCAATGAATATTCAGGACTGATTTCCTTTAGGATTGACTGGCTGGATCTCCTTGCAGTGGATAGCCAATGGGAATTTGTTCTATGATTCAGGGAACTCAAACTGGGGATCTGTGACAACCTAGAGGGTGTGGGAGGTGGGAGGGAGATTCAGGAGTGAGGAAACATACGTATACCTATGGCTGATTCATGTTGATGTATGGCAGAAACCAACACAATATTGTAAAGCAATTATCTTTCAACTAAAATAAATAAATTTTAAAAAAATGTGACAAAATAACATGGCTACAGAAAGTTGCAAAAAGTTTGCAGAAAAAGGAACATTCTGAAAAGTCTTGGATTTGGTCAGGATTTTCTAAGGTTGGATTAAATTTGATCAGGGAAATGGATTTTATTAATAGTAGGCTGATGCAGAACTGGATTTGCTTCTCTGTCTCACAAGAGAACAGTTTTCCTGGAATGCTGCTTTTGATAAAACGTGTGAGTTTCTGTGCCTTTAAAGTGAAGTGAAAGTCGCTCAGTCGTGTCCAACCCTTTGTGACCCCATGGACTGAGTCCTTTGAATTCTCCAGGCCAGAATACTGGAGTGGGTGGCCTTTCCCTTCTCTAGGGAATCTTCCCAACCTGGGGATTGAATCCAGGTCTCCTGCATTACAGGCGGATTCTTTACCAGCTGAGCCATCAGGAAAGCCCAAGAATACTGGAGTGGGTGCCTTTACATGATCTCTATTTTATTCTTGAAATATTTTTTTCACCTTACCTCATTGTTTCACAACTTTTAATCCTATATAACCAAGTGTTTTAAAACTTTTTGAAGGAAGTTCCTCACAGTCCCATGGTGAGGGCTCTGTGCTTGTGCTGCAGGGGACATGGATTTGATCCCTGATCAGAGAAGTAAGATCTCACAAACTGCACAGTGCAGCCATAAAAACTTTTTGAAGTTTTTGACAGACTTCCCAAATGTGAAATTCCAATTAAAGATCTTCAGCTGACTTTGGGGTGCTTCACAGGGACCCAAGAGCATCCCAAAGAGAGATCCTAAACTAATTGGGTTCATTTAGTATGTTAAATTACATGGGAAACACTGTCCAGACTCATTGTTGCCTATGTTAGATGGAATCATCAGACTCTTCTCAATTTTATGATAGCCACCAAAGAAATAGGGGAGAGGGTTTGGGGTTCTTCTGCTGTCTAATGTCTTACCTTACTCTTTGTCCAAAAATCCCCTGTAGGGATACTCCCACCTCTAGGAATTCAGTTCTTGACCCCCATGGCATTTTCCTTTGCTCCTTTTTGCTAGGACCCCCTTCACTTCAAGTCACTCCTGGTGGCTCAGAGGTTAAAGTGTCTGCCTGCAATGCGGGAGACCTGGGTTCGATCCCTGGGTCGGGAAGATCCCCTGGAGAAGGAAATGGCAACCCACTCCAGTATTCTTGCCTGGAGAATCCCACGGATGGAGGAGCCTGGTGGCCTACAGTCTACGGGGTCGCAAAGAGTGGGACACGACTGAGCGACTTCAGTTCACTTCCTTCACTTCAGGCCTTGGCAGCCCACACACTGCTCTGGACAGCCTTTTAGGTGGATGCTGCCCAGAAGCCCACATTATAAACGTTATAGATGCTCAGTCTCGAGGAATACACCCCAGCATAAGGAAACTTACTATAGGACATAAGCTCTAAATACACAGACCCCCTCAGGGAGAGTCCTGGCAGTGCCCCAGTACAAACCTCCCCCTGCCCATGACCCTTGTGAAAGAGGCCAAGTCAACCAGTGGTGTCTAGTTAGATGTCCAGTTAATCAGAGACTCCAGTTGGGAAAGTAGAGGATGCTCAAAGTCCCATTGGGTAAGAAGGGAATTTGGAGGACACTCCAACCCACTTGTGGCAAAAGCCTCGCCGTGAATGTCTCTGGGATGCTCGAATTCATTTCTAGGAATGCTCTTTACCAGTTGCAGTCTACTCAACATGGGAGGATCCTCTTCTAAGCTAGGAGCCCATTTGAATATAATTCCTTGGAGGGAGCAAAAGCCAAGGAACCACATGACCCAATGTGTATTAGAACAAATGAGAAAGTATATAAAAAAGGCCAGTTAATTATAAAAAGTTTAAAGAAGTGAACCAAGAAGAAAAAGAAAATTCAGCTTTTTTTCAGGAGCAGCTTATGAACCTTTTAGAAAATTTAGTAATATTGATTCTCCTACTCCTGAGTGTCAACCCCCTGCTTCTGCAACATTTTATCAGCCAGTCCAACCCTGGTATTATGCCCACAAAACCCCTAGAGGTAGGTAGCCTTTGTGGTATTTAATAATCGAGATCAAGTTGAGGAGGAAGAAAGAACCACTGTGAAAATAGGCAGACCAGGGCTCATGCTTAACTGATGGCTGTTGCTGTCAGTCATACCTTGCAACCTCAGGGCTACCCAAGGGAGCGAAGGAAGTTTAAACATTCATTTGGAGATAAACCAGCAAGGGGTTTCCTTTCCAACCCTGGCTTGGCAGGATGGCACCAGCAAAGAAGGACAGCAAGAAGGGCTGGTCTGCCATCAATAAGGTAGTGACCAGAGAATACACTTGACATTCACAAGCATATCCATGGAGTGGGTTTCTGAAAGCGTGCCCCATAGGCACTCAAAGAAACCCAGAAAGTTGCCATGAAGGAGATGGGAACCCCAGATGTATGCATTGACACCAAGTTCAACAAAGTTGCCTGGGCCAAAGGAATAAGAAGTGTCCCATATCGTATCTGTGTGTGGTTGTCCTGAAAATATAATGAAGATTCACCAAAGAAGCTCTATATGTTGGTTACCCATGTGCCTGTCACCACTTTAAAAATCTACAGTTAATGTGGATGAGAACTAACTGCTCATTGTCTGCTGCTGCTGCGTCACTTCAGTCGTGTCCAACTCTGTGTGACCCCAGAGGTGGCAGCCCACCAGGCTCCTCTGTCCCTGGGATTCTCCAGGCAAGAACACTGGAGTGGGTTGCCATTTCCTTCTCCAATGCATGAAAGTGAAAAGTGAAAGTGAAGTCGCTCAGTCGTGTCTGACTCTTAGTGACCCCATGGACTGCAGCCTACTAGGCTCCTCTGTCCACGGGATTTTCCAGGCAAGAGTACTGGAGTGGGGTGCCACTGCCTTCTCCGGCTTATTGTCTAGTAAAGTTATTAAACCGTAAAACAAAAACAAAACCCAGCAAGGGCTTCAAATGCAAGTCAGCTGGCCACTGGGCCTGTACATACTGGAAAGGAGTCCCCTGGTCCATGCTCAGACTGGTCCATGCCCAGTCTTCAAACACACTTCCAAGGTCATTGCAAGTGGGACCTTTCCTGGTTCAAAGGGGAAGAGGATGCCCATTCCTGAGGTGGTCATGCTGGGTGACCAAGGAAGCCTGGTACCTTCCTCCCACATAAGATATCTATCTCCACTGAGGAGCCCTGGGTGGTTTTTGATGTAGCAGGTGAGAAAATCCTTTTTTTTTTTTTTTTTTTACTTGATACAGAAGCTACTCACTCTGTCCTAATCTCTCATAATGGGCCTCTCCTCTAAAAGCTATACGTTGAGTGATGTCAGTGGAAAGCCTTGCACCCATTACTTCACTGGGCCTTTTCACTTGCCAATTTGAACAGTGGCTTCACATGCCTTTTTAGCTGTGCCTAAATGTCCTACCCCTTGGAGAAGGAAATGGCAGTCCACTCCCATATTCTTGCGTGGAGAATCCCATGGACAGAGGAGCCTGGTGGGCTATAGTCCATGAGGTCACGAAGAGTTGGACACAACTGAGTGGCTACACAGCAGCAGTCCTGCCCCACTGCTGGGGAGAGACCATCTGGGCTCCTTCAGAGCCATGTTATGATTAGGAGGCACCAGGCAGCCCCTTTTCTCGACTCTAAATCAGCTAGAGGAACAAGGGCTTTTTCCCAGCCGTATTCTACACACAGTAAACCCCACAGTTTGAGACAAAGGAATCCCTGGGAAGGCTATAAATGCCCAACCTGTAAAAATTAGCTTTAAGGCAGAAGTCGCTTATTCTGACAAGAGACAGTATTCCATAAAGTTGGAAGCAAAAAGGATTTGCAGCCTTCATAGATAAATTCTTAACACATGGCCTCTTAGTGCCCTGTCCGTCTCTCAGCAATACCCCTGTTCTGCCAGTTGTTAAGTCAAATGGGGAATATCAAATGGAACAAGACTTTCGAGCAGTAAGTGATGTAGTGGTCCCTGTACATCACCTCTTGGCCAATCCTTGTATTAGTCAAGATTCCTAGAGATGCCTAATGGTTTACTGTGGTTGACCTTCAGAATGCCTTCTTTTTTCACCCCAGTTCATTGCTCATCACAGTCTCTGCCTTTGAGTGGACTAACCCTTACTCAGGCCAAATGCAAGAATATACCTGGACAGTATTGCCTCAGGGGTTTCAGGACAGCCCACGCTTGTTCTCCCAGGCCCTAGGAAAGGAACGGAAGGAAATACACCTAAAAGAAGGATGATTCTACAGTGTGTGGATGGTATGTTAATATGTAGCCCACAATGGAGACCTCAGATCAGAATACCCTTGAAGTCCTTGGTTTCCTTGAGGCCTGGGATTAAAGGGTCTCCCACATAAAGGCACAAATCTCAAAGCAACAGTTTAAATATCTGGGATATGTTATAAACCCTGGAAATAGTTATTTCCAGATAGAAAACAAGCTATATTAGGCCTAAACATCCCAAAGATAAACATATTTGTACCTTCTTAGGCATGGTAGAATTTTGTGGAATTTAAATTCCAGGATTTGGTCCAATGGCTAAGCCTCTATATGAAGCCACTAAATGCCCAGATACAGAGCCATTACTTTGGACTGTGGAACAAGAAGAGGCTTTTAGTAATATCAAACAGGCCCTCACCTGAGCTCTTATTCTGGGCCTCCCTTTATTTGTTTACTTAACCTTTCATTTTATATTGGAGTATAGGTAATTAATAATGATGTGTTAGTTTCAGGTGTATAGCAAAGTAATTCAATTATACACATATCTGTTTCTTTTCAAATTCTTTCCCATTTAGGTTGTTGTATAATATTGAGCAGAGTTCTATGTGCTATACAGTAGGTCCTTGTTGGTGAACCATTTAAAATGTAGCAGTGTGTACATGTCATTCCTAAACTCCCTAACTATCCCTTCTCCCCCTCTTCCCCCACCCTAGTTTCTTCTCTAAGTCTATGAGTCTGTTTTGTAAATAAGTTCATTTGTATAATTTTTTTTTTTTTTAGATTCCACATATAAGCAATATCATATGATACTTCACTTTTCTAACTTACTTCACTCAGTATGATAGGCTTTAGGTCAATCCATGTTGCTGCAAATAGCATCATTTCATTCTTTTAAAATATTAGTGTATTTATTTTTATTTTTGCTGTGCTGGGTTTTTGTTGCTGGATATATGCCCAGGAATGGGACTGCAGGATGATATGGTAGCTCTGTGTTTAGTTTTTTAAGGAACCTCCATACTTTTCTCCATAGTGGCTGTACCAGTTACATTCCCATCAGTGGTGTAGGAGAATTTTCCCTTCCGTCCACACCCTCTCCAGCATTTATTTGTGGATTTTTTTGACAATAACCATATTCACTGGTGTGAGGTAATATCTCAATGTAGTTTTTTTTCTACATTTCTATAATAATTAGTGATGTTGAACATCTTTTCATATTCTTCCTGGCCATCTGTATGTCTTCTCTGGAGAAATGTGTATTGTATCTTCTGCCTATTTTTTGATTGAGTTGTTTGTTTTGATGATATTGAGCTGCATGAGCTGTTTGTAAATTTTGGAGACTAATTCTTTGTCAGCCACATAACTTTCAAACGTTTTCTCTCATTCTGTGGGTTGTCTTTTCATTTTGTTTATGGTTTCCTTTGGTGTGAAAAAGCTTTTGAGTTTATGTCCCATGTGTTTATTGTTATTTTTTTATTTCCATTACTCTGGGAGACAGATCAAAAAAGATATTGCTGCAATTTATGTCAGAGAGTGTTCTGCCTATGTTTTCCTCTAAGAGTTTTATAGGGTCTGGTCTCACATTTAGGTCTTTAATCTCATTTTGAACTTACAATATTGTAATTTAATTTTTTTTTACATGTAGCTGTCCAGTTTCTGAGTACCAGTTATTGAAGAAGCTGTTTTTCCACAATTGTAGAGTCTTGTCCCCTGTGTCACAGATTGACCATAGGTGTGTGGGTTTATTTCTGGGTCTTCTATCTTGTTCCATTGATCTATATTTCTGTTTTGGTGCCAGTATCATTCTGTTTTGATGACTATAGCTTTGTAGTATAGTCTGAAGTCAGGGAGCCTGATTCCTCCAGCTCTGTTCTTCTTCTGAGGTTGCTTTGGTTCTTCAGGGTCTTTTGTGTCTCCATACCAATTTTAAGAATTTTTTTTTTTTTTTGTTATTCTAGTTCTGTGAAAAATGCTGTTGGTAATTTGAAAGGAATTGCATTGAATCATAGATTGCCTTGGGAGTACGGGCATTTCGACAGTGTTGATTCTTCCAGTCCAAGAACATGGTGTATCTCCCTGTCTATTTGTGTCTCCTTCAGTTTGTCTCATTAGTGTCTTATAGTTTTCAAAGTACAGGTCTTCTGTCTCCTTCAGTAGGTTTATTCCTAGGTATTTTATTCTTTGTGATGTGTTGGTAAATGGGATTGTTTCTTTAATTTCTCTTTCTAAACTTTCATTGATAGATATAGAAAAACAATAGACTTCTGTGTATTAATTTTGTAATCTATAACTTTGCCAAATTCATTGATGAGTTCTAGTAGTTTTCTGATAGTATCTTTAGGATTTTCTATGTATAAGTATCATGTCATCTGCAAATAGTGACAGTTTAACTTCCTTTCCAATTTGGATTCATTTTATTTCTTTTTCTTTTCTGATTGCCATAGCTAGGGCTTCCAAACCTATATTGAATAAAAGTGGAGAGAGTGGAAATCTTTGTCTTGTTCCTGATCTTAAAGGAAATGCTTTCAGCTTTTCACTGTTGAGGATGATGTTAGCTGTAGGTTTGTCATATATGGCCTGTATTATATTGAGATATGTTCCCTCTATGCCCTCTTTCTGGAGAGTTTTCCTTATAAATAGGTGTTGAATTTTGTCAAAACCTTTTCTGCCTCAATTGAGATTATTATGGTTTTTAACTCTTCAGTTTGTTGATGTGGTGTATCACACTGATTGATTTGCGGATACTGAGAAATCCATACATCCCTAGGATAAATCCCACATGATCATGGTGTATGATCCTTTTTAATGAATTTTTGGATTCAGATTGCTAGTATTTTGTTGAGGATTTTTGTATCTATGCTCATCAGTGATATTGGCCTGTAACTTTCTTTTTTTTGGTGGTATCTTGGTCTAGGTTTAAGTATAGAACTATTTCAATATTTAGTTTCATTTTAAAATTAAAATTATTGGACAATTTTTTGCAATTTAAAATTCATTATTACAGGTGAGGAAAACATTAATAAGCCATTAGTTATTGAAAACAAATAAAATTATCAACCATGCATTTAAAAAAGCCATGTTAAAGAGTAAAAAGTTCCAATTATACTATTTAACCAAAGGAAATCTCCTTTACCTCTTTATTTCTAATTATAACATTCTCATTTTGACATAATTACACCTTTTTCACCCAGTTAATACAGTGTAAACAAAATTTTTCCAAATGTTAAGACTTTACAATATATGACATATGACATAATTGTAACTCTTTAAAAGTTCCTTAAAAGAAATTTGAAATTTTAATTTTCACTGTGAACCTGTCTAATCAAAAAGTAAAGGACATCACTACCACATGAATTAAAACAAATAATGGAATAAAAAACAAAAGTGGTATCTATATAATCAGCAAATTATCTGATAAGACATTTTAACTGCTTCACATTTGTGCTTAGCACAAGTGAGAATAAACTGGTTCCAAGGTACTACAAGGTTTGGCATTTTTCCTCTTCAGCTTTAAATCATAGTGTTACTCTACTTAAGTAATCTCTAAGAAAATGGCAGTGTTCTTAAGTACAAAAATTATTATATCCAGTAGGTGGTATTCTACATAGTCAAGATAACAAGAGAAGTCTTTATAAAATTAGATTTTTTAAAATGCAGAATATCTGATTATTACCAGTATCTCAAAAGCAAAAATGAGAAAAATACAGAAAATAGAAGTACTCATTGAATAATATTTCACTTTGAGGAAACCAGAAATGATTCTATTCCAAGAAATAAGTAATAATGATGAGATGTAACACACCATATATCTTTTAAGCCAAACCATGCTTTTCTGCTCAGAACAATTTTGATTTTTACATTCTTAATCTCCTTTGTCTAGAACAGGACCCATTTGAAGTCATTATTTGAATAGAGTTCATAATCTAAAGCCCCTTTTCTCCACAGGATCTTTTCATTTTAGTATGTATACAAAAGCTGCAAAAAGGCAAATGAAAATCAGTTATAAGAATTTGTAGCATAATAAATACCAATTACAGTAACTGTCAACAGACTTCTATACCGAAGCCAAAAAGTTGCTACAGTACAGGTGAGAACTAACATGATTCCTCCATATACTCAGACTTCATTTAGTAATACCATCATAAGATCCAAAAACAAACCTTGATGGGTCCTTTCAAAGATGCATAATTTTCCAAACAATTTTCCTCTGGACACACAGCCTGTACATTCATTCAATCCTTTTTTTAGTCGTTTAGCTTTTGCAATGTTTTCTTGACGTTTTTGTTTCTTCTTTTGCTCCTTTTCCCTGGCCTCAATCATCCTGGCCAATTTCCAAGACCGCACAGCACTTGCTAGAAACAGTGGAGTTACAGCCAAAATAACTGTTGTAAGGAAGCCATATGGGTCCTTTGCAGCCCATTCCACAACATACTCAGCCCAAGCCTTTAAATGAAACATCTTTGTGGAGGCCTTATGCTTGAGTAGTGATCTCTAATTTTGTCCTGGGATTAGCAGCCAGTCACAATTTCAGATGACCTTTGGTTGGCTGTCTTTTTCAACTCTACCAATACAGTTCTGAGAGAAGGCTTAAATTCTATATATTCCCATGCACCTCAATTTTGGACCCCAAGTGCAAGCGCCCTCCACACCAAGGAATAAATATTATTCTTCTTCCTTCCGAAAAGAATTGACCAGACTTGATCTTCGGACCAGACTTGCACGGCGCCTGAAGCTGAGGGCGCCTCGCAGCCACCCGCACTTTCCATTCCTTGTATTTTCCCCTCGCTCACTCTTCCTTCCTCACCCGCACCGCTGTGGCCTCGCTGCCCTGACCCTGCACACTGGCGAGCACCGGCGGGGCTCGAACAGCCAGCGATCCCCGGAGATCAGGGGTCGTCCCCACCACACCCTGGGCTGCTGGTGCTGCGCCGCGGCCATCTCCGATGAGCACCCGGGCTAAACAGCCGCAAGGGCCTCCACCCGCCCCACTACATCTCACGGGCCTTGTGCGTTCGGACCCCCACCCAGGCTTACTGCTTGGTCTAGTTTTGGTATAAGGGTAATGGTGGCCTCATAGGATAAGTTTAGGAGTTTTCTTTCCTCTGCAATTTTTTGGAACAGTTGTAGAAGGATAGGTGTTAGCTCTCCTCTAAAATGTTTGATAGACTTTGCCTGTGAAGCCATCGGGCCCTGGTTTGTTGAGAGTTTTTAATCATAGTTTCAATTTCAGTGCTTGTGATTGGTTTGTTCATATTTTCTATTTCTTCCTGGTTCAGTCTTGGGAGACTGTACCTTTCTAAAAATTGTGTCAATTTCTTCCAGGTTGTCCCTGTAGAGTCAGTTGTAACTTCTCTTTTTTCATTTCTAATTTTATTGTTTGAAGCCCTCTCTCTTTTTTCTTGATGAATATGGCTAAAGGTTTATCAATTTTATTTTTTTGAAGAACTAGCTGTTATTTCATTGATCTTTTCTGTTGTTTATTTCATCTCTATTTCATTTTTTCTGCTCCAATCTATGATTTCTTCCTTCTACTAACTTTAGGTTTTATTTGTTATCTCTCTAGTTGCTTTAGATATAAGCTTAGGTTGTCTATTTGAGATTTTTTTTGTTTTCTGAAGATTGCATTGCTATAAGCTTCCCTCTTACAACTGCTTTCTGTACCCCATAGGTTTTGTTTGATTGGTTTTCTGTGTGTGGTTTTTTTTTTAGTTTGTTTTTGGCCATGTCATGTGACATGTGGAAATTCATCCCATAGATTTTGGATCATTGTGCTTTCATTTTTGCTTGTCTCTAGGTGTTTTTTTATTTCCTCTATGATTTCTTCAGGGACCTATTAGTTGTTAACTAGCATATTGTTTCAGTTCAGTTCAGTCACTCAGCCGTGTCCGACTCTTTTCGACCCCATGAATCGCAGCATGCCAGGCCTCCCTGTCCATCACCAACTCCCGGAGTTCACTCAGACTCACGTCCATCGAGTCAGTGATGCCATCCAGCCATCTCCTCCTCTGTCGTCCCCTTCTCCTCCTGCCCCCAATCCCTCCCAGCATCAGAGTCTTTTCCAATGAGTCAGGCGAGGCTTTATTGGGAATCTTGCTGCAGCAGGAGGGAGGAAAAACGAGTAACAGTTTGTTTCCCTTGTTCCCTGAGTGGGGGAGCGTGCGGGCTCCTTGTAAGACGTGAGAGTGGAGGTGTCTTGGGTCATCTGCCTACCATCTTGGTGGTGCCATGTGCAGGGTGCATGTGCAATATTGTGTTTTTGCTCCTGGCTCCTCAGGATTGGCAGTTGGGTTCTTGTTTATAATTTGTTCCAACTCTGCATGCACACGCAATTATTTTTAGTCCCTTACAGTTTCTTTGTATTTTATTGTTCCAAGGAGGTTTGTCCAGGTGCAAACACTGAAGCAAAAGGTCTCAGGTTTCAAGTACCAGCCTATGTCATTTCCCCCGAGGAATTTTTCACCCTTTATTTATACAGGTTAAGGTGATATTGGGGTGACAACAGTGTGTGGTGGCTTGAAGTGAGATAGTTCTCTATTGGAGACTCAATCCTGGGCCACCTGGGTGAAAACCAGGACTCCTAACTGCTAGGACACCAGGGACTAGTGGGTAGAAGTAGAGCCCTGGTTCTTGTCTCCTTTGAAAAAAGAATTTTACAAAGAGACTGAGGTTATAAAACAAGCACTGAGTTTATTAGCACCTCATATGCATGAGAGAGCATACAAGAAGCAGTTTGTTTAGGACAGAACAAAGCAGAGCCACATACTCAGAGAAGAGTGTGGATGTCCTTGCTAATGAGGAGTGCACCAAAGGGGTGGTTTAATCATTTATATAGGGTCAGTTTTCTTTGTACCCTTTGGCCAGCCACCTGGCTCATTGCCCATAACTGGTCTGACTCAAGGCACTCCCTAGTGTGCACAGATGCCTTCTAACCAAGATGGATCCCAGCATGAGGGCCTCTGGGAGGCTGGTGACACATATTGCAGGGTGGTGCCCCCTTCCCTTTTTGGCTCTCGAGGAACTTCTCTCTTCTCTGAACTTCTCTGCACGTGCAGGTGGGGAGGTCTCCCTGGCTTCAAGAATGAAAGATGTGGTCATCTTTGTTTTTACACCAGCAGAGCTTAGTCTCTCTCTGCTCTTGCTGTTAACTTTTTCTTGATCTGTCAGCAAGAGACACGCTCTTATTTGCTGAGCCTGACAAGCACCAGCTGCTTGGCCTGGGGCCCATCTACTTCTTACTTTTAAGGGCAAAGATCTCTTGTAAAACTTCTTCCTGCTGTACAGGGACCACAGACCCTAGCCCAACCTAGAGGTGCATAAGTCCCTCACTGACTTTTCTCCAAGGACTTGTTGGGGTCTGGGCTGGCCTCTGCCGGAATGGGTTGAATTCCTTGAGCCATCATGAGCTTTACTTGAAATTGTTGAAGCCTAGAAGACAAAAATGGGCTTCCCAGGTGGCGCTAGTGAAAGAACCAGCCCACTAATGCAAGTTAGATGTAAGAGATGCCAGTTCAATCCCTGGGTCGGGAAAATCCCCTGGAGAAGGAAATGGAAACCCATTCCAGTATTCTTGCCTGGAGAATCCCATGGACAGAGGAGCCTGCTGGGCTACAGTCCATAGGGTCACATGGAGTTGGACACGACTGAAGTGACTTAGCACAGCACAGAAGACAAAAACTTAACCAAAAGTTATACCACTGGGGGCCAAAAAGGAAAAGAACACCAATAGCCATTAAAGGGCCTTGAAAGGGAAGGAACCAGGTTAAATTTAGGAGGACTTCCTTAACTGTTGACCAGACAGTGGAGGCAATATTGCTCCTGACAAAACTGTGAAGCCATTCTGCTTGAGTGTATACTTCCTTAATATTAACTTCTACCTGTACTGTTGCATTGATCCTGGTGCAGCAGAAAGTATTCGTTATCATACAAGCTCCATCCATCTTGTTTTGCCAGAAGGTAATCAAGAGTTAGACAAAAAAGAGAGAGGGAAAGAAAAAGAGACAGTTAGCCAAAGAAACAAGAGAGGTTTTAAGTCTTGTTAAGCCTTGCCCTGTCTGTTTCATCATATAATCAAGCTGTCTGGTGAGATTTCTCAGAGTTGTTTTATGATAGGGAAAGCCTCCCCATGGAGCTACCAGTCCTATGGTCAGCCCTGCCCTTGCTAAGATCATTCCTAGTGCTCTCTGGGTTTGGTGGTGAGCCAGAGTGTCCTGTTAAAGATTTAAAAAAATCTTTTACCTCTGTAGTCCCTATAGTGCACTCTCCTTTGAAATGGACATATCAGTGCATATATAGGTCATAGCTTGGTTGAAAAAGGACAGGGCCTGGCCATAATTCTGTAAAATACAATGGCTTGAGTGTCCGCAGAGGAAAACAAACCCGCCAATGAGGCAAACTTGAATTTCTGTCTCATGACTGTTAAGAGTGGACAATCTTGAAGGACATAACTGTTGTTAGTATTTGAACAGTTAGGGGACAGTGGACCATTATGTTGATAATTAAGCATATAAAGCTCTATGATATTTTAAACAAGATGTTCATGTACGATCCTGCTGATACCATCAGAGGGTGGCACTTGATAGGCCAGGATTGCACAGGTGGGTTGAACTGGATCGACCAGGTGGATGGGACATTTTGTTCACACCACTTATATTCCCCTTCTGTTTTGTTTAGGGGTGTGGGCCATAGTTTGAAACAGGGCACTAGTGGGTAAGGTTGTTTATCCTTATAGTTTATCCCTATGGAAGAGGCTGGGCTTCCCTGTGGCTCAGTGGTAAAGAATCCACCTGCCAGAAGAGAAGATAAGTGAAGTGGAAGATAGAATCATGGAATAAATGAAGCAGAGAGGAAAAAATAATTAAAAGAAATGAGGACAACCTCAGAGACCTCTGGGACAATGTTAAACTCCCCAAAAGAAGACAAAAAGAAAGGGTGTGAGAAAATACTTGAGGAGATAAAAGTTGAAAACTTCCCTAAAATGGGGAAGGAAATAGCCACCCAAGTCCAAGAAACCCAGAGAGTCCCAAACAGGATAAACCCAAGGTGAAACACCCAAACATACATATTAATCAAAGTAACAAAAATTAAACACAAAGAGCAAGTATTGAAAGCAGCAAGGGAAAAGCAACAAATAACACACAAGGGGATCCCTATTAGGATAACAGCTGATTTTTCAATAGAAATTCTTCAGGCCAGAAGGGAAGTGATGAAAGAGAAAAATCTACAATCGAGGTTACCCAGCAAGGATTTCATTTAGATATAAAGGAAAAATCAAAAGCTTTACAGACAAGCAAAAGCTGAGAAAATTCAGCACCACCAAACTGAACTTCAACAACCAAGCTCTTCAACAAATGCTAAAGGATCTTCTTTAGACAGGAAACACAGAAAAGGTTTATAAAAATGAACCCAAAACAACAAAGTAAATAGTAATGGGATCATACTTATCAATAATTCCCTTAAATGTAAGTGGGTTAAATGCTCCAACCATAAGACAAAGGCTGGCCAAATGGATACAAAACAAGACCCATATATATGCTGTCTACAAGAGACCCACCTCAAACCTAGGGACACATAGAGACTGAAAGTGAGGGGCTGGAAAAAGATATTTCATGCAAATGGAGACCAAAAGAAACAGGAGTAGCAATATACAATACTCATATCAGATAAAATAGACTTTGAAATAAAGACCATGATAAGAGACAAGGGACACTATATAATGATCAAAGGATCAATCCTAGAAGAAAATATAACAATTATAAACATATATGCAACCAACATGCATCAATACATAAGGCAAATGCTAACAAGTATGAAAGGGGAAATTAGCAGTAACACAATAATAGTGGGGGACTTTCATACCCTGCTGACACCTATGGATAGAACAACCAAACAGAAAATTAGCAAGGAAACACAAGCTTTAAATGATACAATAGACTGGTTAGACTTAATTGAAATCTACACAGCATTTCACCCCAAAATAATGGATTTCACCTTTTTCTCAAGTGCACACACAACATTATCCAGGATAGATCACATCCTGGGCCATAAATCTAGTCTTGGTACATTAAAAAAAAAATTGAAATCATTTCAAGCATCTTTTCTGATGACAGTGCAGTAAGATTAGATGTCAGCTACAGGGGAAAAAAACTACTAAAAACACAAACATATGAAGGCTAAACAACATGCTTCTGAATAACCAACAGATCACAGAAGAAATAAAAAAGGAAATAAAAATATGCAGAAACAAATGAAAATGAAGACACAACAATGCAAAACCTGTGGGATTCTGTTAGAGCAGCGCTAAGAGGGAGGTTCATAGCAATACAAGCCTACCTCAAGAAACAAGACAGACATCGAATAAAAAACCTAACTTTACACCGAAAGCAACTAGAAAAATAAGAACAGAAGAACCACAAAGTTAGTCGAAAGTGAGAAAGAAGTAAAAATCAGAGCAGAAAAATGAAAAAGAAATGAAGAAGACTATAGCAAAGATCAACAAAACTAAAAGCTAGTTCTTCAAGAAGATAAAATAGACAAACCATTAGATTCATCAAGAAAAAAAGGGAGAAGGATCAAATCAATAATATTAGAAATGAAAATGAAGAAATCACAACAGACAACACAGAAATACAAAGGATCATAAGAGACTATGAGCAATTATATGCCAATAAAATGGACAACTTGGGAGAAATGGACAAATTCTTAGAAAAATATGACCTTCCAAGACGGAACCAGGAAGAAATAGAAAATCTTAACAGATGCATCACAAGCATGGAAATCAAAACTGTAAGCAAAAATCTTTCAAAAAACAAAAGCCCAGGACCAGATGGCTTCAAAGGTGAATTCTACCAAAAATTTAGAAAAGAGTTAACACCTGTCCTATTCAAACTCTTCCAGAAAATTGCAGAGGAAGGTAAACTCCCAAACAGAGTCTAAGAGGCCATCATCACCCTAATCCCAAAACCAGACAAAGATGCCACAAAAAAAGAGAAAACTACAGGCCAGTATCACTGATGAACATAGATGCAAAAATCCTTAACAAAAGTCTAGCAATCAGAATCCAACAATATATTAAAAAGATATTGTTATCTTTTTAACATCATGACCAAGTAGGCTTTATCTCAGGGATGAAGGATTGTTCAATATTCACAAATCACCATATTAACAAATTGAAAGATAAAATTGAAATTGAAAGATAAAAACCATATGATTATCTCAATAGATTCAGGGAAAGCCTTGACAACATTCAACACGCATTTATGATAAAAACCTCTCCAGAAAACAGGCATAGAAGAAATACACCTCAACATAATAAAACCCATATATGACAAACCCACAGCAAACATCCTCAAGGGTGAAAATTGAAAGCATTTCTTCTAAAGTCAGGAACAAGACAACGGTGCCCACTCTCACCACTATTCAAAGTAGTTTTGGAAGTCTTAGCCACAGCAATCAGAGAAGAAAAAGAAATAAAAGGAATCCCAATAGGAAAAGAAGTAAAGCTCTCACTGTTTGCAGATGATATGATCCTCTATATAGAAAACCCTAAAGAAAATTACTAGAGCTAATCAATGAATATAGTAAAGTTGAAGGATATAAAATTAACATACAGAAATCCCTTGAATTCCTATACACTAACAATGAAAAAACAGAGAAATTAAGGACACAATCTCATTCACCATTGCAACACAAAGAATAAAATACTTAGGAATAAATTTACCTAAAGAAACAAAAGACCTAAATATGGAAAACTAGAAAACACTGGTGAAAGAAATCAAAGATGACAAAAATAGATGGAGAAATATACCATGTTCATGGATTGGAAGAATCAATATAGTGAAAATGAGTATACTACCCAAAGCAATCTGTAGATTTAACGTAATCCCTATCAAGCTACCAAGAGTATTTTTCACAGAACTAGAACAAATAATTTCACAATTTGTATGGAAACACAAAAAACCTCAAATAGCCAAAGCAATCTTGAGAAAGAAGACTGGAACTGGAGGAATCAACCTTCCTGACTTGAGACTATACTACAAAGCTACAGTCATCAAGACAGTATGGTATTGACACAAAGACAGAAATATAGATCAATGGAACAAAATAGAAAGCCCAGAGATAAATCCACACACCTATGGACACCTTATCTTTGACAAAGGAGACAAAAATATACAATGGAGAACAGACAATCTCTTTAACAAGTGGTGCTGGGAAAACTGGTCAACCACCTGTAAAAGAATGAAATTAGAACACTGTCTAACACCATACACAAAAGTAAACTCAAAATGGATTAAAGATCTCAACGTAAGACCAGAAACTATAAAACTCTTAGAGGAAAACATAGGCAGAACATTCTCTGACATAAATAACAGCAAGATTCTCTATGACCCACCTCCCAGATTAATGGAAATAAAAGCAAAAATAAACAAATGGGATCTGATTAAACTTAAAAGCTTTTGCACAATGAAGGAAACTATAAGCAAGGTGAAAAGGCAGTCTTCAGGATAGGAGAAAATAATAGCAAATGAAACAACTGACATAGAATTAATCCCCAAAATATACAAGCAGCTCATGCAGCTCAATACCAGAAAAATGAACAACCCAATCAAAAAGTGGGCCAAGAACTAAACAGGCATTTCTCCAGAGAAGACTTATAGATGGCTAACAGACACAAGGAAAGATGCTCAATATCATTCATTATCAGAGAAGTGCAAATCAAAACCACAATGAGGTACCATCTCACACTGGTCAGAATGGCTGCTATCAAAAAGTCTACAAACAATAAATGCTTGAGATGGTGTGGAGAAAAAGGGAACCCTCTTACACTGTTGGTGGGAATGCAAACTAGTACAGCCAGCATGGATAACAGTGTGGAGATTCCCTAAAAAACTGGAAATCCCACTGCTGGGCATACACGCTGAGGAAACCAGAATTGAAAGAGACACATGTACCCCAATGCAGTACTGTTTACAATAGCTAGGACATGAAAGCCACCTAGATGTCCATCGGCAGATGAATGGATAAGAAAGCTGTGGTACATATACACAGTGGAATATTCCTCAGCTATAAAAAAAGAACATATTTGAGTCAATTCTAATGAGGTGGATGAAACTGGAGCCTATTATACAGAGTGAAGTAAGTCAGAAAGAGAAACACTAATACAGTATATTAATGCATGTATATGGAGTTTGGAAAGTCAGTAATGATGACCTTATATGCAAGACAGCAAAAGAGACACAGATGTAAAGAACAGACTTTTGGACTCTGTGGGAGAAGGCGAGGGTGGGATGATTTGAGAGAATAGCACAGAAACATGTATATTATCATATGTGAAATAGATAACCAGTGCAGGTTGATTCATGAAACAGGGCACTCAAAGCTGGTGCTCTGGGACAACCCAGAGGGATGGGGTGAGGAGGGAAGTTGTAGGGGGTTCAGGATGGGGGGATGCATGTGCACCTGTGGCTGATTCATGTTGATGTATGGCAAAACCCACCACAATATTGTAAAGTAATTAGCTTCTAATTAAAATAATTTAAATAAAAAAGAACCCACCCGCCAAAGCAGGAGACACAGTTCAATCCATGGTCCAAGAAGGTCCCACATGCTGCAGAGCAATTAAACCCATGCATCACAACTACTGAGCATGTACTTTAGAGCCCAAGAACTGCAACTATTGAGCCCTTGGGCCGCAACTGCTGAAGCCTGTGTGCCCCAGAGCCTGTGCTCTGCAACAAGAGAAGCCACAGCAATTAGAAGCCTGCACACCACAACTACAGAATAACCCCTGCTTGATGCAACCAAAGAAAAGCCTGCACAGCAATGAAGATCCAGCCAAAAATTAAAGAAAAAAAAACAGAGGCAGGATATCTGGTGCCTTTATATCTTGGAGGGTTCTTGAGACATGTGAAAGAAATGCCATTTGTGCAATTTTTGACATAGTGTGTCCATATGGGGGACTCGGGTTAAAGAACTGGAATAGCCTGGAAGGTGCACATGTGCCCAGCAGAGGTTTGGGGTGGGTGGTAATTGTCCCTGGTTTAGATTGTTAATTACCATTGGAATTGGCAGTTTCAGGAGAATGCAAGAGGAGGCCCAGTGGCCAGCTGGGGGTGTTGATGGCACATCCAGCATCTTTTAAACGTTCTCCTTTGGATATGATTCTGGAAATGTTGATAAGTGAGTTTTCTTGCCATTGTCCTTTAGTTACAGGGACTGGTAAAGCAGACAGAGTCAGTAGGGGAAGCATTTCTGGGGTGGAGTGTTTCCCTTAAACCCAGCACAGACAAAAGAGCCACTTCCTGGGCGGGGGTGGCTAAGCCAACTGGTAGAACGCAAACAAGAGTTACAACAGCACGTAGGAGTCCAATTCACCACATCATTTTACTTATCTGTCAATGGTGCCTGTCTTCTGAATAGGTATCTCAGGTTTTCCACTGGCTCACAGGTGTATTGTTCTTCTGTTGTGACCTGTGAGACTTTTGGAGGTAAAAGCTTTAGTCTGGACAAATGTACCCAGTTAGATATCCCTTACAATTTGACAGCAGTGGGGGTGGGTAAAATTATGTTATAGGGGCCTTTCTACTTTGGTAATAATTGGTCTTCAGGGGACCCCTCTTTCCAGATTTTAAGAAGAACTTGGTCCCCAGGGTTTCCTTGTGAAGGACTACCCCTTCCACTGTATTTCTGGTGAAGGTGGCAGTGCCTTGTTGTCACAGTCCTGGATTGCCTTCTGAACTTGTCCTAGATTCATAATATTTCAGGGTCTGTTCACTTCTTCATCTAGCAGAATGTCAATAGTAAGAAAAGCCTTCCCATGGGTCATTTCAAATTACTCCTGAGGGTACATGAACCCTAAGGAGTGCAATGTGAGTCTCTTGGCAGTTTTTTTTTCCCTAAGGTTTTCTTTAAAGTATGGTTCATTTTCTCTACCTTCCCTGAAGATTGTTGTTTGGCTGCTCAGTCGTGCTTGACTCTTCGTGATCCCAAGGACTGCAGCACTCCAGGCTTTCCTGTCCTTCACCATCTCCCATAGCTTGGGGGTGCCAATAAGTGTAACTTGTAGTTTATCCCTAGGGCTGCTGTGAGCCCCTGTGTGATTTTGGGTATAAAAGAGGGATAACAATCACTCAGGGAGACTTTGGAAGTCCACACTGAGGAATTATGTCTTTTATTTTTGCCATGCCATACAACTTAAGGGATCTTAGTTCCCTGAACAGGGATTGAACCCAAGCCCCATGCAGTGGAAATAGAGAGTTCTAACTGCTGGACAACCAGGGAATTCCCAGGAATTATTTCTTTTAAAAGGGATTTACAGAGTTCAGTAGCCTTTTCAGACTGGGTAGGGGAAGCATCAACCCATACTGTGAAAGTATCAATGAACATAAGAAAATATTATATCCTGACTGTGGGGGCATTTGGGTGATACCTAACTGCCAGTCTTCCCCCAGGTATGTTGACCTGGCCTGAATAATGAAGGGGGAATTGAATGGGCCTGCGGGTTAGGCCAATCGTAGGCAAGGGTTACTTGTTTTACTGTGTTTTTTGAGTCCCTTCCCTGAAAAACTCTTTCAGTCAACTCCTGTAGTGCATCCCTCCCATAGTGGGTGGCATCATGTAAACTCTTAGCAAGTTTCTATTGTTGGGCTTCAGAGATTGGAACATTGTTCCCCTGTTTATGCTTGCTTTCTCACAGCTCCATTTCTCAGCTTTTCCTTGTTCCTGTGGAGAATACTAGGGACAGCTAGGGAGTCCGGGGGCACAGATGCCAGGGGCCTAACTTGCTCAGGCTCTTTAGTCGAGTTGCCCACTTTGCAGTTCTGCCCGCTTTGCTGTCCCCATGGCTCACAGAAGATCCATCCCTCTGATGGCTCCTACAGTAGATTATTGAAAGAGTCAGAACTAAGTGTTTATGTTTTATGAAAGAATCTCTAGCAGGTAACATTTCTCCAGCTCTCCTAAGTACTAGGGCCACTGTACAGTTAACACAGCAGCTCCCAGTTATTGACAGAGCCTGGTCACAGGTCATGGGGTGCCGGGAGCCACCATGGGAGATCCCACCCATGACAAGGTCATGTGGAAGAGCCATGACAAGCAAGGCGGATCATGGCTCGAGGGACACCCTGAATCTGCTAGAGGATCTACCCCCAAACCAGAATCTGTCTGTTTTACTATTTTGTGCCTTTCACCAACTCTTCTGACATTAACAGGGGGCTATCCCCGACCACCTTTCTCTGGAAAAAGTCAACTTAGGGCTTCAGTTAATAAGTCTCCTGGGCATGAAAGGAATATTTCTATTTTAACCCCTCTGTTGGCATTCTAGCTTGCCTGACAGGTTTATCCATACTCTTGCAATTAACACACATGATTGTTCACAACTCCCCAACCTTGAAAGGCACGGGAAGCCAAAACATTCTAAAAGTCCTAATGAGCATAGAGCCCTTTGAGGGATGAAAAATTATTAGAATAGATAGTACTGGTAAAGGGCTTCATTATTGGGCCAATGCTTGCTGCCAAGTGCCCATATCTCTTATCCATTGTGCACCTGGGAGTGCATTGGTTAACATAGTTGGAATGTAAAAAAAAAACAAGTAGCAGCCTTGGAATTAACCACATCAGACCTTTGAGCTGATTGGTTCTTTCTTTGTTGTGACTTACTGCACCTTTGCTCTGTGAGAATATAACTCTGTTTAGCACTTTCTGAGGCTGACATAGATTATAAATATAAAGAAAAAACACTCCAAGGGAAAATAAGTTTTCTGGTTGAGCAGCCTTTATCAAAAAAGGGTCATAAAATGTCCACAGGCCTCCAAGGCCAGAAGATAATGTACACAACATTGTTTATGGGAAAGATATGCAGAAAAAAATCCTGGTTTTGATAAAGACAAAACAGGTGTAATGTTTGGGCTGACTCTGTATGACTTTGCATTTTTCATTTCCCTCTATGTACAAGTCAAGGTATAAAAGTTCCTTCTGAAAATAAAGTTATGGGCCTCGCTCACCAAAGCTTGGTCTCCCCGTGTCGTTCTTTTTTTCCTTTTCTCTCCTTTTCTCTCTCTGTTCTTCTCTCAGGATGACTCCTTGGAACACAGGAGCTTTATTGGCTTTCTGTGTTAATCAAGGAAGATCAAGCCTCTCTCTTTGCTTTGCTGTCCTTTCGCCTAAGCCGTCATCCTGAGGGTATGAGGGTATGAGCCATGATCCGCCTTGCTTGTCATGGCTCTTCCACATGGCCTTGTCATGGGTGGGATCTCCCATGGTGGCTCCCGGCAATGGGCATTTGATTCTCACCTAAAGACAGATGACAGTGACAGGCTTCAGAAACGAGCTTAGAGTATTTTATTAATAACACAATTAAACTTTACAACAAAGAACTATCTGGGAAGTAGTCTTAGTAAGTACAGACCTCAAAACAGAATCAGAATTTGATGTACACTGAAACAATCTTTTTCTCTCTAAAATTACCCTCGTTTTTATTAAATATAGCCAAATTATAATTTATTTGATTGCAAACTAAGTCTGATTTCAAGAAATTGACCTGGTTACTTATGTACGGTTATATAGGTTATTTTATTGGGTTGGCCAAAAAGTTTGTTTGGTTTTTCTGTACCTTCTTATGGAAAGTGATGACAAGGGCTTATCACAGATTTTGCTGTACAGATTTGGGTGAATCCCTCCCTTTTTGAAGTCTCCTCAAAATACCTTGAGATTCTTAACCTGTTAGGAAGTGGCATTCCTTATTTACCTGATAAAGCTGCTGGGAACCTTAGTTTCCAGTTTCTGGAGGGATCAGGTAGAGGGAATGTTTCAGTTCTACTTAGGGGTGTAACTTACCAAATTGCTGTAAATTATAATTAGCTTGATGGGAAGAGTTTCCTTATATCTGGAAAACACTGAATAAAAGCCAGTAATGTCTCAGACAAAACTGAAATATTATAACCGTATCCTTCAGTTCACTTATTTAGCAGTTTTATAAGGTCATCAAGTTTACCCAATTTAGTGGTATGATATGAAAGTTATAAGAAACCTGTACTTGTCAAAATGCTGTTTCTGTGAATCTTCTTGAAGATGAAGCATTTTTACAAAGCATCAGCTTAACTGTCTATGAATGACAAAACATTTAAAAAGCACAGTTGAACATCTAATAACAATGTAATTGACAAACAAACTTGGTTATAGTAACTAGAAATTGTGACTGATATTTTTATCAGGACATACCAGATTTTTAAGAATTTCATATAATTTCTAGAGTATCTATATCAATAACATTTATCCATATTATGCAACCTAAGAATGTTTAGTACTCATTTGACAATGCTTCCCGTGTAATTTAATATACCAAATAAACCCAGTTAGTTTAGGATCTCTCATTGGGATGCTTCAGCTGGAGGTCAAAATAACTTTAATTAGCATTTGATATTTGAAAGGTGTAAAAAAAATACTAAAAAGTTTTAACACACTTGGTCAAATAGGCTCACAGGTCCCTGTGAAACAATACTTATTCATTTAACCAAAGTGACAATAAAAGATTTCAAAGGGCAAATAAGTAACAGCTTAAAATTTAAAAGCAAAGAAGTCTGCACAATCTGTTAGTAAAAGCAGGATTCCAAGAAAACTTTGTTCTCTTAGAGAAAGAAACAAAATCCAGTCCTATGCCATCTACTCTTAATCCATTTACTTAGTTAAAATTGAATCCAATCTTAAGAAAATCCTGACCACGTGCAAAACTCTTTTCCCAATGTTCCTTTTCTAGAAACTTCTCCAACTTTCTGTATCCTATATTATTCTGTCCCTAATTTTCTTTTTCATTTAGAAACAACCAGCTCTAGGACAAAACCACTTCTTACCTTTTAATAAAATGCACTTCCATCCTTATACCTTCATTTACTAAAAACATGTTTCCTATTTTCCTTGCTTACTGAAATGTTTTCCTGATAATTCTTAATCTTAGAGCATTAATTTCTAGCAAAAACTAAGAAGCAAGTAATTATAAACTTTCATATCAGCATTTTCTGATCAGAATATCTCATAACCTCTAGAAACATGCATCTTCCCAAAGCATTATTTCTTTCCTCAACATGGTACAAGATATGTGTCTAATAAACACAACATCTGTACTTTCCCTCTTGTAAGAGAAAAATAGGTAAATTTAGACCTGTTTAGCAATTAATGTTCCAATATTTTATCTTATTTGAAATGCCGTGAATATTCAATGAGTTCCTATCATTTAACTTAATTCAGTGTCAAGTTACCAAGATTTAGAGAAACTATTTTAGATGGACATTTTCAAAACTTATTATTCCTACGTGTGTGTTTGTGCTCAGTCGTGTCTGACTCTCTGTGACCCCATGGACTGTAGCTCGCCGGGCTCCTCTGTCCATTCTCCAGGCAAGAATACTGGAGTGGGTTGACATTTCCTTCTCCAGGGGATATTCCTGACCCTTGGATCGAACTTGTATCTCTTGCATCTCCTACATTGGCAGGTGGGTTCTTTACCTTTAGCACCACCTGGGAAGCCCCAATTATTCCTATAGAGTTTACCAAAAAGCTGTTATCACTGTTACATTTACTTAAAAGTTTAATTATATCACGTTATTCTCCTCATTGACAGCTTTTATAACAGAAACAATGTGCACTTACTTTCAGTAACTCTAGGAACAATAAAAGTATTTTACTTAATGTTGATGACTCGAAAGACAGGTGTGTATTAATTAAACCTACAAGCTTAAGCTAACTTTATTCTAGATATTAACTCAATATTGACTGTTTCCCAGGTCACATGATTTCTGGTGAATTTCTTTTGTATTGCTTAGAATTTATATAAATGCTTAATTTACTTTAAGCTAATTAAATACTCATTTACATGTTAATTTTCTAACATGTTAAATAAATATAAATTAATTTTTTACAGGTTAACTTGTAAAAAGTTAACTTGTAAAAGTTACAAGTTAATTTCTAACTTAAAAATTTACAAGTCAGTGTTTACGTTTACAAGTTAATTTTTACATAATGAGACACAGCACTGAAGACCATATAGTTTTCTGGCTTGAGTTTTAAAAGGCTTCTTTCTTTTCCTCCTCAGTCTGGGGGCTACAGATTTTGGATCAGATAGTTCCTGAAAGCCCAGGCAGAACAGTTACATTTTAAAGACTGGAGAGAGAGATGCAAGCTCCTTCCCCCTACTCCCTGTTCTTTAAAGTCCAAGTGAAAGTGGAGAGTGAAAAAGTTGGCTTAAGGCTCAACATTCAGAAAACGAAGATCATGGCATCTGGTCCCATCACTTCATGGGAAATAGATGGGGAAACAGTGGAAACAGTGACAGACTTTATTTTTTTTGGGCTCCAAAATCACTGCAGATGGTGACTGCAGCCATGAAATTAAAAGACGCTTACTCCTTGGAAGGAAAGTTATGACCAACCTAGATAGCATATTGAAAAGCAGAGACATTACTTTGCCAGCAAAGGTCCGTCTAGTCAAGGCTATGGTTTTTCCAGTAGTCATGTATGGATGTGAGAGTTGGACCTTGAAGAAAGCTGAATGCCGAAGAATTGATGCTTTTGAACTGTGGTGTTGGAGAAGACTCTTGAGAGTCCCTTGGACTGCAAGGAGATCCAACCAGTCCATTCTGAAGGAGATCAGCCCTGGGATTTCTTTGGAAGGAATGATGCTAAAGCTGAAACTCCAGTACTTTGGCCACCTCATGCAAAGAGTTGACTCATTGGAAAAGACTCTGATGCTGGGAGGGATTGAGGGCAGGAGGAGAAGGGGACAACAGAGGATGAGATGGCTGGATGGCATCACTGACTCGATGGATGTGAGTCTGAGTGAATTCCGGGAGTTGGTGATGGACAGGGAGGCCTGGCATGCTGCGATTCATGGGATTGCAGAGAGTCGGACACGACTGAGCGACTGAACTGAACTGAACTGAAGTAACCTAAGGCTGGAGTCTCAGGCAATATGGGCTGTGTTTGTATTTTAAGGCTTAAAGTGCTCAACCCATACGCACAATGAGGTGGAGACTTGCAGGAGTGATGGGACAGACAAAAGCACATAAAACAAAGATCCTGATACATTCACTGACTGAGAGTCAACATGTATCAATGACAGAAACTTAAAGGCACAAACAAGAAACAAAGACATGGTATTATTGCAAGGTGGCCTCTGGAGGACTTTGTCCAGTCCAGCTCCTTTCTCAACTAGCCCTTCTGCCAGCTGGAACACAAAACAGAAAAGTATGGGTGCCGGGAGCCACCACAGGAGATCCCACCCATGACAAAGGTCATGCGGAGAGGACCTGACAGGCAAAGGCGGAACAGGACTCGAGGGATTCCCTGGACCTGCTCGAGCATCTACCCCGAAACTAAAATCTGTCTGTCTACTGTTTATTATATTATGCCTTTCACCAACTCTTCTGACATTTACAGGGGGCTATCCCCGACCACCTTTCTCTGAAGAAAATCAACTTAGGGCTCTAGTTAATAAGTTTCCTGGGCTTGAAAGGAGCATTTTTACTTTAACCCCTCTGTTACTATTTTAGCTTGCTTGGCAGGTTTATCTACACTCTTGCAACTAACGCACATGATTGTTCACAACACCCCAAACATAACCTTCGAGCGATAAAAAAAGCTTTATTAGAATAATACTGCATTGTTGAGCCATTGTTTGCTACCGAGTTTCCTTGTCCTTTACCCAATGTGCGCCTGGGAGTGCATTAGCAAGTATAGTTGGTATGCAAGAAAAACAAGCAGTAGCCTTGGCATTAGCAACATAAAACCCTTGAGTCAGTAAGTTCTTTCTTTGTTGTAACTCACTGCACCTTTGCTCCATAAGAATATAGCTCTGTTTCCTGAGGGGGACTGCAGACTGGAAAGATAAAGGGAAAGCAGGTTTTGTGGGTGACCAACCTTTATCAAGAAAGAGCTACAAAATGTTAACAGGCCACAGGGTCAGAAGATGATGTACACAACATAAGACCCTTGTTTATGAAAAGCTATGCAGAAAATGTCCTGGTTTTGATAAAGGTGAAACTGATGTAATGTTGAGCTGACTCTGCATGACTCTGTATCTTTCACTTCTGGAAATGTGTAACTCAGGGTATAAAAGCTCCTTTTGAAAATAAAGCTGCAGACCCGGCTTTATCAGAGCTTGGTCTCCCCATGTCATTCTTTTTTTCCTTTTCTCTCCTTTTATCTGTCTGTTCTTCTTTCAGGATGACTACTTGAAGCACAAAGGCTCTCTGTTCACTTTTTTGCCTGGGCTTCTAAGACCCGATCGGGAAGGCGCCCTGTGTCTTCACCAGGGAGAGGGCATCCTGCATCCTCACCCAACCGAGAGGGCACCTGTGGCCTCCGTGAACAGAGCAAGTTCTGTGTCAGGAACTTTATTGGCTTTCTGTGTAAACCAAGGAAGATCAAGCCTCTTTCTCTCCCCTTGTACTTTCCTTATCGCCAATGCCGTCATCCTGAGGGAATCCCTGGATCCAACCAGGGCTGGACCCCGGTATATGGGGGCTCATGAAAAAGGTGAGCCAACAAGGAGTCTCCAAGATGAAAACGATGGGAGTGTAGGTAAGAGAGCCAAGGGAAAGGTAAAGGGAGGCGGGGCTGAAAAGACTGAAAAAGAGAAAGAGATTGCTGTTCTAACCCACCTCCTGTGGATGTCTATTCAGGCACCAGACTTGGTGCTTCCAGAATGGGCCAGTGAAGGAGCTAACAGCCTGTCCACTGCCCACCAGGGTCATCAGGCCTGAAACCAGCCAATTGTAAGTCATCTGTGGGACTCCAACACCCAGATGGGACCTTCACCTGCACATATATCAGTATATAGAGATAAAATCCCTTATGATTATACACTGGAAGTGACAAATAGATTCAAGGAATTAGATCTGATAAACAGTGCCTGAAGAACTATGGACGGAGGTTCGTGACACTGTATAGGAGGCAGAGATCAAGACCATCCCCAAGAAAAAGAAATGCAAAAATGCTGTCCAACGAGGCCTTACAAAAAGCCGAGAAAAGAAAAGATGTGAAATGCAAATGAGAAAAGGAAGGATATACCCATTTGAATGCAGAGTTCCAAAGAATAGCAAAGAGAGATAAGAAAGCCTTCCTCAGTGATCAATGCAGAAAAATAGAGGAAAACAACAGAATGGGAAAGACTAGATATCTCTTCAAGAACATTAGAGATACCAAGGGAATATTTCATGCAAAGATGAGCTCAATAAAGGACAGAAATGGTATGGACCTAACAGAAGCAGAAGATATTAAGAAGAGGTGGCAAGAATACACAGAACTGTACAAAAAAGATCTTCATGACCCAGATAATCATGATGGTGTGGTCACTCACCTAGAGCCAGACATCCTGGAATGTGAAGTAAAGCAGGCCTTAGGAAGCATCACTACAAACAAAGCTAGTGAAGGGGATGGAATTCCAGTTGAGCTATTTCAAATCCTAAAAGATGATGCTGTGAAAGTGCTGCACTCAATATGCCAGCAAATTTGGAAAACTCAGCAGTGGCCATGAGACTGAAAAGGTCAGTTTTCATTCCAATCCCAAAGAAAGGCAATGCCAAAGAATGCTCAAACTACCACACAATTGCACACATCTCACACGCTAGTGAAGTAATGCTCAAAATTCTCCAAGCCAGGCTTCAGCAATATGTGAACGGTGAACTTCAGATGTTCAAGCTGGTTTTAGAAAAGGCAGAGGAACCAGAGATCAAATTGCCAATATCCGCTGGATCATCGAAAAAGCAAGAGAGTTTCAGAAAAACATCTATTTCTGCTTTATTGACTATGTCAAAGCCTTTGACTGTGTGGATCACAATAAACTGTGGAAAATTCTGAAACAGATGGGAATATCAGGCCACCTGGCCTGCCTCTTGAGAAATCTGTTTGCAGGTCAGGAAGCAACAGTTAGAACTGGACATGGAACAACACACTGGTTCCAAATAGGAAAAGGAGTATGTCAAGGCTGTATATTGTCACCCTGCTTATTTAACTTATATGCAGAGTACATCATGAGATGGAGCACAAGTTGGAATCAAGATTGCCAGGAGAAATATCAATAACCTCAGATATGCAGATACCACCCTTATGGCAGAAAATGAAGAAGAACTAAAGAGCCTCTTGATGAAAGTGAAAGAGGAGAGTGAAAAAGTTGGCTTAATGTTCAACATTCAGAAAACTAAGATCATGGCATCATTCCCATCACTTCATGGCAAATAGATGGGGAAACACTGAAAACAGTGGCTGACTTTATTTTTGGGGGCTCCAAAATCACTGCAGATGGTGACTGCAGCCATGAAATTAAAAGACACTTACTCCTTGGAAGGAAAGTTATGAACAACCTAGACAGCATATTAAAAAGCAGAGAAATTACTTTGCCAACAAAGGTCCATCTAGTCAAGGCTATTGTTTTTCCAGTAGTCATGTATGGATGTGAGTGTTGGACTGTAAAGAAAGCTGAGCACTGAAGGATTGATGCTTTTGAATTGTGGTGTTGGAGAAGACTCTTGAGAGTCTCTTGGATTGCAAGGAGATCCAACCAGTCCATCCTAAAGGAGATCAGCCCTGGGTGTTCATTGGCAGGACTGATGTTGAAGCTGAAACTCCAATACTTTGGCCACCTGATGTGAAGAGCTGACTCATTTGAAAAGACCCTGATGCTGGGAGGGATTGAGGGCAGGAGGAGAAGGGAACGACATAGGATGAGATGATTGGATGGCTTCACCAACTCAATGGACATGAGTTTGGGTAAACTCCAGGAGTTGGTGATGGACGGGGAGGCCTGGCGTTCTGCGGTTCATGGGGTTGCAAACAGTCGGACATGATTGAGCAACTGAACTGAACTGAACTGGCATTTGGTCCCATCACTTCATGGCAAATAGATGGTGAAACAATGGAAACAGTGACAGACTTTATTTTTGGGCTCCAGAATCACTGCAGATGGTGACTGAAGCCATGAAATTAAAGACACTTGCTCCTTGGAAGGAAAGTTATGACCAACCTAGATAGCATATTAAAAAACAGAGACATTACTTTACCAACAAAGGTCTGTCTAGTCAAAGCTATGCTTTTTCTAGTAGGCATGTATGGATGTGAGAGTTGGACTTATAGAGAAAGCTGAGTGTGGAAGAACTGATGCTTTTGTGAATGCTTTCGAACTTAATTGGAGAAGACTCTTGAGAGTCCCTTGGACGCAAGGAGATCCAGTCAGTCAATCCTAAAGGAAATCAGTCCTGAATATTTACTGGAAGGACTGATGCTGAAAGTGAAACTCCAGTACTTTAGCCACCTAATGTGAAGAACTGACTCATTGGAAAAGACCCTGATGCTGGGAAAGATTGAAGGCAGGAGGAGAAGGGGACGACAGAGGATGAAATAGTTGGATGCTATCACCAACTCGATGGACATGAGTTTGAGTAAGCTCCAGGAGTTGGTGATGGACAGGGAAGCCTGGCGTGCTGCAGCCCATGGGGTCGCAAAGGAGAAATCTGCTGATTTAGCCTGTTCCATCCCAACCAGACTTCTTGGCATCAGGAAAATAAAGGTGAGAATATTAGGATGATCAGACTTCTGGCCACTACAGGATATGAGGTTTGAACCTCTGTTGCTCTCATAAATCTCCGGTCAACGACAGCCTGCTAGACCAAGATCTGCAAGGTGTGAGGCAAGCCTCTCCCGTCTCAGTCTTCCATCAAGGTGAGCCATTGCTGGCCAGAGGGAGCAGGTCTTACAAACCGAGAGGAGCGACACTGTGGCTGTGTGATGCCCACTCCCTCAGAAGGGTAGGGCAGAAGCAGGAGAAGACAGAGAGGATGGAGAGAGGAGTAGATGTCAGGGGAGAAAAGGGGCAAAGGGGAGGGGAAAGCAGTGAGAGTAAAGGGATAAAGGGCAGAAGAAAGGTTTGCTTGAATGAGGGTACTGAGGCCCTCAGGGGCTGGGAAGGCAGACTTACCAAGTGTGGTGATGCTGAAACTAGAGGTTCAGGAGGCTGCTTGTCACACAAAAGGATGCTGCATTCGGTGGTCCTGGAGGGGCCCAGATCCTCTCCCAGGAAGGGGACTGTGTCTCTTTGCAGAGTATGTTACTGATAAAGGTTCCTGGGCTCCTTAATTAATAGAAATTGGTAAGAGGCCAGACAAGAAAGGTTGGCGAGGCTGGGACTCCTGTTGCAGCAGGAGGGTGAAAACACAAGGAAGAGGTTCCCCTGCTGGGTCCCTGATAGAGAGGGATAAGCGGGATCCTTCTATGGGGTGGGGGTAGGGCGGGTGAGGGCTCAGGCCTGAAGGGCGGCTCAGGTGGTCTGCCCAGCGTCCTGATGGTGCCATGTGCAGGGTGCATGCACAGTGCCCTGCTTTTGCTCCTGCCTCCTCAGAAGAGGCAGTTGGGTTTTTGGTCTTTTTATATCTTGTTCATGATTTGCCCAATTATCCATGCATGCTGGGTTGCTTTTAGTCTCTTATAGTTTCCTTTGTATTTTGTTGCTCTGTCCAGGGGCAAGCACTGAAGCAAAGGGTCCCTGGTTTCAGGTCCCAGCCTGTCTCAACCTCGTTTCCTTATTCATTCATAGCAAATGTTCTAAGCGTCCACCCCGTGCCAGATCTTGCTCGAGTTTCTGGCGACACAGACGCGCTGTGCACTGGCTTCAACCTAGTCCTGCCCAGCCACAGTGCTGGGAGGGGAAGGCCTGTGGGGCTCAGAGAGCTGATCATGTGGGGAATGATCACAGAAGGATAGAGCGCCTCACTGGGAAAGTGAGATTAACCGTATGACCCAGGGGAGAGGAGGAGTTCTTGGGAAAGGATTGATCAGTGTAAGCAATCAATGCCAGTCTGGTGGAGCTCAGTGAGAGAGGTCTGGTGCCGGGAGCCGGTGAGGCATTCCACTCGTGACAAAGGTCATGAGGAAGGAGGCTCGGCATACGCAAAGGCGGGATCGAGCCTCAGGAGTCCGCCCGGATATTCTCAAGCATTTTCCCCCAAAAAACCAGAGTCTGCCTACTTTATTGCTTTGTGCTCTCACCTCTGATTTTACTGGGGGCTGTCCCCCACCACCATCTCGCTCTCTCTGTCAAAGAGTTAACTTACAGCTCCAATTCGTAAAGTTCCTGGGCAATTAGGAGTGTTTAAATCCAAACCCCTCAGATGGCTCTCTAACTCGCCTGACAAGTTTACCCGGACTCCTACAGCTATGCATACCATTGTTTACAGTCTCCCAGCCTCGAGAGGCACGGGAAGCTTAAGATATTCAAATAGCTTAGAGCCTCTCAGAGAGTTAAAAACTGTCAGAATAAACTAGTAAAGGATTTCATTGATGAGTCAATGCTTGTTGCCAAGTTTTCACATCCCCTGAATTGTATCCTTGAATGTGTATTAATTAATAGTTGGTATATAGAAAAAAATAAGTAGTGGCCTTGGTGTTAGTAACTTTAGACCCTTAAGGTAATAAATTATTTCCTTTGTTGTAAACCCATTACACATCCACCCTATCGGAATGCAATTTTATCTTTGGAAGATGGTGCCAAACCTTAAAATAATTACTCTTAGAGAAAATAAGTCTTTGTTGATAAGTCCTTGTCAAGAGTCATAAAATGTTAGTAGGCCTTCTGGCCAGAAGATGATGTAAATCACCTAAACCATTTGTATACGATAAATTTGCAGGAAAGAAACCCTGGTTTTTGATAAGGATCAAAAACTGCTGACTTTGCATCCCCTATTATCCTCTATGTGTAACTCAGGGTATAAAAGCCCCTGTTGAAAATAAAGCTACGGGCCTTGCTCACCAGCGCTTGGTTTCCCCATGTCATTCTTCCCTTTAACTTCCAGCTGAGTCTCCATCTGGAGCGCGGAACCCACCACGCTTACTAATTATGCCTGGGCTTCTAAGACCCACTCGAGAAGGTGTCTAGGGTGAGGCACCTTCTGCTATTCGAGAGGGCGCCTGCGGCCTACGTAAGTGGTGCAAACTTCTTGTCTTGAAGTTTTATTGGTCTCCCGCGTAAACCAAGCTACTCAGCTTCTTTTCTCCACTGAATTTTCCTACTGAGCTATCCTCATTCTATTATTCTTTATATCTCTAATTAGCATATAAATAGTCGCCTAGGCCGTCTCTCCTTCGAATACCCTGGATCAGCTGGGGCTGGTCCCCAGCAGTCTGGAACGGATGGGGGCAGGGCACAACACTGGGATATAGCACAGTTTGTCAGGGATTTGTGTTTGTACCCTTGAAACTGTGGGATCTGTCCAAAGCGGGAAACGGAATGGGGCCTGTGGTGGGAATGACAGTCTTATTTGCATTCTGAAATGACCACTTTGGTGCACATGGAGAAGGGACTGAAGAGACTAAGAGAGGAAGTGGGAAGGCCAGCCAGGCACTGGTACAGGGAGACACTGAGACACACAAGAATTTTGAACTGAAGACATTGGAGAATAAGCTTCCCCCCGGCCCCTGCCCTGGAATTCCCTCACTTGTCTAAAAGCTGCTGCTGCTAAGTCGCTTCAGTCATGTCCGACTCTGTGCGACCCCATGGACTGCAGCCTACCAGGCTCCTCCATCCATGGGATTTTCCAGGCAAGAGTACTGGAGTGGGTTGCCATTGCCTTCTCCTTGTCTAAAAGCAGAGCCTCCCAAAAGAATTCCAGTGTCCTAAATCCCCTCCCTAGGATCAATGAGAGAAAGATTTGTAATAGGGAAGAACATATCTGACTTCATATTAGATCTGTTTCTTTTACCTTTAGAATATTTTTAGAATATCTTTTTATTAATAACTCAAATAGAATACAAAGGTATTCTATTAATAATACCTTTGTATTCTATTTGAGTTTAAAATATTGCAGATAGCCTGAATACAGCCTGTATACAGGCTAGCCCATTATCAAGGCTCTGACCTTTAAGGATATAACACTTTTCCATTCATATAAAAAGTCGCAAACAGAGTAACATTTGCCTTGTTGGAGCTTTACAGGAACACTGTGATCTGGCTTATGTGGACCAAGAAGTTTGCAACAACCAACCATGCCCCTCCCTCATCTTGCCTTTAAAAATGCTTTGCTGCAACCCTTTGGGGAGTCCCAGGTTTGAGGGGCATGAGCCCCCTTATCCTCACGTGACGCTGCAATAAACCTTTCCTGGCTGCAAACTCCGATGTTTTGGCTTGTGTGGCCTCACTGCATCAGGCTCACAAACTTGCTCTTCAGTAACAGGTTGACTCTTTTCACCTGATAACCCAAAGACAGATTGTCACAAAACTTCCAAATAGTCTCCTAAGGATCCAAGACAGATGGGCCCCTGGGCCAGACAGGTGGTGTTTGTCAAGTGGAGTAAAACTGACACTTTGTTCTCACCCAGACACTCCAAGGACAAAGCTAGTGGCAAAAGCTGAGCTCTGCTAAAGTAAAAAGGTAAAGTCACTTCAGTCGGGTCCGACTCTGTGCGACCCCATAGACACAGCCCATCAGGCTCCCCCGTCCCTGGGATTCTCCAGGCAAGAATACTGGAGTGGGTTGCCATTTCCTTCTCCAATGTATGAAAGTGAAAAGTGAAAGTGAAGTCGCTCAGTCGTGTCCGACTCTTAGCGACCCCATGGACTGCAACCCACCAGGGTCTGCCGTCCATGGGATTTTCCAAGCAAGAGTACTGGAGTGGGGTGCCATGAGGTCAAGGAAGACTTCCCTGTCTGCACACGCACAGGAAGGCTTCTTGAGGGTCAAAGAGGGAGGGGGCCTCACTCCATAGTAAGTGTGGACAGGCATGCACCCATCGGCCTCTGTGGTGGGATCCATCTTAGAAAAAAGTGCGCACATATTTGGGGGAAGGTCTTAGGGCAGTCAGGTGTGAAGAAAGAAATGATAAAGGTCAAAGGTAAACAGAGGCCTGGAAGGACTGTCCTATGTTTAAGTGAAGCACCTTTTTGCTGCACTCCTCATTTAGGACATCCACCCCCTTCACCGGATACATTATCTCGGCCCAGCTGCTGACACTGTGGCCCTTAGAGAGGACACCCACATCCTGTCTCTCTGGGTGCGTATTTCTGCCCTGCTTCTCGTAACTAAAATGTCTCTCTGTGTGCTGTCTCCTACATTGTGCTGTGTCTCTAATAAACTTTGTATCTGTTTTTACAGTTTTTGCCTCCTTGAAACCTTGCTTTCAGATGAGAGGGAAGAGCCAGGGAACTTTCCTTCTAGCCTCTGTCCCCTGGTGGTCCAGTGACTAAGATTCCTAGTTTTCATCCAGGCTTTGTTGTCGTTGTTCAGTTGCTCAGTCGTGTCTGACTCTTTGTGATCCCATGGACTGCAGCACGCCAGGCCTCCCTGTCCATCACCAACTCCCGGAGTTTACCCCAACCCATGTCCATTGAGTCAGTGATGCCATCCAACCATCTCATCCTCTGTCGTCCCCTTCTCCTCCTGTCCTCAATCTTTCCCAGCATCAGGGTCTTTTCCAATGAGTCAGCTCTTTACATCAGGTGGCCAAAGTATTGGAGCTTCAGCTTCAGCATTAGTCCTTCCAATGAATATCCAGGCTACTTAAGTTTAATTCCTGGACAGGAAACTTAAGATCTCTCTTTAGGACTGTTCACTGCTCTCCCTCTGAGATCAGATCCATTTATCTTTCTTAAAAGTCACGTGTTTTCCATGTAAGTACCTTTCTCCCTGTCTCTCCTTTGCTCCCCCACTAAATTGGTATATAAGCCTCAAATTCTGTCTAGTACATGAATAAAAACATTTTCTTGCTAATCTGTCTCTTGTTGGTTTAATTCAGGCCCCAAGTACTGAATCTAAGACGGTAGAGAAAAAGGTTTTCTGCCCTGACATATGCAGCTAGGAGAGGGACTGTCCTGGCAATGAAAAGTAAAATGGGTTCACGACATTCTTTAGAAGATTTTTAATCATTGAGGTCAAGAACGTAACCTAGAGAGACAGCCTGCCTGGGTTCATAATCTTGGCTCTACTACCGTGGCTCAAACTGTCTTACCTTGGGCAAGTTACTTTATGCCTTCTGTGCACTATGTTGCTCAATAACTGCAAGACTCTATGATTTAATAATGGTACATTTTTCAAAGCCTGATGGTCTGACCTGCTTGTGGTAGTTCCTGCTGAGGCTCCAAGAATAACCACCTGAACACTGCAGGCTTTCTGGAAAAGGGAATGCGTTTTAGAAACTCTGGCTTTGGCAAATAAAGAAATGCTCTGGCCTGTAAGGTACATGGCTCTTCTGTCTCAGATTCTTGACCAGAGCTAATCACAAGGTCTGACCTCAAGGGAGCAGGTGAGTTAATCTATATAAAATATTCAGCTGTCATTTTGTGAAAGGCTGATGACCAATTGCAGATTATGTTGCAAGGGATGATGTCATGCAAGTGTGTATGCCAGAAGAAGGGTCTAAAGGTATTGGTCTATTTGGACATTAAATTTTTGAACACTTGCTGACTACTAAGAAATGGCCAGAAGAGAAGAGGAGTTTGACATGTTAGGACATTAAAGAAAAGGTGGATTTAAGAATTAAACCATTACATGACTCTTCCAAAAAGCAGAAAACCATTCAAAAGTGACCCAAAATGATTCTGATGTCAAATAAAGCAGATTGTACTGAAGGCCGTTAGACTTGAAGGAAATGTTGCAAATTTTATATTTAAGGGGGTGGTGGGAGAGAAGGGGCAAGTAAAGGACTGAAAAAGTTTAGTAGCAGTATCAGTAAATCATGTTTTCATATGAGATTTATAGTCATGGAGAGAATAAAGTTCTGTTTCCTTGCCTGAGTTTTATATTGAATGCACTGGTCCAAACAGGATTTGTATCACAGTGGATGGGACAACATTCTACTCTGAACGGAAAGTAATTCTTTTAGAGACATAATCTGCTTACCAAAACCAGTCTTTGATTCATTTTACTTTCAGTAAAGCATGAAAGCAAAGAACTGGCAAAAAAAACAACAACACTTCAGAATGCTTCTTGGCGTAAGAGGAGCACTATGAGGGTGTTGTTACTTTTATTTTCCGGGAGCACAGTCAGCAGGACGTGGCCACGCCCTCACGGCCACAGCCGACCCTCCACGCCTCTGGTCTGCGCTGCGGGGACCATCACGGCCACTGGGAGCCCTGCGACAGGCACGGAGTGGGAGTTGGTGGTTCTGTACTTTTGGATACACTGACCGAGACCAAAGTCAGGACTTACCTGGTGGTACCGTGGGCAAGAATCTGCCTGCTGATGCAGGGGACACGGGTTTGCTCCCCAGGAAGATGCTAAATGCCAAGGCGTGACTGAGCCCACACACAACTACTGAGCCCGTGCTCTAGAGCCTGTGAGCCACAACTGCTGCACCTGTGTGCTGCAACCACTGCAACAACTGGTTTGCCTGCCGAGAGCCTGTGCTCTGAGACAAGAGACGCCACTGCAACGAGACACCTGAGCACTGCACTAGAGAAAGCTCGCGCAAAGCAAGGACGTCCCAGCACAGACAAAAAGAAGAAAAAAGACCAGCGTCAACTGGTATAAGCCATTTCCTGAGCCAGCATTAGGCCTGCAGGGACCCAGAAGCTTTCAGGCAGGCTCCTGCTTTCAGGGAACACCAGTGTGCATTTCCATGCCCACCTCTGACCCAGGGGGCTACAGACGCTATCTGGCTAAGCTTGGGTAATATGTATATTCCACCCTATCCACAATGATAGGGGAGAAATGAATCTTCAAAGGAAAATTTCCATCCAGAAAAGGGACAGAAATTGAACAGGTGAGGGTGAAATAGGCTGAGACCTGGGACCCTTTACAACATCTCCTTCAGCAACAGACTACAAAGAAATGATAAGGGACTGGAAGTAACTGCATGCATGCACAATTGGGGCAAATTATGAGCAACAGGAGACAAAAAAGCCAAAACCCAGCTGTTGCTTCTGAGGTGCCTGGAGCAGAAGTTGGGTATCACATGATCCCTGCACATGAGAGCAGCAGAGTAGGCAGACAGCTAAGCCACCCTTCCAGGGTGGAGCCACCAACCCTCTCCTACCCTCATCCCATGTTAAGTGTCGGGTGGGTGTACTCTCCTTTGGCTCTTGTCTCCTTCTATCAGAGATTCGGAATGGTGGACCAAGTGTAGCTGAAACAGCATTTTATTAAGCTGGCAGTATTTGTAAGGACAAACTAGTTACAGCTCAAGGTGGGAGCAGGCAGCAGACTCCCATGGAGCAAGTGCAGGCCAACCCAGTGTCATTTAGTCATTGAGTCGTGCCCAACTCTTTGTGACCCCAAGGACTGTAGCCTACCAGGTTCCCCTGTCCATGGGATTTAAGGCAAGAATACGGGAGTGGGTTGCCATTTCCTTCTCTAGCGGATCTTCCTGACCCAGGGATTAAACCTGTGGCTCCTGCTTGGCAGGTAGATTCTTCAACACTGAACCAAAAAGAAAACCTGAAGTCACCCATAAACTGCCCCTATTGCGCTCGTTTTGCTTTTTTATAGTTTCTGTCTCCTTCCCCTGGAACCTGATTCGTTACACGCTATGCAAATACGGGGTGGTACCCGTATTTGCCTGATTGCTTACGCCCAAGACCAGAGGTTCTCATTCAGGTCCTGGACTGCCCCTTTCATGGGCCTTTTTTTTTCTTTCCCTTTTCCCTCTGCCTGGTTCCACCATTTTGGACTCTTTTTTTCTTTTTCCTGCTATTCTAGTTACCTGACATAAGAAACCAGTTCCGACGGCCTTCTTGGCTGGCCTTTTACCAATTTCTATTGATTAAAGAGTCCACGAGCCCAGGTGTTAACACAGGGACTGGGGAGTGCAAAATCCGGGGGTGGAGAGGGGCTTTAGCCCCTTTTTCTCTTCAGAATTCTCTTCTAAGGAAACCTCAGCTCCTTCCCCAGAACTGCGTGGGGCGGGGAGGTGGTGGTGGTGGAGAGGGTGGCGCCCTTCTCTGAAGCTGTGACCCATGCGCTGTGATTTCTCCCCACCTGACACAATTTTAGCCAGGGCGCAGTGGCTGCCATCCTGCCAACTTTGGCGTGACCTCCAGGGCGCTCAGGCTTCGTGCCTCTCCTGTCCTCTTCTCTCTCCTTAGCTCAGGGCCTGCCACACAATAGCTCCCGGGCGCCAGGCAGAGCAGGATACTGAGCACCCAGCATCAGGGCCTGCCAAGGCCACCGCACGCCCTTCTCTTGTCCAGTCGCTTGCGTGAAGCCCAGGCACACCCTTTCCCCCCGCGACAGAGCGGCTGGAACACCGAGACCCCCCGGCACTGCGGCTGCCCACCTCGGCTCGCGGCACCTTTTCAAGGGCTGGTCTGGCGGTTGCTGCGCGAGGCGGCCCTCACCGGAAGGGGGCGTCCGAGACACCGTTTTACCGAAGCTCGGAGGAGGAGCAGCGCCATCCCAGCTCGAGAGTTAGGGTTACACGATAAAAGGCACGCGCTACGTCCAACATTCGACCCCGCAAATACTACCCGAGCTCCCCCAAAGCTCAGGCGCTGGGACCCAGGCTGAGCAAAAGGGGTGCCCTGCGCCAGGAGCAGAGGGCGCCCAAGGCCTTGGGGGAGCTAGCTGTTACCAAGAGGCAGCGGCTGGTGGGGAGCCTGGCAGGAGGGCGGGACTTCAGAGCACAAGAGAACGCCACATAACTTTTCCAGAAGGTTTTCGAAAGGAGCCGGGGAGAGGAGGGACACTGACCGGACCCTGATAAGCAGCGGCCGTCCGTTCCACGTGATCCTAACCTCCGAACCCGTCAGGAAAGCGCCTCTCCCGGCTCCCGCCCCTCTCGCGGCTCGGCCGGAGAGGCGCTCCTGGGAGGCTGCTGCCCGCAGTCCAGCTGGGACCCCCGGCACCCCTCTGCCTTGAGCGGCCGTCCCCCAGCCCGGAAGGCCCAGGCACCACCGTGGGTCTCCGCCTGCGACAGCAGATCCCGTCAAGGGTCGCCCCACCATTTCCTCAAGTTCCGCGCCCCCACACCTCATGGCTCCTGCCTTGATTCTCCCAGCCTTCCGCAGTCAAGCTGGACCTTTCCTTTGGAGGGGCGCCCGGGGGTAGGTCTCCAGTGCGGGCTGAAAAGGCCCGCGAGGGGCCGGGCTCTCGGATCCCAATCGCGACCCTCCTCCGAGCGCCCCGCCCACCCTCCGGCCAGGGGCAGGGTCCACGTCGCTTTGTCCAGCGGTTTAGGGCACCTGCGACCGACTACACCACTGGTCTGCCGCCTAGAGCGAGGTGTTCGCTCCCTGTCACTGCGGAAAAACCGAAGCTCCTGCCGGCTTTTCAGTACGGCAGTGACACCGCCCGGCACCGGCAGTCCAAGGACACGGACTGGAGAAGGGTTTGGCCGGCGGACGGCGCTTGGGGTCGGCTCCAGCCTCCCCCCAGGGGCCCGCTGTTCCCCTCTAGTGACTCCGCAGCCCGAGCTCCGGCCGCACCCCTTTCGGGCCGCCTGTTCCTCCCCGGCAGGCGCGCTGGGCCTGGGTCTCAGCGGGAAAGGCCCCTGGCGCCGCCCCTAGGCCTCCCTTCCCGGGTTCCGCGTAGGTGAGCGCTGTCTCCACTGCCCTCTGCGCAACGCCCCACTCCGCGCGCGCCGCCCCCACGACCCCCACAGGGCCTGACGGCCCCCAGCTCCCGTCTAGTGCGAGCAGCCCAGCCAGAAGGGAGGCAACAGCCAGGCAGGAGGGCCCCGGGGCCCCCCGAGGCCCACAGCTTGGCATCACCTAACTCTCCAATCAGGTCTCCTCCGTACCTTCATCTCCTTTTCCCCAGGGCCACTGACTTTTTTAGCTCCTGTTCTTTAAGAAGCTTCCCTCCTGCCCCCATGATTCCCTGTGGGCTGAGCTGTGTGCTTTTAGGGCTAAAAAGGGGTGATACCCAATGCCTGGGGATTTTTCCGAGGGTGTGGTCAGGGAAGGCCCGACTGAGGTGACATTTAGGGTGAGAGGTTACAGTGGGGAGGCAGTGGGGAAAGCGGCCCAGGAAAGGGGAGGAGCCAGGAAAAAGTCACCAGGTTGAGTATTTGGTTGGGAGAGGGTGTGTCCCTTCCCTGTTAGGGAGAGGAAGAGAATAGCAGACAGGACCCAGGGCCCTGTGGCCTGGAGGCAGCCTACTCATCACACTGTTTTCACGTGGAGAAACAAACTCAAACCTTGGGCCTAATGTTGGGGTGGGGAAAAGCTTGATTTCCTGTAATCTTCCATATAAATGGTGGCCCAGAGCAGCTCAGTCCGACTCTTGCATTGGGTTTGTTTCTGGCTGCCCCACCACACACGTCTAAGCTTGGCTCCACTTGGCAAAGAAAATAAAGGAAACAAGAAAACTATTGTCAAGGGATGGGATTGGGACAGGTTGGGTGGGACCTGAGAACTTTTGCTGCAGCAGTGCAATGTTTGTGCCTGGACACACTTCTCAAGCAACAAAATACAAAGAGACTATCATTGTTTAGTTGCTAAGTCATGTCTGACTCTGCCACTGCATGGACTCCACCAGGCTCCTCTGTCCATGGGATTTCCCAGGTAAGAATACTCGAGCAGTTTGCCATTTCCTTCTCCAGGAGATCTTTCCAACCCAGGGATCAAACCTGAGTCTTCTGCTTGGCAGGCAGATTCTTTACCACTGAACCACCAGAGAGGCCCACAAAGAAATTCTTAAGGGACTAAAACAGCTATGTGCATACAGTAATTGGGAAAAATTATAGACACAAAAGGTACAAAAAGACAGAAAAACCAACTGCCACTTCTGAAGAGCCAGCTCTCCTGCATTCAACACCACATAAGGGGTGGGCAAACCACCCAAGCCACCCCTCCAGTCAGGCCCCTGGATACACGGCATACCCTCACCCCCATATAAGGAACAAACTCACAGCCCCCCAAGCAACCTGTTCCTTGTTTTCCCTCCAGTCTGCTGCAGCAGGGGCCCCAGTAGAGCCTCCTCCTTGGATCATGGGGACAGATTCTGGTTGCCAGCTGTCTGCCACCCTGGTATCTACTTGCTCTTTTGGCCCCCGGGGCCTGAAAAGACCCATGCAACAGCTCCCCACCTTGACTGCCTGCCTGATAAGATGTCATTGAAGTGGGTGGCAGCAAGGGGGCTGGGGATCCCCTTGTTATGACGGCTGATCATGGGATGCTGACTCACTGCCGGCCAGACCACCTGACCACAAGCGCAGGCAGAGAGGGCCCTGCCAGGGAGTTCCCCGGCTGCCGCCTTGTTTACCTCTAGCAAGGCTTGGAGGAGGGGCGGGGGAGGGCAAGGCTCAGGAGTGAGGCATGCTGGGAAGGCCAGAACTCGGGCTCCCCAGCTGCGGGTGGTCTGCCTGCTTGCCAGGGCACCATTTCCTCCCACCCACCTTCTCCCTGAGCTTTCCATTCGTCCCTGCAAACCTACCACTGTCTCAAACATCATGAGGCTAGAAAGCAGATGTTTTCCTAGGGGCAATCTCTGTCTCAGCTGCCTCTATGTAAACACAGAGTCCTTCCTGAAATCTGAGGTTCCCTAGAACCACAGGGCTTTGGTGGTGAACCCCTCACACTCTCAGCTGGGGACGATGACGCTCTGGCAGGGGGTCAGGAAACCAGCTCTTGCCTTGCCCAGGGCTGAGTGACTCTCAAGCTGCTGAGTCACACAGGGGCGCCTGTGGGCCACTACAGCCTCCACCCAGCACTGCTCCCTCTTTGTCCCTTGACTCTGTCTGTAGGGCAGTAGGCAGAGAGGGTCCTTTCCTAGGCTCAAAGTAGGGATGCTGGGAGAAGCCTGAGAACAGACTGTCCTCTCTATAGGGTTCTGGACAGTGGTTCAAAGCCTTGCCTACTCTGGAGCTCTCTGGGAAGGACAAGCCACCCCTGTGAACTGGTCCCAGTTGTGCTTCCACAAGCATGGCACCCTTGTATCTGACTAGCCAAATCCAACTGACCTTCCTGTGGTCTCCAGGTTTCCCATTATTCCTTTAAGTTTTACCTGCTTCCACAAACCCCACCATGAAAAAGCATGAATTTGACTCAGCAGGTTTGACCTTCTACTCACAGAACCATACCTGGGAGGGTTCATAGGGTGACATAACTTCCCGACTACCTTCTTCTAAGACACTCATCCCAACCCCTTCCCCCAGGCTGTTTGAACAGGTCACTTTAGTCACATAAAGCTGGAGATGCCCAGCACAGGAAGGAAGTAGGCTGTTGATCTGCCTATTGGGCTGCCCATGAGGCCAACAGACCTGAGACCCCCTCAGGCCCTTGGGTACCACCTGATGACAAATGGGTGTCCAGGCAGCAATGGCGAGTCTTTTAGGGAGCATTGAACATTTGGTGGCTATTGAGGCTCCAGGAAGCCTTAGCAAGCCCTCCGTGTCAGGTGGGGGTGGGAATATTTTGTGCTGTCCTGGCACCTCTCAACTCTACCCTCTGTCAAACTGGGAGCTCCTCTGCTGCTTGCGCTTCAGTTGGGAGGGTCTGTCCCTCCACTCAGTAAGGGGCTGTCATGGAGGATGCTGGGGATGGTGGAGTGGGCTGCCACCTGAGAGGCTGATGGCTTCAAAGGGAGGGGCTTCTGCCAAGAGTGGCAATGTCAGGACAGCCCCCCAGGAGCCAATTTGTTCTAGATGGCGGTGCCCGCTGAGCGCCTAGAAGCTTCCTGGCTTCGGGCTTCTGTCGCCCACCTTCCTCCTGCACTGGGCATCTCCAGGCCGCCTGGGTTCTGCCTTGCTGAGTCACAGCCAGGACCAGACCTGGGAGGGGTCTCCAGGTGAAGAGGCTGGCTAAAGATCTTTGACGTCGGAGTAGGGGGCTGGCCTCTTGGGGTGCCTGGTGCATTAGGGGCAGTGAGGAAAGGGGGCGGCAATGAGGGGGCAGTGAGCCTAGGGCTCCCGGAGGGCGGCTCGCGAGCCCCGGCCGGGCGCTGAGGCCCCGCCCCCAGAGCGCCGGTGGGGGCGCGGCTTCCCTCGTCTCTACAAAAGCCGCGCGCCTCCGCCCGCTGTTGCCCAGCTGTGCTCCAGCTCCTCGAGTGGCGGTGATGGCGTCGCTCACGGTGAAGGCCTACCTTCTGGGCAAGGAGGACGCAGCCCGCGAGATCCGCCGCTTCAGCTTCTGCTTTAGCCCGGAGCCCGAGGCCGAAGCCGAGGCCGCGCCTGGCTCCCGGCCCTGTGAGCGGCTGCTGAGCCGGGTGGCTGCGCTCTTTCCTGTGCTCCGGCCCGGCGGCTTTCAGGCGCACTACCGCGGTGAGCGGGCCCGGCGCCCTCGGGAGCGGTGCGGGGACGTGACGCAGCCCTGCCCTGCCGGGCGGGTCAACGGCCCCTTCGCCTCGGCCTTGGCGGCGCCCGCGGGAATTTTCTCTCGCAGCTCTCCGGGTGGACGGCGGCCCGCGTGGGCCCCTAGCTCGGTCCTGGTGCCGCCCTGGTAACGAGGAGCGGTGGCCGCAGCCAGCCCTTGAGGCGGGTGTCTGGCGCCGCCAGGCCCTCCCGGCGAGTCTCAGGCCTGGCGGCGTGAGAGGCCTCCTCCTCCCCGCGGTGATAGTGCAGATTTTGGCGAGGACGCAGGGCGTCCTCACCTGCTCCCCCAGCGCCTCTCGGGTTACACCGACTCCTGGGTGCCGCAGTCCGGGTCTGCCAGCGCCAGGTGGGGTTGTGGAGAGAACCCGGAAGAGCCGGGGCGGGCAGACGCGGAAGGGCCGGCGGGGAGAGCGGTGACGCCGTTAAACGCCCCGGGAGGCTAGGCGCTCGGTGGTGCGGCCTGGCCCGCAACTCGCGGGCGGCTGGCACAGGTCGGGCGGCCTCACGAACACCTAGGGCTAGGCGGAATCCAGACGTTATCTCACTGGCAGTGATGAGAGGCACAAGAGAAAACGTTTTTAGAAGTAATGGTGTAGGGACAGAGCCCGGGAGGCAGCTGTTTCTAGCTGCGCGGGTGAGAAGCTGGCTGCTGGGTGTGGGGTTAGGGGAGGTTGTTGTGCTGGGAGGGAGGCGGGCCCGTGTACGTGGGGCGGTACTAGGACCTTCCTCTGGACTGCTGCCAGGCTCCCAACTTTTTTTTTTCAACCTGTTTAAAAATTAGCGATTTTATTGAGCTACCACCCCATGGAATTCGTCCATTTAAAGTGTACAGTTTTTACCATTTTCACGGATTTCTGCAGCCACTATCACAGTCATCTGGGAATCTTTCCATCACCTTCTGAAGAAACTCTGTACCCTTTAGCTATCCTCCCATCCTATGCTTCCAGCCGTCAGATACCACTAACCTACTTTATGGATTCCCTTGTTCTGGGCAGTTCATATAGAAATATGTAGGTTTCTTTTATTTGGCATGTTTTTACGGTTCACATATGTTCAGCATGTATCAGTATTTCATTCCTTTTTGTGGCTGAATAACATTCAATTTTATGGAGACAGCACATTTTGTTTAGCTGTTCATTAGTTGATGGACATTTGAGTTGTTTCTGGCTTTTGATTCAGCCACTGTTTTTATGGTAGATGTTGCATCTGGTGACCCACAGACCTGATCTAGCCTGCAGATGTATGGTGTGGTTTGTCCTGCATGGTGGTGTTTTAAACCATTTGCGCCAACATCTAAAAATTGGAGACTACATACAAATACATAATTTTAACTTTGTTGGGGGCGGAAGCAGGCAGATGTATTCTGCTCTAGTCTTCTAAGCCACAAGCGGTCCAAGGGGAGCAGGTCTTAGGTGGGGATCTCCACTTTGACATGGGGACTGGTCTGGCTGGATGTGCCCAGAGATAGCAGCCTTCTGATGGGGCAGCTGGCCCAGAGGCAGGGCATAGTGGGCAGGGGCTGCCACTGCACACTGCTGCTGGCACGTGTCCGGGGCCTGGGCTGGAGCCCCTGCCCTCCTGGCAGTGGCAGAGTGAGTGGGTGGTCTGCCCTCAGCCCTGCTTCTCTCTGGGCCAGACAGGTGGGCTTCGGTTTATAGCCTTGCAAGGGCCCTTCAGCACCAGCCTCAGCCCTTTTCACCAGCTTGTGTCCAGCTGAGACATGCTGGGGCTCACATTCTGTCTTTTAAACAATCTAGATGAGGATGGGGACTTGGTTGCCTTTTCCAGTGACGAGGAGCTGACGATGGCGATGTCATATGTGAAGGATGACATCTTCCGCATTTACATTAAAGGTAAGGGGCTGCTCTGGGGTGCTGCCTAAAGCCTAGTGCTCCCTGCTGAGTGCAGCTGGCTTGAGGTTATGGAGAAGTTCCTCCAAAGAAGGGGTGAGGAGACTGGGGCTCTTTAAGACAGGACCACAGTCATTACTCTGCTTGACCTGAGAAAGGAGTCTGTGTCCACCACAGGGGGTGAGGTTGGAGGGTCTCTGGGTTCACTCTTTTCTTGAGGGGGGTTCCCTCTTGATTGCGATCATGGGCCAGGGCAGCTTTGAAGTTTAGTTTAGTGCGGGCCAAGACCATAGCCATACGGACACAGCTCTCTGGTGCGTTGCTCCTGCCTGGGCCACACGTCCCCAGGTCACAGGTGCAGGGATTGGAGCCTCTTAGCAGGTTCTGAAGCTGCTTTGTTACCGTCAGTTGAGCACCTGAATTCCGGGTGGGTTCAGTGTCTGAAAGGTGGCACTGTGGGCCTTCTGACTGATGGCCCCGAGTGCGATTCTTCGCGGCTCACCGAGAGTCTCGGCTCTCCACCCTGCCTGCAGAGAAGAAGGAGTGTCGGAGGGATCAGCGCCCCTCGTGTGCCCAGGAGGTGCCCAGAAACATGGTGCACCCCAACGTGATCTGTGACGGCTGTAACGGGCCCGTGGTGGGGACGCGCTACAAGTGCAGCGTCTGCCCTGACTACGACCTGTGCTCCGCCTGCGAGGGCAAGGGCCTGCACCGGGAACACGGCAAGCTGGCCTTCCCCAGCCCCATTGGGCACTTCTCTGAGGTGAGTGGGGCCTCCCTGTGGGTGGGCGCCGGGTAGCAGGAGCCCCCTGACTGGCACCACCTTACCCCTCTGCCTGCCCCTTCCTAGGGCTTCTCTCACAGCCGCTGGCTCCGGAAGCTGAAACATGGGCACTTTGGGTGGCCTGCCTGGGAGATGGGCACACCGGGGAACTGGAGCCCACGTCCTCCTCAGGCAGGGGATGCCCACCCTGGCCCTGCCACGGAATCAGGTGAGGATTGTGTCTGCTGGCCTCTGAAGGGTGAGATGTGAGGGCCAGCAGAGCTGGAGGGCTTTCCCTGTGTCCTGAAATCCTGCATGCCTGTGGCTGGCCTAGGCACTTCGTGGCCATTCGTGCATTTAATCCTCATAAAATCCTGCAAAGTGCAAGCATCATCTCCATTGTACATCTGGGAAAACTAGGTGCCTCGGTGCTCAAAGCCACTAACGCACCTGCCCTGGTGGCCCTCACATGGAGATTCGGGAGGTCCCTCCAGCACCTGCGTCTCCACAGTCTGCTCTCTTCTTCTGCATGCTAGTTGTTCGGAAAGTCAGAGCCAGATCTGCTCAAGTCTTGTAAAACAGTTCCCAAGTTAAAAATTTACACATAGCTTGCATTCTGAACTTTTAGATTCTAGTTTTATTCTGATTTTATTACCACGTCCTTTGATTTACCTTGTCTTTAGGGACAAAGATGAGGGTATTTGTTTGATTTGAGTAAATAATACTTTTTGGGGGGGAGGGGTAAATAATACTTTATACTGTGTGTACAGAGTTTCTAGGCACCAGGAATGTAGATGAAGGGGGAGTGGTGTGAAAGACAAAGAGGCCCAGGAGGTGGCCTAGAGAGGGGGAGAGAGGGAAGCAATAGAGTATAGGCTGCTGGGACCAGGCCCCGGGAGTAGGGCTTCTGGGACAGACAGGACTGTGACAGGTTTCAGTCATTGAGAGAGATGCTTTGAATTAAAAGTATCTTTGTTTTTTGAAACCAAAGCCTCTGGTCCACCGGAAGATCCCAGTGTGAATTTCCTCAAGAACGTAGGGGAGAGTGTGGCGGCTGCCCTCAGCCCTCTGGGTAAGTGCCCCTCCTTTGACATCAGCAGAGCATTTGGTAACCAGAGTGCAGGCGGCTATTCTGTGGCTTTCAGTTGGGATACTGCAGAGGAGGGGCAGCTGATGTGTCTTTGAGACCAGTAAGGATTCGTTGCTTCAGATCAATCAGTCTTGACCAAGTGCTGCACCACAGGCCACTTGAGGTTGAACTCCCTGACAAATTCTTCAGCTTTCCACACAGAGTGAAGTGGAATCAGCCAAGAATCAGCCAGAATTTGGTTGGGTAATCCCACTAGGGAGGGTGACCGGGCTCAGTTTAAAGGCTGCCCTTCATCTTCTTCCTGCTTGTCCTTTGGGAGAAGACCAGTCCGTATTTCTCCTTACTTGAGCCTTGGGGTTTCTTTAAGGACTTAAGTGAGTAGTTAACTCAGATGGCCATATTGCTTTTCTTCCCTTTTTTGCAACCTCCAACCTTGCCTGGTGCTTCCTAAGAACTGGGCTTGTGCCAGTGCCAGAGAGAAAGGAGTAAGGGAGGGAGGTTCTCGTATCCACTGCTGGATTCCCAGTGTGCAGGCCCAGGGTAGGTGTCTGGGTGGGTGAGCTGTGCACCTTCATAGTGTGACCTGGCCCAAGGCTAAAACCTCTAAAACTTCAGAAAGCACTTGCTGGGTTGTGGCCATAAGAATCAGCTGATGAAGGTGACTTACGATGGATCCATGATATCATCTTTGTGACTGCAGTGGCGGGAAGTGTCTACCTGGTCTGTCCAAAAGTTGTGTCCAGTGTCTGAAAGAATGCTGTAGCAGGGTACCCAAGCTCACCCACCACCCGCCCTGTGGCTCACAGAGCATGACTGCCATTGCTTCCAACCTGAGGTCATTTCTGCTGACGAAGCAGCTTTGAAGTAGCAGTGACATCTTGGCATTGCTGCTACATGAAATAGCTCAGATCTCACATGGTTTCTGTATTGGAGTTAAAGACTCTTGAGTGAGTGAGGAAAAACAATTGCTATATTTAATGCTTTCTAAGGAGGGTAACTGGAGAAAGACATGACAACCCACTCCAGTACTCTTGCCTGGAAAATTCCATGGACGGAGGAGCCTGGTGGGCTACAGTCCATGGGGTTGTGAAGAGTCGGACATGACTGAGCGACTTCCCTTTCACTTTTCACTATCATGCATTGGAGAAGGAAATGGCAACCCACTCCAGTGTTCTTGCCTGGAGAATCCCAGGGATGGGGGAGCCTGGTGGGCTGCCGTCTATGGGGTCGCACAGAGTCGGACACGACTGAAGTGACTTAGCAGCAGCAGCAAGGAGGGTAACAGTGGAGTAGTGATGAAATAATTGGGAGATAGGTTATTCCTAAACTCTGCCACTCACTCAAGACATAGTGAAGACGTAGTAGGATTTTAAGTAATCCCAACTAACGGGTTGTTAATTAGAGGCCCACAGAAAATTTTTCTTTGGAAGATAGTAAATGGACAGTGGTTCTCAAGTCCACTGAACATCAGAATCACCAACGAAAGGTTGGTTTTTATTTGATTTTAATTTTTTTTTTTGTGGGAGGGTATATATTTTGGTAGATGGAAACTATTAAAACGGATTATCCTGAATAAAAAAGTTTTCTTTTGAAAGAATGAACAAGATAACTTGGGAAGTCACAAAACCACGTCTACGTTCAGGTAGGAGACTTTAAAACAGTGAAGAGTTCCAGGTCCCTTGATTCGTTAAGTGGGTTTTGGGTAGGGCATGAGGGGTCTGTGTGTTCTGAAGGCTTCCCAGGAGACTGTCACACTTGCTCTCCATCCTGAGACCTATCTGAGTGGATTCTCCATTCAGGATACCAGGGAATAATTTTAGAAGTGCTCAGAGGTCTTTGGCAGTAAGAATTAAGGCCTCAGGTCTTTCAAAGTGGATGGAGTGCTTTCTGCTAACTCAGGAGGAGTCTGGAACCCTACAAAACAAGTTTCATTGGAATGTGTTTTTGAGTAGCTATTGAAGACAGCCATTCGAGGAATGGATTAAACTCTCTTTGGAGTTACGGGTATTTATTTTCCTTTCTTTTGAGGAACTAACAGGATGACTCAGTCTACTAATTGCCTAGAAGGGAACGTTAGTTCCAAGAGCAGGGGCCCAGAGGGAGGTAACCACTAATACCTCTCAGAGGGCAGTCTGTGCAGTGAGTCAGCGACTAAAACGTTTTCTTGATAAGTGTGATAAGTTTTGTGATAAGCGGCACTGTGAGAGCCAGCTGAGCAAGAGCATGAGCCCAGGGCTGTACTGGCTGGAGGTCACAGCCACTGACACCTAGGACTTAAAGCAGCAGGGCCGTGGAACCTTCCACAAACATCCCCTACGCAGAGGCTTTGGCTAGCAGGGCAGAGACGTGGTACAGTCTTTTAAGCCCTGAAGTCTCAGATTATCATCAAGTTGGAAAAGCTAGTTCAATAATCTCAGTAATCCATTACAGAAGAGTTGCATCATTCACCCATTTTAGAAAGTATATAGGTGTCCATTGTACTGTTCTTCTGTCTTTTCTGATTATTTGAATGTTTCATAATGAAAACTGCAGGGGAAATGGAAGAAGGGAAACAATGTAAATATTGCAGATAGGGGTACCAGTTGCTAAGCCTGCTTTTATTTTCTCTGCTTGCTCCTCATACTCTACTAAAATAATAGTGAAGGGGTTAAACAAAATAAGTAAAGCAACATGGATCATGAAAAAGGGAAAAAAGTAATGGAGGACAAGATAAAACAATCTCATCAAACTTTGGAAGATGGAAAATGCATGGAGGAAAGTAACCAAGGTGGGATAATCTGAGGATTAATCCTGGTGGCCCAATACAGGATGAAAGAATTCCAGAGAGAGAACAGTGTAAACTGAAGGCAGGAAATGGACAAACACGAGACGGTCTCTTGGCACTAGGACACTAACCTCTGGATTAAAAAGGGCCCCAGATGCCTTGGACAAGGACTGAAAAAGACCCCATGCCGGAGCTTAAAATTGTCCTGTCAGAACCCTTGGGGCAGAGACTCCTGAAACTCTGAAGGCTGCTGTAATAGCTTGGGAACTTAAGGAGCACATTAAGAGCTAGAAGACACTGACTTCAAAAGTCTCATCTAAATCTGATTTTCAGCCTTGAATTCTGTACCCAACTAAAATGATCAAGTGTGGGAGCAAAACAAAGTTGTCAGGAATGAAACTGACACAAGGTCTTAATCATCTTACCTGGGCTTGAACTGTCTCTCTGGCCAAAATAAAGAAACAAGCCCAGAATGAAGAAAGATGGTGGGTACTGGAAAATGGTACCCACCAGACGAGAGTGACAACGGTAGTTGCCAGGATGGAAGGAAGGCACAGGTGCTGTGCCTCTGGTCCAGACAGCTGCCTGTCCAGGCTGGAGCTGGAGGCTCCATGCCTGCCTGGGATGGTCTCCAGGGGAAAAACCAGAATGGATGGGGTATCTGATACACTTAATCTGTGTAGAAAACGCTACAGAGAAGCTGTGAGAGAATATGGGGAACGTTACTAAGTGAAAAAGAAAGCATCGTTACTGCTATAAATACAGAAAACTCTGAGAAAATAAGCCCACTCCTTAGCCAGCAAAGAACACTATATATATAGCGGCACTAACATAAACACTGAATATTGTTTTTACCAAAATGTGAGTTTTTGAAAGGATAGGGGAAGTGTTGATCATCTAGAGTTAGAAATAAATGGTAAACCTAAGTAGTCAGGAAAGACAGAAAAAGCACATTGTCAGTTAAAAGTTGTCTCTGGAGGGTGGGCCAGGCTGTGTGGTGGGGGCAGGGAATCTATATTGCTTTCTAAATTTTATTGAAGTCTGCTGCTGCTAAGTCGCTTCAGTCGTGTCCGACTGTGTGTGACCCCACCAGGCTCCCCCGTCCCTGGGATCCTCCAGGCAAGAACACTGGAGTGGGGTGCCATTTCCTTCTCCAATGCGTGAAAGTGAAAAGTGAAAGTGAAGTCACTCAGTCGTGTCCGACTCTTGGCAGCCCCGTGGACTGCAGCCTACCAGGCTCTTCCGTCCATGGGATAGTTGATTTATAATGTTAATTATACTGTATAGCAAACTGATTCAGTAACACATATATGTATTTTCCATTACGGTTTATCATAGGATATTGAATATGGTTCTCTGTGTTATACAGTAGGGCCTTGATGTTTATCCATCCTATAGTCCTTAAAATTTTTTACATTTACCTGTGACTGCACTGGGTCTCCTGCTGCGTGCAGGCTCTCTTCAGTTGGGGCGAGTGGGGGCTGCTGTCTAGTCCTGCACAGGCTTCTCACTGCAGTGGCTTCTCCTGTGGAGCACGGCCGCAGAGTGCAGACTTCAGTAGTTGTGACACTCGGGCTCAGCACTTGCAGCTCACAGCTCCAGAGCACAGGCTCGGTAGTTGTGGCACACGGGCTTAGTTGCTCTGTGGCATGTGGGATCTTCCCAGACCAGGGATCAAAACCATGGCCCCAGCGTTGGCAGGACGATTCTTAACTATTGGGCCACCAGGGAAGGCCCGTTCTTTTGAAATTGCTTCATTCTAAGACATGGGGCGTGTCCTTGGAGAAAGTAAAACGAATTATAACATAAACCCAGTGAGTGTGCCCTCCCTTCCCTTCAGTGAGCATGTGCCCAGAGTGTGAGAGATTGGAGGTGGACACGCCGTCTCATGGGTCACACAAAGCTTGCATGGGCTGCCTGCCTAAGCAGGGGTAGCGTGTTCAGCGTGCGTGTTTTTCACATCACTCGGCGCCTGCACGCAAGTGGATGCCTCAAGTGAGGCCAAGAACGTCCTCCGCACTGCGGTGCAGGTGGCTCTGGCTGGCTGTGTGGCACAAGCTCTCACCCTGTTCTGAGGGCTTGGCCGTGCCTGCTGTGCAGCTGCTGTCCTGCACGGTGAGGGGAAACAGAGTCTGTTTACGGACTTCGTGGGTCTGAAGCTGACCTGGGATGACGTTATTAATCAAGTGTTTGTTTCCCCCCCGGCTTCTAGGCATTGAAGTCGATATTGATGTGGAACACGGAGGCAAGAGAAGCCGCCTGACCCCCACCTCTGCAGGCAGTTCCAGCACAGAGGAGAAGTGTAGCTCTCAGCCAAGCAGCTGCTGCTCTGACCCCAGCAAGCCAGACAGGGACGTGGAGGGCACAGCACAGTCTCTGACGGAGCAGATGAATAAGATCGCCCTGGAGTCAGGGGGTCAGCTTGAGGCAAGTGCCCCCCTAACACATCCAGAGCTTCTCCCAGCACCCGAGTCATAGCCCCTCCCCGGCACTCACATGGCCAGCAGAACCCATTTCCGTTGAGTTGTTGGTGGCATTTAAGTTGTCCTGTGAACCCTCCACTAGAACTCTGTAAAGCAGAAGGACTCTTGCTAGTCCTGCGTGCCCTGTCTCTCGCAGAGCTGAGGCTGTGGTCAGATGGCCTGTTGTTCTCATTCTTGTGCTCACTGGGGCTTTGTTTCAGGAACAGATGGAGTCTGATAACTGTTCAGGAGGAGATGATGACTGGACTCATCTGTCTTCAAAAGAGGTGGACCCGTCTACAGGTGAACTGCAGTCTCTACAGATGCCTGAGTCTGAAGGGCCAAGCTCTCTGGATCCTTCCCAGGAAGGACCCACAGGACTGAAGGAAGCTGCACTGTACCCACATCTGCCACCAGGCAAGGGATTTCAGATAGTTGTGTATTACTCCCTTTTCCATTCAGAGCCTCCTATCACTTGCTTCTAGCAACACAGACAGGCATTACCTTCTCTACTGCAGGGCTTGTCTATTGATGTAAGAGAAATCTAGGAGTTGGTTTTGTCCTCTGTGTCTATACTGAGCCTTAGTACGCTCAGCAGTTTTAGTAATTTCTAAAACTTAACACACAGACCCAGAATTATGGAGGCAGATGTGATATGGTGGCAGCACTGGCTCTGGGCACTGCCACGCACTGCTGAAAGTGGACTCGGAGTCCATCTCCACTGTTTGCTCACGGCAAGTGCTAATCTCGGAGCAGGGGTCACAGTCACGGTGCCAGTAGGAGCCAGGCAGGAAGCCATGGTGTAGAGTGGGTGGTGTGGAAGGCAGCAGGGCCGGGTGGAGAGTGGCAGCCTGGAGGACACACACTGAGTAGATGAGGCCACTCACATCCTGCTCTGCTTCATCACTGTCACGTGGCAGGGCCGTTTAAAATGCTATTCAGCTGGAAACCCATCTATGCGCCGAACTCAGCCCTTGGGCTGCCAGTATTTCTCTTCTTTGCCTTGAAGCGGAGAGTGGCAAACTATGGCCTATGGGCCAACAATGACTTTGTCATTTTTATGATGGTTGGAAAGAAGTCAAGATGGGAAAATGAGATGAAATTCAAATCTTGTGTTCATAAATGTAAGTTTTACTGGAACATAGATAGCCATGCTAATTTTTTACCTATTGTGTGGCTGCTTTTATACTTCAACAGCTGAGTTGAATTTTTGTGACAGAGACCAAATAGCCTGCAAAGCAGCTTAAAATATTTACTCTTGATTTTTTACAGAAAAAGCTTGATAGTCCCTGCCTTGGAGGGTCCCTGTGAGGATTAAGACCTTGTAAAAGGGCCAGGTATAGGTCACATTTGGGGCGCAGTGCCTCTTCCTCATAGCTGTCATTACTCTTTCTGGCAGAAGCTGACCCCCGGCTGATTGAGTCCCTCTCCCAGATGCTGTCCATGGGGTTCTCTGATGAAGGTGGCTGGCTCACCAGGCTTCTGCAGACCAAGAATTACGACATCGGGGCTGCCCTGGACACCATCCAGTATTCAAAACACCCACCACCTTTGTGACAATGTTTGCTCACCCATTCTGTGTCCCCTTTCTTGTCTCATAGTCGTGTTGAGTTAGTGTAGAACCCCAGTGCCTCTAAGTCCCAATTTCTCGTCATTCTTCTTTCAGAATCTGGGGGGTGGGGATGCACAAAGCCATTTAGGGCAGTAGAACAAGTGACACGGGGGGAGTTCCAAGGGTGTGAGTGCGGATTCTGAGAAACACTGATCAGCTTCCCATGGATGTCTGGCTCCTTCCAGCCAGGGGACCCCGCCCTGGGGCAGAGCGAGAGACTCCTCGCTGGGGAGGATGTGGAGACCATACTGCATCTTATCCGTACTCTCCCTGCAGGATTACACCAGCAGTCCAGAAGAGATCTTGCGAAATGGCTTTCTGCTTTTTCTTTCTTTTTTAATGACTATAGGACACTGATATGTAACTGATTTTCTGCTAGAAGTTTGATATCCTCTGAATTTAGCTAAAGGATCACCAGCATTCACCCGGGGTGGAAGAGGCTGTCCTGTAGCAATTACAGCTCAGGACTGTGGCTAACATCTGAGAATAAAGAAGGGCTGACAGAGGAACTGATGCTGTTCAGAGTACTGCCTATTTCATAACCACTGTAGTTACCGTTTCCAAACCTGTCAGCTGCTTTTAAAGTTAAGAAAATCGCTTTGTAACCATTCTATTTGTAAACAATTTTAATTAATTAAAGGTATAAGCACTTTAATCAAAGATGGTACAAGAGGTAATCTGTTTGATGGTCATATTTATCGTCGCTTCTTGTAGTTCCCATAAGTCATCCTCAGTCCTACTATTTGAAAGCAACCTGGGGAACCCTGTTTTCAGTGGCACAGAGGTCACTGAATTGAAGGGTTCATGTGACAAATATGTCTACATGAATAACATACTAGTTTCAACTCACAGATCGTCATCAAAGTCCTCTCCAGTTTTAAAAAGGTCACACAGACGCATGAGTGAAGAACGTGCCTGCATCCCTTTGACCAAGGGCACACCCTCTGCCCAGGGGCCTGTGCCCTGTGACTGCTCAGGGATCCTCCCACAGAGCCACTTGGGCCCAGGCATGGGAGTGTGTGTGGTCTGAGGAGACTGGCGTGCACCAGGGAGCCTGCAGAGGCCTCCTTCCCTTGGAGTCTGGGCCCTGGGGGCCCCCTGCTCAGCCTGTGCTGCCTGGATTGGCCTGAGGCCTCTCTGCAGAGGGGTGAGGGGCTCTGTGTCCAAATGTGAGCTGCTTCCAAGACATTGTTCCCACTTAGACATGGTCCTGACCTGCTGGGCAGGACACGGTGGTTCCCCCCGGGGAACAAGCTCCGTGGTGTCCAGGTCCTCACGACTGCTCTCTCTGCCCTTCCCTGCCAGGCCAGCACGGTCCTGCAGGGGAGACATGAGGTGATGGCACGTTCACCCTTCAGAGGAACAGGTGCCCAGCAGCCTCAAGGGACAGGGAGGAGTGGGTCCTGGGCCTGCGCTAGTCTTGGATGGTACCTCTGGGCACTGACAATTGCTGCTCCGTGTTGTCTACTATCCTGTAGGCTGGCAGGCCAGGGATATGCCTTGATTTTGAGATGAAGCAAAACACAGCAAATAAATGCCCTCTCTCTCACTCCAAATTCCATGACTAGGCTTTCCAAAAGAGCAAGACGTTCTCATGTGGTCAGTGGATCTATCTCATGGGACCTTAGAATCAGATGAGGGAGTGCCTGGGTGCTAGCAGGAAGGACCCTACAACCGTCTGGGGACACCATGCGCTCATCGCCAGGCAGGGGAAAGCTCTCTAGCCGTGTCGAGGGTTTTAAAGCTGCAGATACGCGATGTGACTGCCGCTGGGGCCTGGCTTCTCCCTCTCCCTCAGGAAACAAGGGTTCACTGCAAAATGAGTGCCACTGCCTACAAAGGAGTGTGAAAGCAGTGACAGGAGGGGCCCCCAGGCAGCGTGGAAGAGGCTCTGGGCAGCTGTTAGTGATCAGAGGCTGCCAGCTCTCGGGCTGACTTGCTGTGACCTCTTTGGACCTATGCCAGCCTTGATTCCTCACCTTCAAAACAAAACAGGCTGGTGGTGAGCATTAGACAATGCAGTTAAAATGTTTAGCCCAGGGACTGGTACATCAGTAACTGTCACACTCATTATTCTCTAATTTGGAGACTGAGCACTATACCCTTACCTGGGGGTCACAAAGCTAGTTAGTAGCAACACCAAGTTTGATCTCTGCCTCTTGGCTTTGAATGGGTGCTCTCTCCTACAGTCTGAAGCTGGTCAGGTCAACCCTGGCCTATGTTGGTGCAGCACTGACACACGCCTGGCAGAGTTCCTCTGTCTGGACGCCTGTGGCTCCCACGACAGCATAAAGCAAAACCCTCGTTCTGCGGCCTGGAAGGTATGGTGGGGTCTGCTAGGTGTGAAGCATCAATAACAAGAGCAGGTCCTGGGTGAAGAGAGTGCCCCAAATTCACAAGACCCACCTGGGTAAATGAAGGTGGCAGTTCCTCAGAAATGCAGGGCAGGTCCCAAGTTGAACAGTCTGGTGAAGACCTGGCACCCCATGTAGGATGAAGAGGACGGGCCTGATGCAGAAAAGTCCTACTGGTCAACCTCGCTTGTCTCCAAGGCATCAAATTGCCCTTTTGACCCAGTTCACATCAGTAACAGCAGGGAAACAGTGCAAGCCAGAGACAGGAGGTGGCTTAAGACATAACAAGACACATGGGAAGTTGGACTCTGGGGACAGGGGGAGGGTATAAGTCTTGTAATAGTCCAAAAAACAATTAAATCCAGCATGTGCTCCATGGCCACTGGGACACTGACCTTCAAGGACTTCAAGGTGACCTCACAGTTTCTGGAGTCCTGGACATGAGGGCCACATAGAGGCTGGACTGTGCTCTGGTTCCATTTCCTGGCAGAGAAAATGCTGTCAAGAATCTAGTCCTGGGACTACCCTGGTCCAGTGGTAAAGACTTTGCATTCCAATGCAAGGGTGCAGGCTTCAATCCCTGGTCAAGGAGATCACACATGCCTCCTGGCCAAAAAACCAAAACATGAAACAGAAGCAATACTGGAACAAACTCAACAAAGATTTTGTAAATGGTCCATATAAAAAAAAATCTTAACAATGTAAAAAAAAAGATCCAGTCCTCCTTGTAATAATCTATAATGGAAAAGAATTTCAAAAAGAATACATATATGCACACACATATGTATTATTACTACTATATATATATATAACCAAATCACTTTATAAACCTGAAACTAATGCAACATTATAAATCATCTATACTTCAGTAAAATTAAAAAAATACAACCTAGTCCTACCGTTGAGCAGTGGTCTGATCCAGACTTGGTGGTCATCTGCTCTGACACCTTGCCATCCCTTATAGCTTCCCAGATGGCTGCTCAGCTTCTGCCTACTGCCAACAACAGGTTGCCCAATGACATCCAAGGCAGTCCATTTCTCTGCTCTATAGCTTGCAGTTGCTAGAAAGTTCTTATTTTGAACTGGAATCTACCTCCCCAAAGCATCTGCCCTGGAAGAGCCACCCTAAACCTAGATGAGGTGGTCTCTCAGAAAACTCACTGAAATGCAGGTTAAGCTGAGAGAGGAGACCTATGACAATCAGGTCTTTCCTGCTCTCAGCTAAAATCTCCCAGGCCCATTGGCTTCTCTGGCCACACTTCACTTTGTCAACCTTGCCCTTGAGTTCCTCCCTGAGGTCAGCGCAGTCTGGATGTTCTGAATTAAGTGAGACTCCTAAGAGGCGCCTCCACTGGCATTTTGCTCAGCTCCCACCTCTGCGCCTGGTGCCCAGCCTGGCCAGGGGCCTGTGCTGACGGTGCCTCCTGGCTCACAACCCTCAGACTCCCTGCCAACCATGGAAGCCGCCTGTCCGTCCCCAAACCACGGGGCAGTTAGGTGGGGGTGGGTGAGGCTAGATTGGTGACGGGCTTGGCACCTTTTCCTAGGCAGGCCTGTGCTGAACGGAGGGTCTGGCTTTTCTGTCTCAGATGAAGGCTGACTGTTGAAACACACTCCTCCTCCTTTCAGCCCCAGTTCTTTGGAGTCCCTTTCCAGATACTTCAGCCAGCGGTTCTTTGAGGGCTGGAGTGTTTCCTACAGAATTGGGAAGTAAATTTATTTTCAAAAGTAGGCACCTTTACTGAGAATCCCCAGTGCAACGCTGAGGCCCAAGGGCCGCAGGACCCATGCCTACACCACCACCAGGAAAGGAGTTTGACCGGCAGGTCATGGGAGAGAGATATCCTGAACAGAGCACCCGGCACACACCTGGGGAAAGCTTCAAGACACAACTTACCAAGACCTTTGCGAAGGTCCACACTCCCTGGTCCAGTGGTTTCAAATGAAGATGAAGGCATGAAGATGCTCATTAAAGTGTTACCAATAATAGCAAATATTTATAATAGCAGAAGTTTGGTAAATGCCCAATAAGAAGGGAATAAAAGTAAAGTCGCTCAGTCGTGTCGGACTCTTTGCGACCCCATGGACTGTAGCCTACCAAGCTCCTCTGTCCATGGGATTTTCCAGGCAATAGTACTGGAGTGGGTTGCCATTTCCTTCTCCACAAGAAGGGAATAAATATTGGCAAATCCACTATCTTCTGCAGATACTTTTTAAAAATGAAAATAGTTGAAAGCTATATAGCAACACAGAAGATACAAGTGAAAATTCCAGGATGATGCAAACAAGTATTTGTTACAGAAGTGATGGTGAAAGATTAGGTCTGTAAGTAAAGAAACTGAAAGGATAGACTGAAGCATGCAAGAGCTGATGTGTTAAAGTGGTGTGCTGAAGACCATCTCCCCTATTTACAATAAAAATACGAAGAGAGCCTGGAGTGCAGACGCTGCCAGCATGATTCTGTGATCAAAGGCGGAGCTCCTCCAGGGAGCCTGTCAGAGAGTTGTTTGCCCTGTCCCTGGCAGGACAGTGATCTTGTACCATGGCATCCTGGATGTACCAATGGTGTCATCTGCTCAGCCCCTGGAGCTCTGACACACTGCCCACCCAACACTGAGCACCTACTTTGAGGCCTCGGGACAGAACGGCAGCACGTGAGCCTGCTGTGTGGCTCCACCTAGATAAAGGGGACACGGCAACCCAGGCACTCGACAACAGCATCCTTTCCCCGCCCAGGGTGCTTCGGAACAAGGGGAGGAGGACAAGGAGGTGAAGTTCAAGTTAGGATCAGAAGAAAAAGCCAAGCAGCCAGAAGAAAGAGCCCTTTTCATAGTATTGCAAATATTTGTTAACATGGCTGTCTACACACTTATAAAAGGGAAAGGTTTATTCATTTTTGTATCCCCTGCAGCTTTAAGCCAAGTTTTCATCAGTCAGTGACATCAACATCTGTTTACAGAACAAATGATGAATGAATGAACGGAACCTCCTGGTGACAGAGCCGGCTCAGGCAGCTGGGCTGAGGTGGTGCTGCTGGCTTACCTGTGGACTTGCACGGGCAGCCTGCCAAGGACCCACGTTTTCTTCCTCGTTGGCACTTATGGATTCTCCCAGAGACCTTAGGGAAAGATTGTACAACTGTTCTTTGTAAAACGACCAGGAAGATGAAGGACAGTGAAGACGGGAACAGTAGGATGCACAGACTTAACAATGGCTATCGAAGCCTGCTGAGGGGAACTTATTGATTGAACTTATCTCCGTTGTTTCGATGTGACTTGGACATCCTCCAGCGGTTAAGAAGGCAGCTGCTGCTGCTGCTAAGTCGCTTCAGTGGTGTCCGACTCTGTGCGACCCCATGGACGGCAGCCCACCAGGCTCTGCCGTCCCCGGGATCTCCAGGCAAGAACACTGGAGTGGGTTGCCATTTCCTTCTCCAATGCATGAAAGTGAAAAGTGAAAGTGAAGTCGCTCAGTCGTGTCTGACTCTTAGCGACCCCATGGACTGCAGCCCACCAGGCTCCTCCGTCCATGGGATTTTCCAGGCAAAAGTACTGGAGTGGGGTGCCATCGCCTTCTCCGTCAGAAGGCAGAGGGACCATTTGTTCCTTGGAGCAACAGGAAAAGTAACACAGGGCAGAAGGGGCGCTCTTCACTCAGAGACCAGAGCTGGTATCGTGGCTTTGCCAAAGACTGGCTGTCACAGACCGTGTGACTCTGGGTACATCACTGTATCCCAGTTTCCTTACGTACAAATGGGGATAATAACGCAAGAGGACTGTGAAGATAAATGAGACAACACATGTGCACCTGCCCTGCTCAGGGCCTGAATAGAGACTAGTTCAGCTGAACTCTGACAGTCCCTCCCATCAGCAGCGGCGATGTCCCCACTGCAGAGGGTCATAGGAGTGTCTTTACAGTTGTGTGGTATCTCAACCGCTACGAGATAAGGCCTTTTCCTCAGTCAGATGTATCTTCACCCACCCTCCCAGGGATAGCAGGGGTCGTTCATCACACAGAGAGCACAGTGAGGTGCTGGAGCCTCTGCAGCCTCGAGTGGAGCCGGATGGCCAACTAAAACACGCATTGTTCAAGGGCTGAAGGCTAGCACTGAAGCCGCAACCACCCATGTCCGACAGGGCTGCTACCTCACACGATCACAATGGAACTCTCTCTACTGACCTACAGTGGAAACCCAAGTCCACCAAATGTGGGCACCTCTATGTCAGTTTCTTCATTTGTAAACCAAAGCCAATGATCCTCATGGGGTGACGAGCAAGATGAAATGAGGTCATGCATGTCAAATGCCTACACTGGATACCCCAGTCCAGCTGAGCAGTGTCCTGTCTGCTACTGACCAGAACTCTGCTCACCATACTATGATCTGGGAACTCAGCTCCATCAACTACAGAACCTCTCTCTGCAATATGAAGGTATGGTCTGTCTTCTCACTTCTATTGTTACCCTGAGAACTGGGCATCTACTATTTCTCAGTAGGTGGTTTCTCTTTTCTCCAGCTACATTTTAGTTCTTGCCTTTGTTTTCCATGTTCTGTAGTTTCATTATGTTGTTGTGTCAAAGGGTGGATTTTATCTTTTAAAATTAACTTATTGAGGTATAATTTATAATTAAATTATCCTAAAATGTACCAAATTAAGTGTTGGTACATCAGATGAGTTTGGTAAAGTATATTTTTGAAACTATTACTCCAGTCAAGATATAGAAAATTTATTGATATATAATTAGCAAGATTTAGAAAATTTTCATCACCCTAAAATTCCCTTATCTGCCCTTGTAGGTGAGAACCACTCATCCTTACAAGTATCTGGTCTTTTGTGTCTGACATCTTTCACTTAGCAACGTGTGTGAAGTTTGCCCATGTCATTTTTGTTGCTGAGTAGTATTCTACTGTATGAAAATACCACAAAATGTATATTCAAAATCACACTGTCTTGATTGCTGTGGAGTTACACTAAATCTTGAAATCAGGTTGTAGAAGTCCTCCAGTTTTGTTATCAAAACCGATGTGGCAATTGCATTTCTATATAAATTTTAGGATCAGTTTGTCAATTTCATAAAAAAAAAAGACACAACTGCTGGAATTTTGACTGGGATTGAGATGACTCTATAGATCAATTTAGGATGAACTGACATCATGACAATGCTGAATGTTCTAATCCATGAACATATTTCATCATTTAGATCTTTTTAAAACTTCTCTCAGCAAAGTTGTGTAATTTTTACTGAAAATATCTTGCACATTTTTGGGTTATTATTTATCCCTAAGTATCCTGTTTTTTGATGGTATCATAAATGGTATTTGATTTTTAAAATTGTTTTCCAACTATTCACTGCAATTATATAAAAATAAAATTTAGTTTTGTATATTGACCATGTATCCTTGTGATTTTGCTAAATTATTAGTTCTAGTAGCTTTTGGATAGGTTCATTAGGATCCGCTACAGACACAATGTTTTTATCCAGTTTGGGATTAGATGCACTTCCTGAATCTAAGAATGTGAGCCCTTTGATTCTAGAAAAAGTTCTGTCCATTTCTGCAAACACTGCCTTTTCCCATTCTTTTTATTATCTCTTGCTGGAACTCGTCTCTGTGTCTTTCCTGTCTCTGAACTTTCATATTTTCTACCTTTCTGTCTTATTCACCTTGACAGTGTGAATCATTTCTTCAGATTTATCTTCCATTTCACCAATTCTCTCTTTAGTTGCACTTAATCGGCTTACTAAGTCCACTAAACTGTTTTTAAAAAGACTTACTTATGTACTTACACTTTGGCTGTGCTGGGTCTCTGTTGCTGCGCTTGGGCTTTCTCTGCTTGCGGTGCGCGGGGCTCCTTCACTGTGGGGCGTGGCTTCTCCCCGCGGTGGCTTCTCCTGCTGCAGAGCACAGGCTCTAGGCATGCAGGCTCCCTGCGTTGCCTCCTGTGGGCTCCAGAGCACAGGCTCAGCAGCTGTGGTGCAGGGCCTGAGTGCTCCGACACGTGGGATCTCCCAGTACCAGGGGCCGAACTAGTGTCTCTTGCAAGGCGAAGTCTCAACCACTGGGCCAACACGGAAGCCACTAAACTTTTAATTTCAGTGACCAAACTTTTCATTTCTACAAACTTTTTGGTTGTTCTTTAAAAAAGTGGTTATTTTTTTAAAGTCTCTTGCTCTTCCTATATCAACCAAACTCATTTAATTTCATTAAATATATTAGACATACAATATTATGTATTCTGAACTCTTTTTGGATCTGACTTCTCTGTCATTTCTGCTGTCTCTTGCTCACGGCGACATGCTTCCTTAAGTAAGTTAAATGATCTTTAACTTTGGGTATATGCCACTTGGAATTTTATATATCCTTTGATGCCTGGGTTGAAGCTGTATTGCTCCAAAAAGGAGCTACATTTATCTCTGCTTCCTGGGACAATTTAAAAATCAGTTTGAAGGGCTTCCCTGGTGGCTCAGTGGTAAACAATCTGCCTGCCAATGCAGGAGACATGGGTTTGATCCCTGGTCTGGGAAGATCCCCCGGGTCATGGAGCAACTAAGCCTGTCTGCCACAACTATTGAGTCTGTGTTTTGGAGCTTGGGAGCTACTAAAGCCCACACACCCTAGATTCCATGCTCTGCAACAGGAGAATCAGCCGCGACAAGAAGCCCACACACTGCCACTATAGAGAGCAGCCCCTGGCTTGCTGCGACGAGAGAAAAGCCTGTGCAGCAACGGAGACCCAGCACAGTCGATAAAATAAACTAAGTCCTCAGCTTGAGACTTTTCACACAGCATGTGTAAAAGGGTGAAAGGTCACGTGACAGCATCTTTGTGTTTACACAAGCCTGGAGCAGTGTTTCCCCTCTTCAGCCAGTGCCAAGGGCAAGACAGGCTGGGTCAACCTACCTCGGAGGGGTGCACTTCTAGGTCATTTGTACACCAGGGGTGCAGTCCTCTGGGCACTCAGCTCTACGTGGTGGTCTCCGACTGACCTTCCCACACTGGCCAGACTTTGTCTGTCTCCTGCCCCCCTCCCAGCTACATGGAAGCTGCAGGGCAACAGGTTTCAAACGCCCCAGCAGCCCAGCTTATTCTCTGGATTTTGGCTTTTGCTTCATTTTTGATCTCTGATGGCTACTTACCTTCTTGTCATCTCGTCAGTGCCTTTAAAATATCGTGGCTGGCATTTGAAAATTAACTTCAGTGGGAAGATTGTTCAGTATCTAATTGCCATGTTGTTAGAATGGAAATCTAAGGGATTTCTCCATCATATACTCCCACCATCCACTCGAGATGAAAACAGGGCCAGATAACCAGGCCTCCCTCAAACTATCATACCTGAGTGACATCTCCGAAATCTGTCCCTGCAGCAGGTTTAATTTTTGGACATGGCGTCTACAGTCAGCACCAGAGCCCTCACCGTAAGCCTGAGAAACAAACATAGATATGAGTTTAAAAAGTATTGACAGAATGCTGAGAAACAGACCCATTCGAGACACAACTCAGGGAGGGTAAAAATGTACTGTGCAAGGCCTGAAGCACCATGCAGGAACTCAAACAATGATTGCCATTTCTGCAGGGATTTACAAACTAACAGTCTCAGTGACTAATTTCAGTCAATCTGGCTGCCCACCATCACCCTGAATTTTACATGTCAAATCCAAACTCAACCCAAACCCCACACAAATTGGTTAATAAACATAAGGAATTCAGAAGAGAAGTAACGCAAATTGCCAATAAACATGAAATGATACTTAACCCTCACTCATAATCAAAACAACATAAAACAGACGAGATACATATTTTTCACTTAGTAGTCACTCACTTGTTCAATACATATTTATTAAGTACCTATTATGTGCCAGGACGAGAACTAGGTAAGGACAATACAAGAGTGTATAAGCATCACTGTCATCACGGAGCTCTGCAGTGTAAGAGACAGATAACAAGCACAGAAGACACCTTTACGGCCAGCAGATGGTGAGAAGCGCTACACAGGAAAGCAAGGCAATGCAGTGGGCGTGGGCAGAGGGGAGACACAGTAGGTAATTTTATACGAGGTGTTCAAGAGGTCCACGAGTGGATCACTGAGAGGGTAACATCTGAGCACAAAACAGGAAGATAAGCGGGAACAAATCATGTAGATAGCAGAAGCAATGAAACAGAAAGGAGTGCAAACACCTTGAGCCTGGCATTTTGGAGAAACAGCGAAGAGGCCAAGTGGCTGGAGTTGAATGGTCTAGGGCAAAGAGGGTAGGAGATGAGGTTTGAGGGTGCAGGCCCTGTTAAAGGAAAAGTCAGCCTTATGGGCATGAGATCTGCTCTGCTCTCTTTCTTGAAATTCTTAATAATCTCATCTTTGAACCTGTGTTGTATAAGTGAAGTCTGATGAGATGATGAAACATGCTTCTAAGTCGTGGACAGCGAATGTGCCCACCGTTCTTTGCCACTCTGTTTGCACAGGGCATGCCCAATGCCCCTGCGGCACAGAGTCCCAGTGAGCCCGCAGGGCGTGAGAGCCCAGTGAGGCTCCAGGCATGGGTGGCGTGCGCTGCCTGTGCCTAAGTCCGGGAGGGGCACCTGTGCCTGAGGGGCCAGGGCTCCCAGGGGGACCAGAACCTGCTTTAGCTGCAGAAAGAAGACAAGGGTATTCCACTAAAAGCATCAACAACCAAGTAAACCTATCATATCTCTTCTTACCCCTATTACCTCCCTGGAATAGCCTGTGCTGAAAACGCCACAGAAAATGGGAGAGAAGCACAATCCACAGTTCCTCTTCTTCTCGGTACTTCCTGACTAATCAGTGAGTGGAAGGTTGAGAGTGTACGTAGAATGTGTGTGAGTCAAGCAACGAGGTAAAAATAGTTGAGTTAATTTTGTGCAACATCTCCACTCTTAAGAATAAAATATGTAGGCATATATGAGCTACAAAAGAAAAACTGCAATTTTGATCATTCTACATGTGTACTAAATGCTCTTATATTATTCTGTATATGTTCCACATACGTACTAAATGTTCTTAGCATTTAAAACCAGTGTTGCACAGTCTAAATGGTATTGCACTATTTAAATGTTAGCTTTTAACATGTTAAAATGTTGGTTAACACTAGCATTTAGTTAGTTTTTCTTTACACAGGAACAAATCATACAGTAAATTAAAAAAATACCAAATAGGGACTTTCCTAGCGGTCCAGTGGCTAAGGCCCGAGTCCTATCCCTGGTGGGGGAACTGGATCCCACATGCTTCAACTGAAAGACCCTGCATGCTGCAACTAAGACCTAGAGCAGTCAAATTACTTAATAAATAGAAATAAATATTTAAACCATTAGTAAATAAAAAACATTAGGAAAAGTCAGGAGATCATGAAAGAAGGGCTTAATATTTGGAACCTTTAATAGCAGTTTTTTTCTGCTTTTGCAAAGGGGCCCCACATTTCCATTTTACACTGTCTCCTGCCCCGTCCAGGCCCTGTCTGAAGGCACATATATGTTACTCCAACCTGGAAGGTCTGACATGATCCTGCGCATGTAGGACCCTTTGGCCGTGGTGCTGAGACTGTATGGCTGAAACAGGTGACCAGTCAGGAGGGGGCTGCAAATACCGCGGCAACTCAGCCTGCTGTGATAACAAGTGGGCACAACGTGGGTACGTTTTGACTGCATTTGCTGAGGGATCACGTGAAGAGTATAAAAGAAAAAGAAGAGTCAGGGATGAGTTCAAGGTTTGTAGCCCAAACAACCAGAAAGAGAGACTGGGCAGTTAAGAGATGGGGATGACTGTGGGAAAAGCAGGTAGGTGAAAGGGAGGGGAGGGCTCATTTGGGAATATAGGTTTGGGGTGCTTGTTAGATATCCAGCAGAGAGGTAAGTGGCTGGAAGCATATACAAGTTCACTGGCAGGCCGTGGGTCTGACACAGACACTTGAGAATTGTCAGACTGTCTTATCTCAGACCACTAAGGGAATGACTGTAGCTAGAGAAGAGGTGAAAAACAAAGCAAAAATCTGAGTCCCAGAGCACTCCAAAGTCTAGAAGACGAGGAGATGGGAGAAACTGGCAAAGAGGACTGAAACACCAGCTGGGAAGACGGGAGGAAAACCAGGGGCAGGGCGACTGGAGCCCAGGAGAAGACTCCAAGGAGGAGGAGGAGGGGAAAAACTCTGACAAATGCCGCCAATAAGCCACGTCACCTGAGGACTGAGAACCAACCCTTGATGACTTGGACATGAACAATTTTAGTAGACTGGTGGGGAGTGAAATCCCATTTTGGGCAAGTTCAACTGAGAATGGGAGGAGACGAACTGGAGAGAGTAAAGGCAAAATTTAAAAAGATTGATAACTGACTTATGATTGCCAAGAGGGAGTAGGGTGGGGAAGGGCTGGACTGGGAGTTCAGGGTTAGTGGGTGTAAACTATTACATATAGAATGGATCAACAATAGTGCTCTACTGTACAGCACAGGGAAGTATATTCAATATCCTGTGATAAACCATAATGGAAAATATGAAAAAGGATGGATGTGTGTGTGTGTGTGTATACACACACATACAGTTTCTGCAAATAACTGCATCACTTTGCTGTACAGCATAAATGAACCCAATATTGTAATTCAACTATACTTTAGTGAAATAAATTGAAAAATAAATTCCCAAAAGACTGACAACTTATGTATGGCATAACTGGGAGGGTGCGTGCTCTCTTGCATGGCAGAAACTGCTCTCTGAACGCTGAAATGCATTCTCTCCTCATCTGAGAGCAGACCAGACTACACTTTCCAGTCTTTCTGGCAGTCAGCTGTGGCCATGAGACTAGGTTCCTTCCACTGGAATGTGAACCACTTCCAGATTCTTCCTGGGTAGCGTCTTCCTCATCTTGCACCTTCAGGGCCTTGCGGCAGCAGGAGATAAGCCTCAGGGAATAGCAGAACCTCAAGATGACAGGTGCCAGGGGCCCCCGAATGATCACACCACGTACAGCTGCCCTGCTGATCTCAAACTCTCCCAGGACTGTTCAAAATAGCAAGAGAAACAACTTCTATTGTGTTAAGCCACAATCGTGGTGCCTGTTTGTTAATGTGGCCTAGTCAGTCCTAAGCCACACGCCACTGCATAAGCATGGGAGGCGCTGAGGAAGGCAAACCTTCCTCAAGAATTCAGAAATACAGGCTGATATCTAAAACGTGTACAGTCATCAGCCAGCCTCCTGACTTCTGAGACCCCATCTCAAGGTAGGCCTCAGCTGCCCTACTCACCGACAGATGACCTAACTGTCCCCACTCCTACCCATCCCAAGTGACAGGAAACAGAGGTGGATATCTGAGTCAACCGTGTCAATCAGATTATTTCTCCCAGGACTTTATAACTGGGATTCAGCTTTCAGTTGGTTTGAAATGAGATTCTGTGGTCTGTGAGTGGAGTATGTTACTGTGATCTGGAAAGAGAGAGAAAGGAAAGGAAAGCTAGAAAGGGAGAGGAGGAGGGAGGTACAGTGAGAAACTCGGTGAAGGGAGGAGGAGGGAGGGAAAAGAAGATGCTTGTGTGGCTGGCAGCTCTTCAGGTCTTGGGGTTGGTTCTTCAAAGGGTCAAGGGCAGTTCTTCCCTTGATCCCCACAAGATATCCCAGTACCTTGCCAGTGCATTTAAAATTTTGCTGAAGTGTTTTTTCCTATAATCTGCAACTAAGAGAACCTTGGTTGAAAGAATTCCTCTGATTTAACTTGTAGGAATTTGTCCTAAGGAAATAATTGGTCCAGTAAAGAAAGAGGTATTTGTAAGAAGCTTCACTACAGAGTTCCCTGGTGGATTAGACAGTAAAAAATCTGCATGCAATGCAGGAGACCTGGGTTCAATCCCTGGATCGGGAAGATCCCCTGGAGAAGGGAATGGCAATCCACTCCAGTATTCTTGCCTGGAGAATTCCATGGACAGAGGAGCATTGTGGGCTACAGTCCATGGGGTCACAAAGAGTCGGACATGATTGAACGACTACACTTTCTTTTACTACAGAGTTGTTCATAATAATGAAAATTAAAATCAACCTAAGTGCCCATCAATGTGGGGCTGGTCATTTATTCATTCAACAGACATTCCTCGAGCGAGCACTATCTCACAGGCACTGTGCTAGGTACCAAAAGTATACAGTAAAATGTCGGAAAAAAGGGTATATGTGTGTCCATCAACAGATGAATGGATACAGAAGATGTGAAGTGTGTGGGTGTATGTCTGTATATATAAATCTAATGGATTATTACTCAGTCATAAAAATGAAATATTGCCATTTGCAACAACATGGGTAGACCCAGAATGTATCATACTGAGTGAAGCAAGTCAAAGACAAATAGTATATGACATGACTTATATGTGCAATCTAGAAATAATACAAATGAACTTATTTACAAAACAGAAACAGACTCACAGACATAGAAAACAAACTTATGGTTACCAAAAGAGGGGGAGAAGAATAAATTAGGAATATGGGATTAACAGATATACACCACTACATATAAACAAGGATTTATTATATAGCATAGGGAACTACATTCAATTTCTTGTAATAATTCGTAATGGAAAAGAATAGGAAAAAAATATGTATAAGTAAATCACTTTGCTATATACCTGAAACTAACATAATACTGCAAATCAACTATACCTCAATTTTTTAAAAAATGTATATAAATAAAAGAGGCAAAGCGTTTACTCTCAAGGACCTACAGTCTGAGACGGACAATACTCACATAAACACACTTGAATATATTTCTGATGGGGAAGCGAGATTAACTAGGGGATGCCTCAACAACAAGCACACAGAGGGAAGCAGGTCTGGATTGTTTCAAGGTCAGAGGGAAAAACCCCTGCAGCTGAAGGACGAGAATGATGCGACGAGGCTGCAGAGGTAGAATCAAGGGTTGGAGCAGGTGAACAAAGGGCTCAGTGAGGAGACTGTGGTATTAGAAATCAGGTGGGTCAGTAAGAACAGACTTAGAAAAAAACCGTAATCTGGGTGAAAAAATTGGGCTAATAAGAGCACTTACAATATGCTCCCTTCAGTCCATGTGCTCTTTCACCTCCTGACTACCTTCACACCCTGCTCGTCCGTTCTCACACCCTTGGATCCCTAACAGCTGTCTGTCCATCCCCGGTTAGGTCTGATTACTCTTACAGACTCTGCACTCTCCTCTCATTGTACTCAGTTTAATTTTAAATTACATGTGTGGTTTTAGTTTCTCTTCCCCTTTCACAAGGGCAGATCTGTACAGGCAATAAGGACACCTTCTTACCTTTCACTGTTTCCCATGCCTACACATAGAAGGTACTCAGTAAATACTGACTGACTGAATAAACACAGGAAGGTCACTTTCCAGGCACTGCTCCATCCACTTCACTTCCTGAAGGAAGATGATCTTAAGGAGCAGGAGCTCTGTATCTAATGAACCTGAGTCAATAATGAACACTGGGTTCCATGAGAAACATACTTCTGCATGGCTGGGTCCTACCTGCTTTCTGGTAAGGGTATTAGACACCCTGCTTCTTGGGACTCACCTGCAAAAATGACTGCTTCTTTCCACAAGCTTTGCATGTCCACTTGAGACTCTTTTTCACCTATAATGAAATTTCAGAAATAGAGCTACAATAATTATTTGAAACAGTTGGAACTGGATCAGAAATAGTAATTTAAAGAGATCAGTGGAAAAGAATAGAGTCTAGAAACAAACCAACACATGTATGAAAATTTAGTATATTATAAAGGTGAAGAAAGAAGAGCCTATTTAATAAGTGGTTCTGGGAAACTGGGTATCCATATATTAATAAACAAAATCAAATTAGATCTCTACTATCTGTTATTCTCAAAAAACTCCATAACATTTCAAGTCTTGATAAATCTGACTAGATGGGGTGTCTCTCAACATAATAAAATGGCTTACTTCCAGCTCTAAAGCTGCAGAATCACCATGAGCAGACCCATGAAAGTCAAGAACAAGTCAAAGATTTGCACTATTATTTACTGTCTTTTCGGATGTGCTAACCAATAGAATTGGAAAAGAGAAAGTAATTAAGAGGTATGAAAACGGAGGGAAAAAAACTAACCTTATTTATGAATATTATGATTTATTTCTTTAAAACTGAAGATAATCAAATGAAAAACTACTAAAACCAGTAAGACAATATATTAACATAGGCGCTAGGTAGAAAATGAATGTATCTTCAAAAATTAATATTGTTTATAAGCAAACATATAGTTAGAAGAGATAATGAAAAAAAAGTCCATTTATAATGGCAACAAAGAAAATGTTACCAAGAGGCACCAAAGGTGCTTTAACAGGTGGAATGAGGGCTTCCCTGGTGGTCCAGCAGTTAAGAATCCGCCTGCCAACGCAGGGGAGACCATTGACCCCTGGTCTGGGACAACTCCACAGCCTCAGAGCAACTAGGCCTCTGCACAACTAGACCTGTGCTCTGCAACTGCTTTAGCCTGCCCCGCTACAGCCCACACTCTGCAACAAGAGAAGCCAAGGCAATGAAGACCCAGCGCAGCCAAAAGCAAATTAATACTAACAATAAAAACTCTTTAGAAAAGAGATAGCATGCTTAACATCATGAAGATGTTTAGGTTGATTCATAAAAATAAATACAATTGAAACAAAAATCATCGGGTCTTTTGGAGAACTACCTAAAAGGATTCTAGAGAGGACAAACAACATCTATTACAAATTTAAGTGGGTATAATCCTAAGATTCTACTTTTCAGCATCTACTTTCAAACACCATAAAACTATTGTGTACTTTCTATAGCTACATATACAAGTAAGACATGCAATACAAAATAATAAAAGCTCTGGAAGGACAAGCAGTAACTGACTAGCTCTGAGGGGCTAGAAAGAGCGAGGGAGAGAGAGAATACGGTATAAAAGGATCTTTGCAATTGGACAGGCCTAGCAGAGGAGCTTTGGAGAAGGAAATGGCAACCCACTCCAGTGTTCTTGCCTGGAGAATCCCAGGGACGGGGAGCCTGGTGCGCTGCCGTCTGTGCGGTCGCACAGTCGGACACGACTGAAGCGACTTAGCAGCAGCAGCAGCAGCAGCAGCAGCAGCAGCAGCAGCAGCAGCAGCAGCAGCAGCAGAGGAGCTTGGCCGGCTAGTCCTCGGGGTCGCAAACAGTCGGAAGCGACTGAGCACGCCTGTACTGGGTCTTCCTAGTAGTTCCAGCTAGCGGGAGCTACTCTAGTTGTGGTGCCAGGGTTTTTCATGGCGGTAGCTTCTCTGTTGCAGAGCATAGGCTCTAGAGCTCCTGGACTCACAGCTGTAGCTCATGGGGCCCAGAAGTTTTGGCACATGGGCTTAAGCGCTTGGAGGCATGTGGAATCTTCCCCAACCAGGAAACAAACCCCTGTACCCTGCATTTGCAGGCGGATTCTGACCCACTGTACCACCAGGGAAGTCCTGGTTTCTACAAATCTTACATCCAAAAAGCAAAATGCTCCCCAAAGGCCACAACAACGGGTATGGAGAAGTGACATCAATAAAACCTAATTCTCACAACTGATACCATCACTTGTCCAGGCCTCAAGCACACTCCGCAACCCCACGAGACTGAGCCCATGTCTGCGAGCAGGGCGTGAGGAAAAGGTCTAGCCTCTCAAGGCTCCACCTCGTCTCGCCCGCCATCCCCGCGCTCGGGGGAGGGGAGGCCCCACCTGGTGAGCCTGGAAAAGGCTGCAACAGCAGCAACGAAGGACCCGCGCCTGCTGAGGTGCCATCGCGACGCCCTCGCCCCTGCGTTTTCGCCGGCTTCCGGTCCGCCGCGGCCCCGCCCTTCACGCGCTCGGTGCGCTCAAGCCTCGGCCCCGCCTCCTACGCGCGTGCGCCTTGGGCTCCGGCCCGCCTGCGCACCTCTGCAGGTGGGATGTCCAGCGTTTGTCAGCGGTCAGCTGGGATCCTGGGCGCCCTCAGGAGTCGGGTATCTGTGCTGCGAGTTGGGCACTGTTTGGAATTTTCGTTAGTCAGGTCACCGGTTCTCCGTCTGAGCCCGGACTCCCTGGGAATGTTCAAGTTGGTGGGGCGGGGTCTCCAGCCGGCTCTTGGGGTCTGGTCTTTCCGGGTCCCATTTCTTCTGCCTCTTCAGGTAGGGGAAGAGCAAGCCGGAGGTCTCCTCCCTTCTCCGGCCGACTCCCTGGGCCCACGGTTGGAATTTGCAGGACCTCTGATCAAAGGTGGTGAGTTAACGTTTGAGCCGGAGCGCCGAGAATCCTGCGGAAATAGGCAGTTCACCAGCCCTACGCTATTCCGAGAGGGAAACTGAAACGCCCGCCGGTTGAAAACGAAATCAGTCCTTCCTGCAATCCCAGGAAAGCTCTGCTCTGAAAGATGAAGACCAAGTCCCGTTTGGAGCAGAGGGGAAAGATTGCATCCCTCATGTCCCAACCTCACCGGGACCCTAACGCCATTCCGCCAAGACATTACCACGTGCCTGACAATATAAATCATCTTGTTAAAATTTAAAACGCCCAGTCGTGACAAGGCTGGGGTTAGAGAGGAACCTTTCTTATAGGATGCTGGTAAAAGGGGAAAACAATCTGGCGTTTATCTCGATCCAAAGAATAATCTGAATCACCCAAATGTATTATTTATGCACGAATGTTAACCGAAGTATAACAGGAAAAAAGTGGAAATAAGTATTCTGAAGAATGGACCATCATGCAGGTCCATTACAGAGTTTGAAGTGAAAATGCTAGCATGTGTATTGTTAGGAAGCAAGGAAGTTACCAAGTATACACAATAGCAGTTAGGTAAAACCAAGCATTATTTGTTTACATATAATGTGCATGGGCAAGGGTTATAAATGCCTTTTTATAAGTGATTTAAAATTTTTAATATTTTCCAAATTTTGCACAATAGCATATATTAGAAAAAGCCAGTTAACTTAAAAAATTATGTTTGAGACTGACTATACAGTGACTGGAGCCACCTATGACCACCTGTGCGTCAACCGGACCCCCTTCCACCCCCCAGCCAAACTACAACTTCTACAGCAGTCAGGACTTGGTCAATGACTACCAGTTGCCCACCTTTTTAGACTTCTCCACCAATCAAGAGGAAGCCGATTATGCGCCCCAAACCAAACACATAAGGCATCCTGCTTCCCCACCAGCAGCCTCTGATCAGAGCATACCTGAAGCCCTCCCTTGCTTTCACCATAAGGCGTTCCCACTCTTCTGACTACCTTTTAGTCTCTGCCAAACACAGGTAATGGTGGCTGACTTCTCTTCTATAGCAAGCTCTTGATAAATGGTTCCTGTTCTCATTTGGGTGGTTTTTGTTTATCTCCAAGTCTCATCATTGTGGATGAGAGTTTCTGGCAGCTACAAAGAATGTTTTGTGGTTAATGAAAAGGGCAGAATAAAAATTTCATAAATGATGTGAGTTCAACTTTGAAAAAGATAAATACAGGGGAAAAAACACCAAAATAATGACTAATGAATAGTAGTCTTAAATACTAAGAAAAGTTGTTTTTCTACTGTTGTGTATTTTTCCCTTTTTCTGCAACAAACATGTAATCCTTTAAAATTCATATGCATATTTTTTTCTTGGAAATTATAAGAATGACTCGATGAATAGTTTGGTACAACAGATCACTTGGTAAGGAGTTTTAAAATATACACTGTTTACTTACAGAATCCAAATATATTTAAAACTTTATTATCCACATATTGTTTAGTGTTACTGTTCTTGTTATTGGGCCTCCCTAATAGCTCAGTTGGTAAAGAATCCACCATTAATGCAGGAAATGTTCTTGTTATTAAACATTTTGACTATCATGCCAGGTTAAATGATTAACAGATGAAAGTATATTGTGTATTTTTATACACTTATCACATAAAAAGGCTAATGTCCTCTTTTATATTGTTTACTTTCTTCAGTATACTCTCAGATTTATACTTCTACATGGTGTATAAAACATTTATTTACATTCCAAATTATTTAAATCTTTCTAATTGATTATAACCAATTTGATTTTAAACTGCCAATTTCATGGAATTCTTATGTATATGCTTAGTTTCATTATGGCCAAGAACTATAATTTCATTACAGTCTTTCTGGCAGTAAATCCTTTGAAATTAATTTATGACAAAGCATGTAGTCAGCTTGTGTAAACACTAGAAAGGAAATTACATTACCGACTTGTTAAGAAAGAAAAGTTGTTACGTTTCCTTGATGTCGTTTTGCTGTATTTATTGAAAAGTGACTCAGCAGTTGTGCACAAGGTAAAATCATGGGGGCTTTTATTTTCAAAAACATCGATAAAATCTAAAGAGCTATAAAATAGATTAGTACCTGGAGCTGCGGAGGGAGGGGGGATACAGGCGTTGGCAGCACATGGGCAGGAGGGGTCTTTCTGGGGTGATGGAAATATTCTAAAGTTGAATTGTGGCGATGGCTGCACAGCTCTCAGTTTACTAGCAATCACTGAATTGTAGCTTCAAACAACTGAATTTTATGGTATGTAAGTTTTGCTTCAATAAGGCTATTCAATTAAGAAACCAAACGAGCCACAGAGATGTTATCTTTTAGTAAAAATGAGGGGTGACTGTGTTGGGGGCAAATACTGGACATGATCATCAGCTCCTGCTGCAAAGCTAGGGGGTCGTCTTGGCTCAGCCTGTTGCGCACGTCCCTACATTCTGCTTCCTGAACCCAGAGGCTTACTGCAGCCAGGCCTGAGCACATGGCTCCTACCTCTAGACCCTGGCTGTTGGCCCCCGCAGAGCAGGTCTTCTCTGTGGGTGCAGCTCTGCGCACGCCCTGCCCGGTCTGCATCAGCAGCTTCCGTGTCCCCGTCCTGCCTGGGGTCTTGAAACCTCACTTCCTGTGAGAGACTTAAGTGTTGGGAACTTCTGGAGTACGGCTTCAGCCCCATACCTGCCTGGGGAGAAGCCAGGAGGCTGAAGCAGTGGTTGAGGGTCACATTAATTCTCTATACACAGTGTGGTTTTTCATTCTTTCAGGGATTTATTAAGGCATTGAGCATAGTGTGATTCTTTTTAGCCAACTGAAATGAATACAAGGAGACATATCAGGACCCGAGGGATATGTTTTTAAGGTTAATGGTGAGGATGACGAGCTGAAAGAGAATTGAGAGGAACACCTGTGCTGGAGGTAACCCACCCTGATGCAGTGGATGCTTTCTGCCCGTGTCCTCAACCAGAAGCAGGCTCAGGGCTCCTGGAAGGCATCTCGAAGCTCTCACCACGTTGGTGCCCAACAGGCACACCACCTCCCTACCTGGTGCCCAGTGGCAGGAAAGCCCCCAGAGCACGCAGCTGCAGGGGAGGAGGAGGAGGAGGACAGGGTGTGGCCTGGCCACAGTGCAGGGCAAGCAAGGGCAGATCATAGAGCCCCCGACACTGCAGGGCCCAGGAGGCCCAAGGTAGAATGAGGGGCTGGGCACCCCCTGCCTTGGCCCCAACTGTGACTGTTCAGCCTTCTTTCTATTTACAACTCAATTCTGGGGAGAACTGGAGGGATGTGTCCTTAAGGAGAAAACAAAGGGAAGGAGGGAAGAGAGGCCAGTCCGCAGGCCTTGGAGCCCTCAGCCCAAAACCACAGACTGCTCATGGTCACTGGAGGTGCTAAACTGTCTCTCTACCTTCCTGTGGTCCTTGATCTTGAGTCCAATGTCTACCCTCTTCTCAAAGAAGTTCACCAGCACAGACTCTGTCAGGATGGAGGCCAGGATCTGCTCGAATGAGATGCACCAGTCTGTGTCAACGGTACCCCCACCGTGGGTGGTGGCCACAGGGCTGCGAGCCTCCCCGCCCACCAGCACTGTGTCGTCAGCCAGGTCTTCACACTGCAGGGAGCCAGCGCTGACCACGGAGTAGGAGGATATGGACATGTCGTCTTTGGTTTCGTCATCAGACAGAGGCTGGGAGGGAGAGCCCCGGCCCTCACCGCCGCCCCCTTCACCCACCACCTGGCTCTCCTGTGGTGTTTTCCCAAGGTGGGTGTCTCCACCTGCTTTGGCTTGGGGGTCCCCTGCAGCTGGTGGCTGAAGTTCCCAGGCAGGGTCTTGAGGGGGGTCTGGGGCTGCTGACTCATCCTCATCGGGGGCACTGTCCCTGGACTTTCTGCCTGGCCATGCAGAAAACCTCTTCCCCACCTCCCCGATGCGGAGTAACAGGCTGGCCACCGTGGCAATAGCGTGGTACAAGTCCTGCTCCATGGGGTCTTCACTGAACATGTTGTAAAGTGTCTTGCACAGCTCAATGAATTGCTCCTTTTGAGGGGGAAAACAGAAAAGGGACAGGGAGATGATAAAAGATGGGCCAGGCTACCTCCGATCAGTCAGTCTCACAATGCTGGCCATTCTGACTGGTGTGAGGGTGTCGTCTTGTTAGTTATCTTCATATACCTGTGCTTTGACATATCCATTTCACAGATTAGGACACTGAGGTGCAGAGGGAAAGGCTTTCTTTTCCAGCTGTCTTTCTTTCAGCGCGTATAGAGACATCTGGAGTCTCTCTGTGCCTGTTCTGTTAGCAGAGACAGACCTATGTCTATTATAACTTTTCAAACCCAGTGACTACAAGGACTTCACTGTGTTTTAGAATCAGTTTGAGTGTTTTAGATCTTTAATTAGAAGCCACTTCAACTCTCCTTAACAAAGCTCTTTAGAGAGTGATGACAAGGTAAGGCAGCCTGGGTTAGTTGAGAGGGATGAAGAGGTCAAGTTCAGATCCTGAAACCACATTTAGGCCTCTTGGCCTAAGAACGGGATGAAACCTCCCCCCACAGGGCATCCCATTCTTCAGGCCTGTGGATGAAAGAGCACCCAGATGCCAAGGGACCCCTCTGGGCAGAGCAGGCCGTGATCAGGCTGCAGCTCAGCAGCGGCCTTTGGTTAGATGTCTGTGGTCCTGGCTGTTAAGACTCTGGAGGCTGCAGTCCTGACCTGGAGACCCGCATGTGACTATCGGCAGGGGGGGCAAGTGGGCCTGTGTGCGCGGCTCGGAGCCAGGCTGGAAGGACAAGTGCCGTGACACTGGCTCATGAACGGCAGTGAGTTTCTGCCTATTGAGGCTGACCTTCCCCAGCGCTTCTCTGGTTCACGGATGCCGATCAAAGCAAGGGAGTGTTCTGAACAAGGCCCTGGAAAAACCAGCCCCTGTCCTCCTAGGCAGTCCCTGACTGCCGCTGACTGGTGGGTCTAAAGGTAGGCAGAAGAATCCCTCCATTCCAGGGGTGCGGGGAGGGTGGGAGGGTCCAGACTTGGTCGGAATTTTCCAGAAACATCTCTTGGGTGTTCTGATTTGGCCTACCTGGTTCATCTTGGGAAGATCCTTAATCGTCTCCTTTTGAACCTCTTTCTCCTTGGCCCACATTCGAAGGTAGTGCCGATAGTCAGGAGGGCTAGTTCCCTTCTCCTCTGTGAGTTGGAAGAAAAAGATTAATCTCCATCTGTCAAATGAGAGAAAGAGGGCTGGGGGCTGGTAGCAGGGGATAAGGGGGTTTAAGGATTATCTGGCATGAAGTTACCTGGGCCCTATTACAAAGCACCCTGGTGTTTGGGGAGGTAGTGATGGGAAAAAGCACACAGCAGCCCGCAGCCTTTTTGGCACCAGGGCCCAGGTTCGTGGAAAACAGGTTTTCTGGAGACTGGGGGTATGGGGGTGGGATGGTTTCAGGATGATTCAAGTGCATTGCATTCACTGCACTTTATTTCTATTATTATTACATAAGCTGCAGCTCAGATCATCAGGCATTGGATCCTGGAGGCTGGGGACCCCTGAAGGACCACTCAAGGGTCCCCCCTGGGCTATGCTGAAGTAGGTTTGAGCTAAGCTGATGATGATGGCCCCACTATGTCCTCCCCAAGATGGTGATGGGACCATGTGGGGGCTGGAGAGAGGGTGGCACAGAGAGCCAGGGCACCCCCAGAGGGAGGCAGTGATGGCTGGGGGTGCTCGTGGCCACAGGAAATTCAGGCCTGGGACTGATGAGTGCGAGCTGGGTGGCTGATGTTTGGGCCTTTACCTCAGGGAGAGCTCTGCTATCAGGCATGTGTCTGCCATAAGGTACGGGGGCTATTCCACAGTGACAGGGCGACCAGATCCCAGACACCCTAGGACCTCTTCCAGCACCGCAGACACACACACACACACACACCTCTTCTTTTATCTTGGATGTCATTTCCAGCTTCCTCTCGCTCCTCCTGCTGTAATACTTCTGGACAACAAAAAGAACAAGAACAGTCTTCTGTTATGACTCCAGACCACTAAGGTCTGGCCTGTGCTTTCCTGTGGAAGTGGACCTGGTCCTGGGCCCTGGCCCAGCAGGTCCTGCAGGCTGCTGCTTCTCTGCCCCACACAGGGCCGGCTCACTCCACCTGGTTACATCAAACCAGAGAACCACTGAACTCTCACATCTTCTCTTTCCAAAGAATACGAGTCATACCACGCAGTTCTTAAATCAACGGTGATGCATGTTACAGGCAAAAATTCTGAGACCAACAATTTCTATACTTTCTGCCGATAAAGGTCAAACTCAGGGGAGTCTGGGTTACCAATTCAACCTGTAACTGCCACGCCAGCTGATGGAGAATTTTACGTTCCTGAGTCCTGTGATCAGCACTGTATCTCTTAAAGTGATACATATGTGTGCACTGTGGATCTGGGGAGAGCAGGCTGCCCAGCTCCTCCAGACCTGCCCCCTGAGAGGGTGCGGCTGGGGGAACGTCAGGTGGGGAGGCAGGTGCCAGCTCCCCCAGACCTGCCCCCTGAGGGGGTGTGGCTGGGGGAACGTCAGGCGGGGAGGCAGGTGCCAGCTCCAAACGACCCTCGGCAACTCTGCAGTGGCAGGGAAGGGTGCAGCCCTCTGGGCTCAGGGTTTTCATCAGGGAATAGACCGCTTCCCCGGGGGTTACGTGAGCTCCAAGGACAGGGCTCTGTACCCCAAGTCCGTGGCCTCTCCTCAGGTGCCTGGGACAGGCCTATTTGCTTAGGTTCCAAGTATGACAGAAGATACATCTGTTTTTTTAGTTTGTATAATTGAAATCAAAGTCCTCAAGCTTCACAGTCAAGTAAGCCTTTGACACTGTCAGTACGATTGCTTTAGGTATCTTGATAGTATCTTTTAGTTTCCCTTTTGAGTGTGTATTATCCTTGATGTGTTATTACCTATCCCCCGTGAGCAATGATAGGGTGGTGTTTTGGTCGGTTTTCTGGGTGCATTACACACTGCCAGCTTGACTGCCAAATCCCAGCCCAGAATACCCCACCGCCCTGGGCTCAGTGCTCCCTGCGGGTTTTAAATGAAGCACAGGGCTGACTTCCAACAGGCACTCAACATACACATTTTTCCTCAACTAAAAAGTTGTATGGAACACAAAACTGTTTCCAAAGAAAGCCTCCACCACTCTTTTCTACTTCCACTCATCTGTGTCATCACGATGACAGTTTTGCAACAATAGTATTTTGTGTTTTTCCTATGACCACGATGACAGAATCGTTTTTCCATGTGGCCTGGAGGTGATACCCTGGTACCTGTGCAACACCACGATGCTGTGTGTCACCACTTTCTGCCCCTACAACAAGAACGGCAGCTGCCGCTCTCTACCCAGGTCTGCAGCTGGCTATTCAGAACTTAGCCACACAGGAGCATCTTGGGGCCCAAGAGCTTCCAGGCCTCTTGACCATGCAGGGGAGTGTTCAGAAGACGAATCCCAAGGCCCTGGGGAAGCCAAGTGCAAAGGGGGCACCCTTGCCCCCCAGGCACTGACCTTGAACCTTCCAGGGCAGGAAAAGATCCAGATCGGAGGCCAGAGGAGACGCTGGAAGGGACAGCGAGGAGGAGCAGAGGCAGAGGGAAGGAGGAGCCAGGGTCCAGGAAGGCAGAGACAAGAGAAACAGGAGTGAGAATACTCCTGGGGCCCTGGCCCTTGTTCTGCAGCTCCCCCGTGCAGCACACCCCCACACCCGGGGAGGGCTGCAGGCCACCCGCACGGCCCTCAGCAACTCTGCTTGGCACAGGGCCTGAGGCCAGTGGTAGAGAGCACTCACCTTCTGAGGAGCTGTCCTCGGTGAAATAATGGGCTGCTTCCAGGGCTGACTCAGCCTCCTCGGGGCTCAGGGCTGTGTTCGGAGAGAGAGGAGAGTGAGGGCAGGAGGGAACAATGTGACTCTCACCAGAGGAAACCCCCCCTCCCCTACTGAGTGTGCCCACCAACGCGGTGTGTAGTCACAGTGGTTAACAGCTGGTGACTGCTTCCGGTTAACTTGGACACTGTGTTTGAAACTGCAATATACATCCAGTCAGAGGAGTCGGCTGAACGGCCATCCTTTGCCCCACTCCGTGATGCTGTGGCCCAGAGGATCCTTTTGGGATGTTCCCAGCTCCTGCAGGCACGTGCGCAGGGGCCAGGCAGGCACAGACAACCTGTTCTCACATCATACCCTTGGGCACTGTGCCACACCAGTACGTACTGGCTTGTCTCACTCTGCGACAGTCTCTGTTCCTGGTTCCGTTCCCCCCGCTGTGTGGAGGGGGAGGGAGTGAGGAAGGTTTAACGGTGCCTGGCCTGTGGGGAGGCGGCAGGTATGGGCCGTCACTAGGCCCCAGGTGGAGCAAGGTGGACAGAGGTGGCTTGGGAGTGGCAGGGCCGGCCTCAGGTGCCCTCATCCGTAGGCTCCTGGCCCAGTGGGGTCTGCCCAGCTCAAGCCTCGCTCAGCAGAATGAGAAGTGCCTGTGCCAATCTTCCCGAGGAGGTGTACCCAAGACCAGTGTTGCCTGCTGCAAGAGGGAAAGACTAGCCACAGGTAAGAATCCCTGCGCTGCGTGTGTCGGGAGCAGGGCTCTCCAACTCTGGATGCAGAGCCCTGTAGGGAGCTTCAGAACCACAGTCTGGGCCCTGCCCTCAGTCAGTCAGGTCTCTGGGATGAAAAATTACTCTGGCCAACTCTGAGGCAGCTCCTGAGTCCCTGGTGGGGGCAGGGTCACGGACAACAGCAGGAACCCAGGACAGCTCTACCCCAGAGCAGAACCCCTGGGGCTAGAACTTTCGCCTGCCCCAGTCTCAGCACCCTCTGTGAAAATACGGAAGCCCATCCGCGGCCCTTGGAGAATTCTGAGTGGCTATGTCTGCTGGGCCGGGTAAGCTAGGCTGACACAGGCTACCCACTGTCCGTGTCCCAGCAGGCCCCGCACTGCGAGAGAAGGCAAGGGAGAGAGCCACACAGGCTCCTCAGCCTCCCCTGGGCCTCAGCGGTGCCCCCAGGCTGCTCCTCTGGTGACAGACAGGAGTCCTTGACAGATTTAAGGACAAGCCAATGAACTAAGAAGACTCAAACCTGAGTCTCCACTCCTGTGGCCAACCCCTCTCAGGGGGTACATGGAGGGGCCTGGTGCTGCGTCTGGGCCTCTGCCCATGCGTGGAGCCCTGAGACACCCACACGTGCCCCCAGGCCATGCAGGGCCCGGCCCTGCTCTCAGACAGAGACTGACCCGGCCTCAGCCCCATCCGCTGGCTGCTCTGCACTCTGTCAGGATGAGGGAGCCTCCACTGTGCTGGGAGCCCAGCTGCTACGAGGCCCAGCCACGCACAGAGGCCTGTGCCTCGGAAGGCCGCAGCTCTGGCTCTGCACTCTGGAGAGCCCTTGCTGGGGAGTGGGAGAGGCGGCGCTCACCTGGAGGCAAGTGCAGCTTGTAGAGAACCTTGAGCTTCTCCGTCAGGTCCCCGTGGTACATCCCACCTGTGGGGAAAGGCCAGCAGGAAGGCAGGCTGGCAGGAGGGCACGAGAGCCCCGTGGCCAGGCCACATTTGAGTCCTCCTCCTCCAGGGGGCTCCAGCGGGATGCTCCTCACCGCCTGACTCTCTCCCTGGAGAGGCCCCGAGGGTGAGCACCAGGCCTCAGGCCTGCTCCTTCTCGGGGCCTGCAGACCCAGCCTCCAGCAGCAAACTGAGGGAGGGCAGGGGAGGGTGGGGAAGGCTCCCATCATGTATCTCTGTGGGAAAACTGCCCTCCTTTATCAAGGGTTAAGGGCTCTAGGCTGCCCTAGGCTCGCTATGGTGGGCAGGCTGGCTGGGACTGGTACCTGGAAGTTTCCTCAGAAAGGGCAAGGGTAGGGACGAGTCCCTGCAGGCCCTAGAGCCACTCACTCATCCCCGTCACAAACTCCTTGAAGTTGATCAGCGAGTCCTTATTTTCATCCAGGAGCCGAAACATCCGCCCTGCCAGCACAGGCGTGTGGGCGCCACAGGCCCAGGGCGTCAGGCTGGCAAAGAGCTCCCGGAACTGGTGGGCGTCGATGCGGTACTGCTCCAGGTAGGGCAGGCTGGGGTCCCGACGCACAGCTGCAGGGCGGCTGCTCCCCCAGTACTGACTTGCTAGGTGCTTGGCCTGCAGGGGGCACAGCCTGGTGAGACAGCCTGGCCTCCTGGGCCCTGGGTGCTCAGGGTCACCAGGCTGACTGGTGTGTTCACCCGCCTCCTCTATCCAGGTCCACAGCCTCCTGAGCAGTGCGCGCTGGGCTAGACACAGCATCTCACAGAACCTCAGGTGCTGGCACCGTCACCCCCTTGTTTAGAGCCGTGGGAGTCGAGACAGGACCTGAGGACCACCAGGCACAGCGGACCACTGGCTGGACCACTCTGACCCGAAGGCCATCCCAGGGTGGTTCCCTAGGGGGCTGAATCCCGGGCAGCGGGAAGGGCAGATGGGACATGACAGGGAGAGCAGACAGGCAGCGCAGACATGGCTGTTTCTGCTTGTTCTTCATGCCCTTTCCCGTTCCTCTGTTACCAGCACCCGAGCTTTTCCTGGAGAGCCCCTGTTGTCCCCAACCCAGGCCATGGCGTGTGCATGCGGCCCAGCCTGGGGTCAGCTGCGAACAGCGTCCTGTAGCCACAGAACCTAACTTGAGTCACTCCAGCAATCAACCCTGGGCTTTTTGTTAAAACCACCTGGGAGAGAAAATTCTCTTTTCATGGGGTTACGGCAAGGATGACCCTGGAGGCTGCGGACAACAGTCCTACCGCTCTGCAGGAAGAGCAGTCCACGTGATATCTGATAGCGGAGCTTGACAGGACGTCAGAACACCTAGATCCGGCCCTGTCTGACTTTTCAGTTTCTAGACTTTTCAGTTTCATGAGCCAATGCATTCCGTCTTGTGTAAGCTGACTTCAGCAAATTTTCAGCCACTTAAAAGAGTATCTTGCCTAAACTCTGGAAAGGATTAAATTCTACCATGTGAACTTTGTAATAACTGCATCTGAGGATGTTTTTAAATGTTTTACATCCCTCCTGGCAGGAGGCTGCTGCACAGAGGATGAATTTAGGGGACTAGGATGGGATGCTGGTCCTCCCTTGCTCTTGGCTATCACCTTAAAAACCATGTAAAGGTCCTCCAGTTCTTCAATTGAGAAACCAATGTCCCCAGGTATAGCTCGGACCTAGAAGGAAAGAGATGCAAGATGTATTAATGAATTCTCAAGGTCTTGTTCTTTGAGGGAATCCCCATGTGGCGCCAACTACCCTTCTGGTGTTGCCAGCTGGGAGGCCTTTTTGTTCTGAACACCGAGTCTGGGACACAGGGTGAGGGGTGGTGATCTAGAAACTGCCATCTGGATTCCTAGAAAGGCCCTGGGAAAGCTCTTTGGAACATAACTTAGAACTTCCTAGTGATTTCTTCCTATAGAGACAAGAGGACAAAATCTGACAGCAAGGTCAGCGGGCTGAGTGGGCAGGGGCTGAGGGGCTGTCACTACCCAGGGGGTGGGTTAAAGCCAGGCTGGCGGGCTCAGTCCAGAGTGGGCTCGTGCTTGGCCTTCAGGCATCAAGGCAAAAGAGAAGCTTCCCTGTGACCAATCTGCAACAGAAAACAGTGACCAGCCCTCTCTCCACATCCCCAAATCTGTACCTCCACTTCTGCATCCTAGTCCCACAGAGGACAGTGCTGGGGGGCCCTGCACCCCGCTTCTCAGGGCAGTCTGGGGTGGCTCGGCTGACACAGTCCACTTAGTCCCGTCCCAACCCCAGCTCCAGCTCGCACCCTGGGGCCACGAGAGCCCAGGCCCATCCGTACCACACTCCTCTTGGCCGTATCCTCCAAGGACTGGATCACTTTAAGCCTCTGTTTAAACCGCATCTGCTCAATGTCCTCCGCCCTCAGGCTGCTGAATTTCTACCAGTCAGAAGTGATTTGGTGAGATCAGGTGGAACCACAGAGCAGAGGCCAGCCACCCACCACGGCCAACTGCACCCACATAGTCCAATGGAGCGGTCTGGCCAAATAGCCCTGGAGAGTGCTGACCTCATATGACACCTTCAGGAGGTCAAAGATGTCCACCTCTTCAGGAGGGTCATCTCCACTGGTCAGCAGGGCATGGAGGTGTGGGATAGGAGGAGAGACACTCTGCTTATTGACCACATTATCCAGGTATCTGTAAGGATTGAAGGACAGGAGTCTAGATCCCCCACAGGTGACAGGATGTCTCACCCACAGCTGAATGATGTGGAGACTTAATCTACCTAGACTCTCAAGCGAGCATGCTGAGGGCCGGGCATCCTCCAGGAGGGTGAAAGATGGGTCACTGCAGAGAGAGGCATGCCCTGGAGGGTGCCCTGGCAAATCAGAGGTGCCCCCTGGAGGAAATGGGAGAAGGCCTCCCCCCTTGAAGGCTTGAGCACTTAATTCTGAGAAAGCTAGGCTGGCCACCAGGGTCCCACGAGTGGGGACCCTTTATGACTCCAGACCTTACTACACCAGGAGAAAATTGTGTCCCAGTTGGAGTGATGACACACTCCCTCTGTCTGGTGGGTCCCTGGGGATGTGAGGACTCCCTGCTCTGGCCAGGAAGAATCAGAGACCAAAGGAGTGCTCCAGGAGGAGAAGCCCTGCCGAGGAGCACAGTCTCGGGACCGGGCCTGACTCCAGTGGGACCAGCCCAGCCAGGACCTCAAACCCTTCCAGACACTCTGGCTGGGCCTGACACTCAGGAGGGAGAAAGTGGTGGGTCCTCCACACCCACTGGCCCCGGCCCTGATCCTGCTCAGGCTCTGCTCTGTGGGAAGGGTCCCGTCTCTGTCTGGTGTGGGAGACAGGCATGGAAACCACTTGCCCACTCTGCCCACAGGCTGCCTGTCAGGACAGAGAGCCGGCATGGCCCATAGCAGAGCAGCCACAGCTCTGCCAGCCTGGGACCCTTGCAGGCTCCCAGTCAGCACCTGGGCCAGCTCAGCACGCAGGTGACGGTGTCCCTGGCAGTCCTGGGGGGCTGGGGGTGTTCCAGGCTGAGCAGATACATGCTTATGGGCTGGCAGGACTGTACAGAGCTCAGGGCCTGGGCCAGAGGGAGGCCCCAGAAGAGCACCTGCATATGAAGGGCTTGAAGGTCAGGCTGGGGACTTAGCTCCTTTGTCCAAAAAACCACCAGGGCCACAGGGGATCCCCACGTCCCCGGGGAGGAACAGAGTCAGATTCTGATCAGGAAGAGCCCTGTGGGATGCTGGTGAGTGAAACCGGTGCAGAGCCAACTGTTACGATGTGGGCACAGGGCCCTGGGAAGGGCTGTCGGGGGCCGGCCCTGAGGGTATGGGGACTGAGGGAAGGGGCTGGATCTCAGAGTCTGTGAGGATGGGGCGTGAGCACTGAGGGAGGCGGCGGCGGCCAGGATGACCTGGGCCGCAGGTGTGCCTAGCTGGAGATCAGCCTGTGCAGCTACAGCAGGCCCAGCACGGGCTCCCTGTCCAGCTGCCCTGGAGAAACTGATGCTCCTGAGCCAGGGACGGCGCACCAGGACTGCTCTGCGGGAGTAACAGCCAGCCAGCCTTTGCAGGAGATGGGAGGCTCGGCCTAGTTCCACCTGCCTCCCGCGCAGCAAGCCCGCCAGTGCAGTGTGCTCTGGTCCGCCACGGTCTCACCCTCTAACCACTGCTTCTCCCAAGCAACGACTGCTCCAGTGCTGTTCTGTCTTCTCCCAGAAAGGAGCCCCTCTCCTGCCTCTGCAGTGTCCCTAGGTCTACCCCAGGCTGAGCATGTGGTAGGTACAGTCCCAGGACGCTGACTGAGGAGCACCCAGGACTGGGGAGGGGCTGGTCGTGTGGTCCAGGGGAGCACTGGCCAGCTCCCCAACAAGAGGAGGCAGGCTGGCGCGGTTACCTGCCCAGGACGGTCATGGCCTCGCCTTCGTCGCCACAGCCCAGCAGCTGCTCCATGTTGGCATCCAGGATGGCCAAGGCCACCTGCAGGATCACCTTGATGCCCTCATAGAAGAAGCAGTCAACGATGACCACAGCGCTCTCAAAGGGCATGACACTGAGGAAGAGGGTCAGGAACCAGGAGAGAGAGATGCTGGAAATCACCCCCAGGTCCTGCATCTTTTTGGAGAGCTGGGGCAGGAAGTCTCTTGTGAGCTCTTCGAAGATGCCTTGGTCCACCAGGGCCCCTAGGAAGAGGACAAAGGAGTCTGAATAGTGAGCTCACGTTCCTGGCTCAGGCAGGCCCTCAGGTGGGACCCTGGGGTCTGAGGTCCAGGAAGCTCCCCCTGGTCCCTGGCCAGCTCTGCTTACAACTGAGGGCTGGTAGGGGCAGGTGGGATGGAGAAAGGAATAAAGGAAAAAATCCTGTAAGTTTCCTTTCTACTGCTTCCAAACCATTTTGTGAAAAGAAAAGATTTCTTTCACTTTACTTGGATTTCCTTTTTGGGAAATACTAATTTCTCTCTAGGATGTCAGAAGTAAACAGTGCTCTGAGTAGCTTATGTGTCTCCTGGCCTGAAGCTGGGGAAAAGAGGCAATTCTGAAGGACCCCAAGAGTGGACACCCACCAAAACAGCACAGGAAGGACATTTTAGATAACAGACTTAATTATATATGTAACTAAATCTATTTACAAGGTCACAGATTCTACCCCTCATAACAGTCAACACGGGGGTATATACTATATGCTCTAGTTATGATTTTGGAAATTTTCTACAATAAAAACGTTTAATGAGAGTTAGCTGGATGTGAATGTAGGCCCCAAGCTAACTTCTTCTCTCACTTCCAGCAACTCCTAGGGAATCCGCATAAAGTCTGGGAGGGACGGTTGGGGTCTGTGTTTGGCTTTCCACCTTCTAGCTGTGTGAAGATTTTGCAGCTTTCTAACCTATGGAGTGGGAGACCAGTGGTGAGGCTACGAGGCCTCCAGGAGCCCAGCTGTGGGCTGTGCGCTGAGAAGGCCTCCAGCAGCCCAGCTGTGGGCTGTGCGCCGAGAAGGCCTCCAGGAGCCCAGCTGTGGGCTGTGCGCCGAGAAGGCCTCCAGGAGCCCAGCTGTGGGCTGTGCGCTGAGAAGGCCTCCAGGAGCCCAGCTGTGGGCTGTGTGCTGAGGAAGGCCTCCAGGAGCCCAGCTGTGGGCTGTGCGCCGAGAAGGCCTCCAGCAGCCCAGCTGTGGGCTGTGCGCCGAGAAGGCCTCCAGGAGCCCAGCTGTGGGCTGTGCGCCGAGAAGGCCTCCAGGAGCCCAGCTGTGGGCTGTGCACCGAGAAGGCCTCCAGCAGCCCAGCTGTGGGCTGTGTGCTGAGGAAGGCCTCCAGCAGCCCAGCTGTGGGCTCTGCGCCGAGAAGGCCTCCAGGAGTCCAGCTGTGGGCTGTGCGCCGAGAAGGCCTCCAGCAGCCCAGCTGTGGGCTGTGTGCTGAGGAAGGCCTCCAGCAGCCCAGCTGTGGGCTCTGCGCCGAGAAGGCCTCCAGGAGTCCAGCTGTGGGCTGTGCGCCGAGAAGGCCTCCAGGAGCCCAGCTGTGGGCTGTGCGCCGAGAAGGCCTCCAGCAGCCCAGCTGTGGGCTGTGTGCTGAGGAAGGCCTGCCACCCCACAGGGAGCTGCCAGCCGTGGGCACTCACCCACCACCCTGGTGTTGTAGTAGTCGGGCAGCATGCGCTCGCAGAGGGCCACCAGCAGCCAGAAGGCCTCCTCCTCGCTGCCATAGAGCAGGAGCACTGAGGTGACGATGTTCATGGCCTGTGGTCACAGAGAGAGTGAGGGGGGCTCACAGAGCTGTCCCTTCCCAACCAGCAAGCCTGGAAACGACAAACTGTCCCACCCAACTCTAGGCAATTTGCCAAAAGGCAATTTGCAGGAAATCAATGTGACCAGGTGACAGTTGTACAATGATATACCTGGTGCCACTGAACTGTACACTTCAGATGATTACGATGGAAAGTTTTATGTTATGTGTATAACACACACACACACACACACAAAACGATCCAACGCCTTCAGGACCCAGACCAGAAGCACACAGAAGACAGCTTAATAGACAGCATGAGGATGAGGGGAGAGACAAACACTGTTTCTAATTTCATCTTTTTCTGGGATCAGGATCTTCCTGGGGGGCCGAGGCACAGTAGCAAGTGTGCAAGGCCGTCACTCAGGGTCAGGACCACGTGCAGCTGCCCCTGCTGAGCCCCGTACCTGGCAGTAGCCAATGGTGGGGTTTCGGAAAGCGTAGGCGGTCAGCACCCGGCGGAGGGCCGCGATCCCGAGCTCATTCTGGAAGGCAGGGTGCTCCGGCATCGAGCGGTGGAGGTCTCGCTCGATCTCCTCTGTGGCCAGGCTGTACTTCCCCATGGACTTCTCCACCAGCTCGGCATAGTAGCCGGGGTGAGTCACCATCTCATTCCAGGCCCCTGTGGAGACACAGCTGACAGCTGGCTCCCTCCTCTTCCTCGCCTGGGACTTTGAGGGCAGGGACAGGGCAGGGTGGAGACATCAATGCTCTACAGATGGGCAGGGGCCCTTGGGTGCCAGGCAGAGCTTCCCTCATGACTGCTCCTGAGAAGAGTCACCCAACCACGTTTCAAATGGCTGACCTGCCCTCCTGAAAGCATTCAGGTGGCCAAGGGTGTGAATGTTGTCAGAACCTGCCCGTGGAGAGGAGGCGTCAGGAGGCCGGATCTCCTCCCATGGCCGGTGGGAAGGCGTGCCCCTTCTGGCACACACACCTCATCACGGCCGAGAGCCCTATTCCTGCCCTCTAAAAGTGGCAGTCCCTGCCTGCCCACTCAAAGGAGGCCGGCTGGGGTCAGTGGAGCTCCTGCGTGGATGGGGGCCGTGGGGCAGGGAGGTAGGGCAGCTCACCAGAGAAGAGGAGCCAGAGCTCCCCCCGGAGGCTCTCTGGGATGCCCTTCAGCACCAGCTCCCGCGTTCTCGCCGTGCGGTACATGCACATGCCGCGTCCGAACTCGAAGAAGTGGATGTTCCACGACTCCTCTTTCATCTTCTCCTTGGCCTGGGGGAGCCGCAAACAGGGGGTCTGCGGGGCTGACCCAGATGCCACCTCCACCTCTCCTCCAAGGGCTGGGGTGGTGCTGCGCATTGCACCGCCCTCGGCATCCCTGGGGCCCCGTGGGCGGTTGTAAGCCCACGGTCAGCACTGTGGCACTGGTCAGGCAGGGTGTCCCTGGCACTGCGCAGGGTCACCCGCGGGTCACAGACGCCACCCCCGCCTCCCGCCCCCGCCGGCCAGGCCTGCACGGCGGTGGGGCTCCCTGTCTGGGCTTACCCCCTTGGCGCCCAGGTCCTCCACGGGCGTGTTTCTCTGGAAGAGTCTGAGCAGGCCCTGGGAGGCGGTTGGTGCCTCCTGTGCACGGCCCCCTGGGAGGCCACCGAGGGGCGAGGTCGGGCCGGCGGGCTGTTCCGACAGCTCCTGGGGAGCGGGGGAAGGCTGGGAAACAGAGCAGAGAGGCAGGCCCTGAGCGAGGTGGCAGCCCCACGGCCGGCGGGCAGTGCCCTGGGACGGGCAGGAGGCCACCAGATGGCCCAGCCCTGCCTCCTCTCTGGCCGAGCACACACCTCACTGCCCTCCGGCACCCGGGCCAGGCTCTGGGGCCTGTCCCGTCAGACCCTCTCTCCGTGAGCTCAGGGCCAGGAGAGGAGCAGCTCCCAGGAGAGTTCTTCTGAACTGTGTCCCCTACAAGGGCCTGATAGGCCACACTCACGGATGCTCCCTGGGGAGCACCTGCTCCTGCTCCAGCCTCGGGTGCAGACCCTGCTGACCCCTGGAGACACGGCTGTCCTCGGGCCCCAAGCCCCACAAGGCCCCTGACCACAGTGACCAGCCTGGGGGGAAGGGTCGGGAGAGAGCCCCAGGGCCCCTCCAGGACACTGGGCTCTCCTTAGCACTCTGCCACGCTTCTGACAAGGCTGCTGGGGTTCCGGGAGGGGAGATGCAAGACAGACCCAGAACCAGGTGTGTGTGTGGGGAGTCCCTGCCCGTGGGCCGTCTCTAACCGTCAACAGGTCCCTGGTAGGGCTGTAGGCCCTTCCCAGGGGGCACTCCAGCCAAACAGCAAGAGAAATGGATCCTGGGGGGTTCTGGGAATATCCTGGGGGGCATTTGGGGCTGGGAGAAAAAAAGAGGGGCACGAGGGACAACAGTCTAGAAGGAAGCCCTGATATTCAGGGTTCTTCCCTGGCTTTCTGGAATTGTGGCCCCCAGTCTCCACCCAGCAGGGCTAGAGAGTAAGTTTTTAGGCCCCTTCAAGTACAGTGTAGATGACAACAGACTTCTGTCCCCTGCTTGTGGTCTGGGTTCCACCTGTAGGTCCCTGACTTCAAGGTGAGCGCTCGGTCATAGGCGATGGTCTGTGTAGGGAGCTTGCTCCAGGGCCCAGGGTCAGGTAGGCCAGAGCCAGAGCGCACTTTCTGCTCTCCCCTCAGCTCCCTCCCCGGGCACCCACCAGCAGGAACACCGCTATTGGATGGACACTGATCACTGGCTCCCCAAATCCACTTCTGCTGCCGCAGGGGCTCCCCATTTTTGGGGGGACACAGCACATCTCTCTCTACTCTTGGCCCCACACTTTGTGGAATCCCTTGAAGCCTGGGGTGGTGGCCACAAACTAATTAGTATTTGCCGCCCCGGGGCTCAGGGGCTTGGGGGTACTTTGTGGGTCACTTTGCGGGGAATGTCAGGACAGGCCAAGGAGGATGCAGAGGGTGGTGCCGCCATCCTGGGGTCACACACAACTGGGGATGACAACCTCCTGGCTGAAAAGCACGTCTAGTAGAGAGCCCAGCTCTGCTGACAGGCAGCTGAGCGTGCGACCAGGGAGCTCTGCATGCTTTGGTCGGAGCTGGGTTTCTGCCCTTGAGCTCATCAGCTCTGACCCCCTCGGCCGTGGCCCATCTGGTATGCAGCAGGGGTACGGACGCTCCCTACACAAGAACCACAGCTGTGACCGCTTTGCAGGGAACATATTCTACACTCATCAAACTGTACTCTTTCAATACGAACGTCAAGCTTACCTCAGTAGAGACGTTTTTAACAAAAAAGAAAAAAGGAGAGAAAATTCTGCTAGGTTCACGTCCATGGGAAGATCCCCCGGAGAAGGGAAAGGCTGCCCACTCCAGTATTCTGGTCTAGAGAATCCCATGGACTGTGCCCATGGGGTCTCAAGGAGTCAGACACGACTGAGCGGCTTTCACTTTCTTCTTTCTCTCACATCCATGGTCTGTCCTCTGCCCATGACTGGTGTTTTCAAAATGGACTTTAGATCAACTACAAACAAATTTTCAAGACAAACTGTCTGAATCCAGGGGCAAGACCCTAGACTGAAAGCATCCTGATGCAGAGATTTCTGCTTCTGGCCCGAGGATCCCAGCAGAGACAAGGACACAGATGGACTTTCAGGCCACAGAGCACTGCAGAGAATCAAAAACCTCAGTGCTGGAAAGGAGACTGACTCAAGGATGTGACCTCAGCGATAACCATCCCTCATGACATACAGGTTCCTGGGGTGATGGTGAGCCGAAGCCCACACCTGGGAATCCTGTGTTCTCCTAATCCAGTCTCTCTCTCCTTCCCCTCAGTAACTGTCTTATCCATTCTTGCAGCACCAACCTCGCAAACCACCTGCCTTCCTCACTTCTACAGCCAACTATTTATCTGAGCATGCAGAAGCATGAGCAATTTGACGGCCATCCGTGGTCACTCCTGCTGGCCTGCCCTCCTGCATCTGAGGCTGTGTACGCCAGGCCCAACTTTCCATCCATTTGAGCCCAAGATCCTACCGCTCTGGCCTCTAAGAGCTTCTTCCGGCATGTGTAGAAGATACCCCTCTCCACTGGATTCATTACCATCAGTATAGAAATCATGCTGGTGTCCCTACCAGCCCTCCTCATTCTTCATCTGGATGGTGCTCACACGTTGTGAAAGTGTACCAAGCTGTGCCTTTAGGATCCATGTACTTTACAGCATATACATCACACACTGATTACAAAGTCAGTCCCTGAAGGCACCCCTGTGGGTCTCAGCTGGTCTTTCTACAAAGTTTCTGGAAAGAGTTGCCTAAATTCACTGTACCTTTCCCTCTTTCTCTACTTTTTTTTTCACTTGAGAAAGTGTCAGAAAGTGTACATTTATGTTCTAATAATTACCTTCATCCTAATGATGTCTTTATCTAATACCCTGGGTGCCCTCTTTTTAGACACTGGACTGCCTCCTAGGGACAATACTCAAATTGGCCAGTAGCTCTGTTTTTCCCACCCCATCCTTTCCCCTGCCGCCATATAGTGACAGACTTTTGTTCTTACTTAAAAAGGCAGTCAGTGAGCTTATTCTGCTCGCCATACTTCCTGATGTCACGTTTGCATCACACTCTGTGCTGCCAGAGCATATAGAATCACACGTGTCTTGTCACCTGTTCCTCGTCTTGTATCTACGCCTCATATACACACTCAGTGCTCCCACCAGGGCACCTGCCAAAGCCTCTCTGGTTGTTTCTTGCTTTTCTGAGGTTGTTCACTATTAGACTCATCAAAACCTGATGGCTTCCCTGATTTCCTGCATGTTCCTGATGGCTTGTGGTCTTGATACCTGAATGTCAGTTTCCCAGATAGAAAATCCTGGGACCACAGCATTTTTTTACTGTATATTTTTAAAATGTTGCTCTATTTGTATAAAATGCTGCTATGAAAATGCCTGATGCCTCTCTGATTTCCATTCCTTCATAAATAACTTGGTGTTTCTTGACTGATTGTCCAGAAGACTTTGTTTTAATCTTTAGAGTCCCACAGTTTTGCTAGATTATATCTCAGTGTGTACATATTACATACTATTTCATATTGATTTTCCAGATGTACAAGATGCTTTTCTACCAGGCGGGTTTAAGTTTTCTTTTATATTCAGAAAGCTTCTTGAATCGCAGTTCCTATCAGCTGTTATTCCGTGGCTTTCTTTTCATCTTTAGGGAGCTATGTCTCACAGACATTGGATCTTCTTTGCTTCAGTTGTTTCTCACGTCTCTTGACTGCTGCTGCTGCTGCTGCTAAGTCGCTTCAGTCGTGTCCGACTCCTAGTGACCCCATGGACTGCAGCCCACCAGGCTCCTCCGTCCATGGGATTTGCCAGGCAAGAGTACTGGAGTGGGGTGCCACTGCCCTCTCTGCGTCTCTTGACTATTTTCTATTGGACTCTCCTCTTTCTTTTCTGAATCTTCTACCTCTGGCGTGCAGTTTATGCTTAGAGCACATTCCAGTATGGGCTGGTTGCCATTCAAGTGCTCAGTAGCCATCTGTGGCTTCTGTACTGACAGCTGCACCTTGATTCCATTCTCAACACGCGGCCAGAGCAGCTCTGCTACAACACAAACAGACCACGTCCCTTCTCCAGTCCAAACTCTCCACTGGCTCCCACCTCACTCAGAGTCAAGGCTAAGTGTTTACAAAGGCCTATGGGCTCCATATGCTCTGGGCTCCCACTCCCTCTCTCATCTCAGACCTGAGCCCTGTCTACACTCTTCTCAGCAGCCCTTTCCCCAGATACTTTCTGGCTGGTCCCTTACTTCCTTCAAGTACCACTTGATCAGAGTCCTCCTGTCCCCTGGCACTCCTGATCCTTTTATCCTGTTTTATTTTTCCCATGGCCCTTACTGCCACCTGACATATTTAATGTTTATTTCCTTACTGACTTGTCTTTCTCAGTAGAATATAAGCTCTAAAAGGGCATGAGTTTTGTCTAATCAGCTCTATTTCTAGTACCTGGAAGAGTATCTGACATTTAACAGGAATGCAATAAGATGTGTTGGATGAAGAAGGGCAGGTGCTCAGAAGGGGCCATGGGGCCAAGCTTAGTCTGGCTGCTCAGGTCCTGTCATCTGTGGCACTGGGAATGAAAAGGCAGTTCAACATTCCTGCTCACATCCCTTTTCACCAGACCAACCTCACTATTTCTTGAAATCACAGCTCAAGCCCAACCTCCTCTAAGAAACTTTCTTAAAGTCTCCAACATGCACTGATTCTGCCTGCTCCTTTCCCATCCATTCTTTGTCTACTTAATAGTTTACTGAGCATTGATTAGTGGGTGGAAAATTCATGGCTCTAATGCTACCTGGTGGGAATGTAGGCCCTGCAATGCCAGAGCTCCTGATTTTCCTGGAGTAGCCAGACAGGTGGATTTTTATATGGACTCTTCTAATGTTTTCACAAATCTAGACTGATAATAGCACATACATCTTGTTATACCAAGAAGGAAGGAAGTGATCAAACAAAGCCACGGTAATGTCAAAAGGACTCATGCCACCTGAACAACTGTCCTCTGGTCATAGACTGAATGAGGATAAAAACTCTCCTGAGCTGAAACAAATCAAGATGCTTAAATATGTAAATTCATAATTATACTAAAAAGTAAACACAAAAGCTGAATTGGTCACATTTGGAGAATACTAGAAAACCAACTTGTCATTTTAACAACTGGTGAATAAAAAAATAAAGGATTTATTCTGCCTTTTCTATATGAACTGTGCCTCAGGGTGACCAAATAGCTGATGAGGGTAAGTTTCTCTATACAAAAGTATTTCAGCTAATGAACAGAAGAAATGATAGAATTAAGAGTGCTCCCATTTGCAATCCTAATGAGTTACCTAGGGCATTACTTAGGATATGCTTGTCAAATAATCAGGTATTGTACACCTCTTGGTAGAAGTACACAGCTCAATCCTGCCTACAAGTGCCTGTTCCCCACCTCGCACCAACATAAACAATTAAATCAAAAGTCGAGCTGGATCTCACCACTCAACCACCAACTTACAAGAATTAGGGCACAAAAGAACCCATTAAATGCTTGCAGGGGAGGCAATCAGCAAACACCAGGCTGTGAGAAACTCTACAGCACAAATGACCAGTTCCTTCAATAAAATACTGCAAGAAAAGAGAGAGGGAGAGGGAGAAAGAGATGGGAGCAGAGACCTGTAAAGAGATTACAACAATCCACTGTAACAAATATATGATCTATGTGTGCTGCTGCTGCTAAGTCGATTCAGTCGTGTCCGACTCTGTGCGACCCCATGGACTGCAGCCCACCAGGCTCCTCCGTCCATGGGATTTCCAGGCAAGAACAATGGAGTGGGTTGCTATTTCCTCCTCCAATGCATGAAAGTGAAAAGTCAAAGTGAAGTCGCTCAGTCGTGTCCGACTCTTAGCAACCCCATGGACTGCAGCCTACCAGGCTCCTCCGTCCATGGGATTCCCCAGGCAAGAGTACTGGAGTGGGGTGCCATTGCCTTCTCCATGATCTATGTGTACCTCAATTCAAATCTGATCAAACTGTAAAAGGTACTTGTACATCTGGGAAAATGTAAACACAAGTGTGAAAGTCGCTCAGTCGTGTCTGACTCTTTGTGACCCCATGGACTATACAGTCCATGGAATTCTCCAGGCAAGAATACTGGAGTGGATAGTCTTTCCCTTCTCCAAGGGATCTTCCCAACCCAGGATTCGAACCCACGTCTTCCATATTGCAGGCAGAGTCTTTACCAGCTGAGCCACCAGGGAAGCCCATAAACACGAGTATTTGATGTTAAAGAATTATTAATACTGTTGGTATAGTAAGGAGACTGCAGTAAAAGGTAACCCTGTAAGAAAGACTGAAGGGAGAAATGCCAGGTAAATAAACCCAAAGGGGCAGGCCTCAACAGTGTGGCTCCCAGTGCAGGAGAAGTTCATGAGGGACAGAGATGAAGGGGGCTGGTCCAGGCAGAGACGGCTTTTCGTGTGGAGTACGCTTGAGGCAGGCAGGCTGACTTGAGGGAGTCTTGGGGTACAGAGAGGTCTGAGACCCTGGGCCCTGTGTGCATGGCTAGTGCCTCTGAGACTGGGGTTGGGTGAGGTTTTCCAGCGGCGCCAAGCGGGGGCCCTCTCCACCCAAGGGCTCTCCTCCTGCCCCCGCCCCCGCCCCGCTGCTCTGGGGGGCCCCCTCACCTCTGGGGCTGCGTCCACAGTGCTGGCTTTACTCTCTGCTCGGCTGCCACCTGATGGCTTGGATGGCATCTTCTGGAGGAAGTCAGAGATCCTCTCAACCAAGAACTCACGGTCTTTCAGGTTGGCGAACAGAAAGGTCATTTTGCTCTTAGTGCTAATAGACAGAGGGCTGGGCAGGACGCTGGAGCAGTCGGCTTTTTCCACAATGGTCACCTGAGAAGCCAAAACCACCATCTGGGGGTCTGCATCTTGGGATGTAAAGCCACGTGGTTTTGTGAAGGCGAGAACACGGTGGGCTCAGGCTGCCTTCTGGGCACAGGGCGGGGAGGGGAGGCAGGGCTCTGCAGGCCTGAGTGCTTCCTATCCTGACTCTGCCACTCGCTGCTGTGGGTGTCCTGTGCACATCTGAGCCCCATTTTCTCCACTGCTGATGAGTGTGAGGGTGTCAGCCTCGGAAGACCATCCTGAGGGGGACGAGGCGGAATGCAGAGCCTGAGCCCAGCTGCTCCCTGACCAGCTCCCTCAAGGCTGACAGTCCTGCCCCCGTCCTAAAGCGAGGCAAGAAGTCATTCACCTCCACAGCCCTCACTCCCTCAGCACTTCCTGATGCGTGTCACGGGCCCAGTTCTTTTTTGAAAAATTAACTAAGCTTTGGCTGTGCTGGGTCTTTGCCGCTGCTCACAGACTTCCTCTAGATGTGGCGAGCAGGGGCTACTAATGCGGGCTTTTCACTGTGGTCGCTTCTCTCGTGCGCAGGCTCAGTAGTTCTGGTTCAACGGCCCTAGGTGGCGCTAGTGGTAAAGAACCGGCCTGCTACTGCAGGAGACTAAGAGATAGGGGTTTGATTCCTGGGTTGGGAAGACCCCCTGGAGGAGGAAATGGCAAGCCACTCCATTGTTCTTGCCTGGAGAATACCATGGACAGAGGAGCCTGGGAGGCTACAGTCCACGGGGTCCCACAGAGTCGGACATGACTCAAGTGACTGAGCACAGTGGATGCCTGAGTGTGGCTGGCTCTGAGTGAGGAGGCCCTGGGAAGCCCCCTGGATGGGATGCTGAGGTCAGGGCTGGGTAGGGGGCTCTATCCTGACCAGCTGTGGCCACAGTCCAAGAGCTTCCAGGGTTAGCCAGAGCTCTCTGATGTCAGGATGTCAGGACCCCTCAGGGGAAGTGGAGCTGGGCTTAAGATGAGTCTGTAGCCAGCCCCCAGATCTCAGGGTCAGGTCGGGACAGCAGCCAGGACAAACCCACAGGCCTAGTGCCAAACGGAGTGTGGGGCCCGGGGCCAGCCTGGAGCTGTGGCTCCTTTAAGTCTTTGCCTCTGACTTCCCTTGGGGAAACTGAGGCAGCACAGCACCTCACACCTATTCACGACTATACCCACAACTTCAGAGCTTTGTACAAAGGCCAGGGAGGTCCCATCATTCTGTTTTAAACAGAATCAGACTACCGTGATTTAGGTTCTAATTTAAGAACCTCACTGTGCTTTAGTAATTAAACAGCCAGTATGTCTTGTTGGGATCTATCCTTGACCTCAGGGTCTGGGCGTTCTGTCTGGGTGATGGTGGTGGGGTGCTCCCCCTCACTATCTACAACCTTCACTGCAGCACAGGGCAAATGGCCTTGTTTCCACGAGTCACTGTGGAAGCCCAAGAAACCAGAGAAAAAAATCCCTGTGACAGGTAAGAGCTAGCTTCCGGGTGAGAGTTGACCCTCCTCCTGAAAGGCTAAGAGCTGACTTCCGATGACTGCCAGAGCCTGAGCCCCAGCCAAGGCAGGTGTCAGGAGGGGTCAGTGAGGGGGCCTCTGAGGGTGACATGATGTAGGTGGGGCATGGTCAGTGCCCTCCAGGCCCAGCCAAAGCAGGGATATGCCAAAGTCCAACTGGAAGACCCAAGAAGGCAGGACCAAGGGACACAGGAGGCCGCTGGGCTGACCCAGCGGGTCCTTTTTGAGGTTTCCTTATGTACCAGTGTGAGTGCTGAGGGCAGGCCAAAGCCTACCCTGTCTTCCCACCAGGTGAGGGTGACCCTTGAGCGGGCATCCAGTGCACCCTATACCCCATGGGGCCTGGTGGATGACACGTGCTCGGGGAGGTGCTGAACCGTGTGCCCTCGCTGCTCATGCCACCAAATCCTGAGGGGCTTCCCAGGCTGGGGACCTGGCCGGGTGCCCTGGCACGTCAGGGGAGAGCTGGCGAGGACGTCGGGCTCACCTCCCGCAGTGGTATGATAAGGTGGCAAGCATCCTCCTCCTTGCTGGCGAAGCAGATGTAGTTGCTGGAGATAAACATCTGGCCGGGGATGTGCAGCTTGTTGAACGGGGTCCACAGGGTACAGCTTGTGTGGCCGTCCAGGCGCTCGTCCCTGGGCAGTCGGAACGTGGCACGGTAGCACTCGTTCTTGGCTCGAGCGTCCAGGTCTCTGGTGGTGGGAAAGGGGGCAGGAGTCAGGGCTGATACACTCACTAGGGGGCCTCATGTCCTCAGCTTCCACACTGGACTCAGGCTCGTGGGGGTCCTCCTGTGAGCAAGTTGTGCCCAGGGATCTCAGAGTTCAATAGAACAGGCACATTGAATGATCCAGGAGGAAAATGCACACATCCGTATGGTCAGCAGAGGAGCGGTCAAATAAGAGCACGCCTGGTGTGCCCAGAAGATGCCTGCGCCCACCCTGCGGCTTCTCACTGGGAAGACCCGGCCCCACCGGGAACCCAGACGCGCCTGCCGACAGGCACGTGTGGAGTGAGGACGAAAACGCGGGGTGCTAGCGTTTCCCCGGCAGTGCAGCGGCTACGATTCCGAGCTTCCACTGCAGGGGGCGCAGGTTCAATCCCTGGTTGTTGTTGTTGCTAAGTCACTTCAGTCGTGTCCGACTCTTAGCGACCCCATGGACTGCAGCCCACCAGGCTCATCCATCCATGGGATTTTCCAGGCAAGAGTACTGGAGTGGGGTGCCATTGCCTTCTCCATAGTGACCCCATGAATTGCAGCCTAACAGGCTCCTCCGTCCATGGGATTTTCCAAGCAAGAGTACTGGAGTGGGATGCCATTGCCTTCTCCTGCTGAGTGGCTTGGACCAAAAACCTCAAAAAACATAGAACACGGGGTGCTGTTGCTTAGGAGAAACACACCCTCGCTGGGCCTATGACGGTGTGAGGCGGGCCCGGCCGCCTGCTTCTCGTCCTGCGGGGACCAACCCTTGTGAGCATCTCCCCCCAGCCCCAGGGGAGCGGCCAGCAGCCTGAGCCGGGCCTGGCGGGCGCCCTCGATGGACAGTGCCAGAGCCTGCCCAGTCCCGCCCTGCTTGTTTTCTTCCCAGAGGTTCTGAGAGCCACCCGGTCACTTGCATGAGACGAGTGCCGTCCCTGGACAGCGTCCTGCCAGACGGTGCAGAAGTCTGGGCCTAGACCGGGGTCTCTGAGCCCAAGGGCGTGCCTCTCACTCCGGCCATCTCTGAGCTCCCCCTGGCCTACGAGCGCCCCCTGAGGCTGCCACGGAGCAGCAACGACAGAGCTGCTCTGCGAGGCCGGCCCCGCGCCGCGTTCCTCGGTCCGCTGGTTCCCACACACAGAGTGGCAGGGCCTCAGAGCCGCGCAGGGCGCTCGCCCGGGTCCTGAGCCGAGCCGTCCGGCCGGCGGGAAGGCGGTTGCGCTCCCTGAGCCGGGACTCACTGAGGCCACCCCGGCTCCCGCGGTGGGCGGCGGTCCTGGGCTCCGCTGGCGCTCACTCACTGCCAAGGGCCGGGGGCCGGGGGCGAGTTACTCTTGTCTACCGGGGCCCCAGCTTCCTGTCTCAGACTCGGGAGACCGCGAGCGCTCCCCGCCCCGGCGCTGGAGAAGCGATACATGAGACACTCCCTCCGCGTCAGCGGCAGGTTTGAGGATGATGCCTCTGTGAGGCTCCTGCCCTCCGTGCACTACCGCAACCACCCTCCAGCGGGCCCCTCCCACGCAGGGTGCCTGTGCCGGGTGAGGAGGGCGGGTCCCCGCCGGGCCGGGCCGACGCACCGCTTCAGCGCCGAGATGTTCCTGTGTGGCCGCGGCGGCCTGGGCGGCGCCCTCTCCTCCAGGAAGCCCTCGCTGTCCAGCAGCTGCCGCACGGCCAGGTTGGCCAGCTGCTCCATGAGCTTGAAGGTCTCCCCGATGTTGAGGAACATGGAGAAGAAGAGCTCCTGGTCCCGCGTGTCCACGCGGATGCTCTCAGGGAAGAGCAGTGTGGCGTTCTTCTCCAGCCGTGTGACGTCCACCCACTGCACCACCAGGCTCACTGGACGCCGGGGGGGACAGACACGGCATGAGGGCAAGCCCGCTGCAGGGCCGGGCAGCCGGCTCCTGACTCCCCCCGTGCCCAGCCCGAGCCCGGCTGTGCGGGGCTGACCCAGCTCCCAGTCCCAAGAACCTCCTGGGTTTGCCCACAGAATGGCTGACGGACGGCATGAATGAACAAGCAGAGGTGAGCAAGCTGAGCCCCGGGACCTGAAAAGCCCCACCTGAGGGGAGTGTCCTGCTCTGGGGGCAAGTCACAACACGGTGTGGCCGGCACAGAGAGGACACTGGCCCTGCCTCGTGAGCAGATGTGAAGGCAGGAGAGACAGGTGAGGTTGGGACAAGCGTGTGCATGGCTGGGCGCTGGGCCCGGGAAAGGGAACACGGAGAGCAGCTGAAGCCTTGGGGCTGCTTTCCGGGGGTGACATGGCAGCAGAGGGCGCTGGCTGGGCATCTGCTCTTTGTCCTGAGGCCAGGGCTTCCTGGGCGGAGGGCCCCGCAGCAGGTGGATGCAGAGGCGCACGTCCAAGGCCCCATGGAACCTGCAGCCGCTCAGGGATGAGGGGGGCGCTGGTATGTTCTACGTGAAAGAGGGGAGGCCCTGTGTAGAAAGTCACCATGTGAAGAGCTGTGCTGGTTGACGCAGACATGACAGAAGCCCCCAAGGGCCAGGTGATGTTTGGCTCAAGTCTGGGCGTTCTGCTCATGGGTCACTGTCTTCTGGGGAGACTCTGGTGGTTGTGTGGGGACAGAATATCTGGGGGCTGAGGAGGCTGAGCCCTCAGGAAGTCCGGAAGTCTGGGGAGGAGGTGCACTTTCTAGAGGCGAGGTGGAGGGTGAGTGCAGAGGAGGATGCCAGCACCAGCTGCAGGCTGGGGCAGGGAGGGTGGGGGTGACGCAGGGAGCCCGTGCTGCTTGCACTCACCCTCCTTGCCCAGCAGAAAGGAGTAGAAGCAGAGGTGGTTGACGGTCAGGTAGAGCCAGCCCTGCCGGGGCACACGGCCCTTCCAGTAGCTACAGGAGTAGTAGTTGACCAGCTTTTCCCCATCGGGCATCCCGAACTGCTTCCTCATTTTCAGCTCGGCCTCCTTGAACTTCCCAGGGTCCTCGTCTCCCTGGGGCTGCACATTCTTGTTCTCTTCTGCGATGATGCCCTGGAGGAGGACACAGGGAATCAGTCAGCGGCACTTGGGGCTCCTGGACACTGACCCAGGGCCACAAGCAGGGAGACCCGACAGCTGCTCTGGCCACACACAGCAGGCGACTTCCCCTAACTCCCCGAGCTCTTTCTCTCTACTAGCTCAGAGCAAAGACTTTCAAATTTACATTTTCGTTATTTTAATGTAAATACCTGAAAAATATAATACATAAACATGGCAAAAAAAAATTGCAAATAGTAGAAAAGGGAGTTAAATGAGAAGGGAGTCTCCATCTCCTCTGCTGTTGTAACCACTTTGCTGATTTTCTCCCAAACAGGCTGGCATTGATGCACCTTTAAGCAAATACACACATCTGCTCTTTCCCTTCCTTCTTTGCCCAAATGGGATCTTGCTGTGGCACTGTTCTATGAAGGGCATTCCTCATGCCAGTGTCCTGAAGGATGTTCTGTATCTGACACTCCCCCTCCTCCCCATACCAGGTGGCTGCTGCCTCTGGCCCTTGCTCAAGGCCTTCGGGCCAGCTGCAGGGCCCACCCAGCTCAGGGCGTGTCAGTGCTGTGTCCCGCCAGCATCTTTAGTGGGCTCACAGTGCCCAGAGATATCCCCCTGGGCCACAGAGCCAAACCCCCCGGGGGTACAACAGGTTCTTAGTATATCTGGCTCAAAATGTACACGTAAATCTTCCAGGGGGTATGACTACTCGATAAGCTAAAGGAATTCAAGGCAAGTGGTGTGGCCCAGACTGATGCTTCCACGGAGCCTCCTGGCAGCCTCATATCCCTGCCTCCACGAGTAGGAAATACAGCCAGGAGCTGGGGTGAGGACCCAAGAGCAGCACCTCCATTTCAGTACAGACAGCACCACTGTGCCTGCAACCCCAACATCTCTCTCTCTCAAGCTGCCTCTCTGTCTCCCCAGAGCACTGCTGCAGAAGCGAGCTCTACATCTGAGCACCCTCCTCACTACCAAGGCCCCACCTTTGTCTTCTGCTGCCCTCCAGCGTGCCTACTGGGAGGCTGGAGAAGGGGCCTCACCAGCGGAATGGTGAGCGCCAGACAGCGCAGACAGCCTATGGACGTCACTGGCACCTTGGCCTTCAGGCCCCCTTCCTGGGTCTCAGCCAGTGCCCCCACTCCTTCAGCTGCACCTGGGAGATCCCCAAGCAGGGAGCAAAGGGGCTGACAGGCCGCTTTGCATTTTTCTCTGCATTCCCACTGGCCTGGAGTACTGGTCCCTACCGATGGAACGAACCACCTGGCCCCCAGGACTCGGGTTTTGTTTGCTAGCTGACAGAAGTGCACCGTAACGATCGCTGGGTAGATTTTCAACGACTAATTTAAGTTCTTTAACAGTTTTAGGCATATTCAAGTTTTCTATTTCTTTGTCTCAGTTTCAGTTCTATTATGTAGCAGATTAGATAACAGCCTCCCTAAAGATGTTCTGCTGGAGAAGAGAATGGCAACCCACTCCAGTATTCCTGCCTGGAGAATCTCCATGGACAGAGGAGCCTGGTGGGCTACAGTCCATGGGGTTGCAGAAATGGACATGACTGAGAGACTAACACACTAAAGATGTTACATCCCAATTCCCAGAAGAGTTGAAAGAGAGGTACTAATTGATTAAACAAGTCAATCAAGACGTCAATGCTGCTGGCATTAAAAAGAAAGTTAAGGACCAAAAACTTCGAAATGCATGGCTCCTGTTGTTGTTGCTATTTAGTCGCTTAGTCGTGTCCGACTCTTTGCAACCCCTTGGACTGTAGCCCGCCAGGTTCCTCTGTCCATGGGATTTCCCAGGCAAGAATACTGGGAGTGGGGTGCCATTTCCGTCTCTAGGGGATCTTCCTGACCGAGGGTTGAACGTGTGTCTCCTGTATTGGCAGGTGGGTTCTTTACTGCTGAGTCAGTAAAGGGAAGCCCTACAAGGTTCCTAAGAGCTGGAAAAAGCAAGGAAGTGGATTCTCCCCTCAGAGCTTCCAAGAATCAATCTTGCTAATTCCTTGATTTTAGCCTATGAGATTTCATTTCAGACTTCTGACATGCAGAACTGTAAGATAAGAAACTTGTGCTTACTTAAAACTAGTGTTTTAAACATTTGGCTGTCCTGGGTCTTCTTGCTGTCAGGCTTTTCTCCAGCTGCAGTGAGCGGGAGCTACTCTCCGGCTGTGGTGCTCGAGCCTCTCACTGCACTGGCTCCTCTTGCTGCAGAGCATGGGTTCCAGAGCGCACGGGCGTCAGTAGCTGTGGCTTCCCGGCTCGGGAGCACAGGCTCAATAGTTGCGGCACACAATCCCAGATCAGGGGTCGAACCCATGTATCCTGCATCGGCAGGCGGATTCTTTACCACTGAGCCACCAAGGAAGCCTTAAGAACTTCTGCTGTTTTAAATCACTAAGTTTATGGTAACTTGTTACAATAGCAATTGGAAACTAAAACATTATTTTAATAGTGTCTATCTTGTCTTAATTCTTATAATTTATGGGTGTAAAGCTGTTTATGGCATTTTCTTTTTTTTAAACTCTGCTTTTTTTTTAAATATTTCATTCCCAACATGGCTTGAGGTTTTGTCTTTCGTCCTGTATCACTTTTGCCACAGGTTTATTTATATTTTAGATCTGTTTTTTGATTTGTTGTTCTTCTGTATCATTTCTTTATTTTCCAAGAAATTAACTTCTTCCCTTTGTTACAGGCATACCCTGGAGATACTGCTGGTATGGTTCTGAACCATAGCAGTAAAGCACATATAAACAAGTCATACAATTTTTTTGGTTTCACAGTGCATATAGAAGTTATGTCTACACTATACTGTAGTCTATTAAATATGTAATAGTATTATGTCTAAAAAAAAAAAAGGTACCTATCTTAATCAAAAAATATTTTACTGCTAAAAAATGCCAACTATAATCTGGTGGATAATAGAGTCTTGGGTGAATAGTAAATCTTTCTGTGATCATTGTATTTCTGTCTTTCTAATTTCCTGGTTTCTCTGGAATTCTTCTAATTTACTGGACACTTGGCTCACTAACTCCCACCTTTCTTTTTTATCACGTCATTATAAAACATAAAACTTAAGACTTTACATTTCCTTCTGTGTGCTGCTTTTACTACATCTCCCAAGTTCTGATATACAGTAGTATTTCTATAACTGTCCAGTTCTCTCTCTTTTTTTTTGGTGGCACCATGCATCTTGCAGGATCTTAGTTCTCCAACCAGAGGTTAAACCAGGGTCCCAGCAGTAAAAGTGCTGAGTCCTAACCACTGGCTTGCCAGGGAATTCCCTCAACATTTTTTCTTCTGTAAAAAATAATTTTTAATTAATTTATTTTTGGCTGCCCTGGGTTTTCGTTGCTGCGTGGGGGCAACTCCTCAGTCGTGCTGTGAGGACTACTCATTGCAGGAGCTCCTCTTGTTGGGGAGCACAGGCTCTGGGGTGGCTGGGCTTCAGCAGCTGCAGCTCGGAGCCTCCCTGGGTGCACTTTCGGGGTCTGGAGCACAGACTCATAGCTGTGGTGCAAGGACTCAATTGCTCCGTGGCCCGTGGACTCCTCCTGGCCCAGGGATCAAACCCGTGTCTCCTGCATTGGATCCCGCACCACTGAGTTACCAGGGAAGCCCCCCTCACCTCAACATTTTCTAATTTCCATTTTTAATTTGACTCATCGAGAACTTTGGTCTATTTTGTTGGTTAGTTTGTTTGGGCTTGGCATGAGGGAAGCATTCCATAATGTTGCTGTTATTGCTATTATTGCCCAGCTGGCTCAGTAGGAGAGTGAAGGCCTGCCTCTGCTCTCTTTGCCTAGTTTCCTAGAACTAGAAAGGCAACACAGGTCCTGTCCTAACCAACCCCAAGGCACACAGAGAACTGCTGAGGAGCTCTTGGTGCTATCTGCCCAGGTCTAGGAAGCTCTGGCATTATGAAGTCACGAGGGCTTGCCCAAAGCAAGCTTGTATCATAAACTCTGACCTAGTAAGGGCCCTCTGAGGAATCTAAGCCAAGGCAATAAACCACCAGAAAGAAAAAGAGGCAGATTCACACACATACATTCTCAGATAAATGCTCATTATGCTAATTATTCCCTAAAGGGGAAACAATCTAAACATCGCCGTGGTAAGTTTTTACACATTCATAATTATTTTGCTACCTGTAAAATATTCCACTAAGAATATCATATATGACTGATCAAGTCCCCTGAATATAAGGTGCTCAGTACAGTATTCATATAGAAAATAAGTACTATGTTAGCAAGTATGATCACTCTCGATTAGCAAAGGAAAGAACAGCTGCTTTCCCTCTTAACACGGGACTGGGAGGCACTGTTCCCTGGCAGTGCTTCAGGGAACATCCTGATACATATGTCATTCTGCACATATGAATACACTCTAGGGTAAATTCCAAGGAATGCAACTGCTGGGTCAAAATATCTGTGCATTTTGAAGTAATGTTAGCTTTATGATAGAAATATACTTCATATTATTTTTAATAATAAGTTGTCATTTCCAACTTCTTCCTCTGTTGGCCAAGGAACTAGTCACAGAGCTGTATATCTGCATACTTGTTCTAACACTCTCTAAGGGGATGGGAACTCCCAGCTATGCTTAGTCAGACTCTGGTGGCTGGCCAGAAGATGAGGCCTGCATACAATGAGTTCACCTGCCCCTTTCAATGCCAAGAGAGCAGGACTGGACACTTCATTCCATCTCTGCTTCATGGAGGAAAGAACTGTATCATGTTGTCTGAAGTTTACAGAGGATGACATAGGTGAATACTGCTAGCCCAAAGAAGGGAGGCAGAACCAGTATGGAGAGTGAGTCTTACGTGTATCTTGCCCTTGACGAAGGTGGTGATATCTTCCTCATTGTCAAAGATGGACAGCGTCTGGAGTAAGTTATTTTCCAGCCATTCCCAGTGTTTTGTGATCTCTTTTCGGGAAGAACCTAGGGGTGGTTTGGTGGAATAAAGAAAAGGAAAATCACAAAATCACCAGGACTTAAACATAAACTCAGAGAGAGTTTAAAATGGGTGACCTAATTTGCTATACAAAAAAGATTACTATCTTTCACCTGTCTACTCTTTCCATATATATATGTGTGTGTGTGTGTGTGTATAAACAAAAGTCATAAATGGTACTGATAAAAACACAAAATAAAAAAATTCAGATAGTCACGAAAAAAGTAAAGCCTCCATTGCCCTCTAACACCAAGAGCAAGAGTGACTGCTAGATTCTTGTGTCCTCCCAGAAATAGTTTGTACACGTGCACATTTGCTTACTTACTTTTCTTTGAGACAAAAGGACTTAATGTGGTTTTCCACGTGTAGCTGATTAGCCAGACAGTCAGACTTGGTCTAAGTGACTGCAGTTCTCCCAAGAATTTAGGCCTCCATAGGCGGCAGCGGGAGCTTCCTGCAGGACTCCAGGTCCCTGGCTGGCTGGTCTCCTGCTGGGCCAGAGGCCCCCTCCCTCTCTCCGAACCAGATGCCGCATCCAGGCCTCTGACTGCTCTTCCTCCTCCCCCGAGTTCACATCCCAGCTGGATCCTGTCTCTTCCAGGAACCCTTTGTTTCATCCCCGTTTGACTCTTTCAGTTGCTAGCTGGCCCCCAGGGTCTGCCTCACCTAGGAGGGAGGTCCCTGTCCTCCTTAGGAAGAGGGCCTGTCGAGGGCACTGCAGGCCCTGTGAAGATGGAAAAACTCAGAGGCAGCCCAGTGCCATCCCAAAGACTGAGGCAGCTGCTTTCTCTGCCTCTATCAGGGAACTGGGAAAAGGGGCCTCGGGAGAAGTAAAAGAATGAGGCAAGTCTCTTCCCCATCCCTCTGGCACCCCAGTTTTGGGGGGTTTTCACATGTCTGGCAGGGGGTTTGCACTTAGGAACTCTTTTCTAAATGAATTCACACAAGAACAAGGAAAGGAGTGAAGGCTCTGCTTCCTTTCCAGTGTCCTGGGACCGTCTGCCGACTGCAGGCACCCAGAAGGCTCCGCTGTCTCTGTGGCTGCGGGAAGGCCCACACACTCCGATGGAGGGGGCTGTAGCAGAGACGCGAGTTCCGCATGACTGTGGGCGACCCACAGATCCCTGGCCACCCCATCCTTTCCTGCCTGGCCACAACTCTTCTACCAGCTGAAGACCCCGTCCTGGCTCCATTCCGGCCAGGCCGAGTTGGTCCCTGCCATCTCCTCTGGCCCAGCTACCTGCTCAAGCTCTGTCTTCCAGAGTCACAGTCCAGCCTGTCTTGGTTAGGGTTGATTTCTTTTGTTTCTTTACATTTACCCAAGCAGTTCACCACCCTAACAAGCAACAGCGTGGAAAGACCCTTTCCCACGGTCTGTGGGAAAATGTCCATGTGAAGACGATTAAACCCAGAATCACACACTAACAGTGATAATCATGACGATAAGCGTAACAACAGATGATTATAGCAAGAGATAACCATAAACAGAAGTTCCTAAATCATCCATGAATTTTTTTTTTTTTTCATTTTTCCATAGAGGCCAAGGCCTAGTTGTTAGGAGAAGGGAGTTCTTTCTTGCTTGCTTTTTTTGCAAGAACCCATATTTGAATGTGAAGGTTTAATTTGCACATGATGTAACTCTCACACACATGTTGCTGGCAACCTAAAACAAAGGAATCTTTTCACTATACCTGTGTGGATCTGCCTGAACTTTAATTATAAATATTTACACATATTCACACAAAAGAATTATTAGTTAAAAGCAACTTGATCTTCATTTCAGTTCAGTTCAGTTGTTCAGTCATGAGCGCACACCAGGCTTCCCTCTCCATTGCCAACTCCTGAAATTTGCTCAAACTCATGTCCATTGAGTCAGTGATGCCATCCAACCATCTCATCCTCTGTTGTCCCCTTCTCCTCCTGCCTTCAATCTTTCCCAGCATCAAGGTCTTTTCCAACGAGTCAGTTCTTAGCATCAGGTGGCCAAAGTGTTTCCAATGAATATTCAGGACTGATTTCCTTTAGGAAATCATTTAGTACCAAGTGAATACTGAAACTATCTCTATGCCGGGTACTGGTAATAAAAAATGTAATAGCTAATTAAATTTTAAGTGCTATTTCTGTTTTTCCAGAACTTTTTATAAATTATCTTATTTGATTCTTAGAGCACCTTGGAAACAGGTACAGGTATTTTCATTTTATAGGATGAAGCGGAGGCACAGTTAGGTTGAGCATGTTGCCCAGAGTCACCTCGCTGGCAAGTGACCTACCATAATGCTAACCCAGCTGCCTGCACCCTCTCGGAGTTGCTGGTCTGGTGGGAGAGCAGCAAGCCTTCAGTGCAAAAGTGCTGCTGGGGACCTGGCAGGTCCAAGGGAGCGAGAAGCGGTACGTGGTTCTGGGGAGTCTGGGAAAGCTTCTATACAGTGTGACATCTAGGCAGGTGCTCAACAGAGTAGGGGGAGGCAACGTGGATGCGGGGGGATGCTGTAGGCACATCAGCAGGACAGCTGTGGTGAAGGACGTCAGGCCCTGCAAGTGTCTTGTCTGGCTGAAGGCCAGGTGTGAGCTGGGGGAGGAAGAAGTGGAGGCAAGCAGATCCTGAAAGTCCTTTGGTGGTGGTTTAGTTGCTAAGTTCTGTCCGACTCTTGCAACCCCATGGAGTGTAGCCCGCCAGGCTCCTCTGTCCATGGGATTACTACAGGCAAGAATACTGGACTGGGTTGCCATTTCCTTCTCCAGGAGATCTTTCTGACCCAGGAATCGAACCCAGGTCTCCTGCATTGTAGGCAGATTCTTTACCAACTGAGCCACGAGGGAAGCCCCTTGTAGCTCTCCCGCCAGACGAGTAACTCCTTGAGGGCATGAGCAGCCTGGATTAGCATTATGGTTTGGTTACTTTCCATTGAGGTGGCTCTGGGCTACATGCTCAACCTAAGCTGAGGATAAGCCTCAGCTTCATCCTATAAAATGAAAATAACTGTACCTGTCTCTGAGGTGCTCTAAGAATCAAAAAGATAACTCATAAAAATTTCTGGAAAAACAGAAATAGTACTTAAAATTTAAAGGGGAAAAGTCCTTTAATGGCGACCTAAGGAGTCAAGATTCAGTGGCAGGTGTGAGGAGGGGTCTGGCTTTGGAGAACTGAAGAGCCGTGTGGGCAAAAACAGAGCGGCACAGGCAGATGAGCAGAGGGGCCTGGCCAGGGCAGGAGCTCCCCAGTGCAGCGCACCCCTCCCCTGGGGGCTTCCCACAGGCCCCCGGAGCAACCGCACGCCTCTTTTCCCGCAGAGAGGCTGCTCGCACTGCCACTGCCCCCTCTCCATGCACTCTCTGAGAAGGAGGATCCTGAGGTGCAGATGAGCACCTTGAGGACCCATTTCAGCACGAAGCAGCTCTTCTTGGCCCAGGCACACATCAACTGCCCTGGGTGCCCCCACACAGGCAGCCGCTGGCTCCTGCAAGTGCCCCGCTCAGGGTGCCCTGTACCCAATCCCAGCCCCTATAGCTGCAGTCCAGCTGTGAACACTCTCATCACGCCTTCTCAGGTCTCCAAGGAAAAACATTACCCTGGGGAGCAGTGACCCTGGCTGCTAGCACAGAGAGCATTGGACACAGTGGACACAGGCACTTGGGGTCTGATCTAGAGCTCCGTGGGACTTTGGGCAAGTTTATTAACCCCTCTGGGCACAGTTTCCTCAGCTTTAAAATAGGGGAAACCAACGCTCTCCCTTCTGGAGTTGTTGGGAGCTTCACATACCTGGCAGGCAGGAAGTGCTGTCTGAGAGCCAGCTATGACTGCTGTTCAATCCCAGGGACCTCAGCCAGGCTGGTCCCGCTGAAAGGGGACTTCCTCCTGGATTCTCAGGAGGGTGGCTGTTTCCCCTTAGGACAACTATAGCCGATTCTCATTATTCACAGTGGTTGTGTTCTACAGAGTTTCCTAGAACACTGAATTTGCTGATACTGCTCCCAGGGGAGCTACAGGGCTAAGTTCCTGTGAGCTTCTGGTCGCGACATTTTCATCAACTGATCCAAATACTATTTTGTCTTATGTCTTTCTGCTTAAAGCCATCTTATTTAATACATACTTTTAATACCCTAGCACTGAACTCATAGCCAGAAGCACTGTAACTCACGCCTGAAGGAAGCTCCTCTAACTCATATTTTCTCCCTAAGGCACATCACAGCTTCTTGCCCTTAAAAGCACCACACGCCACGCAGCACTTTAGCATTATACTTGGGGCCATTTTAAACAGCAGAGTCATCAACAGGTAACTCAAAAACATGAAAAGCACAGCGCTTAGATTTCTAAAAGGAGACATGTTCATGGTTTGACTGCTGAAACAAGAAGGCAGAGAGGTGGCTTGCTCCACCTCAGCGGGGAGCCTGTGTGTCTGGTGATTCAAATTCTTCACTGCTCTGCACACACATACTTCAACAGATGTTCACAATCACAAGTATTGATTTTGGGGTTTACAGATAACTTTTAGTGAGTAGGTGAATTAAAAAATTATGTAGTACATGAAAAATGATCAATAGTATCATCTTGTCAAAAGGTTAGCAGAACACGGACACTGCCCAAGGCCAAGCCCTTGGAAAGGCACAGGGCTTCGTGACACTCACCTCCACCTGCCCTGCATCCGTGCATAGCCATGTTGCCTTCCTAAGGTGGATGCTGGCCTGGCCTGTGCTGTCTGAATAAAGGGCAGCACCAGATTCTCAGTAGGCTGAGTCCCTCCCTCTCTGGGTCAGGCCCTGCCCAGCACCCCTGGTGATTCAAGGCACCTACCGCACGCCACTGTCCAGTAGACCTGCGAGTCCTGGGTCTGGTGGAGGATGCGGTAAGGGGCCACCCGGGCGCTGGAGTCCAGCACCACATCCAGGGTGCCCACAAGAAGACCTGGCAACAGGGCAGAGAGAGGGGAGGGTGAGGGAGGGCTGTGCTGGGAGATGAGCCCGGCTGGAGGCAGCCGCGAGGGGAGCACTGCCCCACAGCCCCAGCCCAGAGCGTGAAACATCATACGTCATTTGAGTCCATTAAATTACTTCTTTTTCCTCAAAAGCCTTCAGCCAGTTTCTGATCCCTATCAAAAAATCCCCTCCTACTTATTCCTGTTTATCCTCCTGACTCAGAAACACCTGCAGGCAGGGGCTGATTCACGGGGCTCAAAGCTCACGTAATCCAGTAGGCCGTCTTCAAGAAAAATGCAAAATCAGACTTGAAAACTAGCATTTGTCAGAATGAGGAAGTACAACGAAACAAAACAACAAAGACCTCCCTGGTGGTCCAGTGGGTAAGACTTTACGCTCCCAGTGCAGGGGTCCGGTTCCGGGCCTGGTCAGGAAACCAGACCAGGTTGCAACTAAGACTCCACATGTTGCAACTAAGATTCAGCACAACCAAACAAATAAATATTAAACAAAACAATACCGCAAATATCACAAAATCCAGAAAAACAATGTGATTTATTAACTGCCAGATACATTTCTTATGACATGTCTCTCTGACGTTTCTGGCTGTATACTCCGATGTCTTTTTCTTTTTTTTTTTCTGATGTCTTTTTCATAAGACAATGATATTTAACATCATTTTCCACATCAACAACAGGAAGATAATGTAGCCTCAAAAGTCATGATGGAAAATAACAGGCAAATTTTTAGTATTGTCCAAATTGTCCCATTTTTTTTTTTCCATCTCTGAAGCATTTTAGGACATTTCAAGTTTTCCTTCTCATCACAATGTCATCAACATTTGTCAACATCATTATTTCCCCAATAAATCAGAGGAAATGTTTACATTTTGCAACTATTTGATTTATTCCTCTTCATTAATTGAATGATTCAGCTAAATAAAAGCCTGTCCATTGTTCATATTTGAGGTTTGCTTATTTATTTTTTATTTTTGGCTGCGCTGGGTCTTCATTGCTCTGTGTGGGCTACTCTCTAGCTGCTTCTCAGTGTGACGATTTCTCCCATTGCAGAGCGTGGGCTCTAGAGTATGGACTCAGTTGCTCCATGGACTCTTCCTGGAGCGGGGGGGATAGACCATGTGTCCCCTGCATTTGCAGGCTGATTCTTTTTGTTGCTCATAAGGAATATTGGACCTATAGTTTTCCTTTTTTAAAAACGAATTTTCTTTCTTTTTGGCTGGGCTGGGCCTTTGTTGCTGGGGCTTTTCTCTAGCTGTGGTGAGTGGGGGCTGCTCTCCAGTCGTGCTGCAACGGCTTTTTGCCGCAGTGGCTTCTCCTGGTACAGAGCACAGGCTCTAGGGCGCGTGGGCTTCAGCAGTTATGACTCAGGCTCAACAGTTGCTCTGTAGCGCGTGGGATCATCCCGGGTCAGGGATTAAACCTGTATCTCCTGCATTGGCAGGCAGATTCTCTACCACTGAGTCACCAGGGAAACCCCAGCAGGTGGATTCTTAACCTCGGAACTACCAAGGAAGTCCCTATTTTTTCCTTTTAATAAAATGCTGCTTTTGGTATGATCTGAAAATATTTTGTTACCATTTTCCTATTGATGCCAGAATAATTACTATTGATTTTATTGCTTGACTTTAACACTTGTTTCATATTCCATTTTAATCTGCTTTTTCACCCTCCAGTCTAACAAAATAATCAGTTACAAAAGAAGGTAATTTTCACATACATCCAAGTCAGGAGTCTGTAATGTTTATTTTACTGAAATGTTCTAAAATGCCTCTGTAAATTGCAGTTAAAGGGGCATATTCAAGATTTTTCAGTATTCGGAATAAACTTTTTTTAACTGTTCATGCTGAGGTTTCTCTTCTGGTCTCAGAAATTTTAATTCCTATATCGTTGGCATATCCATATTGCAAGACTTGAAAGCTTTTTAATGGCAGACCATGTCATCACAGTCATCAATGAAGAACTAGGTTGGCATCTGTCTTTAAAAGACAGACCGAATAAAACCACATTGTGAACTGTCCCTCCTGCAAGAAGAGTGTGTTCAGGAAACCATAATGTCCATCATGGCACAGAGAAGGCCACTGCAAAGGCCATGCCAGAACTGACTAATCATAGCTAAGGCAGAGAGTTCAAGGCATGGTTCCCAGGGGGAACTGGAGAGTCTGCTTTGGGGGACATGGAGAGATGAGTGTGGTAGAAAGAACCTTCTCCGCACAGGAAGGCAGAGCACAGAGGGACCCAGCCATGCACTGAGGTGACCTGTGGAAATGCAGAGCACAGAGCAAGCACTAAGACTGAAATATGGGTATGCTGATATACCTGAAGGTACTGGGCACCCAAGCATTTAATTTCTACATAGGCTTCGAGGTGGACCACCGGTCAGTCTCTGCAGAGGGGCTGCTGTCTAACCTCCACTGAACAGCCTAGTCCAGGACGCAGGTCCGGAACTGGCTCCTGCGATTCCAGAGGCCTCTGGGAGGGGGCTCAAGGCACTGAAGACAACAGTCTTCCTGGTAACCCCACAAACTTCCACATCAGGAGGTGGCCCAGGAGAGGCTGAAGGAAGCGTTCTCCCATGGAAAGCCTCTGTCTGCGCCTGACAGGCCTATACTAGCTTCTAATATTTAACATTACGACGTTTCACAGAAAATTCTCTTGATAATTAGAAGACCCGGCAACACTGGGTCCGAGGTCCTAAATGGCAACAATGGGCCGCCAGAGGAGCACGGGCACTGGTCTGGCCTAAGACTGATCCAGGTCTGCTTTGGCAGTGCCTGGACTTTGGACAACACCTGTAGAAGGAGTGCCCAGGAGACATCCCCGGGAACCCAAATGCCACACACCCCAGGAGATGCAGTCCTGTGTAGTGCCCAGATGGGCAAAGAGGCACCCTGCCTAGGTCATCAGAACACGTATATCGGTGATCCAGCTAGCCTCGTTCTGCAGGTCCAATGCACCAAGAAGAGGGAAAGACGGATGAGGAGAAGCTGGAGAGATGGAAGCTGAGTCAGGCAGCAGCTGGGAGGAACTCTGATCTCACTAAAAAGGCAATTCTTCGGTGAGCGGGGAAAGAAGAAGGAAAGGAATGCTTGTGTCCCTCGGCCCCTCCTGGGAGGCCTGGGGGAAGCAGAGGCCCAGGAGATCCCGCGAACTCTCAGCCGTGAGATCCGTTCCGGGAAGCTGCACAAGCCTCCGCTGAGCCCCGGGAAGGTCCCAGGCACCGAATCCCGCAGGGGCCGCCGCCAGCCTTCTTCTGGCCTCCCCGCTTGACCGCAGGCTCCCCGGCCGCCCCCCTGACGCGAGCGCAGATGTCTTCCTCGAGGCCCCAGCCCCGTCCCTACCTGGCGCCACCCCGGCCGGCCCCCATCGCCCGCCCGCGGCCAGCTTTCGGGCCTCCCGCCCCTCTCCCGTCCCGGCCCCACGCCTCCCTGCCCCGCCGCGCGACGACGTGCGCGTCCGCAGCGACGCTCCGCGGCCCGGCCTGTCCGGCGCTGGCCGGCCGGCCGGCCCTCGCTTCCCGGCGCTCCTTCCTCGCCCGCCCCGCGGCGGCGCCCACAGGCCCGGCCACCGCGCGCCTCTCACCCGTGAGGCCGCCGCCCTTGCCGTGGCCGCGGCGCCGCTGCAGCACGAAGAAGGGGTTGGCGCGCTCCGTCACCCACAGCGCGTTGGCTACCAGCACCTCCTCCGGGCCCAGCCACATCGCGGCGCCGCGCTCACCCGGCCGACGCGGGCCGGGCGGAAGCGCCGCCGCCGTCGCCTCGCGGAGCCGAGCGGGCGGGGCGGGGCGCGCGGCCGGCGGCGCCCCCTGGCGGCCGCCGGGACAGCGGGGCCTCGGGACTCGCAGCGCGTTCCGCTCTCCCCGCCCACCGGCCCTGGCCTCCGCTCGCAGGCCGGATTAGCTCGGCCTTCTCCGCTTCCCTCTTGGCCTTCTAGCCACAGGCCTTCGCGCGGCCGGCTCATCGAGGAGCGGTTCAGTCCCGGGGCCAATGGCCTGTGGCCGGAATGGTTGAATTCACAGGTAGCAGGGCGCCTGGCATTTTGTAAAAACCTATCCAGGGTTTGCAGGGAAAATGTAAAGGAATAGCCTTTGGAAATACATTTTTAGCTGACTGTTCAGAGCAAACCAGTGCCTGTTAACATTTGGAAAGGGTGGCTGGAAAAGTGTTAGTCTGTTGTGGTAACTCATTTTGACGCTTGGGCCTAAGACGAAGGGAATCTCAAGGAGTCCAGCGCGGGTTGTTAGGAAGCCGGCGGGGTCCTCAGAAACCAGTGCAGTCCCCTCACTTGATGGATGGGGTCACTGAGGCTGGGTGGGCCTGGGGTCGGGGGCAGCACCTGGCCTGGGGCCCAGGAGGCTTGTGCACGAGCTTGGGTAAGCAGCAGAGGGAGGCTGGGCATGTGGGATCCCTGCTCTCCCAGTGCTTGCCTGTAGGGGTGGACCGCTTCACAGTCCACAAGACCCTTTTGAGTGAAAGAGGGAAGTGTTAATGTCGCCTGGGGCAATAGGCATGAATCAAGATTTGCTGTTTGGTCCCTAAGTCACGTCCGACTCTTGCGACCCCACGGAGAGTAGCCTTCCAGGCTCCTCTGTCCATGGGATTTTCCAGGCAAGGATACTGGAAAGTGAAAGTCGCTCAGTCCTGTCCAACTCTTTGCTACCCCATGAACTATATATAGTCCCTGGAATTCTCCAGGCCAGAATACTGTAGTGGGTAGCCTTTCCCTTCTCCAGGGGAATCTGCCCAACCCAGGTCTACTTGCATTGTGGGCGGATTCTTTACCAGCTCAGCCACAAGGGAAGCCCAAGACTACTGGAGTGGGTAGCCTATCCCTTCTCCAGTGGATCTTCCTGACCCAGGAATCCAACTGGGGTCTTCTGACTTGCAGGCAGATTCTCCTGCCTTGAAGGCAGGAGACCCACAGAATCTGCTTGCAAGACAGGAGATTGGATTTCTGGGTCGGGAAGATCCGCTGGAGAAGGGATAGGCTACCCACTCCAGTAGTCTTGGGGTTCCCTGTGGCTGAGCTGGTAAAGAATCCACCTGCAATGTGAGTAGACCCAGGTTCGATCCCTGGGTTGGAAAGATTCCCCTGGAGAAGGGAAAGAATACTGGAGTGGGTAGCAATTCCCTTCTCCAGGGGATGTTCCTGACCAGGGATCAAACCTGCCTTTCCTTCTTTGGCAGGGGGATCTTTATTGCTGAGCCACCAGGGCTAAACGGAATGCAGTATCTGTCTGCTGGACTAGGCCGCCAGAGTCCTGCAGGAAGCCAGAGGGAAGGGGGGCACTTTAGAATCATTCATAGGGGCTTAAGGTGGTTTTGAATTGGGTTTCTATCACTGGCATTTAAGAATCTAATATTAATATGAATAGATATAGGTATGAATAGGTAGTTTTATGGTTAACAGCCAGAGTGATTAAGTCTTCTGAAATATTGCTTGAGAATCCGAACCAACTTCCAGAATGCAGAGGCCTGTTTTAAGACCTTGGAAGCTTAAACTGATCTGCATTGTACTTTCTGGAAATTTGAAGAATTTGGTAGTACAGTTGACCTTTGAACAACTAGGGTTTGACCTGCACTGGTCCACTTATATTCTCATTTAAAAAAAATATTTAAACACTACCAGTACTGCATAATTGGTGGTTGCATGAATCCTCAGATGCAAAAGTGTAGATAGAGGGGAACCTTGGATTCAGAGAGCCATTAAGTTAGGCTCAGATTTTTCAACTTCTCAAAGGGTAGGTGCCCTTAACTTGTGTTGTTCCAGGGTCAACTGTACTTGTTAATCCCCTGAGGGGAGGTAAAGGGTTATTTTGTGCCTTCATTCCTCACACATTACTGGTGGGAAGGTGAAATGGTGCAGCTGCTTGAGTGTGCGCCAGTATCACCTGGAGGGCTCGTTAAAGCAGATTGCTGGGCCCCACCTCAGAGTATTTGTATTTCTAATAAGCTCCTAGGTGATACTGATGCTGCTAATCTGGAGACCACCTTTGGAGAACTATTCTTTGTGAGAAGGAAAAAAAACATTTAGAGCACTTAGAATGTGCTAAGCCTACTTCATTTTCCTCCCTTAATCTCAAAGATGGAATTCACATTCCCATAAACCTCACTGCTGTAAAAGTCACAAGACAGTGATTAGTGTATTCCCAAAGTTCTGTGACCCTAAACACTCTGTGAAGGAGGGAATCCGACGCCAGGAGGAAGGCAAAGCCCTGATGGGAACAGGCAGAGAGCACAGCACGCTAGGCTGGGAGGTAGCAGCAGAATTCCGGATATTTTCATCATCTCAAAAAGAAACCTCTTAGCTCTTGGCAGTCATTCCTTATACCCCAACCCCTTCCACCCCCCACCCCAAGAAATCAGTCTATCTGTATCCTTATAATTTTGCTTATTCTGGACTTTTCATATTTTGGAGAGGGTGACTGACAACACAGCCTGTGACTGTCACAGCCTCATACCTTATGTTCTGTAAACAACGATGATGCTGACCTTGGTCTGGGCCTGCACGCCTCCTCGGCCGTGGGCCGCTTTTGTCTGTCGTAGTTTATCAGTAGTCTTTGAAGACTCCCAGCTGCCGCTGCCTGGAGAGAATAAACACGCCTGCAGTCCCTGCGGCTCCTCCGAGTCTTCTTCCAGCTTCCCCTGTTGCGCCTGAGCTACCCTGGGTTCGGTGACCAGTGTGAGTGGGAAGACACATATAAAGGAAGTCATACGGTTCATACAGCCTCTTGTGTTTTGCCTCTTTCACTTACTGTAACGGAGTCAATGCTCATCTGTGTTTTAGCCTTCTTTTTTATGGCTGAATAATATTCCGTTGCTTATATATACCACATTTTATTTATCCATGTACCAGTTGATGGACATGTGGGTTATTTCCCCTTTTTGGCTGTTATGGATAACATGGTTATGAACATCTGTGTGCCAGTTTCTGGGTGAACATGTTTTCAGTTCCCTTGGACCATATGATAAAGCTATGTATTTGAGGAACTGTAAACTGTTCTCCAAAGCAGTTGCACCATTTCACATTCCCACCAGTAATGTGTGAGGGTTGTAGTTTCTCCATATCTAGTCAACACTTGTTACTATGTTTTTTATTATAGCCACCAAGTAGATATAAAGTAGTATCTCATGTGGTTTGGATTTGCATTTCCCTAGTGGTTTTTGATATTAAGCATCTGTAGGGAGAAGGCAATGGCACCCCACTCCAGTACTGTTGCCCGGAAAATCCCATGGATGGAGGAGCCTGGTGGGCTGCAGTCCATGGGGTCACTAAGAGTCAGACACGACCGAGTGACTTCACTTTCACTTTTCACTTTCATGCATTGGAGAAGGAAATGGCAACCCACTCCAGTGTTCTTGCCTGGAGAATCCCAGGGACGGGGAGCCTGATGGGCTGCCGTCTGTGGGGTCGCACAGAGCTGGACATGACTGAAGCGACTTAGCAGCAGCAGCAGCAGGGAAAGAGCAAATTAGCCAAGATGGCTGTGGTCAGGTTCTCTCAGCCTGGCTCTCTCACTCTTGCCCCACATTTTGTAATAATGATTATTATGTAACAGCTGAGTCATTTATGGCACTGGGCAGGCGTGTCACAAGGTACTCGCTTGGCCATAGGCTACTTTTGTTCCGTAAGCACGTATAAGCTCCAGCTGGAAAGCCCTTGTGGTGGTGTGCGGTCACGTCATGTCATGTCTGCTGCGCCAGCCAGGAGAGAATAAACGCATCTGCAGTTCCTACAGCTCCCTGCACTTTCTTTCAGCCTCTTAGTTCGTGCCTTGCCTACCATGGGTTCAGCAACAGTGCACACAGTGAGATACGGTGAGAGAGCATCTTTTCATGTACTTGATGGTCATTTGTATATCTTCTTTAGAGAAATGTCTATTCAGAGTCTTTGCCCATTTTAATATAATTGTTGAGCTGTAACTGGATATATGATCTTAAGCCTATTTCTTTCATTATTTTAAATCCAATCCCCACTCATTTACCCTGCTGCCTGCCAAGTCGCTTCAGTCGTGTCTGACTCTGTGCGACCCCATGGACTGCAGCCTACCAGGCTTCTCTGTCCATGGGATTTTCCAGGCAAGAACACTGGAGTGGGTTGCCATTTCCTTCCCCAATGCATGAAAGTGGAAAGTGAAAGTGAAGTCACTCAGTTGTGTCTGACTCTTAGTGACCCCATGGACTGCAGCCCACCAGGCTCCTCCATCCATGGGATTTTCCGGGCAACAGTACTGGAGTGGGGTGCCATTGCCTTCTCCCCTCATTTACCCTAGAAGATAGGTATTTTGAGGTCAATATTAAAGAGATAAAACTGAAATCCAGACAGGTGATTTGCCAATTTCATACTAATAAGTGCAGAAGTAGTATTAATGTCCACACCTTCCTGGTTCCAACTCTTTTCTACATGTATTGGACATTTGCTGTTTTTGCCCCAACATCCATTTCTTCCTTCCATCATGATTTTGCTGTAGCAACCACGTCTTTCAACTCTCAGCTCCTGTCTTTCAGGTGAAGCTGAATGCACTCGTGGCTGCCAAAGAAGAGCCAATTCTGGCCTTGGCTAATGGCACATTTTACCTCTGTAACCACAGTGGCTCGTTCGGTGATGGCCATGTGCTTCCAACCAAGCCAGTCAGGGTCAAGGAGATACCACTCTGGTCTCCTGGGGAGGCAGACCAGCTCTTGTGCGAACGAGGCTATAACTAGCAGATGTGTCTTGGTTTCAGTATTTGAGGGCCAAAACATTCCGTAAGTGATATACGCATACTCATGGCATTTTAGCTTTTGGGAGACACTACACTTTTTTTTGACTTAGCATTTGGGCAACACCACACTATTTTTTTACTTATGCCAGTTTGGGTTGGGGTTTCAGTCATTTGCAACCAAGAGAGTCCTCACTGATACAGGTTTCCACCAACAGCACTCCATGTGGCCAATGCATCTTTTTCAATAAGTTTTTATTGAAATGGTTATGTTAGCAAATCCTGCACATACAGGTATACACTATTGGCATATAGGTATATACCATACAATTTCACTACTTAATTATACTTACATCAACTGTACAGACCTAGAAGTTGTGCTGCCCAGAACATTTTAAAGGTTGCCAAGAAATCAGCTCACATTGTATTTGTAGGTATCTGTGTTCTAGTCAAAGTGACCCTTCCTTATAGTGAGTCCCCAGATTAAGCTAGTGATCAATTTTACTTCTTGGATATTTGATATGTGTTTTTTCTGGTACAAGAGATCCAATGGCAAATTAAACTCAGGTATACAGTCTCCCTTTCATCCCTCAAGGTGGGAAAATAAGTCGTTGGCTACATGTAGGTATATCCCAAGCCTCCCCCACCCCAAACTTCCTGTGCTATAGTTAGAAAAATAGTTTTGTATGCCACCCTCTGAGATGCTGTGCATAGTTTGCAGAAACTCAGAGGAAGAGGCACTGAGCTCTTTGAATGGCCGAAATATGAAAGCGCTAACTTTAACGTGAGTATAAAAGCTACTGAAGGTAAAAAAACAATTGTGACCTATGTGGCCTAGGACTTGGACCAACATCTCCTCTTGTTTAGGAACAGGATTGTTCTATTAGGTGATGGGGTTCCCCATATTCCAAATAGCATTTCCTAGCTTGGAGTCTTTTCCTGTTTTTATAACCACCGGGTCCATTTTCCTTAGCTAGAGTCATTGCCACTCAGAAGTGGACCCTGCTTTCCATTCTCAGCCCAAGACACCAGCTTCTGGCCCTAAGATTGGGCCAAGTGTGCCGCTCCTCCAACTGGGTCAGCAAGACAGGCCTGGGCTGCCAGGGAATGAATGGACATGATACCCTCTCACTTCTCTCTAGGATGGCATGTGTCAGCTCAGGCTGGGTACCTAGCAGAGGAGGTGGGACTCTGGCGCTGGTCACACCCACTGGCCTGGTCCTGTGGCATGCTGGTAGGCAGTAGGCAGTGAGTCTTTCTGCTTAGGAACAGCTTGCTCAGCTGGGAAAGAAATGGCCTGAGACGTGATGACCTACCTACTCCACCTCTTCTGTTTCCACAAACATTTGGCTCAGTACTGCCCAGTCACTAGAAAACTCCTTAAATATCACATAGTGTGGATGTGTGTATGTGTGTGCATGCTCACTCATGTCCAACTCTGTGCTACCTCATGGGCTGTAGCCTGCCAGGCTCCTCTGTTCATTGAATTCTCCAGGCAAGAATACTAGAATGGGTTGCCATTTTCTTCTCCAAGTGTAAATATACCTGGACATAATTATGGATGAAGGATAATTCCTACAGCAAATTAGAATTCACTTTGTGTTGGGTTAAATTTGTAAAAATAGCTCAGAACAATCATCTGTAAGTCTCCACAGAGGCTGATAGCTCTAAGTTGCTAAAAGCTGGAGAGAGTGATTGTCACCTGAGGGGTAAGGAGCTGATGAAAGCTAGTCAGACTTCCCAGATGACCAGAACGCCTCTTGCCTGCACACAGTCCTGCCCAAGTGGACTATAACGGACTGGTGAGAAGTGAGCCATTTCCGGCCAGCATTAAATGAGTGGGTGACCCTAGAAGCTGTGTCCCAGTGGGTCAAGACCCCACTGCAGCTGCCAGAAGGGTGCTAATGACGTCCTCCAGCTCTTGGCCCTTCCACAGAAGAAGAAGGGGTGCGGTTTGTAAAGGTGCTTACAGCTGAGCTGGACGCCACCGTCAGCCTGAGTAGGCACGCTCTGGCTGCTGCCTCTGAGCCACCGGCAGTGCTTCCCCAGGCCTGCCGTTTCTGAGAAAGTTACTCCTTTCAGGCTGCTGAGCCGGGTCTGTGTCACCTCAGACCCCTGTTTTTTTGTGGACATGTGTGTGGGCGATCCAGTGGGAGGAACTAGGAGACCTGGGACAGAGGTCTGAGTGATTCCAGGAGCGCGGAATCCTTCTGAAACATTGATACTCAAGTCTGCATAAAGTTCAGAGTTTCTTTGTTTTCTGTTTGTCACAAAGTGTCTTTCTCTCCAGCAAGTCAAAGTGAAGAAAAAAATGGCTTGAGCTATTGTGAACTGCAAGAGGCAAAACCCCAGTTAAGTCCCAAGTTATGAACCGGGAGCCTCCCAGGGCCTTGTGGGACCATGAGAGTCAAGTCTTGGGCAAATATATTGTTCTTTTAGCACTCGAGACCAACAGCATCGCCTCTCCTCTGTGATCACTGAAGGCTAGTGGGGTGCAGCTCTGGAGAATTCAGGTGACTGCTTTTACCCCATGTCCACTGGAGACCCACTGGACTCTTCTCCAAGGTTCAGCCTTTGGGGATCTTTCAGGGCACCCCTAAGAAAGAGGGCAAACTTCCTGACTTGACTCCCAGAGGAGTGATAGGGGCTGGCCAGCTGGGGACACGGCCTCTTGTGGGAGAAACCCTTCTCCTCTGGTTGTGGGAACTGGCATGCTTTGTTTTTCCTGCTGCTATGTAGGACAGTTAAAAAAAAAAAAAAACACAATTTCATGAAGGAAACACAGGCACCTTACCTCTGTAGCCTTTTTCCCTGAATTTTCTCTATAACAAAACTTAAAATCTTTAAGGCGTGCTCCAGTCCTGCTGAAAGAATGTTAACCACATCCATGGATGTGCCATGAACATGACATTCATTTCATCCTTTTCCAAATGGACTTTGGAGTGATTTACCAACAAGGCCAAAAGAAAAGGCAAAAGTCGACGCATCTCACTTTTAACAACTGCCTTTAACAGGGAAGACACTTATTTTAAGCTGTGGATGTCATAGCAGTTGCCCCATATATGGAGTTGGGAGTGAATTCTGAGTTTAATAACCCCAAACCCCATCTCTGGGCATTAGTGAGGCTTCTCCTGGCACAGCAGTGAAGTGACTACCACTTTTCTCTTCTTACCACTTTTCTTGAATAGGGAAGTTCTGCTCAGTGGCTTTTTCTAAGTCAGTTGCTGTCTGTAGCCCCTTCTGTCCTCAAATGTCATTGTCCTGGTTCTCAAATCAGTGGGCAATTTTTGCCCTATTCTGGCTTCCATCATCATCTGAGCTTAGCTTAGGACCCCCAGGCCTGTCTGTACCCACTTTAGGAGACTCTAACCCCAGTGAGTGTGTGTGGGAAGGAGGGGAGGGAGAGATTTGGGGCACGCGAGGACTGGCTGACATGGTGCCTACTTTGGTAGCTCTAGGTAATGTGTCCATTTAACACAGCTTTCCAGTATTCTGATGCCCAGTGGAGCCACACCCTGACCACCCTTGCCTCCCCACACCTCTGCCTGAGGTCCAGGGCTGTATCTCTGTGCCTCCCCTAGAGGTCCTGCCAGCCCTCAGATCTAAACTGTCCCCATGTCTCTCTCCCCCTGTGTCCCACCAACCCCCTGGGTCACTGAGACCAGCACTAGGCTTCGGAATCAATCTGAGGACTCCCTCCTCCCCCACTCTCAGCCAGATGCCAGCACCCAGGCACCGCAGGCCTACCCGGCTCACCCCGCCCCCTCCCAGCTCCTCCTCTTTGCAAAGCTGAGATGTGGGCCCTCCCCACAGCAAAGCTCTCCCTTCCCAGGAGGTGAACTCAAGGCCTTGCTGGTCTCAGCCCCTTGGCCTGCATGGCATCCTCAGCGACCACAGGTCCTGCTGGTGGGGGTCCTGAGCTGCACCACACCCTTCCATCTACGCCCTGAAACCTCTTCATCATTCACCACCATTGCATTTGGGCTCACATCTCAGCTGGCTGATAATGTGCCAGTTTTAGTAACAGCCTAATGATCACTGGATTCACTGTAACTCCCTATGTATGTGTTTGGCATCTAGTGAGAACTTCCTACCTTTTCCCTCAATGCTGCTTCCTGGAAATGGTGCTTTTGTTTCATGAAGTTTATGAGCACCAACCATTGTCACAGGTGACCAGATATTAACACCATCTCCTTGTTTTCCTGCAGAATCACCGCTTAGATGATAAAGGCGAACACGAAGCAAGATAACATTTTGATTTTTTCTCCATTAAAACCAGTTTCATAAAACACATAAGTCAAGAAAAGAACTGGATGTGAGGGGTATTAAAATATGAGAAGAGCTTATAAAGCCCACAGTAAATATAAAGTTAGTCAAATTTAGTTATTCTATTTTGCTTAAACTTTGTGCAGCCCCACCTTTCAGAAGTTGGGCTGTCAGCTTCAGATTGGTGCAGTCTACATCAGGGTGTTCAGGGAAGTGTGTCGTGACACTCCTCTGGGCCAGGCCTTTCTTCAAAAGTGGGACTCACCAGACTTTGTCAAGACAAGCTCCCGGTGGTAAAGCCTGTCTCCCCCTGAGAGGGCAGAGGCGGGCAGCCCTGGATAGACACGCTGCCCACGCACACCACCAAGCCTAGCCCTTGTACTGTGGACAGCTTGGCTGTTACTTGACCAAGCGCCTCTGCTCTCTCCCTCTCTTTCCTGAAAAGAAAGCAGGGTTTTGGGCAGTTCTTCCCTTAGGAAGTTAAAAACCACCAAATTGTCAAGTTTGCATTTTACCTGTCACAACCCAGTTCCTCACAGATCAGCTAACGGATGTGGCTGCTCCAGGCCCAGCTCCACACTTGTCCTGTGGTGCCTACTGGCTTTTCACCCAGCTCGGCCTGGAGACAGGGTGGAGGCCATGCCCGTCTTTACAGAGGGAGAACTGGGAGCCAGGCTCAGCTCAGAGCAGTCTCCTGAAGGGTCAGAGGGTTTGTGGTGTAAGAAGCTCAGAAGCTCACTCCTCTATGCCTCCCACTCTTCGAATAGTACTCTCTGCCCCCTTCCCCTCAAACTCACAAAAAACAATCAGAGATTATCATATCATTCCTGGCTAATAACCACTGCAGCTGTAAGACTTGCAAAAACTGAGATATAGGGCAGAAACACGTCTCTAAACCCCAACTTTCCAAGACACTCTGCTCCCCGAACCTCAAGCTTCTCAGGGCAGGACTGCCTATAGTGAGAAGTGCATTCTCTGCAAGCAGCCTGGGGTCCCGTCCTCTGCCAGGATCCCTGGGGGTGGCGTGGAGGCTGGACAGAGGATTTCCCCTTGGCACAGCTACAGCAAAGAGACAACGTGTTGTTTGGGACAAAAAATGCTACCGTCACTATTCCTGGAAGATATGACCTTCCCGGAGAAGTTACTGTCTCTCCGGACAAAGGCAGGACATTCTGTAGCTGAGTAGGAAAGTGGCCCCAAGTTTTAGGAAAGAATTGGGATCTGAAGCACTATTCTGAGAGAATTTCCTCGTAAGGAATGCCTCTTTGGTTATTTGACAGTGGATGTGTGCCCTAGATTTACCAGAAATTCAAATATTATATGAATAGGCAGACTTTTAGGGTCTAAATTTTTAGTTTCTTCTCAAGTAATTTCATTTCTTTTCAGTAAAGGAATGTCTGGAGTGAAATTTAACATATATGCTTTCATAATGCACAAATCAGAAGACGCTCCACTGGGATCTAAGTTCTGGTTCAGGAAAACAAGGTCATGGTAGTGACAACATGGTCAGAACTGAGCCACCTTCGCTGGAAGATGGCCAAACGAAACACTAACGCAGGTGCGTGTCTGGAACCTCTGATAGACCAACTTCTGCTCTCCTTGAGACACATTCTCTCACGTAAAGCCAGGGGGCAGACCCGTCTTTCTAAACAGTACTCTCTTGGAACTGTTTATCAAAAATATTTTTATAGTACAAAGACTAGAGTACAAAGGAAAACCAAATAAAAGCCCTTGCTTAAAGCTCAAAAGAAAAAGCTGTTAACTCTGCACTGCTCCCGCCTCAAATGATAGCATGCTGCCGGTCACTCGGAGGTGACACCGCACCCTGATTCTCTGAGGCGTTGCGTTCCAGGCACCACTGTGTCTGAGGCATCTGAGCAACACATCACAGCAGGAGAAGCCAGCTTCACAGGAGAAATGGCAAGTGTTCCCCTTAGGCTCTGTCCTACAGAGTCAATACGAATGACAGGGCAAGTCTGCGTGGCTTGCTGCCGGATCACATTCCAGGCACATGGAACTGAAGTGCCCAGTCTTACACGAGGAGCTGCGGGTTTACAGGTGCATCTCTACACAGCTCATATCCGCAGGAGAACAGGCGGAACTATGGCGTGTTCTTGAGCAGAAAGGACGCGCGGTCGGTTTCATCCATTAGCTCACTGTGGTTCTGTGCTGGGCGCTCTCTGGAGATACATGTTTCTTGAGAGGTTAGCTTGAACGTGGGAAGAACACATATCTCTGATGTCTGCAATGCCGTGAGCTCCTGGGCCCACTTCGTGCTTCAGCTGAGGCTGACGGGGGGGCACTGGGCTGGGTGGGTACACTTAAGAGGGGTGCTTATGTGGTATCTCACAGCAAGGAGGTGGTTGGTTTTTCTCAAGAAAGCACTCTGAGCTTTTTCATTCTGACAACCACGGGCCGTCACCCAGGGGTCACCATGCCCAGCTGGCCTCCTGAGCAACCCCTCCCCATACCCCTCAGCAGTTGCCAAGAAGACAGGTCCACCAGCCTCGGGGACAAGACCTTCCGTGTCTCAGTGGTCACAGGAGTACTGCTCACTTTATGCCACGCTCTTCTAGGGGGGCCAGCAACAACATGAACAGCTGCCCACCCCGCACAGCCTGCGGCCCCGCTGCAGCGCTCGGGGTCAGCCTCAGAGGAGGAACAAAAGACGAGGCTTTCTATTAGGAACCCTTAGAAGGAGGCCCTTTAACAGGAAGTAAAGTCAGAGACAGGAAGATACAGAGCAGTCCACGAAGCGGCAACATGTGCCCTGCACCCGTGGGAAGCAGTGCTGACAGGCTTTAGTATGCTTTATGAGTGGGGAGCACAAAAGTTATCTAAGAACCCCAGCGTCACCCCAACACAGAATAGCATGTGATTATTCAGAGCCCATTGGCAAAGCAATCCTAAGCCCTGGGCCCCGCCTCTTCTCTGGAAACAGCCAGGCTTCTTGGGGCCCATGTTCAGTGGCCAGCTTTGGGGAGGTTTTCCGTGCCATGAGGCCACCTGGGCAATAAAGCTGCCCTCAAAGCCTCACCTTGGGGGACTTTGTAACCCTGAGCCCCAACCTGTGCCTGGAAAGCACTGCCATTCTCCCAAAATGGACACTGACAGAAGAATACAAAACAAGAAAGGCGATCATAAATCAAAGGGAAGTGACGGTCCACTTAAAAAAATCAGGTTTTGTTCTCATCATACATGTCCAAAGATGGTTCGATTGTGGAGAATTCACTTTCGTACACCAGGCTTCGAGGGGACAGAGAGTTCCGATGGAAGAAGTGACCACCTGGAAAAGGAGCAAGAAAAATGGACTTAATAGGTTGTCAGGTCTACACTCCCCACCTGGCTTGAAGGAAAAGAACGTGGATTATCTTCAAAGCATCACATTTTCTCAAACATGTCCATTTTGGGCTCTTATGAAAAGAATACAGACATCCCTCAGTGTAAGCACACTTTAAATATATTAATGTCAGTGCTTGGATCCCCAAGAGATTAACCACTGGCGCTCTCCCAGCAAAAGCTGCCTGGTGCTCTTAAAAAGATTCCACTTATACATTTGAAGGCTTCTGTTCTGAGCTAAGCAGGCCGGTGGAGGTAGGAGAGGGCACAGGGTCATCAGTTGGGCAGACTGACAGGTCAGAATGCATGAAAAAGTTTCTGTCTATATCAAAGTTCCTTTACATGATTAGCTCTACACATGTTAAGACCAGTAATTTCCAGTCCTTTCTCAGACAGCCACTGTGAGCTGATCCATATCTCTACATAATATGTATGCATATGGCTGATTCATAATATTGTACAGCAGAAACTAACACAGCATTGTAAAGCAATTATATTCCAATTTTTTTAAAAAGGTGGAAAAAAAAAAAAAAAGAAAATCCATCATTCAATCGGTGTGGTCTTTTTCTGGGCAGTTGATTTGTTTGTTTGGCCGTGGCAGGTCTCGGTGGTGGCGCGTGGGGGTTGTTGCGGCGTGCAGGTGCTCTCACTGTGCCACGCCTCTCACTGTGCCACGCAGGCGTCCTCCACTTGCTGCATGTGACCCCACAGCTCCTGAGCTCAGCAGTTGGGGCGCGTGGGCTCTCTAGCTGTGGCATGCAGACTGAGTTGCCCTGCAGCATGTGGGGTCTTAGTTCCCCGAGGAGGGATTGAATCCATGTCCCCTGCATTGGAAGGTGGATTCTTAACCACTGGGCCACCAGGGAAGTCCTCATTTGTCCATCTTCACACTTACACAACACTGTCCTGATTACTACAGCTCTTTGAGTCTTGAAATAAGGTATTATAATTGCTGTAACTTTGTTCTTATTTTTTTAAATGATATGATGGACAGGGAGGAGAGGAAAGATATTATATATAGTTTTAAATGAAAGCATTTCATGATCACTTCTTCTTGTTTAACTTTCCTTATTAAAAACTTCTGTATTTAAAAAACTGGGATGAATTAAAAGATGCGTGCCATCTGTATAAGCAGACCTCTTAAGATGAGTCCCAAGTAAGAGATGGGATATTTGATCTCTGATTGTTGAGTCTCAGCACTCAGAAGAATCTGCACAGTCCAACTGGGCTTAAAGCTTAAAGATTTAAAAAACAAAACAAAAGAAACTGAGAAAAGAGGAAGTTTTCTGCTCTGCAGGAAGAACTAAAGCCTCCAGAAGTGGAAATGACCTAAGTTTTTTGTGTTAGTGTATTGATCAGCTGACACCAAATCTTTGGTAATAAACCATGGGTCAGAATTTACTTAGTAATCTACCCAGCTATTAACCAGTTTGCTTGAGAAAAATAAAATATCAAGAGAGGAACACACAAGCAGCTGAATTTTAGAGAAAAGCATGATGCTGGCTTTGCCAAGAAAGCATGGTAAATTTTTCAACCCCTGGAAACACCTTGTTTACTGATTAACTGATTCTTATTATCGGCGACATGATGTCACTAGGTAAGCTGTTAATGGAGGTATAACCTGTATACAGATGTGCACAGTGTATAAGTTTACAGCTGGGTGAGTTTTTACAGAGGAGATACCTGTGAAATCACTGGGTCAAGAACCAGAACCCTCCCAGCACTCTACAAGGACCTCTACTGATCCCAGTCACCAGACCTTCTCTTTTCCTCCAAAGGAAACCACAATTCAGACTTTTCAGACCATGGTTTAGTTTTGCCTGTTTTTAATTCTACATGAATAGAAACAGAGTATATATTCTTTTATGCCTGGATTTTTTCAGACAATATTATGTTGTGACATTCATCTATGTCATTGAATACAGCAGTAGTTTGTTCACTCTTGTTGCTGTGTAATACTCCATGGTATGACTGCCCCACAATTTATTTATCTAATCTTCTATTTAAAAAAAATAAAAATAGAAGATTTTTATTCTTTAATCTGCACTGTGCCTGAATTGTGGCATGTGGGATTTTTAGTTGTGGCAGATCTTTTATTTGTGACATGTGGGATCCAGTTCTCTGATCAGGGATTGAACCTGGGCCCTTGCATTGGTGGCTTGGAGTCTTAGCCATTAGATCACCAGGGCAGTCCCCCAATCTTCTATTAATGGACATGAGCATTGTTTCCATTGGGAGCTATTATGAATACTGCTGTTAGGAATATTTTTGTGTGGGGGCTTCCCAGGTGACACTAGCAGTAAAGAACCTGCCTGCCAATGCAGGAGATGCAAAAGACTTTCATGGGTTAGGAAGATCCCCTGGAGGAGGGCACGACAACCCATTCCAGTATTCTTGCCTGGAGAATCCTATGGACAGAGGAGCCTGAAGGGCTGCAGTCCATACAGCTGCAAAGAGTTGGACGTGACTGAAGTGACCTAGCACACATACACACACATTTTTATGTATCTCTTGCACACATGTGGATCCAGTTCTCTTCAGTTTAATCTAGGGGTGAAATGGCTGGGTCTCAGGTAGATGTATATCCTGGCAGTTTTCCAAAGTGGCTGCACCAATTTTTACCCCCAGCAGTGGCTGAGAATTCCAGGTGCTCTATATCTACACTAATTCTTGATGTTTTTCTGACTTAAAAAGTTTTGCAGTTCTGGTGGGTATATAAGGGGTATTTCATTGTGGTTTTAATTTATATCCCCTGATGACTAAAACGGAGAAGGCAATGGCACCCCAATCCAGTACTCTTGCCTGGAAAATCCCATGGGCAGAGGAGCCTGGTGGGCTGCAGTCCATGGGGTTGCTAAGAGTTGGACACGACTGAGCGACTTCACTTTCACTTTTCACTTTCATGCATTGGAGAAGGAAATGGCAACCCACTCCAGTGTTCTTGCCTGGAGAATCCCAGGGATGCGGGAGCCTGGTGGGCTGCCGTCTATGGGGTCGCACTGAGTTGGACATGACTGAAGTGACTTAGCAGCAGATGACTAAAAAGGATGAGCACTTTTTTATATGTTTTTAGGCTATTTGTATATCTTGCTCATCCTGAAATGTTTCTTTTGCTCATTTTGTTATCAGGTTGTCAGTCTTTTCCTTTATTCTGAGTGTGAGTCCTTTGTTATGACTTTATGTAAGTAATATATAAATACTACTTATTACTTTGCTATAAATGTTATAGGTTTTCTTCTAAAATAGTGTATTATGACAGAATTTCTTAATTTTAGTGTGGATCACTTTATCTATCTTTTATTTTATGGTTGGAGCTCTTTTGACTCCTATGTAAGAAATTGCCTATCTCAAGGTTTTGAAGATATTGTTTTATCTTTCAGAAGCTCCATTGTTTTACTTTCCACATTTAGATCTATGTTCCACTTCAAATTCATTTTTGAGTATGGTGTAAAGTAGGAATTAAGATTCACTTTCTTGTTATAGGGTTTCCCTGGTAGCTCAGTTGGTAAAGAATCTGCCTGCAATGCAGGAGACCCTGGTTGAATTCCTGGGTTGGGAAGATCTGCTGGAGAAGGGATAGGATACCTACTCCAGTATTCCTAGGCTTCCCTGGTGGCTCAGCTGGTAAAGAATCTGCCTGCAATGTGGGAGACCTGGGTTGGGAAGATCCCCTGGAGAAGGGAAAGGCTACCCACTCCAGTATTCTGGACTGGAGAATTCCATGGATTGTATAGTCCATGGGGTCTCAAAAAGTCAGACAGGACTGAGCGACTTTTGCTTTTCTTTATAGATATTCAGCTGATGGACAACCACTGATTGAAAAGACCACTCTCATGCTCACTACTATACAGTGCTACCTTCACATGACCAAGTGCCCATAAATGCATGGTTGTTTGGGGACCATATTCTGTACTATTAAGCTATACATCCATCCTTGCATCAATACCTCCCAATCTTAATTACCATACCTTTATAAAGTCTTACCATCTAGTTTTTTATCAGTGAAGAATACTCTATTAGATAAGGAAGAATGGGTGTCGAATTTCAGCAAATGCCTTTTCTGTATTTATTATGATAAAAATATGACTTTTCACTTTCATTCTGTTAATGTGTTGAATCCCACTGAGTTTCAACCTTGCATTTTTTAACAAATTTAACTTGGCTGTAATTTTTCCTACTTATATATTGTCAATTCATTTAGCTAATATTTTATTTGGAATATGTGTATCTATATTGATAAAATAAATTAACTTGTAATTTTCCTTTTTGTAATGTCTTAGTCATGCTTGGTGTTAATGTTATGCTGGTCTCATTGCAGGACTTGAGCCCTGCAATGAGGAACTTAGTTTGTTCCTCTTTTTCTGTTCTCTGGATAAATTTGTGTAGGATTGTTTTATTTCTTCATGAGATACTATAAATAATTCACCAGTGAAACCATCCAGGTCTAGAGTTCAAATTTAAAAAAAATCATTAAAAAAATTAAAGTATAGTCTGTATTATAACACTCATAATATAATATATATAATATTATATTAGTTTTAGGTATACCACATGGTGATTCAATATTTTTATAGATTATACTCCATTTAAAGTTACTATAAAATGCTGGCTATATTCCTTGTGTTCCATATGCTATATCCTTGTATCTTATTTTATACATAGCAGTTTGTACTTCTTAGTCTCTTATCCCTGGAGTGTTTCTCTGAGGGAAGAGTTTAAACTATGACTTTGTTACTTAGGTTTAGTAATAAATTTTGGAGAAGGAAATGGCAACCCACTCCAGTATTCTTGCCTAGAGAATCCTGTGGACAGAGGAGCCTGGTGGGCTGCTGTCCATGGGGTCGCACAGACTCGGACACGACTCAGGCGATTTAGCATGTATGCATGCACTGGAGAAGGAAATGGCAACCCACTCCAGTGTTCTTGCCTGCAGAATCCCAGGGAGAGAGGAGCCTGGTGAGCTACCGTCTATGGGGTCATACAGAGTTGGACATGACTGAAGCGACTTAGCAGCAGCAGCAGCGGCAGAAATAAATTCAGAGAATTTAGATCTTCTGTTTCAGATTTCCTGTTTCTTCTGTGTCAGTTTTGGTACTTAGTATTTTCAAGGAACCTGTTCATTTAAATTTTAGAGATTATTACCACAAGTTGCCATGATACTCTTTTATTATTGATTTTTTTATTATAGTAAAAAACATAGCATAAAATTTGCCATCTTGACCATTTTAAAGGGTATTGTGCTTGTGCTAAGTCACTTCAGTCGTGACCCCGTGGACTGTAGCCCAGTAAGCTCCTCTTTCCATGGGATTTTCCCAGCAAGAATCCTGGAGTGGGTTGCCATTTCCTCCTCCAGGGAATCTTCCCAACCCAGGGATCAAACCCGCTTTCACGTCTCCTGCATTGGCAAGAGGATTCTTTACCAGTGAGCCACCTTATCTATGTTGTGTTACATGGACAGAGGAGCCTGGCGGGCCACAGTCCCTGCGGTCACAAAGAGTGGGACGTGACTGAGCGACTTCACTCCAAAAAATTAAACATAAAATTACCATATGACTCATCTATTCCACTTCTAGGTACAAACTTAAAATAATTAAAAGGAGGGGTGCAGGGCTTCCCTGGTGGCTCAGTGGTAAAGAATCCATCTGCCAAAGCAGGGTCCAATCCCTGATCTGGGAAGATCCCACATGCCTTGGAGCAACTACGTCTGTATGCCACAACTATTGAGCCTGTGCTGCAGAGCTGGGGAGTAGCGACTACTGGGCCCACGTGCCACAGCTACTGAAGCCCGAGTGCCCTGGAGCCTGCGCTCCACAACAATAGCCACTGCCATGAGACGCTGGGGCACCGCAACGAGAGAGCAGCCCTTGCCCTCTGCAACTAGAGAAAAGCCCCTGCAACAACAAAGACTCAGCACAGCCAAAATTTAATACAATTTTAAAAGTGTACTAAAAAAGAGGGATGCAAACAGGTTCTTTTTTCTTTATTATTTTTGGCTGTGCCGGGTCTTCGTTACTTCGCTCGAGCTGTCTCTAGTTGCAGCGAGTTGGGGTTACTCTTCCTTGAAGTGCACTGGCTTCTCATTGTGGTAACTTCTCTTGCTGCAGAGCAAACAGGTTCTGCATACAGGCTCAGGGGCATGCGTGCAGCATGCAGGCTCCGTATCGCGGCATGCGAGCTCTCGGGTGTGCGGGCTTCAGTCCTTGTGGCACGCAGGTGCGGTAGCTGCGGCTGGCAGGCTCTAGAGCACGGGCTCAGTGACTATGGCACATGGGCTTAGTTGCCTCATGGTCTGTGGAGTCTTCTAGGACTAGGGATTGAAACCGTGTCCTCTGCATTGGCAGGCAGATTCTTACCCACTGTGCGGCCAGGGGAGTCTGCAAACAGATTCTTGTATACCAATTCATAGCAGTATTATTTACAACAGCCAAAAGGTAGAAGTAGCCCAAACGTTCAACAGAAGATGAATGGATGAACAAATTGTGACATATATACAATAGACTATTATACTATTACTCAACCATAAAAAGGCATGAAGTACTGATACATGCATACTATGGTGTGGATGGATCCTTGAAACATGCTAAGTAAAAGAAGCTAGACACAAAAGGTCACATATTCCATATGATTCAACTTATATGAATGTCCAGATCAGGTATACCCATGGAGATAGAACACAGATGAGGTGGTTACCAGGGGCTGAAGGGAGAGTGGAATAGGGAGCAAGAACTTAATGTGTAGGGGTTGCCTTTTGGGATGTTTAAAGCTTTTAAAAACCAGATAGAAATGGTGGTTACACAACACTGTGAATATACTAATGCCACTGTCCACTTTAAAATCATTAGTTTTATGTTATGTGAATTTCTTCTCAAAAAGGAAGTATTGATAACTTTTATTCCTCTAACTGCTTAAAAAATTTTTTTTTGTCTTTTCCCCTTACTTTTACTGTTGGTGTGGTTTTCTTGAATCAGTGGTTTGGTGTCTTTGGTTAGGTTTGGAAAATTCCCAGCCATTATCTCCCCAAATATTGCTCTGCCTCAATCTAGATCCTTTCCTTCTATGATTTGAATTACATGTAAATTAGACTTTTTCAACATGATCTAAACTCTTTTATGCCTTTTTATGTATTTTTCTTTTGCCTTTTTGTGTTTCAGGTTAGCAGCAGCCTGAAATATTTTCTCCTGACCTGTATTTCAGTTCATAAATACTTTCTTCAGTGATGTCTAAGTTAATCACGATGGTGTGATCACTCACCTAGAGCCAGACATCCTGGAATGTGAAGTCAAGTGGGCCTTAGAAAGCATCACTATGAACAAAGCTAGTGGAGGTGATGGAATTCCAGTTGAGCTATTTTTAATCCTAAAAGATGATGCTGTGAAAGTGCTGCATCAAATTTGGAAAACAAATTTGGAAAACTCAGCGGTGGCCACAGGACTGGAAAAGGTCAGTTTTCATTCCAATCCCAAAGAAAGGCAATGCCAAAGAATGCTCAAACTACCGCACAATTACACTCATTTCACACGCTAGTAAAGTAATGCTCAAAATTCTCCAAGCCAGGCTTCAGCAATACATGAACCATGAACTTCCAGATGTTCAAGCTGGATTTAGAAAAGGCAGAGGAACCAGAGATCAAATTGCCAACATCTGCTGGATCACGGAAAAAGCAAGAGAGTTCCAGAAAAACATCTATTTCTGTTTTACTGACTATTCCAAAGCCTTTGACTGTGTGGATCACAACAAACTGTGGAAAATTCTGAAAGAAATGGGACTACCAGACCACCTGACCTGCCTCTTGAGAAATCTGTATGCAGGTCAGGAAGCAACAGTTAGAAATGGACATGGAACAATAGACTGGTTCCAAACAGGGAAAGGAGTACGTCAAGGCTGTATATTGTCAGCCTGCTTATTTAACTTATATGCAGAGTACATCATGAGAAATGCTGGACTGGATGAAGCACAAGCTGGAATCAAGATTGCCAGGAGAAAGATCAATAACCTCAGATATGCAGATTACACCACCTTATGGCAGAAAGCGAAGAAGAACTAAAGAGCCTCTTGATGAAAGTAAAAGAGAAGAGTGAAAAAGTTGGCTTAAAGCTCAACATTCAGAAAACTAAGATGGCATCCAGTCCCATCACTTCATTGGAAATAGATGGGGAAACAGTGGAAACAGTGAGAGACTTTGTTTTTTGAGGCTCCAAAATCACTGCAGATGGTGACTGTAGCCATGAAATTAAAAGACGCTTAATCCTTGGAAGTAAAGTTATGACCAACCTAGACAGCATATTAAAAAGCAGAGACATTACTTTGCCAAAAAAGGTTCACATAGTAAAATCTATGGTTTTTCCAGTAGTCATGTATGTATGTGAGTCGGACCATAAAGAAAGCTGAGTGCCAAATAATTAATGCTTTTGAACTGTCGTGTTGCAGAAGACTCTTGAGATTCCCTTGTACTGCAAGGAGATCCAACCAGTCCATCCTAAAGGAAATCAGTCCTGAATATTCATTGGAAGGACTGATGCTGAAGCTGAAACTCCAATACTGTGGCCACCTGATGCAAAGAACTGACTCATTAGAAAAGACCCTGATACTGGGAAAGATTGAAGGTGGGAGGAGAAGGGGACGACAGAGGATGAGAAGGTTGGATGGCATCACCAACTCAGTGGACATAAGTTTGAGTAAACTCTGGGAGTTGGTGATGGGACAGGGAAGCCTGGCCTGCTGCAGTCTATGGGGTTGCAGAGTCGGACATGACTGAGTGAATGAACTGAAGTTCAATTAAACCTTCTATTGAGTTGTTACATTCAACTATTATAGTTTTCAGCCTTCACATTCCATGTAATGCTACGTTGTTTCAATTTAGTTGCTGAAATTATCCATCTTGTCATTGGTTTCCTAAAAATACTTAAAAGGTATTTTAAAATCTATGTATTATATTTCCAATAATTATATATCTTATGGATGTATTTCTTTTTTTTTTTTTTTTTTTTTCTCTCTTTTCGGTCATTTGGTCTTCTGGCTGGATCTATTCTTTGTTTCTCTCTCTTTCTCTCCCTCTCTTTTTGGTCATTTGGTCTTCTGGTATACCTGCTATTTCTGATGGATTGCTAGAGATATATGAAAAGTATTGTGATACTCTGAGGCTGCTGCTGACAGTACCTTGATCCAGAGTATTTCCTATTGCCTTGGAAGGGGGGAACATCACTTTTAGGGTAAGGGTATATCACTTGAATCCAAATAGAAAATAAGCAAATGCAAAGCTGGGCTCCAATTTTTGAGAAGGCTAGTCAAATTCTGGTTCATCCTCTAGTTGTATAGTGTAGGCCTTTAGGGATTCTAATGGAAGGCCAAGGGTGTTTATCATGGCTCATTCTCCTTGGTAGGTCTTGAACTCCAAGTTTTGTCTACAAACTCAACAGGACTGCTTAAGTTCTCCTTATCTTAGTTTATCAGCCACCACATTTTGGCCAGTTCACAGCTATTGTTTGTGAATTAGCAAATGCCTCAAATGCCCAGTACTGAACTTTCCTTTTCTCTGGGCTTGTGGCTCCCAAAGTCCTCACTGCACTGGTAGCTCTTCAATGTCTTAAAATGCAATGTTTTAAAAATGTTTTTTCCATATTTTCTGGTTGTGCTTGGTTTGATGGTTGGACTGCAAAAAGCTAGTATGACATTACCAGAAGTGGAAACCTGATCAATTTATTATCAATGGCTTAAAGTTCTCTTAGTGCAGATTAAAGTCCTTGGATTAAAGTCCCTTCTAGCCCTTTGAGCCCTGAAACTGATGAATGCAATTTAAATCAAGAGAAGGGTTTGCAGCTCTCTGTGAAATATAAGCACCTGATTCTGTGTGCTGTCCTACTTGCTGCTGTTTTATCTTTCTTCCCCAATTAGACCATAAAACTACTTTTGGATATAAATTAGATATATCTTGTTTCAGTCTCTTCAAATTGTGTCACTAAACACTCTATAAAATTGAGTTGATTGGGATGTATACCATTCCAATGAGCAACCAGTAATTGTTGTTTTTCAGTTGCTCAGTCGTATCCGACTCTTTGCGACCCCATGGACTGCAGCAGGCCAGGCTTCCCTGTCCATCACCATCTCCCAGAGCTTGCTCAAACTCATGTCCATTGAGTCAGTGATGCCATCCAACCATCTCATCCTCTGTCGTCCCCTTTTCCTCCCACCTTCAATCTTTCCCAGCATCAGGGTCTTTTCTAATGAGTCAGTTATTTGCATCAGGTGGCCTCAGTATTGGAGCTTCAGCCTCAGCATCAGTCTTTCCAATGAATAGTCAGAACTGATGTCCTTTAGGATGGACTGGCTGGATCTCCTTGTAGTCCAGAGGACTCTCAAGAATCTTCTCCAACATCACAGTTCAAAAGCATCAAGTCTTTGGCGCTGAGCTTTCTTATGGTCCAACTCTCACATACATACATGACTACCAGAAAAACCATAGCTTTGACTATATGGACCTTTGTTGGCAAAGTAACGTCTCTGCTTTTTAATACACTGTCTAGGTTTGTCATAGCTTTTCTTCCAAGGAGCAAGTGTCTTTTAATTTCATGGCTGCAATCACCATCTGCAGTGGTTTTGCAGCCCAAGACAATAAATTCTCTCACTGTTTCCATTGTTTCCCCATTTGTTTGCCATGAAGTGATGGACCGGATGCCATGATCTTAGTTTTTTCAATGTTGAGTTTTAAGCCAGCTTTTTCACTATCCTCTTTCACTCTCATCTAGAGGCTGTTTAGTTCCTCTTTGCTTTCTGCCACAGGGTTGTGTAATCTGCATATCTGAGGTTATTGATGTTTTTCCTGGCAATCTTGATTCCAGCTTGTGCTTCATCCAGCCTGGCATTTCTCATGCCAGGCTCATTAAATAAGCAGGGTGACAATATACAGCCTTTATGTACTATTTCCCAGTTTAGAACCATTCCATTGTTTCATGTCTGGTTCTAATTGTTGCTTCTTGACCTGCATACAGGTTGCTCATTGTACTCTAGCTGTACAAGAGAATGTTCATACACACAGAAATATTGATGAACAAAGGGCTATTTTGTATGCAAATTATCCTCAAATGCCTCAGAAGGATAATATGTGTGTGTGTGTATGTATGTCTCTGTGTGTGTCTGTGGGTATGGAGAGAAAGAGACCAGAGACAGATAAATATAGTAAAACAATAGAAATCTGGGTTAAGGCTATATTGAAATTCTTTATATTCTTCTTGCAAGCTTTAAGTATAAAATTATGTTAAAAAAAGTTTGGGGGCAAAAATGCAACCCCATACTGACATAAAAAGCAACTTAATTCCAAGTGGATTAGAGATGTCAGTGTCAAAGTTATCAAACTTTGACAATAAGGTAAGGTAGAAAAATGGGCCTCCCTGGTGGCTCAGTGGTAAAGAATCCTCCTGCCGATGCAGGAGACATGGGTTCAATCCCTGGATTCCCTGGAGAAAGAAATGGCAACCCACTGCAGTACTCTTGCCTGGAGAATCCCACGGACAGGGGAGCACGGCAGGCTGCAGTCCATGGAGTTGCAAAGGAGTCGGACACGACTTAGTGACTAAACAGCTGGAGGTTACGCTCTAGGACTTTTACTGGGGCTCGCCAGAAACACGTCACATCTCTGTGTCCACTGCAGATCCTGTAGTCCCGGGGACCTGCTGAGTCTTGTGGGCCAAGCAGCATCTGCTTGCCCTGCTGCAAAGGCCTTTCCTCCCCATGGCCCTATTCACAGCCTTCTGTGCCACCTGGCGTATGTGTCTCTGCAGGGTCCCCAGGTATGGACTGTGCCGCCTCCAAAACCCAGTTTACTCTTCCTTTCATCATGATAGGAGGTGCAAAGTGCAGTAGCCTGTATTTAGCTCCAAGCCGATGTCTGAGATGCCACTGCCTGGTGACCTCACCAAGGGGACAAGCCCCCGACGCTCCGGAGCGCCTGCGTCTCACCAAAGCCTTGATGTACTCAACACTTTCTGCTCACCAGGTCAATTCACACCAGGTCATCAATATAAGGACTCACAACTCAAGCTGCCAAGAGTCTCTTGTCAGTGGAGACACACAGGATTCACTTAATTTTCCCAGCAATGATGACAAACACATGTGGAAAGCTGCCACCTGGGGAAACTCATGAGACTCAGCACCAAGGTTTTTGTTAGCAGCAGGTCACACAGGTGCCCTCTGCTGGCATGTACTAAGATTCCAGGCTCCCAAAAAGAAGGCAGATGTTCAACATAAACCCAAACAATTTTGACACAGTGAGCCATTTTTATCAGTGGTGGGAACCCTCCTAAATCTAAGTTCCCAGATGCTTTGCAAGCAGGTTGCAAGGACATCAGTCTCAGGACTGTTAGCTGTTTCTCACGCACTGCCAACCACCCCATGTGACCACACTAATGAAGCATGCAGGAACCAGGGAATTGACTCAGGGGTCCTGGACCCAGTGGTTCATGTGAAAAAGACCCGGGCTGGGGCTCTATTTGGGAAGCCAGAGTATGCTTGGATTGTCACCTGACTCCTAGGTTGCCCCCCTGCTCCAAGAAGGAAGTCAGTGATGGTGCTTCAGGTCCCTGGATGTCAGTGTTAAATCAGCTCTGTGTCCCAGTCTCCTCAAAGACCCAAGAGTATGTATCCCCCTTTCCTTAGAGCCTGCCATTTACCAAGGCAACAATGGATGCACTAGTGATGGGGGCATAAAGTGAAGTCGCTCAGTTGTGTCCGACTCTTTGCGACCCCATGGACTGTAGCCTATCAGGCTCCTCCGTCCATGAGATTTTCCAGGCAAGAGTGCTGGAGTAGATTGCCATTTCCTTCTCCAGGGGATCTTCCCGACCCAGGAATCGAACCGGGGTCTCCCACATTGCGGGCAGACAGTTTACCGTCTGAGCCAAATAAGCGTTGCTCAAAAGCCCATAGTGGCCATCTTCTGCAGTCTGTGTGGGGGACAGGAAGTGACTTTATAGAACTGGGTGGTAGCTCAGATGGTAGAGTCTGCCTGCAGTGATGGAGACCCAGGTTTGATCCCTGGGTTGGGAAGATCCCCTGGAGAAGGAATGGCAATCCACTCCAGCATTCTTGTCTGGAAAATCCCATGGATGGAGGAACCTGACAGCTACAGTCCATGGGGTTGCAGAGTCAGACACGATTGAGTGACTTCACTTTACTTCATGGGAAAGAAGGAAGTAGTAAGAGTCAGAAATAACAGAGGCTAGAAATTCAGAAATTTTAAAATAAATGCTTAGTTGAAATAAAAAGAAATCAAAGAGGTTAGATGGCAGCACAGAACTGTCAGAAACCACGTGTCACTGATGACCATGATGGTCAGCAAGATCAGGATGCTGGGATCTGGAGGGGCAGCTCACAGAACAATGTTCCTAGTGACAGGAGAGATGGGCTGCTTGACAGCTGCAGCCAAGAAGGATGGACAAGCAGAAAGGTAGGTTAGCTGCCCCAGGAAAATTCATAATCCCTTATCCCATTTCCAGACCTTAATTAGTTCTCAGACCCAGAAACTACTGACTGAACTCAAGGCCAGGCCCCTGGTGAAAACTGCAATGCCTGGCTAGTCTTTCCTCCATCCTTCCTGAAAGTGAAAGTCGCTCAGTCGTGTCTGACTCTTTGCAACTCCACAGACTATACAGTACATGAAATTTTCCAGGCCAAATACTGGAGTGGGTAGCCTTTCCCTTCTCCAGGGGATCTTCCAAACCCAGGGATTGAACCCAGGTCTCCAGCATTGCAGGCAGATTCTTTACCAGCTGAGCCACAAGCGAAGCCCAAGAATAGTGGAGTGGGTAGCCTATCCCTTCTCCAGGGGATCTTCCCAACCCAGGAATCAAACTGGGGTCTCCCGCATTGCAGGCATATTCTCTACCAACTGAGCTATGAGGGAAGCCCAAAAGGTAACTGCCCAATTTTTCCAAGGTAAATTGCCAGGGACCAGCCCCAGCTGATCCAGGGTATTCGAAGGAGAGACGGCCTAGGCGACTATTTATATGCTAATTAGAGATATAAAGAATAATAGAATGAGGATAGCTCAGTAGGAAAAATCAGTGGAGAAAAGAAGCTGAGTAGCTTGGTTTACGCGGGAGACCAATAAAACTTCAAGACAAGAAGTTTGCACCACTTACGTAGGCCGCAGGCGCCCTCTCGAATAGCGGAAGGTGCCTCACCCTAGACACCTTCTCGAGTGGGTCTTAGAAGCCCAGGCATAATTAGTAAGCGTGGTGGGTTCCGCGCTCCAGATGGAGACTTCAGCCAGAATGTGAAAAGAATGACATGGGGAGACCAAGCGCTGGTGAGCCAGGCCTGTAGCTTTATTTTCAACAGGGGCTTATATACCCTAAGTTACACATAGAGGCTAATAGGGGATGCAAAGTCAGCAGTCTTTGATTCTTATAAAAAACCAGGGTTTCTTTCCTGCAAATTTATCGTATACAAATGGTTTAGGTGATTTACATCATCTTCTGGCCAGAAGGCCTACTAACATTTTATGACTCTTGACAAGGACTTATCAACAAGTCTTGACAAGTCTTATCAACAAGACTTATTTTCTCTAAGAGTAATTATTTTAAGGTTTGGCGCCATCTTCCAAAGATAAAATTGTATTCCTATAGGGTGGATGTGTAATGGGTTTACAACAAAGGAAATAATTTATTACCTTAAGGGTCTAAAGTTACTAACACCAAGGCCACTACTTAGTTTTTCTACATACCAACTATTAATTAATACACATTCAAGGATACAATTCAGGGGATGTGAAAACTTGGCAACAAGCATTGATTCATCAATGAAATCCCTTACTAGTCTTATTCTGACAGTTTCTAACTCTCTGAGAGGCTCTAAGCTATTTGAATATCTTAAGCTTCCCGTGCCTCTCGAGGCTGGGAGACTGTAAACAATCGTACACATAGCTGCAGGAGTCCGGGTAAACTTGTCAGGCGAGTTAGAGAGCCATCTGAGAGGTATGGATTTAAACACTCCTAATTGCCCAGGAACTTTATTAATTGGAGCTGTAAGTTAACTCTTTGACAGAGAGAGCGAGATGGTGGTAGGGGACAGCCCCCAGTAAAGTCAGAGGTGAGAGCACAAAGCAATAAAGTAGGCAGTCTCTGGTTTTTTGGGGGGTAGATGCTCGAGAATATCTGGGCAGACTCCTGAGGCTCGATCCTGCCTTTGCGTATGCCGAGCCTCCTTCCTCATGACCTTTGTCACGAGTGGAATGCCTCACCGGCTCCTGGCAGTAAATGTTCTTGCTATCAAGATAGGAAAGTTTTTTTTTTTTCTTCTAAATATATTGACTCAAAACATTATATTAGTTTTGGGGGTCTAACATAGTGATTCAGTATCTTTAAACATTACATGCGATCCCATGAGAGTTCTTTATATATTCTGGTTACAGATCCTTCATCAAACATATGTTTGCTAATATTTTCCCTGAGTCTATGGATTGCCTTTTAATTCTAGTAGTATGTTTGAGCAAAAATTTTAAATTTTGATGAAGTTTAATTCATTCTTTTCCCCTTACGGATCACTGGTGTTCTAAGAAATTTTTGCCTAAGCCAAGGTCTCAAAGTCTTTCTCTTGTGTTTTCTTCAAGAAACTTTTACTGCTTTAGGCTTTACAATTAAGAATATGACCCATTTTGATCTACTGCTCAGATATGTGTGAGATACGAATGCAAGTTTGTTTATGCACCTCTGTATGTCCTGTGTCCCAGCAGCATTTGTAGAAAAGGCTGGTCATCTGACACATCTGATAAAGGGCTATTCCCCAAAGTATACCAAGGACTTAAAATGCAACAATAAGAAAGCAACTCAATTGAAAAAAAGGTCAAAAGACCTTAATACACACCTCACCAGAGGGCATACATGGCAAATAAGCACATGAAGAGGTGTTCCACATCACATGTCATCAGGGAATGCAAATCAAAATGACAAGACACCGCTGCAGATCCTCTGGAATGGCCAAAGTCCAGAGTGCTGACACCACTGAATACCGGCCAAGTTGTGGAGCAACAGGAGCTCTCGCCCGTTGTGATGGGCGTGCAGAACGGTACAGCCGCTGTGAGAACAGCTGGCGGGGTTCTGACTAAACTAAATAGACTCTTACCATACGATCCTGCAATCACAGTCTTTGGTATTTACCAAAATGAGCTGAGAACTTACATCTATGCAAAGATCTGCACATAGAATAGATGTTTATAGCAGCCTTATTCATAACTGCTGAAACCTGAAAACGACCAAGATGTCCTTCAGTAGTGAGTGGATAAATAAACTGGTACACCCAGACGATGGAATATAATTCAGCACTGAAAATAAGTGAGCTATTAAGTCATGAAAAGACATGGAGGAGCTTTAAATGCATACTACTAAGTGAGAGAAGCCCATCTGAAAAGGCTACTGTGATTCCTATCACATGGCATGGAAAAGATAAAACTGCAGAGATGGCGGACAGTTCCATGGATTCCAGAGGGAGAAAAGAAAGGCCGCCAGGCCACCTGGGTAGCCACTCACTTGCTCATTCATAGTTAGTTATGTTTCTCTGAGCATCTACATCACGTGGACAGGGCTTGGGGACCAGGCAGAGGACAGTCATCTCCTCCCAGGTACTCCTGGAAGGGTAGGGAGACGGAAATCCAACAAGGAACACAGAAAGGGACAGGGTTGCCAGGGAAGGGTGACAGAGACCCTGGGGGTGCCTAAGGGACCCCAGGTGCCCAAAGAGAATCATGCTGAGAAGGGCCAAGTTCAGAGCCATGAACTGTGAGCCACGAATCTCAGTGTAGAGCATGAGCTGGGAACAAGTGGGTTAAGTCAAGAGCAAGACGTGACATCATCCTGAATGTTATTTCTTTGTGCGTAAAGCTTAGGGTTGTGGTAAGAACTGTGGACACACATCACTTCTGTGGCATTCTTGCCCAAATGAATAACCTCAGTCTAATCATGTGAAGACATCAGAAAGTCCAAACTGAGGGTCATCTACGAAAGAACTCACATTCCACAACAGTGCTGACATGATAAAAGATGAACACACACTGAGGACCCGTCCCGTTGGCTCAGACTGGAGGACACATGGTCCTGGTCCAGAAGAAGGATGTTATGAATGACATGCTGAAACTTGGATAAGGTTTGCAGATTAATTAATAGTCTTGGATCAATGTTAGTCTCCTGGATTTAACCACATTACCACTGTTATGTAACGTGCTAACTTTTGAAGAAGCTAGGGGAAGCGTTTACAAGCGTCCTTTGTACTATTTTTTTTTTAATGCTTTGGCCAAGCTGCACCATGTGGGGTATTAGTTCCCTCACCAGGGATGGAACCTGCACCCCCTGTGGCGGAAGTGTGGCGTCTAAACCACTGGCCCACCTGGAAGCCTCTCTCTTTGTACTGTTTCTTAAAAGCAATTTTAGTGAGGTATAATTTACATACCATAACATTCACCCATCTTAAGTGTGAAATTCAATGCTTTTTGGCAAATTTACTGACTTTTCAAATTTCACCAAGTTCAGTTTTAAAACATTTTCATCATCTGTGTGGATCACAGCAAACTGTGGAAAATTCTTAAAGATATGAGAACACCAGACCACCGTACCTGTCTCCTGTATGTGGGTCAGGAAGCAGCTTTTAGAACCCTACATGGAACAACTGACTGGTTCAAAAGTGGGAAAGGAGTGTGACACAGGTGTATATTGTTATTCTGCTTATTTAACTTCTATCCAGATTACTTTGTGCAAAATGCTGGATTGGATGAATCACAAGCTGGAATCAAGATTGCGAGGAAAAATAACAACTTCATATATGCAGGTAATACCACTCTAATGGCAGAAAGCAAAGAGGAACTCAAGACCTCCTGATGAGGGTAAAAGAGGAGAGAGAAAAAGCTGGCTTAAGCTCAACATTAAAAAAAAAAAACCAACACCCAAAAACAAAAAACTAAGATCATAGCATCTGGTCCCATAACTTCATGGAAATTAGAAAGGGAAAAAATAGACACAGTGATAGATTTTCTTTTTGTGGGCCCCAAAACCACTGTAGATGGTGACTGCAGCCATGAAGTTAAAAGATGCTCGCTCCTTGGAAAAAGAGCTATGACAAACCTAAACAGTGCATTCAAAAGCAGAGACATCACTTTGCTGACAAGTTCTGTCTAGTCAAAGCTATGGTTTTGCTAGTAGTCATGTATGGATGTGAATGTTGGACCATAAAGAAGGCTGAGTGCTGAAGAATTGATGCTTTTGAACTGTGGTGTTGGAAAAGACTCTTGAGAGTCACTTGGACTGCAAGGAAATCAAACCAGTCTATCCTAAAGGACTGATGCTGAAGCTCCAATACTTTGGCCACCTGATGCAAAGAGAAGAGCTGACTCACTGGAAAAGACCCTGATCCTGGGAAAGATTGAGGACAAAAGTTGAAGAGGGCAGCAGAGGATGATATGGTTAGATAGCATCACTGACTCAATGGACTATCCAGGAGATAGTGAAGGACAGGGAAGCCTGACATGCTGCAGTCCATGGGGTTGCAAAGAGTCAGAGAGGACTTAGAGACTGAACACCACCATCCCAGTCATGGTCCCAGCCCTAGGCCACCAGTGATCTGTTTTCTGTTTCCACTGATTTCCCTTTTCTGGACATTTTATATAAAGAGAATTGAATGATGTGTGTTTTGAGTCTGCCACAATTTTGCATGTTTTAGAGGTCTTTGTACTATTAATATTTTAGTGGGACACTGGGTGGAACTTGAATAAGATTTGTAAATGGCTGATAGTATTGTATCAATGTTAATTTCTGAGTTTACATAATTGAATTATAATTATATAAGATTTTTACATTAGAGGAAGCTGGGTGATAGGAAATGTGTGCTTTTTTTGTAAGTAAAATAATTTCAAAGTAAATCTTTTTATAACTTAAGCTTGGGGTCTGAGCTGTGCACTGCTTATGCTTGTCTATGGTACTGAGACTGTGGTTTCTTTTGAACAGAATGGTTTGGCTTGCCTTTCCTTTTCCAGAGGTCCTTGGTGAGCTCAGTTTCCAGGATGTTCTTCAGGGAAAAGTAGGGGCTAGTACAGGGGCATAGGCCTGAGTCACTGAGGCATGGCCTGAAGGGGGTTCAGTTCAGTTAAGTTGCTCGTGTCTGAATCTTTGCAACTGCACGGACTGCAGCACGCCAGGCTTCCCTGTCCATCACCAACTACTGGAGCTTGCTCAAGCTCATGTCCATTGAGTCAGTGATGCCATCCAGCCATCTTATCCTCTGTTGTCCCCTTCTCCTCCAGCCTTCAATCTTTCCCAGCACCAGGGTTTTTCTAATGAGTCAGTTCTTCGCATCAGGTGGCCAGAATATTGGAGTTTCAGCCTCAGCATCAGTCCTTCCAATGAACACCCAGGACTGATTTCCTTTAGGATGGACTGGTTGGATCTCCTTGCAGTTCAAGGGACTCTCAAGAGTCTTCTCCAACACCACAGTTCAAAAGCATCAATTCTTTGGCGCTCAGCTTTCTTTATACTCCAACTCTCACATCCATACATGACCACAGGAAAAACCATAGCCTTGACTAGACGGACCTTTGTTGGCAAAGTAATGTCTCTGCTTTTCAATATGCTATCTAGGTTGGTCATAACTTTTCTTCCAAGGAGTAAGCGTCTTTTAATTTCATGGCTGCAGTCACCATCTGCAGTGATTTTGGAGCCCAAAAAAATAAAGTCTGACACTGTTTCCCCATCTATTTCCCATGAAGTGATGGGACCAGATGCCATGATCTTCGTTTTCTGAATGTTGAGCTTTAAGCCAACTTTTTCACTCTCCTCTTTCACTTTCATCAAGAGGCTTTTTAGTTCCTCTTCACTTTCTGCCATAAGGGTGGTGTCATCTGCATATCTGAGGTTATTGATATTTCTCCCGGCAATCTTGATTCCAGCTTGTGCTTCTTCCAGTCCAGCGTTTCTCATGATGTACTCTGCATAGAAGTTAAATAAGCAGGGTGACAATACACAGCCTTGACGTACTCTTTTTCCTATTTGGAACCAGTCTGTTGTTCCATGTCTAGTTCTAACTGTCCAGTCCCCTATTATAAAAAGGACATCTTTTATTTTTTTTAGGACATCTGTTTTTGGTGTTAGTTCTAGAAGGTCTTGTCGGTCTTCATAGAATTGTTCAGCTTCTTTGGCATTAGTGGCTGGGGCATAGATTTGGATTACTGTGACATTGAATGGTTTGCCTTAGAAATGAACAGAAATCATTCTGTCATTTTTTGAGATTTTGCTTGAGGCTAGTGTTGAAATAATTTTAACTTGGAATTATTTCAGCATGAAATAAAGAAGGCCTTCACACTAATAAATAATGAAAAAGCCAGAAATTAAACCAGTTGCTATTTCTGTTTATCATTGATTTTTGGCAGTTATATGACATTCATAAAGGTTATGAAGATTTTAAGTAACTGAAATGTTCATTAGTTGAGAACGGATTCATTACATGATGCACTTTTTCATATTAAAGAAAATAAAGCAGTCAGATCTATATGCACTGATGTGGGATAATCTCCAAATATTGGGGGAGAAGAGTTTTATGGTCTGTGTATCTTTTCTGGATTGTTTCCTATATAATATTGTTTCCTATATTTTTGGTCTCAAATTTTAAGTATATGTTTTCTGATTCAGTTCTAGCAAACAGCCTTGACATTGCAAGCTTTTGTAAAAAGGAATTCGGATAGTTAAGGAATAGTTGAGGCAGATGCAAAAATGAAACAGTATCCTGTAGAGTCATTTAGGGGGCACTACAAGTATTAAAATGAAGACAGGAGACATTCACGAAAGTGTAAGTCCTAATTGCTTACAAATGAAACCATGAGAGAGTCTTGTGAAAGTATTTGTGAGTCCCTTTCTGAGATTTCTGGACTTCAAAGGTATAAAGTTTTCTTTGGGGATGTTAACATTTAATTTTTGAAACATCCTATGCTAATTTGTCATGTAACTCTCTTTTGTGGATATAAGTAAGATAGGAATTCTTTTGTTTGACAGAAAGCCCTAGAAATGTACTTTTTTTCCCTTTAGGGCTAAAGGTGGGAAGCTCCCCTGGGGAGGGTATGGCAACCCACTCCAGTATTCTTGCCTGGAGAATCCATGGACAGAGGAGCTACAGTCTGTGGGGGCACAGAGTCAGACACGACTGAGCGACCTAGCACAGGGCTGAAGGCAAATTAACAGATTGGTGACCGATAGATAATGTATTTAAAACTACGTGTAGGAGAGATTTTTGGGGGACGGACAATGCATATATGATGCTAATAACTGTCTTAAAAAGGTACATGTGAAGGAATAGGCTTCTACCTGCATGAACTCTCTCTGGAACTGTACATGTAGGCAACAGAAACCTTTGGATGAGGCCCGGGGCACTGGGAGGCAGGGAGACGTACTTTTCACCTTATACCCTTCTGTACTTTTTCGACTTCTTAAAAGCCAAGTACATATTTACTTAGAAAAATAATTTAAGATGATTTCTAAGTACAAGAGATAGGGGATAAAAGGAAAAACAACATTTATATACAATTTCATAACAAGCTAACAAGATAGATAAGTTATTCTTATTTCATAGAGAGGGAAACTAAGGCTCAGAGAGATTAAGAAACTTGCTCAGAACCATACAGCTAGAAGTTGAATACAAGTAAATCTGAATCCAAAATGAAGTTTCTTTCAGTTTTGTACTCTTAAAACATAACTTAGAATATAATTATGATCAAACTGCAGAAAATATTTAAAAGAAATTTAAAGATCCCTAGTTGCAACACCATCAACTGATTTGTTTCTTATGCTGCATAAGAAATGGCAATAGAAAATGAGAAGGTATAGTTTTTCTGAGACTATAAAAATTTTGAAATTAAACTTCAAAAACTTCCCAAGGCCTTTACAAAGGCCTTCACAAACTTCCCAAGGCCCTGGTAACAACTTGGATTTAAAAAGTACAATATTCCTATTTCTCTTTCAAGAAATTAAAAAAAGAACATAGTGAAGGCACAAGTTTTCAGCACTCAGTGCTGTAATAGAGTCAGACTACAAAGTAACTAAAGGACCTGGCAAGTTTTAAGAATCCCTTTCACTGTGGAAACCTCACATTCCTATAATGTAACAATGTAATCTACAAACTTTATCTTGTGTCTTCTTAAAGAAATTAGTCAATGCTCAAGTCTACCTCACCGGGAGGCATCAGAGTTCACTCGGAGTGAGGCTAACTGCTTACACTGCCTGTGGATGTGTAAGCTACTGTGGATGAGGGTTACTACACTCGCCTTCCCTTCTCTCCTATTTTATCTGTATCATTTCTAGCCTAACAGTGGGCCCCATTTCTAGATCAGATGCAAATATTTGCTCATAAGCAGCAAAGCTCCGGGTTTAATGGTGGCTGTACCTGTTGAAAAATGACAAATGATCAGAATTTTCACATAAAGCTTTCCTTGTGTAAAACAGAGATCACTGCTGGAAGTGAGACAGCTTTTCCCAGAGACCTTTCTGAGGGCTGCATGAGTTCCTCCCTGGACCTGGGGCCCCTGTTCTTTGATGAAGATGACCATGGGTGGACAAGAGGGAGAGGCAGAGGTGCCTGACGGACTCAAGCATAGAAGAGAAGACCAGTCCTAAAACCTCGGGAGTGTGGGGCCTTTCCTGGTCTGAAGGATGCCTGAGCAAGGCCTTCCTATCATCAATACTAGGAAGGACTTTTATGGATCAGTCCATCTTTCCATACGAAGAAGGAAGAAACACACATTATTGGGTGACACTATATGCCAGGCACGTTCACAAATTTATTTCTCACAGCCCTGTGTGGCTACCATAACTTCCATTCCCCCGCTGAGAAACTGAGGCTGTGAGGCTAAGTGACTGACCCAGGCACAAAGGGGCTGGCCTGGGATTCACACCTCAGTTGCCTGACTACATATTTGAATGTGTGGATCCCATCAGTCCATGGGACCGAGGAGGTGCGCTTTGGGTGTTCAGTTAACTTAGCTGGTTGTGAAAGTCAAGTACTCAGAAGGTCAATAAAATTCAAACTGTTTCAACCAAAGCTTATCACTGTTCTTGGACAGGAACCTAAATACTATTTTCTGCTGCTGTGACCTTTTCGGTCTGTCCTAGAATGCACACGAATACTTCTGTTGAAGAGGATTCCAGCCCGGTTTAGAGAGTGGGAGCCTGAGTTTCAACTTGTATTTATACTCACTCAACAAAAAATGCCAGAAGTGAAAGGGGGAAGAGGAAGGGGGAAGAGAGAACACTTAATAGTGGGGATGAGTCAGCCTGTCACCCCACACCAGGAGTGTCTGCCCGCCGGGAGACTGACTCGGACTCTGATGCTTCTTCAGTAAGCTTCAATCTTCTGTATCCCTTGTCAGCATGTCACTGGGATTTGAGAGGTTTTCCCAAATGTAATTTGAGTGACACTTTTTTTTGCCTTTATAAACTACCCCTACCCTCTAAGACACAACTTTCCTATATTATAGTTATGATATGTGTGTGACCAGAAGCAAAATCCTAGAAAACTCTCTTTTCTGGGACATAAGAGAAATGAAATCATTTGTAAATCCACAAACAATAAATGCTGAAGAGGGTGTCGAAAGAAGGGAATCCGCCTACATTGTTGGTGGGAATGTAAATTGGTAGTCTCTATGGAGAACAGCATAGAGGTTCCTTATAAAACTAAAAATAGGGCTACCATATGACCTTCCTGGGCATACACCCAGAGAAAAACATGACCCGAAAAGATACAGGCATACCAATGTTCACTGCAGCACGGTTTAAAGTAGCCAAGACACGCAAGCCACCAAACATCCATCAATAGAGGAACGGATAAAGATGCGGTACGTACATACAACGGGGTATCACTCAGACATTAAGAAGAATAATGCCACTTGCAGCGACATGGACGGACCGAGTGTCACACTGAGTGAAGTAAGTCAGAGGAGAAGTGTCATATCTGTTTTATGTGGAGTCTAAAAAGACATGATACAAATGATCTTACTTACAAAACAGACTCACAGACTTTGAGGAGTTTATGGCTGCTGGGGGAAGGGTGGGGGGAAGGGATAGTTATGGAGTTTCGGGTGGAAATGTACACACTGCTCTATTTAAAATGGATAACCAGAAAGGACCTACTGTATAGCACAATGCTACATGCCAGCCTGGATGGGGAAGGGAGTTTGGGGGGGAACGGATGCAGGTATATGTATGGCTGCATCCCTCTGCTGTTCACCTGAAACTATCACAGCACTGTTTGTTAATTGGCTATACCTCAATACAAAATAAAAGGTTAAAAAAAATGAAAGCACCTGCTCCTTGATTTCTGAATGATTCTTCATTGTCCGTGTGTGTAAGTTGTTCTTGTTTTAGTCATGTGTGGCAGCGTGCTTGTGTGGAGGTCACGAGGAGAGAAGCCTTCTGGAGGAAGGGTCAGGGTGGGCCCCGCTCTGGCCAGGCACCCAACCTCTCCATGAGTGTTAGCGGCAGCCTGAAGGCGCAGGCGCCTCCTAGAGGCAGAGGGCAGTGGTGCCTTAGCTTCCCCACTCAGGATGAGAAAGACCACCCAACAACTTCCCCAAAAGGAACTTTAATGAAAAACTTTTAAGTATTACTTAAAAGAAAAAATGAAAACAAGAGTAAAGGAGTTGAATAATTTTAACAGATTTACTAGATTTCTTCTGTTTTCTGAAGCCTCATTAAAGAATGGCCAAGCTGTTGCCGCCAATACAGCACACCCATCCTGGGCATCTTTTCCTCACGTGGGTTTGCCATTACCCTACCTATACTCAGGCCAAACTCAGGTTCAGCTGCTGCCCTAGCTCCTGATACTTACATCTGCTTTTAGTGTGTGTGTGTGTGTGTGTGTGTGAGTCGCTCAGGCATGTCTGACTCTTTGCGACCCCATGAACTGTAGCCTGCCAGGCTTCCCTGTCCATGGAATTCTCCAGGCAAGAATACTGGAGTGGACTGCCATTCCCTTCTCCAGAGGATCTTCCCGACCCAGGGATCGAACCTTGGTCTCCTGCATTGCAGGCAGATTCTTTACCGTTTGAGCTATAGGGAAGTACTACCTGTTTTTAGACTCCTCAATAAAGAAAGTATTTCCCCAAGACAATTTCAAAACTTCTCTTTGAGCAGTACTGTTGAGAGGGCATATATACACTGATAAAGCTCTGCTGTACAGAGTGAATTCTTCCTAAAGGTCTCTTTACTTATGAGGCTTCTAGAATCTTCCCCACATCACTGACTCAACAGTTTTCATCCCATTTCTTATCGGCTAGCTGTTTCTAAGCTGGTAATGTTCTAAATCGACAACTTTAGCTGCTTTCTTTAGTGACCTCATTATTTTAACTTCAGGAGCCAGGCTGCATCTAATTCACACCTTCTAAAATGCACAAACCTTTTCATACTCTCCCCATTGAAAAGCCCGCACTCCGTGCAGAGCATCACCATCTAGCTTGAGGAAGCCTCTCGCACCAATTCTGCTTGTGTCTCAAATCCAAGCCCATCACACTTTTCAGCCTTTCCTACTTTGCACACACGGGTCCAGTGGTCAGCACGCCCTGTAGTCTGCCTTCCACTTGGCAAGCTTCTCTAAGCGACAAAAACAGAAAGGGGGTTAGCCCACAGATACTGGAGCCAGACTGTCTGCTGCAACTGCATACTAACATTTTAGCTTTGGCAAGTTGTTGGATTTCTCTAAGCTTCTTTCCTCACCTGTAAAATGGGGTTAATAGTAGGATTGTTGCAAGGATTAAATAAGTTAACATATGCAAAATATTTAGAAGAGTGCCTGTCACATAGTAAGCACTACAGGTTAGCTATTGTTATTGTGTTATTACGGATTAAAGGGGGGAGGTGGTCAGCAGCTAGGAACAATGACCGGGGTTGCCAGGGTCTCATTTCTGACTTTGCCACTTAATAGGTGAGCAATCTTGGTCACTTGACCTCTATGCTGTAGTTTCTTAAAGGGAAAAATTTCTAAGAGAAAAAAGAGCTATCCTTTCTTTCATTGGGATGCTGCCAAGATGAAAATTATAACGCACCTAAACCATTCAGCATGGTATTCGGCACGTCCTGCGATCTGAACTGCTAGCTATTGTTAAGTCTTCTCCTATCTGGATTCATAGCAGAGATCTAGAATGACAGTTTCTATTTCAACTGGATTCTCTGTATGATTTGTTGCCATTAAGTTCTATTCTTAAACTGTCTTGGTAAGGAATTTAGAATAACCAAATAATTTGGTAGATAAAAAGTCAAGGAACCGTCAGGACTTTTTTTCTCAACTACTAAAAAGTTTAAAGTTACAACCCAGCTGGCCAAAGAGAAATCAGATTTAATTTCTTCAGGACTGAAGTTGTTGGGTAGGATCAAGTGAGCTACATTCCTGTTGGAGGCTCTTTGGACTAAATTCTTACCCACTTTCGGTCTATTGTAAACACTGAGGCTTCCTTGAAATAAAATACTCCTGAAAAATACTATGGGTGTGTGTATAAAAAATGAAACCACCCATGCTTCACACATTACAAGTTTGTCCAAGAACAGTTTAAAAACTCTGAAATGCCATATTTATTCCAGACTAACAGAAGCAGAAGATATTAAGAAGAGGTGGCAAGAACTGTACAAAAAAGATCTTCACAACCCAGATAATCACAATGGTGTGATCACTCACCTAGAGCCAGACATCCTGGAGTGTGAAGCCAAGTGGGCCTTAGGAAGCATCACTACAAACAAAGCTAGTGGAGGTGACGGAATTCCAGTTGAGCTATTTCAAATCGTAAAAGATGATGCTGTGAAAGTGTTGCACTCAATATGCCAGCAAATTTGGAAAACTCAGCAGTGGCCACAGGACTGGAAAAGGTCTGTTTTCATTCCAATCCCAAAGACAGGCAATGCCAAAGAATGCTCAAACTACCACACAATTGCACTCATCTCACACGTTAGTAAAGTAATGCTCAAAATTCTTCAAGCCAGGCTTCAGCAATACGTGAACTGTGAACTTCCAGATGTTCAAGCTGGATTTAGAAAAGGCAGAGGAACCAGAGATCAAATTGCCAACATCTGCTGGATCATGGAAAAAGCAAGAGAGTTCCAGAAAAACATCTATTTCTGCTTTCTTGACTATGCCAAAGCCTTTGACTGTGTGGATCACAATAAACTGTGGAAAATTCTGAAAGAGATGGGAATACCAGACCACCTGACCTGCCTCTTAAGAAACCTATATGCAGGTCAGGAAGCAAGTTAGAACTGGACATGGAACAACAGACTGGTTCCAAATAGGAAAAGGAGTACGTCAAGGCTGTACATTGTCACCCTGCTTATTTAACTTCTATGCAGAGTATATCATGAGAAATGCTAGGCTGGAAGAAGCACAAGCTGGGATCAAGATTGCCAGGATATCGATAACCTCAGATATGCAGATGACACCACTCTTATGGCAGAAAGTGAAGAGGAACTAAAAAGCCTCTTGTTGAAAGTGAAAGAGGAAAGTGAAAACTAAGATCATGGCATCTGGTCCCATTACTTCATGGGAAATAGATGGGGAAAGAGTGGAAACAGTGGCTGACTTTGTTTTTTGAGGCTCCAAAATCACTGCAGATGGTGACTGCAGCCATGAAATTTTTTAAAAGACGCTTACTCCTTGCAAGGAAAGTTATGACCAACCTAGATCGCAATTTAAAAGCAGAGATATTACTTAGCCAACAAAGGTCCATCTAGTCAAGGCTATGGTTTTTCCGGTGGTCATGTATGGATGTGAGAGTTGAACTGTGAAGAAAGTTGAGCACCGAAGAATTGATGCTTTTGAACTGTGGTGTTGGAGAAGACTCTTGAGAGTCCCTTGGACTGCAAGGAGATCCAACCAGTTCATCCTAAAGGAGATTGGTCCTGGGTGTTCACTGGAAGGACTGATGCTGAAGCTGAAACTCCAATACTTTGGCCACCTGATGTGAAGAGTTGACTCACTGGAAAAGACCGTGATGCTGGGAAAGATTGAGGGCAGGAGGAGAAGGGAACGACAAAGGATGAAATGGCTGGATGGCATCACCGACTTGATGGACATGAGTTTGAGTAAACTCCGGGAGTTGATGATGGACAGGGAGGCCTGGCGTGCTGTGATTCATGAGGTCGCAAAGAGTCGGACATGACTGAAGAGACTGAACTGAACTGAATCTCCAATCACTCAATAATTTTTAAAACAGTAAACAAAAAATTATTCAATTTCATACATTGTTTTAACCATAAAGTTGATTTCTTAGTTGATAGCACCATGCCCATGAAGCATAAGCAATTGCATTTTGATGCTAATTCTAACTCTGGTTCTAAGGAATAGATCCCATGCTTTAAAAAAGAGCACTGAGACCATGAATACTTGAGATGTAAAAACTTGATGATGTCAGTTCAATCTCAAAGCCACAATACAGCAGGTTTAAATTTCAATGGATGATGACAAATTTTCTCTAAGATTAATGGAAAGCCATATCCTAGTAATTCACTCATTTTGTTTCTTTTGTAAAAATTTTATATTAGGCCGAAATAGCACTACTTTTTTTAGTCCTACTCTCTGCTAGAACTTGAAATAATGTGAAAAGGGTGAAAGGACAGTAATAAAACAGTAACACTGGCATTAAACAGTCCTACATCTTCTGATTGTTGATGAAGGAAAATAATTCACCATAAATGGGAAATAGAGGAGAGGGAACGATTCATTTGATGTCCATTGGATAAAGGAAGGTGGGGAGAAACTATACTATTGATTTACGAAAATACTACTAAGTGAAAACAATTTTGTAGGTATTGAGGAAAATGTCTTGGTAACAGAGCCCATTCTGGAGGGTAAGGTGAAACACACTCAGCAAACACACTCTAGTATTTAGAGTTAGCTAGAAATATCAGGAGGACCACTGAACCAGTGAAGCTCAATGAACAAAAAAGATGTAATGAATAATGCGTGCAGCTTTTAAAAATCTTCTAACTCCATATGCACTTAACATCAGAGCCCTGAAACACATGAAGCAAAATTAGACACAATCAAAGGGAAAAATAAACAGTTCAACAGTAATCACTGGAGACTTTAATACCTTACTTTCAATAACTGACAGAACAACTAGATAGAAGATGGAGAAGGAAACAGAGGATTTGCATAAAACTATTTCCCAACTAGACCTAGAGCACGCACCCAGGAAGAGCAAAATACATGTTCTTCTCAAGTGTATACGCAGCATTCTCCAGGACAGACCATAGGTTATAAAACAAGCCTCAATATACTTAAAATGATTGAAATCATACAAAATACGTTATCCAACCAAAATGAAAGAAGTTAGAACTCTACAACAGAAGGAAATTTGAGAAATTACTAAATATGTGGGATTTAAACAACACAGTCCTAAATAGCCAATGGGTCAAAAGAAAAACCGTAATGGAAACTAGAAAATATTCCTAAGATGAATGATATACAAGCCAAACGTACCAAAACTTATGGATGGGTGAAACTGTGTTTCAGAGAAATTTATAGCTAAAATGTATACATTAAAAAGGAAAGATCTGAAATCAATAACATAATCTTCACTTTAAGAGAAGAAAAAATTAAGCCCAAAGTAAGCAGAAAGGAGAAAAGAATAAAGATGTGAGTGAAAATTAATAAAACAGAGTAGAAAAATAGACAAAGCAATAAAACCAAAAGTTGGTTCCTTGAAAAGATCAAAATTTACAAATCTTTATCTAGGCATAACTAGCTAAACCATGCATAAATGTTCAGTGCATATGCTTTTGACCAGGAAAAAAGAACTCGAGCTACTAAAATCAGAAATGAAAGAGGTGACATTACTATCAACATTGAAGAAATAAAAAGGATTATAAGGGAATCTTATGGACAACTTTATGCCAGGTAATCTAATTTCATCTAGATAACCTAGATGAAATGGACAAATTCCTAGAAACACAAATTACTGAAACTGAGTTACCGAGAATAGAACACCTGAATAGGCCTAAAAGAAGAGAGTATATCAGTAATGAAAAAACTTCCCACAAAGGAAAGACCACGATCAGATGGCTTTACCAGTGAATTCTACCAGTTAAGAATTAACACCAATTCTTTTCAAACACTTTCAAAAAACAAGAGAGAAGGAAACACTTTGTAATTAAGGCTAGCATCACACTGATAACAAGTCAGAGAAAGACATCACAAGAAAATTACAGACCAATATCCCTCATTGAATGTAGACACAAAAATGCTCAGCAAAATACTAGCAACTTGAATTCTGAAATTTATAAAAACATAATCCCATTACGACCAGCTGGGATTTATCTCAGGAATGTACGGTTGGTTCAACATATGAAAATCAACTAATGTAATATGCCATATTAATAAAATAAAAGACAAAAACCATACAATCATCTTAACAGGCATAGGAAAAGTAAACTTGTGTTATGTTATGATGAAACGTTAATGTTTATCAATGTTATGATAAAAAAATTCAACAAGCTAGAAGCAACAGGGAACTTTTCAACCTGATAAAAGGATGTCAACGAAAATCCCACAGCTAACATCCTCCTCAACGGTGACAGGGTGAAAGCTTTTCCCTTAAGATCAGGAACAAAACACGGATGTCTGCTTGTATCACTTCTACTCAACATTCCACTGATGAAGGCTCTAGCCAGGAGCAACTAAACAAGAAAACGAAATAACAGGCAGCCTGACTGGAAATGAAAAACTAAAACGATCTCTCTTTGCAGATACAATCTTGTACATAGAAAATTCTAAGGCATCCACTGGAAAACTATTAGCCCTAGTAACTGAGTTTAGCAAGGTTGCAAGGATAAAGGTGGCTAAGATGACTCTACCACCTGAAAATGACTTGCAAATTAAGGTAATCCCTATCAACATCCCAGGTGGTTGTTTTTTTTTTTTTTTGGCAGATATTAAAAACTGTTGTAAATTCATATGAAAATGCAAGGAAATGCAATGTTCTGAACAGCCAAAACAATCTTGGGGAAAAAAAAAAAAACAGAAAACAAGTTGGAGGACTCACACTTCCCAATTTCTAACTTACTGCAAAGTAACAATAATCAATACCACGTGATCCTGGCACAAGGACAGGCATAGGGACCAATAAAATAGAACCCAGAGTCCAGAAATAAATTCATGTATTACGCTTAACTGACTTTTGACAAGAGTGCCTCGACTCATCTGGGAAAAAAGAATAATCTCTTCAACAAATGGTACTGGGACAATAAATATCCAACATGCAAAAAAAAAAGAAGTTGGACCTCTACCTCACACCATATACATATATTAACTCAAAAAGGATGAGAGAACTAAATATAAGTGCTATAACACTCTTGGAAGTCTCTGTGACCTTGAATTAGGCAATGGTTTCTTAGATATGACTCCCAAAACACAAACCAAACAAAAAATAGACTGATTGGAGTCCCCCACAGAAACCCCCAAAACAAAAACACTTGTACTTCAAAAGATACTATCAAGAAAGTGAATAGAGAACTCACAGGAGAAAAATATCTGCAAACCATATATTTGATAAGGGCCTGTGCTTAGTCACTCAGTCATGTGCGACTCTTTGTGACCCCACGGACTGTAGCCTACCAGGCTCCTCTGTCCATGGGATTCTCCAGGCAAGAATACCAGAGTGGGCTGCCATGCCCTCCTCCAGGGTATCTATCTTCCCAACTAAGGGATTGAACCCAGGTCTCCCACATGGCAGGTGGATTCTTTACCATCTGAGCAGGGAAGCCTGATAAGGGCCTTGGATCTGGATTTTATAAAGAACTCTTAAACACAATAATAAAAAGACAAATAATTCAATTAAAAATGGGCAAAGGACTTGAATAGACATTTCTCCAAAGAAGATATTCAAGTAGCCAACAGGCACATGAGAGATGTTCAATGTCCTTAGAATTTTTCATGCGTGCGTGCTCAGTCACTTCAGCTGTCTCTGACTCTTTGAGACCCTACAGACTGTAGCCCGCTAGGCTCCTCTGTCCATGGGACTCTCCAGTATTCTTGCCAGGGAGAAAAATGCAAATCAAAGCCACAATGAGGTGCCACTTCAAACCCACTAGACATGGCAAAATTTTTTAGAAAAATGAAAATATGCACTGGTGAGGAGGCAGAGAAACAGGAGCACCTGTATATTGCTGGCAGGAAAGTGAGATTATACAGCTGCCTGGAGGTCAGTCTGGTTGTTTTTCAACAAGTTAAACCTAGAGTTAACATATACTCCAGCAATTCTACTCCTAGGGATATATCCAAGAGAATTAAAGGTACATTCACACGAAAATCTGAGTACACATATTGATAGAACCATTCATAAAAGACCAAATGTGGAAACAACCCACAACATCCATCAATGGATGGATGAACAAAATGCAGTATCTATCTACCTATCTATTCATCCACACAATGAAATGGGGCTTTTCTGGTGGCTTGATGGTAAAGAATCTGCTTGCAATGCAGGAGAGCCAGGTTCCATCCCTGTGTTGGGAAGATCCCCTGGAGAAGGAAATGGCAACCCACTCCAGTATACTTGCCTGGAGAATGCCATGGACAGAGGAGCCTGGCGGGCTATAGTCCATGGGGTCACAAAGGGTTGGACACGACTGAGCAACTAACACGTTCACACAATGGAATATTATTCAGTTACAAAAAAGAACAAAGTATTGATACATGCTGCAAATGGATGAACTTTGAAACATTATAGGAAGTGAAAGAACCCAAATACTGAACCCACATAGTGAATGATTCTATTTATACAAAATGCCTAGAACAGGCAAACCCTTAGAGACAGAGTAGATTAGTGGTTTCTGGGCTGTCAGGGGTGAAAGGGTATGAGGCTTTTTTCTGGGATGATAAAAATGTTCTGGAATTAAGACAGTTGTGATGGTTGTACAACTTTGTGACTATGCTAAAAAAACACGGAAATAGCTTACCTTTAAAAAGGTAAATTTCATGGTATGTGAATTACATCTTAATAAAAAAAAGAATCTTCAGCCCCCTACTGATGTAAGTATGACTGCTATAGTGGGTCTGTAACTAATGGGAATACTCTCAACTGAGGTATGCTGAGGTGGAAGGTTGGGAACTGACTGCTCAAAACAGCTACACATCCTGATAATCCCTTCAAGTTTATCATATTGATTCATATAACAAAGTATGTCAACAGCTTCCTTACAAATAATGCAAAAAATTACATTTACACATGTAAAATTATTCTCATCCAACTTTAGAATTTACTGTTTTTAGAAGGATACAGGACATCCCCAGTGGTCCAATGGTTAAGAATTTGCCAGCCAAAACAGGGGACACAAGTTTGACCCCGGATGCAGGAAGATTCCGCATGCTGCAGAGCAACTAAGCCGTGGGCCACAACTACTGAGCCTGAGATCTAGAGCCTGGGCTCTGCATCAGGAGAAAGCAAGCAGTGAGAAGCCCGGGGACTGCAACGCCGAGTCCCTGCTCACCACGACCAGAGCGTGCCACTGTGCAGCCACAGATGAAGCGCAGCACGCCCGCCTGCACAGAACACTGCGTAAACTAGGGAAAAAATCTCGGACAGATACAATTTATTACTAACAGCATGGATTTCGGAAAATTTTTTGTACACTCATCCTTTCATCTCATCAAGTATTTATTGAGCACTTACTATGTGCACAGCACATTACTAGGTACCAGGGCTACAGCGGGAAGAGACACAGTTGAATGTCCCTGTGGCTGTGGAGCTGACATGCTGGAGGAGGCAGATCGACCATAAACAATTAAGAAAGTATCAGAGAGTGAATGGCAATCCTGAAGAAAATAAAATGGAGTAAGTCATTTCAAGGCCCGAGGGGGCATCGCTACACAGGGTGTCCCCACACCTGGGTCCTATCTGGAAACTGCAGGAGCCAACATAAAAATATCAAAAGAAACAGCATTGCTGTTCCTCCCCTGGAGAGTATGAGCACCTTCTGTCTCTGAGACATACACAAATGAAATGGGTATGTGATCTCCCAATCAGCCTTCCAAACACAAGTGGTTGAATAATACTCGACAACACAGCTTTTTAATTTTATTATTTATTTATTTTAATACAAAGCTTTGGCATTAGCAATTTTATGAAAAAATAAAATGTACTAAAAATAAATGCTTGTGTGGCATGATTGGTAAATGATGCACAAAAATAGGTTCTTTTTTCCTTCAAGGCAATCAGTCAGAAAGCAGTGTTTTTCTTTCTTCAAAACCATTCTACCCTATGGAATAAAAGGAGAAAAAGAGAGGTCAAGAATTAGTTAAAGGGTATTTGTCAAATTTTTAAAACAGAAAGTAATTCTAACTGAATGGTGGGCTGGGTTGTCCCCAAGTATTTCCCAGAGCAGTTTGGTCAAGCCAGTAAGCCATCAGCATTTCCTGAACTCAGCAGCTTCAGATCTGCGGTTAAGTGGCTCAATCACTTAAAAGTGTGTTAGTACTTCCAAAAGGAAGGCAGGGGAAAGTACAGGTTAATAGCATTTTGTTTAAAAAATGTGGGGACAATTATAAAATTTACAACTTGTCCTGATTTGAACGCGTGTTCTAAACGCCGAAGGCCCTGAGATCTGTAGCTGCTGTCTTTAAAATACGCTCTCCCTTTATACCTCAAACAAACATGTCTTTATTTATTTTGAAATAAGATTTGAGGAGTATGGACTCCCAGGGGTGTAAGGCTTTCTTACAGGAACTCACGGATTTAATGTGCGTGTATTTTGTGTGTGTGTGTGTGTGTGTGTGTGTGTGTCCCCCTAAACCAGGTGCCTGAAGGTACTTGACATCTGAAGTTTCCTGCATTACCCTCAGGCTAAAGCTGTCCCTCTGTAGCCTGGCGGTGTGGGACTGCTCTGGCTTCCTCAACCCTTCTAGAGTCTGGATCATTGCTCTGGTTTCTATATACCTTATCTTCAATGCTGCTCTCTTTTCTGCCTGTTGAGTTCCAGATCCACACTCTGGATCCAAATCACTTACTCTTTGGTCATCATACAGCTCTCCAGCATTTCCTGTTTTATCTCTTCCCCATCGTCCTGACTTTCTCCTTCAGCTCCGTATTTTTACCTAACCTACCTTCTTGCTTTTGGTCTCTACCATGCCAAAGCAATTTCTCAGTCATTAGCAATTTTCTTTTTACTGAAAAGCCTTAGACATAACCTGCTGGTTACCAAAAAAACAAAAAACAAAAAAGACCCACAGTCCAAGTTCCATAGTCTGCCTACTTCCGCCATCACCTACAGTAGACACATCAAACCACACAACTCCTTGAACCTGCCGTGCTTTCCCTCACCTTTGTTTTAATGATGCCTGGCCTGGTTTCTAAGTCACTTCCTCCAGGAAGCCTTTTTGCCTCCCTCAGGGGAGGAGCGGGAGCTCCTCTGCTTCTGTGTGGTACTCATGCCATACTGCCCTGGCACAGATACAGCACTGGGTACAGAGAGCGCTGCAGCCTGTCACCCCAGGGCTCCTGCAGGGCAGGCCTGGTGCCTCAAGCTGGAAGATGGTGCCTCACGAATGGAAGGAAGGCTTAGGGTTAGGGTCATTCACAGTAACTGTGAATGAGGCTCTACACTTGTTTATTACAGTTTATATTTAATATGACACGTTGTTTTTATATTATTTCCTCAGTAGGCATAGGGACTTTTAATGGGTGAGTCAAGATTTTTAAACTTATTTTTTTTGCTGCCTTTCTAAGTAATTATGGGGCTTCCCTGGTGGTTCAGACAGTAAGGAATCTACCTGCAATGCGGGAGACCCAGGTTCATTCCCGGGTTGGGAAGATACCCTGGAGAAGGGAATGGCACCTCACTCCAGTATGCTTGTCTGGAGAATTCCATGGACAGAGGAGTCGGGTGGGCTACAGTCCATGGAGTTGCAAAGAGTTGGACACGACTGAATGACTAACACATGTAAGTATTTAAAAAAAACCCGACGAAGCCAAACATTAAAGGCACTTCTGAAAAATAAAAAGACCGACAAAGACAGAAACCCAATCAAAGGTTCTGCTGCTTTAATCTTCTTTTTTGTCACTGAGTTTTTAGAAAACCAAATTAATCTTTTTCAACCATATTATTTGGAACCCTTAAATGGCCCTCTGGAGTAGTCAAAGAAAAGAAGTATAAAGACTTGGAACCAGAAGTACTGGGCTGGAATCCCAGGCCCTTCCTCCCATGGCATTTCTTGGAGGTCACTCAGCCCCCCTGGGCCTCAGGTTACTTCTTTGTGTTCGTATCTCGGGCTTACTGTGGCTAAAAGGAGAACTAAATGCTCAAAGAAAGAAGAGTATTCATGGTGAGGCTGGGGACAAGTATTTGCTGACACTCCTACAAAAAAAGCTGTCTCAGGAAAATAAACAATCAGATATGTGTGCCAGTGTGAGCAAGTTATTAGGTTGAGGACTTCCCAGATGGCCCAGTGGTTAAAAGTCTGCCTGCTCAGAATGTAAAGGGAACCCACAACCCTGGCATCAAAGGAATGTGCTGTTGTTGTGTAGTCACTATGTCGTGTCCAACTCCTCGCAACCCCATGGACTGCAGCACACCAGGCTTCCCTGTCCTTCACTATCTCCCAGAGTTTGCTCAAACTCATGTCTGCTGAGTCGGTGATGCCATCCAACCATCTCATCCTCTGTTGTCCCCTTCTCCTCCTGCCCTCAGTCTTTCCCAGCAACAGGGTCTTTTCCAATGTAAAAAAATGTAGATCTCAGGTGATGCTGGGAAGAGCAAAATAAAAGAATTAAAAAAGAAGAAAAGAATCTGCCTGCCAATGCAGGGGACACGGGTTTGATCCCCAGGCTGGGAAGATTCCACGCGTAACTAAGTCCACGCACCTCAACTGCTGAGCCTGTGCTCTAGAGCCTGGGAGCCACAACTACTGAAGCCTGGGCCCTAAAGCCTGTGCTCTGCAACAAGAAAAGCCGCTGCAAGAAGTAGCCTGTGTACCACAGTCAGAGAGTAGCCCCTGCTTGCTGCGACTAGAGAAAGCCTGCACACAGTAACCAAGACCTAGCACAGTCAAATAAAAAAGAGGTTATTAGATTGAAAACTAAAAATTCAAAATTCTTCAGCTTAGTGTTTCTCAAATTGCAGGCGGCAACCTATTAATGGATCATAAAATCAATGCAGGAGTTCATGACCCATATTAACAACAAGAAACCACAGAGAAGAAAAGATCTGTGTGTAGTAAGGAAAACTGTGGAACTTCTGTTTCAGTCATACATGTGGGAGTACTGGGTCACAATAGAAAATGTATTTCTTACAGTAGGAGATGATTTTAAAAAGTTTTAAAAACACTGCTTGACCCTGAAGATTCGATAAGGGGTAGCCAGCTGAGACCGTTGTTTTGATCTCTCCCAGGAAGGGATCATTTAGGACAGACAATTCAAGAGGAACTCTGAGAACTAGAAGGAGTCTTAGAACTTCTGTCTGACTCAAACTGCAGCTGCTGCTAAGCCGCTTCAGTCGTGTCCGACCCCATAGACGGCAGCCCACCAGGCTCTGCCGTCCCTGGGATTCGCCAGGCAAAAACACTGGAGTGGGTTGCCATTTCCTTCTTCAATGCATGAAAGTGAAAAGTGAAAGTGAAGTCGCTCAGTCGTGCCCGACTCTTTGCGACCCCATGGACTGCAGCCCACCAGGCTCCTCCGTCCGTGGGATTTTCCAGGCAAGAGTACTGGAGTGCCACTGTCTTTGCCAATCTGACTCAAGATCTGCCTCCATACAGCTCCTGCCTTATAGTTTCCGTCTGAATAAGCAACTCCTGGCAAGCTCATTAGCTTTTAAGACAGCTCATTTTCATGGAGGGAAAATTCTTACTGGCAGGAAGTTCTTCCTTACATTAAATGGAAACCTACCTCCCTGTAGATGCCTCCAGAGCTACATAGGAAGTATTACCCTCTGTAGGCACTGGTTAGTCACCTTGGGACTACTACAAGTATTAACTGGGGGCAATGTGGGTAATAACGGAGTCCCACAAAGGAGTAAGGTCTTGGTAGGCGCACAATCAACAGTAGCTGTTCTCACCTTTGAAAGTCCCGCAAATACTTGAGAACACCTCTTACTTCACCTCAGTCTCCTCTTTTCTAAGGTAAATATCCCCAAAGTATGAAATGATTAAGTTTTCAGATACTTTTATATTGAAATATGTCAATGTTCCTCTTAAAAAAGCTTGAGCAAAACAATTCAGAAATACTGAAATACTCTTAGTAGAGAGTAAAACAGAAACATCAATTCCTTTGACCTAGCCTATATATTTCTACCACAACAACTCAGGAGGATCGCTCAAAAAGAACACTGAAGCCCAATGGACTTGCTGCAGAGCTAGGACTTCTTGGTCTTCAATTATGCTACAGGATTTCAAATTTGCTCCCATTCTTTCAACAAGTCAAGCACATCAGATTCATTTCCTCCCGCTGAGACTGTCTGAATCTTAAATGCTAGTCTACACCCCTCTGCAAATCTCAGAACATGATTTCTATGCATCAGAATCCAGGAACTAAGAAAGGGCTGTAGAGAATACCTAGCTGAACTGCCCAGTCAACTCAAAATCTCTCCTACATCATCCACATCTTATAACTTATTCCTCAAATAAAAACATTTCAAATAAATATTTACTTATGTTGAGGGAAAAATAGATTTATGTAAACGTAAGCTGGTAAACGTTGAGATTTAACAAGGTTTACTTAAATAATAAAACATAGCAGAAAACATACTTTGGGAATTGAAGTTCAATATAACTTGTTCAGTTGCTCACTTGTGTCTGACTTCTGTGACGCATGGCCTGCAGCACAGCAGGCTTCCCTGTCCTTCACTATCTCCCGAAGCTTGCTCAAACCCATGTCCATTGAGCTGATGATGCCATCCAACCATCTCATCCTGTCCCCTCCTTCTCCCCCTGTCCTCAGTCTTTCCTAGCATCAGGATCTTTTCCAATGAATTTGCTCTTCGTATCAGGTGACCAAAGTATTCGAGCTTTAGCTTCAGCATCAGTCCTTCCAATAAAGAGTCAGGGTTGATTTCCTTTAGGATTGACTGTTTGGATCTCCTTGCAGTCCAAGGAAGTCTGAAGAGTCTTCTCCAGCATCACAGTTCAAAAGCCATCAATTCTTCGGTGCTCAACCTTCATGGTCCAACTCTCATATCTGTACATAACTACTGGAAAAACCATAGCTTTGACTATATGGGAACTTTGTTGGCAAAGTGATGTATGTTTTTTAATATGCTGTCTAGGTTTGTCATAGCTTTCCTTCCAAGTAGCAAGCATTTTTTAATTTCACGGCTGCAGTCACTGTCTCCAGTGATTTTGGAGCCAAAGAAAATGAAATCTGTCACTGTTTCTAATTTTTCCCTATCTATTTGCCATGAAGCGATGGGACCAGACATCATAGTCTTAGTTTTTGAATGCTGAGTTTTAAGCTAGTTTTTTCCCTCTCCTCTTTCACCTTCATCAAGAGGCTCTTTAGTTCCTCTTTGCTTTCTGCCATTAGAGTGGTTATCATCTGCATATCTGAGGCTGTTGACACTTCTCCCAGAAATCTTGATTCCAGCTTGTGATTCATCCAGCCCAGCATTTCCCATGATGTGTACTCTGCATAGAAGTCAAAGAAGCAAGGTGACAATATACAGCCTTCACGTACTCCTTTCCCAATTTGAACCAGTTCATCATTTCATGTCTGGTTCTAACTGTTGCTTCTTGACCTGCATACAGGTTTCTCAGGAAGCAGGTAAAGTGGTCTGGTATTCCCATCCCTTTAAGAATTTTCCACTGTTTGTTGTGATCCACATAGTCAAAAGGCTTTCGTGTAGTCAACGAAGCATAAGTTTTTCTGGAATTCCCTTGCTTTTTCTATGATCCAATGGATGTTGGCAATTTGATCTCTGGTTCCTTTGCCTTTTCTAAATCCAACTTGTACATCTTCAAGTTCTCGGTTCATGTACTGTTGAAGTCTATCTTGAAGGATTTTGAGCTTGCTAGCATGTGAAATTGGAGAAGGCAATGGCACCCCACTCCAGTACTCTTGCCTGGAAAATCCCATGGATGGAGGAGCCTGGTAGGCTGCAGTCCATGGGGTCGCTGAGAGTCGGACACAACTAAGCGACTTCACTTTCACTTTTCACTTTTCACTTTCATGCATTGGAGAAGGAAATGGCAACGCACTCCAGTGTTCTTGCCTGGAGAATCCCAGGGACGGCGGAGCCTGGTGGGCTGCTGTCTATGGGGTCGCACAGGGTCGGACACGACTGAAGTGACTTAGCAGCAGCAGCAGCAGCATGTGAAATGAGTGCAATTGTGCAGTAGTCTGAACATTTTTTGGCATTGCCTTTCTTTGAGATTGGAATGAAAACTGACCCTTTCCAGTCCTGCGGCTACAGCTGAGTTTTCCAAATTTTTCCAAATTTGCTAGCATATTGAGTGTAGCACTTTAATAGCATCATCTTTTAGGATCTGAAGTAGCACAGCTGCAATTCCAATACCTCCAACTAGCTTTGTTTTTAGTGATGCTTCCTAAGGCCACTCGACTTCATACTCCACGATGTCTGGCTCTAGGTGAGTGATCACACCACCATGGCTATCTGGGTCACGAAGATCTTTTTTGTATAGCTCTTCTGTATATTCCTGCCACTTTGTCTTAGTATCTTCTGCTTCTGTTAGGTTTATATCGTTTCTGTTCTGTACTGTGTTCATCTCTGCATGAAATATTCCTTTGGCATCTCTAATTTTCTTGAAGCGATCTCTAGTCTTTCCCATTCTATTGCTTTCCTCTGTTTCTTTGCATTGTTCACTTAAGATACCTTTATTATTTCTTCCTGCTCTTCTTTGGAACTCTGCATTCAAACGGGTATATCTTTCCTTTTCTCCCTTGCCTTTCACTCCTCTTCTTTTCTCAGCTATTTGTAAGGCCTCCTCAGAGCCTTACTCAGGCACAACAAATGTCTGGGAAGCTAATATATAAAAATACATTTACCATGCATTTATTTACTTCTTTGACTACTATCCTGTTTATATTTGTCAAGTTTCAGAATTCACTAGATCTGCTTATAGCATTAAAAAAGTAAAGCACAATTAGTCATGATCGAGTACTTATATAGTATTTCATCACAATAGAAGGTGGTGCTCCCAGATACATGGACTTTTGATTAACTTGAGTTAAGTCACTATCGTCAAGCCTTGGGTGAACTTGCAGAGTGTGGTAAGGGAGGCAGAGTGCTTTCAACCCCAGGTGAGCAGCAGTCCATGACCCATGGAGGCCTGGGCCTGCCTGGGTTCCACAGCTCTGCTTTTGTATCTGGCCACAGATCTTGCTCACTGCTTGATCTTGCTCACAGGGTCTCCCCAGTGGCTAGACTGGGTCAGTCTTACTGACATCACAGTACACAAGTTCAGTGTAACACTGTTAGAAGAGCAAACTATAATAGTAGGTAGATGGTATAAGGTGGAATTTACTAGTAATATCCAGACAAATCATTAACATGTGAAAAGACAGAATCTACTCATATAGAAGACCATCTTAGAAATGGAGGAGGGTACCCAAAAAACTGAAACAGAGCAATTAAATTGAAAAGGCAATCTCATTTTGACTGCAATTTTTTGGTAAAAGTGAAACGGGAAATAAGAGAGATTTCAAAGAATTAATGAAGAATAATTATAATTTATTTGCTAAAATAAACTTTTCAGAATTAAAATCACATAGGAATTTTTCATCAATATTCTTAGAAGGAGACATTGAATAAGAGTGGGTATTTATTTATTTATTTTTGGCTGCACTGAATGGCTTGTAGATCTTAGTTTCCAGACAAGGGATCGAACCCAGGCCCCCAACAGTCGAAGTGTGGAGTCCTAACCACTGGACTGCTGGGGAATTTCCAACCATTATCTTTTTTTCCAATCCCCTAGAATTAAAATGGACTTAAAAAAATTAAGTACTGTTACAAAAAGTTAACACAGAAAAGCATATAGGAGAGAAAAACATCATCCAAAATTTTACTAAATTCAGAAAATCACCATTAATAATTTGGTCACCATCCTTTTATCCATCCATATGTGTGTACACACACACACACACACATACACACACACACTCTCTCTCTCTCAACTTCTCTAAATGGAATTATGGAAATTGTCATTCAGAGTGGTTTTGACTAAGACATAGAAATAATAGTCAAATGAATAACTGTACTAACAACCCTCTACGAAGGCTGATGGGAGAAGGGATGGACTAAGACATGGGTCTAAGATCTATGACTCAGATTCTGAGTCATGCATGCGTTTATGAATGGAACTCTAACTTAAAACAGGTTGTCTATTGAGCATTCTCTAAAATATCTAAAACATGAACTGAGCACCTGGCCAATTCTGAGTGGCAGCAAGGTGACTATTAAATTACTTAACAATTCCCTAAAAGTACCCAGTGTGCAGCTACTTGCTTGGTTTTTGCTCATTTGAGAAATTTTAAGAAGTGGGCTTACATTATCATCTTGTCTGATGGGTTGGTATGGGAGTAAGCAAAAGAGGTGACTTCAGGAGAAATAAATATTTCCCTCCAAACTGAGGGTTGATTACAGGCACTCGTGAGCTCTTATGATTCTATTTCATGGAAGAAAATTAAATTCATTTGCCAAGTGATAAAGACAGATGGCCATCTTCTTCATACAACTTTGAAAGAATCTCAGAGGAATTGTTTTGGCTAACATTTATTGAGCACTTATTATGTACGAGGCACTGTGCTAAGCACTTTATATGCTGATACTTACAACAATCCTATGATGTACTCCTACCATTATTCTTGTTTTATGGATGACTAAAATGAACTTCAGATAAATATTATATAGGTCTCACAAGAAAAATATGGAGGAGCAGGTAGTCATATCCAGGTATGTGTGACTCTAGAGTCTGAGCTATTAACACTGTGCTATGTTGAAGTAAAACTGCATCAGGTGGGCCCAAGAGAAGCAGCCAGCTGGTGACCTACTGGATGAGGTTGAGACTACTCATCTGAAGACTGCCAAGTGACCATGACATCCTCTCAATATGTAATACGTCAAGGATGCCAAAGGGTACTTCTTTTAAGTATTTAGCCAAAAGATCAGGTTAGAAGTAATAATATCACGTCATTGGAAACGGAAGTGTCTTGCCCATTGTTTCTACAGTTGGACTATGAGCATTTAATTAAATCAATTACATGAGCGTGGTTGGTTGTTACTAATCAACTAAAGTGCCAGGACATAACAGAATACAGAAAGCACAGGAACTCCACCAATTCAAGTTCAAATTTCAGCAGTGTTCCAGGGATGCTTTCATCTTGAATAAGTTTTCATGAATATTGCTTAAAAGAAAGGACTGAATAATATCCTAATGTAAATGCCCCAAGTTTAACGCAAAACAAATAAAGCTGCCCCCATGGAAACAAGCTACCCCCATGGAAAGCTACTTTTGGAAAACCACTGGATCAAACTGGACCTCAACAGTTATCCAGACCAAATTTTCCATCCAACAGCTCTGACAAGTAAAACTCAGCTTCTGCCTGCATTCCTGGTCCAGGGCACTCCCTACCCCCACAGCAAACCATCTCACTGGTTCTTCCTTTTACCAAGGTGAAATTTTGCCTATCTGTAACCTGGTCTTCATTTTGTCCTATGAAAATACAGTCTATGCTTATTTATTTTTTTTCCTGATCGTCTTTCTAATATTTAGAAGTCATAGATCTTTCTGATTGCTTCTTTCTTGCAGGTTAAACGTCCATGTTCCTGTAACCATAGGTCAGCGTGCCAGTTCTCCACTGAAAGCTAAGTATATAAAACTCCAGGTAAAGTTTGATGCGCACGCGGGGCTCGTCCCCCACGGCTAATCCCATCAATGATCAGGACGTGGGGATTCTCTACATACTACAACTGTACTGCTTTTCTTGGCATTTGTTCCATTGTTGATTTATTCTAACCTTGTGGCTAATGAAAGCCCCGAAATCTTTTCTAAAGTGAACAAAGTGAACTCCCAATCAGTGTTACTGTTTGTGAAATAAACTGTTTTGTTAGGTATGATCCCATCAGTATCAGTATGAAATTGGTGGAAGCCAATTCTCATGATCTTTACGAAAATGACATATTTTCTGGGATCATTTGGCACATGCAATCCAAAAAACAATTTGTTACTTACTCATTAGCATTCAAGCTAGCTGTGGCTCTGATGATCATGTAGCAGAGTGTGAGGGCACTGAGGAGGCCAAAACTGGCAATAATAAACCATTCTTCTGTTGACAAAGGAAAGGGAGGAAATCACTCTGGGGAGAAGACTTAAGTCAAATCGATGTCAACATTTCCCTCAAATGCAACGAAGCAGACGTCAACGAAGGTGTAAGCCAAGACTGGCACAAGGAAATGAAGCAGGAGGAGGTTTGCCAGAGAGATACTAAGTGCAGAAGGTTAGTGGAAGTAGTGGTGAAAGCTGCAAGGGAGAAAGGAAAGCATGGCCCAAACATTTCTTCCAGTTAAGGTCCTGAGGTCTGTGAGAGGTGTGGCCACCAAAATGTGTGCAGAAAAAAGATGTATATAAAATGGCACACGGACACATTTTTAAAATTGTTAATTTAAATGACAGTAAAGTGGACCAGCCATACTTATAACCTCTTTTTCTTCATCTGTCACTTCTGCATGCTTGTGTCATTCATTCCTAAAGAAAGGCTTAGAAAGATGGAGCAGTGGTCCCCAAAGGTCTCGTGGGTACTCCAAGCAGTTCGCAGGCTGGCCTCCATGGCATTCTCATCTATATTCTTTTTGTCTATGAGTGGGTTTACTTAAGAGTCTTTTTTGAAAAAGGACATCTTATTGGTGTCTCCTGCAAAGAAGAAGACTACCCTTCACGACTCCACCACTAAGAAGCAGCACTGGCTGTTAAGGCTTTATTAAGCAGAAGTAGAAAGGGAAGCTTATTCACAAGAGACTTGGCCCATCAAAGAGATGAAAACCTCTGGTACACAGAACTCTAAAGGTTTTTTATCTAGTCCCTTTCTAGATCTAGGAAATCAGTTAATATTTTCTCTTGACTTTTCAAACTCTGTATCATCAGGGTAATATTTCAAAAACAGTATTTACTGAGAACCATAAAAACAACCTGAGAATCAATCTGACTTCCTAAAAAGTTTTAACTATATTTCCTAAAGTATACACAAACTAGGACTATTTAACAAAGTTTTACACAGTAAAATTCCCTATACACTTGCAATAATGCAGAGAGAAGAAATTTATACTTGGAATGCCAAACGTTTACATGTGAAAGCTATGTGTAACATGGGTGTTTCTAATCTGCTTCCCATGGATCTTACAGCTATGCAACACTGTGTGTGCCCACTAATTCTTCTAGAAAAAGGCTATTATACTTTCATCGAATTTTAAAGCTGGTGATCTTCAAAAGGTTAAGAAGAACTGTTCTTCAGGATTCCAGAATGCTGAGTTGTTCTACAAGCATTTCTCTGCCCATCTTGGTTTACATTATTAAAATGCACAGCAAGCTCTTTCTTTTTAGATAACAGTGCAGCCACTGCTTCTTGGAATACAAATTCTTCATCAACAGAGTGAATTTATAAGGTCTTTAAGTCAAAATAACAAACATTCAAGAACCCATGCAAAAATCCACCATTTTTAACCCCATATATTTTAAATTAGAAAAAATAAATGTTGGTCATCAATTTCAAGAAGCTTAATATAGCATTCTTTATTTTTTTCTTCTTAAGACTTTTTTATGCATGATAAGCCCACTAACTTCAATTACATCTATGTTTCCAATTTTGAATATAGCATCCAGACATGCATGGCATTTCAGTTATAAAAATTAGTAACCAAAAAGAAGTAAACACCGTCACAATAACACCCGATGGGCCCAGAGGCACGTTAGCACCAACCCGCTGCAGGCAGGATCTCATCAGCTCTGTCCTCCCCAGTGTGTGTTTAGCACGGTGCCTTGCGGACAGTGGCTGCTGGCTGAGCGCACTGTAGTTACTACGGCACTACAGAGCTTTGAGCTTAAAGGAGAAGCAGCTTTGGTCTAATTTAACCACATGAATTTCATTTTAACATGTACAAATTTGCTAAAGGTGATTAATTTGACACATGAAGTAATATTTTTATCATCAAAATGTAAGATTTTGAGAGGATATTTCTGTATAAAATATAATGCAATAATTACTTAATGTAGTAGTAGGTGCTCAATAAATGTTGATCAATGAAAGACCTACCAATAATTCATTAATAAACAGGCAACCTTTGTCTCCTTTATTACTATTACATCATTTTAAAAAAATCTAGCCCATAAAACCTAAATGTCAAAGCAGGAAAACATGAAATGCTGTTAAAACAAACCACTGGGAAATGGTAAGAAATTAGCCAAAATGTATCAAAGAATAGTTTTACTGATTCTATAACTTAACGACCTCTCCTTGAGTTTAAACAAATGAGAATAAAACCTGCAAAATCATTTTCTAACAATTTCTGGTTGGCTAAAAACATGTATAAATCAACTGAATAGACCACCCAAGTCTTACTACTTAAGGGGAAAGTCTTTTTGTAATAGTTTTATCCATTTTACTGACTCCCAGAAGTTGAGAGGAGTCCCATTAGGGTTAGGGCTTGAAGCTATAGGCAAGCACAGCATATACTGAAAAAGGCAGCACCAGAGTGGTGATGAGGAAGATGGGGTGAAAGGTTGTTAGAAGAGAATAACACAAAGAATGGATTGAAAACAGCTGGCTTGTTACCGGGTGAATGTCCACTCACACGCCTGCCAGCCCACTCATACTTTGGAAAGGCCATCAAAGCATTCAGAGCATTTTTTTTTTTCTTGTCAACATTTCAACAATCATGACATTCATAACTAGCCCAGAACATTTTTTAAAAGTAGAGTATCTTATGGCTTTTCTCACACCTCTTGTACAATTAAAGAAAGATGCCAAATGTCATAAAAGTATAAAATACAGTGAGCAGCAACTGGCTATCTCAACTGTTCTTAAAGTTGTGAGTTTTAGGTTCAAATTCTGGATGAGTGTTTTACTAAGTTTCTGCAGCACAGGAACTAGAGACCATTGGGGCTCACAGTTACACAGCACACCTGTGACACTGCGGACGTCCCACCTCACATCCCTGCGTGCAACACCACCACTTCAAAACAGGCTGATAACGCAGCTATTAAGATAGACCTCTGATCAACTGCTCATCAAATGGCAACTATAATCATTACTCAAATAAAAATACACAAGTTTCTTACTAGAAAGGAAGTTTCATGATTACAAATATCTGTTTTAACAAAAGCACCCATGACTTTCTCAGTTACAGACTTAAGTCACTGGCCCCGGTGGCCGATCGCCTCAACTCTTCACCACATGTCAAATATCAGCAGCAAGCCAGTCCCACGCCCTGGGCACAGGGCCCACTTACTTGTTACTGCGATGTTGATCTCTCCTGTTCGAGGAGTGAGCTCGCCATCCTGAGGAAGAGGCGAGATCCCCGAAGTGCGAAGTGGCTCAAGGCCAAGGGAGTTGTCGCTGGCGAGCTCACCTAGGGCCGATCTTCGGTTAACCGCTTGGGTTCTGGTGAGCCTTTCCATATCAAATGCTACATTATCAGTACACGGTAAATTTGGCTGCAAAATATTTCCAGGTTAAAAGTGCTTGTAAGATTAACAGATCCTTTTATCAAATTCTAAATGCTTGACATCCTGTTGAAAAGATTTTATCAGTTTTTTCCATGTGATTTCCTTTCATTTCTTCCCGCCCCATTTACACTTTCCATTCTTGTTCCAGAGTTTTTATTTAAAAGAAACAGATGATTTCTTCCCCAAAATGATACAAAGGAAAGCCAAAATCCACTGTAGAACTGAGAAAACTGGATACTTCATCTTTATAAAGGACAACTTTTTGTGAACATGGCTCACAGGCAAAGAGATTCATTATCATTATTATAAAGTTGACAATCAGTGCAGTGTATCACTTTGGTGCATGTGTTAACACAGATAACATAAAATATCCCTTTCACCCTATTAACTGTTCTGTAACACCTCATCTTTTGCTAGTCAGGTTTTAAATATATTTCACCTTTAAAACATAAAGCATACAACCAAGAGTAGATCAACAGTGAAAAGTCTTCTGACTCTAAAAAAACCTGTTTCAAAATTTAAGCATCTAATGCTAAGGGAGAGGAACAGAGTGCTGTGGGGCTAAAGGCTACTATCATCCACTAAATAGTGGATATGGAAGGCCAGGGATGCTGCCAGACAGTCTCAAGGACGGCCCTCACCAGAAGGGATTATCTAGGCCAGTGTCAAATTAAGAGGTAAAGAAACTACAAATCACTGACATGACCTTTGAAGATGTGAGGATAAATGGGGCACTACTACCTAACTGGATTGCTTCTAAAATGTCATCTGATAGCATATTTTAAATAGGATTAATCAGATCTGCAAAGCTAAAATGAGGAATTCATCTGTTGGGTCAACATAAACTTTCTCCTCTATATGGAGATTATTCAATCACTCTTGAAAGAACTCCAGGGTCCTCAGGTAGTCAATGCTGGCTCACCTGGCTATGGCTGAAGTGCTCTATGTGGCTGGCACCCAACCAAAGCCCCTACCCAGCTGTCAGAGATCTGCTCAGGGCTGACACTGCCTACCCTCACTGACTGCAATTACCAACATCTGGGAGAGCAAAGCCCAGAGAAGGGAATGGCACCCCACTCCAGTACTCTTGCCTGGAAAATCCCATGGGCAGAGGAGCCTGGTGGGCTGCAGTCCATGGGGTCGCTAAGAGTTGGACACGACTGAGCGACTTCACTTTCACTTTTCACTTTCATGCACTGGAGAAGGAAATGGCAACCCACTCCAGTGTTCTTGCCTGGAGAATCCCGGGGAGGGGGGAGCCTGGTGGGCTGCCGTCTATGGGGTTGCACAGAGTTGGACACGACTGAAGTGACTTAGCAGCAGCAGGAGAGCAAAGCCAAATTCAAGAGGAAGAAACATAAGTAATGACACTGTTTTATACCATGTTGAATGCAGAAAAAATTACTACTGGACTACAGTTAAAAATCCACATTCTACTCCTTAAAAAAAAAAAGATATTGGAATATAGAAAAATCACATCCTTCTTTCTACCTTAGTTCTTCATCACACACCTACCACCCAACAGAAGCATGCTTTAAAGTAGACTGGCACAGTTCTTCAGCTGCCCTTCCATGAGTTCTCCGATGGGGGCTGGACTGTGATGTGGGAAAAATGTAGTAATGGACCAACAAGACTATCTGGCAGAGAAAGCCTATGTTATGTTATGCTTAGAGGTAAAACGACAGACGTATTAACAAAATAGGAAACATACCACAATGCCCAGGGCCTTCAAAATATTAAGTTTGCACATAGGACAGGTACAATGTTCACTAAGCCAGGGATCCACGCAGGATTTGTGGAAAACATGCCTATAAAAAAACAGAGAATTATATCACAAATTATATCCTGAAAAACTCTTAGGCCAAAATGTAAAGAAACGAAATTTTTAGTTAGTCTGTTTGGTCCCAAGAGACAAATAGTGAGGATGTACTAAAACAGAGCTGGCAGAAAATCTCCTAAATCCAATCTTATATGTTAACAGCACTGTATAATGAGAACTGATAAGTAGTATTTGGCTGTTTGGTTTTATTCCATCAAATCCCAAATAAAGATTTGAGGAAAAGTAGGAAATTTACTAAGAATGAAGATAACTATATTTTATAAATCAGTTGTTTCCAATATCTAAAGCAGAAAAATAGAATTTCAAAAAATACTAACCAGAAGTTAAATATTAACCAGGAGTTTAAACTCTATATAATTAGTTTCATGGACTTCTGTTCAAACGTTGTTTAAAACATTACTTAAAGAGTTCTTGTAAAACAGATAGACAGGGAGCCCAGCCTGGCACTCTGTGAGTACCTAGATGGGTGGCGGGGGGAGGGGAGGGATGCTCAAGAGGGAAGTGGTATATGTCTGATTATGGCTGATTTATGTTGTTGTATAGCAGAAACCAACACAACATTGTAAAGCAATTTTCCTCCAATTAAAAAAAAATAAACCAAAGGTAAAAACAAAAAAATAAGTAAATGAAATGAAAAAAACAAGACTTCTAAGCAACCCAAGTTAAATGCTTATAAAGTTACAGGGTAGTTGGGACTATTTTTAGGGATGAGCTGTGCTTAGGGATCAGATAACATTTAACCAGCAGTTTTTAGCTGAAATGTTGAAGGGAGAGAGGATGGGCGATTTTTATTCCAGAGAGTGGACAGTCACATCCTTGTGACTGGAAATAAGTCATGGAGGGTTTTGCATTCTTGAAGAAGGTCCCTGTGCCCTATGGAAAGGGGAAAAGACAGTGAGGGAGCTGTTGGAATCATTTCTCAAGCTCCTGTGCCTCCCTATGGTAGCTCTGAGAGCCTGAAATGAGGCCACAAGGAAGCCCCCGCGTCCTGGCCCATGGGGCAGGGGCAGAGACAGGGGCCAGGACAGGCACCATTATCTAATCACAGTCTCGGGACAAGATAAAAGAAATTTTGAGAAAGATACCAAATTGAACCATCATATGCTTTTTAAATGTTGTTTATTTGTACTTTATATATTAGCTTATAAGTAGTTATGTATACCTTTTCAAAATGTATATACCTGTTTTAAAACGTAGCTTCGATTTAAAAAAGTAAGAGATTTAGAAAATTCACTGTTTTAATTGGGATTTGGAAGAAACATTCATGCTTACAGTTTCAACCCAAATAACCGATCATCACTCGGTAGCCTTGTGCCCACTTTTTGGGGGAAGAATCAAGATGTGTGTGCGTGCTTAGCCATGTCCAACTCTGCCCAGATCTCCTGCATGACAGGCGGATTCTCTACCCACTTCGTCACCTGAGAAGCCCAAGAATTAAGACATTGGCAACTAAATGGTAGTAAAGGACCTGCCCGCCAGTGCAGGAGACATGAGATGCGAATTCCATCCCTGGGTTGCGAATCTCCCCTGGAGGAGGGCTTGGCAACCCACTCCAGTATTCTTGCCTGAAGAATCCCATGGACAGAAGAGCCTGGTGGGCTACAGTCCATAGGGTCACAGTCAGTCAGACACGACTGAAGTGACTTAGTACACACAGTCTGAAACTTAGATAACGCAATGAATCAGAACCTCATCAACCCTGAAGGTTTTCACTTAAAGGGTCAAAGTCATCGAACCATAGGCAAGACCTAAACTCATTTAGTATACATAACACATTGTCACGTCTGTTTACTGTTCCTTGCATCTGGAGTGTACTCTGAAAGGGAGATAAAGGCTTGCCCCAGAATTCTGCTGAGGGTATTCTCAGAGGTGGGGATTATTCCCCAGCAGCTGTGACGGTGTTGGCTGTGGCCTAAGAAAGATAAGAACAAGGCCTCCAGTCCTTTTTTCAGATACAGACCCCTTTAGGTCTGACATAAATGACAGCTCCTCCTCACTGCAAGGGCACATCTGCCTTTATTTGGCAATGTTTCTGGGAGGTCTATGGACCAGTGAGGGTTTGGTCAGCGTTGGCAGAGATGGGGGGCTGGGGAGGTGCTCTCAGCCAGTTCGATGCAGTGTGGACAGTGGACTTGGGCCAGTTGGCAGATGACAGAAGGCTGTGTGACCTCTGGTGCAGCTGCTGTGGTGCTGGGGAGCTGACCTGAACCAGCTGTCTGTGGAAATCCTGGTTTAAGTCAGCACTGCTGGCTTTTACCTTCCCTTCTTACCAGCGTTTCTGCTTTCCTCTTTTCTTATTATCTAGCTTTTCTTTTCTATTACCGGTTATTTGGAACGAACAAAATGGTTTAATCCCGTAATTTTTAAAGCTGTGTAAGTTGAGTGTTCTCTGTCCCTTTAACCTTAGTTATAAATGGATTTCTCTTATGTCAGGGTCCTTAAGTGTTCCCTTGTAGGTTTGCCGATCTAAAACAAAGTGTCTGGTTCCCTGTGGAGCACTGTAATGAAGGAAAACAAAGACCAACTGTTCTCTAGGGACAAGCTGGGAAAGAAAGCCTCTCTTCCTTAGCTAACTCAAAATCAGAAAGCTTTTTGTTTTTTCTCCATGAAAACCCCTTTCCTTTAGGCTATCTGCCCAGCCTATGGCTTTGCCACCCTCAGTCGCCACCCCAGCCAGCAAGCTGCCCCTTCCTCCCTCCCTCCCAAACGTCTTCCTCCAGTCACGCTCTTTCCAGGATTACAACAGTCTAGCTCCTGCACCTGGCCCAGGAAACATCAGTCTAATTCCCACAGCACAGCTCTCTCTCTTCACCTGCTGGCCCTTCTGATACAAGCCGTCACTCTCCCTCAGGCCACTGACAGCACTGTCGTGAAGAGCTGCCCTGTATTCACCGATCTCTTCTTCGTCACCTGTTTTCTTTACCTCTTGCTTCTGTCTCCTCAGGTCTACTGTTTTACCAAACTCCACACGGCCTTCCCTTCCTCCTGGGCAAAGTTCTGCTCCTACCACAGCCTGAGCCGTAACAAACAGCCCTTTCTGACTACCAGCTGTCTCATCTGAACACTGTGGGGGAGAAGCACAGTGGGGAAGGCTGCCTGCCATCTACCTCGTGAGGCTGTTTGGAGCAGTAAGTGAAAAACTTAGGAAAGGCACCAAGGATATGCCAATAAAAGGTATTATTAAACATACAACCAGGCAGAGTAATGCCAGTATTTCACACAACTCCTGCTACACGGTCAGAACACTTTAGCGTGCCTCAGGTCTCTGCACGCCCGCGCCAGAGTGATCTCTTACAGGCTTGCAGATGTATGAAAGGCATCCACAGACACCTCAGAGGGGCACGTGGGGCCAGTCAGACCTGGAAAGAACTCCTTCCCACGGTTCTAAAAAGTCCCGAATAATAAAAACGCACACAAACACAGAAAAGGGCCCCACACACTTAGGGCTGAGCGGTGCACACGGACGGAAAGCGGGTGATGCGTTGGGGAACAATGAAACATGTAAAGGACAAGTGTATCAGAGCTTCAGAAAAGTCCTTTATTCCTATTAGAAATACTTTGGGATACAGAAGTACTTTGGGATATATGGAAGTATAGAACAGAAAAGGGAAAAAAACCAGTAACATTAAAACACAATGCCTTCCCGCTCTCCTACTTCCCAACGCACTGTAAGCTAGAGTGATCAGAACAATGGCTGGGGAGGGGCGTGAGGCGTCTACACTGAAGGCGAGTTGTTTTCACAGCTCTGCAGCCTCTTGGTGCCGTGCAACAACCTGGCAAATATAAAAGGATCCAGGATTACTAAAGGTCAGAGACAAGAACTCCTCTTTTCCCCGAACTAGGACTGGCAGTAGACACTGTTTAAATAGGCTTTCCCTCTGAGGAGGGGCATCACAGCAGTGTCTCTGCCAGCCGCCAGGCGACTGACCCACTTTAGCTTCCAAGGTGGCATCTTAGACATACAATGAGCCAAGCTGCAGCACTCTACTTCTGAAAAGTGTTTTTAAGCACTAAAAATTTTGTGGCTGACCTTTAAATAGAAGAGCTGCAAAGCAGGGTGCCAGTCTTCCAGTTTCTAAGTTGTGTTGGCTACCATCCAGAGGATGGCCGACGGTGGTCAGCTGACACAAGGAGGAGGTCCCAGTGCGGGGCTGACTGCCATCTGTCCTCAGGGAATTAACGTGACAAAGGTAAAGAGTAAAGGCCACGCAAGAAGCCGATCCACAAGAGGTTTGCTCTCTGTAGAAAGTTTTAGTTCAGTCTTGGGATAGGTATGTTAAAAGGAAGGACAGACAGACATAAAGGCACCTGTACTTTCTTCCTGCCTTACTCAGGGGAAGAAGAGATGGTGAGTGCAGATGCTTTTCAGAATCTGGCTGTAAAGGGGAGAAGCTGTAGGGTGGCACAGCTTTGGAGCTGGGTTTAAAAGAGAGTTATAAAAACTGGAGAGGAAATGCTTGAGCGTGATGAAATGCTGGTGGGCAGACACAGAAGAACAAGAACTGGAGGGAGCAAAGAGTCAAGAGCCAGGTTTCAAGGATGGGAAGGTGTTGGCACACACAGGCCCAGGTTGAAAAAGCACATTAGAACCAAGGAGGCGGTCCTCTGTCCTGATGGGAGGCAAGGTTGCAAGGGTGGGTGTGGAGGCAGGTACGTGTGAAGGCTTAGGATCAGTAAGCCAGGAGAATTTCAACTAACAGCCTTGGTTTCTGTGAAGATAATGGTGACGTATCTGACGAGAGTGAGGAATAAAGGGATGAGTGAAGATGTTTAAGGAGAATAGATACCCCTGGATGTGCTGCTTGAGGAGAAGGGAGAAATGACCAGGGAAAAAGAGGGGCTCTGGGCAGTGCTTCAGGCCCAGCTAGCCTTCCAGGCACCAGAGCTGTCCGACCAGAGCTAAAGGAAGACATAGGCGAGTCACACATCAGACCAGTTTTAATGACCCACAGACTACAGAGGGAAGGGAGAGTATCTGAGAGAGAGAGAGACCAGAGCAAGTAGCACACAAGAGTTGTTAATTCAAAGGTACTTGAAAGGGATCCATGGGAAAACAGAGGCTTGGAGAAGATGTGGAATAAAGATGAGTATTTGTGTGGAGCCATTCTCTAGATCAGGCGTCCTCAACTGGAGGCATTTGTGGTTGTCAATGGCCATGTGCGGGGGGTGTTACTGGCACCTACTAAGTGGAGCCAAAGATACTGCTAAATAACTCGCAATGCAGGGGGAGCCCTTCAAACCTGCCCAACAAAGAAATGTCTGGTCCCGAATGTCAACAGTGCCCAGGTGGAAAGACCTTGCTCTAGGTCAAAAACTGTCAACTTGGGTCATACAAAACGTTGCTTGACTGCAAAGTTAGTTTTACTGCACCTCAGAATCATGCTGTTGTCACCATCTCAGTTAGAGGAAATGTTTTGTGAGCAGGCTGTGCAGCACAGAGAAAGCTACAACCAGCTTCAAAGTAAAAGGGGGAGTGTCATCTAGACAAGGATCTAGGAATAGAAGACAACCCTGTGAGCAGTGTCCCAATCACAGGTGCAAAAAAACACTAAGTTTGTCAAACTCTAATACTCGAAAGCAGACAACAAATACAAAGGTTGAGATCCCCTCCTTTGGTGGTAGGTCAAATTCTAAGAAATTTCTAAGATCAAGCACAGCTCTACATTTCAATAGATGGCGTGGCCTTGCAGCATCAGAGTCACCCCTGGCACTTAATAAAAACAAACAAGCCTGGGACTCCCCTCAGTATGTATTTCTGAAAACTCCCCATTGATTCTTGACCTTTGGAAGGAAAAAAGAGAACCAGGAATGAAACTCTGGAAAAGCCAATTCTTGAAGGACAGAAAGAATATGGAACAAATTTCCCAGCACAATCTAGTTTCAGCTGAGGCTCCCCTGAGGAAAACACTGTCATCTTACTAATTACCATTAACAGTTTTGGAAGCCTTCATTCTTAGGTCCCAGACAGTCCTAGGGGCCCCTGGACTGAGACAGGAAGACAGAGAATCTGCAAAGACTTGACTTCTTCCTGGCTATTCCAGTTTCAAAAGAAACCTGTGCAGGTAAAAACAGTTTTTAAAAGCAAGTAAGAGTGGATTATACTTTATAAAGTATCCTATTACTGTTTCCCCTGATTTGTATAGCTGATCCTTGAACAAATGTGGAGGGGCAGTGGTTAGGGGTGCTGACACCCACTGAAGTTGAAAATTTACATATAACCTTACAGTCAGCCCTCTGTATTCGTGGGCTTCCCTGCTGGCTCAGATGGTAAAGAATATGTCTGCAATGCAGGAAACCCAGGTTCGATCCCTGGGTTGGGAAGATCCCCTGGACAAGGGAATGGCTACCCACTCCTGCGAAATCCCACAGAGAGAGGAGCCTGGCGGGCTACAGTCCAAGGGGTTGCAGAGTCATACACAACTGAGTGACTAGCACTTCCACTTTCTTTTTTTCTGTATTGATGGTTCTGTACATTCAACCATCAGCTGATCACCTATTACTACAGTATTTACTATTGAAATAAGTCAACTGGTGCAATTCAAACCTGTGTTGTACAGGGGTCAACTGTGTTTGTGTGTGTATTTCCTTTAGCTTCATGGTTTTAGATCTGAAAAACTATAATTAGATAATTTAATTTTCTACAGGACAGCTGACATTTAGTTTTATAGTTTCCTTAATATGTAAACTGAATGACGTGACTTCCAGAATACTGGTTTTTCCGTTTCAATATATGGAATTATTCATAAATTATGATTTAGTGAAACCCAGATCTCTCTGGATTCAAAATGTATACCTTTGTGAGTAAGTAAATTAACACCAGTAGCCTCATGGAGACAATCATCACAGATTATTTTATTCATTCACATGTTCCATATTATTAGAAGGTAAGAGTTATGTGAATCAGTTTTAAATGAGAATGGAGAAGGCTTTTGATTTAAGGCTTCTCAGTAGGTGACTTCATATTTCTTCCAATCAATGCTCAGACTGTATATCTTAATGTTTCATACTCCCGAGCTTGGCGTAGCACCATGGTAGAAATCCACACGCTCTTTTGTGGGCATCAAAGTGCAGGCAAACATCCTCCTTTCTGAGGGAGGCATGTGGCCCTATGTAAAGAGCAGAAATAATGCAGAAGGACATTTTTACACCAGCGCTGCCATTTCTGAGTCGTGTGACCCTGACCCTGGAAGCTCCACTACCGGCTTCCCCACACCTCACTGGACAGCGGGGAGACAGCAGATGCAAACTGCACAGAGCAGAGTGCCTGACCTGGGGCACGCACACAGCACACAGCAGTCCCCCCACTTCACACAGCCAAGGCCAGTCAAAGACTTAACCCAAGCCCTAGACTTCTGGTTGTTGCTCAGTTGCCCACTCACGTCTGACTCTTTGTGACCCCATGAACTGCAGCATGCCAGGCCTCCCTGTCTCTCACCATCTCCCGAAGTTTTCCCAAGTTCATGTTCACTGCATCGGTGATGCCATCCAACCATGTCATCCTCTGATGCTCTTGTCTCTTTCTGCCCTCGATCTTTCCTAGCATCAGGGACTTTCCCAATGAGTCGTCTGTGTGCATCAGATGACCAAAATATTGAAGCTTCAGCGTTAGCATCAGTCTTTCCAGTGAAGAGTCAGGATTGATCTACCTTAAGATTGACTGGTTTGATTTCCTCGATGTCCAAGGAACTTCCAGGAGTCTTTTCCAGCACCACAGTTCAAAGGCATAAATTCTTTGGCATTCTGCCTTCTTTGCGGTCCAGCTTTCACAATCATACCTGACCACTGGGAAGACCATAACCTTGACTATATGGACTCCTGTCGGCAGAGTAATATCCCTGCTTTTCAACACACTGTCTCGGTTTGTCAATCGCTTTCCTGCCAAGAAGCAAAAGTCTTCTGATTTCGTGGCTGCAGTCACCATCTGCAGTGATTTTGGAGCCCAAGAAGAGAAATCTGTCACTACTTCCATCTTTTCCCTTCCTATCTGGCATACGGTAATGGAGCCAGATGCCATGATCTTAACTTAATATTTAGTCTTAAGCTGGCTCTTTCACTTTCCTCCTTAACCGTTATCAAGAGGTTCTTTAGTTCCTCTTCACTTTCTGCCATGTGGCCTAGTGGTAAAGAAGCCACCTGCCAACGCAGCGTTCTGGTACCCAGTACCAAGTGGACTGAGGTGTTACTGGAGAGACTAGTGATGAACCCTTGGTCTGAGAAGGAGAGGATCAGTGGCTAGATCTGAAATCTACAGAAATAAAGTCCACAGAAAGCACAGAAATAAAAATTCTTGACCTTACTGCTTTTAGGCTACTGATGCACCCCACCCATTTTTCTCTTAACTAGAGAAGGTTTGCAATCAGTTCTTGCTGAAGTCTGCAGTAGAGCTGCCAGGGCCACACGACTCAGAAATGGCAGGGCCAGCGTAAAGATGTCCTTCTGTATTATTTCTGTATACCACTACATTCAGTGTGCAGCCAGGCCTCTTCCCACCAGAAAAGTTGCGGGTAAGAATGGCTCTCAAAAGCAAATGGATACCCACTCCAAAAGGGAGATACACAAATCACATTAGTACCATTCTATTTTAAACAAAGAAAGCCGACATACTTGCAGGGCAGAATCCGGACAACATCATTCTGTTTATAGCTTTCTATGCACACTGCACAATGATCGAAGTCTGGGTCTGTTTCCTGAAACACAAGGCATGGGAACAAAAGTTACACACTACTCCTAAAAGTACCTAAATGGAGGACATACAATCCAGCTAAAATTTCTCCTGTGGCAACTATGGTAAACAGGCAATTATAGAATGAAAGGTTAAAAAAAACGTAGTATGTTTCCAACTGCTTAACTGTGTCAACCCAAATTGTATGCGGGCCAATCTATTTTGCTTTTAAACTACAGTATAACAATTATTACTAATTCTGTTTGTGAAATATCTTAGAAATTAGAATAATAACGTTTTTCAAGATATAAAAACCAGCCATCACCTTGGACCATCTTCTCCCCACTACGGCTGCGTCAGTATTCTGAGTGTGTTTTCCTTATCAGGACACTCATCTCACCACAAAATTAAGTACCGGCAGGAAAGATGGTGAGCCACCACAAGACCTGGCCCAAGGATGGGAGATCTGGGACAGAGAACAGCCATGGATTCGACTCTACACCAGGTCTTGATCAAGGTTCAGGAAGAGTCTGCCAGGTGTTTGGTCAACAAGGGTAACTGATCTCTGCCTCCTCTGGACTGGGGAAGGGTTCCCCTGCCTGGTCATGAAACAGAGCACTACCAGGAAAGGCAGCACTGTTTGTTGTGTCACTGCCCCTTGGACTGAAACTCAGCAGGACAGCTGTTGACAGGTGTAGGAGACACAAACTGCGAAAAGTGTTGGCTTTAACAAGGAAAGATGGTTAGCGTGGGGGACAAAGTAGGATGGATAAGCTGAATGAGCTCCAGAGAAATTCAAATTAATGCGGCAGCTGAAGGCTATCAGATCAAAAAAGCATTTATATGGGCAATCACTCCTCTGGCATGAAGTACAGTTGTTGAGACGCTGCATATATTTTCTGCAAGTATTTTTAATTTTTTCCTTCGTGTACCATGAAGTTCACTGAAAATATTTCTACCGTTTGGAGCTGTGACAGGGGAAACTAGATGTAGGGTGTCAAGGAAGTAGGAATAAAAATGAGTAAAGTCAAGAAAGTGGTAAAACTTAAGAGGATGGAGAATTCTCTGTAATTATCCTTCCAGAGTTCTTCGATAAAAAATTAGAGTTGGTTTTTAGCAGAAGACAGGTTTGGTTTTTATGCCTTCAGAGACACAATTTTTAAATTCTAGATAGCCTTGAATATATTGAATATAGGGTCTCACATTAAGTAGCTATTTTTGTCCACAGAAAGCAGAAGCAGGACTCCACCAAGTTTTGCGATCTGACTGAAGAACTGGGGTTAGCAATTTCAGCCACAGATAGCTTCTATCACTGCCTCTATGATTTATTCCCTGTAAGCTTCCAGGCCCAACTCTAGTAAACTGTGCCCTTCTTTCAAACTGCTTAGCCACCTGTACAGGAAGTGCCATGTTAACCACCACCCCCTGAATGTGGGTCTCCAGTTTTCCACGAACTGTGAAGAATTAAAACATAAAAGAGAGATGCAAAGTCTTAGAAAGCACAGGAAGAGAATGCACATTCCTGGCTCTTTACAGAAGAACCCCAAAGTACGCTAGGTTTTAGCAGAAGAAAAGTGTTGAAGAGCACAGCTAGGGAAATTATAAGTAGTCCAGTGAAGCTAATGATGATAAGAGCATTAAAAGTCCAGGAAAATTAGAAAATTATAAGGAGGATCTCCAGATGACAGGCATACTAAGAATAAGATTTCCAAGAGAAGTTAGTTTACAATAAAGCATTAGATAGTATGCTTGAAGTAAAAGGAAAACCTAATGGAGGAGACACAAATGGTCAGTATGTATTGTCACCTACCAAATAAAAAGCAAAATACTTCACTGTTTTTACAGTGCTAAAGAGGTTTCATTACTGTACCTTATCACCCTTTTTCACTGTTCTGGTTGTCAATTTGCTGATGGCTTTCTTGGCTGCATCTCCAAGACGACGCTATGAAAATAGCAAAGAAAAACAGATGTTAAGTGCAAAATCTCTGGATTTTTCTTATTTCAGCAAACTTTATTAAAATTTTTACTGAGTTATAATAGATATACACATTATATTAATTTCAGGTATGCAACACAATGATCCAATACTTGTATTATGTTTTGAAATGATCACAATAACTCAATATCCATCACCAGACAGACCTTTTTCCTTCTTGTGATAACTTTTAAGATATACTCTAGATGATATGGCACCCCACTCCAGAACTCTTGCCTGGAGAATCCCACGGAGGGAGGAGCCTGGTAGGTGACAGTCCATGGGGTTGCAAAGAGTCGGACACGACTGAGCGACTTCACTTTTACTTCACTTCACTAGATGATATTCTTTACTTTAAAATAAATATATAAAGTCCTATTATCCTACATTACTTTCCAAGTCATATCATATGAAAGGATTCCAAGAAAGCAGTTAAAAAGTTAGAAAAACTGGCAGTTTCTCCACAGATTTAGCATTCTGGTAAAAAAGTGTATATAGTTAAAAAAAAAAAAAGCCAGGTGTCATAATTACCAATGCATTTTGTATCTAACAAACATTTCTAACATTATCAGTATCTAGTTCTTACACACGTCAGAGCTACTGCCACTGTTCCAATAGCTTTCTTATTCTGCTCCAAGGGTGACACACTAATTATTAGACACACAAGCTCTGTCTTTGTGAAAGGATATCTCAAAAACTCCTTAAAACTGCTTATCAAGATCAGTGTGTGGGGGAAGGGATGCAGTCATGAACTCTGCTTCTGACTGCCACTGCTATGCTCCACGATTTAGGAAGGTACATTCACCTTTCTGAGTTTGAGTTTTTCTCATTTATTTAAGAGAGTTAAATCAGGCAAATCTCTAAGGCTTGGAAAAGAGTAGGAAGGAGTTAGATGAAGAAAGCATTGGGACAGGAAGGGGGATTCTGGACCAAGGACTAGTCCAGTAAAGACAAACAGGTAAGAGGCACAGGTATGTGAGGGAAATTACAGACTGATATAACTGTAACTATGGTGAGCATATATTTTTATTACTCATATTAGAATGTTCTGAGAGTGAGAGGACCCTGTTAATAATTATACTGGGACAACAGGTGCAAACCAAGACTGCAGGCACACTGGGACAGATGGTCACCTTGCATATGCTGCTGCTGCTGCTGCTGCTAAGTCACTTCAGTCGTGTCCGACTCTGTGCGACCCCAGAGACGGCAGCCCAGCAGGCTCCCCTGTCCCTGGGATTCTCCAGGCAAGAACACTGGAGTGGGCCACCATTTCCTCCTCCAATGCATGAAAGTGAAAAGTGAAAGTGAAGTCGCTCAGTCGTGTCGGACTCTTCGCGACCCCATGGACTGCAGCCCACCAGGCTCCTCCATCCATGGGATTTTCCAGGCAAGAGTACTGGAGTGGGGTGCCATGGCCTCCTCCCCACCTTGCATATAACCAGATCCTAAACTGTGATAGGAGGCAGATGATGGGGCTGTAGTGGTATGACAGAGGCTAAAACAAGGGAGACCTTGGATTTTATCCTGAGGATGAAACAAAAACAACAGAAAATTTTAGGACGAACTTCAAAGTACACAAAAGAAAAAAGAATTTAATGGACCTTTAAAGTACTCATCATTGAGTTTCAATTATCAATATTTCACTATATTTTTCATCTATTCCCCTCTCATTACTGTCCTAGAGGATTTCAAAGGCACATCACAAACACTGTATGCTTTCACCCGTAAACTCATACCAAGTGAACTATGTCTAACAGACATGGGCTTTTGTTTGGTGCTACTGTCTTACCTAACAAAAGTAACAATAATTAATCAACATAATCTAACACTCAAACTATTTCCTCAAGTGTCTCCAGAATGTCATACTATAGTTGGCTTGCTTGAATCAGGATACAGCAAAGTCTAAACATGGCATTTGCTTGCTATGTCTCTCAAGTCTCCTTTAATCTATGAGTCCCCTCAATCACATACATGCATTCATACATACACATGCATACATACACATATTTCAAAAACAGCCTTATGGAAATATAACTGACTTAAATTGCATAAAGTGTACAATTTGAAGTTTTAACTTGACCCATGAAAGCATTACAATAATCAACAGTCTATCATCCTTCCCAAATTTCCTTGTGTCTCTTCCTAATTCCTTCTTCCTGCCATCCTTTCACTTCATCCCCTATGACTTACTTTCTGCTACTATGGTTTATATTTTTGAGAGTTTTATGTAAATGGAACGATAGTGTATACTATTTTCTGTATGCTTTCGTTCACTCAGCATAATTACCCTGAGATTAACCCATGTTGCCGCATGCATCAATAGTTCACTTCTTTCTTATGCTATGTAGTATCCCATTGTACCACAACTTATTTACCCTTTTCCCTGTTGATGAGGCAGTTTTGGCGGTAATAAATAAAGCTAAAAACAAACGATATACTTCATATTCAAACAGTACACAGGTCTTTGTAAGGATCTGTGCTTCCTTTCTGCTGGGTCAAACAGCTATGCAGCAGGGAAGACTGGCTAATATGGCAGGCATGTCTGACTTTTTAAAAATTAATTTATTTTCTTATTGAAGGATAATTGCTTTACAGAATTTTGTTGTTTTCTGTCAAACCTCAACATGAATCAGCCATAGGTATACATATATTCCCCTCCCTTTTGAACCTCTCCCTATCCCACCCTCTAGGTTGATACAGAGCCCCTGTTTGAGTTTCCTGAGCCATATAGCAAATTCCCGTTGGCTATCTATTTTACATATGGTAACGTAAGTTTCCATGGTACTCTTTTCATACACCTCACCTGCTCCTCCCCTCTCCCCATGGCTATGTCTGTTCTCTATGTCTGTTTCTCCATTGCTGCCCTGTAAGTAACTCTTCAGTTATAATTTTTCTAGATTCCATATATATGCATTACAACATGATATTAATCTTTCTCTTTCTGACTTACTTCACTCTGTATAATAGGTTCTAGGTTCATCCACCTCATTAGAACTGACTCAAAGGCGTTCCTTTTAATGGCTGAATAATATTCCATTGTGTATACGTACCACAACTTCTTTATCCATTCATCTGTCAATAGAAATCTAGGTTGCTTCCATGTTCTAGTATTGTAAACAGTGCTGCAATGAACAATGGGATACATGTGTCTTTTTCAATTTTGGTTTCCTCAGGGTATATGCCTAGGAGTGGGATTGCTGGGTCATATGGTGATTTTATTCCTAGTTTTTTAAGGAATCTCCATACTGTCTTCCATAGTGGCTGTATCAATTTACATTCCCACCAACAGTGCAAGAGGGCTCCCTTTTCTCCACACCCTCGCCAGCATTTATTGTTTATAGACTTTTTGATGTTGGCCATTCTGACCAGTGTGAGGTGATATCTCATTGTAGTTTTGATTTGCATTTCTCTAATGAGTGATGTTGAGCATCTTTTCATGTGTTTGCTAGCCATCTGTATGTCTTCTTTGGAGAAATGTCTGTTTAGGTCTTTTTCCCACTTTTTGATTGGGTTGTTTTCCTGGTATTGAGTTGTATGAGCTGCATGTATATTTTAGAAATTAATCCTTTGTTAGCTGTTTCATTTGCTATTATTTTCTCCCATTCTGAGGGTTGTCTTTTCACCTTGCTTATAGTTTCCTTTGCTGTGCAAAAGCTTTTAGGTTTAATCAGGTCCCACTTGTCTACTTTTGTTTTTACTTCTGTTACACTAGGAGGTGGGTCATAGAGGATCTTGCTTTGAATATGTCATCAAGTGTTCTACGTTTTCCTCTCAGAGTTTTATAGTTTCTGGCCTTACGTTTAGGTCTTTAGTCCACTTTGAGTCTATCTTTGTATATGGCATTAGGAAGTGTTCTAATTTCATCCTTCTACATGGAGCTGTCCAGTGTTCCCAGCACCATTTACTGAAGGGGCTGTCTTTGCCCCATAATATATTCTTGCTTCCTTTGTCAAAAATAAGGTACCCACAGGTGCATGGGTTTATTTCTGGGCTTTCTATCTTGTTTCATTGATCGATATTTCTGTTTTTGTGCCAGTACCATACTGTCTTGATGACTGTAGTTTTATGGTATAATCTGAAGTCAGGAAGGTTGATTCCTTCAGCTTCACTCTTCTTTCTCAAGACTGCTTTGGCTATTTGGGGTCTCTTGTGTTTCCATGTAAATTGTGAAATTTTTTGTTCTAGTTCTGTGGAAAATGTCATTGGTAATTTGATAGAGATTGCACTGAATCTGTATAATTTGGTAAAATAGTCATTTTCACAATATTGATTCTTTCTACAGGAACATGGAATATCTCTTCATCTGTTTCTGTCATCTTTGATTTCTTTCATTAGTGTCTTATAATTTTCTGTTTACAGTTCTTTTTGTCTCCTTAGGTGAGTTTATTCCTAGATATTAAATTCTTTTTGATGCAATGTGAATTGATTAAGGATTGATTCCTTAATTTCTCTGATTTTTCATTGTTAGTATATAGAAATGCAAGGGATTTCTACATATTGATTTTGTATCCTGCAACATTGCTAAATTCACTGATTAGCTCTAGTAACTTTCTGAAACTTTCTTTAGGGTTTTCTATGTATAATATCATGTCATATTCAAACAGTGAGAGCTTGACTTCTTCTTTTCTGATTTGGATTCCTTTTATTTATTTTTCTTCTCTGATTGCTATAGCTAGGACTTCCAGAACTATGCTGAATAACAGTCGTAAAAGTGGACACCCTTGTCTTGTTCCTGATCTTAGGGGGAATGCTTTCAGTTTTTCACCATTGAGAATAATGTTTGCTCTAGGCTTATCATATATGGCCTTTGCTATGTTGAGGTAGGTTCTAGGTTCCCATTTTTTTGAAGAGTTTTAAACAATAGAATGGGAAAGACTAGAGATCTCTTGAAGGAAATTAGAGATACCAAGAGAACATTTCATGCAAAGATGAGCACAATAAAGGACAGAAATGATATGGACCTAACAGAAGCAGAAGATATTAAGAAGAGGTGGCAAGAATACACAGAAGAACTATACAAAAAAAGATCTTCACGACCTAGATAATCATGATGGGATGATCACTCACCTCGAGCCAGAAATCTTGGACTGTGAAGTCAAGTGGGCCTTAGGAAGTATCACTACAAACAAAGCTAGTGGAGGTGATGAAATTTCAGTTGAGCTATTTCAAATCCTAAAAGATAATGTGAAAGTGCTGCACTCAATATGCCAGCAAATTTGGAAAACTCAGAAGTGGCCACAGGACAGGAAAAGGTCAGTTTTCATTCCAATCCCAAAGAAAGGCAATGCCAAAGAATGCTCAAACTACCACACAATTGCACTCATTTCACATGCTAGTAAAGTAATGCTCAAAACTCTCCAAGCAAGGCTTTAGCAATATGTGAACCATGAACTTCCAGATGTTCAAGCTGGATTTAGAGAAGGCAGAGGAACCAGAGGTCAAATTGCCAACATCCATTGGATTATCGAAATAGCAAAAGGGTTTCAGAAAAACATCTATTGCTGCTTTATTGACTATGCCAAAGCCTTTGACTGTGTGGATCACAATAAACTGTGGAAAATTCTGAAAGAGATGGGAATACCACACCACCTGACCTGCCTCTTGAGAAATCTGTATGCAGGTCAGGAAGCAACAGTTAGAACTGGACATGGAACAAAAGACTGGTTCCAAACAGGGAAAGGAGTGTGTCAAGGCTGTATATTGTCACCCTGCTTATTTAACTTATATGCAGAGGACATCATGAGAAATGCTGGACTGGATGAAGCATAAGCTGGAATCCAGACTGCCAGGAGAAATACCAATAACCTCAGATATGCAGATAACTCCACTCTAATAGCAGAAAGCAAAGAAGAACTAAAGAGCCTCTTGATGAAAGTGAAAGAGGAGTCACAGTGAAAAAGTTGGCTTAAAACTCAACATTCAGAAAACTAAGATTATGGCATCCAGTCCCATTATTTCATGGCAAATAGATGGGGAAAGAGTGGAAACAGTGGCTGACTTTATTTTTTTTGGCTCCAATCTGCAGTCACTGTAGATGGTGACTGCAGCCATGAAATTAAAAGATAATTGCTCCTTGGAAGAAAAGTTATGACCAACCTAGACAGCATATTAAAAAGCAGAGACATTACTTTGCCAACAAAGGTCTGTATAGTCAAAGCTATGATTTTTCCAGTAGTTGTGTATGGATATGAAAGTTGGACCATAAACAAAGCTGAGCACTGAAGTATTGATGCTTTTGAACTGTGGTGTTGGAGAAGACTCTTGAGAGTCCCTTGGACTACAAGGAGATCCAACCAGTCCATCTAAAAGAAATCAGTTCTGAATATTCATTGCAAGGACTGATGCTGAAGCTGAAACTCCAATACTTTGGCCACCTGATGAGAAGAACTGATTCATTTGAAAAGACCCTGATGCTGGGAAAGATTGCAGGCGGGAGAAGGGGATGACAGAGGATGAGATGGTTGGATGGCATCACCGACTCTATGGAAATGAGTTTGAGTAAACTCCAGGTGATAGACAGGGAGGCCTGGCGTGCCACAGTCCATAGGGTCCCAAAGAGTCGGACACGACTGAGCGACTGACTGAAATGAACTGAATCATAAATGGGTTTGAATTTTATCAAAGGCTTTTTCTTTATCTATTATCATATGGTTTTTATCTTTCAGTTTAATATGGTATCACATTGATTAATTTGCATATATTGAAGAATCCTTCCATCCCTGGAATAAACCCAACTTGATCATGGTGTCTGAGCTTTTTGATTTGTTGCTGAATTCTGTTTGCTAATATTCTGTTGAGGATTTTTGCATTTATGGTCATCAATGACATTGGCCTGTAGCCTTCTTTTTTTTGCATTGTCTTTGTCTGGTGTTGGTATCAGGGTGATGGTGGCCTTGTAGAATGAGTTTGGAAGTGTTCCTTCCTCTGCACTTTTTCGAAAGCTCTTCTCTAAATGTGTGACAGAATTCTCTCCTGTGAAGCCATCTGGTATTTTGGTAGATTTTTGACCACAGCTTCAATTTCAGTGCTTGTTACTGAGTTGTTCATAATTTCTATTTCTTTGTGGTTCAGTCTTGGAAGATCGAACATTTCTAAGAATCTGTCCATTTCTTCCAGGTTATCCATTTTACTGCCATATAGTTGTTCATAATAGTCTCTTATAATCCTCTGTATTTTTGCATTGCCTGTTGTAACCTCTTTTTCATTTCTAATTTTGTTGATTCTTCTCTATTTTTTTCTTAATGATCCTGGCTAAAAGTTTGTCAATTTTGTTTATCTGATCAAAGAACGAGCTTTTAGTTTTATTAATCTTTACTATTGTTTCTTTCATTTCTTTCTGCTCGGACATTTATGATTTCTTTCCTTTTACTAATTTTTTTTTTTCAGTTGTTTTAGGTGTAAAGTTAGGTTGTCTGTTGGATGTTTTTCTTGTGTCTTGAGGTAGGATTGTGTTGCTGTAAACTTTCCTCTTAGGACTGCTTTTGCTGCATCCCATAGGTTTTGAGTTGCTGTGTTTTCATTGTCATTTGAGTCGAGAAATTTTTTGATTTCCCTTTTGATTTCTTCAGTAACCTGTTGGTTATTTAGAGATGTATTGTTTAATCTCCATGTGTTTGTGTTTCTTACAGTTTTTTTCTTGTAATTGATACCTAGTCTCATAGCATTGTGGTCAGAGAAGATGCTTGAACGAATTCAATTTTCTTAAACTTACTGAGGTTTGATTTGTGACTCAAGATGTGGTCTATCCTGGAGAATGTTTCATGTGCACTTGAGAAAAAGGTATATTCTTCTGCATTTGGGTGAAATGTCCTGAAAATATCAATGAGATCCATCTCATCTAATGTATCATTTAAGACCTGTGTTTCCTTATTAATATTCTGTTTTGATGATCTGTCCATTGGTGTGAATGGGGTGTTAAAATCTCCTACCATTTTTGTGTTACTGTACATTTCTCCTTTTATGTGTTGGTGTTTGTCTTATGTATTGAGGTGCTCCTATGTTGGGTGCATAGATATGTACAATTGTTATGTCTTCCTCCTGGATTGATCTCTTGATCATTATGTAGTGCCCTTCCTTATCTCTTGTAATCTTCTTTAAGGTCTATTTTATCTGATATGAGGATTGCTACTCCAGCTTTCTTTTGCTTCCCATTTGCATGGAATATATTTTCCCATCCTCTCACTTTCAGTCTGTATGTGTCTTGAGGTCTGAAGTGGGTTTCTTGTAGACAGCATATATATGTATCTTGTTTTTGTACCCATTCAGTCAGTCTGTGTCTTTTGGTTGGGGAATTTAATCCATTTACATTTAAAGTAATTATTGATATATATGTTCCTATCGCCATTTTCTTGTTTGGGGTTGATTTTATAGATCTTTCTCCTTCTTTTGTATTTCTTGACTATATAAGTCCCTTTAACATTTGTTGTAAAGCTGGTTTGGTAGGACTGAATTCTCTTTAACTTTTGCATGTCTGAAAAGCTTTTTATTTCTCCATCAATTTTGAATGAGATCCTTGCTGGGTACAGTAATCTTGGTTGTAGATTTTTCCCTTTCAGTACTTTAATTATATCCAGCCATTCCCTTCTGGCCTGCAGAGTTTCTGCTGAAAGATCAGCTCTTAAATGTATGGGGTTTTGTACGTTACTTGTTGCTTTTCCCTTGCTGCTTTTAATATTCTTTCTTTGAGTTTAGTCTTTGTTAATTTGATTAGTATGTGTCTTGGTGTGTTTCTTCTTGGGCTTATCCTGTATGGGACTCTTTGTGCCTCTTGGAGTTGATTGACTATTTTCTTTTCCATGCTGGGGAAAATTTCAACTATAATCTCTTCAAAAATTTTCTCATACCCTTTTTCTCTTCCTCTTCCGGGACCCCTGTTAATTCAAATGTTGGTGTGTTTGACATTGTCTCAGAGGTCTCTGAGACTATCCTCAGTTCTTTTCATTCTTTTTAGTTTATTCTGCTCTTCACAAGTTATTTCCACCATTCTATCTTCCAGCTCACTGATTTGTTCTTCTGCTTCAGATATTCTGCTATTGATTCCTTCCAGAGTATTTTAAATTTCAGTAACTGTGTTGTTTGTCTCTGTATGTTTATTCTTTAATTCTTCTAGGTCTTTGCTAATTGATTCTTGCATTTTTTCCATTTTGTTTTCAAGGTTTTTGATCATCTTTACTATCATTATTTTGAATTCTTTTTCATGTAGTTTGCCTATTTCCTCTTCATTTATTTGGACTTCTATGTTTCTAATTTGCTTCTTCATTTGTGTAGTATTTCTCTGCCTTTTCATTATTATTATTATTTTAACTTACTGTGTTTGAGCTCTTCTTTTCCCAGGCTTCAATGTTGAAGTCTTTCTTCCTGTAGGTTTCTGCCCTCCTAAGGTTGGTGCAGTGATTTGTGTCGAGCCGCTATTTTTTAACAGTACATTCAGATGCTTCCAGTTACTCCAGTGATGATTATCTGGTTGGTGGATATTCCATGGCTTCTCCATACCTACTGCAGTACTTTTGGCCTGTCCTTCACTCTGTTAGTACTGAACATATACAATGAAAAATTTCAAGAAAAATATATTCAGTGTATCCTCTGTTTAATTTCCAAGTGTATCAAGAGTGGCCAAGGAGACTCCTGAGGTGGACACCAGAAACACCATTGAGAAGGGAAGACATCAACGCTGATGCCTCCGGGTTCCTGAATACCTATTCAGCCCCCAGGGGGCTCGAGTCCCTCCCTAGCGCAAGGTAGGCAGTGAGCCCTGCTCACCAAGGTCTCTGGTGGTGGCAGTGTGGGCAGCAGTCCAGGGCATGGGGAACAGTGGTGAGTCTCGCTGGGACACAAGGTGTCTCCTACAGTCTCAGTGGCAGTTGTTCCAGAAGTTCTGGATGCCCCAGGCTTTGGCTGCATGGAGAGCCAGTCTCACATGTCTGACTTTTTAAGAGACTGACAAAATGTTTTCCAAAGGAGTGTACCATTTCACATTTCCATCAGCAGTGTATGAAAATCCCAATTTCTCCTCCTCCTCACCAACACCAAGTCTTTTTCATTTGATTCTAACAGGTGGGCAGTGGTATCTAATTGAGGTTTTAATTTGCATTTCCATAATGACTAATGAAGTTGAGCATCCTTTCATGTAGTCATTTTCCACCTGCATATTTTCTCTGGGGAAGTGTCTGCTAGAATCTTTGGTCAATTTTTCTGTTGTTCAGTTGCTAAGTGGTGTCTGACTCTTTGTGACCCCATGGACTGCAGCATGCCAAGCTCCTCTGTCCTCCACTATTTTCTAGAGTTTTCTCAAATTCATGTCCATTGAGTCAGTGATGCTATTTAATCCTCTGCTGCCCAATTCTCCTTTTGTCTTCAGTCTTTCCCAGTATTACAGTCTTTCCCAATAACTCATCTCTTCACATCAGGTGGCCAAAGTACTGGAGCTTCAGCTTCAGAATCAGTCCTATCAATGAATATTCAGGACTGATTTCCTTTAGGATTGACTGGTTGGCTCTCCTTGCTGTCCAAGGGCTCTCAAGAGTCTTAACACCACAGTTCAAAAGCATCAAATTTTTGGCACTCTGCCTTCTTTATGGTCCAACTCTCATCTGTATATGACTACTGGAAAAACCATAGCTTTGACTATATGTACCTTTGTTGGCAAAGTGATGTCTCTGTTTTTTAATATGCTGTCCAGGTTTGTTAATAGTTTTCCTTCCAAGGAGCAAGTGTCTTTTAGTTTCACGGTTGCAGTCACCGTCTGCAGTGATTTTGGAGCCCAAGAAAATAAAGTCTGTCATAATCTCCACTGCTTCCCCATCTATTTGCCATGAAGTGATAGGATCGGATGCCATGATCCTATTTTTCTGAATGTGGAGCTTTAAGCTAGCTTTTTCACTCTCCTCTTTCACCCTCATCAAGAGGCTCTTTAGTTCTTTGCTTTCTGCACATTAGAGCTTTATCATCTGCATATCTGAAGCTACTGATATTTCTCCTGGTAATCTTGATTCCAGTTTGAGCTTCATTCAGCCCGGCATTTAGCATGATGTACTCTGCATAGAAGTTAAATAAAAGGGTGACAATATACACCTTTGTCATACTCCTTTCCCAATTTTGTACCTGTCAGTTGTTCCATGTCCAGTTCTAACTGTTGCTTCTTGACCTGCATACAGGTTTCTCAGGAGGCAGGTAAGGTGGTCTGGTACTCCTATTTCTTTAAGAACTTTTCACAGTTTGTTGTGATACACTGTATAATCATTTAAGAGATTTGATTTAGGTCTTAACATTCAGGTGGTTTTCTCTACTTTCTTCAATTTAAGCTTGAATTTTGCAATAAGGAGCTCATGATCTGAGTCACATTCAGCTCCTGTTTTTGCTGAGTGTATACAGCTTCTCCATCTTTGACTGCAAAGAACATAATCAACCTGACTTTTGCAACCTGAATTTTGCAATAAGGAGCCCATGACCCGAGTCACACTCAGTCTTGTTTTTGCTGAGTGTACACAGCTTCTCCATCTTTGACTGCAAAGAACATAGTCAACCTGACTTTAGTTTGACCAACTGGTGATGTCCATGTGCAGAGTCACCTCTTGCGTTGTTGGAAAAGGGTGTTTGCTATCACCAGCATGTTCTCTTGACAAAATTCTGTTAGCCTTTGTCCTGTTTCATTTTGTACTCCAAGGTCAAACCTGCCTGTTATTCTGGATATCTCTTAACTTTCTACTTTTGCATTCCAATCCCCTATGGAGAGAACATCTTTTTTTGGTCTTAGTTCTGGAAAATGTTGTAGGTCTTCAAAGAACCAGTCAACTTTAGCTTCTTTGGCATTAGTGGTTGGGGCACAGACTTGGATTACTGTGATACTGAATGATTTGCCTTGGAAACGAATGGAGGTCATTCTCTGGTTTCTGAGGTTGCACCCAAGTAGTATATTTTGGACTCTTTTGTTAACTATGAGGGTTAATTACTCCATGGCTTCTAAGGTATTCTTGCCCACAGTAGTAGATATAATGGTCATCTGAATTGAATTTGCCCATTTCCGTCCATTTTAGTTCATTGATTCCTAAGATGTCAATGTTTCCACTCTTGCCATCTCCAGCTTGATCACATCCAGTTTACTCATGGACCTAACATTCCCGGTTCCTATGCAATAGTGTTCTTTACAGCACTGTACTTTCCTTTCACCACCAGACACATCCACAACTGAGCGTCGTTTCCTCTTTGGCCCAGCTGCTTCATTCTTTCTGGAGCTATTAGTAATTGTTCTCCATGCTTCCCAAGTACTTATATTGGACATCTTTCTGCCTGGGGGGGCTCATCTTCTGGTTTCTGGTCGTTTTGCTTTTTATCCTGTTCAGGGGGTTCTTGCAGCAAGAATACTGGAGTGGGTTGCCCTTTCCTCCTCCAGTGGACCACATTTTGTCAGTACTCTTCACTATGACTTATTTGTCTTGAGTGGCCCTGCATGGTATGGCTCATAGCTTCAATGAATTACACAAGCCCCTTCGCCATGACAAGGCTGTGATCCATGAAGGGGCCCGTTTGTCTAGAGTTTATTGTTTATTATTGGCTTGAGAGTATTTTACATATGCTAAAAGTTCAATGTGCTATCCGCTGCACTACAGAGCTATCTAGAGATTACTTTACATACTCTAAATAGAATTCGTTTTCCATATATTTTCTCTAAATCTGGTGAAAGTGTTAGTTGCTCATTCATGTCAGACTCTTTGTGACCCCATGGACTGTAGCTCACCATGGCTACAGTCTGTAGCCCACCATGGCTTCTCTGTCCATGGAGTTCTCCAAGAAAGAATACTGAAGTGAGTTACCATTTCCTTCTCCAGGGTATCTTCCTGACCCAGGGACTGAAGCTGGGTCTCTTGCATTGCAGGCAGATTCTTTATCATCTGAGCCACCAGGGAAACTTTTAATTTTGATGATGTCAGTTTATCAATGTTACATTTGTCAGTTGTATTCTGGTGTCATATCTAAGTAATCTTTGCCTATCCCAATGTTACAAGAGTTTCCTCTATTTTCTTTCTAGAAGTTTATATGTAGGCCTTTAATATGAAGCTCGCTGATTCATTTTAGTTACTTTTTATATGGATCAAGGTATGGATCAAAGTTTTTTTGGTTTTGTTGTTTTCATATGACACATAATTGTTCTAGCCCCACCTGCCCTTCCTCCACTGAACTGCTTTTTACATTTGGCAAAAATCAGTTGACCATATATGTGTGGGTCGATATCTGAATACTGTTTGGTACCATATATCTATTTGTCTATCATTAAGCAAATACCACAGGGTGACGATTTCTTAGCATTGTAACAAATCTGAAGTCAACTCCAACTTTTTTCTTCTTTTCCTATATCTTTTGGTTGTTGTTGATCTTTTGCTTTCCCATATCATTTTAGGTTCATCTCATCAGTTTCTATTAAAAACAAAAGCCTTCTGGGATCCACACTGAGATTGCTCTAAATGTATAGATCAACTGGGAGAGAAATGACATTTTAATACTGAGTCTTCCCCCCAAAACTGTATATCTCTCCATCTATTTAACTTTTATTTCTCTCAACAATATTCTATAGTTTTCACTGTATAGGCTTGCATATCTTTTGTGAGCTCTCTAAGAATTCTCTGTTTATGCTATTTCTTGTTGATGCTAATAGAATGGTATTTTAAACATTCAATTCCCATTCATTGCTTGTACAGAAAATTCATTAATGTATCTGATACTTTGCAACCTTGTTAAACCCGTCTGTTAGTTCCAGTATCTTTTTAATGAGCTCCATCAAATTTTCTTCACAGATAATAATGTTATCTGCAAATGAATAGTTTTACTTCATTTCTAATACAGATACATTTCTTTTCTCGTTCCTTACTGAACTGGCTAGAACCTCCAGTATAGTGTGGAAACAGTCTTCAGAGCACACATCTATCTCTTGCTCTAATTTAAGGAAAAACCATTTAGTTTTTCTCCTTTAAATATGATCATGCATGTGTGCTAAGTCACTTCAGTTGTGTTTGACTCTGTAACGCTATGGACCGTAGCCCACCAGGCTCCTCTGTCCATGGGATTCTCCAGGCAAGAATACTGGAGTGGGTTGCCATGCGCTCCTCCAGAGGATTGTCCAAACCCAGGAATAGAATCTGTGTCTCTTGTGTCTCCTGCACTGGCAGGTGGTTCTTTACCACCAGCACCACCTGGGTCAGTTTTTCGTAGATGTTCCTCATCAGTTTAAGGATGTTATCTTTTATGTTTACTTTGCCAAGAGATTTTAAAAATGTCACTTAACTTTTACTGTAAAAAAAAAAAAAAACAAGAAATAAAAACAATGGTAATAGTGTATAAGATGATCATAAAAACATATCCATAACCTGTAAGTACTGGAAACAAGTCGTAAAGACAGCAGGATGGTTCTTTTGTAGCTTTTGTCCCCCAAGGAGGCACAGGGTCCCTGATGATGAATGATGATGAAATTCATTCAGTCGAGTCCAACTCTTTGTGACCCCATGGACTCTATAGCCCATGGAATTCTCCATGCCAGAATACTGGAGTGGGTAGCCTTTCCCTTCTCCAGGGGATCTTCCCAATGCAGGGATCGAAGCCAGGTCTCCCACATTGCAGGTGGATTCTTTACCACCTGAGCCACAAGGGAAGCCCAAGAATACTGGAGTAAGCAGCCTATCCCTTCTCCAGTGGATCTTCCCAACTCAGGACTAGAACTGGGGTCTCCTGCATTGCAGGCGGATTCTTTACCAACTGAGCTATGAGGGAAGCCACAGTGTCCATACTAGTCCTCAAAAATGAGAGAAAGCCTCATATGTTGAAACAGGGGTTTTAAATGAATTTGACTTTAAGAAGTCAAATTCTTGTAAATCAAGTGGCTTTGCCTACTGACATTTGCTGTTTACCAACAGTAACATTTATGTATGGCCAGATCTTAACACCCGCTTTCACTTGATTCTAATGGCAAACCTGTGCCTGTGGTCTTGGCCTCACTGCTCACCGAGGTACTAGCTGTTCTACAAGAGCTTGTAAAATACCGCAGGTGCTCAAAAACCCGTGGAATGAACAGCTGTCTGCTCAAGACCATTTTTTTAAAGTCTGTTGGTAGGCTGGTAGGTAATATAGAAAAACAATAGAGGAATCCCAAATCCTCTGAGAGTGGAGATGGAGATAATCAAGGATTAGAAATCATTTGCTGTAGTACAGATGCAATGAACAGACCTGAGGTCAGCTCTGGGAGGAAAAACCCTCCCTGATTCTAGTCACTTCCCAAGGGAAGGGACTCTCGTAACTATTAGTCTGTCTTTCTCGAAACCAGGCCCTCTGTCTGCCTCAGGAACAAGGACAGTCTCAGATAGGTGGTTCCCATATGCTGAGCCTGCCATCAGGGAGGCTTCATCCTCTTGGGTAGTCTTGGGTGAGGGCTGGGGAAACAAGGATACGGCAAGTCTGTCAACTCTTGGCCAGCTGTCCTCCAAGCCCTGTGCACTGCCCTCCATGAACCCTACATCATCCCAGAAACTTGCTAAGACATTTTAATCAGGAATACATGCTGGATTTTGGCTATTTTCTTCCATCTACTGGCTCAGATGGTAAAGAATCTGTCTGCAATGCAGGAGACCTAGGTTCGATCCCTAGATTGGCAAGATCCCCTGGAGAAGGGAATGGCTACCCATTCCAATATTCTTGCCTGCAGAATCCCAGGGACAAGAGGAGCCTGGGAGGCTACAGTCCATGGGGTTGCAAAGAGTCAGACAAGACTGAGGGACTAAGCATGCACTGAGATCATAGGTTTTCCCTTTTTTGGTCTGTTAATATGATAAATTATATTGAGTGTTAAGTCAACCTGAATTCTTGGGATAAATGCCACTTGGTCATGATGAATTATCCTTTTTACATATTGTTGGATATGATTTGCTAAAATTTGTTTAGAACTTTTGAATCTATGCTTCAAGAGGGATTCTAGCCTGTACTTTTCTGTTTTGTAATGTTTTTGGTCTGGTTTTGCTATCAGGATGATTCTGGCTTCATAGAATGAAATGGGAAGTATACCCATCTTTTCAATTTTCTGGAGTTTGTATTGAATTATTATCTCTTCCTTAAATTTTTGTTAGAACTCATCAGAAACCATATCGTACTTGGAGTTTTCTTTTTTGGATAATTTTAAATGCAATTTTGTTAATAAAAATAGGGCTATTCATCAAATCATCTGGAATTTGTCTATTTCATAGAAGTTATCAAATTTACTGGCATAAACCTGTTTCTTTTGGTTGCTAAGTTGTGTCCTACTCTTTGTGACCCCATGGACCATAGTCCACCAGGCTCCTCTGTCCATGGGATTTCCCAGGCAAGAACACTGGAGTGGGTTTCATTTCCTTCTCCACAAAACGTGTTCATAAGATTTCCTTATTATCTTCATAATCTGTAGTGATGTCATCTCTCTCATTTTTAATACTGTTAATCTGTGCCTTCTCTTTTGCTCCTGATCAGTTTGGCCAGAGGGTTGGTAATTCTAGTTCTTTGAGTAATTTTCTCTACTGTTTTTCTGTTGGCTGGTTTGCCAACTGCTGCTCTGATCTTTCTTATTACCTTTCTTCTGCCTACTTTTGGTTTAATTTGTTCTTCTTTCTCCGACTGAAGTGTAAGCTCAGAGTATTGATTTTATACATTCTTCTCTAATACAGAAATTGCTGTAGTGGCATCTTTAAAATTTTGATATATTGTATTTTCATTCAGTTCAAATGATATTCTAATTTACCTTTTGATTTCTTCATCTCATGGGTCATTTAGACATTAGACATTAGGGGGTTTTCCAGAGATTTTTGTTATTAATTTCTAATTTAACTCCAAGAGGTCAGAGAATGTATTTTGTATGGCTTGAATTCTTTCAAAATTTATTGAGACTTGTTTTATAGTGCTTCAAAAAAATCTATGTTCTGCTTTTGTTGGATGGAGTGTTCCATTAACATCAATCAGGTAAAATTAGTTGATTCAAGTCTTTTATATATGCAATGACTTTCTGTCTACTTATTCTTTTAATTATTGAGAGAGAGGTAATCAAATCTCTGACAATAATTACAGGTTTGTTTACTTCTCACTGAAGGTTTACACTTCGTATTTTTTTTTAGCTTTGATATTGTGTGTGTGTTAGTCACTCAGTCATGTCCAACTCTGTGACCCCATGGACTGTAACTCGCCAGGCTCCTCTGTCCATGGAATTCTCCAGGGAAGAATACTGGAGTGGGTGCCATTCCCTTCTCCAGGGGATCTGCATGAATGTTTAAATGTAATGTTCCTAACTGACCATAATAAATTGACCATTTATTATTAAGAAGTGACTTATCCCTAGCAATAGGTTTGCTCTGCAATCCTGTGATATTAATAGCCTCTTCAATTTTATTTTGATTTGTGTTGGTATTGTGTAGCTTTCTTCATCCATTTGACATAGGTTTCTTATAAAGAGCATATGGTTGGGTATTGATTTTTTTTTTTTTTTTGGTCCAATCTGTTAAGTCTCTGCTTTTAATTCAGTGTTTAGATCGTACACTTTAATGCTTACAATAGTATTCTTTCATTTCATCCCTCTCAGCTTTTGTGCTATTGTTGTCATCCACTTATCCTATACAACTCCATAATACGTTATCATATCTTTAAACATATAAATATCTTACAGAGTAAACAATTTTTAAATTGTGGTAAAAACATGTAACATAAAACTTAACATCCTAAACATCTCTGAGTGTACACTTTTATTAGTGTTAAGTAAATTCACATTTTTATGCATCAAATCTCCAAAATACATTCATCTCACAAAACTGAAACTCTGTATCCATTAAACGTTCCTTCCTTCCCCCTACCCCTCTGCCAGTCCCTGGCAACCACTATTTTACTATCTTTGAATTTGATTACTCTACATATCTCATATAAGAGGAATCATACAGTATTTTGTCTTTTTTATGACTAGTTTGTTTCACTTGCCATAATGTCCTCAAGGTTCATCCACAATGTAGCATGTGTCAGAATTTTCTTCTTTTTTAAAGCTGAATAAGGCTTAATAATATTTAAAGCTGAATAATATTGCATGTATACATCATATTTCCTTTATACATTCATCTGTTTATGGACACCCAGGCTGCTTCCACTTTTGGTTATTGTGAATAATGCTGCTATTGAACATGGGTACAAAATAATCTCACTGAGATCCTGTTTTAAATTCTTTTGGTAAATATCCAAAAATGAAATTGCCAGGTCACATGGTACTTAGAAGTTTTGAGGAACTGCTATACTGTCTTAAAAGTGGCTGTACCATTTTTTTTTTCCCCCAAAAAGGTAACCTTTATTTGCACCTTCTTTCTGAATGGAATTCATTTAACAAATATTTACTGGGCATGTGCCCTCCCTCTTCTGGACACAAACTGCATCCTCAACTACAAACTCCCTGGCTGTTAGAGCCAGGGGCTGAGGTCTTGGCTGGTCACTAAGTACTGCTCTTTACCTGTGTTAAGTGAGGAGAGCAGACTGCTGCTGCTGCTAAGTCACTTCAGTCGTGTCCGACTCTGTGCGACCCCATAGACTGCAGCCCACCAGGTTCCCCCGTCCCTGGGATTCTCCAGGCAAGAACACTGGAGTGGGTTGCCATTTCCTTCTCCAATGCATGAAAGTGAAAGGGAAGTCGCTCAGTCGTGTCCGACTCCCAGCGACCCCATGGACTGCAGCATACCAGGCTCCTCCGTCTGTGGGATTTTCCAGGCAAGAGTACTGGAGTGGGGTGCCATTGCCTTTTCCATGGCTGTACCATTTTGCAGTATATAAAAGGTTCTAACTTCTCCTCATCCAAGAAATATTTATTTTCTGTTTCCTGAAATATTAGTTCTAATGATTGTGAAACAATACCTCAATTGTGGTTTTGATTTGCATTTCCCAAATGATTAGCATGTTGAATATCTTTTCACGTGGTTATTGGCTGTCTGTATCTCTCTATTTGAGAAATGTCTTTTTAAGTTTTTTCCATTTAAAAAATCAGGTTTTTTTTGTTGTTGTTGTTGCTGATGCTGAGTTGTAGTTCTTTATATATCTTGGATAGGGACTGCACAGACTTTTGATGCACATTCTAAATTTTGATATATTCCAAGTTATTTATAATTTTTATTACTTGTACTTTTAACATCATATCCAACAAATCACTGTCAAACCAAACTCTGTTTTATAGTTTTACTCTTATGCTAAGGTCTCTGACTTATTTCAAGTTAATTTTTGTATACAGTGTAAGGTAATGGTCCAAATTCATTCTTTTGTATGAGGATATCCAGTTTTCCCAGCATCATTTGTTGAAAAGACTGTCTGTTCCTCATTAATGGTCTTGGCACCATGTCAAAAATCATTTGAACATATATGTGAGGGTTTATCTCTGGGCTCTCAATTCTACTCCACTGGTCTGTCTTTATGCCAGCACTATACTGTTTTGATTACTGTAGCTTTGTAATAAGTTCTTTATATATATATCAGATCAGATCAGTCGCTCAGTCGTGTCCGACTCTTTGCGACCCCATGAATTGCGGCACACCAGGCCTCCCTGTCCAACACCAACTCCTGGAGTTCACTGAGGCTCACGTCCATCGAGTCAGTGATGCCATCCAGCCATCTCATCCTCTGTCGTCCCCTTCTCCTCCTGCCCCCAATCCCTCCCAGCATTAGAGTCTTTTCCAATGAGTCAAGTCTTTGCATGAGGTGGCCAAAGTACTGGAGTTTCAGCTTTAGTATCATTCCTTCTAAAGAACACCCAGGGCTGATCTCCTTCAGAATGGACTGGTTGGATCTCCTTGCAGTCCAAAGGACTCTCAAAAGTCTTTTCCAACACCACAGTTCAAAAACATCAATTCTTCAGTGCTCAGCCTCCTTCACAGTCCAACTCTCACATCCATACATGACCACAGGAAAAACCATAGCCTTGACTAGACGGACTTTTGTTGGCAAAGTAATGTCTCTGCTTTTCAGTATGCTATCTAGGTTGGTCATAACTTTCCTTCCAAGGAGTAAGCGTCTTTTAATTTCATGGCTGCAGTCACAATCTGCAGTGATTTTGGAGCCCAAAATAATAAAGTCTGACACTGTTTCTACTGTTTCCCCATCTATTTCTCATGAAGTGATGGGACCGGATGCCATGATCTTCGTTTTCTGAATGTTGAGCTTTAAGCCAACTTTTTCACTCTCCACTTGCACTATCATCAAGAGGCTTTTTAGTTCCTCTTCACTTTCTGCTTATATATATATGTATATGCTGCTGCTATGTCACTTCAGTCGTGTCCGACTCTGTGTGACCCCATAGGCAGCAGCCCACCAGGCTCCCCCATCCCAGGGATTCTCCAGGCAAGAACACTGGAGTGGGTTGCCACTTCCTTCTCCAATGCATGAAAGTGAAAACTGAAAGTGAAGTCGCTCAGTCGTGTCCGACCCTCATCGACCCCATGGATTGCAGCCCACTAGGCTCCTCCGCCCATGGAATTTTCCAGGCAAGAGTACTGGAGTGGGGTGCCATAGCCTTCTCCAATATATGTGTGTGTATATATATATATGTGTGTGTGTGTACATATATATATATGTATATATGTATGTATGTATGTATGTATGTATTTGGCTGCATCTTAGCTGCAGCACGTGGGATCTAGTTCCCTGACCACAGACTGAACCTGGGCCCCCTGCATTGGAAGTATGGAGTCCCTGCAATAAGTTCTTAAATTAAGAAGTTTGAGATCTTCAATTTTGTTCTTCTTTTTCAAGGTTGTTTTGGCTATTTGGATCTCCTCAGATTCCATATGAATTTTAAAATAGATTTTTCTCTCTGCAAAAAAGTTATGGGAATTTTGATAGGGAGTGCACTGACTTTGTACATCACTTTAGGTGCTATTATCATCTGAACAATATTAAGTCTTCTAATCCATGAATACAGTATGACTTTCCATTTATTTGTATCTTTAATTTCTTTCAGCAACATTTGGTAGTTTTCAGTGTAATATAAGTCTTTTATCTCCTTGGTTAAGTTTATTCTTTTCTTTTTAGTATCTATTTATTTGGCTGCACTGGGTCTTAGCTGTGGCATGTGGGATCCAGTTCCCTGACCAGGGATTAAACCCAGGCCCCTGCACTGAGAGCTCAGAGTCTTAGCAACTGGACCACCAGGGAAGTCCTGGTTAAGTTTTTTCTTAAGTATTTTACTCTTTTATTTCACTGCTGTTGTAAATGGAATTGTTTCCTTAATTTCCTTTTTAGATTGTTCAGTGTTAGTATATAGGACATATTTTGAAGGCAGATCTGAGATAACGGATAGATTAAATGTGGAATATGGGAGAAAGAAATGGGTCAAAAGATGATCCTGAGTAGCTCAGAGAATATAATCACCATTTAATGACATAAAGAAGATACAGGAAAAGAAGATTTGGAAGGAGAAATCAAGAGTTCAGTATTGGGTGTATGAAGTCTGAGGTCAAGTATCATGAGAACTGACTTCTAGAGATGGGAAGCACAGGTCACGGTGCCCTCGACAATAATCATTCAGTGGATGAATAGGAAGAAAAGCCTAATGGAGTGGCCTTCAACTGGGACAAGGTGGTGATGCCAGGGCAGCTTTTTAAATCTTACCAAATTTCCTCATAAAATGCAGAGAAAAAGTAAAAGCTGGCAAACATCTTTGGCAAAGCCAGGTGGAAGAATATCTCATAAACCCCAGACTACAAGTAGGTGGGGTCAGACCACCAACTGCAGCATTATTCTATGGATACACAATCAGCATTTGTGTTAAGGTAGTGGAGGGAAGAGGTTCTGACAGTCCTAAGAGCTTTATCCATTCACTATGAAGCTCCCATCAGTCTTTCACCTGATTTTTAGCACTCAGAGATGATCAGTATAAACCTATCATTTCACTGAGGGTTATGAAATGGTGTTTCTCTAATTCGTAATTCATTTATTAGTTGGAGTTATTCTATAAAGAAGTTTCCCTCATCAACTAGCTGGTTACTATGCAATATAATTTGTACAGAAAAAGAAATATTTTTTAAAAAGTCAGTTTTTAAAAATTGATTTCCAGAAAACTACTTTCTATTTGGTTCTAACTACTTTGAATTACAATCAATGGCAATATTTATTCCCTGAATGCTCAGTCTTATCTCTGACGAATATGGTCTTATCTATGGCCAATATGACCAACCTGGTAACCAGGTCCTTCTGGTATTGCTGTAATAGAATTCAGTAGCTTCCTTGCTATCTTGAATAATATTCATCTTATACACTTGCTGTCCTAAACCTACAGTATATCTTTTCTCTAAGGATCCCTAAGCTTTTCTGACTGGGAAATATTTAAAAATAACCCTAAGCAGTCTGAGGGTGGAATTCAGTGGGAACAGAGATTCATTATTCTCAGTTCAGTTCAGTCACTCAGTCGTGTCCAATTCTTTGTGACCCCATAAACTGCAGCACGCCAGGCCTCTCTGTCCATCACCAACTCACGGAGCCTACCCAAACTCATGTCCACTGAGTTGGTGATGCCATCCAACCATCTCATCCTTTGTCGTCCCCTTCTCCTCCTGTCCTCAATCTTTCCCAGCATCAGGGGCTTTTCAAATGAGTCAGCTCTTCACATCAGGTGGCCAAAGTATTGGAGTTTCAGCTTCAACATCAGTCCTTGCAATGAACACCCAGTACTGGTCTCCTTTAGGATGGACTGGTTGGATCTCCTTGCAGTACATGGGACTCTCAAGAGTCTTCTCCAACACCACAGTTCAAAAGCATCAATTCTTCGGCACTCAGCTTTCTTTGTAAGTCTAACTCTCACATCCATACATGACTACTGGAAAAACCATAGCCTTGACTAGATGGACATTTGTTGGCAAAGTAATCTCTGCTTTTTAATGCTGTCTAGGTTGGTCATAACTTGCCTTCCAAGGAGTAAGAGTCTTTTAATTTCATGGCTGCAATCACCATCTGCAGTGATTTTGGAGCCCCCAAAAATAAAGTCAGCCACTGTTTCCACTGTTTCCCCATCTATTTCCCATGAAGTAATGGGACCAGATGCCATGATCTTCATTTTCTGAATGTTGAGCTTTAAGCCAACTTTTCTACTCTCCTCTTTCACTTTCATCAAGAGGCTTTTTAGTTCCTCTTCACTTTCTGCCATAAGGGTGGTGTCATCTGCATATCTGAGGTTATTGATGTTTCTCCTGGCAATCTTGATTCCAGCTTGTGCTTCTTCCAGCCCAGCATTTCTCATGATGTACTCTGCATATAAGTTAAATTAAGCAGGGTGACAATATACAACCTTGATGTACTCCTTTTCCTATTTGGAACCAGTCTGTTGTTCCATGTCCAGTTCTAACTGTTGCTTCCTGACCTGCATACAGATTTCTCAAGAGGCAGGTTAGGTGGTCTGGTATTCCTATCTCTTGAAGAATTTTCCACAGTTTATTGTGATCCACACAGTCAAAGGCTTTGGCATAGTCAATAAAGCAGAAATAGATGTTTTTCTGGAACTCTCTTGCTTTTTCCATGATCCATTGGATGTTGGCAATTTGATCTCTGGTTCCTCTGCCTTTTCTAAAACCAGGTTGAACATCAGGAAGTTCATGGTTCATGTATTGCTGAAGCCTGGCTTGGAGAATTTTGAGCATTACTTTACTAGCAATTGAGATGAGTGCAACTGTGCGGTAGTTTGAGCATTCTTTAGCATTGCCTTTCTTTGGGACTGGAATGAAAACTGACCTTTTCCAGTCCTGTAGCCACTGCTGAGTTTTCCAAATTTGCTGGCATATTGAGTGCAGCACTTTCACAGCATCATCTTTTAGGATTTGAAATAGCTCAACTGGAATTTCATCACATCCACTAGCTTTGTTTGTAGTGATGCTTCCTCAGGCCCACTTGACTTCACATTCCAGGATGTCTGGCTCTAGGTGAGTGATCATACCATTGTGATTATCTGGGTCATGAAGATCTTTTTTGTATAGTTCTTCTGTGTATTCTTGCCACCTCTTCTTAATATCTTCTGCTTCTGTTAGGTCCATACCATTGCCTTCCTTTATTGAGCCCATCTTTGCATGAAATGTTCCCTTGGTATCTCTAATTTTCTTGAAGAGATCTCTAGTCTTTCCCATTCTGTTGTTTTCCTCTATTTCTTTGCACTGATCGCTGAGGAAGGCATTCTTATCTCTTCTTGCTATTCTTTGGAACTCTGCATTCAAATGGGTATATTTTTCCTTTTCTCCTTTGCTTTTCGCTTCTCTTCTTTTCACAGCTATTTGCAAGCCCTCCTCATGCAGTCATTTTGCTCTTTTGCATTTGTTTTCCTTGGGGATGGTCTTGATCCCTGTTTCCTGTACAATGTCACGAACCTCAGTCCATAGTTCATCAGGCACTCTATCTATCAGATCTAGTCCCTTAAATCTATTTTTCACTTTCACTGTATAATCATAAGGGATTTTATTTATGTCATACCTGAATGGTTTAGTGGTTTTCCCCACTGTCTTCAATTTAAGTCTTAATTTGGCAATAAGGAGTTTATGATCTGAGCCGCAGCCCGCTCTCGGTCTTGTTTTTGCTGGCTGTATAGAGCTTCTTCATCTTTGGCTGCAAAGAATATAATCAATCTGATTTTGGTGTTGGCCATATGGTGATGTCCATGTGTAGAATCTTCTCTTATGCTGTTGGAAGAGGGTGTTTGCTATGACCAGCACATTCTCTTGGCAAAACTCTATTAGCCTTTGCCCTGCTTCATTCTGTACTCCAAGGCCAAATTTGCCTGTTACTCCAGGTGTTTCTTGACTTCCTACTTTTGCATTCCAGTCCCCTAAAATGAGGACACTTTTTGGGTGTTAGTTCTAAAAGGTCTTGTAGGTCTTCATAGAACTGTTCAACTTCAGCTTCTTCAGCATTACTGGCTGGGGCATAGACTTGGATTACCGTGACACTGAATGGTTTGCCTTGGAAACGAACAGAAATCATTCTGTCATCTTTGAGACTGCATGCAAGTACTGCATTTCGGACTCTTGTTGACTATGATAGCTACTCCATTTCTTCTAAGGGATTCCTGCCCACAGTAGTAGATATAATGGTCATTTGAGTTAAATTCACCCATTCCAGTCCATTTCAGTTCGCTGATTTCTAGAATGTTGACGTTCACTCTTGCCATCCCGTTTGACCATTTCCAGTTTGCCTTGATTCATGGACCTAATATTCCAGGTTCCTATGCAATATTGCTCTTTACAGCATGGGACCTTTTTTCTATCACCAGTCACATCCACAACTGGGTGTTGTTTTTGCTTTGGCTTCATCCCTTCATTATTTCTGAAGTTATCTCTCCACTGATATCCAGTAGCATTTTGGGCACCTACCGACCTGGTTCATCTTTCAGTTTCTATATTATTTTATAAAGGATGTAAAATAATTTTCTAATTCTGTCATTCGTTTTGTATTTATTAGTTGGAATTCTTCTATTAACAGAGGTATTCATTGTTACTGAGTTGTCATTGCCATGGACAAAGGAGCTCTGTATATTTTAGAAAAAGGAAAATAAACCAAGAGTCCATACTGCCATTTTCAACTCATAATAAGAGTAAAGGATTATTATTTAATTCCTTTAATTAAAATATTTATTCTCTTATTCTGATTCGTGGCTTCTAGTACCATCAACACAACTATTTATTTGCTTTATCTTACAATCTACATATAATAGTTTCAAAACAATAATCAATACTACGAACAATGAGTGAGTGAGTGAAGTCGCTCAGTCATATCCAACTCTTTGCGACCCCGTGGACTGTAGCCCCCCAGGCTCCTCCGTCCATGGGATTCTCCAGGCAAGAATACTGGAGTGGGTTGCCATTTCCTTCTCCAGGGATCTTCCCGATCCAGGGATTGGACCCAGGTCTCCCGCATTGCAGGCAGACGCTTTACCATCTGAACTGAAGGGTTTAGAGGCCGTCAAATGGACATGACCTATAAAGGCAATTTTGATGGTTTTACATAGAAATGACCTCTAATGGAAGAGAACACAAATGGGAACTATTTGAGATACATACCAACAATAAGACTATTAAATGTAGTTCAGACTGTTTTTTAATCCTTAGAATGTGACCCAACAGAAACGTCCTGTCAAAAAAAGCCTCCTAAAACATGGCTAGAAGTGGCTAATAGCCATTTCTCTATGTGCTTATGTCATCATCTTGAAACATACTTAGGTTCTATTTGTTTTCAAGTTTTGATGATTTCTTTTCTTTTTAAAAAATATCTAAAACACTTAGATGGTTCCAAAGTCAAAACTATAAAACCAGCACAGGGAAGTCTCTATCCATCTCTGTCTCCTCCACCCCAAGTAACTCTTATGTTAACTTTTGCTTTATCCTTACATTGTTTCTTTTGAAAATTAAAGCACATATATGTGCATGTAGATATGTTGTATGTATACCCATATGTATTAATGTTTTCATGGTTCCACTCTTCTTACAATAAATTGGTATGTTGAAACTATCCTGCACTAAGAGGTCACCCCACAGCAGCATCCAGAGAGCTTTAGAAACCATTCTCTTTTACAGCTATTAATATATACTGATACTACTCCACTGCGTTTAGAGTATTTCATGTGTGGAGTACTAGTTTATTCAAGCAAACTCCTATTGAGAGACATTTGAGAACTTCAAGTCTTTTATTATTATAAGTAATATCACAATGAACTGTATAACAAGTATGTCTTGTTTTATACTTTTGCAAGTTTATCATCAGGTTAATTCCCAATCAGTTAGATTACTAAGACAAAAGATAAGTGCATATGCATTTTGCAAGACATTACAAATTCCCACTTCCTCACCACAGAAACTGTACTATTCTGTATTCCCATCATCAATGTATAAGAATGCTTGTTTCCCCTACAATCTTATTAGGAAAGTATACTGTCAAATCTTAGAATTTTTTTCTTTTCTTTGCCACACTGATTAAAAGGAATGGTATCTCAGTTTGGTTTTAAGTCATACTCAACTTAGGAATGTGGCTGAACATCTTTTAAAATTTTAAAAACCATCTGCATTTCTTTTTAGTCAACTATTTTGCTTTTGCCCATTTTCTTCTATCAGGTTTTCTGTCTTTTTGGTGGGGAGAGAGTAGGTCTTCTTTATATAATCAGTGTCGTTAGTCCTTTGTCTGTAATGTAAGTTGGAAATATCTTTTCAGTTTGTCACTCATTTTTTGATTGTCCTCTCATATTTTTTCTTTAAGAACAGTCAAATTTATCATTCTTATCACTTTACTGGATTTTGAGCCATAATTCAAAGTTTTCCAAATTCTCCATCAAAAAAATAGCCCACATTTTCTTCTAATAATTGTAGTTTCGTAATTTATAATTACATCTTTAACTCATTTGAAATTTATCCTCATGTACAACTGAGGAATGGATCTAATTTTATCTTTTTCCAGTTGTCCCAAATAATTTATTAAAAAGTTCATCTTTCTCCACTGATTTGAGATATTTTATATTAAATTTCCATATTCAGCTGTGTCTATTTTTAGATTTTGCATTTTGTTCTACTGCTGTTTATTCATGGATTAACTCTTAACACTCTTTGAAATAAGAGGTTTTGGTAATCTTGAGAAAGACCAATGGAGTTGGAGGAATTAAGTTCCCTGACTTCAGACTATCCTACAAAGTTATAGTCATCAAAACAATATGGTACTAGCACAAAAACAGAAATACAGGATAGAAAACCCAGAAATAAACTCATGCACCTATGGTCAATTAATCTATGACAAAGGAGGCAAGACTACATAATGCTGGGAAAATAGTATCTTCAACAAATAGTGCTGGGAACACTGGACAGTTCCATGCAAAAAAAAATGAAATCATTCTTTAACATCATACACAAAAATAAGCTCCAAATTGATTAAAGACCTAAATGTGAGACTGGACACTATAAAACTCCTAGAGGAAAACATAGGTAGAACCCTTTCTGACATAAATCACAACAATATCCTTTTCGATCTATCTCCCAGAATAATGGAAATAAAAACAAAAATACACAAATGGGACCTACTTAAACTCAAAAGCTTTCGCACAGCAAATGAAACAATAAACAAAACGAAAGGATAACCTACAGACTGCAAGAAAATATTTGCTATTAGTGTGACCAACAATGGATTAGTTTCCAAAATTTACAAAAAGCTTATGACACTCAACAGCATCAAAACAAACTCATCAACAAGTGGACAGAAAACCTAAACAGACATTCCTTCAAAGAAGACAAACAGATGCCAAGAGGCACATGAAAAGATGTTCGACATCACTAATTATTAGAGAACTATAAATCAAAACTACAGTGAGATATCATCTCAGACCAGCCAGAATGGTCATCATCAAAAGATCCACAAACTATTAATAAATGCTGGAGAGGGTGTGGAGAGAAGGGAACCCGCCTACACGGCTGGTGGGAATGTAAATCGATGCAGTCACTATGGAGAGTAGTGTGGAGGTTCCTAAAAAACTAAAAGCAGAGCTACCATATGACCCTGCAGACCCACTCCTGGGCATCTATCTGGACAAAAACATGATTCAAAAGGACACATGCATCCCAACGTTCACCACAGCACTGTTTACAATAGCCAAGACTTGGAAACAACGTAAATGTCCATCCACAGAGGAACGGAGAAAGAAGATGTGGTATATATATACACACTAGAATATTACTCAGCCATTAAGAAGAATGAAATAATGCTATTTGCAGCAATGTGGATGGACCTAGACACTGGCATGCTGAGTGAAGTAGGTCAGAGAAGGAGAAATATCATATGATACCTGTTTAATGAGGAATCTAGAGAAATGATACAAGTGAATGAACTTACAAAACAGAAAGAGACTTACAGACTTAAAGAACAATCTTATGGTTGCTGGGGTAAAGGATGAGCACAAGGGATAGTTAGGGAGTTTGGGATGGAAATGTACACACTGCTATATTTAAAATGGATAACCAACGGGGACCTAATGTATAGCACACAGAATTCTGCTCAGTGTTATGTGGCAGCCTGGATGGGAAGGGAGTTTGGGGGAATGCATACATGTGTATTTATGGCTGAGTCCCTCTGCTGTTCACCTGAAACTATCACATTATTTGTTAACTGGCTATACCTTGATACAAAATAAACAGTTAAAAAAAACCAAGGATATATTGCACAACACAGGGGATATAGACAATATTTTATAACTATAATGGAATATAACCTTTAAAATTGTAATTACTGTAATGTACATCTGTAATTTATATAAATAATATTGTACAGCAACTGTACTTCAATAAAAATAAACAATTTTTTAAAAGGGCTTTTCTATTATCAATAAACAAAATATTATTTTACAAAATAAATAAAAGGCTTTGGAACTTTCCTGGTGGTCCAGTGGCTAAGACTTCACACTCCCCATGCAAGGGCCTAAGTTTGATCCCAAGTCAGGGAACTAGATCCCTTATGGTACAACTAAAGATACTACATGCTGCAACTAAGTGTTTCCATCCACAGTGAAGACTGAAGATTCTGTGTGCTGCAGCTAAGACTTGGTGCAGTCAAGATAAATACTTTTTTTTTAAATAAGAGGTTTTATAATGTATTATAAAACTTAGTGTGGCTAACCACCTTTCATTGCGCCTCTTTTTCAAGCTTTTTCTTAATTCTTCTAAATAAATTTTATAACTACCTTATCTAACCCCAGAAAAATATCTGAAGATAAACTTATGAATAAACTTAGGAAGAAATGATGTATTTATTGTACTGAGTATTTATATTCAATAGTAAGTGAAGTGAAGTGAAGTTGCTCAGTTGTGTCTGATTCTTTGTGACCCCATGGACTGTAGCCTGCCAGGATCCTCTGTCCATTGCATTTTCCAGGCAAGAGTACTGGAGTGGGTTGCCATTTCCTTCTCCAATATTCAATAGGAGGAAGGTGCCCTTTCCATTTGCTTAAGTATATACTTAGTCTTTCAGGAGTGTTTTGTAATTTTTCTCATATAGGTTTTATATAGTTTTAAAAGTTCATACCAGTCCATCCTAAAGGAAATTGGTCCTGAATATTCACTGGAAGGACTGATGCTGAAGCTGAAACTCCAATCTTTTGGCCACCTGATGTGAAGAACTGACTCACTGGAAAAGACCCTGATTCTGGGAAAGATTGAGGGCAGGAGGAGAAGAGGACGACAGAAGATGAGGTGGTTGGATGGCATCACCAATGTGATGGACAAGAGTTTGAGCAACCTCCAACGGTTGGTGATGGACAGGGAGGCCTGGAGTGCTGCAGTCCATGGGGTCGCAAGTTGGACACAACTGGTGACTGAACTGAACTGACTGAAAGTTCATACTTGGGCTTTCCTGGTGGCTCAGTGGTAGAGAATTCGCCTGCCAATACAGGAGACATGGGTTTGATCCCTGGGTCGGGAAGATCCCCTGGAGAAGGAAATGGAAACCCATTTCAGTAATCTTGCCTGGAAAACCCCACGGACAGGGGAGCCTGGTGGGCTACAATCCATGGGGTTGCAAAAGAGTCAGACACAACTTAGCAACTAAACAGCAGCAACAAAGTTCATACCTAGATTCATCTATCCATCCATCCATCCATGGCGCGTTCCCTCCCATTTTGCCTTTCAATTATTTCTGTTTGTTAATTTTACATCTTGTTCCTTTACTGAATTTTTCTCTTATTTGCTGTAGTTGTTCCATTCATTCCTTTGGGATTTTGAGAACGACCTTCAGATCAACTAAAAACAGTGATATTTTTCGAAGACTCATGTATCTTGTTGCTTTTCCTTATCTAACTGCTTACATCACTACCTATAGCACAAATTAAATAGCAGAGCAGAACACATGCAGCTCTGTTTTGTCTTGACTTTTGGTTTAAAGAGTCGGACACGACTGAGCGGCTGAACTAAACTTAGTTGAAACATCTCTATGTTTATCCATTGAGTTTATGGCTTTCATGCTTAGAGTATGTGCTGCTGAGTCTTCTGAACGCCTCAAGAGCTAAAGCTGCTCCACCACCCTCTGTATTCCCTAAAAGTCCTTAATGGGTTGCCAAGGTCTTTTTTTCAGTTGTTTACAAATTAGAGTCTATGGTGCTCTATTTCACCAGCTGTTCTGATTTGTTTGCTGGGGTTTCCACTCTGAGTGAAGGCCTTTCCTTCCGATTTTTGGTTCTTAGGACCATCCATTCTTTCTTTTGGCTCCCTTTCTTGGAGCTACAGTGCAGGTCTTGCAGCTGCTAGTTGTTTAGCTTGCCCATTCTTTTTCTAGGAGGTACCCTGGCTCTTTGGTATCACTGAAGATGCTGTCTGTGGGGCTTCCCTTTTGCTATCCTAGTTCTTCTTCAAAGATTTGGGAAGAATAAACAAAACACCCACTGCTTTCATTTTGCTCACATAAGAATTCTACTGAAGAATTTCAAACAAAAGAGTTCCATGATGAGATCTGAATTTTTGAGAATTCAGATCTGACCTCCAGAGAATGTATGTGACAGAGAAAAGACTGGAGACTGAGAGACCAGGTAGAAACAGTACTTGAAAGAGGTAAGAAGGGCCTGAATTAGGTAAGTAGTAGCGAGGCAAGAAGAAAGAACAAAGGAAGAAAGATTTAGGAGGTAAAACTGACGGAACCTAATGACTGATTAATGTGGAGGCATGAAAAGAGAGGGAAGTCAAGAATGGCCATTTCAACTTCCTAGTTAGTAACTGGCTATGCACGAGAGGCATCACAGAAGACGAGAGACTGGAAAAGAGTAGAGCAGGTGCTGGTGGGAGAACGAGTGTGGCTTCAGCAAGTTGATCTGAATGTGTGCAGGGTATCAAATCAGGAAAGTAAAAGGTGCTCAGTTGTGTTCGATTCTTTGCGACCCCATGGACTGTACAGTCTGTGGAATTCTCCAGGCCAGAATACCAGAGTGGGTAGTCATTTCCTTCTCCAGGGGATCTTCCCAACAAAGGATTCGAACCCAGGTTTCCTGCATTGGAAGCAGATTCTTTACCAGCTGAGCCACCAGGGAAGCCCATCAAATTAAGAGATCTCCCATAAATATTTGGTTATATCATCACTTCCACATCTAAACTTTCAGAACATCTTTTCCTTGTGTTTGATAATAATGCCAAATATCTTCATTGTAATATTTTTTCTGTGGACTTGGCGTCTGTGTTATTATCTTCTTCTGGATTATCCCTTGAGTTTTAAATATCTCCCTCAATATTTCCCATCACTTTGTGACACGTATACCTCAACTCCTGCTGACTTCCAAATATCTAAGATGAAGCACAAATTCCTTTTGTGAAGATAATTTTTTATTAAGATTCCTTACCTTCACCTCACTACCAATGCCAGGTTGTTTTTTTAAGATATTGTCTGTGGGGCAAATGCTTTAAATCTACCTTGAATGCTTAATAACAATATGATAATGATGATATAGTGAGTAAGATGTATTCAGTACACACAATGTGCTAGGTACTGTGGTAAGATCTTCACATGTACTGATTCAGGACATCTTCATGATCATTTTATAAGAATTACATTATTCTCATTTTATAGAAGAAGAGATTGAAGCACAGAGAGATTAAGTAACTGGCCCAGACTGAGAGCTGCTAAGTACGTCCTAGCCTGACTTCCCAAAAAGACTGGAGGGGGAGATGTTGTTTAGTTGCTAAGTCATGTCCAACTCTTCGGAACCCCATGGGCTGCGACACACCAGGCTCGTCTGTACTCCACTGTCACCTGGAGTTTGCTCAAGTTCACCTCCACTGAGTCGGTGATGCTATCCCACCATCTCATCCTCTGCTGCCCTCTTCTTCTTTTGCCTTCAATCTTTTCCAGCATCAAGGTCATCTGCATAGGAGCCTCAGTTTCAGCTTCAGTCCTTCTAATGAGTATTCAGGGCTGATTTCCTTTAGGACTGACTGTTTGAACTCCTTACAGTCCAACGGACTCTTAAGAGTCTTCTCCAGCAATACAATTCAAAAGCATCAATTCTTCACTGCTCAGCCATTTTTATGGCTCAACACTCACATCCATACATGACTACTGGAAAAACCATCAGTTCAGTTCAGTCACTTAATTGTGCCCAACTCTGCGACCCCATGGACTGCAGCATGCCATACTTCTCTGTCCATCACCAACTCCCGGAGCTTGATCAAACTCATGTTCATCTAGTCAATGATGCCATCCAACCATCTCATCCTCTGTCATCCCCTTCTCCTCCTGCCTTCAATCTTTCCCAGCATCAGGGTCTTTTCCAATGAGTCAGCTCTTTACAATCAGGTGGCCAAAGCATTGGAGCTTCAACTTCAGCATCAGTCCTTCTAATGAATATTCAGGACTAATTTCCTTTAGGATTAACTAGTTTGATCTCCTTGCAGCCCAAGGGACTCTCAAGAGTCCTCCAACACACAGCTCAAAAGCATCAATTCTTCGGCGTTCAGCTTTCCTTACGGTCCAACTCTCACATTCATACGTGACTACTGGAAAAACCATAGCTTTGACTAGATGAACCTTTGTCAGCCAAGTAATGTCTCTGCTTCTTAATATGCTGTCTAGGTTGGTCATAACTTTTCTTGCAAAGAGCAAGCATCTTTTAATTTCATGGCTGCAGTCACCATCTGCAGTGATTTTGGAGCCCCACAAAATAAAGTCTCTCACTGTTTCCATTGTTTCCCCATGTATTTGCCATGAACTGATGGGAGCAGATGCCATGATCTTAGTTTTTTGTTAAGTTTTAAGCCAGCTTTTGCACTCTCCTCTTTCACCTTCATCAGTGCACTTCAGTTCAGTCACTCAGTCGTGTCCGAGCCCTTGCAACCCCATGAATCACAGCACGCCAGGCCTCCCTGTCCATCACCAACTCCCAGAGTTCACCCAAACTCATGTCCATCGAGTTGGTGATGCCATCCAGCCATCTCATCCTCTGTCGTCCCCTTCTCCTCCTGCCCCCAATCCCTCCCAGCATCAGGGTCCTTTCCAATGAGTCAACTCTTCACATGAGGTGGCCAAAGTATTGGAGTTTCAGCTTCAGCATCAGTCCTTCCAATGAACACCCAGGACTGGTCTCCTTTAGGATGGACTGGTTGGATTTCCTTGCAGTCCAACGGACTTTCAAGAGTCTTCTCCAGCACCACAGTTCAAAAGCATCAATTCTTTGGCACTCAGCTTTTTTCACAGTCCAACTCTCACATTCATACATGACCACTGGAAAAACCATAGCCTTGACTAGATGGACCTTTGTTGGCAAAGTAATGTCTCTGCTTTTCAATATGCTTATCTAGGTTGGTCATAACTTTCTTTCCAAGGAGTAAGCGTCTTTTAATTTCATGGTTGCGATCACCATCTGCAGTGATTTTGGAGCCCCCCAAAATAAAGTCTGACACTGTTTCCACTGTTTTCCCATCTATTTTCCATGAAGTGATGGGACCAGATACCATGATCTTCATTTTCTGAATGTTGAGCTTTAAGCCTACTTTTTCACTCTCCTCTTTGACTTTCATCAAGAGGCTTTTTAGTTCCTCTTCACTTTCTGCCATAAGGGTGATGTCATCTGCATATCTGAGGTTATTGATATTTCTCCCGGCAATCTTGATTCCAGCCTGTGCTTCCTCCAGCCCAGTATTTCTCATGATGTACTCTGCATATAAGTGAAATAAGCAGGGTGTCAATATACAGCCTTGACATACTCCTTTCCCAATTTGGAACCAGTCAATTGTTCCACGTCCAGCTTTAACTGTCGTTTCCTGACCTGCATAAAGATTTCTCAGGAGGCAGATAAGGTGGTCTGGTATTCCCCTCTCTTTAAGATTTTTCCACAGTTTGTTGTGATTCCCACAGTCAAAGGCTTTAGTCAATGAAACAGAAGTAGATGTTTTTCTGGAATTCTCTTGCTTCTTCTATGATCCAGTGGATGTTGGCAATCTGATCTCTGGTTCTTCTGCCTTTTCTTAATCCAGCTTGTCCATCTGGAAGTTCTCAGTTCATGTGTTAAGCCTAGCTTGGACAATTTTGAGCATTACTTTGCTAGTGTGTGAGATGAGTACAATTGTGCAGTAGTTAGAACATTCTTTGTCATTGCCTTTCTTTGGGATTGGAATGAAAACTGACCTTTTTCAGTCCTGTGGCCACTGATGAGTTTTCCAAATTTGCTAGCATATTGAGTGCAACACTTAAACAACATCATCTTTTAGGATTTGAAAAGTTCAGCTGGAATTCCATAACCTCCACTAGCTTCATAGACCTTTGTTGGCAAAGTGATGTCTCTGCTTTTTAATATGCCATCTAGGTGTGTCATGGCTTTCCTTCCAAGGAGTAAGCATCTTTTAATTTTATTGCTGCAGTCACAGTTTGCAGTAATTTTGGAGCCCAAGAAAATACATCACTGAAATGATGGGACCAGATGCCATCTTAGTTTTTTGAATACTGAGTTTCAAGCCAACTTTTTCACTCTCCTCTTTCACCCTCATCAAGAGGCTCTTTAGTTCCTCTTTGCTTCTGCCATTAGAGTGGTATCATATGCATATCTGAGGTTGTTGATATTTCTCCTGAAAATCTTCATTCCAGCTTGTGATTCACCCAGCTCAGCATTTCACATGATGTACACTGCATAGAAGTTAAATAAGCAGGGTGACAATATATAGCCTTGTTGTATTCCTTTCCCAATTCTGAACCAGTCAGTTGTTCCATGTCCGCTTCTAACTATTGTTTCTTGACCTGCATACAGGTTTCTCAGGAGATAGGTAAGGTGGTCTGGTACTCCCATCTCCTGAATTTTCCACAGTTTGTTGTGAGCCACACAACCAAAGGCTTTCATGTAGTCAATAAAGCAGAAGTAGATGCTTTTCTGGAACTCCCTTGCTTTCTCCATGATCCAACGAATGTTGGCAATTTGCCCTCTGGTTCCTCTGCCTTTTTGAAACCCAGCTTGTACATCTGTTAAGTTCTCAGTTCATCTACTGCTGAAGCCTACCTTAAAGAATTTTGAGTATAACCTTCCTAGCATGTGAAATGAGTTCAACTGTCCTTAGTTGGAACATTATTTGGCACTGCCCTTCTTTGGGACTGGAATGAAAAGTGACCTTTTCCAGTCCTGTGGTCACTGCTGAGTTTTCCAAATTTGCTGACATACTGAGTGCAGCACTTCAACAGCATCATCTTTTAGGATTTTAAATGGCTCACCCAGAATTCCGTCACCTCAACTAGCTTTGTTCATAGTAATGCTTCCAAGGGCCCACTTAACTTCCCATTCCAGGATGTCCGTGACCACACCATTGTGGTTATCTGGGTCATTGAGACCTTTTTTTGGATATAGTTCTATGTATTTTTGCTGGAGCGGGGAGGTGTATTGGGAACTTGCAGTTTTTAAAAGTGAAGGAGGAGGAGGAGGAGGAAAAGGAGGAGAGGAAGGGGAGGAGAAAAGTGTCCTCATACCATTCTTTTGTATACTGCAGTTTGAGACTCACTAAACTAAGTATGGCTTCCCAGGCGGTGCAGTGGTAAAGAATTTACCAGTAATGCACAGGATGCAAGAAACTCAGATTTGATCTCTGGGTCAGGACGATCCCCTGGAGTAGGAAATGGCAACCCACTCCAGTATTCAAGCCTGGAAAATTCCATGTACAGAGGAGCCTGGTGGGTTTATAGTCCTGGTGGGCAATGAGTCAGGCAACTGAGCACACACACAAAACCTAAGTATAAAATAGCAACCCTAGCTCCAAAGCATTTCCCATAACCCTCTACCCACTCACTCATATTCTCTGTACTTTAGGTAATAAGGTTACTCAAGTTTCCACCTCATCACATACGGAATATTATGGAATGGGACAAAACCACAGAGGGATGTATTATTTTACAAAGGAGAAAATCCAAAGCCAGAGAGAAGTGAGGTGATTTACCTAAAGCTAGTAAAAGTGCTAAGACCAGAACCTTTGGTCTCCTGACTTTCCAGCCCAGTTCATTTTTCCATCCTAAATGCCTAAGATTTCCCATTTATAAAATATGAAGGGATATTGATCATCAAGGGCTATAATTACTTATTTCACTTGTGTAAAGACATCAGTAATAATGTGAACAGTATTCTACGTATGGATTCAGTGTGTCCAAAAGGTTTAAATTGGTAGAAAACAATTTAAACAACTCATACTGCTTCACTTAACAGGAATAATCTGTTCACAATGAGACGGTTCTCAGTGGACTGATGATAGGTCACTTTAATGAGACTCATCTCAGGTTTCTGTTTCAATCATCAGAACTTTCCCACAGATTCAGAATTAGGTCAGCATTAGCAGATAATTAGATTTTCTTCTTTTAGACACTGATGAAATCTAGATGCTGTAAATATAATTTTTCCCTGATTAAAGTAACTGAAAGCACCTTCTTTCATTCATTCTCTCATCACTATTACCTTTTCCCTTTTTTTCTGAAAAGAAACATCCCCAATGCTTTTCCAAGGTAACCACCTGTCTGTGGCCTAATTCTTCTCCCGGCTCTGTACATAACTTTGTTTTATTAATATTATTTTCCTTTGTTCTTCAATATTTTCCTCTTTAGGAACTCTTTCCCCTAAGCCTGTCCTTAACAGAAAAAAAACAAAAACAAAAACCCTCTGATGACTCCTACTGCTTCTAGACTAAAGTCTGAATTTTTCAGCACGAGAGTCAAGCCCTTCATCTTCCAGTCAATGTGCTCATCCAGGATAGGTTCAGTCTTAGGTCTCCTCCCTTTTTCTGATGTGATTCAACTCTGCTGTCTCTCCTGTCAGCTCCCCACAGCTCTGTGGAAAACAATCCCTTTGCCTTTCTGCCCATTTTCTGTCTGATGAAGTCTTATCCTTTAAAATTCAGCTCAAATGTCACTACCTTCTCTGTGATATCACTCTAGTAATATCACTCTGCCCCCAAAGAATAAATCTTAAACACAAAGTATTTTGATTACACCTGTCTGCCTTTCCAATAGAATGCACTCTTATTCTTTAATTCATTTAAGCCATTTACTGAGATACTGTGACATGCCAGGCCCTATGCTAAATGCCAAGGATGTAGAACTGAATGTCTCAGAAACATTCTGATCTCAAAAGAATATTTTGTGCTAGGAAAACAAAGTCTTAAGCTTTGATATAACATTTAGAAAGCATATAGTCTCTGAATATGGAAAGTGGTATTTATCAACGTAAATTGATCAGAATAGCAGGACATGAAAAAGAAGTTAAAGTAACTTGCAATGTATTTAAAAAGTGGTAAAATAATACATTCTCAGTTCAAAGATCTATTTTCCTTTTTCCAGTTCTTCTGGAATTATTAGTCCCTAAAAAACATAATAAAATTCAATCTACCATCCAATAATGAAGAAATCTGTCTCTTTTGACTACATAATCTATTCCTATGGGAAAAACCTTGACAGTATGCAACTTCTCCCCCTCTAATCTAGATGGGAAAGACTTTTCAAACCCATCATTTTCAAAGATTATGCATGCAAAGTACTAGCCTTCCTCTGAAGAATATTCAATACACATCCATATTCTCCCACACAAGTCCATTTTCCAATTAGCTATCTTCCAAGATAAAAATGGGCAACAAAAGCATGTTTCACCTTCAGTAGCCTTGCGATATGTAGGAAGTCTAAGAATACTGTATACACATTTTGGTGAGAAGCTTTAATGAGTTTTAAGTACCTTGGAAACCATATGCATTTTCACCAGGAGTTTCATAAGAAGGTCTTCTAAACTCAGTAGTCCTAGGTTATGGAATTTTTTTCTAATATCTACCTTATTCCTCAACAGTTAAATAAAAGTTTTATTGTTCTGGTTTGTCAAACTCGACCACTTTGAGATTAAGGGTACAATATTAACTATGTAATTGTGAAAAAGTTTAAGTACCCTTTCAATAAAACATACCACATATCTGTCCTCTTATGTGAAATAACTATCACTGTCTTATAAGGTGACATTTGAGTTTACCATTAGCCATCATCTGATCTGTTTGTATTCAGATGTATTCTAACCAATTTTCAGGAAGAGCAACCACAGGTATCTAGAAGCGATCTAAAAAGCCAAAGCATGAGATTCTTATCTCACATGTAAAACGGCATCAACTGTGTACACTGCACTGTGCTTAGAAAGTTATTTACAACATATGGCTCTCTGTGGTAGCATATTCTTTTTTTTTAATCACAAGCTTATATACTGGTTTTATCTGCTTTCCCTGTTCTCTCCAATAATATTTAGATAATAACAATAACACATTGAAAACAATGTACAGAACTTGCCATGCACCAGGTGTCATCATACTTATATGATACTGAGGAGAGTAATCCATTCGGAAATCAAGATAATGTTCATATTTCACTTAACAATCTAACTACTTCTTTTTAAAAGAGCATATTCTATAGAAAGAACTGCTTCACGATGACAGTTTGTGGGAGAAAACGAGGCTCTCGCTAAGCTTACTTTTTGTTCTCTGCTAACAGTTCTGGTTTCTCTTTTAAAATAATGAAAGGTTTCAACCAGTTGAGGTGCTGCCGCCACTGCTTGTGTTTAACTTTAACAAGCTAAGCTTTTCAAGCCACATGAAACATCATCAAATTTGCTTCTCAACCTTAGGAAAAAACAGAAGGAGGAACAAAGGTCAGAATACCAGACCCCGCTATACAGTCTGGGGAAGAATGCTTAGGAAGTCTGTGTGCAGTCAGCCACAAAGCCAGTTTCCGTTTGCGGTGCACACCAGATGGTGATTGTGCTGACTCCTTCATTACACACAGGTCACATGCTGGGTGCTAACTAAAGTACTACTAAAGAGCAGGCTCCTGGGGTAAACAATCTGCTTTTTTCAAAAGTCCTTGAGAAGCACTACCTTCAAACCAACAATATAGGGCTTGCTTGCAGAGAACACCCTTTTAGAACTACTCTTGAGCATTTTACTTTTAGTTTTCCATAATGGCAATAATACATTTAAAAGACACCTTTAAATTTATTTTTAAAAGGAGTACAGCATGCTAGTTAGTTAAGTTAGTAACAGAAGGAAGAGAGAAAGAGTTGAGAGAAAGAGTTGTTGCTGAGAAACAAGAATTAGAAGGAGGAAAAGACTAGGCAAGGAACCAAACTCTGCAGTACCATTTATTCTTAAAACTCATGTCCATATATTATATTGGTTAAAATTTTCAATTTAAAAAAGAAGGTAACATCACTGGTTAAAGAGGGTGGGTAAAAGAACACTTCAATGCTATGCTTCTGCCCTTCAAAGAAGCTGAAGAGCTTCAGCTGACTTCTATTTTCTTCAAATATCACTGGATAGAATTTCTTGCCAGGTGCTTTGAAGATAAATAAATAAATGCTGTCAACTTGTTAGTGCTGATCTGACTATGTATCCCTCCATTTCATCAGAACTCGATTTTATGGCTATTCACTTTGTCAAAAGGGCTTCTCAGGTGGCGCTAGTGATAAAGAACCTGCCTGCCAATGCAGGAGACATAAGAGACTTTCCTGGCTCGGGAAGATGCCCTGGAGGAGGGAATGGCAACCCACTCCAGTTATTACTGCCTGGAGAATCCCATGGACAGAGGAACCTGGTGGGCTACAGTCCATGGGGTCGCAGACAGTCAGACACGACTAAAGTGACTTATGCATTCATTCTGTCAAAAATCTCAGCAAATTGGTGCATTCTATTTTAAGGCTGTAAACTTTATTTTATACATGCATATCTAATAATCTTTTCTATGAAAGTGTCATAGTTTTAGATCAGTTAACCCTTTCATCTAATATCCCTTTATCACTTCAAATCACCTATATCCAAGTCAAAAATCATGTGAGATATTATAGGAACTCTCAGTTCTCCTACAACAGACAGGCCCCATTATTCCAAGGTGCACCCCTCTATACCTAAAAAGCCCTGGACAAAACACAACAAATCAGCATAGTAAGTCTCTGAAAGGTAGAGGAGGTGAGCTGCCTAGGGGCCTTAAGACTTGAATGCTGTGTAATGAGTTTCCTGGCCTCATATGTCTCACACAAGATGCTGCAGAAACCTCCAATCTGGTACTCCCAACAGGAACAGATCCCCTCCCCTCCCCTAGTCCAAAAAAAGAGCCTGCTTCCCCAAGCTAAAGTACCAGGAAGAGTGGGCTACACACATCTTACTCTAGCAAAACACCAATGGAAAAATTGCACCTCTCTTCCCACAATGGTTTCAGCAGGATCCACTGGGAAAGTGAACCTCCCTCTCCCTGACTTCTTAGAAGCAAGCTGAGTGTACTGATCTAATCGACATCTATAAAACATTCTACCCCATAGCAGAATATACATTTTTTTCCCCAAGCACCCATCAGACATTCATCCAAACTGACTAGATCTTAGACCATAAAACAAACCTCAACAAATTTAAAAGAACTGAAATCACAGAGTATTTCTCTGATCATAATGAAATCTAATTAGAAATCAGTAACACTAAGACAGTAGCAAAATCTTCAAACAAGAGAAAACTCAATAAAACACTTCTAAATAAGTGTGTATTACAGGTCAAAGAGGAAGTCTCAGAAGAAAAAAATTACATAAAGTTGAATGAATATAAAGGATATCAAAGCATATGGGACACAGTTAAAATAGTGATGAGAGAAAACAACAGTACATGCTTACAAGAGAAAGAGAAAAGTTTTCAAATAAATAATCCAAGTTCCTATCTTTTAAAATTCAAGGAAACTTGTTTTTAAAAAGAATCAATAAAATTAAGAAGGCGAGGGTGGGATGATTTGAGAATAGCATTGAAACATGTATATTATCATATGTGAAACAGATCGCCAGTCCAGGTTCGATGCATGAGACAGGGTGCTCAGGGCTGGTGCACTGGGATGATCCAGAGGGATGAGATGGGGAGGGAGCTGGGAGGGGGGCTCAGGATGGGGAACACATGTACACCCATGGCTGATTCATGTCAATGTATGGCAAAAACCACTACAATAAAATAATTCAGTTCAGTCGCTCAGTCATGTCCAACTCCTTGGGACCCCATGAATCACAGCATGCTAGGCCTCCCTCCCTGTCCATCACCAACTCCCTGAGTTCACTCAAACTCATGTCCATCGAGTTGGTGATGCCATCCAGCCACCTCATCCTCTGGCGTCCCCTTCTCCTCCTGCCCCCAATCCCTCCCTTAAAAGCATCAGGGTCTTTTTCAACAAGTCAACTCTTTGCATGAGGTGGCCAAAGTATTGGGACTTTCAGCTTCAGCATCAGTCTTTCCAATGAACACCCACGACGGATCTCCTTTAGGATGGACTGGTTGGATCTCCTTGCAGTCCAAGGGACTCTCAAGAGTCTTCTCCAACACCACAGTTCAAGAGCATCAATTCTTCGGCATTCAGCTTTCTTTAGCGCTCAACTTTCTTTAGAGTCCAACTCTCACATCCATACATGACCACAGGAAAAACCATAGCCTTGACTAGACGGACCTTTGTTGGCAAAGTAATGTCTCTGCTTTTGAATATGCTATCTAGGTTGGTCATAACTTTCCTTCCAAGGAGTAAGTGTCTTTTAATTTCATGGCTGCAATCACCATCTGCAGTGATTTTGGAGCCCAAAATAATAAAGTCTGACACTGTTTCCACTGTTTCCCCATCTGTTTCCCATGAAATGATGGGACCGGATGACATGATCTTCGTTTTCTGAAATGTTGAGCTTTAAGCCAACTTTTTCACTCTCCTCTCTCACTTTCAACAAGAGGCTTTTTAGTTCCTCTTCACTTTCTGCCATAAGGGTGGTGTCATCTGCATATCTGAGGTTATTGATATTTCTCCCGGAAATCTTGATTCCAGCTTGTGCTTCTTCCAGCCCAGCATTTCTCATGATGTACTCTACACAGAAGTTAAATAAGCAGGGTGACAATATACAGCCTTGACGTGCTCCTTTTCCTATTTGGAACCAGTCTGTTGTTCCATGTCCAGTTCTAACTGTTGCCTCCTGACCTGCATATAGGTTTCTTAAGAGGCAGGTCAGGTGGTCTGGTATTCCCATCTCTTTCAGAATTTTCCACAGTTTATTGTGATCCATACAGTCAAAGGCTTTGGCATAGTCAATAAAGCAGAAATAGATGTTTTTCTGGAACTCTCTTCATTTTTCCATGATCCAGTGGATGTTTGCAATTTGATCTCTGGTTCCTCTGCCTTTTCTAAAACCAGCTTGAACATCTGGAAGTTCGTGATTCATGTATTGCTGAAGTCTGGCTTGGAGAATTTTGAGCATTACTTTACTAGCGTGTGAGATGAGTGCAATTGTGTGGTAGTTTGAGCATTCTTTGGCATTGCCTTTCTTTGGGATTGGAATGATAAAGTAATTAGCCTCCTATTAAAATAAATAAATTTTTTAAAAAAGAGAAATTTCTCAAAAGACTGACGAAGATAAAAAGAGAAGATACAAATAATTAAAATCAGTAATGAGCATGAACTATCAGTACAGACACTGCAGTCATTAAAAGAACAGGGAGTAGTACTATGAACAATTTTACGTTCATAAGTATGACAATATATAAAAAAAAGGGCCAATTTCTCAAAATCCCCCAAAAAGATGAAACACAACCTAAACATTCTTTTAACCATTAAAGACATTAAGTTTTTACAGCTTCTCCCTCAAAACTACAAACCGGTATCTCTCATGAACTTAAGATACCAAAATCCTCAACCAAGTACTAGCCAATCAAATCCAGCAATGCACAAAAAATTATATTCCATAACCTAGTGGGATTTATTCCAGGTATATAAGACTAGACCAAGTACAGTTTATTCCAGGTATGCAAGGCTTGTTCAACATTCAAAAATCAACAAATGCAATCCACCACAGGCTAAAGAAGAAAACAAAAAAATCATATGATCACATCAACTGATGCATAAAAAGCACGTGACAAAGTCAAGCACCCACTGGTGATAAAAATTCTCAGCACACTAGAAACAGAGAGACCCTTCCTCAACTTGGTAAGAAACATGACAGTTATCCACATATTAACTTACTTAACAACAACAGACTGAATCCTTCCCTCTAAGATTGGGCACAGGCAAGGATGCCCACACTTTCCTTTACTGTTACTCAGCATAGTTCTGAAAGTTCTAGCCATTGCAATAAGGCAAGAAAATGAAATAAAGCACCGAAACTGGAAAGGAACAATTTAAATAGTTACTATTTTCAGATAACATTTGGAGAAAGAAATGGCAAACCACTCTAGTATTCTTGCGTAGAGAATCCTGTGGACAGAGGAGCCTGGTGGGCTGCTGTCCATGGGGTCACACAGTCGGACATAACTGAAGCAACTTAGTATGCATGCATGCATTGGAGAAGGAAATGGCAACCCACTCCAGTATTCTTGCCTGGAGAATCCCAGGGACAGAGGAGCCTAGTGGGCTGCTGTCTATGGGGTCGCACGGAGTCGGACACGACTGAAGTGACTTAGCAACAGCAGCAGTAGCAGCAGATAACAAGATTGTCTAGCAGATAACAAGCAGCATATAACAAGCGCAGATAACAAGAAAACAGCAGATAAGAAGCAGATAACAAGAAAACAGCAGATAACAAGCAGCAGATAACAAGAAAACAGCAGATAAGAAGCAGATAACAAGAAAACAGCAGATAACAAGAAAACCCCAAGCAATTTATAATAATAAATGAGTTTACCAAGGCTGCAGAACACAAAACTGATATACAAAATTCAATCACATTTTGATATTCTTAAAATAAACATGTGGAACCTGAAAGTAAAAACACATGTAGAGTCCATTTGCCATTACATTACTTTTTATAGTCATTCCAAACAAAACAAAATTCTTAGGTATAAACTTAACAAAACATGAGAGGATCTGTATGCTGAAAAGAATAAAATGCTATTAAAAGGGGAAAAAAGACCTAAAAAAATGGAAAAACAAAGTTCATGAACTGAAAGATTTAACATGATAAATATATAAATTCTCCTCAAATAATCAATAGGTTTAATGCATTCACATCAAAATTTCAGCAAGTTTTTTTTTTTTTTTCGGTAGAGACAGAGACAAACTTATTCTAAAATTTGTATGAAAAGACTCTAGGACCTAGAATAGATAAAACAATCGTGAAAAGGAAAATAAAATGGGATGGATCACTGTACCCAATAGTTAGGCATAATATATAGCTTAAGAAAGAAGACAGTGTGGTATGAACATAGCCAATGGATGGGTCAAACAGAAAACCCAGAAATACACCCACACAAATGTGCCCGAGTTTTTTGACAAAGGTGCAATATTGGACAGACATAAGTATAAAAAGGAACCTCAATCTAAGCCTCACACTGTATATAAAATGTAATTTAAAATGGGTCAGATACAAAATGTAAAACTTTTTGAAAAGTATTAGAAAATCTTTGGTATCCAGGGTAAGGCAAAGAATTTTTACACTTGTCAGAAAAAGCACAATTCATAAAGGGAACACTGATAAATTAAGCTTCACCAAAATTAAAAATTTTGCTCTTCAAAAGACCATCAGAGAAAATATTTGCAGACCATAATTCTGACAAAAGACTTGTATTTAGAATATATAAAGAACACTCAGAACTCCACAGTAAGAAATGATGCAGTAGAAATGGGTAAAAGAGAAACCGTCTCACTGTGGAGGACATGCAGATGGCGTCTGGCGGTGAAGGACGGCCGACACCACCAGTCACTCGGGAGACGCAGACTAACATCACAGAGGAGATGTCACTGTACACCCATCAGAATGGCGGCAATGAAAGATAGTGACCACACCAAATGCTGGCAAGGATGCAGAAGAAGTGGGAATGTAAAACAGTACAGCTGCTTGGGAAAAGAACGGCAATTTCTTACAAAATTAAATATGTACCTATCAAAGTAACTCAAAAATTCCACTACTGAACATTTATGCCAGGGAAATGAAAACTCATGCTCATGCAGAAACCTGTACACGAATGTTCATAGTCACTTTATTTATAATAGCCAAAATGGGAAATAACTTGGTTACCAAGTCATGGTACATCCAAGATACAGAATACTAGTCACCAACAAAAGAAATAAATTACTGATACATACAATCTGGGACGATCTCAAGGGAATGTATTAGATGAAGAAATCCAAACTCTAGAAGTTAAGTACTCTATGATTCCATTAATATAGCATTTTTGAGACAACAAAACTATAGTGGAGAAACAGACTAGTGTAGTCAGGGGCTAGGCACAGTGCAGGAGAGAGGGAGGTGGCTATGGCTGACTGTCAAAGAATTTGCACAAAGGGTCCTTGTGATAACAGGACTATATCTGGACTGGGAGGCGGTCACCTGAAATTGCAAAGAACTACACACATTCCAGCACAAGTTTAACTGGAAAAATCTGACTATCAGTATCAACATCAATATCCTGGTTGTGATATTTACTATAGTTAGGCAAGATTTTACATCTAGGGGGAAATGGGTGAAGGGTGTTTGGGATCTCTCTGCATTATTTCTTATAAATGTATGTGAAGTTACAACTATCTCAAAATGAAAAATTAATAAATGTAAAGGCCTGGGAGGTATTTCTGACAAAAACATAGATAACCCGAACCTAATCATGAAGGAACAGACATCAGACAAGCTCAAATCCAAAACAACTGGATTATAATCTTCAATAATGTCAATGTCATGAACAGGTTAAAAGAGACATGACAACTGAATACAACAAACAATTTGACTGGACCAATCCAGGGTTTTCTTTTCTATAACGGTCGTTATTAAGACAATTTTACAAAACTTAGAAAAGGTATATAGATCAGACAATGATATTAATGTTAATTTCATTATCTTGATAATCATACTGTGGCTATATAAGAAAATGTTCTTGCTTTTAGAAAATATACAATGAAGTATTTAAGTGTAAAAGGGTATCTTATCCCAAATTTACTCTCAGTTCTTAAAAAATTATATATAGATGGGAAAACAATGGATACAGTGACAGACTTTATTTTCTTGTGCTCCAAAATCACTGCAGAAGGTGACTGCAGCCATGAAATTAAAAGACACTTGCTCCTTGGAAGAAAAGCTATGACCAACCTAGACAGCATGTTAAAAAGCAGAGATATCACTTTGCCAACAAAGGTCCATCTAGTCAAAGCTATGGTTTTTCCAGTAGTTGTGTATGGATATTAGAGTTGGACCATAAAGAAAGCTGAGTGATGAAGAATTGATGCTTTTGAACTGTGGTGTTGCAGAAGACTCTTGAGAGTCCCTTGGAGTGCAAGGAGATCCAACCAGTCCATCCTAAAGGAAATCAATTCTGAATATTCTTTGGAAGGACTGATGCTGAAACTGAAGCTCCAATACTTTCACCACCTGATGTGAAGAACTGACTCACTGGAAAAGACCCTGATGCTGGGGAAGATTGAAGGCAGGAGGAGAAGGGGATGACAGAGGATGAGATGGTTGGATGGCATCACCGACTCAAGGGACATGAGTTTGAGCAATCTCCGGGAGTTGGTGATGGACAGGGAAGCCTGGCGTGCTTCAGTCAATGGGGTTGCAAAAAGTTGGACACAACTGAGCAAGTGAACTGAACTGAACTGATACACATAGAAAAGGAAACAAGGTAAAATGTTCACAGCTGGACAATTTGGGCAAGAAAATACTTTATACTATTTTTACAACTTTCTGTAGGCCTGAAATCACAAATAATAAAAATTATCATGATAAAAATTTCAAAGATGTAGGATGCTGCACAGAGCCTGGCACACAAAGGTTCAATAAATTATACTTTTCAGATGTTTTATATATACTTTCAGATGCAGAAACAAGTTGAGAAGCTATATAAACTGCAAGACGGACTGTGGCAAATTGGCAGTAAGGTCAGGATTTGAACTCCATACCAAAGTCTATGTTTCTTTTCACTAGAATGAGGAAGGATGAAAATTTTATACACCCCCACCTTGCACCATCCCCTACAGGGATTTACAGGTGCTCTGTCTGAATAGAGAATTATGTTATATAAAAAATTTTTTTAATTTTAAAATTTTAATTGGAAACTAATTACTTTACAATATTGGGGTGGTTTTTGCCATACATTCACATGAATCTGCCACAGGTGTACATGTGTTCCCCATCCTGAACCGCCCCCCCCACCTCCCTCCCCATCCCATCCCTCTGGGTCCTCCCAGCATACCAGCCCTGAGCACCCTGTCATGCATGGAACCTGGACTGGCGATCTGTTTCACATATGATAATATACATGTTTCAATGCTATTCTCTCAAATCATCCCACCCTCGCCTTCTCCCACAGAGTCCAAAAGTCTGTTCTTTACATCTGTGTCTCTTTACATCTGCTGTCTTGCATACAGGGTCATCGTTACCATCTTTCTAAATTCCATATATATGCGTTAATATACTGTATTGGTGTTTTTCTTTCTGACTTACTTCACTCTGTATAATAGCCTCCAGTTTTATCCACCTCATTAGAACTGATTCAAATGCATTATTTTTAATAGGCGAGTAATATTCCATTGTGTACATGTACCATATAGGCACATGGGCTCAATAGTTGTGATACATGGGCACGCCATGTGAAATCTTCCTGGACATGCCGTGTCCATGCATCACAACTAATGAGCCCATGTATCTGTAGCCCATGTACCTAGAGCCTGTGCTCTTCAACAAGAGAAGCCACTCTAACGGGAAGTCCATGGACTGCAACTACAGAGTAGCCCCAGCTCACTGCAACAAAAGGGAAGCCCATGTGCAGTAACAAAGACCCAATGCAGCCAAAAATAATAATTAAAAAAACTGGCTTCAAACCATGCTCCACACTATTTACTTCTTCAGTTCAGTTCAGTCTCTCAGTCGTGTCCAACTCTTTGCGACTCCGTGAGCTGCAGCACACCAGGCCTCCCCATCTATCACCAACTGCCAGAGCCTACCCAAACTCATGTCCATTGAGTCGGTGATGCCATCCAGCCATCTCATCCTCTGTCATCCCCTTCTCCTCCTGCCCTCAATCTTTCCCAGCATCAGGGTCTTTTCAAATGAGTTAGCTCTTTGCATCAGGTGGCCAAAGTATTTACTTCTTAGTTTCTTAGAAATACCTAGGACTGGGACCTAACATCCTACACCTGCTCCAGGGCAGATATTCTGTATACAGCACATCAAACAAACTATTAATGAGTAACAAACTGACAGAAAACCATCTGCAAGTCCTTTACTACAGGGCAGTATACTGTTTTTCCTGTGCCTTTATTCATCTTAATACTCAGTACTTAGGCTGTGCTTGTCAATATAATTTCCAGGGTGACTAGACAGATACATCTCTTCTATTGGTCCTTTTTGACCTCATCAATGCCTTGTGGCTAAGATTAAACAGGACAGATAATTCACATGGGAAAAAAATTCACATGGAACAAAAGTATATACAGTGAAAAGTCTCTGTCTTTCATCCTTCCAACTCCCCTGCTACTGACAACAAATGTTACCAGCTTAAAAACGCAACTTTGCAATATTTTTTCAAATTACTAGAATTAGGTATATCACACTCTGATATTAAGCTAACCACTCACCTGGAATATTCCAAGTGATCACTATAAACTTAATAATTTCTCCATTTAGGTATTTCAAATATCCTTAAAAACTTGTATAGATATGTTTTTGACCATTTTTTAATGAAAAAATGTTCATATTGTGTATGATTACAACAGATGTCTATGAATTACGGCCAGTAAGCATTAATCACTATAGAGTACTGGTAGCTCACCTGGTTCCTGTCCCGGGCATTTGTATACCTGATCTTCTGAATGAAGTAGAATATGAGCCAGGCTGAAGAAATAATCATCAAAACAATAAAGGATATTGACACGAAGACTAGAGAACCACGGCTGAAGTTCTTTGGCGGCATTCGAGTTCCAACAGCTATTGTCATTTGTACAGAGATGTTTTTCTCCAGATAACTCAAAATATCTTTACCCCTCAATTCTGTAATCATGACAGCAATAATATCTCCAGTGCCTGTAATGTAAAATAAATATATATACTCAAGTGACATTTAAAATTTACAGAATATCAAATATATAAAAATGTTACTTAGAAAAACTACTGCAGTTTTTGCTAATGGCAAGGTTTTGCAGGTTCAAATGAAATGAAGTTTTAATTGGGTATGCTGGTACCAAGTGGGAAAAGAAATTTGATGTGTACTACTTAAGATTTAAACAAACACACTTAAAGCGTAAAAATGACTGTAGTGGTAAAAGCCGTATTAATTTGTCTTACAACTATATTTGAAAGACAGACCATTAAATCGGCCAAATGTAACAAGAGATAGTGCAAATCATTGTATTATACAGCAATCATGCTCAGTTGCTCAGTCGTGTCCAACTCTTTATGACCCTGTGGACTGTAGCCAAGCAGGAAAAGTGCCAGGCTCCTCTGACCATGGGCTTTCCCTAGCAAGAATACTGGAATGGGCTGCCATTTCCTACTCCACGGAATCTTCCGGACCCAGGGATCGAACCCGCGTCTCCTGCATTGGCAGGCGGATTATTGACCATTGAGCCACCTGGGAATCGTATTACACGGCAATAGAAATGTGACAAAAATCACGGCAGGTTTCACTGTAAAACCTTTTCCATCTTAAATGTGCTTTAGAGAGCCCCAATTCCTTATGAAAAGGAGAAAAACACTGTTATTTATAACACACAAGTTGGTACTTGTTGGCATTAACTTTTCTTATAAACATTTATGGAGCACCTATTGTGTGTAGAACTAGCACAAGGAACAGAAAGTAGAAGCTCAGGATATACAGTTTTATAATTTCACTGACTTAGGACAGAAATTTGATAATAGAGTGTCAACAGCAAAATGCCAAATGGGGGTATCTTTAATCAGTGACAGCTGAAACTATCTTAGGTCCTAGGTGTAGACTGGACTAGGGGAAGGTTCCTTTTTTGTTCATCCCAGTTTATATGTTTCATTTATAATATTCAATTGAAAGGACTATCCTTGTACAATGTACAAAGACTATTTACAACTGAAAAGAAATTCAATAAGCAGTTTATCAGAATACTGATTAAAATCCCTAAAACAAAAAGGAAACTGCAAATTAAAGCAACAAGTTAACATCTAATTATCTTTCAGATATAAGAGTTCTGATCAGTAAGTTAGAAAAAAATCTAAAGTGATGCTAAACCATTTAAAATTTCCAGTTAGAAACCTTAAGTAATTTTAAAATGCTGTTCAACACGCAATATTCTGTGGTATAAGATACCAGGTATGGCTATAAAGTAACTGAGACGGATCCCACAAACGACACATGACAATCAGTCTCATTGCTTTATAATCACACCAGGTACAAACAGTTTTAGAAATCAATTCTGAGGCTCCCTCTTGAAGACTCAAGCTGGAAAAGGAGCTGGGAAAGCTGCACAGGTAGCCAAGGGAACTGATCCATGTAATTTCATTCATTAAAACAACACTAAGTGAGCACCACCTAATTTCAATGGAAAGCTGTTTGGAAAAAGAAATATTTAATTATTTCAACCATCCTTTCAACAATATTTATTGAGTTATATACTATCATCAAGGCTCCTTAATGTCTACTTCCCAAAGAAAATGGAAATAACATTCTGCTGTGAAATAACAGAAAAGATATATATTGGTCTCTGTTTCTGGTTCCTGGGACAAAGCTCCTAAACGCTTGCAATTTCCTAAGTAACAGCACTAGGGGCATCTTTGGTTCTAATATTAGGTCTCTCACCTTGGTTCCTGACACAGAGTCCCTAAATCCCTTGGAATCCCCTGGATGACGGTAGTGTCTTTTGTTCTAATGAGGTGAATCTTGGTGGGCTCCTGGATAGCAGCAGGATCGTTGGCTAGTCACCAGAAAGACCAAATTGTGATGAGGAGCTTGGACCTTTCAGCCCCATCTCTCAGTCCTTTGGGAAGGAAGAGGGACTAGAAATGTGAAGTCTGCATGAAAACCCAAAGGTATGGGGACCCACGAATGTCCAGGCCAGTGAACACACAGAAGAGGTAGAGGACAGCATGCCAGAGCGCCCCTGCTCACACTCTTTGCCCTGTGTATCTTTTACCCTTTATCTTTATAATAAACCAGTAAATGTTACATTTCCCCCGGAGTTCTATCAGCCATTCTAACAAACTTTTGGACAGAAGGAAGGGGTTGAGGGAACCACAACATACAACTGGTGGGTCAGAAGTACTTGTGACAACACTAGACTACCAACTGGCTTCTGAAGTGGTGACAAGGGGGCTGGGGTGTCTCGTGGGACTGAGCTCTTCACCTGTGGGAGCTGATGCTAACACCAGGCAGATACTGTCAGAATCAAATTGAATTACAGGACACCCAGCTAGAGTTGCTGAAAATCACTTGGTACAGGGAAAACCCCACAAACATTTGGTGACCAGGAAGAAGCGTCAGAAGTGAAGTTTTCTTCGTGAGTAGTAAAGGAGACACACACAGGGGAGGTTTTTCCTTTACACCTGCTCTTGATTACGTGAAAACTACAACTGCTCTCAAAGGGCAATGGAGAATCTTTAAAGGGACTAGACAGAGGAGCCAAATACTACTATAATGCAGGGGCCTGGAAAGAGTGACAGGAAAGGAGACTAAAACACGCTGGTCAAACAAAGTGAAAAATAATTATAGCAGATCATCAGAATACTAGCAAAGGAACTAGGCTCTCAACCATTTTAGCTCATAAATCCCTTAGAGAATCTGATGGTAGTGTACTCCTTTCTAATTTTAGCAGAGGTCCATGACCTCCTCATGCCCCACCCATAAATGAGATCTCGGCTCAAAGATCCTAATTTAAGGATTGCCTCAGACACTTGACTTTTAAAGACTTGTGAAGCTGTCTTTTAAAGACTTGTGAAGCCAGTTTCTGTTTGGGGGAGAGTATCAGTGCAGGAAAAATGTAAGCTCAGGATAAAATTACAGTTAGATCAAGTAATGACTGATAAGAGCTGAATGAAGCACAAGCCGGAATCAAGATTGCCAGGAGAAACATCAACAACCTCAAATATGCAGATGAAACCACGCTGATGGCAAAAAGGGAAGAGGATGAAGGTGAAAGAGGAGAGTGAAAAAGCTGGTTTAAAATTCAACATTCAAAAAACAAAGATCATGGCATCCAGTTCCATCACTTCATGGCAAATAGATGGGGAACCAATAGAAACAGCGACAGACTTTATTTTCTTGGGCTACAGGATCACTGCAGATGGTGACTCCAGCCATGAAATTAAGATGCTTGCTCCTTGGAACAAAAGCTATGACCAACCTAGACAGCATATTAAAAAGCAGAGACATTACTTTGCTAACAAAGGTCCATCTAGTCAAAGCTATAGTTTTTCCAGTAGTCATATATGGATGTGAGAGTTGGACCATAAAGAAGGCTGAGTGCCAAAGAATTGATGCTTTTGAATTGTGCTGCTGGAGAAGACTCTTCAGAGTCCCTTGGACTGCAAGGAGATCCAACCAGTCCATCCTAAAGGAAATCAGTCCTGAATCTTCATTGGAAGGACTGATGCTGAAGCTGAAGCTCCAACACTTTGATCATCTGATGCAAAGAGCCAACTCATCAGAAAAGACTCTGATGATGGGAAAAACTGAAGGCAGGAGGAGAAGGGGGCAACAGAGAACCAGACCTTTGGATGGCATCACTAACTCAATGGACGTGAGTTGGAGCAAGCTCCGGGAGATGAAGGACAGGGAAGCCTGGAGGGTGCAGCCCATGGGGTCGCAAAGAGTCAGACATGACTGAGCAACTGAACAACAGCAAAGTACCTAATTTGACTGCAATGATACAGACATTCAACGGAAGATGACAAATATTTGGAACATTCATCACCACTCTCACATTAAAGCCCTTGGCAAACAATGCTTATAAATCATGAATATGGCCTCAGAATCCCATTCATTTCAACATGCTCAGTAGCCAGGATTAATTTACCAGAGATATCAATTAAGTAAAAGCCTTGTTGTGATCCCTGCTTTCATCTATTTTATTGAACACTTTCTCCATTGTCATTTTTAATGTGAATGTTTCCCCTGCTTGAGCGTGGCTACTTTGATAAACAACTCTATTCTTTCATTTTGAGAATTTTCAAGCCTACAGAGTAGTTTCAATACTATATGAACACTTAAACACACTTTTTATTTAGATCTGTCAACTAAAGATCTGTCAACTGAAGTGAGGTAATACTTCACCTTTTCTGTATGTTTCTGCTGAACCAATTGACAGTAAGTTGCAAACACCATGACATTTCCTTCTTAAATACTTTAGTATTATCTCCTAAGAACATGGATGTAATTCATTTATCACATTCAAGAAACTGAACTCTGATATGACACTGCTCTGCAATATACAGTCTATATTCAACTATTTCTGCCTGCTTCCAATGACCTTTCAGCTTAGCTGAGTACTCAGGACCGAATCTGGTCTTGTGGGCACTGTGCTTAGCTGTCTCTTTGTCAGTCTCCTCTGCTTTAAAGCAGACCCCTCAGTGTCACTTTCGGACATTCACAACACTGACCTTTTTGATGAGTCCAGGCAACATATTTTTAAAATGTCCCTCCATCTGGATTTGTCTGATAGTTTTTCCACCATTATATCTCCAAAGTAAATATTTTGGTAGGAATGGTACACAGGTGATGCTATGTCCTTCTAGATGCTACATCATGTGTCAGGTTTTACCTTTATTGATGAAGGCAAGTTTTATCACTTGGCTAATCTGGTATCAGCCAGATTTTCTCTACTGTGAACAAATACTTGTGTCTTTTTAGTTAATAAGCAGTCTATAAGGTGATGCTTTCAGAATATCCAGTTCCCCAGTAAGTCTTCGTTTAATGTACCCACTAATGCCCACCTGAATCAGTTACTACAACAGCATTTGTAAAATGGTGACTTTTCTAATATCTTCTACTTTTTGCAAAGTGGTTCTGTAATCAATATGATTCTACCTATCTTTTTTTCCTACTAAATAAATAGAACTTCTGGGTTGGCATCTTTTCTGTAAAAGAGTCCCTTTTCCCCCAACACCTAGCACTTCTTTGGGAAACAAAGGTATGTGGAAAAATATGTTAATGCTGCTATAATCCTGACTACAAAATCAATATTTGGGGGCCAACAAATGAAGCTAAGCTCCTTTGGGCTCATGTCTAGGCTCGAATTCCAGCATGATACTTATCCTCTCTGAACCTCTATCTCTTCTTTCTGATTATATTATTTGCAGCAGAAGATGGAGAAGCTCTATGTGGTCAGCAAAAAAATGGTATTACTTGCAGGCATCATGGCAGATGCTAAGTATATCTACAGTTTACTCAGCTTATCCTACTTGTATTATTATTACTCACAGAAAGTAGAGGAAACCAAAAAGTCCCTACCACAAAATTTTGGAACTCCTGTTGCTTCTCTTACTTCTCCTACAACTATGGGAAACACTCAGAACTATCTGCTGACCAACACAAACCTCCTGGCTTCCAAGAGGACTGAACTTCAGCTCAGGGAGTGCCTGCAGTTGGCAAGTATCAGAAATCACCAAACTCAACAGCCTTCTCTCAACAGCCTCCGTCACCCCACTCAGGGCAAGACCAATTCAGCTGGGCAGCTGATACTATAGAAAGGCAGATACGGAAAGGGGCAAATGAACTGTTTGAGGCATTAGGCCCCAAGTGCAGAAAGTGCTTTCACTGCAAGTTTTTCCACATTTGTTCTGTAAGCATACCTGTTTGTTTTATAAAAGCAAAACAAAACAAAACAAAAATAGCATCCCTGTGCAAAATCCCATTTAACAGGTTTTCTGCCTTAACAGATGAACTTGTTTGCTAAGTTCAAATCAGTTGCCAATGTTCTAAGGAATTTTAAAGCTCTTAAATAATCTCCTATATAAAGAGTTCAGGGGAATGTTGCATTCCCATATTAAGTGTCTGCAAAGACACTTTAGTAACTTCTGGTAGTGACATCAGTTATTCCTAAAGAATTCAATGACCTCTTTATATGTAAAGCAGAACACTGGATATTTTAAGTGAAAGAGATTAAAATTTCTTTAAAGGTCTCTCTTCCAACAACACAAGAGAGGACTTTACACATGGACATCACCAGATGGTCAGTACCGAAAATAGACTGATTATATTATTTGCAGCAGAAGATGGAGAAGCTCTATATGGTCAGTAAAAACAAGACCGAGAGCTGACTGTGGCTCACATCAGCAGCTCCTTATTGTGAAATTCAGGCTCAAATTGAAGAAAGTAGGGAAAATCACTAGGCCATTCAGATATGACCGAAATCAAATCCCTTATTATTATGTAGTGACGAACAGATTCAAGGGACTAGATCTGTTAAGAATGTCTGAAGAACAATGGACAGAGGTTCATAACATTGCACAGGATGTGATGACCAAAACTATCCCCAAGAAAAAGAAATGCAAGAAGGCAAACCGGTTTTCTGAGGAGGCCTTACAAATAGTTGAGAAAAGAAGAGAAGCCAAGAAGAAAGGGAAAGATAAATCCATCTGAATGCAGAGTTCAGGAGAACAGCAAGGAAAATTAAGAAAACTTTCTTAAGTGACCAATGTAAAGAAATAGAGGAAAACAACAGAATGGGAAAGACTAGACATCTTTTTAAGAAAATTGGAGATACCAAGGGAACATTTCATAAAAAGATGGGCATAGTAAAGGACAGAAATGGTATGGACCTAACAGAAGCAGAAGATGTTAAGAAGAGGTGGCAAGAATACACAGGCTGCTGCTGCTGCTGCTGCTGCTAAGTCGCTTCAGTTGTGTCCGACTCTGTGCGATCCCATAGATGGCAGCCTACCAGGCTTCTCTGTCCCTGGGATTCTCCAGGCAAGAATACTGGAGTGGGTTGCCATTTCCTTCTCTAATGCGTGAAAGTGAAAAGTGAAAGTGAAGTCACTCAGTTATGTCTGACTCTTAGCAACCCCATGAACTGCAGCCTACCAGGCTCCTCCGTCCATGGGATTTTCCAGGCAAGAGTACTGGAGTGGGGTGCCATTGCCTTCTCCGAGAATACACATAAGAACTATGCAAAAAAACTCTTCATGACCCAGATAACCATGATGGTGTGATCACTCACCTAGAGCCAGACATCCTGGAGTGCGCAGTCAAGTGGGCCTCAGGAAGCATCACTATGAACAAAGCTAATGAAGCGATGGAATTCCAGTTGAGCTATTTCAAATCTTAAAAGATGATGCTGTTAAAAGTGCTGCACTCAATATGCCAGCAATTTGGAAAACTCAGCAGTGACCACAGGAATGGAAAAAAATCAGTTTTCATTCCAATCCCAAAGGATGTTCAAATTACCATATGATTGCACTCATGTCACATGCCAGGAAGATTATGCTCAAGATCCTTCAAGCTAGGTTTCAGTGGTATGTGAACTGTGCACTTCCAGATGTACAAACTGGATTTAGAAAAGGCAGAGGGACCAGAGATCAAATTGTCAACATACACTGGATCATAGAAAAAGCAAGGGAATTCCTAAAAAACATCTACTTCTGCTTCACTGACTATGCTAAAGCCTTTGACTGTGTGGGTCACAACAAACTGAGGAATTTTCTTAAAGAGATAGGAATACCAGACCACCTTACCTGACTCAATGGACATGAGTTTGAGCAAACTCAGGTAGATAATGAAGGGTAGGGAAGCCTGGCGTGCTGCAGTCCATGGGGTCACAAAGAGTCGGACACAACTTAGCGACTGAACAACAAAAGGTCTAGCTAGAATGGCCGTTGCAGAGGGAACAGGCAGGTGTACGTCAGGGGTTTTCCGTGCTGGCCCATCAGTCACATCGCACCATCAATCACATTGCACATCCTGGCTGAGCCCTGTGTGCTTGTGTCTCCATGAATCTCATGAGCAGAGAGATTCGGATTTTTGCACACATCAAGAAAACCACTCAGCAAGACTCTCCTTCAGATTTGATGGAGAAATCAAAAGCTTTCCAGACAAGCAAAAGTTAAGAAAATTCAGCACCACCAAACCAGCTTTACAACAAATACTAAACGAACTTCTCTAGGCAGGAAACACAAGGAAAGGACCTACAGAAAATAAACCCAAAACAATTAAGAAAATAGTAACACGATTATACATATCAAAAATGACCTTAAATGTAAATGGATTAAATACACTAATCAAAAGACACAGACTGGGTGGATGAAGACATGTGCATGTATGCACTTTCACTTATGACATCACTATGCTTGACATCATTTGTATATGATGTCATATACAAATTGTATATGTAACTATTTTATACTGTTAAGTTAATCATGTTCCCATTATGACTTGCAATTGTAATTATCTTTTATTTTTTCAGGTTATCAATTGTGAAAACTGATAAACATCTTTTACTATTGGGATTATGTAACTAATCACTTACTACTACTGTATCATGATTGGTCAACACTTAACTATATCATGCCATTCATTCCCTTCTGGCTTGAAGAGTTTCTATCCCTTCTGTAGGTGACAACCTGATGGGACTTCCCTTGTATGTTATTTGTCATTTTTCCTTTAATATTTTATCTGTCTTTAAATTTTGTCAGTTTGATTACTATGTGTCTCTCTGTGTTCCTCCTCAGGTTTATCCTGCCTGGGACTCTCTGCGCTTCTTGGACTTGGTTAACTATTACCTTGCCCACGTTTGGGAAGTTTTCAGCTATTATTTCTTCAAATATTTTCTCAGGTCCTTTCTCTCGGTCTTGTCCTTCTGGGACCCCTATAATGTGAATGTTGGTGTGTTTAATGTCTTGGTCAACAGAAAAATAACATAAATCTATAGCACCAAAACTAGGATCTAATAGAAAAACTTTTTGAAATCCAGATGCATCTCAGAACTATCTTGAAATTTTCTGGAAAATACAAATGCTCAAGTATTGATTTTTTTCTCCAAAGCTCCAGATGTGTTTCTAATGAGCAGTCATGTTGAAAAACAACTGAACTATATGATGCTCTTTTACTAGTTTGTTTCACTTTTTCTATTTCATATTCAGTGCTCCCATTTCATTTAGTTTATGTTCTCCAATTTCTCCATCTCTTTTTTTGGGATGTTCTTTCTCAAGCCTTTATCAAGTATAGTAGAAATGCTTTTGTATACATATATATAAATGTGTAATATATATATTTAAAACACTTATGAGTTTTTGCCTAACTAAAAAAATTGTGACATTTTGATTCCACTTGTTTGACTTAGTATGAATAGAATGTTAGATTTCTAATTAAAAAATAGATATGTAACAAGCAACAAAGGTTTACTGTACAGCACAGGGAACTATAGTCAATGTCTTGTAATAACCTATGATGGAAAATAATTTCAAAAATATTACATATATTTGTATAACTGAATCACCTTGCTGTGCACCTGAAACATTGTAACTCAATTATACTTCAATAAAATATATTTATTAAAAAAAAAGAATTCAAGTGAGGCTGCCATGGAGGAGTACATTGGTGAGCCTTGCCCTTGGTGAATTATGTGGATGACTGTAGTGGAACCTTCACTATGGGTATTATCAGCATGGAGTCTTCCAGGCTATTAAGGGCTTCTGTAATGGCTCTGTTAGAATTCGGCATCAATTGACAGGCAGTGTCAACGCTGTGAGGATCTGAGCCCCTCAGACTGGAGACATCTTCGTGATGTAGGGGGACACATTTTCCACCATCAACTGTGGTCTGTTGCTGCTGTGGGCAAGAAAGACCCCTAGAGCTCCATCACCCCTGGAGCACTGACCAGCACTGTGCTGGCTGCCCACAGTGGCCACTGGCCACGTCTGACTCAGCAATGATTGGGGTACATCTTGTTGGCCCTCATCGAGGGTGCTGGCATCCTCCAAACTCACTACAGGGCCCAGCAGTTCTGCAATGCATCCCCATTCCTGGAGCTCAGCCAGCTTCCCCCTGAGTGTACCCTGGCTGCAGGTTACCCCAGCTATCAGCAATATCTTGGAGGAAGTGACCACTAACCACCACCACCACGGGAGCGCCTCTTCTGTTCTCTCCCCGATTATCTACCTCGAAGGCTGGCTCCCAGGTGGCCCTGGGACCCTTCAGAGAGGGCCTCTACTCTGTTCCCTTATCCCAGGTTGGGTGTGGGGAACCCTAGCTGCCCCGATGGGTGGGTCCCTTCTCTATCAGGGCACCACAGTCCCCACTCACATGTAACACGCTCCCACCCTCGTCTCTTTACACAGTGCCCTGATGAGCATTTAAAGTCAGTTTTGAAAGGCCTCTGTACGTACTCCTTGAGTGTCCCAAAGAAGCTGTTCTCTAGGACAGGGGCAGAGCACTCTTCAGGGACTTGGGAGCCCTCAGATTTGGAGCTGCACAGAGAGTGGTCTCTAACAAAGGCTTATGGGATCAAAGTGTAAGACGGGAAATGAAAAAAAAAAAAAAATTCAAAGGAGAAAAAATATGCTACATTCTTTCACAAAATGAATACCCCTGTGGGTGACAGATTATATTATAGATTTCCTGCTGAGATTTGTCACTGTTTTTTTCTAAAACATATACTTGTATTTCATTCCTCTATTCAAAACCTTTCATGTATCCCTGCTGCTGCTGCTAAGTTGCTTTAGTCATGTCTGACTCTGTGCGACCCTGTAGATGGCAGCCCACCAGGCTCCCCCGTCCCTGGGATTCTTCAGACAAGAACACTAGAGTGGGTTGCCATTTCCTTCTCCAATGCGTGAAAGTGAAAAGTTAAAGTGAAGTCGCTCAGTCTTGTCAGACTCTTAGCGACCCCATGGACTGCAGCCTACCAGGATCCTCCGTCCATGGGATTTTCCAGGCAAGAGTACTGGAGTGGGGTATCATGTATCCCTACTGTCAACTAAATAAAGTTCAAACTCCATGACATTCAGGGCATTTCAGGAGACAAGTGGACCTAAATGTAACTGAGCATTGTGTAATGGTTGTTGTTCAGTCGCTAAGTCATGTCCAGCTCTTTGCACCCTCATGGACTGCAGCATGCCAGGCTTCCCTGTCCTTCACTATCTCCCAAAGTTTGCTCAAATCATGTCCACTGAGTCAGTGATGTTATTTAACCATCTCATTATGTGCTGCCCCATTTCCTTTTGCCGTCAATCTTTCCCAGCAGCAGGGTCTTTTCCAATGCGTAGGCTCATGTGATGGTAGATACTTCTTACTGACCAAATGAAATCGTTTGTGCAAAGTGACTGAAACAGTGGCTCATGATATAAGTAGTATGCAAGGGTGAAGTGTGGAGGAGGATAAATCTGAGAGAACAGAGGGCCCACAGAGCTGAAAGCTTCAACAAACCCAATGACAGAAGGAGGGAAAGAGAAGAAGCAACAGTCAGAGAACAGGATGCTGGAACTGAGACTCAAAAGACATAAAAATTCCAGGAGATAATGAGGCCCAGGTTCCTAATGAGGTGGAACGGTCAAAGGATCTCAGAGAAGAATTTTAGGTTTGGTCGTTCACTCCCCACATGGATATTGACGTTGGCCAGGATGATGGCAGGGCTACATATGTATGGGTGAGTAAGTCAGGGGTCAGGGCCTCTGAGAAGCGACAGGCAGGGAGGTGAATGACTGATACAAGAGGGACGCACGGTGTGGAACAAGAGAATGAAAGGTAAAGCTGTTACCGTGGAAGTGTGCTGGTGTGAAAGCAGCTGTACTGCTTCAAGAAAATGCCATTACCAGCGATATCCGGCTGATGCCCACAAGGTTCACAACACTGATGAACCTGAAATTGTGCTGAAGTCTGAACCTAAACCACCTGCCCAAAAGCTGACATACAGGAGAGCTCCATGTGTGAGCCACCAAGCGATTTCAGAGTTGCTGGTAATTCCTGATGATTCTCGGCTATAATTTGTCCTCAAAAAGAACAAGGGTCTACAGAACCCTTGTTCTTTTATTCCTTGAGCAGGAAGTTCCGCAAACAAGTAGGGCCAGGGCTCGATGCCCAGTACTCCAATGTCATTTCTTTTCTTCTCATGCTATCCCCTGCCTATACGTACTCATCAGGTAATTTCTGTTCTCATTTTCTACATCATAATAAAGAAAAAATAGGAGCAAAGACCAGATGGAAAAAAAAGCCACTTTTGCCCTTGATATAGAGAGGCAGAGAAGTAGGAGGGTAATTAGGAGGACAGCACCAGACACCAAGAAAATCATCCAATCTTTTAGTTAGAAGAGTTCTTAGAGATCATCTTCAACATAATACAGGAACCCCATATAAATTACTTTAAAAAAAATTCTATTTACTTTTGTCTGGGCTGGATCTTCATTGCCGCATGGGCTTTTCTCTAGTGAGGGAGAGCAGGGGTCGCCCTCCAGTTGCGGTGCAGATTCTCACTGCAGAGGCTGCTCTTGTTGCAGAGCATGGGCTCTAGCGTGCGCGGCTTCAGCAGGTGTGGTTCTTGGGCTCTAGAGCACAAGCTCAACACTTGTGGTGCATACAGGCTCCGTTGCCCCACACAACTGGAATCCTCCCGGACCAGGGGTGGGACCTGTGCCTCCTGCACTGGCAGGTGCATTCTTTACCACTGAGCCACCAGGGAAGCCCAGTTTTTAGTACAGAAAGGTCCTTTTAATAAGCAAATTCTTGATTCCTGAATGCCCATTCATGGCTCTTGGTTCTCTTCTCTGGAGAAGCATCAGTGAACAAATAAACTGTATTTCACTTATCGATGGTGTAAAATACCATAAACTGTAAAGTGCATCATTACTGTATGTATCATGAAGAAAAAATCCTGTGAAACCATAAGATGCCATCAAATATAAGAAACACCTGCAAGAATTAATGAAAACTCCTCTTCCCTTGGAAGAAGTCAAAGACATCTTTCCTGGAACTCCACCTCAGTCTTTTCTCCAAACTAATTATTCCCAAAGTCCCAAATTATTCATTTTTAAAAAAGATTTTTAAAAGAATCTAACGTTTACAAGTTGGAAATATAAAAACTTCTTCTCCCCCAAACCATTCAAGAGTAAGCTACTGGCATGATGCCACATCATCCCTAAACATTCAGTGTGTATTTTATAAACAAACAAAAAACACTTATAAATAAATAGTACAGTCACCCAAATCAGGAAATTAACACTGATACATTACTGCTCTCTAATCTGAGAGTCCATTCAATGCACTCAATTCTCCAATAAGGTCCTTTACAGTGGTCCACGCCACAACCACGCATTACATTTAACAGTCTCAGGCTTTGCCTGACGCTCACGCCCTTGATGTCTTTATTCTGTAGAATGTCCCTCATTCTGGATGCGTCCAGTGGTTCCTTGTGGCAAGACTCAGGTCACGCACCTCTGGTAGGAACATCACAGAAGTGATGCTGTGCTCTTTCTGGTGAATACGCCCAGGTGGCACAGTTTGGATATAACCCATTACTAGTGAAGTTCACTTTGATCATTCATAAAAGTGATGTCCTCCAGGCATTTCCAGTGACTCTTTCCCCTAGTAATCGTTAAGTATTCTGTAGGGAGGTATTTTGAGACTAGGTAAGCATTCCATTCCTCATCAAACTTTCACTTTATTTTACTTTTTAGATCAGTATGAATTCACAGTTATTATTTCACTTAATGGTCTAAAACACTATCATTATTAACTTGATGCTAAAATTCCAAATTGTGTTCAGTAAAACTTTTTCCATCCTGTTCTTTTTTTGACATTTTTAAATGTCTTTTTCAATTAAGAATGAATATAATACTTCAATACCAAGAGCAGCAGGACACTAATGTCTCCCTTCATCTGAATAGTATGCTTACAGGGATACAGGTCAAGCTTTCAATATATTTTTTAGCAACCATGCTACATTTTAGCATATGCTGAACTTACATTGATTATTGTTCCCAGCTGTCCTCAACTTGAACTGTTACTTTCTCCACAAAACCTAGTTTCTATTTTTTTTACACCATTTGTGGGCTGACCTAATGAATACTTTCTTTTCTTTGTTATATGTTCCAAGACCCACCTAGTTTTGTGCCATTTTCAAGTTAAGATACCTATATTTATGTTTGCTTATGAGTTTCACTTTTAAAAAATCTTATTTAAGTATAGTTGATATACAGTGTTAATGGCTGCTGTACTGCAAAGTGACTCAATTAGACATATATATATTCTTTTTCACATTCTTTTCCACTATGACTTATCACAGGATACTGAATACAGTTCCCCATGCTATACAGTCGGACCCTGTTGTTTATCCGTCCTATGTATTAGTTTGAACCTCCTAAACCTAAGCTCCCCATCTTTCCCTCCTACACATCCTATTAGTTTGCACCTCCTAATCCTAAGCTCCCCATCTTTCCCTCCTACACGTCCTATGTATTAGTTTGCACCTCCTAATCCTAAGCTCCCCATCTTTCCCTCCTACACATCCCTTGTCCCTTGGCAACCACAAGTCTGTTCTCTCTCTCTGATCTGTTTTGTAGATATGTTCATATGTGCCATATTTTAGACTCCACACGTAAGTGATAACAAATGGTGTTTGTCTTTCTCTTTCTGACTTACTTTACTTAGTATGATAATCTCTAGGTTCATCAATGTTGCTGCAAATGGCATTATTTCATTCTTTTTTATGGCTAAGTAATATTCCACCGTATTGGGTTGGCCAAAGAGTTCCTTTGGTTTTTAAGGAAAAATAAAAGACACATTTTTCATTTCGACTGAGAACTTTATTGAACAGTGTTTTCACTGTTTTGTTCCACTACCTTCTGCCACTTTTCAGGCAACTTCAAAATTTCATTTTCCAAAACTTTTTCTCTTTGAGCAAAGAACTGTTTCAGGTGCCTTTTATAATCCTCCAAGAAATCGAAATTTTTTTCTATTAAGAGAATTTTGTAAAGACAGAAATAATTGGAAATCTGAAGGTTCAATGTCTGATAATTGTGGACTTTCTAAAGCTGGAATCAAGATTGCCAGGAGAAATATCAGTAACCTCAGATATGCAGATGACACCACCCTTATGGCAGAAAGTGAAGAGGAACTAAAAAGCCTCTTGATGAAAGTGAAAGAGGAGAGTGAAAAAGTTGGCTTAAAGCTCAACATTCAGAAAACGAAGATCATGGCATCTGGTCCCATCACTTCATGGCAAATAGATGGGGAAACAGTGGAAACAGTGGATGACTTTATTTTGGGGGGCTCCAAAATCACTGCAGATGGTGATTGCAGCCATGAGATTAAAAGATGCTTACTCCTTAGAAGGAAAGTTATGACCAACCTAGATAGCATATTCAAAAGCAGAGACATTCCTTTGCCAACAAAAGTCCGTCTAGTCAAGGTTATGGTTTTTCCAGTGGTCATGTATGGATGTGAGAGTGGGACTGTGAAGAAAGCTGAGCGCCAAAGAATTGATGCTTTTGAACTGTGGTGTTGGAGAAGACTCTTGAGAGTCCCTTGGACTGCAAGGAGATCCAACCAGTCCATCGTAAAGGAGATCAGTCCTGGGTATTCTTTGGAAGGAATGATGCTAAAGCTGAAACTCCAGTACTTTGGCCACCTCATGCAAAGACTTGACTCATTGGAAAAGACTCTAATGCTGGGAGGGATTGGGGGCAGGAGGAGAAGGGGACGACAGAGGATGAGATGGCTGGATGGCATCACCGACTCAACGGACGTGAGTTTGAGTGAACTCCGGGAGTTGGTGATGGACAGGGAGGCCTGGCATGCTGCGATTCATGGGGTAGCAAAGAGTCAGACACGACTGAGCAACTGGACTGAACTGAATTCTGACCCATGTGAGGTGAACTCATTATAGTTTTGCTTTGCATTTCTCTAATAATAAGTGATGATCAGCATCTTTTCATTTGTTTATAGGTCACCTGTTATGTTTTCTTTGGAGAACTTTCTATTTAGGTCTTCTGCCCATTTTTTTATTGGGTTGTTTGCTTTTCTGTTATTGAACTATATGAGCTGTTTGTATATTTTGGAAAGTAAGCCCTTGTCAGTTGTACCACTTGCAAATATCTTCTCCCAGTCTGTAGGCTGTCTTTTCATTTTGTTTATGGTTTCCTTTGCTGTGCAAAAGCTTGCAAATTTGATTAGGTACAAGTTTTTGATAAAAAAAAAATTTTAATGAGTGGAGAAAGAAAAGTTAAGTCCACAGGCATTCCAGCCAGGGAATATTTAAATTGAGAAGAAAACTTATGATAGCTTTTATACCAAGCACCAGCACTCCAAAGGCCTTACAATATGCTTTTTATGTTTAAAAACTTCTAAGTCTGAGAGCTCAGTGAACTGAAGAAAATGGATGGTGGTTGGTGTCAGTCAGGTTTCTCACTTTTGGAGTGGGAGTTTACAGATAAGCAAAGGGAGAAAACCACAAGGATCCATGTAATATAATGGATTAAAGTTGGAAACCTAAGTATGAACTCATTCTTAGTTTAATACAGATACAAATGGTTATATATAGAAATATTTAGTTATGTGCATATACAGATATTAGTATACACACACATATATATTTCCTTTCTCTGTCAACTGAGAAGGTCCAGAAACAATAAAACCTTAATAGTAACAAGTACATCTAATACCCAGAGCTTGATTTCTAGTACTATTTTCCAATAAATGGAAACTAGGGTTCCTTGGAGAAATCCTTGATTCTAGGAATGGGAAAGGAAATATATACAAGATGAACCTGGAGCATCTTAAAGCACCAGAAAAGAAGAAAATGCTCAAAACACAAAACAAAAACCCCAACACTCATAGCAATGGAAGCATGTCAAAGGACACAAGAGTCAGCTGAAAGAGCTCCCAATGGCCAAAGTTGGAATGTGAACAAAAAATAAGCCAAGAAACATTGTATCGTAATACAAAGTACAAAATAAATATCCGTAAGTCCATTCTGATACATATAAATGACTGAATAGATCAACAGAAAAGAGACAAACCATCATATGGAATAATTCCAAGTAAATATGTGATACTCTGCCCTAAGGAGGGGAAGCCTAACCCCCAGCGCCTGAAGTGTGGGCTGTGCACAGTGGCCTCCTACAGAGCGCTGTACAGAAGAGGGAAAGAGGAACGCTATGATGGAGAAGCCTGATCAACAGCCAGGTAGTCAAGGCAACACCAACAGTGATCACTCACACTGGTACAGCATGACAGGCGATGAGAATGACACCTTACCCCTGCGGCCTTCCTCCCTCAAACCTTTATCCTCAGTCTAATCATGAAGAAAAAGCAAAAAAATCCCACTGAAGGACATTACACAAAATACCTGAACAGGAGTCCTAAAAAACTGTCATAGCCAAGAGAAGCCTAGCAGATATAATGACCAAAAGTAATGTAATATCCTGGATGGAATCCTGGAACTCCAAAGGACATCAGATAAAAACTAAAGAAAACTGGAATAAAATTGGAAGTGTAGTGAAAGTCGCTCAGTCATGTCCAGCTCTTGCGACCCCATGGACTAGACTGTAGCCTCCCAGACTCCTCTGTCCATTGGATTCTCCAGGACAGAATACTGGAGTGGGTAGCCTTTCCCTTCTCCAGGGGATCTTCCCAGCCCAGGGATCGAACCCAGGTCTCCTACATTGCAGGCAGATTCTTTACCAGCTGAGCCACAAGGGAAGCCCAAGGATAAGCCTAACTGAATAAAATATGGACTTTAGTTAATAATAACATACCAAGAGTTTCCCTGGTGGCTTAGTGGGTAAAGAATCTGCCTGCAGGAGACATAAGAGACATGGGTTTGATCCCTGGGTCAGGAAGATCCCCTCGAGAAGGGCAGGGCAACCTACTCTAGTATTCTTGCCTGGAGAATACCATGGACAGATGAGCCTGGTGGGCTACAGTCCATGGGGTCACCAAGGATGGGACAGGACTGAAGTGACTTAACACACACATGCATGCAATATACCAATATTGGTTCATTAATTATTAATGAACAATTAATAATTGTTAATAATAACATGCCAATATTGGTTCACTAAGTGCAACAAATGTACCATGCTAATGTAATATGTTAATAATAAGAGAAACTGGGCACAGTGTCTATGGGAATTATCTGTACTATCTTTGCAATTTTTCTGTGAATGTAAATCTGTTCTAAAAGGTTTATTTTAAAGAGTCATGCCATAAAATGGAACTTATCTGGAAAAAAAAACAGTGACTAGAAAACAAAGAAACAACACTTTTAAAGTGCTTAAACCCAGAATTCTACATCTATGTCCTTAAAAAATGACAGCAGAAAAAGACACTTTAGGGTAAATGAATGATGAGAGAATTTGTCACAGCAGATCTGTGCTGCAAGAAATGATTTAAAACATTATCTAGACTGAAAGGGAAATGACATTAGATATCTCTGACTATACAAAGGAAAAAAGAACACCAGAAATGCAACATATGAGTAAATAATATCAAAGTCTATCACTTTTCCCTTCATCAGTTTTTTTGTTCCCATTGGGGTCGCAAAGAGTCGGACATGACTGAACGACTGAACTGAACTGACCCTCACCAACAAGTGACTTCTTTTCATTCCTCCTCCAAAGGCTCTACAGACTTAAGAGTTTGACAGTAAGTCTTACAAGGGCAGAAAAGCCCTCCTAGGGAGAGTCCATCTACAAACTCTGGGGAAGGATTTTACAGTTAAAACTATGGAGGGGTACTTTGGGCATTTAGTAGGCATGTGCCTGGGAGGCTAAACACTCTGTAAATACAAAGGACAGTTCTACAGAGCCAAGAATTTTCAGTATCCTACCTCCTGAAAAATCCGAACTGAGGAGCATTGTAAGGTATCAATGAATCTTTACCAGTCCTCTAACACATGGAGCAAGGCTGCACCATTTTCCTTAGCAGCTGTGCCTGCGGCACTAGCTCTGAGCTTGTCCCTGTAAATCCAGGTCACCGTCATATGAACAGCTAACAAGTAAAAAATGCCTTCTGTCCTGTAACCTGTGAAACTGATTTCTAAGCTAGTATTCTAAACCCCACGCAGATCGTTTACATTATTTCAGCTTCCTCCTCTTCTACTGCTGGAGAGGAAAGGATAAGTACAAGCAAGATAAAATCACAAGTCAAGTGATGAGTCCAATCAATTTACTCAGGATACTGAGCCTGCAGTGTCTGAATTAGGAATACTAGAAGATAAATTGTCTTAAGTATCTAGCAGAGGGAGGGGCTCTCCACTTCCAGGGAAATAAAGGACAAGTTCAGAGCTTACAGGAATGTTTTAAAACAATCATCAGCAGTCATTTTTTAAAAGTTGTTCTTTTTCAAAAGCTACTGCTTACATATTAGTTTCAAATTTTTCTTGATAATCATGAATTTCTGAAAAAAGTGTATGGATCATATGGAAGATACAGAAGAGATATTTGCAAACTCAGGCCACAGACACAATTAAGAGTATAGTAAAATTTAAAATGCAAACTCAATCTGTTCTGAAGTAATTAAATTCATATTCAATTAGGCCCTAAAAACTAAACAGTTAAAGCAACAGTATGACTATTATTTATTTTCTTGATGGGCTTTTAGAATAAAGGAATAGATTTACATTAAGTGGCCCAAATTATGGATATTTAAAGATATTTTACAATGTATTTGTGATTTATCTTTACTTGTTTTCACAAGGTGTGATTTTTTTCTATTCACAAAGAGAATATTTAAAATGCAAACTCAATCTGTTCTGAAGTAATTAAATTCATATTCAATTAGACCCTAAAAACTAAACAGTTAAAGCAACAGTATGACTATTATTTATTTTCTTGATGGGCTTTTAGAATAAAGGAATAGATTTACATTAAGTGACCCAAATTATGGATATTTAAAGATATTTTACAATGTATGTGTGATTTATCTTTACTTGTTTTCACAAGGTGTGATTTTTTTCCTATTCACAAAGAGAATATTTAAAATGCAAACTCAATCTGTTCTGAAGTAATTAAATTCATATTCAATTAGACCCTAAAAACTAAACAGTTAAAGCAACAGTATGACTATTATTTATTTTCTTGATGGGCTTTTAGAATAAAAGAATAGATTTACATTAAGTGGCCCAAATTATGGATATTTAAAGATATTTTACAATGTATTTGTAATTTATCTTTACTTGTTTTCACAAGGTGTGATTTTTTTCCTATTCACAAAGAGAATATTCTATATTTTACAGAGTAATTTTTTTCTATTCATTGCTAGATAATATAGAGCTATATATCTTTTTTAAAAAAGAGAATATGATGCAGAAAAGGTAAAGAGCTATTTGATTGATTCTATTCAACCAGTTAAAGGAACACTAAAGAAGCATTCGATACTGCTAATTGACATAAAGATAGAAAAGTAAATTATTTGGTTAAATGTTTACCTAAATTACCTCATCTTCCTATTAAAATGAAAAAATGCTCACAGATTCTTACAGACATACAAATAAAACTATCAAAGAGCTCTCTGACTTGACAACAATTTGACACAATTTATGACTGTTAAGCAATAAAGTCTATATTAATTTTTAAAAACCAGGAAAATAAATCCTTAACTTTTATACAAATGTGCATTATTTTAAACTATGCAAGTGCCCATAACTTCCCCTTTATACTACCACATATTTGTTAACTACATTACAAAGAACTTATTCTGCCAAGTAGAGGTAACAAATAAAACCACAAATTGAGCGGTCTTTCCTGTCAATGATGTCATGGACACTGTGCCAGAAAAGATGTCCTTCAGCCACCAGATGAAGGGCATTCATTAGAACAAACAGGAATAAGCTCTTGAAACATTGTCAACATGGCAAGAAAATGAAATACTTAACAATGTGAAATTTTAAAATTAGTTATAAAATATATCCTTAAATGAAATGAAAGCTTAACAAAGCTAAATATCTTCATGAAATCATTTCAATGCAGCACATACTTATTTTGTTCAAGATATTTTGCTAACCATTGCAGAAAATAAAAAGACACAAACTTTAACTTAAAGAAACCCATAGTCTTCTCTCTACCGCCAGTCAAGTATACACATGATGACAACAGAAAACAAAAGGACAGTGCCGTCCAGAGCTACAAAAAAGACGCTATGAAGACTGAAGGGGCCTCAGACAGTAAACTCACTGAGGGTGTGGCCCAGGCTCTTTTTATCAACTCTCACCAGTTCATATTAGTTCATATTACAATGCACAGCACAAAGTGCTGTTTCTCAAATGAAGGGTGGATAACAGAATTGACATGTGAGCAGGGGAGGGCTAAAACACGGATCTCCCCCTTGAGATGCGGAACTACAGGTATATTCCAGGTATCTTTGCAGGTACAGATACAAGGGGTATCTAGTTACTCTGACAGAAGGGTCCTTGAACCTTACACAGAAACAGGAAGAAAGGGCTCTGTGAAGGAGAGAGAAGCAGTGCACACTAATGAGCCAGGAGAACAATGGTTCTCAGAGCACAGAGATTGTCTATGCTGCTGTCCTCCACAGCAAGGACTCATGGCCTTCCAGAGAAAGAGACTGAGAGACCAAAGAGGTCTTCCTACAGAGGAGGCAACGTGGCCTACATCACGGGGAGGAAGTCAGTGAAAAATCTGAGAAGGAAACCTAGCTTTCTTATCTTTACCTATTTCTCAAAGCCAGACCTGTGGACCAGTGGCATTAGTGTCACATATAAACTTCTTAAAAACAGAGTCTCAGGCTACACTCCAGACCTACTCAATCAAAATCTCCATTTTAACAAGATTCCCAGAGGATACACATATACATCAAAATCTGAGGAGTATCCCAGAGCATCTGTCTAGATGTGACATTACTGGATCACAATGTTTGAGTTCTTTAATGGTATTAGACGGTACTAAATTTCTCTCTGAAGCATTGTGTCACGTTCTTTCTAATTTTCTGTGTATTATAAAGCCATAGTTTTGCACTATAAAGCCATTTCTTATTGCTTTTATATTACATTTGCCTTACAAAAGTTCTATATCCTAAGAATATATCCTCAAACTCTATCTAATTTTCCTTATTTGTGTTATCAGCTAAAATGTAATAAAAGAGTTACATGGTTAATAAATTTGGGAAACTGCAGGTTAATCAATTAAAACAAGTCTTTAAGACTTCTCAGAGACTTCAGTATGTTTATTAGGAGCTTCTAAAATTGAAATATTTTTCAAGCATTTTCTAAAACTTATTTCATCATTTACCTTTTTTCCTGCATGGGTCATCTATGGAACATTTTTGGATACTCTTAACATTTCAAGGAACACAGATGGAAAATCCATGTTAATTTAGAAAGAATTCTCTCCCTTTTTAAACAAAAAATCATTGAGGGAGAAAAAAAAGACAAACTTGATTCCCTCTCTTATAATCCCCAGATCTTCACATACTTAAAAGATTCTCATTCTCACTACCTCTCTAGTGGTTTTGTATATGTAAAATAACATCACATAAAAAGAAAAATACATTCTGCTCAGTTGAATTTCTTGCTATCCATTTTTCTTTGTGTTTTCAGTAAGAAGAAAACAGCAAGGAATGATTAGGTCCAAAATTTCGAAGTTTTTTCTTCCCTCTAATACAGCTGATGAGAGCAAACTGGCATCTGCTCTAAGACCTAAGCAGAAAAACCACTGTCATTTTTTTTTTGAGGATAACTGATTTACAATGCTGTGTTAGTGATCTCTGACAGTGAAAATCACACATTCTATTTTATTTATACCTTCCTTAAAAAGTTTCAGTTTTCCTACAATAAACACAAATTACTTTTGGAGAAAGAAAAAATATATATATTTTAATTCTAAAATGCTTAATTTGAAGGGAATAAAACAAGTTAGAGCAATAAAATTTAAATTAATCTGCATTATTCTATTAAGATATACACAAAAGTATCAATGATCTTAAATTAGGTGAGGTCTTTGCAAGACAACTGTCTAAAATTGATAATGCAAATATTAATTATGATTAAAGAGTTAATTCTTTAAATAAGTCATTCATCTTTAACATTTTTTATAAGTGCAGAATTAAAGTTTATCTAGGTTTCAACTAGTTGTAATAGACAGATTGGTAAACTGAAAGGTAAACACCAAAACACCTGTGTCTAAGCCTCTCTTCTGCTGGCCCTTGCTTGCTTCAATCTCTTGGTCTGTAAGTGGGAGAGTACCTATAACATACATGGCCATGATGAGGCCATGAGGCCATGACTGTCTAAGAAAATATGTAAAAAAGAGACTCCTCTACAACATGTCACCAGAGAAACACAAATTAAAACAACCTATTACAATGACCAAAAAGAAGGAAAAAAAAAAAACAGCACGAAATGCTGGTGAGGATGTGGAGTAACAGGAAATTTCATTTTCTGCTGCTGGAAATATATAAAGTGGTACAGCCACTCTGGAAAATAGTTTGATGGTTTCTTACAAAACTATCCTCTTACTGTACAACTCAGCAATCAGGCTCCTTAGTATTTATCCAAGGGAATTGAAAACTTATGTCCACACAAAAACCTGCACGTATGTTTATGGTGGCTTCACTCATAACTGCTCAAACCTGGAAGCAACCAAGATGTCCTTCAGTAAGTGACTTGATAAATAAACTGTGGAACACCCAGAAACCGGAATATTCAGCACTCAAAAATAATGAGCGATCGAGTCATGAAAAGACATGGAGGAAACCTAAATGCATATAACTAAGTGAAAAAAGCCAGTCTGAAAAATGTCCAGATTCTGCTGGGAACCTAAAATTGCTTTAAAAAGTAAAGTCTAATAAAAACCAAAAAATTCACTGCTATATCGTGCCTGCCATATATATAGCAGTGCTCAATAAATTGCACCATTGTTATTAAAACAAGCACATTAGAAATATCCTGTTTCCACAGAAATGAAGAAATATGGTTACTACTATAATTAAAGTAATTACTAAGTTAGTTTCAACATTCATTTTGATAAGATAAAAGGCATGACATAATCTGGACGAATGATTCTAAATCTAAGATACTATTTTCAAAGTTATCAAGTGAAATGTGAAATGACTAAGGATTCAGTCACAGTCAGTTCCTTAATGAGTGCAAGTCTCACAGTGTTTTACTGTCGTTATGTAAGAAAAAGTTCAACTAAAAGAAAAAAAATGTATCTCAACAAACAAATGGCAATACCAAAGAAAAATATAATCCTAGAATTATGTTGGAAATGATATGGTTTCAGCAAGAGGTAGAATGCGTTCCTATAAAGCAATAATTTGCCAGAGGGAAAACAAAATCTACAACTTCCTTTTTTTGTTTACCTGGATGAGTCATGGTGACTGGCTCCTCTTTGGATTTATTATTGTAGATGACTACAGCAACTGCATTGTGGAAAGCAGCCCGTGATATTTTCTCTTTAAAGGTGCAATTTCCCCTCTGCAGCAAGGCAATCCACTGTTTGATGTTAGGAGGGACAAAGAACCGTGTTTGAGGATCACAGCCCAGATGATCAGCAACTAGACAGATGAGAAGAGGGAAAAAAAACAACCAGAGATATTAACTTTTTCCTCAAGGAAACAAAATCAATCAAGTCTTCGTCAAAGTGCTTAACTATTCTCTGGATACCACAGCACTTCAAGCAGCTTGCTCCCAGCAGAGCTATAAATACATCCACAAAGGACAACGCAATGAATCCGAGTCCATATCTGTTCAGGGAGAGAGATGCTCCATTAAAACGTTACCTGTAAAGGAAATTAGAAGGGAGACTGTTTAACTTCACAGATTGATAAAATATTAAAGACTGACCATATCTAATGTAGGTTGGTGAAGAGAGGAGGAAGATATGACAAACAGAACCCCCAGCAATCCAAGGGATGGATCTACCCTGACTTCTGCTCATTCACCGCAGTTCAGTTCAGTTGCTCAGTCCTGTCTGACTCTTTGCCATGCCATGAACTGCAGCACGCCAGGCTTCCCTGTCCCTCACCAACTCCAGGAGCTTGCTCAAACTCACATCCATCAAGTTGGTGATGCCATCCAACCATCTCATCCTCTATCGTCCCCTTCTCCTCCTGCCTTCAATCTTTCCCAGCATCAGGGTCTTGTCCATTAAGTCAGTTCTTTGCATCAGATGGCCAAACTATCAAGAGTTTCAGCTTCAGCATCAGTCCTTCCCATGAATATTCAGGACTGATTTCCTTTTGGATTGACTGGTTTGATCTACTTGCAGTCCAAGGGACTCAAGAGTCTTCTCCAACACCACAGTTCAAAAGCATCAATTCTTCTGTGCTCAGCTTTCTTTATACTCCAACTCTCACATTCATCCATGACTAATGGAAAAATCATAGCTTTGACTAGATGAACCTTTGTCAGCCAAGTAATATCTCTGCTTTTTAATACGCTATCTAGGTTGGTCACAACTTTTCTTCCAAGGAGCAAGCGTCTTTTAACTTCATGGCTGCAGTCACCATCTGCAGTGATTTTGGAACCCAAAATAATAAAGTCTGTCATTGTTTCCACGGTTTCCCCATCTGTTTGCCATGAAATGATGGGGTCAGATGCCATGATCTTAGTTTTCTGAATGTTGAATTTTAAGCCAACTTTTTCACTCTCCTCTTTCACTTTGATCAAGAGGCTCTGTAGTTCCTCTTTACTATCCGCCAGAAGGGTGGTGTCATCTGCATATCTGAGGTTATTGATATTTCTCCCAGCAATCTTGATTCCAACTTGTGCTTCTTCCAGCCCAGCATTTCACATGATGTACACTGCATATAAGTTAAATAAGCAGGGTGACAATATACAGCCTTGACCTATTCCTTTCCCAATTTGGAACCAGTCTGTTGTTCCGTGTTTGGTTCTAACTGTTGCTTCCTGACCTGCATACAAATTTCTCAAGAGGCAGGTCAGGTGGTCTGGTATTCCCATCTCTTTCAGAATTTTCCACAGTTTGTTGTGATCCACACAGTCAAAGACTTTGGCACAGTCAATAAAGGAGAAATAAATGTTTTTCTGGGAACTCTCTTGCTTTTTCGATGATCCAGCAGATGTTGGCAACTTGATCTCTGGTTCCTCTGCCTTTTCTAAATCCAGCTTGAACATCTGGAAGTTCACGGTTCACATACTGTTGAAGCCTGGCTTGGAGAATTTTGAGCATTACTTTACTAGCATGTGAGATGAGTGCAATTGTGTGGTAGTTTGAGCATTCTTTGGCATTGCCTTTCTTTGGGATTGAAATGAAATCAGACCTTTTCCAATCCTGTGGCCACTGCTGAGTTTTCCAAATTTGCTGGTATATTGAGTGCAACACTCTCACAGCATCATCTTTTAGGATTTGAAATAGCTCAACTGGAATTCCATCACCTCCACTAGCTTTGTTGGTAATGATGCTTCCAAGGCCCACTTGACTTCATCTGGCTTTAGGTGAGTGATCACACCATTGTGGTTATCTGGGTCATGAAGATCTTTTTTTTTGTATAGATCTTCTGGGTATTCTTGCCACCTCTTAATATCTTCTGCTTCTGCTAGGTCCATACTATTTCTGTCCTTTATTGTGCCCATCTTTGCATGAAATGTTCCTTTGGTATCTCTAATTTTCTTGACGACATCTCCAGTCTTTCCCATTCTGTTGCCTTCCTCTATTTCTTTGCATTACTTATCTCCTGATCCCCATCTCCATCATCACCACAAGGAGACTGATTTTGCTTGGCGTAAATGAGAAAGCCAAACTTTTGGTTCTGTTACTAACAGTCTTGTTAAAATTCAAGTATCCTTGAACAAACTTCTCAGTAAGTGTCGAAGAAAATTAGAAAAGTTCAGGTCTGCATATGAAAGTTTAAATTAGTTAAAGTAACATGTGAAGTGAAAGTCGCTCAGTTGTGTCTGACTCTTTGCGACCCCATGGACTGTACAGTCCATGGAATTCTCCAGGCCAGAATACTGGAGTAGGTAGCCTTACCCTTCTCCAGGGGATCTTCCCAACCCAGGGATCGAACTCAGGTCTCCCAGACTGCAGGCGAATTCTTTACCAGCTGAGCCACAAGGGAAGTCCAAGAATATTGGAGTGGGTAGCTTCCAGCAGATCTTCCCAACCCAGGAATGGAACCAGGGTCTCCTGCACTGTAGGAGGATTCTTTACCAACTGAACTATCACGGAAAATAACATGAAACTAGAATAAATATTCCTGTAATTTATGTGCTGTGTTAAGCTACTTCAGTTGTGTCCAACTCTGTGTGACCCTAAGGACTGTAGCCTGCCAGGCTCCTCGGTCCATGGGATTATCCAAGGAAGAATATTGGAGTGGGCTGCCGTGCCCTTCTCCAGGGAATCTTTTCCACCCAGGGATCAAACCCACGTCTTCTGTGGCTTCCACATTGTAGGTGGATTCTCTACTGCTGTGTCACCAGGAAAGCCTCATCTAATTTATATTTATGGGCAAATATGTCTCTATAGTTTCACATTAGGATACATATATTAACTTATTATAGCTACTTGTCTAACAAAATACACAAAGACACCGAAACTATCCACTGGGACAATAAATTACATGGTCATTGTCCTAGATTTGGAGGGAAGTTTTTTCAAGTACATTTAAATTTGTCAGGGGAAGTTGATCAATTTTTGATTCTGCAAACACGGGAATTATATCTCTGGCACTCTGCCTATCTTAAAAAGCTGTCCCTGGCTGCTCTTTCCATTCTCATCCTTACTTTTATAGCAGGTTAAAATGAAAAGGGAAGGGCAGTTCAGAAGGAGGAAGAAAGTCACAAACATTTATTCTGAAGACATGCAGTGCCAGAGAACGGTGTGCCCTAGCCTTCCTGGAATTGGCACTGCCAGTACTCTGAGGGCTGAGAGGGAGGGAAGGAAAGGAGCGCAGCACAAATGGGTAACACTAGAAGGAAATAAACAATGAAAAATTAAACATTAAACAAATGAGGTGTACAATAAGACAACACCAGGGGGGAAATGGTTGCTGTCTATGCCCTGGAAGCACACTGCTTAGCAAAAGAAATGAAATGTTCACACTACTTAGAGAAAACGTAAAATGTAGAGATGTCACTAACTTCAGAGAAATGCTACATCTATCATTCCCTCTTAAATAATAGCTTTCCCTAAATTCTTTTATTATCCTGGTGATGAACAGCAATGAGAGCAGATTTGTTACTACAAAGTGGGAGACAGACGATTTCCCAATTTGTCGTGATTGACACTGTTGACAACTATGACTCACCTTTTCCTGAAACAGTTTCTACACTCTGAAACTTAAGTCCTTTCTCAGTCAAACAGAGAGAAAAAAAGGTTATGTCATGATTTTGTGTAAGTTTCTCAGTCGTGTCTGACTCTTTGTGACCCCATGAACTATAGCCCACCAGGCTCCTCTGTCCATATGTCCATAAGATTCTCCAGGCAAGAATACTGGAGTGGGTTGGCGTTTCCTTTTCCAGGGAATCTTCCCGACCCAGGTCTCCTGCATTGCAGGCAGTATTTTTACACTCTGAGCCACCAGGGAAGCCCTATGTCATGATTTTAATAGTCAACTTTTGAAAGACACAAAAAAATCATCAAACTCTGAAATTTTGAAACAGATATTACTTTCGGTAATAATGTCTGTTTCATAGATAATTATCATGCTTAAAAATATAAGCATTTAGTCAATGTGTTATGATAACCTCACTGTCTTGGGAAAATTTTCAAGAATACCTAGAGATCTGTATGCTTGTCTTCTATGAAACATGGGTATTTTCTGCACAGATGTGTGTGAAGTCTATCCACAACCCAGTAGCACACCTCCACCCCATTTTCCTAGCTCCTAATACCTACCACTTCGATTTCATTCTTTCTCTCTGATTTTAACAGTATCATTGTCCACTTAGAAGAACAGCAGTTCTCTAGTAAGTCACAAAGTCTAAGACTGAAAAGACACACCAAGGGGTACAACAAAAGAGCAAAATTTACGAAACATACTGAAGGGAAAATTAAAAATCCTCTTAAGGAATCCTCACCCACTAAGAACAGATTCTACGAACAACTCCATCATCAATACAAATTCCAACAACAGATTGTATGTGGAAAAGAAGTTTCCTGTTCCCCCAAATTTATCCAAATCATTATTCACTAAGGGTCTTTGAAAACCTTTATATCAATAAAAATATAGTAAGAAATTCAAGTTCTTATTTAACAGATTTTATCTGCTCTTGGCTGCACTGGGTCTCTGTTGCTGGTGTGCTCGGACTTTCTCAAATTGCAGAGTGGGGGCTACTCTCCAGTTGTGGTGTGCAGGCTTCTCACTGCAGTGGTTCCTCTTGTTGCAGAGCACAGGCTCTAGTAGTTGTAGCATGCAGGCTCTAACCGCCCCTCAACACGTGGAATCTTCCTGAACCAGGGATCAAACCCATGTCCTCTGCATTGGCAGGGGGATTCTTAACCACTGGACCACCGATGAAGTGAAAGTTGCTCAGTCATGTCCAACTCTTTGCAACCCCATGGACTATACAGTCCATGGAATTCTCCAGGCCAGAATACTGGAGTGGGTAGCCTTTCCCTTTTCTGGAGATCTTCCCAACCCACGGATCAAACCCCGGTCTCCCACATTGCAGGCGGATTCTTTACCAGCTGAGCCACCAGGGAAGTCCCTAAATTCACGTTCTTGTTCAAGGAAGTTCAGAAAAAAAAAAATAAGGGATTTTTATAATCACTTAGTACCATGGTATGCTTATCTATGCTTGGCTTTAATTAACAAATAACTTGAACAATGAAAATAATGTCAACAGCTCTACAACACAACTTCTCAAGAGGACTGATGACTGACTGGCACTACTCCAGAATTTAATCCCAGTTATTTATACTTGAAGTAATTTATTAAGTAAAGACAAGCAGTAGTATGGCATAAAATATCTATGAATCACTAAATTTACTTCCACTAAAAATCATAATGAAAATGTGAAATAATAGGTGATATAAAATGATAAAGTATTTTACAATTTTATTTGTCAAATATATCTCAGTAAATTTGGAAAACATTTTTACATTATTGAGAAACTTAACTTCAATTTTTTTTCTGTATGGACTTTCCTGTTGAGCCCAGAAATAGTAATGAGACTAATTATCCCTTAACAAGAACCAAACAATTCTGGACAGGAACAATTATGGAATACTCACTTCAACGAATATTAACTTAAATGCTCAGTAACATACTAAATACCAGAGAGAAATACAACAGAACCAAACACCTTGGTCTTTAATGTTAAAGCACCACTAAATGGATTGAAGATGCATGCCTGGCACAGAAATTAAGTATCAACAAAGTAGTTAAAAATGCCAACGCAGAGAGCTTACAAATTTAGGAAAGGAAAAGAGCAACATAATGGTCTAAGTTTAGTGGAAGTTGGAAGCTAAAACACTTGAAAACTGTTCAAGCAGAAAGGGGAGGGGCACAAGCGACCAGCATAAACATACAGAACAAAGACTGTCTCTTAAACTTCTTGTGAAAATCAAACAAATTTTATTTATTTTTGGCTGCACTGGGTCTTCGTTGCTGGTGTGCATGGGAGCACAAATTGTGCACAAATTCTCTCAAACTGCGGAGAGCAGGGGCTACTCTAATATCTGCCCTTCAATGATATACTGAAGGGCAGATATTAAATATTTGAATATTTAAAGTAGGCTGTGAGTAGATAAGTAAATAAATACTCTTCCCCACCTCAGAGCGGCCTAAAGTTCTCCACGTTGATTAGTTTCACTCCCATTTCTTAAAACTGCAACCACCCCATCTGCCAAGTAGTGATATCCACATTGTTGTGTGGGTGATGCTTCCTCCTGCATCCTGAGAACTTGCAAGAGCCAAGTGGGCCTAGGGATGGGCAGCTGCTGGAATCCTTAGGCACACAGCACAGGTGCCCCGGCAAGACTCTAGCTTCCAGAGAATGCGTGTCTTGTTTCCTCCACCTTAAAGGCCAATCCCACGACTCCTCTGCTGACCACCTTCTAAGCCTCAGAACTGCGCTAAAGTATCCTCTCTGAAAAGCCTTCCCAATTTCCTAACGCTGAGTTGGGTGTTTTATTCATGTTCCCATGGTACCCTGAGATTCCATTTATTTTAGCATTTATCACACTCTGAGTCTCCTGGAACGTGATATCTAGCATCTTTTTCAGTATCTCTGGCATACAGCAGACACTTAACTCATATCATGACGGGAGCAAGAGAAGAACAACAGAGGGAGATTAAGCAAGACCTGATATAAAGAAAAAGCTTGTGCCAAAGACCACTCTGTTTCATGTGGTAATGTTCTGACAGGGGTAACATTCTATCAGTTGTTTTCTGTAAAAGAAGTAAAAATAAAAATGGACCTAACTAGTTACCCTAAATTTAGATGTTTCCATTTTCACTATTTTCACATTAGATTATAATTTCTTTAATCTTTAGATTTTTTACTTCTTGTCTTTATTTTCAATGTTGAATTTAATTTTATGATTCAAATAAAAAATACAATTCTTTACTTTTGTTCCCAACTTTTTAGAAAATTGAAGTGTAATTGATTTATAATTGGATTAGTTTCAGATGTACAGCAAAGTGATTCAGTTAGATATATGTGTGAGTGGGTGTGTGTGTGTGTGTGTGTGTATATATATATATATTCTTCTATAAATTATTTTCCACTAAAGGTTATAATAATGCGTGGCACAGGAGCGGCAGCTGCACGGCACAGCGGCCGAGATGAACTACCCCACGTCCAAGGTCAGAAGCAGTGGCTGCACTTTGCTGGAGCAGCCATGAAGAGATATTCCACGTCCAAGGTAAGAAAAACCCAAGTAAGACAGTAGGCGCTGAGAGAGGGCGTCAGAGGGCAGACAGACTGACACCACTATCCCAGACAACTACCCAATCTGATCACATGGACCACAGCCTTGTCTAACTCAATGAAACTAAGCCATGCCGTGTGGGGAATCAAGCTGGAATCAAGATTTCTGGGAGAAATATCAATAACCTCAGATATGCAGATGACACCACGCTTACGGCAGAAAGTGAAGAACTAAAGAGCCTCTTGATGAAACTGAAAGAGGAGAGTGAAAAGGTTGACTTAAAGCTCAACACTCAGAAAACTAAGATCATGTCATCCTGTCCCATCACTTCATGGGAAATAGATGGGAAAGAGTGGAAACAGTGGCAGACTCTATTTTGGGGGGATCCAAAATCACTGCAGATGGTGATTGCAGCCATGAAATTAAAAGACACTTGCTCCTTGGAAGAAAAGTTATGACCAACCTAGACAGCATTTTAAAAAGCAGAGACATTACTTTGCCGACAAAGGTCTGTCTAGTCAAGGTTATGGTTTTTCCAGTAGTCATATATGGATGTGAGAGTTGGACTATAAAGAAAGCTGAGTGCTGAAAAATTGATGCTTTTGAACTGTGGTATTGGAAAAGACTCTTAAGAGTTCCTTGGACTGCTAGGAGATCCAACCAGCCCATCCTAAAGGAAATCAGTCCTGAATATTCATTGGAAGGACTGATGCTGAAGCTGAGGCTCCAATACTTTGGCCACCTGATGTGAAGAGCTGACTCATTTGAAAAGACCCTCATGTTGGGAAAGATTGACGGCAGGAGGAGAAGGGGACAATGGAGAATGAGACAGTTGGATGGCATTACGGACTTGATGGACATGGGTTTGGGTGGACTCTGGGAGTTGGTGATGGACCAGGAGGCCTGGCGTGCTGTGGTTCATGGGGCCGCAAAGAGTCGGACACGACTGAGGGACTGAACTGAACTGGTAGGTTATTAAAAGATACTGAATAGCGTTCCCTGTGCTATGCAGTAGTTCTTGTTGTTTTTTTTTTGTATATAGCAGTGTCACCTGTTAATCCCAAATTTATCCCTCCCCCTTTCCCCTTTGGTAACCACAGGACTGTTTTTCACCCAACTTCTTAATTTTATACATTTAGCTACTGGACTTAAGTCGCTAGCTTTCATCCCTTTATTACTTCCATGGATAAACTTACTATTTCTAATTTCACTCGAATCTAATTTATTTTCAGTTGCAGACTAATTGCCTTACAGAGTTTGCTGTTTCCTGTCAAACCTGCACCATCTGTTATCACTCGTCTTCATCAGTTGTTTAGTCTCTGCAACACTGAAAATGCTTACTCTTTTAATTTGTTAACTTATGTGTAAATTTTAATTTTTGCCTTAATCTTGTATCTAGTTTTTTAAATCCCTCCCCAAATACTTCTGTTGTATATATATATATTTTCTGGTAGGATTTGTTATCATAATGGCCTGCAGAAACAACTTGGACCCTAGCCTTTCCTGTTTTCTCAGGAACCTTGTATCAATGATCATTCCCTGCCTTTTTTCCTCTCATTTAAACCTGCTTGTTTCTTCCATCGTAAAAATAAAGGAGAAGAAAGAACAGTATCTCAAAAGACTCCCCTTTACTGCTACTGTTCTCAAGAGCTATCTGTACCTGTGATTCTCATCTCCTCAGTGTCCACCCACTTCTCACCACATTTTAAAAGCCTGTATTTACTTGGCTGCTGTCGGCTCTTTGTTGCACCATGTGGGATCTCTTCTTGTGGTGTGTGGATTCTCTGGTTGTGGAACGTGGGCTCAGGAGTTGCAGCAAGCTGGCTCTGGAGCACACAGGTTCAGTAACTGCAGTGCACAGGCTTAGCTGCCCCGCAGCATGTGAGATCTTAGTTCCCGCACCAGGGACTGGACTCACATACCCTGCGCTGCACGGCAGATTCTCAACCAGTGGGCCACCAGACAAGTCCCTCCTCATGACATTTTAATCTCTGCATTCAGTCACTCCACTAAAAGTGCTCTGAAAAGGCATCAATAACCTCAGCACTGCTAAAACCCAAGACATGTGTGATCCTCTTCCAAACTGACCTGACAGCTACAAGTGTCCCAGCTGAGCACTCTACACTCTCTTGGCTTCCAAGACCCCCATCCTCCTGATTCTCCACTTCCTCCTTTTCTTTCAGAGCCCTCCTTGCTAACCTTCTTTACTGACTCCTCTCCCTCCATGTGTGCACTCAAACCACTTGGAGGTCTAAGACCCTCTGCAGCTAGAATTCTCTCTACATTGCTGGTAGGCTTTTTTCTTACTGGAGCAACAATGCTTACTAACATTTCATGCCAATCAGCTCTTTCCTGAGAAACTATTTTTCAAATTTTACTTATACAAATCCAGTTCCCAATATACACAACTAAGTCAGAATGCTAAGAATCAGAAGAGGAATATGGATAATTACACATAGGAAGGAGATTCATTCCCTCTCATTCCAAGCAGAGACTGGTCCTGCCTTGATGACCTAACATTCTTGAATGTCTTTGCTGGTTCACATGGAAGGAGGCATGGGAGAGCATTTGTAGGCAGGTCTATGGACAGTCACTTTTTAATTTATTTCTTTCCAGGCTATTTTGCCCCAGCTTCAGGCAAGGCCAAGGGATCACTTTGAGGTTTCAAATGGATGCTATTAGTTGCCAAAAATACCTACCACCAAATGAAAACCAGAAACAGAAACCTAATTTAATTTGGTCATCACCTCTACACAGTAACATGCTTTATGTGACACCTACTGGAGCCCAAACTTTGGGAGGTAGACAGACAATCTAAGATTTACCACACAGAAGTTACATTACATATGAATGACAGGACTTCTCTCTGCTTTCCACAGGATGTGAGTAATAGAACATATGAGTCAAGTTTTTGCTGACAGTCATTTTATGATAGAGAAGGGAAAATCTTAGGATAAAGTTAAAGCTATTAATCGGAGAAGGCAATGGCAACCCACTCCAGTGTTCTTGCCTGGAGAATCCCAGGGACAGAGGAGCCTAGTGGGCTGCCGTCTATGGGGTCGCACAGGGTCAGACACGACTGAAGTAACTTAGCAGCAGCAGCAGCAAAGTTATTAATACAATGGCAAAGGGACAATGAAAGGGACAAGATCCTTGGGAACACTGCTGAGTGCTGAATTCCTGGACCGTGAAAGCTGCCCTACCTTGGAGCTTCTGGTTCTGACACAGGATTAATGTCTTCCTTATTTAAATCAACTTAAGCAGGAATTTCTCACTTGGAACACTCACATTTCTCATGTGAGTCAAGCAGCAATGAGGGGCTCTCTTAATCCACCAGGATCCACATTTGGCAACTCAAGCCCATCAAGAAGATCAAACCTAAGAAGAAAGCTTCCTGGAAAAGTCCTTTGACACAGAGAGGCAGCTGTGATGCCAATCTTTTGCCATCCTCCCTGACCTGAGAGGAGGGGTAACTATCCAGGAGAGGAGAGCTTTACCCAAAGATTAACATCTAGGGCAAGAGATCTCTCTAAGGATCCAAGGTAGAATCCAAGAGGCCAGGGAAATCATCTATAAACACTAAATGAAATTTGGCTTTTTCTTCATCTGTGAATGCAGACATTTAATCAATGTCTCTATCTTCTTCCTAAATAACACAAGGCTCTTAAAAGGCTTCTATAACAAAGTACTATAAACTTGATGTTTGTTTAAACAACAGGAATTTATTATTCTCTCACAATTCTGAAGGCCAGAAGTGTTAAATCAAGGTGGCTGGCAGGGCCATCTTTCTACTGAAGGTCCTAGTGAAGAACCCTTCCTTGCCTGTTCTAGCTTCTGGCAGCTCCACGTGACCTTGGTTTGTGGCTGCAACTCCAACCTTTGCTTTCATGTGGCCTTCTCCTCTGTGTGTGTCCCTTCGCTTCTGTCTCTTACAAACACACTTCTCATTGGATTTAGGACCTATCTACGCTATCAAGGATGATCTCATCTAAGGATCTTTATTAATGACAACTGCAAAGGCTTTTTACCCCCCAAATAATGTTTCCACGTTCACACGTTCCAGGGATCAGACATGCCACTTCTCATCTTATGCATAACTGTCCACTATACAGTTCCACCTTGCTTTAATTATCCCCTCTCTAATAGTCAGTGCTTCATACAGTCAATGTTTGTTAAACTTTACCTACAGATGCCTGTCCGTTCTTATATTAGTCAAGGTTCTCCAGAGAAACAGACCAGTAAGATATTTGCGTATATAAAGAGATTTATTTCGTAAGGAACTGGCTCATGCAATTATGGAGGCTAATGAGTCCCATAAAGGAGGCTATCAAGGACAATAAAGAAAGCGGAGCACCGAACAACTGATGCTTTTGAGTTGCGGTGTTGATAGAAGGCTTTTGAGTGTCCCTTGGACAGCAAGGAGATCAAACCATCCTAAAGGAAATCCGTCCTGAACATTCATTGGAAGGACTAATGCTGAAGCTGAAGCTTCAATACTTCGGCCACCTGATGCAAAGAACTGACTCTTTAGAAAAGACCCTGATGCTGGGAAAGACTGAAGGCAAGAGGAAGAGGGGACGACAGAGGATGAGATGGTTGGATGGCATCATCGACTCAATGGACATGACTTGAGCGAGCTCCGGGAGTTGGTGATGGACAGGGAAGCCTGGCGTATTGCAGTCCAGGGGATCGCAAAGAATCAGACATGACTGAGCAACTGAACTGAACAAGTCCCAGGATCTGCAGGGTAAGTCAGTAAGTTGGAGAGTTGATGGTGGAGTTCCAGTCCAAGGCTGGCAAGACGCGCTGATGTTTCAGTTTAACTCCAAGGGCAGGAAAAAGCCAACGACCAGTTTGAAGGCAGTACGACCAGTTTGAAGGCAGTCAGGCAAGAAGAAACTTACTTATTTGAAGGATAATCACCGCCTTTGTTTCATCCAAACCTTCAACTGATTGGATGATGTCCAACCACAACAGAGGGCAATCTGCTTTAATCTGCCTTATTCAATCTACCAATTTATATGTTTGTCTCACCTAAAAACACCCTAACAGAAACACTCAGAATGATGTTGACTACATACCTGGGAACCTTGTGGCCCTGTGAAGGTGACACATAAAATTAACCACCACGGTACTATTCGTATCTCACTTCTGTGCTTCCTCCTTCTTACTTATTCTACATATTTTAGAAGTTCTTTCAATGAAGATCTGTTAAGGATAAACTTGCTTTTCATGGTAAACATGTCTTTACATATCTGAAAACTTCTTTTACTTTCTCTCATCCTTGAATGATAAATTAAGGTAAAAAGTCTAGATTTTATTGTTCTGTTAGCACACTAAAGGTAATATTCCACTGTCTTCTGCTTCTTATACTGAGAGGAGCTGAAAAGAACATTTTAACCGTGTAGGTTCTCAAATGTTACCCACCTACTTTTTACTTTCAAATCTAGTATTTTTAAGAAGCAAAATAGATGTGTTTCTTATTTTTCTATTAACTGTCAATTTTTACTTTTGGTTTTATTCTGAAGAAACAAACTTTTACTATAAACTACAGTCTTTTCATATAGAATTTTAAAGGCAAAGAAAACAATAAAATATCTTCTGCACACCTAGAGTGCTGGATATATCCATCAGCATTGCAGAAAAGATCATACATAGCTGAACAGTCAGCAAGTTTGTCAATAGCCATCCATTATCATTATTTAGTTACTGTAGATCTCAAATGGATTTTGATTATTTTTCACATCCTTAGAAATTATATATATATCTGTTGGATGTTCTCCATGACATAATAAAAAGCATCTTAAAGTAATTTTAAATGATGGCTAATACAAATCAACCTGGAAAGTCATGTTCAGAAACAATTTTTATTACAACTGATGTAACAAATACTTCATGCAAGAGAGATGCTGTAAATCAAAATAACCAAAAAAATCACTGCAAGGTAAGATAATGATATCACAGTACAACATACAGAAATGCTAATTATTTTATCCATATCACTCCCCATTCCACAAAAGCATTAGAGCACTGAGTACAACTCTTTCTGAGGCTTTCTTTTCTGCTAGCTCCTACCCATCACATTTTCCTCCCAGCTCTCTGAGCACTCTTTCGCATTTTTCCATTGCTAGTCTCTCAGCGGGTGTGTTCACTAAGGCTCTGCCCCAGGCCCTTTTCTCAGTGGGTCCATTCACATGGCTTCAACTATCACCTATATGTAGATAATGCTTAATTCTAAATCTCTCTCGAGCTTTAGTCTTTAATTTTCAACTGCTTGCTAGATATTTCTCCATGAATACAGAGTATTTCAAACTCTTCCCAAATCAAATGTGATCATTCTACATAGAATTCCTTTCTGATAGTATCATCAATAAGACTCTTAAACATGTAAGGTGGAAATTTTCATTGCATTCCTGAAAACAGGTAAGTGGCTATAAAGAGACCCACTCCATCAATAGTGTTCAATTTTCTTGGCTGCCATCAAGAACCAGCTAGACAACCTCATTGTAACTAAATCCTGCTGATGTACAGAGAGATGTAAGAACACCACTGAAGGCCCAAAGGAGTGTATGAAGGCATGACTCGCCACTCCAGCTTTACTGAGGTATGATTAATAAAATAATTAAGACAACTATTAATAAAAACTATATATATTTGGGGCTTCCCTGGTGGCTCAGATAGTAAAGAATCTGCCTGCAATACAGAAGACCTGGGTTCGATCCCTGGGTTGGGAAGAGCCCCTGGAGGAGGGCATGGCAACCCACTCTAGTATTCTTGTCTGGAGAATTCCCATGGACAGAGGTGCCTGGTGGGCTACAGTCCATGGGGTCACAAAGAGTTGGACACAACCGAGCGACAAAGCAAGTATATATTTAAGACGGTGATTTGATACACCTATACACTGTGAAATGATTATAGTCAAGTCAATTAACATATCCATTACCTCATATAGTTAGTTACTTTTATTTTTTGGTGTGTGGTGAGAACACTGATGACCTACTATTTTACCAAATTTCAAGTATACAATGCAGCATTATTAACTATAGTCACCATGCTATACATGAGATTTCCCCAAAACATTCATTTTATAGCTCAAAGTAAACAACATTGAAGGACATTATCACTTCTTGGGCAGAAAAGTAAAAGATGCAGGAGCACTCCTATTTTATTTATCATTTCTTGTTTCTAGTACTAATACTTTTAGTACTAGTGGCTCTGACAAAATGACAGTGTTGAAAAAGACTGGGCTATCTGAAACACATTTTCAAATGTTATAATCATGCATTCAACAACATATTAAAAGAGTAATACACTGTGATCAAGTGAGATTTATTCCAGGGATGCAAGGATGCTTCAACATTCATGAATCAATGTGATTATACCACATTAACAAGAAGAATATAAATCATATGATCATCACCATAGATGCAGAGAAGCATGTGATAAAATTCAGCATCATTTATGATAAAAAAAAGTAAAATGGGTAGAGAGGGAATGTACCTCAACATAATGACAAGCCCACAGTTAACATCATACTCAACAGTGAAAACCTAAAAGTTCTTCCTCTAAGATTAGGAAAAGACAAGGATACCCATTTTGCTACATTTATGTAACACAGTACTGGAAATTCTAGCCATAACAATCAGGCAAGAAAAATAAATAAAAGGCATCCAAGTCTGAAAGGAAGTAAAACTGTCTCTATTTGTAGATGTATGTGTTAAGTCGTTCAGTTGTGTCCAACTCTTTGCAACCCCGTGGACTGTAGCCCATCAAGTTCTTCTGTCCATGGAATTTTCCAGGCAAGAATACTGAATGGGTTGCCATTTCCTCCTCCAGGGGATCTTCCTGATCCAAGGATTGAACCTGGGTCTCCTGCATTGCAGGCAAACTGTGTACCATCAGAGCCACCAGGGAAGCCCAATAAGATACTATCTGTAGATAACATGATACTGTATTTATAGAAAACCCCAAAGATTCCACAAAAAACTGTCTGAACTAATAAATTCAATAAAATTGCAGGACATAAAATCAATATATGTAAATCAGTTGTGTTTGTGTTCTATATTGATAACAAGCTACCAGAAAGAGAAATTAAGAAAGCAGTCCCATTTATAGCTGCATCAAAAAGAATTAAATATCTAGGAATAAAACTAACCATGGAGGTGTAAGACCCAAACAATGAAAACTATAAGACACCAATGAAAGAAACTGAAAAAGACACAAATAAATGAAAAGATATTCTATGCTCGTAGTTTGGAAGATTTAATATTGTTAAAATGTCCATTTTACCCAAAGCAATCTACAGATTCAATGTGATTTCTATAAAAAGTTCAATGACATATCCCACAGAAACAGAACAAATAATCCTGTCATTTGTATGGGATCACAAAATATCCCAAATAGACAAAGCAATCTTGAAGAAGAACAAAGCTAGACACACCATGCTTCCTAATTTCAAACTATATTATAAAGCTATAGTAATCAAAATAGTCTGATACTGGCATAAAAACAGACACACAGATCAATGGAACAGAATAGAGTCCCCAGAAATAATCACACATACAGAGTCAATTCATTTACTGCAAAGCAAACAAGAATATACAATAGGGAAAGGAAAGCTTTGGAAAAACTGGACAGCTACATGCAAAAGATCGAAACTGGACCACTATCTTACAACATACACAAAAACAAGTCAAAATGGATTAAAGATCTGAATATAAGACCTGAAACCATAAAACTCCTAAAAGAATACACAGGAAGTAAGCTCCCTGACATTAGTCTTGGCAATGAGTTTTTGGATTTGACACCAAAAGCAAAGGCAACAAAACCAAAAATACACAATTGGGAACACATCAAACTAAAAAGCATCTGCTCAGCAAATGATCGCATCAACAAAATTAAAAGGCAACCTAAAGAAAGAGAGGAAATATCTGCAGTTCATACATCTGATATGGGGTAAATATGCAAAATATATTAAGAACTCATACAATTCAATTATCTAGGGTCCTTGTTTCATGCAAATTTCTATTTACATAGTTTCCCACTATTCCTTACATTTCACAGGAGCTAGCTAAGTGTATGATGAGATTGTTGTTATCCCTTGAATTAATGATGAGTTAAAAGAAATGATTCATTTTCATGGAAAAAAAAAAAAAATGATGGGCAAGGAACAGTCTCACACTAACAAGAGAAGTATTTGTCCAGATGCTGACTGACCACTGATCAAAGGGCTTTAAGCAAAACTTCTGAGGAAGGACCTAGGAGAACATGAAAAAAAAATCATGAAATCAATCATGACAAAAAATATAAGTAATGACAAAAGAATGACTTGTCATTACTTTGGTTCACAAACACCTCAGGTTATGAAAACTCCACACTTCTCTCATTTGTTTTCTCACGTGAATAGCTTCTCACCATGGTGCTTTTCTTCCTAATTGTCCTCCATAGGGATTGATTTCATGATTTTTTTTTTTTCCATCTTCTCCTACCTCCTTCCTCAGCAGTTAGTGTGAGTGGGCTTTCCTGGTGGCTCAGACAGTAAAGAATACACCTGCAATGCGGGAAACCTGGGTTCGATCCCTGGGTCGGGTAAATCCCCTGGAGGAGGGCATAGCAACTCACTCCAGTGTTCTCGCCTGGAGAATCCCCACGGACAGAGGAGTTTGACAGGCTACAGTCCATGGGGTCACAAAGAGTCCAACAAGACTGAGTGACTAAGCACACAGCACAATGACAAAAATATTAAAGTTTATCCTAAATATACAAAATAATCGATGAGATTTGTTTAAGTGGGTCTCAAGACTGGCTGATAATAATAAAAAAGAATACTTTACCTAAGAAACTATTATTCAGAGGGAAAAAAGGAAAAGCAGTTATATCAAGATAGAGTACATCCTTGAAGAAAATCCAAGTGAAAAGAAGAACTCAGAACATGTCTGAGAGATAGAAATGAGACTTTGATGGGGGCAAAACACCAAGGTCAACTGGCCAAATGGAGTAGTATGAAAGCTCGTTATAGACCACAAAAGTGTCAGACAAGATAAGAGTACTGAAAGGGGTTCAAATCTCCTTCGGCTAAAAGCAGGATATCTCAACAGTTCCTGATCTGCTTTACCATTCATTTCATCTCCCACAGAATAAACGCTATGGATAACCAGAGGAAGATGCTTCCCTTGTAGCTCAGTCGGTAAAGAATCTGCCTGCAGCGCAGGAGACCCCGGTTCAATCCCTGGGCCAGGAAGACCCCCTGGAGAAGGAAATGGTAACCCACTTCAGTATCCTTGCCTGGAGAAGCTCATGGTCACAGAACCCTGGTGGGCTGCAGTCCACGGGGTTGCAAAGAGTTGGGCACAACTGAGCGACTAACACTAACCAGAGGAAACTGCCACCCAGAACCTAACATATCCCCAGATTGTGACATGACCAATAACTTGGAAGAAAGCAACCTATCATTTTATAGTATGCAAAGCCCAGGACAAAGAAGCTGGGTAATTACAAATCACCTTGATGAGAAAGAAAATGAAGAAACCAGCAAGAATGCACAGATAAATTCAACTTTAAGGAAGACTAGTACAAAGCAAAGGCAAATGCAGGATGACAGTACAGACATAAAATTTATCCCCAAAACTAAAAAGCCCAGAGAGAGTTGAAGGGCCTTTCCAAAAGGTTTAAGTTTTTTCAAAGAAAGAAGAAACAGGTCACAGCTCAGGGCCAACACAACAATGGATGAAAACATTTCTCAAAACCTTTTTTGCTTTTGTTTCCCTATAAAGGGAAAATAACCTGAGAACTAAGATGATCAGAGCAAGGCTAAAGCACAATGGAAATGGGTTCAAAGTTCATAAGAAGCAAACATATTCTTAAGATAGGTCTCCCAGTTCATCTCAGTAAAAATGCTTTTCATAGTTGTGTATTCATGCTGATTTCTTCAAGTAATCTCTCATCTCATGAAAATAATTTGCAATTACCCAGCCTTCTTTGACCTCAGTATTTGTAAACTTAAAAATGTTATAGTTGCTTTCTTCCAAATTTTCCAGTCACTTAGCTTTACATCAACAAATGTAAAGAATACTTTCCACTCCTCAGCATTCCATCTTCCTCGGCAGTGTCAGAGGCACCTAACTACTTAACTTTTGCGATAATACAAACTTCTTTGGTCTCCTCCCGCACTGTCTTCCTGGCTATCCAGTTGTTTCAGCACTCTCTGATGAAAAGACTATTCCTTCCCTCAATGTTGGCACCTTTGTCAAAATCCATTCATCATAAATTAAGGGTTGATTTCTAGTTCTCAGTTCTATGCCACAGATATGTCTATCTATGGCAAATGTCTATGCCAATCCACATTGATTTATAGTATGTTTTGAAACTAGGACTTCCCTGGTGGCTCAGATGGTAAAGCGCCTGGCTACAATGCGGAAGACCTGGGTTTGATCCCTGGGTGGGGAGAAACCCTGGAGAAGGAAATGGCAACCCACTCCAGTACTCCTGCCTGGAAAATCCCATGGACGGAGGAACCTGGTAGGCTATAGTCCATGGGGTTGCAAAGAGTCGGACATGACTGAGCGACTTCACTTTCTTTCTTTCTTTGAAATCAGGAAATATAGCACTTCATTTTTCTTTTTCAACATTGTTTTGACAATCCTGGGTCCACATAAATTTTGCTTGTCAATTTCTGCAAAAAAGCCAGCTGGTATTTTCTTAGGATTATACTGACTCTGTAGGTCAGTTTGGGGGAGTACTGCCACTATACCAGTACTAAGTTTTTAGATCCTTGAACATGGATGTCTTTCCATTTATTTGGGTTTTCTGGAACTTCCTGTGACAATATTTTTTAGTTTTCAGGGCCCATAACATTTTAAATTATATTAAAAATACATTTTCTAATTGTTTACTCTGGCACACAGAAGTACAATTGACTGTGTGTGTGTATATATCTAGTGACCTTTCTAAATTTACTTCAACAACAACAACAACAAAATCACTGTGATAATAAATAAGAAATTACGAATTAATGACATTTAATTATGGATTAACACTGGCTTCTTTCCTTAATCCATGTCAGATGGTTGTATACCTTATATGGTATTCCGAGATATCCTGAATGAAGAATGATCCCGTAAATGTAAAGTGGATGCATAACTCCCTCACACACATGTTTTTTTCAGTTTATTACAAAATAGCATATACAGTTATATCAAGTTACACATGATACCCTCTACTTTTAACTAAACTGTCTCTCATAAAATGGACTAATGCCTTAAAAAAAGTCCCTACAAAATAAAGCAAAAATAAATTGGCACAGCTGACATTTCTATTCCTATACAAGCCCTTTTTCACTAACCATAATAGGTTTTAAAAAAACCCCAACTAATCTGATTTGGAAAAGAACACCGTCAAATAGGAAATGATCACAAAAGACTATGAGAAATACAGACGTATTATAGCTGTTATTAACTATTAACCTAAGTGTTACACTTTAAGGTACTATGTCAAAGAAAACCAGTAGTGTGGTTTAACATTTATAAGCATAATACATATATTGGGGATAAATGTACACATACAACCAAAAAAGTGTGCCTCCTGGTACTACAGCGAGAGAGTGCCAGCAGACACCGGAAGCCAGTTAGGAAGCCACAGTTCAGGTAAGAGATTAGAAGGTTGCAGTGGATGTAGTAAGGAATGGAGACACGTTTTAGAGATGTTAAAGAATATGGATCAACAGGAGTTGGTAATTAATTAGATATGGGGGTAAAAGTTTGTGCTGACTGAAACAGCAAACACTGGAGGAGGAACAGATTTTTGGAGGAAAGATGGTGAATTGTTATAGACATATCAGGCTTGTAAGAAAACTGAGAGGGAGAGAATAATTCTACTCCTAATGGCAACCCACTCCAGTACTCTTGCCTGGAAAATCCCATGGACAGAGGGAGCCTGGTGGGCTGCCGTCTATGGGGTCGCACTGAGTCGGACACGACTGAAGCGACTTAGCAGCAGCAAGCATATACTCAATAAAATGTTATATACGTGTAACAAAAGACACATACACAATCTTTATGACAGCATTGGCTGTAACTGCTAAAAAGCGGGCATCCCACACAGCAAAATAGGTAAAATGCAGTATATTCATGCACTGGGTCACTGACAATTACTGCTATATGCAACAACATGAATTTATCTCACCAACATGAAGTGAGCAAAAGAAACTAATCATAATTCTATGTATATAAGTTAAAAAACAGGCATAATCGCTAGTGTTCAGTCAGAATAGTATTTACTTCGCGGGAAAGAGGGAGGAGAAATAGTGATTGAAAGGGGATATCCAGGAAGCTCTGTGGAGCTGCTAACGCTCTATTTCTTGACAAGGTTCAGAGTGACATCAACGTGTTTGCTACAGTTATTCATCAAGCTGCAGACTTTTGACTGTACATTTCCCCGTGTGTTATAGCAAATGAATACTATATAACTCCACTTATATGAGGTTTCTAGAGCAGTCAAATTCATAGAGACAGAAAGTAGAAGGATGGGTTCCAGGGGCCAGGGAGAGAAGGAAATTCTAGTTGTTTAATGGGTATGCAGTTTCAGTTTTTCAAGATGAAAACAGTTCTGGAGACTGGTTGCACAATAACGCGCATCTATGCAACACTACTAAAATATCCCACACGTAAGTTGGTTAAGATGGTAGACTTTATGTTATGTGTATTTTACCATACTTGTAAGAGACTTCCCTGGTGGTACAGTGGATAAGAATCCTCCTGCCAAAGCAGGGACATGGGTTTGATCCCTGGGCTGGAAAGATTCCACATGCCACAGACCAAGCAAACCCATGCACCACAGTTACTGAGCCTGAGCCGCAACTAATGAGTCTGTGAGTCACAACTATCAGAGCCCGTGAGTCTAGGGCCTGTGCGCCGCACCAAGAGAAACCACTGCAGAAAGAACCCCAACCACCGCAGCAGATCAGTCTCCGCTTACTGCAACCAGAGAAAGCCCGAGTGTGGCAACAAAGACTCAGAGAAACCAAAAGAAATTAAACCAACCAACCCTTCAACAGTTTTCTATTCCTCTTGGGATAAAGTAAAAAATTGCAACACAGCCTAAAAAGTACTGACCCACATTTTCATCTCTGCTATATACCATTCTCCCCCTTACTCTCTAAACTCAAGCATTCCAAGGTTGCTGTCGTTTTTTTAAATATCACTTTCAGTTTTCATATATGTTCCTAGCCTGAACTGGTCTTCCATTCCATGTCCCTCTTTGTTTAATATCTGCTCATGCTTTATCCTCAGCTTAAACATCATTTCTTCAGAGAAGTATTCCCTGACCAACCTAGACTGGGTTGATCTTCTCATTTATGCTCTCTCAGCATCTTGATCCTTTCCCCAAGAATTATTATTAAATAATTCTTGTGTTATTATTTAATGTCTGTTTTCACCACGACACAATACACAGGGGCTGACTTACCTTGCTGCTTGCACCAGACAGAATGCAGGAACTTCTTGTTCTGCCTGCTATATACTTCCTGTTGTTCAGTCGCTAAGTCATGTCTGACTCTTTATGACCCCATGCACTGCAGCATGCCAGGCTTCTCTGTAAATCACTATCTCCTACTCATGTCCACTGAGTCAGTAATGCCATCCAGACATCTCATCCTCTGTTGCCCCGCTTCTCCTCTTGCCCCCCTCTCATCAGGTGGGTGAAGTATTGGTGCTTCCCCATCAGTCCTTCCAATGAATATTCAGGACTGTTTTCCTTTAGGATTGACTGGCTTGATCTCCTTGCAGTCCAAGGGACTCTCAAGAGTCTTCTCCAACACCACAGTTGAAAGCATCAATTCTTCAGCACTCAGCCTTCTTTATGGTCCAACTCTCACATCCATACATGACCACTAGAAAAACCATAGCTTTGACTAGATGGATCTCTGTTGGCAAAGTGATGTCTCTGCTTTGTAATACACTGTCTAGATTTGTCATAGGTATTTTTCCAAGGAGCAAGTATCTTTTAATTTTGTAACTGTAGTCACCATTCGCAATGATTTTGGAGCCCAAGAAAATGAAATATGACACTTTCTCCACATTTCGCCCATCTATTTGCCATGAAGTGACAGGACTGGATGCCATGATCTTAGTTTTTTGAATGTTGAGTTTTAAGCCAGTTTTTCATTGTCCTCTTTCACTTTAATCAAGAGGCTCTTTAGTTCCTCTTCACTTTCTGCCATCAAAGTGGTATCATCTGCATATCTGAGGTTATTGATATTTCTCCTGGCAATCTTGATTCTGGGATTTCGTATGATGTACTCTGCATATAAGTTAAATAAAGCAGGGTGACAATATACAGCCTTGATGTACTCCTTTCCCAATTCTGAATCGGTTTGTTTCATGTCTGGTTCTAACTGTTGTTTCTTCTCCTGCATACAGGTTTCTCTGGAGGCAGGTAAGGTGGTCTGGTATTCCCATTTCCTTGAGAATTTTCCAGTTTGTTGTGACCCACACAGTCAAAGGCTTTAGCTTAGTCAGTGAAGCACATTTCTTTTTTTTTTGAATTGCCTTGTTTTTTCTGATCTAGCATTCGTTGGCATTTGATGTCTGGTTCCTCTGCCTTTTCTAAACCCAGCTTGTACATCTGGAAGGTCACATACTGCTCACATACTGCTGATTTCTAGCTTGAAGGATTTTGAGCATAATTTGCTGGTATGTGAAATGAGTGCATGAAGCTGACATAGGATGAGGCCCAGGAGCTGAGGGCACCCCAGCTTCACCACTGCAGTGGCCACCCTGGAGCCGCTGTCTGTCACGGAGCCTGTCTGCCAACCAGGGGCCAAGGGTACCCCAAGCTTTCCGCTGCTGTGGTCACCCTGGGGCCAATCTGCCACCACCCCTGGCTCCACACATGTAACTGGGGGCACTGGTCACTGCCCAACTCCCACCTCCGTCTCTGGGCTCATCTTTCTGAAGCTGCTTCCCAAGCCAGCAATGCCTCTTCGGGCAGCCACAACCATGTCATCCCGTGGTGGTCATCTCTGCTCCAGAAACATGTGCTCCTCCTCGCATCGCCGCGCGCCAGGGCCCTGGCCGCAGCCCGCAGTCCCAACCACTGGCTGCGGCGTCCAGTGGCCTAGCCCCGCAGAGACTCCGCTCCAGCCGCCCCTCAGCAGTGGGCATCCTGCGCCAGCAGCACCATGGCCGCTGCTGAGGTATTTGAAGCCCGGTATATACTAGGTGTTTAATAATTATTTGCTGAATGAGTATTTGAAGCAGCTATCCCACATGAGTTTGGGATTTCTGATCCAGATGAACTACAGTCTGGTGACAACATTCAAAAAAGAAACTGCATCACTGAAGGAACTTTGAGGAATCATAGAAGAAAGGTATCAGAAAACTAACCTGTGTAAATAGCATTTCATTGTTTATAAACTGATAAACAAGGGCTGTGGAAGTTATGAGTTCCTTAGGGTCCTATTAATCCTTAGCAAATGTCAGAAATAATTACTAAAGGAATAACGTGTAGACACTTAAATCATGGGATTCCTACACAGGTTCACTATGTGCAGAAGGATGAGTAATGCTCTCCATCCCGAGATGTCTTCATCTTGATCCCTGGGACCTGTGAATACGTTAGGTTACATGACAAGAGGGAATTAAGGTTGGTAATTAGCTGACCTTAAAATAAAGAGATTACCTTGGATTATGTGGGTGAAAGTGATTATCGCTCAGTCATTACCAACTTTTTGCCACCCTATGGACTGTAGCCCACCAGGCTCCTCTGCCCAAGGACTTCTCCAGGCTGGAATACTGGAGTGGGTTGCCATTCCCTTCTCCAGGGTAACTTTCCCACCCAGGAATCGAACCCAGGTCTCCTGCATTACAGGCAGATCCTTTACTGTCTGAGCCACCATGGAAGCCCACATGTAAGATTACATGTGGGTGGGTCCAACGTGATCACAGGGTCTTAAGTGTAGAAGAGAGGTAGAAGATGAGAGTCACAGAAAGCTCTGAAAAAAGCTCACTACTGACTCTGAAGAGGAAGGGGCCATGAGCTAATGAATGCAGGCAGTCTCTGCTAAGTCACTTCAGTCGTGTCCGACTCTGTGCGACCCCATAGACGGCAGCCCACCAAGCTCCCCCGTCCCTGGGACTCTCCAGGCAAGAACACTGGAGTGGGTTGCCATTTCCTTCTCCAATGCATGAAAATGAAAAGTGAAAGTGAAGTCGCTCAGTTGTGTCCAACTCTTAGCGACCCGATGGACTGTAGCCTACCAGGCTCCTCTGCCCATGGGATTTTCCAGGCAAGAGTATTGGAGTGGGGTGCCATTGCCCTCTCCGAGGCAGTCTCTAGAAGCTAGAAAAAAACAAGGAAATGGATTCTCCGTCAGACCTTCCATAAGGAATGCAGTTTTGCCCAACACCTTGATTTTAGCCCAGTGAGACCCATTTAGGACTTCTTACTCCCAGAACTGTAAGGTAATAAATCTATGTTCTTTTATGTCACCTGGTTTGAGATAACTGATCACAGGGGCAACAAGAAAATAACATACTATGGTTAAGCCATAAAGACTTCTTCTCCTTCCCAGCAAATCAGGAACAAAGTAAATACAATATATATATATTTTTTTAATCAAAGAACTTGATTGGCTTTTACGACATAAGACAAAGAAATATGTACAATACTAAATGCAAAGTCAGTAAAATAAATTAGTAAACTATGAAATGCCCACTCCACTCCCCAGAAGTGTTGAGTAATGGAGTAAGGTCAACCATCTTAGAAGGTTTTTAGGAACACACTACAAGGGTCTGTTCATTCACACTCTTTGATATTTGATGCTTTTATCAATAACCTACATCAGTATTCTTAACTTTGGGTCTATGGACCACACTTGAGGCTTCAAGAGGCATCTGAACATCCTAATTCTTACTGAAAACTCGGTGTATATATACATAAATAAGTACTTTTCATCAGAAAGGTCCACAGCTTTCATTAAAGTCTTGAATCCACAACCACAGAAGGTTAAGAACCACTTATGTGAAGATACAGAAAGTATGCTCATCACATTCATGGCTGACACACAGCTGCTACGAAGAGTAAAGATCAGGATTCAAAAAGTATCATGAAAGGCTGATGACCAGCCTAAATCCAGAAAAGATAAAATCACTCGATTTAGGGCGACCTCATGAAAAAGTCCTAGAAAGTCTAATCAGCAGTAATCTCAGTATGAGTCAGTGGTTAAGGCTACCAAAATAACCTTATATGACTCTAGGCATGTGTTCAGAATGATGAGGAAGAAAGTTGTCCTCTCTTCTGTACTGGTGAAACCAAACTGCAGTGCTGTCCAATTTTGCTTTCTCTTTGCATTAATTTCTTCTGGCTGCCATATCAAATGACTACAAACCTTGTGGCTTACGTCAGTTCAGTTCAGTCGCTTAGATGCGTCCAACTCTTTGCAACCCCGTGGACTGCAGCACACCAGGCCTCCCTGTCCATCACCAACTCCAAGAATTTACTCAAACTCATGTCCATTGAGTCGGTGATGCCATCCAACCATCTCATCCTCTGTCATTCCCTTCTCCTCCTGCCTTCAATCTTTCCCAGCATCAGGGGCTTTTCACATGAATCAGTTCTTCACATGAGGTGGCCAAAGTATTGGAGTTTCAGCTTCTGCATCAGTCCTTGCAATGAATATTCAGGACTGATTTCCTTTACAATGGACTGGTTGGATCTCCTTGCAGTCCAAGGGACTCTCAAAGGTCTTCTCCAACACCACAGTTCAAAAGCATCAATTCTTTGGCACTCAGCTTTCTTTATAGTCCAACTCTCACATCCATACATGACTACTGGAAAAATCATAGCTTTGACTATACAGACCTTTGTTGGCAAAGTAATGTCTCTGCTTTTTAATATGTTATCTATGTTGGTCATAACTTTTTTCCCAAGGAGTAAGTGTCTTTTAATTTCATGGCTGCAGTAACCGTCTGCAGTGATTTTGGAGCCCCCCAAAATAAAGTCTGTCACTGTTTCCACATCTACTTGCCATGAAGTGATGGGACCAGATGCCATGATCTTCGTTTTCTGAATGTTGAGTTTTAAGCCAACTTTTTCACTCTCCTCTTTTATTTTCATCAAGAGGCTCTTTAGTTCTTTGCTTTCTGCCATAAGGGTGGTATTATCTGCACATCTGAGGTTATTGATATTTCTCCTGGCAATCTTGATTCCAGCTTGTGCTTCATCCAGCCTGACATTTCTCATGATGTACTCTGCATAAAAGTTAAATAAGCAGGGTGACAATATACAGCCTGACGCACTCCTTTCCCTATTTGGAACCAGTGTGTTGTTCCATGTTCAGCTGTAACTGTTGCTTCTTGACCTGCATACAGATTTCTCAAGAGGCAGGTTAGGTGGTCTGGTATTCCCACCTCTTTCAGAATTCTCCAGAGTTTGTTTTGATCCACACAGTCAAAGGCTTTGGCATAGTCAATAAAACAGAAATAGATGTTTTTCTGGAACTCTCTTGCTTTTTCAATGATCTAACAGATGTTGGCAGTTTGATCTCTGGTTCCTTTGCCTTTTCAAAATCCAGCTTGAACATCTGGAAGTTCATGGTTCATGTACTGCTGAAGCCTGGCTTGGAGAATTTTGAGCATTACTTTACTAGCATGTGAAATGAGTGCAACTGTGCAGTAGTTTGAGCATTCTTTGGCATTGCCTTTCTTTGGGATTGGAATGAAAACTGACCTTTTCCAGTCCTGTGGCCACTGCTGAGTTTTCCAAGTTTGCTGGCATATTGAGTGCAGCACTTTCACAGCATCATCTTTCAGGATTTGAAATAGCTCAACTGGAGTTCTATCACCTCCACTAACTTTGTTCATAATGATGCTTTCTAAGGCCCACTTGACTTTGCATTCCAGGATGTCTGGCTCTAGGTGAGTGATCACACCATCATGATTATCTGGGTTGTGAAGATCTTTTTTGTACAGTTCTTCTGTGTATTCTTGCCACCTCTTCTTAATATCTTTTTCTGTTAGGTGCATATCATTTCTGTCCTTTTTTGAGCCCATGTTTTCATGAAATGTTCCCCTGGTATCTCTAATTTTCTTGAAAAGATCTTTAGTCTTTCCCATTCTATATTTTTCCTCTATTTCTCTGCACTGATCACTGAGGAGGGCTTTCTTATCTCTCCTTGCTATTCTTTGGAACTCTGCATTCAAATGGGTGTATCTTTCCTTTTCTTCTTTGCTTTTCACTTCTCTTCTTTTCTCAGCTATTTGTAACGCCTCCTCAGACAGCCATTTTGCTTTTTTGCAGTTCTTTTTCTTGAGGATGGTCATGATCCCTGTCTCTTGTACAATGTCACGAACCTCCATCCATAGTTCTTCAGTCACTCTATCAGATCTAATTCTTTGAATCTATTTCTCACTTCCACTCTATAATCATAAGGGATTTGATTTAGGTCATACCTGAATGGTCTAGTGGTTTCCCCTACTTTCTTCAACTTAAGTCTGAACTTGGCAATAAAGAGTTCATGATCTGAGCCACAGTCAGCTCCTGGTCTTGTTTTTGCTGACTGTATAGAGCTTCTCCATCTTCGGCTGCAAAGAATATAATCAGTCTCATTTCGGTATTGACCATCTGTCCATGTGTGGCTTAAAACAACATAAATGTATTTCCTCCTAATTCAGGAGGGCAGAAGTCAAGATCAAGGTGTCGGTACAGTTGGCTCCTTCTGGAGACTCCAAGGGAAAAACAGTCCTATGCTTCTCTCCTAGCCTCCAGTGGTTGCCAGCAATCCTTGGCACTCCCTAGCTGTGGCAGCATAACTCCTATTTCAACTTCTATCTTCCCATGGCCTTTATCTTTGTGTGTTTCTCTGTATTCTCTCTTCTCCTTATAAGTCACTGGATTTAGGGTCCACCATAAACTAGTATCGGAGAAGGCAATGGCACCCCACTCCAGTACTCTTGCCTGGAGAATCCCAGGGATGGGGGAGCCTGGTGGGCTGCCGTCTATGGAGTTGCACAGATTCGGACACGACTGAATTGACTTAGCAGTAGCAGCAGCTGCAGTAGCAGCAGCAGTAAACTAGTATGATCTTATCTTGATCCTTAACTACTTACATCTGCAAAGATCTTATTTGCAAATAAGATCACATTCTGAAGTGCCAGGTGGACATGAATTTTTGTGGGACTTTACTGAACTCACTGTATCCTTTAAGTGGAATGCCACATTCTGTGGTTTAAAATACTATATTCTTAAGAACAGAAATAAGAACATGAAGTCTAAGCGTTAGAGGACTTGAATCAGACGAGGAAATTAACTGTCTACAAATTTTGAACCAATTTTTCTTCTGCAGATGAAAAAAAGACTTTCTAACATTCTGGTTTCCAGAGATGAATGTGGTAGATTTCCATCACTCATTTGTTCAAGTGTGAGCTGTAAAACCACTGGACAGGAATGCTGAGGCCTCAGATGAGTGGCTAGACTTGATGATTACAGATGACCATTAAGTTCTTAGATTCTACAATTCCTTCCCCATGTCTCCATCTCCATGGCCCTTTTAACTGGCCATTATACAGAATCAAGGAGAAGGCAATGGCAACCCATGCCAGTAGTCTTGCCTGGAAAATCCCATGGACCAAGCAGCCTGGTAGGGTGTAGTCCATGGGGTCACGAAGAGTAGGACACAACTGAGCGATTTCACTTTCATGCATTGGAGAAGGAAATGGGAACCCACTCCAGTGTTCTTGCCTGGAGAATCCCAGGGACAGAGGAGCCTGGTGGGCTGCCGTCTATGGGGTCACACAGAGTCGGACACGACTGAAGCGACTTAGCAGCAGCAGCATACAAAATCAAAGAATCATAAAGCTCTATTAATACAGCAAACACCATGTGAAGAGCAAGAGGTAGAGGTGAGTGGGATACCAGCAAGAAGGCACACATTGTAAAGAAAACATAGAGGCCCTAGGAATGAGAGTATCAAAATACAGGTAGCTTCAGCATGGTGAGCAAGGGAGAGATGAATGGCCTGAGGGAGGGAAAGGCTGGGACCAGACCAATCAGGAGGTGCCTTGTATACTACAGTAAGGAGTTCAGATTTCCAGTCTAAGGATTAGAAGAAGCCACTGAGGGGTAATTTAAGCAAGCAGTGACAAGACTGGGTGAAGTTTCAAGATCACTGTGGCTACTGGGGAGAAACGACTGACAGAAGTTAAGAAGCAGGAAGACCAGAGAGATGGCAACTGTCTGTACTAAGATGACAGGAGTGAAAATGGCAAACAACAGATAAATATGATACACACTGACAGTAAAATGTGAAGGGTAAATCAGAAGTGGAATGTGAGAAAAAGAAGCTAGGATGACTCTTAAATTTGTTTAAATAACAAGAGTGGACCGCGATGTCATTTGCTGAGATGGGGAAGACTAGAAAACAGGTATTAGTCACTCAGTTGTGTCCAACTCTTTGCAACCCCATGGACTGCAGCCCACTAGGCTCCTCTGTCCATGGAATTCTCCAGGCAAGAATACTAGAGTGGGTAGTCAGTCCCTTCTCCAGGGGATCTTTCCAACCCAGGGATTGAACCTGGGTCTCCTGCATTGCAGGCAGATTCTTCGCCATTTGAGCCACCAGGGAAGCCCTGAAAACAGTGGTAGTAGACAGAATATATATACATACATATATATATATATGTATACACACATACACATCAAAAGCTCCATTTATCAATCTGGAGATGTTCTTGGGAAATTTAAGTTAAAAATACCAAGTAGGCAGTTGAATATATGAATCCAGAGCTCAGAGAAGACTAGGCTAAAAGTAAAGACATAGGAAGAAGTGACAGGAGAAATGGAAAGAGGAAAAGCTTACTGTAAACCAAAATGTCAAAAAAGGAAGAAACAATTATTGGAGGACACATCTTGCTAATGGACCTGCAAAATGAATCAAGAGAGAGCACAGATGCTCAGAGACATGTTTTACAACTATGGCGGCTCAATGTTTAGATGCTGAGTGTTGTTCCAGGGGAAGGAGCTTTGGGGAGGCTGCTCTCACTGTTCCCAGTGCGGCCGCCTCTACAATGGCTCTCGCCTTGCTACAAAACAAACACTGAATGCTATTTTTGATTCTGGCCTTTTTTCTGCTAAAAGCAAAAATCCTCTTGAGGTTTCGTTTGGTTATCAAAAATAGGTACTAATGTAGGTCTTTCATAAAAGCAAAATGGCATAAAATGAACTTTCGAAAAGTGGAGATTACCCATAGTTAAGTCTTCATGCTTTAAATACAGACTGATTTTAAATAGGGAAAACCAAAATAAAATAAAAGCATTAATATCATCATAATAAAAATATCATAGAAAAGTCCTGTCCCTTTCTAGGATTCATTAACTGCTCAAAATGATGCCACAATGATGCCACACATATACCCTGAGAAAACCATAACTGAAAAAAGACACATGTACCCCAGTGTTCATTGCAGCAGGACATGGAAGCAACCCAGATGTCCACTGACAGATGAATGGATAAAGTTGTGGTACATATATACAATGGAATATTACTCAGCAATAAAAAGGAACATATCTGAGTCAGTTCTAATGAGGTAGATGAACTAGAGCTTATGATACAGAGTAAAGTAAGTCAAAAAGAGAAGAACAAGTGTCGTATGTTAACACATATATATGGAATCTAGCAAGATGGCACTGATGAACCTATTTGCAGGGCAGCAATGGAGACTCAGACATAGAGAACAGACTTCTGGACACGGGGCAAAGGAGAGGGTGAGACAAATGGAGAGAGTAGTATGGAAGAATATCCATTACCGTATGTAAAAGAGATAGCCAGTGGGAATTTGCTGCATGACTCAGGGAGCTCAAACCCAATTAAGAGCGGGATGGGGTGGGAGGTGGGAGGGAGGTTCAACAGGGAGGGGACATGTGTATACCTATGGCTGATTCATGCTGATGTATGGCAGACACCAACACAATACTGTAAAGCAATTATCCTTCAATTAAAAATAAACAAATAAAAACGATGCCACATTTTAGCTTGATTCCTGTTAAGACAAGAATACTTGGTCTTAACTCTTTTCTTATTGGGGAAAAACATGCACTTTTCAGCATATTTCTAGTCATCTCTCAGTTTTCTACTCATTCTAACCATGGTTTGGAATTAACTCAATTTTTCTTGAAGCTAGGGAATAAACTTTACAAAAAAGAAAATCAACTTTAGACACTTACTTGTTCCTTTTAGAGAGTATGACTTTCCCTCTGTGAAGAAGGTTTTGTATTAAAAATAACTTCAAAAAAATGAGAAAAAAGAAAATGAGAAATGTTACCCATGACCCAACAGATACAACACAGCCATTTTTATTTTTGCATATTACTTTGAGTCCCTGTCCACTGTTAAGATATTACTTTTGTAGGATATACCTAACTTTCACATGATCCCCTTTAATGGCTGTGTAACATTCCACGAAGTAGATCCTTCATAATTTACTAAACTCACTTTAGAAGTGGTACAAGACATGCTGGAAGTATGAGCTCTGTAGTCAGACAGACCTACATCAAATCCAAACTCTGCTGAATCACCACAGGATTCAGCTGGTGGATTACCTCACTCAACTTAATTTGTCCATCACTAATTACCAGTACCACCCTCCTATGTTCCAGGCTCAACATTGAGCACTGAGTATACAAAAGTGGACACCAGGATCTCTGCCTTCAGAAGCAAATAAGATAGATACACAATTTCCAACCATATTAAGTGCTATAAAGAAAAAATAAAAAACACTAAGAGACTGGAGTGCCTTGAATTCCCATCCACAGAATGAGGATATTGTACCACCTAGAGCTGTTATAAGAATTCAATGATACTCCATGTACAATACTTGGCACCATTCTTGGCAGAGAGTATGTACCCAGTATATGTTAACTATATCACTGTTTGGGATAAAGAGAGATCACCAAAGCAGGAAATATCATCCTCTCAGTACACACTTTCTTCTTTTCTCTATCAATATAAATCTTACACTTTTTCAGGTTTGAGTTTACTGCTAGAAGTTTGATGTGGGTCTACTTTTTAAAAATTTATTTACTTTATTGAAGGATAATTGCTTTACAGAATTTTGCTATTTTCTGTCAAACTTCAACATGAATCAGCCATAGGTATACATATACCCCCTTCCTTTTGAACCTCTCTCCCCATCCCACCCCCTATGTTGATACAGAGCCCTTGAGTTTCCTGAGCCATATATCAAATTCCTGTTGGCTACCTATTTTACATATAGTAAAGTAAGTTTCCAACTCAATGGACATGGGTTTGGGTGGACTCCAGGAGTTGGTGATGGACAGGGAGGCCTGGCGTGCTGTGGTTCGTGGGGTCTCAAACAGTCGGACACGACTGAGCGACTGAACTGAACTGAACTCACTTAAGTTTCCATGTTACTCTCTCCATACATCTCACCCTCTTCTCCCCTCTCCCTCTATCCATAAGTCTATTCTCCATGTCTGTTTCTCCATTGCTGTCCTGTAAATATCTTTAGTACCACTTTCTAGATTCCATATATATGTGTTAGAATATGGTATTTATCTTTCTCTTTCTCACTTCACTCTGTATAATAGATTCTAGGTTCATCCACCTCCTTAGAACTGACTCAAAGGCGTTCTTTTTTACGGCTGAGTAATATTCCATTGTGTATATGTACCACAACTTCTTTATCCATTCATCTGTCAATGGACATCTAGATTGCTTCCATGTTCTACTATTGTAAACAGTGCTACAATGAACAATGGGATACATGTGTCTTTTTCAATTTTGGTTTCCTCAGGGTATATGCCTAGGAGTGGGATTGCTGGGTCATATGGTGATTTTATTCCTAGTTTTTTAAGGAATCTCCATACTGTCTTCCATAGTGGTTGTATCAATTTACATTCCCACCAACAGTGCAAGAGGGCTCCCTTTTCTCCACACCCTCGCCAGCATTTATTATTTATAGACTTTTTGATGTTGGCCATTCTGACCAGTGTGAGGTGATATCTCATTGCAGTTTTGATTTGCATTTCTCTAATAATGAGCGCTGTTGAGCATCTTCTCATGTGTTTGCTAGCCATCTGTATGTCTTCTTTGGAGAAATGTCTGTTTAGGCCTTTTCCCCACTTTTTGATTGGGTTGTTTGTTTTCCTGGTATTGAGTTGTATGAGCTGCTTGTATATTTTGGGAATGAATCCTTTGTCAGTTGTTTCATTTGCTATTATTTTCTCCCATTCTGAGGATTGTCTTTTCACCTTGCTCATAGTTTGATGTGGGTCTATTTTTAGATCCGTTTCTCTCCTCGTCATGTTCAAGTTTCCTTTTACCTTCATGAACAAACTGAGTATAATAGCTCTTTCAACACTTTTATTTGCAATTCCATCATTTGTCCCACTTCTGGGACTGTTTCTGCTGACTTTTCTGTCTGGTTATGGGTCATATTTTCTCTACTTGGCTTGTCTGCTCATTTTTTATTGGATGCTGGTATTGGATTTCATGTTTTGGGGAGCTGGACTTTGTTGTAATCCCTTCAGATATTGTTAGGGTTTGTTCACGATTAGGTACTTCAAATAAATCTCATCCTTTTAAGGTTTGCCTCTAAGATTTCGTAGGTGGGTCCAGAACAGGCTTTTCTCCAGGGCCTTACTCCATGCCTCATCCATTAGGTCTTTCTACTTTGATTAGTGAGAATATGAACTATTCCCAGCCTTGTGTGAACTCCAAGAATTCTTCCACCTGCTAATTTCTGATACGTCTCCATAAAACGAGCAGAACAGTACTTGATCAAAGGCTTGAGTGAACGAACCCCTTGCAGCTCCCTCCTCTCCTGTAACCTGACCTCCTCACGCATTCAAGCCTACTCAAGCTGCCTTCACCTCTCTCAGCTCTGAACTCTGTCTCATCAACTCAGGAAGACCACTAGATTCTTTCTGGGTTCCCCTTCCCTGAGCTTCAGTTTAGAAACTCTCCAGGTGGTAAGCTGAGGCAGTGACAGAACTCTGTTGTTTATTTCCTTCCTCTCAGGGATCATTGTCCTGTGCTGTTTTCTGACCTATTTCTAAAACTGCTGTCTCATAACTGTCAGGTTTTCCAGTCACTTGAGGTGGCAAGGTAAGCCTAGTGTTCCATTATGGCTAGAGGAAGAACTAATCAAGTTTAATTTCAACTTCCTCATTTTCAATGAAACCTCTCTAGACTACAAGTCCAAATAATTTTTCATTTCTCTGATCTTTGTACCATTTACTGATCTAGCATAGTAACAGAGGCCCTACAGTATACTTTGTCTATCAACACCCCACCATCCCCATCCCATCATACAGATTCCAGCAACACCTGCCATTAGTTTCACTACCAGACCAAGCACCACAGGGTTAAATGCAACCACATATTACAGTGGCTCGCTAGTGCCAGGCACAGTTTGAGGTATTTGGTTAAAACAAAGAAGACGCTGTCCAAGACGCTGTTCCAAGAGCTCACAGTCTGGGACAACTTAGGAATCAACTTCTCACCCATAAATCCATAACACAGTTTTAATGGGAAAAACTAAGGTATAAATGAAACTTTAGAACATGGATTGTGGCTTGTCAAAAGTTTTCTTAAAGGGCTAGGGAACAAGCAGTTTAGACTTGGAAGTCATACAGGCTCCTGTAATAACTGCTCACCTCTGTCAGTATACCACAGAGCCACAGACACGTGAATGAATGGACAGGGCTGTATTCCAACAAACTCTGTTTACAATAACATGCAGCCGGTGCCCTTGCTGGTGTCTGCAGACAGCCTGCACCATCCACAGTGGCATGTCCTATTTGTGCCATCCCGACAAGTTCTCTTAGGCAGCAATTGCATACCATATCTTCCACACACACACACCACAGAACTTGCATAATGCAAGCTCAGAGGAGTTTATTAAGGACTTTTTAATTTATTTCATTTGGCATTTGAAGGGATCCCTTTATTTTGTTCAAAACTGCTTCCAACAGTAAAAAAAGCTACACTTACTATGACTTATGGAAAAGAAATCAATGTTTAGTGCATAAAATACTCTAAGGATGATAAAACAAACAAATGATGATCCTGAAAACTTAATTCATTTTGTAAATAAGTCAAGGTTGCTATTTACTTAAAAGAACCAACTCTGAGGATTGGTTCGTTTAGGTACTTCGAATAAATCTCATCCTTTTAAGGTTTGCCTCTAAGATTTGGTAGGTGGAAATGCACCCCAGAGGTGTGGACATGGTCCAAAACACTACCAGACTTCTTTGAGAATTATCTAAAGAGAGAATTCACAAGCACATTAAAAGACTGCCTCAAAAATAATTTTCAATTATCAAAATTAAAATCCACTCAGAAAAGACAGACATTTGATAAACTGTATGTATTTTCCAAATGGTTCTATCAAAAAGATAACCTCACAAAACAAATTCTGAAAGTGTTTAAATTTTTCATTGTTGCAAAATATGCATGTATACATAGAAACACATACACGCCCATGTGACTGGCATTAAAAGAACAGTATCCTTAATGGGTATATCTGGCACTTTGTTTAACAAGGTTCGTCTTACTATTTTACAGTTACACCTTGTTCAAGATGGAGGGATCTTACAAGCCATCTAATCTAATGCTCCTTCAAATGAAGGATTTCCCTTTTATAATATTCAAAACAATGCTTTGTAGTTTGTTCATCTCTTAAAACTCATATTCAGAAACGAACATGCGCTAAAAGTGTGCCTGGCCTGTAATGAAGTGGGACCTGTGTTACCAGGATACGATGCTCAAATGCATGCAAGATTAGAATGGGCTGGTCAATGAGTGAACAGAGGCTTTGTCCTATAAAATGCAGCTTGAAGCCTTATTTCCCCTCAACTCCTTTCACTGCAGCTAATTTTTTTTATCCAAATTCAAGACTATACAATAATTTCTATTAACTTTTCTCTTAGTTTCAGCCCACCATTCCATACATTGAGATCCTGAGGATCCTGCCGTCCAATATTTCAGTTAAATATGTCACGTCTTTATCAAATCACTGGCACAACAAAGACCTTCACAATGTGAGGAACAGCAAGATGAAAACTCTGAGGCAGAAAGTACAGACAACACTTTGCTATAAAGAGAAACAGAAAGATGGAACGGAGGAAGGATGTATATATTTGGTGTGGTGGTTTAAAAATATATACTCAAATTTTATATGCTAATGAATCATCCAAAAAGCAAAGGAAAAGTACAAAATGTAAAAATATTTTCTAAATTGTTAAAATTTAATACAAATACAATTTATCATATATTGCTTGGTTATCTATTTTAGGTCAAAATTTGGTTTTTAGAGGCTCCAGCTCCTTCCGAATTCTCTTTCCTTTCAGGGTCTCTGATTCCAGGATAACACCTACTTTTCTTCTGAATATTTTTGAAATCTCTATATCCAGTAGCCCCTGCCTTTTCATGGCCCTTTTCATCTAAGATCTTGTTTCCACATTGATTGCCTTCACTCTAAAATCAGAATTTTGAAAACCAAGTTTAGGTTTAATGGATTCATCCAACAAAATCACATATATAAAACATAAGAATCTAAGGTTTTTTTTTTTTAATGTTATGGCATCCCTTTAGTCAACTAGATGACCAAAAAATTTTATTACTTGGTAAAATTGTTCTCCAAGGCTTAAACATCCAATTCTGAAAATTTCTATGCAAAATGACTATTACCAAATTCTTCCCACCAGCATATTTGCATACAAAATGACATCATCAACAACAGAGCCTCTCCCCCAACCCCCACCTCCAGGCTCAAACAAAAAGTCAGTGTGCACACACACAAAGCACATCTACAACGTCTGTTCCACAGTAAATGCTAGCTAGATTTTACATTTGTTTCTACATCTAAGCTCACCCTTTGAGTAAGTAACAAGAAGGCAACCATGAACAACAACCAGTATCTGTGAATAAATATAAGGCATGTTCCTACAAAAGTTCACTTCAAAAAATAAATTCTTTACAGTTAAAATATGAAATTTGTTATCACCAAATAAATCTCCATTTAAAATGGACTCTAATGATAAAGAATGTATTTTCAAAGTACAACACTTGTTTATGAAATATTTTATAAAGTTTAACATTTTTCAAAATGTACTTCTAAAATACCAAAGCATTTAGGAAGAAATTGACAAATTGCTCTTTAAAGATATAGGACAAATAAATCTTGTCCAGTAATTCATACATGCCTAATTTACAGAAATAATGACTCATTGGAAAAGACTCTGATGCTGGGAGGGATTGGGGGCAGGAGGAAAAGGGGATGACAGAGGATGAGATGGCTGGATGGCATCACCGACTCGATGGACATGAGTTTGAGTGAGCTGCAGGAGTTGGTGATGGACAGGGAGGCCTGGCGTGCTGCAATTCATGGGGTTGCGAAGAGTCGGACATGACTGAACTGAACTGAACTGAATGCAAAATAATTAGAAAGGTTTTTACTTTCACAACCAAGTAAAAGAATTAAAACGAGTTATCATGTTAAGCTCTAGGAAAACTACTTTTGTCTTTATATTCACCAAACACTTGTCCTCAAAATTTTTATTAACTTCCCGTCTATTGACCACAGCTGGTTCTTTTTTTGCCAGTAATTCTGTTTCATAACAATTTTTTTTGTAATTTGAACATCACTTTGTTTAGTGTCAACACTCAGTAAATCTTCAATAAACACATTAAGAATTCTCTTCAACTTAAAATTACAAGCACACAAGAGTCAGAATATATTATTTTTCCTAAAAGCACTAAAATTTGAGACTAAATCGAGAATATCATAATGTGAAATAACCAAATATTCAAATTTTAAGCTACTTTCTTTTTTTAAATTGAGGTATGATAGACATAAGGGCTTCCCTGGTGGCTCAGATGGTAAAGAATCTGCCTGCAACGCAGGAGGCCCATGTTCCATCCCTGGCTGAGGAAGATCCCCTGGAGGAGGAAATGGCAACCCGTTCCAGTATTTTTGCCTGGGAAATCTCATTGACAGAGAAGCCTGGTGGGCTACAGTCCATGTGGTTGCAAATATCCAGGCACGACTGAGTGATTAGAGTACACTGACGTAATAGATATAAGCCATTTTCTTAAACATGAAAAATTTTAACAGATTTCTCTCACCATTCTTGTTTTTTAAAATACATTCCTAGGACTTCCCTGGCGGTCCAGGGGTTGGAACTTTACATTTCCACTGTGGGGGTGTGGGCCAGATCCCTGTTTGGGGGAACTAAAGATTCTGCACGCTAAGGATAGCGCGGCGAAGAAACAAAAACAAAGAAACAAAATATATTCCTAAATTCCTGCTGAGAAAGCACAAAAACTTCTTAGATTTCATGTTAGTCCACTGACTTAGAAATAGTTTATAGGTAAACTGACATAAAAATGCCACTAGACCGTGAGCTTCAGGAAGAAGAGAAAGAATTTGTTTTGCTTATTTCTGGGGCCCATCCCTCTTCCCTAGTACCTTGGATGGTGGCTGGGACCAGCAGGTTTTCAATTAGTATTTGCTGGATTGAAAGAACCTATGTGTGCAGATCCCTTAGTAGAAATCTAGACCCAAACTACCTGCAGGATTCCACCACCGAAGCCACGAAAAAACCTTGAGCAATCTCATGATGTGCGGATACCAAATGAGCCACTAGAGAACAGAGGAAATGAAGAGAAGATAGACACCCAGGGGAACTGACTGCAGACTCAAGTTTCCAAGACTGCTCCAATGTATTCACATTGATGCCATGTCTGAAACTTCACCAATTTATAGAGATTCATTTAGGTTAACAAATCTCCTCTTGTAAGAACGCAGGCACCATTTAAGCCTCTCAATAACCTTGTATTGTGCTGTGCTTAGTCGCTCAGTCGAGTCCAACCCTTTGCAAATTGCCAGGCTCCTCTGTCCATGGGGATTCTCCAGGCCAGAATACTGGAATGGGTTGTTATGCCCTCCTCCAGGGGATCTTCCCAATCTAGGAATTGAACCCATGTCCCCCATATTGCAGGCAGATTCTTTACCATCTAAGCCACCAGGGAAGCCCCTCAATAAACTTAAGGTATAACTATTTCACCATTCTCTTTTGCAGACAAAATAGAGGCTAAAAGGCCAAATTACTTTCCTAAACTCACACAGTACTTCGCCAGTGACATAAGGCTTATCAACAGCACAACTGAAACCTCCCCACTGACAGAGGAACAAGACCAGCCTTTACCACCCATCAGTATCCAATACCCTTCTATACAAACACCTACAACAAGTTTTCTAAAGATGAGGCCTTTGCTTGGAATGATGAGCAAGAAACAAGTAGTTTCAGAACACAAATCACTTATGAGGCAAGTATCTAAAGTGAGGATCATGGATTCGAGGTGCCTAGAGGAACCTAAAGACAAACCACAGATTTCAAAATACTGCACAGGGCCAGTTCTTGTTCCAGAACAGTTTGCCTCTCCCTCTTCCTCCCCTTCCACGTGACCCTCACAGATCTCAACCCCAGAAAACAGACTACCATTGTCAGTGCCACAGTTTGGAAACATTTTGTGTCCCAAACACAGTGACTGGCACAGAACAAGCAAGCAAATATTTACTGAATGAACCAAAGGCCAAAGTTGTTACTATGGGCAAGGCAGGACCCTAACTGCCTTTTTTTTAACAAAGTGGAGATGAGAAGTGCATACTAAGCAACCGATTATTGATGTAAAAATGAACGTTTGAAAGGAAGGTGTAAACTGAGGAAAGGCTGGTGAAAGCCCTTCCTGATTCTTCCTCCCTAGCTAGATTGCCTCAAAGAAAAAAACAGCTTAGCACGTTCGCAAACACATATCTCAGAAGTGGTGTGATGTTCTAATAGTTTATAGAGTATAAAAACAAACACCTTGTGTAGGTTGCCTAGTTTAGGTCATCTTAACATGAAAAGAAGCTTTAAAAAAAGTCCCCTCTCAGCATTCTCAGGGTGAGAGTAGGTAGAGATGGAGAAGATAGTAGACATTTTTCCAAAAAGTCTGCTGTGGGCCAAAAACAAAACCATACTCCACAGTGTGGGGAAAGTTTCTTTCAAAACACTACCAGAAATTTGTACAAATATATGCTTTATACTAAATTATTAAAGAGCAAATGATAGGAAGACGTAAGATTAAGCCAAATGGCTTCAAAGACAACTCTCAAAAATTTTACCTATTTCCCCTCTGGCAGACTCTCATGACCTGAAGACTTGGCTACAGGTTCCAATTGGTATCGGATTCGTCGTAACGTCAGATGTTCAGGCGTCAAATTACAGTAAAGCTGGTAGGGCACAATAAGAGCCAAAAGCAACACGGAAGATGCCCATTTTCCTCCTCCACTCTCCTTCCACTTGTCACATAAGAAAAATGGCACATTTTTACGGTAGAAAGGGCCTCATCCTTCTAGATTCAATACAGCGCAGTCTGTGATTTCGGGAAGGAACCTGTGCGGATTCCGAAATACAGGTTGAGACTTCATCCATCATGAACTAGTTTTGCACTCTTCCACCACCTCCTTTGTCTGAGCTGTCCCTGCAAACTCGCAGTTCAATGCCTTCCTGTAAACAAGCTAACTGAACCCAGGGGAAAAAAGCCTTTTTAAAAAGAAGAGAAGAACCCAATAACGCGTCTGGAGCCTCATTCCCAGCAGCGAACAGGCGGGGGAGGACACGACGGGAACCTCGACCCTGGGGCCGCCCGCCGAGCGGCGCATCAATCCGGGCGGGGTGGGGGCGCCGCATCCGCCGCCTCCGTGCCCAGGTTGTGGCTCCTGGGGGATGAGGACCAACCCTGCACCCCTCCGCCTTCCACGGCTCCTCTCTTCCCTGCCAGGCACTCACCTCCATGGATAGGCAGCGGCGCCAGAACCTGGCCGCGGACCTCGGCCTTGGGCGAGTCGAGTCCGTAGCGCCCGCGGTCGATGCGGAATGTAAGCGGGGCGCCGCGGCCGGGCTCCTGCACCGTCACGTTGATGAGCGCAGTGTAGTACTCCTGGCTCGCGTTGTCCGCCCGCGCCGGCCACAGGCTGCAGGTCAGCAGAGCGAACGCGGCGAGCCGGGCCGGGCCCGCCCGCGCCGCGCCGCTCATCGTCCCTCCGGCCGCCGCCGCTCGCGGACCGGGCTCCCGGGCCGGCGCCGAGAGGAGGGGCGGGCGCGGCCGGCCCTGCAGCGCGAGCGCACGCGCGCGGCCTGTGCGCGGCCGGGCACGAGCGCAGCCCTCCTCGGCGCCGCGGCCCCGCCGCTCGCCACCCTCAGAGCCGCGGCCCGCCCGCAGGGAGGCGCCCATGGGCGCTTCGGCGAGGACAGCGGGTCAGGGCTCGCGCGGTCGTCTCCTCTGGGTCCCTCCACGGCCGTGTCGGCGGGCCCACTCCATCCCCTGGCCCGGTCCCGCCGAGTGGGGGCGCCTCGTGAGGACGCACCCAGCAGGGAAGATGCACCCGAACGAAGGTCTCTGGAGCACCAACTCCTCAACGCCCGGCAGCCGCCTCAGGCGCGCGCTCCCCGCCGCCCCGCCCCCTGCCTGTGGAGTGGCATGGCGCAGGCCTGGGACTCAGCCCCACCTCCCTGCGCATGCGTGCGAGCCTCTGTCAGCTCCCGCCCGCCGGCACGAGGGCCCTGCAATCCCCATCGCTGCTTGCCGCGTACCCGGCCATGTTTGAACGGCAGGCCGGATGCGCGTCTGGCTCGGAGTCTGGGGGCTTTCCAAGGGCCTGTGGAAGAGTTTGAGATGAGGATACAAAAGAAAAATAGCTAAAACTTTAAAATTATTTTTAAAATTAAATGTCTATGGGATTTCACATTTCAGCTGGTCACCTCCAAGTCATGTAATCGGCATCTCGGGAGAGGGTGGGGAATGCTTCTGTGCAATAAGAGTACGGGGGCTCACTAGACCCGGATCTTTAAGGATATCTGGGTTATTTGGAAAGGACATCTACAGACTAGATGAAATCTCCAGAGGCACTGGACAAGACAGGCATTGTGGTGAGGCTCCCTCCTCCCTCCACCCCTTCTCCCCCAGCACACACACTACACACACACACACACACACACACACACACACACACAGATACACACCCTGTTGTCAGTCCGTGTCAGTTAAGCTATGGACTTTTCTAAAGCATAAATGAAAGAGAAAGGGGGATTCTAGCTTCAGGTGCAGCTGAATTCAGGAGTTTATATGTTGGTGGGCAGTATGCTCATCATTGCGATGAAGTGGAGAGGAAGGGAAATTCCCAGGTGGCTCAGTGATAAAGACTATGCCTGCCAGTGCAGGAGACACAGGAGATGCCAGTCGATCCCTGAGTTGGGAAGATCCTGTAGGAGACAATGGCAAGCCACTCCAGTATTCTTGCCAGGAAAAGCCCATGCACAGAGGAGCCTGGTGGTCTACACTCCGTGGGCTCACGAAGAGTCAGACACAACTGAGCACGGGAAGGATGGTATCTTCTGACTAGCCAAGCTTGGAGCTCCTGCGTCCTATGGTGGAAAGGGGATGCAGCCAGCCTTGCACAACCAAAAGTACTGAGAATCAGAGAGAGAGGCTACTTCTGAAAGGAAAGGTGAGCTGCTGTTACCAGTGAAAGGGTATAGATGCAGTTCAGGCCAACACATCAGATGTCCACTGGTGCTGCCTTATCAACATTCTTAACAAGTTCTTCCTCCAGTTCCTTCCCTTCCATCCCCACCAGGTTTGTTTGTCGAGTACATGCTCTGTCTTGAGACTGCATTTTATTTACTTGCATGCAGTAATTAACTGCAAGGAGATCAAACCAGTCAGTCCTAAAGGAAATCAACCCTGAATATTCATTGAAAGGACTGATGCTGAACCTGAAGCTCCAATACTTTGGCCACCTGATGGGAAGAACTGACTCATTGGAAAAGACCTTGATGCTGGGAAAGATTGAAGCTGAAAGGAGAAGAAGGCAGCAGAGGATGAGATGGTTAGATGGCATCACTGACTCAATGAATATGAATCTGAGCAAACTCCAGGAGACAGTGAAGGACAGGGAAGTCTGGTGTGCTTCAGTCCATAGGCTCCCAAAGAGCTTAGCAGCTGAACAACAACAACAAATTAAGTAACCAGGTCACAATCCTAGGCCCTGTATTTAAAGAGACTCTCACAGCTGGACCCCTCTCATAGGGCAAGGAGTCCTTGGACTCAAAGTACCCCTGCTCAGGCACTGAGAGCCAGGATTCCCTTTCCAAACAGCCCTGGACCACTTAGGGCCTACATGGTAGAGCTCTTCTCTAGTGAGGGTTTTCTTACTCTGCTCTTGTCTCTTAACCTGCCCTGCCCTGCCCCTGCTTGAGAAACTCATGCCCCTTACTCACTTGTCCTTACAAAGGTCTTTCAAAGTGTAAGGTACCTATGCCCCCTGGCACAAGAAATGATTATAGAGACCCAGAACCACCGTATTAAATCAGTTGGAGAGAAAGTGCATCTCTTTAAAGCTCTCTTTGGGCCCATCCTTCTAAATTTGTCAAGGAGAAAGTTGGGTCTAAAGTGCTTTTAACACTTCTCCGGCACTTCGTAATCCCTCTTTCAAACAAAGTGGGATTAGGTCTTTGCACACAACCATAGCAGGAACCAGCATCTAGAACAGTATTAAAAACAACCTGCATTTGGGGTGTAATTGTCTTTAATTTAATGGAAACTTTTCAGTTAGAGTTTTTTCATTTTTTAAAAAACTAATTTATTTTAATCTGAGGCTAATTACAATATTGTAGTGGTTTTTGCCATACATTGACATGAATCAGCTATGGGTGTACATGTGTCCCCCATCCTGAACGCCCATCCTACCTCCTTCTCCATACCATCCCTCAGGGTCATCCAAGTGCACCGGCCCTGAGCGCCCTGTCTCATGCACTGGCAATCTATTTCATATATGGTAATATACATGTTTAAATACTATTCTAGCAAATCATCCTACCCTCGCCTTCTTCCACAGAGTCCAAAAGTCTGTTCTTTATCTCTGTGTCTCTTTTGCTGTATCACTTATTGGGTCATTGTGGTCATCTTTCTAAATTCCATATGTATGCATTAGTATACTGTATTGGTGTTTTACTTTCTGACTTACTTCACTCTGTATAATAGGCTCCAGTTTCATCCACCTCATTAGAATGGATTCAAATGCATTCTTTTTAATAACTGAGTAATATTCCATTGTGTATATGTACTACAGCTTTCTTATCCATTCGTCTGCTGATGGACATCTAGGTTGCTTCCATGTCCTGGCTATTATAAACAGTGCTGCGATGAACACTGGGGTACATGTGTCTCTTTCAATTCTGGTTTCCTCAGTGTGTATGCCCATCATTGGGATTGCTGGGTCATATAGCAGTTCTATTTCCAGTTTTTTAAGGAATCTCCACATTGTTCTCCATAGTGGCTGTACTAGTTTGCATTCCCACCAACAGTGTAAGAGGGTTCCCTTTTCTCCACACCTTCTCCAGCAGTTAATGTTTGTAGACTTTTTGATAGCAGCCATTCTGACTGGTGTGAGATGGTACCTCATTGTGGTTTTGATTTGCATTTCTCTGATAATGAGTGATGTTGAGCATCTTTTCATGTGTTTGTTAGCCATCTGTATGACTTCTTTGGAGAAATGTCTGTTTAGTTCTTTGGCCCATTTTTTGATTGGGTCTTTTTTTTTTTTTTTGGTATTGAGCTACATGAGCTGCTTGTATATTTTTGAGATTTAATTCTTTGTAAGTTGCTTCATTTGCTATTGTTTCCTCCCATTCTGAAGGCTGTCTTTTCACCTTGCTCATAGTTTCCTTCATAGTGCAAAAACTTTAAGTTTAATTAGGTCCCATTTGTTTATTTTTGCTTTTATTTCCATTACTCTGGGAGGCGGGTCATAGAGGATCCTTCTGTGATTTATGTCAGAGAGTGTTTTGCCTATGTTTTCCTCTAGAAGTTTTATAGTTTCTGGCCTTACATGTAGAACTTCAATCCATTTTGACTTTATTTTTGTGTATGGTGTTAGAAAGTGTTCTAGTTTCATTCTTTTAAAAGTGGTTGACTAGTTTTCCCAGCACCACTTGTTAAAGAGATTGTCTTTTCTCCATTGTATATTCTTGCCTCCTTTGTCAAGGATAAGATGTCCATAGGTGTGTGGATTTATCTCTGGGCTTTCTATTTTGTTCCATTGATCTGTATTTTTGTCTTTGTGCCAGTACCATGCTGTCTTGATGACTGTAGCTTTTCAGTGTAATCTGAAGTCAGGCAGGTTGATTCCTCCAGTTCCAGTCTTCTTTCTCAAGATTTCTTTGGCTATTCAAGGCTTTTGTAATTCCATACAAATTGTGAAATTTTTTGTTCTAGTTCTGTGACAAATACTGTTGGTAGCTTGATAGGGATTGCATTGAATCTATAAATTGCTTTGGGTAGTATACTTATTTTCACTATATTGATTCTTCTGATCCATGAACAAGGTATATTTCTCCATCTATTTGTGTCCTCTTTGATTTCTTTCATCAGTGTTTTATAGTTCTCTATATATAGTTCTTTTGTTTCTTTAGGTAGATTTATTCCTAAGTATTTTAGTCTTTTTGTTGCAATGGTGAATGGAATTGTTTCCTTAATTTCTCTTTCTGTTTTCTTGTTGTTAGTGTATAGGAATGCAAGGGATTTCTGTGTGTTAATTTTATATCCTGCAACTTTACTATATTCATTGATTAGCTCTAGTAATTTTCTGGTGGTATATTTAGGGTTTTCTATATAGAGGATCATGTCATCTGCAAACAGTGAGAGGTTTATTTCTTCTTTTCCAATCTGGATTCATTTTATTCCTTTTTCTTCTCTGATTGCTGTGGCTAAAACTTCCAAAACTAAGTTGAATAGTAGTGGTGAGAATGGGCACCCTTGTCTTGTTCCTGACTTTAGAGGAAATACTTTCAATTTTTCACGATTAAGGATAATGTTTGCTGTGGGTTTATTATATATGGCTTTTATTATGTTGAGATATGTTCTTTTTATGCCTGCTTTCTGGAGGGTTTTTTTTTTAATCATAAATGGATGTTGAATTTTGTTAAAAGCTTTCCTGCATCTATTGAGATAATCATATGGTTTTTTATCTTTGAATTTGTTAATATGGTGTATCACATTGATTGATTTGTGAATATTGAAGAATCCTTGCATCCCTGAGATAAAGCCCGCTTGGTCATGATGTATCTTTTTAACATGTCATTGGATTCTGTTTGCTAGAATTTTTTTGAGGATTTTTACATCTGTGTTCATCAGTGATATTGGCCTGTAGTTTCCTTTTTTGTGGCATCTTTGTCTGGTTTTGGTATTAGGGTGATGGTGGCCTCGTAGAATGATTTTGGCAGTTTACCTTCCTCTGCAATTTTCTGGAAGAGTTTGAGTAGGATAGGTGTTAGCTGTTCTCTAAATTTTTGGTAGAATTCACCTGTGAAGCCATCTGGTCCTGGGATTTTGTTTGTTGGAAGATTCTTGATTACAATTTCAATTTCCATGCTTTTGATGAGTCTGTTAAGATTTCCATTTCTTCCTGGTTCAGTTTTGGAAGGTTATACTTTTCTAAGAATTTGTCCATTTTTTCTCAGTTGTCCATTTTATTGGCGTATAGTTGCTGATGGTAGTCTCTTTTGATCCTTTGTATTTCTGTGTTGTCTGTTGTGATCTCTCCATTTTCATTTCTAATTCTGTTGATTTGATTCTTCTCCCTTTTTTTCTTGATTGGTCTGGCTAATGGTTTGTCTATTTTATATATCTTCTTAAAGAACCAGCTTTTAGTTTTGTTGTTCTTTGCTGTAGTCTTCTTTGTTTCTTTTTAATTTATTTCTGCCCTAATTTTTATGATTTCTTTCCTTCTACTAACCCTGGGGTTCTTCATTCCTTCTTTTTCTAGTTGCTTTAGGTGTACAGTTAGCTTATTTGATTTTTCTCTTATTTCTTGAGGTAAGCTTGTATTGCTATGAACCTTCTCCTTAGCACTGCTTTTACTGAATCCCATAGGTTTTGGATTGTTCTGTTTTCATTTTCATTTGTTTCTATGGATATGATTATTTCTTTTTTTATTTCTTCTGTGATTTGTTGGTTATACAGAAGCGTGTTGTTTAGCCTCCTTATGTTTATATTTTTAATAGTTTTTTTTTTCCTGTAGTTGACATCTAATCTTACTGCATTGTGATCAGAAAAGATGCTTGAAATTATTTCAATTTTTTAAAAAATTTACCAAGGCTTGATTAATGGCCCAGGATGTGATCTATCCTGGAGGATGTTCTGTGTGCACTTGAGAAAAAGGTGAAATTCATTGTTTTGGGGTGAAATGTCCTACAAATATCAATTAGGTCTTACTGGTCCATTGTATCATTTAAAGTTTGTGTTACCTTGCTAATTTTCTGTTTGGTTGATCTATCCATAGGTGTGAGTGGGGTATTAAAGTCCCCACTATTATTGTGTTACTGTTAATTTCCCCTTTCATACTTGTTAACATTTGCCTTACATATTGTGGTGCTCTTATGTTGAGTGCATATATATTTATAATTGTTATATCTTCTTCTTGGATTGATCCTTTGATCATTATGTAGTGTCCTTCTTTGTCTCTTTTCAAAGGCTGTGTTTCAAAGTCTATTTTATCTGATATGAGTATTGCTACTCCTGCTTTCTTTTGGCCTCCATTTGCATGAAATATCTTTTCCCAGCCCTTCACTTTCAGTCTGTACGTGTACCTTGGTTTGAGGTGGGTCTCTTCTAGACAGCATATATAGGGGTCTTGTTTTTTTATCCATTCAGCCAAAGTCTTTGTCTTTTGGTTAGGTCATTCAACACATTTATGTTTAAGGTAATTATTGATAAGTATGATCCCATCACTTCATGGCAAATAGATGGGGAACAGATGGAAACAGTGACTGACTTTATTTTGGGGGCTCCAAAAGCCCTGCAGATGGTGATTGCAGCCATGAAATTAAAAGACACTTACACCTTGGAAGGAAGGTTATGACCAACCTAGACAGCATATTAAAAAGCAGAGACATTACTTTGTCAACAAAGGTCCATCTAGTCAAGGCTATGGTTTTTCCAGTAGTCATATATGGATGTGAGAGTTGGATTATAAAGAAAGCTGAGCGCAGAATTGATGCTTTTGAACTGTGGTGTTGGAGAAGACTCTTGAGAGTCCCTTGGACTGCAAGGAGATCCAACCAGTCCATCCTAAAGGAGATCAGTCCTGGGTGTTCATTGGAAGGACTGATGTTGAAGCTGAAACTCCAATATTTTGGCCACCTGATGTGAAGAGCTGACTCATTTGAAAAGACCTTGATGTTGGGGAAGATTGAAAGCAGGAGGAGAAGGAGACAACAGAGGATGAGATGGTTGGATGGCATCACCAACTCAATGGACATGAGTTTGGGTAAACTCTAGGAATTAGTGATGGACAGGGAAGCCTGGCCTGCTGCGGTTCATGGGGTCGCAGAGAGTTGGACACGACTGAGCGACTGAAGTACTACTACTACTATGATCCCATTGCCATTTACTTTGTTGTTTTGGATTCGAGTTTATAAACCTTTTCTGTGTTTCCTGTTTAGAGAAGATCCTTTAGCACTTGTTGAAGAGCTGATTTGGTGGTGTTGAATTCTCTCAGCTTCTGCTTGTCTGTAAAGCTTTTGATTTCTCCTTCATATTTGAATGAGATCCTTTCTGGGTATAGTAATCTGGGTTGTACGTTTTCCTCTTTCATCCCTTTAAGTATGTCCTGCAATTCCCTTCTGGCCTGAAGAGTTTCTATTGAAAGATCAGCTGTTATCCTTATGGGAATCCCCTTGTGTGTTATGTGTTGCTTTTCCCTTGCTGCTTTTAATATTTTGCTCTTTGTGTTTGATCTTTGTTAATTTGATTAATATGTGTCTTAGGGTGTTTTGCCTTGGGTTTATCCTGTTTGGGACTCTCTGGTTTTCTTGGACTTGGGTGGCTATTTCCTTCCCTATTTTAGGGAAGTTTTCAACTATTATCTCCTCAAGTATTTTCTCATGGACTTTCTTTTTGTGTTTTTCTCCTGGTACTCTTATGATTCGAATGTTGGGGCATTTAACATTGTCCCAGAGGTCTCTGAGGTTGTCCTCATTTCTTTTAATTCTTTTTTCCTCTCTGCTTCATTTATTTCCACCATTCTATTTCCCACCTCACTTATCTCACTTATCTTCTGCCTCAGTTATTCTACTGTTGGTTCCCTCCAGAGTGCTTTTGATCTCAGTTATTGCATTATTCATTACTGATTAACTCTTTTTTATTTCTTCTAGGTCCTTGTTAAACATTTCTTGCATCTTCTCAATCCTTGTCTCTTGTCTATTTATCTGTAACTTCATTTTGTTTTCAAGATTTTGGATCATCTTTACTATCATTATTTTGAATTCTTTTTCAGGCAGATTCCCTATCTCCTCCTCTTTGGTTTGGTTTGGTGGGGATTTATTATGTTCCTTTACCTGTGAATGTTTCTCTGCCTTTTCATTTTGTTTAGATTGCTGTGTTTGGGGTGGCCTTTCTGCTGGCTGGAAGTTCGTGGTTCCTCTTTATTATGGAGGTTGCTCCCTGTGGGTAGGGTTGGATGGGTGGCTTGTGAAGGTTTCTTAATTAGGGAAGCTTGCATCTATGTTCTGGTGGGTGGAGCTGGATGTCTTCTCTCTTCATTTCATTCTCATGGAGTGAAATGAAGTGTCCAGTAATGAGTTTTGAAGTCCATGGGTTTGGTGTGACTTTGGACAGCCTGTATTTTAATGCTCAGGGCTATGTCCCTGCTTTGCTGGAGAATCAGTGTGGTATGTCTTGCTCTGGAACTTATTGGCTCTTGAGTGGAGCTTGGTTTCAGTGTAGGTATGGAGGCTTTTGGATGAGGTCTTGTCAATTAATGTTCCCTGGAGTCAGGAGTTTTCTGGTGTTCTCAAGTTTTGGATTTAAGCCTCCTGCCTCTGGCTTTCAGTCTTATTCTTGCAGTAGCCTCAAGACTTCTCCATCCATACAGCACAGATGATAAAACATCTAGGTTAATGGTGAAAAGATTCTCCATAGCGAGGGACACCTAGAGAGGTTCACAGAGTTACATGGAGAAGAGAAGAGGGAGAAGGGAAATAGAGGTGACCAGGAGGAGAAGAGGGGATGTCAAAAGGGGAGAGAGCAATTTAGCCAATAATCAATTGCCTATGTGCTCTCCACAGTCTGGAACACCCAGAGAGGTTTGTGGAGTTAAATAGAGAAAGGGGAAGGAGGAGATAGAGGTGACCTGGGGGAGGAAAGGGAGAGTCAAAAGGGGAGAGGGTAATCAAGCCAGTAATCACACTCCTAAGTAAAAATGGGTACTGAATATTAGATTCTTAAAGGTACAAAATTGATAGCAAATACCGAAAAGCAAAGATTAAAAATCTAGAGTAGAGGTTAGACTCTCAAAATACAATATTAAAAATACAAAACAAAACGAATCACAAAGATTATAAGTATATATATGTATATGAAATTTGCTTTAAAAATAGGATCTTTTTTTTTGCAAGGTAATAGTAGGTTATAAAAATAAAAATTAAAGGAGTAATAAAGAACTTAAAAATAAAAAAATTAAAAAAAATAAATGATAGTAGTAAAAATATATCTAGAAATTTCTCTGGAGTTGTTGTGGGCAGTGTGGGGTCAGTTCAGTTTCAGAAACTTCCTTGTTCCAGCTTGTACTTCTTCTCAAGGTCTATGCTGCTGCTGCTGCTGCTGCTGCTGCGTCACTTCAGTCGTGTCCAACTCTGTGTGACCCCATGGACGGCAGCCTACCAGGTTCTCCCGTCCCTGGGATTCTCCAGGCAAGAGCACTGGAGTGGGTTGCCATTTCATTCTCCAGTGCATGAAAGTGAAAAGTGAAAGGGAAGTCACTCAGTTGTGTCCAACTCTTCGCGACCCCATGGACTGCAGCCTACCAGGCTCCTCTGTCCATGGGATTTTCCAGGCAAGAGTACTTGAGTGGGGTGCCATCACCTTCTCCATCTCAAGGTCTATAGGTCCCTTCCAATGCTTAGTCAGTGTTAACTACAGACTTTTATTTTGTTGCACCTGTCACTTCCAGAGCACCTGTCACTTCCTCTGCTTACAAGTCTCTTCAGTGTCTGATTTCCGCCCTGACACAAGGGGGTGAAGGTGGTCACTTATTTAGGCTCACTTGTTCAGTTGTGTTGTGAAGAGGGAGGAACACTGCAAACAAATATCGCTGGCATGTGTGGGGAGTGCTTGCAGTGTATGGACCACACTGGGTTTGCCCCAGCTTACAGCGACGTGTGCTTTCCTGGGCTACACTGCTCAGGCTTCAGGTTGCTCTGCAGGGATAGTGTCCAAAGCGGGCATTGCGTTTTGTGCACTTCCCAGGTCTAAGCTGCCCGGGTTCAGGTTCTTGGGTACTCCACAAAGGCACAGACTCGGTTGAGCATACATTTTGTGCCCTTCCCAGCTCCAAGCAGCTCAGGCGACCAGGTGCTTGGTGAGCACACTGTCCCAGGTATCCCGTGTTTCTTAATCACCTCCCCAGTCCCGGCAGCTCAATTTCCTGGGTGCGCCATGAGAGCACTGTCTCAGGTGTGCTGTGTCTCCTCTGGGGAGCTGATCTCAGGCTGTGACCCTCCTGGCAGATATCAACCGTCCAGGATCCCAGGAAGACTTGGTTAGCAACTGGGAGCCTGCTGTCTCTGGGGCTGAGATTGCCCTTTGCCTTCTGGCTCTGGCTGTCGCATGCCTGCCTGTCTGCCTCTGGTGGAGGGGAGGGGCTGGTCTGCAGCCAGCTAGCTCTCCTTTGGTGTTTGCTCAATCCTTTGTTCTGTGAGAGTACCGGATTGCACTTTAGGTTAGAGCTTTTCACAGGAAACTTCTTTTATTTTTTTCTCTCTCTGGCTATCCCACAGTTTGGGTTGCTATCTCCTGTTAGGTCCCTCAGATTGTCCTGAGTGCATTCAGGCCTGGTCCTTACCCTAAGTATGCAGCCCGCGCCTCCCTGTCCAGCCCCTGCTCGCTGGTGGGGGACATGAGCGTCTGGGCTACTTCTTCACTGGGCGTTGTGGTTAGGCGCGTATTCCGTGTTTTTTTTTTTTCCTCCTGGTTATGTTTCCCTCTGAGATTCCAAAACTCCCCACAGACCCACCGGTGAGAGGGTTTCCTGCCGTTTGGAAACTTCTCCCTCATGACTCCCTCCCCAGGACGGGTCTCCATCCTTAGCTCTTTTGTCTCTCTTTTGTCTTTTGTATTTTGTCCTACCTCCTTTCGAAGAGAATGGGCTGCTTTTCTGGGTGCCTGGTGTCCACCAGCGTACAGAAATTGTTTTGTGGAAGGTCCTTAGCATTCAAATGATCTTTTGATGAATTTATGGGTGAGAAAGTGGTTTCCCTGTCCTATTTCTCCACCATCTTAGGACCGCCACCCCCCACCCCAAGGTTTTTCATTTATAAGTAGTGATACAAAGCTATCTTTTTAAGAAATTGTTGTAAAATACACCTAACATAAAATTTATCATCTTAACCATTTTAAGTGCACATTTCAGTGATATCAAATACACTCACATTTTTTTTTTTTGGTGCCCAACAGATATATATAGATATATATATGCATGGTACAAGTGACTTTAGCCACTTCTACTACAAGGGGTTTACACTCACATTATTGTGCAACCGTTTTCACCATCCACCTCCAGTCTCTTATCATCTTGTAAAACTGAGACCCTGTACCCATTAAACAATAACGTCCCCCTCCCCCAGCCCCTGGGCCCACCATTCTATTTTCTGTTTCTACCAATTTCACTATTCCACTCATATAAGTGCAACAAATACAGTATTTGTCCTTCTGTGACTAGCTTATATCACTTAGCATAATGTTTTTTAGCATCACAGTAATCCAAGTCTGTCCAAACCACTATTGTCAAAAAAGCTGAAGTTGACTGTTTCTATGAAGACCTACAAGACCTAGAAATAACATCCCCAAAATATGTCCTTTTCATCATAGAGGATTGGAATGCAAAAGTAGGAAGTCAAGAGATACCTGGAGTAACGGGCAAGTTGGTCTTGGAGTACAAAATGAAGAAGGCAAAGGCTAACACAGTTTTGTCAAGAGAACACACTGGTCATAGCAAACAGCCTTATCCAACAAGACAAGAGACAACTCTACACATGGACATCACCAGATGGTCAATAACAAAATCAAATTGATTATATTCTTTGCAGCTGAAGATGAAGAAGCTCTATACAGTCAGCAAAAACAAGACCTGAAGGTGACTGTGGCTCAAATCATCAGCTCCTCATTTCAAAATTCAGGCTTAAGTTCAAAAAAGTAGGGAAAACCAGTTGGCCTTTCAGGTATGACCTAAATCAAATCCTTTATGATTATGCAATTAAGGTGATGAAAAGATTCAAGGGATGAGATCTGGCAGAGAGTGCCTGAAGAACTATGGACAGAGGTTTACAACACTGTACAAGAGGTGGTGACCAAAACCATCCCAAAGAAAAGGAAATGCAGGAAGGCAAAATGGTTGTCTAAGGAGGGTTTAAAAACTAGCTGAGAAAGAAGAGAAGTGAAAGGCAAAGGAGAAAGGAAAAGATATACCCAACTGAATGCAAAGTTCCAGAGAATAGCAAGGAGACATAAGAAAGCCTTCTAATGTGAACAATGCAAAGAAATAGAGGAAAACAGTGGAATGGGAAAGACTGGAAATCTCTTCAAGAAAGTTGGGGATATCAAGGGAACATTTCATGCAAGGAAGGGCACAATAAAGAACAGAAGTGGTAAGGATCTAACAGAAGCAGAAGAGACTAAGAAGAGGTGGCAAAAATACACAAAATAACTATACAAGAAAGTCTTAATCACCCAGATAGCTACAATGGTGTGGTCACTTACCTAGAGCCAGATGTCCTGGAGTATGAAGTCAAGTGGACCTTAGGAAGCATTACTATGAACAAAGCTAGTGGAGGTGATGGAATTTCAGCTGAGATTTAAAATCCTAAAAGATGCTGCTGTTAAAGTGCTGCACCCAATATGTCAGCAAATTTGGAAAACTCAGCAATGGCCACAGGAATGAAAAAGGTCAGTTTTCATAACAATCCCAAAGAAGGGCAATGCCAAAGAATGTTCTAACTACTGTACAGTTGCACTCATTACACATACTACCAAAGCTATGCTCTAAATCCTTCAAGCTAGGCTTCAGCACCATGTGAACTGAGAACTTCCAGGTGTACAGGCTGGGTTTAGTAAAGGTAGAGGAACCAGAGGTCAAATTGCCAACATTCACTGGGTCATGGAGAAAGCAAGGGAGTTCTATAAAACATCTGCTTCATTGACTGAGCTAAAGACTTTGTGTGGATCACAGTAAACTGTGGAAAATTCTTAAAGTGTTGGGAGTACTGACCATGTTACCTGTCTTTTGAGAAATCAGTATGCAGGTCAAGAAACAACGGATAGAGCCAGACATGAAACAACTGATTGGTTCAAAATTGGGAAATGAGTAGGAAAAGGCTGTATTGTCACCCTGCTTATTTAACTTATATACAGAGTACACCATGCAAAATTCCAGGCTGGATGAATCACAATCTGGAATCAAGATTGCTGAGAGAATGGCATTAAAACATGTATAATATCATATAAGAAATGAATCACCAGTCCAGGTTGGATGCAGGATACAGGAAGCTTGGGGTTGGTGCACTGGGATGACCCAGAGGGATAGTATGGGGAGGGAGGTGGGAGGGGGGTTCAGGATGGGGAACATGTGTACACCCGTGGCGGATGCATGTTGATGTATGGCAAAAACCACTACAATATTGTAAAGTAAAAAAAAGAAAAAGTGCTGGGAAAAATAGAAGCAACCTCTGATATGCAGATGATACCGTTCTGATGGCAGAAAGTGAAAAGAAACTAAAGAGCCTCTTGATGAGGATGAAAGAGGAAAATGAAAAAGCTGGCTTAAAACTCAACATTCAAAAAACTAAGATCATGGCATCTGTCTCTATCATTTCATGGCAAATAGAAGGGGGAAAAGTGGAAACAGTGATAGATTTTATTTTCTTAGGCTCCAAAATCACTGTGACAGTGACTGCAGCCATGAAATTAAAAGATGCTTCCTCCTTGGAAAGAAAACCGTAACAAACCCAGACAGTGTATTAAAAAGCAGAGACATCACCTTGCCGACAAAGGTCTGTATAATCAAAGCTGTGGTTTTTTCAGTAGTCATGTATGGATGTGAGAATTGGACCATAAAGAAGACTGAATGCTGAAGAATTGATGCCTTCGAACTGTGGTGCTGGAGAAGACTTTTGAGAGTTCCTTAGATAGCAAGGAGATCAAGCCAGTCAGTTATAAAGGAAATCAGTCCTCAATATTCATTGGAAGAACTGATGCTGAAGCTGAAGCTCCAATACTTTGGCTACCTGATGTGAAGAGCCAACTCATTGGTAAAGACCCTGATGCTGTGAAAGATTGAAGGCAAAAGAAGAGGGAAACAGAGGATGAAATGGTTAGATAGCATCAGCAACTCAATGGACATGAGTTTGAGCAAACTCCTGGAGAGCATGAAGGACCAGGAAGCCTGGCATGCTGCAATCCATGGGGTCATGAATAGTGGGACATGACTTAGCATCTAAACAACAAAAATGTCTTTTAGCTTCATCCATGTTGTAGCATGTGTCTTTGAGTCTTTCCTTCTTAAGGATGAATAATATTCCTTTGTATGTATATACCATACTTTGTTTATCAGTCTGTCAATGGCCACTTGAATTGATTCCCATCTTTTGGCTGTTGTGAATGATGCTTCAATGAACATGGAGTACAAATACCTCTTTGAGATCCTTATTTTCATTCTTTTGCATGGATATCCAGAATTGGGATTGCTAGGTCATACGGTAGTTCTATTTTTTTTTTTTTAGGAACTGCTATATTCTTTTCCATGGCATCTATACCATTTTACATTCCCACCAACCATGCACAAGTTTTCCTATTTATCCACACTCACACCAACACTTTGGACAAAATTACCCTTTGAAATGCCTCTTGAGAAACCTATATGCAGGTCAGGAAGCAACAGTTAGAACTGGACATGGAACAACAGACTGGTTTCAAATAGGAGAAGGAGTACGTCAAGGCTGTATATTGTCACCCTGCTTATTTAACTAATATACAGAGTACATCATGAGAAATGTTGGGCTGGAAGAAGCACAAGCTGGAATCAAGATTTTTGGGAGAAATATCAATAACCTAAGATATGCAGATGACACCACCTTTATGGCAGAAAGTGAAGAGGAACTACAGAGCCTCTTGATGAAAGTGAAAGAGGAGAGTGAAAAAGTTGGCTTAAAGCTCAACATTCAGAAAATGAAGATCATGGCATCTGGTCCCATCACTTCATGGGAAATAGATGGGGAAACAGTGTCAGAGTTTAGTTTTTTGGGCTCCAAAATCACTGCAGATGGTGATTGCAGCCATGAAATTAAAAGACACTTACTCCTTGGAAGGAAAGTTATGACCAACCTAGATAGCATATTCAAAAGCAGAGACATTACTTTGCCAACAAAGGTCCATCTAGTCAAGGCTATGGTTTTTCCAGTGGTCATGTATGGATGTGAGAGTTGGACTGTGAAGAAGGCTGAGCGTCGAAGAATTGATGCTTTTGAACTGTGGTGTTGGAGAAGACTCTTGAGAGTCCCTTGGACTGCTAGGAGATCCAAGCAGTCCATTCTGAAGGAGATCAGCCCTGGGATTTCTTTAGAAGGAATGATACTAAAGCTGAAACTCCAGTACTTTGGCCACCTCATGCGAAGAGTTGACTCATTGGAAAAGACTCTGATGCTGGGAGGGATTGGGGGCAGGAGGAGAAGGGGATGACAGAGGATGAGATGGCTGGATGGCATCACTGACTCGATAGACATGAGTTTGGGTGAACTCCTGGAGTTGGTGATGGACAGGGAGGCCTGGCGTGCTGCAATTCATGGGGTCGCAAAGAGTCGGACATGACTGAGCGACTGAATTGAACTGAACTGACCCTTTGAAATATTTATTCAAGTGAAAAAAAGAGTGAGTTGATTAAAAGAAGTAAGTTGATTAAAAGCACAAGTGGTACTTGGCTATCACAGATTTTGTGAAGGACACGTTCTGAAGTCTGACTCAGGCCCATGCTGGCCTGGGAATGAGCTGCCCATGAGCCTCCCTCCTCTATGGGGCCGTTTCTCTGACTCTACCAAATATAACTCACCCCTGCTTTTGCAATAAGATCCAGGTCACCTGGAAGCCCAAACTGAAATTCTCCTTCTCTGCAGAGATCCAGTGGGCCCAGTTGCCAGCCTTCCAGCTTCAAGTCCTTCAGAACTGCCTTCCCAGGCCTCTGAACAAAGGTATCCTGTGTATACTATATTTGTGGAGATGCTCCAGGGATCCTAGCCCAAGCTGGGTTCCCTGGGCAATGTTGGAAACCTGAAAGGATTGGGAAAAAATCTCAGTCCTCCTCCTCTTCACCCTTCTTCTCTTCCATTCTTTCTTAAATGGCACATGATCCTCTCTGGTCCTAACAAGACCCCAGTGCTATTATTTATGTGCTCCTTTTATCACTACCCTGCACTCTCATTCTTTACCCTACAGGCAACCATTGCAATGTTTAATATGTATCTTTGGTGTTCTTGCAAAATGGTGGTGTTATTTTAGTGTATATGCACTTCTTAATTATTAAACAGTAGTGGTTATAGGGGTCATTCTGTTTTTCACTCTCTTAACTCAGCATTATGCTAGAGTTTTTTCCTGTTTCTTACATTTATACATTAAATTTTATATTGAAATACAACATATTTGTACTAAAATGCGAACAAATCTTAGTGTATAGCTCAACAGATGTTTAATAAGTGAAAACACCTTTGTGGCCACCATCAAGATCGGGATAGAGAACATTACTAGCACCGTCAGGAGTTTCCTAGACTTCTTAGTCAGTAGCATCCCACTGTTCTGATTCTGATACCAGGGATTAGTTTGCCTGTTTTGAACTTTATAGAAATAGAACCATATAATATGTACTCTTTGATGTCTGGTTTCTTTTTCCTAAAAGTATATCTTTGAGATTCTTTTCTTTTTTTGCATTTAGTGAAGTAGTATACTTTTTCTTTGCAGTATACTATTTCACAGTGGATTTGTTTTGTTGTTGTTGTTGTTGTTGATAGGCATCTGTATTGGTTTCCATTTGGGGCTTTTATGAACACAGCTGTTACTGAAGACTCTGTGTCATTTGGTGGACGTGTGTAGGCCTCTCTGAGAGTATATACTGTGGAATGGAATGGCTGCACCATAGGGTAAGCATGTATTTAGCTTTGGTGGATACTAGCACTATTTTTCTAAGCTTCTCTCAATTTCCCCTCATTCTTAGTCTCAGCTTCTTTTCTGTTTCTCGCCTGGGGCTTTGTCCCTTGAAGGTCTTGGTCAATGTCAGCTTCCCCTGCTGTTGCTGCTGAGTATCATATGCTCCCCCTGCTAAACTGTGGCCATGGGTGAGATGACTGTGGAAACCTAGTCTAATCCCCATGGGACAGACCATCCTGGAGAAGCTGTTCACAATGCGTTCCTCATCAATCCTAAATCCCAAGAGATGCAGCAGATGAAGAGCCCTGTGGAGACATTAAGACTGTACAAGACACAATTCTGGATACTGTCTGAGCATTTTTACATTCACATCACATTTGCTACCTCCTCCTTTTGGAAGACCCAGTGACGTGCCAGGCTCCTTTCCAGAGGGCAGGCAGGACAAGCCCTGTTTTCCCAGAGTGTAGCCTCTGGGTTACTTGGACCAGCACACAGAAAGGGCAAGTGCAAAGAACAGTTTTGATTTAACAATTAAGTGTTCATTTTAACATTACCTTCTTTTTTATAGCAAGTGATTTCACTTTCGATGGTAGTAATATCACCTGTCTTTAAAAACTGAGGTATCTTAGAGAAGAGTATTTAACAAAAAACAGGAGAATTCCCTGGTGGTCCAGTGGTTAGGACTTTGTGCTTCCTCTGCAGGGGGCACGGGTTCAATGTCTGGGCAAGGAACTAGGATTTGGCGAACCTCTCAGCTCGGGGGGAGAAAATATAAGGTAGAACAAGGATGTGATGTAAAAGTGATGTGCAAAAGATCAAAGTGAGGGAAATGCTGACAAAAGAGAAGGGGCTTCAGAGACAGACAGGCACAGGGACTTGTGCAGGATTTGCATAGCTGCCTAGGTGAGGACTGCAGCTTTGCCCTCCTTACAAGCATTAATCAGAACAGACTGTCCTGAATGGACAGTTCCTCGGCTGGTCAGTGTCCTGCATTCTCAGGCACCCAGAGCCCCACTGCTAGCAGGGGCACAAGGTAACAGCATTTTATTTAGAAAAATGTTAACTATATTTATGTTGGTAGTCCAAAACTCTTAATCTTTCTTAACTAAAGACTTCAAGTTATAAGACAAAGTTGGGAGTTGGCACAGTGAAGCCCTTGTATATCATCACTTGGGTTCAACCTTTTTTAACCTTTGTTTACTTTATCTATTGCTTTTATTTTAAAATTGTTTTCCTGAACCATTTTATGATCCTTTGGCCTGTTCTTCTATATTACTATGACCAAAACATTAAGTAGTAATTCTGTAAAATAATCCATGTCTTACCCTATTCAAATGTTCCCAAGCATCCAAAAATGCCACCCCACCCCACTGTTTTCTTTGAATGGGATCCAATGAAGTTTCTGCACTGGGTTTGATTATGTCTTTTACTAAAAATTCAGGCTTTTAGGTTACAGGCCCAGTTCCAGCAGATCATAAGAAACAGATGACTGTCCTGCAGACCTGAGCTTGTATCCTACCCGAGATACACCACTTGGAGTTCGCCAGAAAATGCATTGCATTTTCTGTGATCGTCTTGTCAATAGTGTGAATACTGTTGTGTCATACTTTTATGTGTAGACACTTAAATTATACCACAGTGACTGCAACTTTCCTCATTTTTAGCATACCAGAAACCTCAAAAAAATGGAAGTGATCCAGGGTCCTCTCACCTCCAAAAGGGCCACCAGAGGAAGGGAATGGCTGCCCTTCTCCCTTTCCTGGTTGGGTGGCATTAGGGAAGTAATGGCAGGACGTGGAGCAAGGAGGCCTGCTACAGTGGAGGTCCTCTGAGCCCAGCAGTGTTCACAGGCCACCTCCATAAGGGTGGGCCTGATGTTGGGTCAAGTGGTTTTGTGAAAATCTCTGTAGACGGAGGACTTTGATGAGAGACAGAATGGCTCAGATTTGCAACCGGCCGTGGTCCTGGGCTGGAATTTGATTTTCCTGAGGACTCTCAAATATGGGGATTGTATGCCATTCTGCATATGAGGGAACCAGCTCAGAGAAGTGAGCTTTTTTGCAGTGACCTTGCCCCCGGTGGTAATGAGGTGGTATCCCTGGGTGGAGCCCAGTCCTGGCTGGCTCCACGACCCTCACTCATTTCACTCCTGCAGGTCAGTGCCAGGTTAAGGATTCAGACAATGCCTGGATTTCCTTGAACTTGGCCCAGGCCAGGAAGCCAGAGGCTCTCTCCAGGAATTTGGGTGGGGCCTGGGGCTGATGCTGAGTGGGCACAGGCTGCTGGAGTGGGAGCTTTTTAGCAGAATCGAAGGCATCGCCAAGTCCTTTGTCAAGATTCATTTAGTCAGAGTGATGAACGACTGTGCCAGCAGGAGCTAAGAAAGGAGACGCCTGCTGGGCTGAGCTTGTTTGGGAAGAGCAGCCCTTGCGTCTGCTGGTCCTCAGGCTGGCCTTGGGCGGTGGTCCCTGGAATTCCTAGGGTCCCCTGCCACAGTGCTTTGCTGTATCTGGAAGGGCTCTCTGTTCACAGGCTGGAGAGATGTGTACAGAGAGGGTTTTAGAAAGCTGTCTGGTGAAGGCAAGGCAGCAGGACCAGTCTCAGAAAGGACAGCACCCAGCGACCCTGGAGACCTGGGCAGTGGGAATAGAGTAGGTGGCTTCATCAAGGCACAGCTGTTGGACGAAGTTAACATTGCATTCCTCAGGGAATCAAGCATCTGACTTGTCTAGAATCACTTGATCCTAGAAATGCAAGGTGGCTTTATGTCAGTCTGCTGAGGGAACATGACTGGGGGAGAAATAGACCCCAGAGTGGCATAGCCCAGCGCCACTGGAGACAAGGAGACAAGGTACAGGAGGCACAGCCACACACAGGAGACAGGGCGGCTCTGTCTGCCACAGGAAAACCACACAGGCTTGTCCCATTTCCTGCCCGGTGGATGCCGCTGGTCTCTTCCAGAAGCAGAGGTGCAGTTCCGAGTCTGTCTCTTCATGCATCATCCAGCTGGAGGCCACGCTGCTTCCTTTTTTTTTTTTTTTGGTGATTGGCTGCAAGACTAGTATTAGAGTCTCATCAGCTTTTCTCTGACCTGGGGATTTAGGTGGAGTGAGTGAGTGAAGTCGCTCAGTCGTGTCTGACTCTTTGTGACCCCATGGACTGTAGCCCACCAGGCTCCTCTGTCCATGGAATTTTCCAGGCAAGAGTATTGGAGTGGGTTGCCATTTCCTTCTCCAGGGGATCTTCCCAACCCAGGGATTGAACCCGGGTCTCCCGCACTGCAGGCAGACGCTTTACCGTCTGAGCCACCAGGGAAGCCCAAAGGTGGAGTCATGGCAAGCAGACTGTCAGCCCAGAGCTGACACCAGCCCTTCACGCTACTTTTAAACCAACAGGAAACAAAAGAAAACTAAAACTATGTACACAAGGATGTTTATTGCAGGATTTATTATAGGGGAAAAAGTTGGAAATACACTCATTTATTTATTAAGCAAGTTACGGTACAAATTTGAGGATGACTATGTAGCTATTACAATATCAAACAAGTTGTAGTAATGGGATGAACACTTATGATGTAATGTTGAGTCCAGACACAGAATACGAAATAAATCTCTAGTGGTCACTCTGTAGACTAAGTCCATGTATGCAAACATGGCCAAGAAGGAAAGTTTAGTTCAGTCCAGTTCAGTTCCTCAGTCATGTCCGACTCTTTGTGACCCCATGGACTGCAGCATGCTATGCCTCCCTGTCCATCAACAACTCCCAGAGTTTACTCAAACTCATGTCCATCGAGTTGGTGATGCCATCCAGCCATCTCATCCTCTGGCATCCCCTTCTCCTCCTGCCTTCAATCTTCCCAGCATCAGGGTCTTTTCCAATGAGTCAACTCTTTGCATCAGGTGGCCAAAGTATTGGAGTTTCAACTTCAACATCAATTGAACACCCAGGACTGATCTTTAGGATGGACTGGTTGGATCTCACGTCCAACGGACTCTCAAGAGTCTTCTATAACACCACAGTTCAAAAGCATCAATTCTTTGGCGCTCAGCTTTAGCAAAGTGAAAATAATTTGATTTATTTGGGAGGATTATGGGTAATTGTTTTTACTTTACATTTTTTCTGTTTTCAAAACATTGTGTTCTTTTTGCAATTATAAAAAAAGCTATCTCTTATGACCCATCATGAGACCACTGAGGAACCTATTAGAAGAAGGAAGACTGTGGAGCCAAGTTTAAGGAGATTGTACAAAGTTGGGCTGGTGGAATTGTGGGCTGGTGGCTCCCAGTGACCCTCAGTCAAATTCTCCTACACAGGCTTAATATTGTCCAAATAGTTAATGATTCTTTACCCAGCTCTTAAAAATAGACATAACTTTGGTCTATTGACTCTGCATCTTTACTGAAGATAAATCTCACATGATTGCACCACACGGTATATGAATACAAGCTATATTCCTGTAAGTCCTTATTCAAGAATTGTGCCAGTTTGGTTTTTAATGTTGTTGCTGAAGGCGGAGTGGATCAGCTCATTACCCTGCTGGAGTCACAATTGAATGTCCTTCCTGCCAATCATTTTTTGTCCTGGGAGAAGTTACCAATAGGTGGAGAACACATCTGCCAGTGAAGCATATGCCCCATTGTGGGTAAGAATCTACTAGGAAAGTTTGGGGTGGGGCATCCAGATCAGATCCTATTGGTAGAGGATGAAGGCCCATGGGGTATGCCAGGAGACTGCACACCAGCTTAAAGAATGAGTGGCAGGTGCTGTGAGTTATTATAACTCAGTTATATTATAACCGAGTTATTATAACTCAGTGGTTATTCCAGCCCCTCCCATCTTACCTGATTCCACTGTAGGGGCTATAGGAGGTAAAAACTCAGTTTTCCTGTACAGACATCCATCCATCCATTCATCCATTCACTCATTCATTCAGGTCCCTCATTGAGCAGCAGTTCTAAGAATTTGGAATATATAAGCGAATAAGGATCCCCTCCCTCAGGACACATTCTAGCCAAGATGCATTTCTGGCTAGTGTCTTGGGAGGGAAGGTCTGCCACATCTTACCCTTTTTTCTGCCTACATGGGATCATGAGGATGGAAACGATACAGTGAAGGTGGTGGAGAAGCAAGGGTAAAGGGGCCTGGGTCCTTCTGTACTCTTTCGTGCTCATTTGTTTAAAATGCTGTGTAGAAGACTTCCCATTATTTGTATCTGAAAGCAGCCCTGACTGATATAAACAGAGAAAGTGGGGGCACAGAAAATCTCTATGCCTGGCCTCTGGGTGTCTTAACATCTGAAGATAAATCTTCCCTGCTCTGTTCATTTTAGAAGATGCTCATATTAGGTCTCCTGACTGAAGGCGCTCATCTGTGAGAATGAAGAAGGAGTGGGGACTTTGGGAGAGGGGAGTGGGGGCCCAGGGACAGACTGGTGGCCCTGTGGGTATGGGGTGGTGTGTACTAACGGGCCATTCTAGTTGCAATACCAGAAATCTAGCTCAATGTGGAGGAGATTTTTTGTGACCGCTTATGAAAAGTCTGGGCATGGTGTAAGCTTAGGCACCAGTGAATCAAGAGGTCAGATGATGTCATCAGAGCTGGGCTCTGGTGACGCTCTCTCAGTCTTTCTCTCTTCTTTGTTGCCTTCATTCATTCTCAAGTAAGCTCTCTCCATGTGGCTGTGAGATGAGGTCCAGCAGGCCCAGGGGGGTACATTCTGTTCTTTCAGAATCCTAGAAGAGCATAGCAGGAGAGAAAGTGCTTTTCTTTCTCAATGGACTTTCCATTCAACATTCTGAGTCTTATTGGTTTGTCTTTATGAGTTCACCACCAAGATGACCATTATGACCAAATGGATAAATGCTCTGACTGGCCAAACCTTACCACATGCTCATGCAGGGAGGCAGACATGGAATCCCCTTGACCCAGCCCCATAGACTGAGGATGGAGGGTATGGTATAGTAAAAATAAGTATTTGGTATTTGTCCCTGGTTCCTGTCACATAGCCACTAAAACCACTGCCATCTATAGAGTGATAGTGTCTTTTGTGTGCTAAGGAGATGAGATGGCTGGGGGTCCTTAGGTAGCTTTAGGAATAGAGGCTGATTGCCAGAAAGACCAAGGCATGATTAGAGGATTGGGATATTTAGCCCCATCCCCCAGTCTCCAGTGAGGAGATTGAGTTAATCACCAGTGGCCATCAAGTTCATCAGTCATACATATGTATTGGAACCTCCACAAGACTACTAAACCACAGAGTTTGGAGAGTCCTCAGGTTGGTGAACACATCAAGGTACTGGAAGGGTGGCATCCCCTAAGAGGGCATGGAAGCTCCACCCACCCTCCTTCCCCATATCTTGTCCTATACCTTTCTTCCATTTGGCTGTTCCTGAGTTGTATCCTTTCTATCCTTTATAATGAACTGGTAATAATAATCTTTTTACTGACTTGTATGAATCATTCCATCAAATTTGGGACATGCACGTGGTAGGGTGTGCATGGTAGGGACTCTAGGCTTTGTGGCCAAGCTGCACGGAAGTACGGGTTACCTGGATATCTGACACTTGTAACTGGGATCCCACAGTCTTGCAGCACTGAACCCTTAACTTGTGGAGTCTGATGTTAACTCCAAGTAGTTAGTATCAGAGTTCAGATGGATTACAGGACACGCAGTTGTTGTCAGAATTGGTTGGTGTCTGGACAGTTGAAGAGTTGGTTATTGGTATTGAAAAAAAAAAAAAGCAGAGTGGTTCCCCAAGGATGCACTTGCAAGCTTACAGGACATAGATCTTGGTAGGGACATTAAGAGGTGCACTTCAAGTCCCAACCTGTGTTCAGAGGCAGGCTTGCTCTTGTCCTGGGTTCAGAGTCAGCCAGTTCTCCAGCACCAGCCTAGGGTTAAGTGGCTCCTGGAACATGTCCAGGAGTGGCTCAGGTTGGGAGGGGTCAGTTTGTATGTTTCAGGGTGCAAGTAACATTTGGTTAGGAAATCTAGAGGAAGCAGATGTTCCAGGCAGGCTGTCTTGCATGGGCTTTGTCCAAGCCTGTCTTCTATCCCAGCTGCAGACGTATGCCATAGTTCCTTGTTCTTGTTGGGTGGGAAGAGAGAAAGACTTCTCTCACCTGTAGAATGAAAACCTCACCGTTAGCCAATTGTGGTGACCTGCCTAAGTGCCCCTGGACAGAGGGGGTCAACAAAGAAATGCCAAGGCATTGGGATTAAGCCTGGGCCCTGACTGGAAAGGGAATAGGATTATATCATTGCTTAGACTGGCCTGTTTGCTCACAAGAAATCCATGGAGGTGCAAGTAAAGATGGTAAGTTTGGGGTAAGTACCCTCAATGCAGAGCAGCTGTTGCCTGGTACAGCCCTGAGCAACCAGGAAAAGACCTCCTTGCCTCCACTACTCTCTCCCTTCCTTCCGTCCCTTTTCACCCTTAATCTCCCCACCACTCTGTTCTAACACTGTATCTTTCTTTTTTTGCCCTCTCCTGCTTTCTGACTCCACTCGACAGCCTATTTCATGAGCTAATTTTAATTGTTTATACATTTCACCTTAGCATGGACTCTATGGGTTTGGGCAGAAGATTATATCTCATTAACCCTCAAGTTCTTTATGTTTAGGGCTTCCCTGGTGACTCAGACGGTAAAGAATCTGCCTACAATGCGGGGGACCTGGGTTTGATTCCTGGGTTGGGAAGATCCCCTGGAGAAAATGGCAACCCACTCCGATATTCTTGCCTGGAGAATTCCATGGACAGAGGAGCCTGGCAGGCTACAGTCCATGGGGTGGCAAAGAGTTGGACTTGACTGAACAACTAACACTTTCAGTTTCTTTATCTTTAAAATAGAATTAATATTGATCTCACACAATAACTTGGAATATTAAACTTTACATTAGGGTTCTGAAGCTGGACAGATAGAGTAAAACCACTGAATTCTATCAATCTCGTCAGTTACAATAACTCTAAACATGTTAGCAATGACAGGCAAATTGGAGACAAGAGCTGAAACTTGAAGAATAACCCATAATGGGGACAAAATTCCCAGATTCTTTTCCTCTCTCATTTTCCAGTTTTGAATTGAGGTCAGTGCCAGTATAAAACCGTGCAGAGGAACTATCCCTCTAGCCAGAGAACTAGGAAAGGGCCCTCTGCAAGATGAAGTGTGTATGGGAAAATCCTTGGGCTCACTTTATTTTTCCCATTTTTTTCCTACCCTGTTCCTGCCCTGAGGACAGCCTTAGTTGCAAAGCTGCACTACTGTGCTAGCAGTGTAAATACCTAAACGTCAAGGGGAAACTCATGTGAGCCAGAGTGTAGGGCAATCCCAGAGAGGCGAGAGCTGAAGGAAGAATCCCTAATTCTGTGGATGAACTGGCTCACCTCCAACCTGCACAGAGCAGACCCAAAGTAGCATAGCAAAGTCTTAAAAGTTATTTCATTTTGAAATAATTATAAATCCATTCTTCCCTGATAGCTCAGTTGGTAAAGAATCTGCCTGCATTGCAGGAGACCCTGGTTTGATTCCTGGGTCGGGAAGACCCAATGGTGAACGGAAAGTCTACCCACTCCAGTATTCTGGCCTGGAGAATTCCACAAACTGTATAGTCCATGGGGTTGCAAAGAGTCGGACATGACTGAGTGAGTTTCACTTGCATAAATCCATAGGAGGTTAAAAATCCTATGTACCCTTCACCCACCTCCCCAACAGAGACATTTTATATAACTTACACATGCAACATCAAAACCAGGAAGCCGACATTGGTGTGATTGTTTTAACTAAATACAGGACTTATTTAGATTTCATCAGCTTTTATATGTCCCTGTATATGTGTGTGTGTGTGTGTGTGTGTGTAGTCCTATGCAGTCTTATCCTTTGTATGGATCTGTGTAACCACCGCAGTCAAGACAGCACTGCTCCAGCCCCTAAACAGACCCCTCCTGTTGCCCTTTGGCAGTGGTACCCACCCACTCCCTGTCCTCTGGCGACCACTACCCTGGTATCCATTTACGTAGTTTCTTCATTTTGAGAATGTTATATAAACGAAGACACAGGCTTTCTCCACTAACACAATTCCTATGAGATGCATCCAAGTTGTGATGTGTATCAGTAGCTTGTTCCTTTTTATCATTGAGCAGTATTCCACTGCGTGGTTGGTTGTGCCAGACTTCATTTGACTACCCGATGAAGGACATTTGAGTTGTTTCCAGTTTGGGGCTATTATAAATAAAGCTATTATTGCTATGAACATCCATAGACAGGTTTTGTGTGAACGTAAGTTTTAATTTCTCTGATATAGATGCCCAAGTGGGAAATTCTTGAGTCTCATGGTGAGTGCACGTCTAGTTTATAAGGAACTGCCAAAATATCTTCCAGAGTAGCGGTGCCACTTTACATTTCTGCCAAACGAAGCCTTTGAAAACTAAGGTGATGTTGGACCTAAGACAGATAGAAGATAAGATAGATAAGATAGAAGATAAGATAGAATTTATAGTCTGAACCTCATCAGGACTGATTGATTGCTAAAACCACCACAAGAACAAAAAGATCAGTTCTCCAGAGAATTTTAATGATACTCCAAACCTCACAGCATGATATTCAAAATGTCTAGGATACAATCCAAAATTACTTGAAGTACCAATAATAAAGAAAATGTGACTAATTCTTAAGGGAAAAAGACAATCAACAAAGATTCCAACTCCCAGATAACCCAAATGTTGAAGCAGCTATTATAATTATGTTTCTGGAGGTAAAAGTAACACTCTTAAAAAAAAAAAAAGATAAATATTCTCAGCATAGAAATAGAAACAAACAAATGTAAGTTTTAGAACAATAACCCTTCCCAATATTTGAAATAAAAATTCCTTAGATGGCTGCTGCTGCTAAGTCACTTTAGTCATGTCTGACTCTGTGCGACCCCATAGATGGCAGCCCACCAGGCTCCACCATCCCCAGGATTCTCCAGGCAAGAACACTGGAGTGGGTTGCCATTTCCTTCTCCAATGCATGGAAGTAAAGAGTGAAAGTGAAGTCGCTCAGTCGTGTCTGACTCTTTACGACCCCATGGACTGTAGCCTACCAGGCTCCTCTGCCCATGGGATTTTCCAGGCAAGAGATGGGATATATAGGAAAATGGAGATGACAGAGGAAATAGTTGACATAATGGTAGAGCACTACAAATTATCCAATTTGAAAAATACAAACAAAATGTGGAAAAAATGAAGAGTTCAGAGATCATGCTGCTGCTGCTAAGTCACTTCAGTCGTGTCCAACTCTGTGTGACCCCATAGAGGGCAGCCCACCAGGCTCCCCCATCCCTGGGATTCTCCAGGCAAGAACACTAGAGTGGGTTGCCATTTCCTTCTCCAATGCATGAAAGTGAAAAGTGAAAGGGAAGTTGCTCAGTCGTGTCTGACTCTCAGCAACCCATGGACTGCAGCCTACCAGGCTCCTCCACCCATGGGATTCTCTAGGCAAGAGTACTGGAGTGGGGTGCCATTGCCTTCTCCATCAGAGATCATGGGGCAATATCAAAACGTTTATAACTCATTGGAGTCTCAGAAAGAGAGGAAAAAGTGACTAGCATAGGAAAAAAAAAAAAAAAGAAAGAAACAAAATAATGGCTGGAAAATCCCTAAATTTGATGAAAGGCAAACATTTCCAGATTCAAGAAAATCTGTAAAATCTCAAGGATAAACTTAAAGAAAATCACACTCAAAGGAAAACACATTATAATCAAGCTAATAAAAACTAAAGAATAAACTTTGAATGCTGTCTTCATGCATTAGAAGAATTAATGTAGTTAAAATGTCTGTACTAGCCAAAGTATGGCTAGTATAGCCATGAAGTGAAGTGAAATGAAGTCACTCAGTCATGTCCGACTCTTTGTGACCCCATGGACTGTAGCCTACCACACTCCTCCATCCATGGGATTTTCCAGGCAAGAGTACTGGAGTGAGTTACCATTTCCTTCTCCGTATAGCCATATATAGATTCAAACAATCTCTATCTAAATTCCAATGACATTTTTCACAGCAAAAGTAAAACCAATCTTAAAATTTGTGTGGGATCACAAAAGAGCTCTAGTAGACAAAGCAGTCCTGAAAAAGAAGAACAAAGCTGGGGGCATCACATTTCTTATTTCAAACTGTATTACAAAACTGTAGTAATCAAAGCAATATGATACACATTAAAACAGACACATAGACCAATGGAACAGAATCAAGAAACCCTGAAACAAAATCTCTCTTATATGGTCAACTAATGTATGACCTTTTAGAACTAACACCCAAAAAAGATGTCCTTTTCATTATAGGGGACTGGAATGCAAAAGTAGGAAGTCAAGAAACACCTGGAGTAACAGGCAAATTTGGCCTTGGAGTGGGGAATGAAGCAGGGCAAAGGCTAATAGAGTTTTGCCAAGAGAATGCACTGGTCATAGCAAACACCCTCTTCCAACAACACAAGAGAAGACTCTACACATGGACATCACCAGATGGTCGAAACCAAAATCAGATTGATTATATTCTTTGCCGCCAAAGATGGAGAAGCTCTATACAGTCAACAAAAACAAGACTGGGAGCTGACTGTGGCTCAGATCACGAACTCGTTATTGTCAAATTCAGACTTAAATTGAAGAAAGTAGGGAAAACCACTAGACCATTCAGGTATGACCAAAATCAAATCCCTTATGATTATACAGTGGAAGTGAGAAATAGATTTAAGGGACTAGATCTGATAGACAGAGTGCCTGATGAACTATTGACGGAGGTTCGTGACATTATACAGGAGACAGGGATCAAGACCATCCCCATGGAAAAGAAATGCAAAAAAGCAAAATGGCTGTCTGAGGTAGCCTTACAAATAACTGTGAAAAGAAGAGAAGTGAAAAGCAAAAGAGAAAAGGAAAGATATAAGCATCTGAATGCAGAATTCCAAAGAATAGCAAGGAGAGATAAGAAAACCTTCCTCAGTGATCAGTGCAAAGAAATAGAGGAAAACAACAGAATGGGAAAGACTAGAGATCTCTTCAAGAAAATTAGAGATACCAAGGGAACATTTCATGCAAAGATGGACCCAATAAAGAACAGAAATGGTATAGACCTAACAGAAGCAGAAGATATTAAGAAGAGGTGGCAAGAATACACAGAAGAACTGTACAAAAAAGATCTTCATGACCCAGATAATCACAATGGTGTGATCACTCACCTAGAACCAGACACCCTGGAATGTGAAGTCAAACGGGCCTTAGGAAGCATCACTACAAACAAAGCTAGTGGAGGTGATAGAATTCCAGTTGAGCTATTTCAAATCCTGAAAGATGATGCTGTGAAAGTGCTGCACTAAATATGCCAGCAAATTTGGAAAACTCAGCAGTGATGACAGGATTGGAAAGGGTCAGTTTTCATTCCAATCCCAAAGAAAGGTAATGCCAAAGAATGCTCAAACTACTGCACAATTGCATTCATCTCACACACTAGTAAAGTAATGCTCAAAATTCTCCAAGACAGGCTTCAGCAATACATGAACCATGAACTTCCAAATGTTCAAGCTGGCTTTAGAAAAGGCAGAGGAACCAGAAATCAAATTGCCAACATCCACTGGATCATCAAAAAAGCAAGAGAGTTCCAGAAAAACATCTATTTCTGCTTTATTGACTATGTCAAAGCCTTTGTGTGGATCACAATAAACTGTGGAAAATTCTGAAAGAGATGGGAATACCAGACCACCTGACCTGCCTCTTAAGAAACCTATATGCAGGTCAGTAAGCAACAGTTAGAACTGGACATGGAACAACAGACTCGTTCCAAATAGGAAAAGGAGTACATCAAGGCTGTATATTGTCACCATGTTATTTAACTTATATGCAGAGTACATCATGAAAAATGCTGGGCTGGAAGAAGCACAAGCTGGAATCAAGATTGCTGGGAGAAATATCAATAACCTCAGATATGCAGATGACACCACCCTTATGGCAGAAAGTGAAGACGAACTACAGAGCCTCTTGATGAAAGTGAAAGAGGAGAGTGAAAAAGTTGGCTTAAAGCTCAACGTTCAGAAAATGAAGATCATGGCATCTGGTCCCATCACTTCATGGGAAATAGATGGGGAAACTGGAAACAGTGTCAGACTTTATTTTGGGGGGCTCCAAAATCACTGCAGATGGTGAATACAGCCATGAAATTAAAAGATGCTTACTCCTTGGAAGAAAAGTTATGACCAAACTAGAGAGCATATTAAAAAGCAGAGACATTACTTTGCCAACAAAGGTCTGTCTAGTCAAGGCTATGGTTTTTCCAGTGGTCATGTATGGATGTGAGAGTTGGACTTTGAAGAAGGCTGAGTGCTGAAGAATTGATGCTTTTGAACTGTGGTGTTGGAGATGACTCTTGAGAGTCCCTTGGACTGCAAGGAGATCCAACCCATCCATCCTAAAGGAGATTGGTCCTGGGTGTTCATTGGAGGGACTGATGTTGAAGCTGAAACTCCAATACTTCAGCCACCTCATGCGAAGAGTTGACTCATTGAAAAAGACACTGATGCTGGGAGGAATTGGGGGCAGGAGGAGAAGGGGACGACAGAGGATGAGATGGCTGGATGCCATCACCGACTTGATGGACATGAGCTTGAGTGAACTCCGGGAGTTGGTGATGGACAGGGAGGCCTGGTGTGCTGTGCTTCATGGGGTTGCAAAGAGTCAGACACAACTGAGCGACTGAACTGAACTGAACTGAACTGAATGTATGACAAGGGAGAATATTCAATGGGGGAAAAGTAAACTGGAAATTCATATGCAAAATAATGAAATTGGAACTCTGTCCTACAGCATTCACAAAAATTAACACAAAATGGATTCAACACCTAAACATAAGACCTGAAACTGTAAAACTTCTAGAAGAAAACAGGGGAAAAGCCTTCTTGACATTGGTCTTGGCAACATTTTGTTGGATATGACACCAAAAATGCAAGTAACAAAAGCACAAATAAACAAGTGGGTCTCCATCAAATTAAAAAGCTCTGTGCAGCAAAGAAACAATCAACAAATGAATAGACAGCCTATGAAATGGAAGAAAATATTTGTAAATTGTGTATCTGATAAAGGGTTAGTATCCAAAATATATAAGGAAGTCATATAACTCAATATCAAAAGTGGAATATTATTCAACCATAGAAAGAAGGAAATCTTGCCTTATTGAACAACATGGATGCTTTTGAAAGCATTATGTTAAATGGAATAAGTCAGAGGAAAATCACATCATCTCATTTAAAGGCTTATCTTGTTTTATTATGCTTCTCTTTACCGTACTTTGCAGATACTGCAGTTTTTACAAATTAGAGGTTTGTGGCAACCCTGTATCAGGCAAGTTAATCAGTGCTGTCTCTGTGTCCTACTTTGGTAATTCTTGCAATATTTTGCTTTTTCATTATTATTATATTTTTATAGTATAATAAAATGTTGCTGCTACGACTTGTGGAAGGCTCAGATGATGGTTTGCATTTCTTAGTAATAAAGCATCTTAAATTAAGATATTCACTTTTTTTTAGACATAATGCTATTGCAAACTTAATAGACTACAGTATAGTGTAAATATAACTTTTTTATGGGCCGAGAAATAAAACAATAGTGTGTGACTTGCTTTATTGTAATGCTTGCTTTACTGTGGTGTTCTAGAACTAAACCCGCAATGTCTCTGAGGTTTGGCTGTCTATATGGAATCTAAAAAAGCTGAACTCATGGCTGGGTGGGAGGTGGAGTAAATGGCCAAAGGGTACACACATTTCCGGTTATAAGACAAATAAATTCTGGAGATCTAATGTATAGACTTGTGACTGTAGTTAAGGCCGCTAATTCAAGGAAACACCAAACACGCTAAAGTACGGTATGCTTCCTTCGCCACCTGTCATCGCTGTGTGCCCTGTAGGCCCTGTTTGTGCTTTCATTTAGATCACTGGTTTCAACACTCGGTGAAAGTTGACTGAAAAAATGAGTAAATGAATTCAGCCCCAGGTCTATTGTCCAGCCAGTATTTCTAGTAGGACTTAGGATTTTATTCTTGTTAGAGGACGGAAGGAATGAAAAGTGCCCACTGAATTGAGAAGGAAGGCATCTGGAGACCAAAAAAGGAGGCAGATATCTCCACATAATCCATGGGTCAGCTTGCTTTAGGGTAGCTTATAACTGGGTGGGACTGAGGGACGACAGTCGGAAGTATTTATAGTTGCACAGCATATCACCAAGGGGCAACTGGGATAAGGAGATACATTCCTAAGTCAAGATTTGTGGATGGGTGAATCGTCTCATGGGCACTAGGAATATGTCAGTGATGCTTTTCATCTTTGTTTGGGGGCATAGAGGCTACCTGGTCCTAATGATTATTAAGCATTATCTATAAATTGTCAACATCCATTGGACCATAGAAAAAGCCAGGGAATTCCAGAAAAACATCTGCTTCTGCTTCATTGACTACTCTAAAGTGTTTGTGTAGATCAGAACAAACTGGAAAATTCTTGAAGAGATGTGAATACCAGACCACCTTACCTGCCTCCTGAGAAACCTGTCTGCAGATCAAGAAGCAACAGTTAGAACCAGACATGGAACAATGGACTGGTTCCAAATTGGGAAAGAAGTATGTCATGGCTGTATATTGTCACCCTGCTTATTTAACTTATATGCAGAGTACATCATGCAAAATGCCAGGCTGGATGAAGCACAACCTGGAATCAAGATTGCTGGGAGAAATAATTACCTCAGATATACAGATGACACCACTCTAGTGGCAGAAAGCAGAGAGGAACTAAAGAACCTCTTTATGAGGGTGAAAGAGGAGAATGAAAAAGCTGGCTTAAAAACTCAACATTCAAAAACCTGAGATCATGGCATCTGGTCCCATCACTTCATGGAAAATAGATGGGAAAACAAGGGAAACAGTGACACTATTTTCTTGGGCTCCAAAATCACTGCAGATGGTGACTGCAGCCATGAAATTAAAAGACGCTTGCTCCTTGGGAAAAAAGCTATGGTGAATGTAGACAACATATTAAAAAGCAGAGACATCACCTTTCCAACAAAGGTCTATCTAGTCAAAGCTATGGTTTTTCCAGTAGTCATGTACGGATGTGAGAGTTGGACTATAAAAAAGCTGAGCATTAAAGAATTGATGCTTTTGAACTGTGGTGTTGGAGAAGATTCTTGAGAGTCCCTTGAGACTGCAAGGAGATTCAACCTGTCCATCCTAAAGGAAATCAGTCCTGAATATTCATTGGAAGGACTGATGCTGAATTGAAACTCCAATACTTTGGCCACCTGATATGAACAAATGACTCCCTAGAGAAGACCCTGATGCTGGGAAAGATTGAAGGTAGGAGGGGAAGGGGATGACTGAAGATGAGATGGTCGGATGGCATCACTGACTTGATATATATGAGTTTGAGCGTGCTCTGGGAGTTGGTGACGGACAGGGAATCCTGGCATGCTGCAGTTGCAAAGAGTCGGACATGACTGGGAGACTGAACTGAACATACTATTTTGATTGTTGTAGCTTTGGAATAGTGTGAAGTCAAGGAGTCTGATACCTTCAGCTTTATTCTTTTTTTTTTCCTCCCCTAGATTCCTTTGGCTATTTGTTTTGCTTGTTTGCTTTTTGTGGTTCCACACAAATTTTAGCATAATTTGTTCTAGTTTTGTAAGGTCATGGATATTTTCAGAAGGGTTGCATTAAATCTAGGGATTGCTTTGGGTAGTTTGGACATTTTAACAATATTACTTCTTTCAGTACGTGAACATGGGGTATCTTTCCATTTATTTGAAACATCTTCAATTTCCTTCATCAATATAGTTTTCAGAGTATAGACCTTTTACCTCCTTGGTTGAGTTTATTCCTAGTTATTTTATTCTATTTGGTGTGAGAAGAGTTGACTCATTGGAAAAGACCCTGATGCTGGGAGGGATTGGGGGCAGGAGGAGAAGGGGATGACAGAGGATGAGATGGCTGGATGGCATCACTGACTCGATGGACGTGAGTTTGAGTGAACTCTGGGAGTTGGTGATGGACAGGGAGGCCTGGCGTGCTGTGATTCATGAGGTAGCAAAGAGCCAGACAGGACTGAGCGACTGAACTGAACTGAACTGATAAATGGGATTGTTTTCTTTGTTTCTTTTTCTGATAGTTTGTTTATGTGTGTGGAATAGTAACAGATATCTGTTTGTAAATCTTGCAACTTTGTATCTTACAAGTTGTATCTTGCAACTTTACTGAATTCATTTACCTTACTAGATTTTTGGGGAGACTTTAGGGTTTTCTGTATATATATCATGTCATTTGCAAATCAGTTAGTCAGTTCAGATGCTCAGTCATGTCCAACTCTTTGTGACCCCATGGACTATAGCACACCAGGCTTCCCTGTCCATCACCAACTCCCAGAGCCTACTCAAACTCATGTCCATTGAGTTGGTGATGTCATTTGCAAATAGCGACAGTTTACTTCTTCCCTTCCAATTTGGATGCATTTTATTTCTTTTACTTGTTTGGTTGCTGTGGCTAGGACTTCCAATATTATTTTAAATAGAAGTGGTGAAAGTGGGCATCCTTTTCCTGTTCCTGAATTTAGGGGAAAAGCTTTCACTTTTCACTACTTAGTATGATGTTAGCTGTAGGTTTGGCATAAATGGCCTTTATTATGTTAAGATATATTCCCTCTATACCAACTTTTTGAGGTTTGTTTTTTTTTATCATAAATGAATGTTGAATTTTGTCAAAAGCATTTTTTCTGCATCTATTGAAATGATCATGTGATTTTATCCTTTGTTTTAATGTGGTATATCCTATTGATTGAATTGCAGATATTGAATCATCCTTGCATTTCTGCAATAAATCCCGCTGGGTTTTATTATGTACGATCCTTTTTTATATATTGTTGAATTCAGTTTTGCTGGTATTTGGTTGAGGATTTTTGTATATCTACATTCATCAGAGATATTGGCCTGTAATTTTATTATTTTTTTGTAGTGTCTTTATCTCAGAGAAGGCAATGGCAACCCACTCCAGTACTCTTGCCTGGACAGTCCCATGGATGGAGGAGCCTGGTAGGCTGCAGTCCATGGGGTCACTAAGAGTTGGACACGACTGAGCAACTTCACTTTCACTTTTCACTTTCATGCATTGGAGCAGGAAATGGTAACCCACTCCAGTGTTCTTGCCTGGAGAATCCCGGGGACGGCAGAGCCTGGTGGGCTGCCGTCTATGGGGTCACACAGAGTCAGACACGACTAAAGCGACTTAGCAGCAGCAGCAGCAGCAGTGTCTTTATCTGGTTTTGATATTGGGGCAATCATAGTCTTGTAGACCAAATCTGAGAGTGTTTCTTCCTCTTAAATTTTTTGGAATAGTTTGGGGAGGATCAGTATTAACTCTTCTTCATATATTTGGTAGAATTCTCCTGTGAAGCTATCTGGCCCTGGACTTTTGTTTGTTTGGTGTTTTTTGATTGCTGATTTGATTGCAAAGCTAGTAATTGGTCTGTTCAGGTTATCTATTTCTCCCAGATCTAGTTTTGGAAGATTATATGTTTCTAGAAAAATTTTCATTTCTTCTAGGTTGCCAATTTGTTGGCAAATAACCATCCATAGCTTTCTCTTATGATTGTATCTATGTGTTATTTGTTGTGATTTTTCCTTTTACCTTTCTTATTTTGTTTTTTGCGTCCTCTCTCTCTTTTTCTTAATAAGCCAGGCTAAAGGCTTATTACTTTTATGTTTCCCCAAAAAACCCAACTTTTGGTTTCATTGATCTTTTCTATTTTTTTTCTTATCTCTATTTTATTTATTTCTGCTCTATCTGTATTATTTTCTCCGTGCTCTGGTCTTCAGCATCCTATTCTCTCAGTACCACCTCACAATCAAGCAATTCCTATGTTCCCTCCAGTCTACTTCTTTAGCACTGTCTGTCCCCCTCACTTCTGCTCCATCCCATTATTCATCCAGCCACATTTCTCTCCCTCACTTCTTATGGTCTTTCTCAATTCTTTTCTGGGCTCTTTGTCCTCAGCTGAATCCTTTTCCAACTAGCACATTGACTATATGACCACATTTCTGGAAAACAATGTGACCCTGTCAGGGACTGTGGCCCTTGAACCCCAAGGAGTTATGGAGTAAAAGCCTTAACTCTCTGTGCATTAGCCACCTCTGTACATTAGCCACCTTTTGCTTGCTTTCTGTCCCCGCTCATATATCTGTCATTTAATCACAAGACTTCTAAGAGCTCAGCCTATCCTTTGAAAGATAGCTGTGCTAGATAAGATACTTGGTTGACATATTTTTTTTTCCAGCACTTTGACTACATCATCTCTCTGCTTACCTTTGTCTCTGATGGTGTTCTCTTATACATGATGGGCTGTGTGCTTTTGCTGCTTCAAAGATTTTCGGACATTCTTCTGTTGTCTTTTAGCATTTTTACTATGATTTGTCTGTATGTGGGTGTCTGAGTTTATCCTGGTTGGAGTTTATTGAACTTCTTGGATATATAGATTAATATTTTTCATCCAATTTGACAGATTTTTAGGTATTATTATTTTTCAAACACATTTTTCTGTTTCTTTCTCTCTTTCCTCTCCTTCTAATCTTCCCATTATGCATATGTTTGTGAGATTAATAGAGTCAGATTAAAAAAAATTTTTTTTCCCTTTATTCTTCAAGTTGAATAATCTGTATCAACATATCTTCTAGTTTGCTATTTCTTTCTTATGCAAGTTCAGATATACTCTTGAGCCATTCTAGTAATTGTCTTTACTTGAATTACTATGCTTTCAACCTCAGATATCCATTTTCTTCCTTCTTATAATTTATATCTCTTATATTCTCTACTTGATGAAACATTGCCATCATTTCATCCTTTATTTCTTTAAGCATTGTTTCCTTTGGTTCTTAGAACATATTTACAATGGTCTGCTTTGAAGCTTTTGTGTATTACATCAGACGTCAGGGTCCTCTCAAAGTTGGCTTGCATTGCTTGTTTTTTTTTTCCCCCTCTTATACATGGGCAGATGTCCCTGCTTCTTTTCACATCTTAAAATTTTTTGTCGGAAACTAGACATTTTAGAAAATATCTGTTAGTGAATCTGGATACTGGTTTTCACCCCCGCTCAGGCTAATCGTTGTTCGCTTGTTCATTTGTTCGGTGACTTAGCTGGACTGTTTTAGAGAAGCGTATCTGTTTTGATGGCAGTGTGAAGCCCTTGATGTTTTTCCCCAGAGTGTGCCGTCTTGGGCATGTCCACAGTCACCCTGGGGTGACAGCGGCTTTGGCAGGGTTCTTTTTGACTGTCTCTTTCCCTTATCTCTCTGTTACCTGTCTGTCTTTGTTGGTATCACACCCTCTGCTAAGCTCCACTAATTCCTGGATGATTTTTCTATTGTTTTTGACAATTTCCTGGGACATAAACTGTTCTACAGTCTGACCCAATCAAATGCAACTGCCCTTTCAGGGGTAGTTTTAAAAAAAAATTATTTATTTTTTAATTGAAGGATAATTGCTTTACAGAATTTTGTTGTTTTCTGTCAAACCTCAATATGAACCAGCCATAGTACATCCCCTCACTCTTGAACCTCTCTCCCATCTCCCTCCTCATTCCACCCCTCTAGGTTCAGGGTATTTTTAAAGGCCAATTTTTGAGTTTTGTTCTGACCCTTCATTCTTCATTATTGCCTTTTTTCATGGTTCTTTCTGGTGCAGTTCAGTTCATTTCAGTTGTTCAGTCATGTCCGACATTTTGCAACCCTATGGACTGCAGCATGCCAGGCCTCCCTGTCCATCACCAACTCCCAGAGCTTTCTCAAACTCATGTCCATTAAGCCAGTGATGCCATCCAAGCATCTCATCCTCTGTCATCCCCTTCTCCTCCTGTCCTCAATCTTTCCCAGCATCAGGGGCTTTTCAAATGAGTCAGCTCTTTGCATCAGGTGGCCAAAGTATTGGAGTTTCAGCTTCAGCATCAGTCCTTCCAATGAATATTCAGGACTGATTTCCTTTAGGATGGACAGGTTGAATCTCCTTGCAGTCCAAGGGACTCTCAAGAGTCTTCTCCAACACCACAGTTCAAAAGCATCAATTCTTCAGCACTCAGCTTTCTTTATAGTCCAACTCTCACATCTGTACATGACTACTGGAAAACCGTAGCTTTGACTAGACGGACTTCTGTTGGCAAAGTAATGTCTCTGCTTTTTAATATGCTGTCTAGGTTGATCATAGCTTTTCTTCCAAGGAGCAAGCGTCTTTTTAATTTCATGGCCACAGTCACCATCTGCAATGATTTTGGAGCCCAAGAAAATAAAGTCTGTCACTGTTTCCATTGTTTCCCCATCTATTTGCCATGAAGTGTTGGGACTGGATGCCATGATCATAATTTTCTGAATGTTGAGCTTTAAGTCAAATTTTTCACTCTCCTGTTTTACTTTCATCAAGAGGCTCTTTGGTTCTTCACTTTCTGCCATAAGGGTGATGTCATCTGTGTATCTGCATATCTTTCTGGTGACCTAGCTCTTTCATGGTTTAGCTTATAGTTCTTATGAAGCTAGTAATCTCCTACTAATTGCTTACTACCAAAATCTCTATTGTTTTGGAGAGTGCCCTTAGGCTTGAACTTTGCTACATTACATTCCAAATAAACTAATTTCCTCTGGGTAAAGTTTGAGAGTTCTCTGTTCTGACGGCTTGCCTGTCTCTTCTGGGTAAAGTTCCTTGGGTGGTGGGGACAGTGACCTGATTTCTTAGAGTGATATCTTTCCTTTATGAGCACAGCACTGGGTAGGGGCTGTAGCCTTTGGTCTTCTTGGCTTGCCTCTCTCAGCATGGAAACTTCACCACACAAGGGAACTGGAGTGCGGGTAATCAGGGTTCCAATATTCTCTGACTAAAGCACCTGAGGTAGAGTTTGCACTGTATGAATAGGGGCTGGTGGAGGAAGGGAGCCTCTGACCTCTCATCCATACTCACTCAGGATTTAGCCTTTACAAGATGTAACTGGGGCTTCCCAGGTGGCACGAGTGGTAAAGAACCTGCCCGTCAATGCAGGAGACGCAAGAGACATGGGTTTGATCCCTGGGTCAGGAAGATACCCTGCAGAAGGGCATGGCAACCTTCTCCAGTATTCTTGCCTGGAGAACCCCATGGATAGAGGAGCCTGGTGGGCTACAGTCCATGGGGTTGCAAAGAGTCTGATGTGACTGAAGAGACTTGGCACACACATGCACAGCATGGAACTGGGAGATGGGGTGATACAAACTGGCAGGATGCCCCCCTTGGAGACATAGGGTGACCCTTGACCAGGATCTGGGGGGAGAGGGAGCCCTGTGTGTTCTTGGCTGCACCCGCCTGGAGTGTAGTGTCCATCATGTTGAGCTGAGAGTTAAGAGTGAGGAAGTGGGTCATGGTTCAAACACCACAGACTTTCATTGTTCTTACCGAGTTTCAGTAGATCTTTTAAAATATTTTTTTCACTTATTTTATTTATTTATTTATTTCATTTATGTTCTTAAGACAATTTATAGAAACTTAAAAAACCCACTTATGCTTGTTTTGCTAGGAAGTGGGTCCCTGGACTGCCTTACATGACCATTCTAGAAGTAAATATCTCTTTGATATTTCTGCTTCTGATGCTCGAAAGAGACTTTTTATCATCACTGCCCTGAGAAACTTTTCTGGTCCTTTTAGGGAAATAAAAAGGAGAAAGTCTTGTTCAAGCTTCAGAAGCAGGAGAGCAGACCTCTGACCTTGCTTCTGGCTTGCCCGGATGCTGCCTGGATTCCATGGCTGCCTGCAATCAGAGAGTCAGGCAGAACCTCCTGGAGTCTAACGAAATCCTATGACTCACAAGGTGAAATGAACACTGTTGTAGAAAGGTCAAAGTAAAACCAGAGCCACATTTTTGCACACAAACTGATGATGATATCAGTTTGTGACCTGGGATTATAAGCGGGAGCCCCTGAAACTACAGCTTGAGGTCTCACTCATGGAGTGGATACACTGCCCAGGACCCTTTCCCAGTTGAGACTCCAGATTGCTGTTAACGAGGGACTTCCCAGTGCTGTTTAAGTTTGGATGTTGGTCGGCCCAGTTGTTGGCTCAATTTAGTGATGTATGTGCTGCTTTGCTACTCTTCTTTCTTTTTTCTTTTAATGATTATACATTGAAATTAAGTTTTAAAATCCTCAATTAAATGTTGAAATCGTTTATTTGTGTCTAACAAGTGCTTTCTTTTGTTAACAAGTCCTTTGAACCTGAAACAAAATTAAAACTTTTGGCAAAATAGGCCCTGCAATCCCCCATGCCCAGGTATTTCCTCCTCTGGTAGCTCTATGTGTTTGGAATCATGTTACTTTGGAAAGAGATAACCTTTGAGAGACAAACCCATCTTTTGCTGTCCCTGGTCTTGCTCATTTCTTTGCTCATTATGCTAGGTACACAAGTCCTCTCAGGTTTAGGAGCCTCATTCTACCTTCTACAGTGATTTATTGTAATTTTTTTGCTGTATAATGCTTGAATGGGACTTTATAATTTGGCTTTAGAAATTATTTTTAAAGTTAATTTAAAAAATCAAAGTACTACATGAAAATAATTTATAGTGTTAAAGGGCATGTAATAAAGGTCAGTTATCCTGACTTTTTTTCATTGCCCATCTCTTCTTCCGCTCCCCAGGAGCACTGGCAGTTAGGATGGCCATATCTGCCACCCACCTCTAAGTGCAGGCTTTTCCTGGAACCCGCGCCCTCTTACTTACTCCAGTCTGGTCTGTGTGTTCTCTGGACACTGTCTGGTTCTCTCCCCTTGTGTTGTAGCCTATGATTGCTGACACTCATCATCTTTCTAATTGGATTCCTTATTTTGTATACATATCTTGCAGCAGGAACATATTCTGACGCTATTAACTGTTGGCAAGGATTTGGAGGCCTCCTGAATCCTGTTGGTGGGAGTATAGACTGGTAAATATTCTGGAAAGTAATATTGCAATATTCTTTGAAATGAATAGTATATATACCCTGTCTAGTAATCCAGGAATTGCTTAGTTCAAAAGCAAAAAGTCTTTTTCTATCAACAGCCTACATGTCCCTAAAATTAACTATTATTAGACTTTTGTGAATTTTAAAATGTTTTAAAATTTTAAGAGATTTTATTTAATATAAGCAAATGTAAATATATTTTTTTCATCCTTTTTTACACAAATGATAACATATTATACATGCTTTTATATACCTGTATCATATAGTGGATAATTTTTCATATCAATACCTAAAGAGCATCCTCATTACAGCTGCATGGTATTCTATGGTAGAGCTGTGCAGTGATTGATTTAACCAATTTCCTACTTATTGACACTTGGGTTAGTTTCAGTCTTTTGCTGTCAAATGGTGCTGCAATGACTAGCTGTATGCAGGCTTATTCATTTGGAGGAGTACAAGCGTGATGGTAAGAGATGCAAGAGATGGAATTACCATGTGACGGCAGATACATATTTGCAAATGTGATGAAAATCGCCAAATTCACTTCCATAGAACGGAATTAACTAGATGCGGCAACATGGGCTTCCCTGGTGGCTCAGTGGTAAAGAATCCACCTGCAATGCAGGAGACCTGGGTTCAATCCCTGGGTTGAGAAGATCCCCTGGAGGAGGGCATGGAAACCTACTGAATCCCCATGGACAGAGGAGCCTGGCAGGCTACAGCCCATGGGGTAGCAAAGAGTCAGACACGATAGCGACTAAGCACGGACACACACGAAGAGCAACATGGGAGTGTCTGTTTCCCCAGTTTTGCCCACACAATTTGCAATGATTTTTCTATCAATCTAAGCAGTGAAAACAGCGTACCAATGTGGTTCTCTTTGAGTGAGGTTGAATATTTCTGTCATCCATAAGCATCTTTTCATAAGTTTGAGTCATTTGCATTTCTTCTTCTATGAAACTTCATATCTTCTGCCCATTTTTCTATTGGAGGGTCAGTTTTTCCATTTTCTTCTGAATTGTCTTCAAACTTTCATAGGAGACCCGGGTTTGATCCCTGGGTTGGGAAGATACCCTGGAGAAGTAAATGGCAACCCACTCCAGTATTCTTGCCTGGAAAATTCCATGGACAGAGGAGCCTGGTGGGCTACAGTCCATGGGGTCACAAAGGGTCGGACATGACCCTTTCACTTTTTTTCACCTCCAGCATTTCCTTGAAACCCCTCCTTTTGAGGTTGCCGCTTAGCTCTGCTGCCCACTGTGAAGGTTAGCTCTTGATTCTTGTCTTTGACTTTTCAGTAGCACAGGACACAGCTAATCACTCCTTCCTTCTTGAATCTTTATCAGTTTTTGTCTATTCTTTGGTTTTCCTCTTAACTACTAGGCAGTCTTTCTCAATGTCCTTTGATGGATCCGCTTTATTTCCCCTACCTCTAAACAGTCAAATGCCCCACAGGGCTCAGTTGCCCTACTCTCTATATGCTTTATCTGGGCCCCTGGTTGTAAACCAGGCTGCACAGGAAGCCCCCTAGATTTATATACACAGGCCAGACTTGCCCTCACAACCCCAGAATCATGTCAGTCTAATGTGTACTCGACATATTCACAGGGCTGCCTAATGGACATCTCAAACTGAGCATGCATGTGAGATAAGTCGCTCAGTCATGTCTGACTCTTTGCAACCCTACGGACCATAGCCCCCCAGGTTCCTCTCTCCATGGGATTCTCCAGGCAATACTGGAGTAGGTTGCCCTTCCCTTTTCTAGGGAATATCTTTCCGACCCAGGGTTCAAACCCATGTCTCTTATGTCTCCTGCATTGGCAGGCAGGTTCTTTCCCACTAGTGCTACCTGCTGCTGCTGCTGCTAAGTCGCTTCAGTCGTGTCCGACCCTGTGCGACCCCAGAGACGGCAGCCCACCAAGCCTATAAAAACTGAGCATGGGTTTTCCTCTAATCAAATTCCTTATTTTCCTCTATAATCCTATTCCTCTCCCAGTCTTCCCATAGCTCAGGAAGTGGCACTGTCATTTCTCTATTTGCTAAGGCCCCAAAACCTTGGAGTCAGTTTTGGCCTTTATTTTTCTTTCACATTAAACTTATACTCCATCAGTAAACCTTTTGAAATTTTTACCTTCAAAATGTATCCCAAACCTGGCCATGTTTTCTATCTCCACTGCCACGCTCTGGCTGAGCCTCCCTTCTTCTCTCACCTGTGTCCTGTCAGGGCCTCCTAGCAGGTCTCTTTGCAAAATGCCTGAGTGTGTGAGGTCCGGTGATTAACTGCAAAGCCAGACCCAGACAGAGATGTTGTATATGCAAGTGTTAAGAGATCTTAATTTAAACCAAACTGTGCTCTATCCTGGTGTATTTTATTTATGTTTTAATGCAAAAAGACAAATAACTATTGAAATAAATGGGATGTAACTGTCTACAAAAGCAGTAAGAGTAAGTAAACCGGCTGCAGAGCTTTCTGTATTGCTGTGCTGACCTTATCGCGGACTCAGCCCCTCACAGACAGCCCATCAGCGTGCAAGCAGAGCCAGGCTTGGAGCACCAGTCTCCCACTGCGGCTCCAAGAGGTTCCGCCATGCCTCTTGAGCAAGAGCGGGTTTTCTAGTTCTGGGCTGGGCTGGGGAGCACAGTCTACCTGCTGTCATAGGAACAGGACCAATGTAACCATTAGTTACTTCTCTATTATGCAAATACTGTGCTAGTCAAGTTGTTTTCCTTAAGATAAATTACAAAATTAGAATGATTGTGTCCAAAGGTATCAAAGAAATCATTCTAAAATTGACCATGTTACCTCCTGTATTAGTCTGGGTTCTCCAGAGAAACCAAGAGGAGAGATAGATAAACAGAGAGAGAGAGATGGCAGATAGATGGGTGATAGAAGATGGATTGTAGATAGATAGATGATAAGGAATTTGTTTAAGTAACTGTGGTGGCTGAGAGTCCCAAGATCTGCTGTGCGCAAGCTGGAGAGTCAGGAGAGCCAGTGGTATGAATTTCAGGCTAAATGCAGGAGAATTGTGTCCCAGGGTCGGAAGTAGAGAGCCAGCAATTTCTCTATTTTTTTGTTCTATTCCGGCCTCCAACTGATTGGATGCGGCCCCCTCACGTTGGGGAGGACAATCTGATTTACCGAGTCCACTGATTCAAAGGGGCTTCCCGGGTGGTGCCAGTGGTAAAGAACCCGCCTGCCAGTGTAGGAGATTGGGTCAGGAAGATCCCCTGGAGTAGAAAGTGGCAGCCCACTCCAGTGTTCTTGCCTGGAAAATTCCATGGGCAGAGGAGCCTCGTGGGCTGCAGTCCATGGGGCTGCAAAGAGTCGGACATGGCTGACTGCACACGGACTCAAATGTTAATTTCACTCAGAAGTACCCTCACATGATTAAACATCTGGGGACCCTGTGGTCCTGTCAAGCTGACACATAAAATTAACAATTACATCACCTCCTGAAACTCTTCAGGGTCCCTCTTGCCCCAGCCCAGAGCTTCAGAGTAAACTCGAAGCTCCTTGGTCTCCCCCGTCCCGGTGGAGGGGTGTTGGTCTTTCACAATCTGGCCTCTGAGAGTCTTTCCTGCCATTGCACTCTGCTCCAACACAATAAATTCCTGTCTCCTCTCTCTCTGCTGAACTGTTCTCCCAGCTTGCTTGCTTGCTTGGTGGAGGTCTGTTGGTCAGCAATGGGGGCTCTAGCTTAGGCCTCAGGTCTAGTCATCCCCAGTTAATCTTCCCACCTTCTGGTCCTGCCTGGGCCCAGGGTTGGATGTCGAAGGCAGTGCCAGCCTCTGTGCTCAGCCTGAGGTCAAGGGCCTGCTTCTGCTGAGAAGCATCTTGTGTGTGTGTTTCAATGTCTCCCTGTTGGATCTGACCCTGGGCCTAGGGATCTAGGATTCCCATTTGAGTCCTGGAAGTGAAAAATGAAGCCATTTTCACTGAAAACATTGTGTAGTGGGATGTTAACCTTAGAGTGTGGATGTGGGGACAAAGGGTAGTGTGATGGGGATGTAGTGAAGCCTGACGTTTTCTGCTGCTAGGGAGGCGGCCTGACTATGCCCAGCAGGGCCCACAGAGGGGTGTGTGCAGTAGGGGAGCTGGGAGGTTTTGTCTTGCACAGGCTTGAGACAGTAGAGGCTCACCTGAAACCCCAGGGGATACTGCGGAACTCAGCAACCCTCCAAAGAGGAAGGGGCAAGAGTGGAGGAAAGATGCGTGTCACTGTGTTTGTGCTTGTAGGAAGAGCCAGAGACCAGTCAGAACTCCTCTTGGCTTCTCCGCACTGTTAGCAACAGAGCCCTGGTGGACTCTACTGGGGCCAGGCTCTGTCCCTGCATGCTCAGTGTCCTTGGCCAATGGCTTTGCCTTTCTGAGCCCACATTTTGTCACTTGCCAAGGTGGATGGTGATAGCACCCATGTCATGGGGTTTGTTAGGCTGTGTATAAAGCCTGGAAGCATTTGAGTTTTGGGGTGAAATGGAACTTCCAGTTGAGGCGCACCCTGACTGTGGCTCTTGACTGAGTTATCTGACTCCGTGCCCCCTTGACTCCCGGATGGGGTATATCAATGGTCAGGAGTTAGAGACTGGGAAGGGCATTGCTTGGGGGGCTTCTGTGGGTGGGGTACCCCTTCCTTGGGAAACTCACATAAGCCCTGCAGCACAGGGGATGCAGTGCCCCTAGGTCTGATACCTGCCTGAGGCATCTGAAGGACGAGGCGTCACGCTTGTGGCTGTCTGTCTCTGGTTGTTAGGGAAACGGCCTGTGGTGTCCCCTGGGATAACTTTGGACACAACTTTGAGAACCACCTTGGGATTTTCTGAGGTCCTGCCCTGGAGAGCTGTCAGGTGGGATAGACGGGCCTCCACAGGAGCCTGGATGTGGTGGAGTTCCTAGGGTAAGTCACTGGCCACGGTGGTGTCACCTGCCCCAAGAAACTAGGTGGGTAGGGAAGCAATGTAGGAGGCAGGGGTTTCAGGGACCCCCATGGATTAGCCGTATGAGATGAATTGATTCTGAACCCCAGCCAGGCCCAGGGGTCTCTGAGGCAAACCCCAGTCAGGAATGTCTTCCCGTCCGAACATCCCTGTTCCTTCTCTGGAGGGCTCAGAGAAAAATTTCACTTCAGTTCAGTCGCTCAGTTGTGTTCGACTCTGTGCAATCCCACAGACTGCAGCACACCAGGCCTCCCTGTCCATCACCAATCCCTGGAGTTTACTCAAACTCATGTCCATTGAGTCGGTGATGCCACCCAACCATCTTATCCTCTGTCATCCCCTTCTGCTCCCACTTTCAAGCTTTCCCAGCATCAGGGTTTTTTCAAATGAGTCAGCTTTTCACATCAGGTGGTCAAAGTGTTGGAGTTTCAGCTTCAACATCACTCCTTCCAATGAATATTCAGGACTGATCTCCTTTAGGATGGGCTGGTTTGATCTCCTTGCTGTCCAAGGGACTCTCAAGAGTCTCCTCCAACACCACAGTTCAAAAGCATCAATTCTTCGGTGCTCAGCTTTCTTTATAGTCCAACTCACATCCAGACATGACTACTGGAAAAACCATAGCTTTGACTAGACGGACCTTTGTTGGCAAAGTAATGTCTCTGCTTTTTAATATGCTGTCTAGGCTGCTGATAACGTTCCTGCCAAGGAATAAGCGTCTTTTAATTTCATGGCCGCAGTTACCACCTGCAGTGATTTTGGAGCCCCCCAAAATAAAGTCTGTCACTGTTTCCATTGTTTCCCCATCTATTTGCCATGAAGTGATGGGACTGGATGACATGATCTTAGTTTTCTGAATGTTGAGTTTTAAGCCAACTCTTTCACTCTCCTCTTTCACTTTCATCAAGAGGCCCTTTTGTTCTTCGCTCTCTGCCATAAGGGTGGTGTCATCTGCATAGCTGAGGTTATTGATAATTCTCCTGGCAATCTTGATTCCAGCTTGTGCTTCATCCAGTCCAGCATTTCTCATGATGTACTCTGCGTGTAAGTTAAATAAGCAGGGTGACAATATACAGCCTTGAACCAGTCTGTTGTTCCATGTCCAGTTCTAACTGTTGCTTCCTGACCTGCATACAGATTTCTCAAGAGGCAGGTCAGGTGGTTCAGTATTCCCATCTCTTTCAGAATTTTTCACACTTTTTTGTGATCCACACAGTCAAAGACTTTGGCATAGTCAGTAAAGAAGAAATAGATATTTTTCTGGAATTCTCTTGCTTTTTCGATGATCTAACAGATGTTGGCAATTTGATCTCTGGTTCCTCTGCATTTTCTAAATCCAGCTTGAATATCTGGAAGTTCACAGTTCACATATTGCTGAAGCCTGTCTTGGAGAATTTTGAGCATTATTTTACTAGCATGTGAGATGAGTGCAATTGTGTGGTAGTTTGAGCATTCTTTGGCATTGCCTTCCTTTGGGACTGGAATGAAAACTGACCTTTTCCAGTCCTGTTGTCACTGCTGAGTTTTCCAAATTTGCTGGTATATTGAGTGCAGCACTTTGACAGCATCATCTTTCAGGATTTGAAATAGCTCAACTGGAATTCCATCATCTCCACTGGCTTTGTTCGTAGTGATGCTTTCTAAGGCCCACTTGACTTTACACTCCAGGATGTCTGGTTCTAGGTGAGTGATCACACCATCATGATTATCTGTGTCATGAAGATCTTTTTTGTACAGTTCTTCTGTGTATTCTTGCCACCTCTTCTTAATATCTTCTGCTTCTGTTAGGTCCATACCATTTCTGTCCTTTATTGTGCTCATCTTTGCATGAAATGTTCCCTCGGTATCTCTGATTTTCTCAAAGAGATCTCTAGTCTTTCCCATTCTATTGTTTTCCTCTGTTTCTTTGCACTGATCCCTGAGGACTGCAGAGTTCCAAAGAATAGCGAGGAAATATAAGAAAGCCCGTCTTAGTGATCAGTGCAAAGAAATAGAGGAAAACAATAGAATGGGGAAGACTAAAGAAAAAGTACAAGACCGCAAAGAATGAGCACAGCCCCTGCCCTTTGCTGGCCTCCTGGGCACAGTGGGGATGAAGGTCGCCCCTGAGCCCTGCGTCCTGGTGCCTGCAGTGTGCTGAGCTGGGTGCCACAGACCTGCTGTGTGGCAGGGAGCTGTGTCATCCGTCACCAGATTGGGCCTCTGGGCATCACGCTTGGGCACCACCTGTGCTGCTGACACCTGGTCCATAGGCCTGGGCTCCATCTGCTGCCCCCACCAGGTAAGCCATCTGACCTGGCCACGGGGACTGAGGCTAGGAGAACAGGCGGACAGCAGAGCCTCTGCAGGGAGGGGCCATGAGTCCTGGATGTGATGAAGGAACCATCTACAGGCCATGAGCCAGGTACCAATCCTCCCTGGGCCCTGAGGCTGCACTTGAGAAGGTGTACAATGATCCCCACCTGTGGAGCTACTGAGTCAAGGTCTTCCTCCTGGCCTGGGCATTGGGGGCTTGGTATCAAGCAGCTGCTCACAGAGGTAGGGAGCAGGGTCCCTGGATAAATCCGAGATACATGTGCCTCAGCTTGAGTCCCTTGGCCGTGTGTTCTCTGTGGGGCTGGCTGCCTCCTCATTGCCTGGAATTTCTTCGAGATGGGGATGAGCCCAGGCCTCACCTCACCATCCTCAGCTGACACTTATTCTGCCCTGGGCCAAAGGGACTGGCAGGCTGGAGGGAGCAGCTGTGGATGTGAGTGCTGCACGTCAGGGGCCCTCCCCGGAAGGGGGACCGCAGTGTCTGAGGTTGCAGCTCTTACTAGATTGACAAACTGAGCTACAGCATGCCGGGTGGTGGGAACACCCAGTGCAAGGCCACAGAACCAGGAAATAGGAGACAGCCTCAGGGCTTTATGAGCAGTGACATTCTTGACCTGCCTCACAGCTGACCTCCAGAGTTCCACCTCCAGGCCTGTACTACTTCTCCAGCATCCTTTCCTCATGTTCCCCACAGCCTGGAGGAGCTGTGGTCCTCTGGTAGGAGATGGAGAGGACTCTGAGGGGTGTGGCTGAGGGGAGGAATTTGGGGTCTGGAATCCTGGGCCCAGCTGAAGGATTGCATGAGGCAGAAAACACACTGTGGCCAGCTGCCCCCGCCTCCTTGACCTCCTGCTGCTTCCTGAAGCTCAGTATTCTGGGGTTTCCTCACAGGCTCCTGAGCTGAGCTGCTCAAGAATAGGGAGCTGGAGTCAGGTGACTGGCAAGGCCTGGGCCTGTGGAACTGGGGGCCCCGTCTAGCATGTCCTGCCTCCCTGTGGCTGGGGAGGAGGGAAGGAGATAACCTGGGGAGGCCTCCTGGAGCTTCCCAGGCCTCAGCCCTGGACCTGCCATCGCATCTCCAGGCCACTAACCTGCTCTGTGCACCTGCCCTGACCTCCAACAGGCAGTGCTCTGCGCGACTGGGGCGCATGCATGGTCCCTGCTGATGGCTTTAGGAGTCTGGTCTAGTGTTGCCCCAGGGGATGCCAGACACTGAGAGTGTGCTAGGCAGGCCTGAGGGGATCAGGAAGTGCTTCTAGTTAGCTTCTGGGACCCCCAGGAACCCTTGGGTTTGGCCCCATATCGCCACCTCCACCCCTGTGGAGAGCTTAGATATGGTGTGAGACAGGGTGGGAGCCTGGGCCTGACTGAAACCCAGATCGTCTCTGCTACCCGCTGTACTCCTCAGCTTCTGTGGGGTCTCGGATGGACAGGGGTAGGCTGGTCTCGAGTAGAGCAGATTCCATTCAAGTTGAACAGGCACACTCCCATGCCTCTTTAGGCTGCAGGATCCTTGCTGAGGTCCTGGGTTCATCAGGCAGAGTTCTTTGAGTTGGGGGAGGCGTCTGGGGTGTTGGTTGTCTTGTCTCTGCCTGTCCCCAAGGTGGGACCAAAGGCCACACTGCCAAGACAGCTGAGGCCAGTCCCAGCTGAGCTGGGTCTGGACTCTGAGAGGCCTGATGTGGTCAGGAGCTGGCCAGGATGCATCAGTGCATCTTCAACATGGTCCTCTGTGCTCAGACCCTGACTAGGAATGGGGGTGCCCATCACACTCCCTGACTTCTTGACTGGGTGACCTGGTCACATGCCAGGTGGGGGCTCAGCAGCTCCATGACCCATTTGCTCCAGGCCCAGAAATGTGGCTCAGTGTGTGAAGGGCAGAGTGAGAGCCCACTGGAGGACCTCCTGTGGGCTGTGGGTCCTCCCCGACTCCATCACTAGTCACTCAAACAAGTGAGGCATCTGGCCTCACACATGGCTGTCAGTATCCACTCACTGGAGCTCACCAAATACCTACTGTGCACCAGCAAGTTTCAGCAGGATATGGGGTCTATGGCATGGAAATAACCCCCAAGTCCCCCTCCTGACCTGTGGTCACTGCGTTCCTGGGCCTGAACTGGGACACTGCCCTGCATCCTGGCAGAAAGTCACTAGTGAGAGAGGTGAAGTGGATGTGAATACACAGGGTATACCAATGTGTTTATACCAACTCTAAAATTTACAATGTACTGTACACATGGTCACGTGCGTGACTCAAATTTGTCCTACTGACTGGCATCATAGCTGTCACCAGGAAGCTATCCTGTTACCAGCAGGATGCCGAAAGGGTATACACAGGGCTACAGAAACCAGCCCATCTCAATGGGCAGGACTGGGTCCATTAGTAAAATGGCAGGGGCCACAAGTGGGCTGTGGCTCCTCTCATGTCTGCTGGAGATATGAAGGCTTCCAGGTCACCTGGAGACAGGCTAGGTGTCTACCTCCGTGGCAAGGGTGAGACCATAGCCGCCCAACCTCTTGGATCATTGCCGAGGACAGACAGACTGACCAGCAATGTGACCACCACTGTTCTGAAGGCAGGGCCCCCGAGGCACGTGCCCCTCATATGTTTGGAGGCCCTGGGCCCTTCCAGGGCTGAGGTTTCACAAAAGGTGGAGAAAGTTCGCCTGGGCCGTGTGGTCACTGTGGCAGGTGGCAGGCCACAGGATCCCAGTTTGCAAAGCAGTGACGCATCAATGCCTCCGCCTCCCACTGGGCTGGCTGGGGCAGGCAGGGCTGCAGAAGGCTGGCTTCCTCTCTTCCTCTCCCTCCTCCTCCTCCTCCAGCTCAGTGCCTCTCACGTCTTCCCCAGAATAGAAGACCTGCAGATTTAAACATGCTGAGGGTGGTGAGAACCTGCTGGCCTGGCCTGTGGTTATACACCCGCTGTGACCCCCCACCCCAGAGGGGCATGTGCCATCTTTGTGGCTCAGTCCTCAGAGCCCACTGCTGCTCCTCCTTTCTGACCTTGTTCAGCTGTATTAACAGGCTGAACAAGAAGAGATGGTGCGTGTCTAACTTTCTAGCATGAGTGTGGACTGGGATCCAGGCCCTGGGGCACACACCTCAGCTGCCCACGAGGCAACCTCAAGCTCTGGGGGGTCACGGTCCTCACCTTTTCTCCATACCCCAGTGCTTGAGTTCCTCCCTAACCTCTAAGACCCTGGTCTGACCCACCCCCACGGAGGGCCTCCCAGGAGGCTGACAACCAGGTATGGTTGAAGTCCCTCAGCTCTGACTTGGCCCCAAGCGTCCGACCCCTCCCTCTACCCTGCCCTCCCACCCCCCAACCTTGTCTTGGCACATAGACTCACCTTAGAGATTTCCACCTCTCTTTTTCTGTTTGGTTCTCTGGGCTCTCACTTTCATAAGAAGCCAAATAAAGACCTAATCAGAAAATGAAGTGATATTATGCATTTATGATCATTGATAATAACCTCTTCTACACTCAACAGTCTCACGTGCTTTTTGTTTTTGAATTAATTTGTCATTGGGATGTAACTGCAGATTCACATGCAATTGTAAGAAGTAATACAGGGAGGTCCATGCACCTTTTACCCAGTGTCTCCCAACAGTAACCAACTGCCAAACTATAGGACGAGATTATCACCAGGATATTGGTGTTAACATAGTCAAGGTGCAGAACATCCCATCACCACAGGGATCCCTCATGCTGCCCTTTTACAGCCACACCCAGCTCCCTTCCAGCCCCACTCCTTCCTTAATCCCTGACCACCATTAATCTGTTCCCTGTATCTTTATTTTGACATTTCAAGAATGTTATATAAATGGAATCACGCAGTATGTAACCTTTTGGGATTGGCTCTTTTCACTCTGTAACTCTCTGGAGATTCATCCATGCTGTAGTGTGTATCAGTGTGGTTCATTCCTTTTTGTAGCTGAATAGTATTCCATACCATACTTTGTTTAACCATTCACCCACTGAAGGCCATCTGGGTGGTTTCCAGTCTTTGGCTGTAACAAATTAAGCTTCTGTAAACATCGGTGTATGAGTTTTTGTGAAAACATGTAAACATTCATTTCTCTGGAATAAACACATGCCCAAGAGAATAACTGCCGAGTCATATGGTAGTTGCATATTTAGTTTTATAAGAAACTCTTTGTCTGGTTCTACATTCTGAAGATTTTCTCTTGCTTCCCTTTTTTTTTTTTCCCTAAAAGTTTTATAGTTTTACATTCAAGCCTGTGATCCATTTTGAGTTAATTTCTGTATAAAATGTGAGGCTTAGGTTGAAGTTCATTTTTTGCCCTGTGGATGTCCGGATACACTTGCATCATTTGTTGTGAAGACTATCTTTCCTTCACTGAATTGCTTTTGCACTTTTGTCAAAAATCACTTGGAATATTCGTGTGGGTCTCTTTCTGGGTTCTCTGTTATCTATTTAAATACTGAATAGCCTTGCATCTCTGGAATAAGTCATGATACATAATTATTTTTATATATTGCTGAATTGTATTTGCTAGTATTTTCTGAAGGATTTTCTGCATCTGTATACACGAGGGACATCAGTTGTCTGATTTTGACATCATAATATTAGCTTTATGAGCAACCTGGGAAGTTCCCTCCTCTTCATTCTTTTTCTGAAGGAGATGGTACAGAGTCGGTGTTATTTCTTTAAATATCTGGTAGACTTCTCTACTATAACCATATGGGCTCAGATACTCCATTTTGGAGTGCTTTTAAATGAAAAATTCAGTTTTCTTAATAGCTATAGGCTATTCAAATTATCTATTTTATGTTGAATTGTGGAAGTTTCTGTTTTTTGAGAAATTGGTCCATTTCATCTAAATTGTCAAATTTACATGCATATAGTTGTTCATAGTATTTCCTTATGAGTCTTTTGATGTTGGCAGAGTCTGTAGTGATACTCTGGTTCATTTCCAATATTAATAATTTCTGTCTTTCTCTCATTTTTCTTTGTCAAGATGTTCTTTGCTAGAGGATGGAAATTTTATTAAGAACAAGCTCTTTAATTAACTTTTTAAAATTGTTCTGTTTTCCATTTCATTGATTTCTGCTCTCTTGTGCTCTTATTTCTTTCCTTCTGCTGACTTTTGGTTTATTTTTCTCCTCTTTTTCTAGGTTCTTGGAGTGGGAACTGAGATGATTGATTCAAGGTGTTTCATTTTTTCTAATGTATGCATTCCATGCTGTAAAATTCTCTCAGCCCTTCTTTAGCTATGTCCCACAAATTTTGATAGCATTTCCATTTAGTTCAATTATTTTTTATTTCCCAGAGACATCTTAACTCATGGATTATTTAGAAGGATGTTATTTAGATTCTAAGCATTTGGAGATTTTCCTGTTATCTTCTGTTATTGATTTCTAGTTTGATTCTGTTGTGATCAGAGTATATATGCCACATGATTTCAGTTATTTAAATTTGTTGCACTTTGTCTTATGTAGCTCAGGATATGGTTTATCTTGGTATATGTTCTATGGGCAATTGAAAAAAATGTGTATTCTGCTGTAGTTATATGGAATGGTTTATAAATGTCCATTGGATCCTCTTGGATGGTATTGATGAGTTCTGCTTTGTCTTTGCTGATTTCCTCCCTAGTTGTTATATCAGTTGTTAAGAGAGGGTGTTGAAGTCACCAATTATATTAATACTTGTGGATCTACTTATTTCTCCTTTCAGTTCTATTGAGTTTTGCTTCATAAACATTGTTGCTTGGTGGATACACATTTAGGATTGCTACATCTTCTTGGGGGACTGACCATGTTATTATTACATAATGTTCCAAATAGTAAAAGGAGTACGTCAAGGCTGTATGTTGTCACCTTGCTTATTTAACTTATATGCAGAGTACATCATGGGAAACGCTGGGCTGGAGGAAGCACAAGCTGGAATCAAGATTTCTGGGAGAAATATCAATAACCTCAGGTATGCAGATGACACCACCCTTATGGCAGAAAGTGAAGAACTACAGAGCCTCTTGATGAAAGTGAAAGAGGAGAGTGAAAAAGTTGGCTTAAAGCTCGACGTTCAGAAAACGAAGATCATGGCATCTGGTCCCACCACTTCATGGGAAATAGATGGGGAAACAATGGAAACAGTGGCTGACTTAATTTTTTGGGCTCCAAAATCACTGCAGATGGTGATTGCAGCCATGAAATTAAAAGATGCTTACTCCTTGGAAGGAAAGTTATGACCAACCTAGACAGCATATTAAAAAGCAGAGACATTACTTTGTCAACAAAGGTCCATCTAGTCAAGACTATGGTTTTTCCAGTAGTCATGTATGGATGTGAGATTTGGACTATAAAGAAAGCTGAGCTTGGAAGAATCGATGCTTTTGAACTGTGGTGTTGGAGAAGACTCTTGAGAGTCCCTTGGACTTCAAGGAGATCCAACCAGTCCATCCTAAAGGAGATCAGTCCTGGGTGTTCATTGGTAGGACTGATGTTGAAGCTGAAACTCCAATACTTTGGTCACCTGATGTGAAGAGCTGACTCATTTGAAAAGACCCTGATGCTGGGAAAGATTGAGGGCAGGAGGAGAAGGGGATGACAGAGGATGAGATGGGTGGATGATATCACTGACTCAATGGACATGGGTTGGGTGGACTCCAGTAGTTGGTGATGGACAGGGAGGCCTGCCATGCTGTGGTTCATGGGGTGCAAAGAGTCAGACACGACTGAGCAACTGAACTGAACTGAATGTTCCTCTCTGTCTCTGGAAATTTTCTTTGCTCTAAAGCAATTTATCTTATAGTAATACTGCCATTTCTGCTTTTTTTTGATTAATGTTTTCCCATCATTTTACTTTTTAACCTGTCTATATCATTATATTTGAAAATGAGTTTCATGTAGACAGCATATAGTTGGGTCACATTTTTAATTTACTCTGCCAATCTCTGTATTTGGATCACTTATGTTAATATAATTATTGACATGTTAGAGCTTAAGTCTGCCTGTTTATTTATTTACTCATGTACTGTTTTCTTTTTGTTCTGTGTTTTGTGTTTCTTCTTTTCTCATGGATTCCTTGAACAGTTTCTAGAATCCCATTTTGACTTATCTACAGTAAGTTCCTAAAGGATATTTTCACTGGATATAAAATTATGGGTTGATAGTTGTTTCCTTTCAGCACTTGAAAAATGTGCCACTGCCCCTGGCTGTGGTATCTGATGATGAACCTGATGTCTTTGAATTGTTTTTCTCCTGTAGGTACTGTCATTTCCCTCTCGGGACTTTCAAGATTGTTTTTTTTTCTTTAGTTTCCAGATGTTTGATTATGATATGTCTCGGTATCGGTTCTTTTGGTTTATCCCGTTTGGGATTCACTCAGCTTCTTGAATCTGTAGGTCTGTGTCTTTTCCACGTAGGGAAATTTCTTGCCATTACGTCTGTGAGTACTTTTCAACCCTACCCAGCCTGTCCTTTCCTTCCCAGACTCTGATCACACAAGTGCTACATCTTTTGTTACAGTCCCACTGGCCCCTCGGGCTTGGCTCAGTCAATTTTTTCTCTGTGGTTAAGACTGTATAGTTTCTATTGTTCTGCCTTTCAGCTCACTGTTTCTTCCCTCTGTTCTCTCCATTATGCGATTGAACCCATCCGTTCAGTTTTCTTATTTCAGTTGTTGCATTTTTCAGTTCTAAAATTTCCATTTGACTCTTCCATATATATTCTATGTCTCTGCTGAGATTTTCTCTATTTTCTCTTGTTTCAGGGAGCTGACTGGATTGCCAGCATGTCCTGTCAGGAGAGGTCCGATGGGACTGAGGGCAGGGCCAGGCTTTTGTCAGCGGCTTCGACCATCCTAACTGGGGCCCAATACATCTTATGTTCCTTTTCTTGATTTTCTCAGCCTTATTTTGTGTGTGTGTGTGTGTGTCGGGGTGGAGGGTGGAGGGAAGGATAGGAAGAAAGGAGGGTCAAAATGGAAGATGCTTCCCTCTAAGGGCAGTCCAGAAGGGCCAGGATTTTACTTGTATGTTCATGGCAGTCTGTCTGACTGGCAGTTAGCAGACTCTCTAGAAATATTGTTGACTAAAGGAGTGAATGGAATGCACCCCCAAACCTCTCCTCTTCCTGCCCCTAGACTCTCCCCACCTCTCTCCTAATGTGCCTCTGACATTTTATTGCCCACGTTCTACTAATGACAATAATCATTAGTAGGTTGAATAATGGCCCCAGAGATACAGGTCTTAATCCCCTGAATATGGTCCAAAGGGACTTCACAAATATGATTTAGTTAAGGATCTAGAGATGAGGAGATTATCTATCCTGGATTATCTGGGTGGGTCCTAACTGCAATCACAAGTATCCTTATAAGAGGGAAAGAGGGAGACTTGACTTCAGAAGGCAATATGATGGTGGAAGTAGAGGCTGGTATAAGAAAGCATAATGAAGAAGGGGCCACAAACCAAGGAGTTCAGGCAGGCAGCCACAAGAAGTTGTAAACGCCCAGGAAATGGATTTCCCCCCAACACTTTCAGAAATAACCAGTTCTGCCAACACCTCGATTTCAGCACAGTAGAACTGATTTCAGGCTTGCTAACTTCTGTAGTCATAAGAGGACAAATTTGTGTTGTTCTGAGCCACCACATCTGTGGTGATCTGTCACATCAATAAGAAACGAATACAACCAGTATTGATTGAATGTAGTCCACTGGGCTTTACTGGTCCCCATCAGTTAATTCTCACCATGGCCCTAGGAAGTAGTTTCTCTCATTACCCAACTTTATAGATGCAATAGGTGCCAATAGGTAACACTGCTTCTGGGGTGAGAGCACCCAGGCTGGTGAGCTTATCATTATGTGTGGTAGGGGAGACTCCAGATGTGGGTGAGACCCCCCCAAATTTACTAACTTCAAAATATAAAAAATAAAATGGCCAAGTTGAAAATATTAATTCAGAAGCAAGTCACTAAAAAATTCTTTCCCTTAATTTTTTATTTTTGGCGGATGATGTTTTCCTGAGCACGGGTGTGGGTCCATGTATAGAAGGCCTGCCATGATGAGGATCAGGCCTCCTGTGTGCTAAGCAGGGTCCTCCCAGTGTGGTCCCATGACATCCTGCATCCAGAAAGCAGCTCACCATGGGGCCACACTGTCCCTGCGAAGGTCATCAACTCAGCCCCAGATGACTGCTTCTCCATTACTTTCTCTTTCTGGAGGAGGCAGCTCCGGGAGTATACTCAGTAAATTCATAAGCAAATCTGTTGTATCTGACAAATGATCAGATGGAAATGCTAACCTATTTAAGGGGACGGATATCAACAGTGCTTGGGAGAATGGATGCCTCATTTCATGACGATGTGTATTACACATGCACACATATGTACATGAGTACTCACACTGCATACATACATACACACGCAGACACCAGCTGTGAAAAGACCCACAGTCAGGCTGGTGCTTTACCATCCCCACATGAGCCCTGGGAGGGCTGTTTTTATCACCATGCCCACTTTCCTGATGAGGGAATTAGGGTCAAACATCGTTCAGATTTACAAGGTCCAACAGCGTCCAAACTGTGCCCAGGGAGCAGCCTGACCTTGGGGCCACAACCTGCATCTCCCCAGGCCTTGTCCTGTGCTCTGGGGGCAGCAATTATCCAGTTGGGGGATGCCGTCTTCTCTGCTTCCTCCCAGAACCAGCACACTTGGGTGTGGCGCATCCCTGCTCACAGCAAGGGCCCTGAACAGTGATGTGACTAAGAGACCTCCCACGAGTTTCACGGCTGAGGCCAAGGGAGGCCAGGGGCTGCCTTACCATCCTCGCTGAAGATGGGGGCAGTGTGCAGGTAGTGGGTGATGCTGAGGTCTTGCTCGAAGGGACACTCCACTTGTTTCCAGGTGATGAACTCTCCTACTTGCTTGGCCAGCTCCAGAAATTTCTGCCAACGACATAGAGACATAAAGTGTAGGCGCCCTTAGTGCCTGGAGGTCACCTGTGACAGCGGAGCTGGCCCTGGCTCGTCCTCTCTCATCACTCCCAGTGAGGCCTGCTTCTAGTGCGGGCAGAGTGGATCACAGGGCAGAAAATGACAGTCACTCATCAGGAAATCTGGATGCTGGTCATCTCTCTTTATTCTCTGTGAAGAATTTGCTACACCCAATACCTAAGGCTCATCCCCCTTTCTTGTCTTGGGGAAAGGGCAGTCCTGGGCTATGGCCATCAGCAGGCAGTGCATTACTAGAGGTGACTACTGCTTTAGTTTCGTTCTGCTTATTTTTGTGGTTATCTCAACTTATGGCAACTGATATATCCCTGTAAGTCTGAGATGTAAATGCATTTAAATAAATGTATTTAAATAAAATTTAACTCATTGAAGTAGAATTTTGAGTAAAATTTAAATACATTTATTTAAAATTTTAAATCTGCTAACTTAAAGAAGGCTTTTTAAATACAAAGGTGTGACTGGGTGAGAACCCCACTCTGTGGCTTCCTCTGATCAGCCTTGGTGTCTGCCTCTAGCCCCCACTGCCCATGCCCAGGGATCTGCGGCCACTTAGGTACCTTGCCTTCTTGTCCAACCACCCACCCTTCCTCCTAGGCCCTGGTTATAAGGACCAATTCAAGAAAGACAAAAGACAGGGTGTGCACTGTGAACTCCCTGGCCCCTTAGCCCCTGTGGTCTCCCAAGCCCAGCCTCTTCCTTGTTGCCTGCAGCCTGGACTGTTCCCCTGGGATGCGGCACCCAGGCCACCTGCTGGACTGGGCTTCGTCCAGCTATGCCCAGCCCTCAGGGGTCATCAGGCCTGTGGGTAGCATGTGAAGACCTGCTGGGGTGTCCAGGTGAGGCCACAGCAGAGGCAGCTCCAGGTGAGACAGTCCAGGCATTCGCTGTGGGCCCTGTCAGTAGCAGGTAGCGGCAGAGCCCTTGGCCAGCCCTGCTGCATGTCCACGCCTCCCAGGCCCTCTGTGTGGTCATGGTGGAAGCCCTGTCCCATGGTGGGAGAGACTGAGACTGGACAGAGTGAGGGTCCAACCCAGAACTGCTACCACTTGGAGAATGAGTGGGGCTGTACCAGGGTAGGGCTGGCCCACTTGCAGGAGAAAAGCCCCTGCTTTCCTGTGGATTGGGAGTCACTGCTCATGCGATGCTCTGTCTGACTCAGTGACCATCTGCTATCACTAGCCTGTGCCCCTGCTCATGCGATGCTCTGTCTGACTCAGTGACCATCTGCTATCACTAGCCTGTGCCCCTGCTCATGCTCATGCGATGCTCTGTCTGACTCAGTGACCATCTGCTATCACTAGCCTGTGCCCCTGCTCATGCGATGCTCTGTCTGACTCAGTGACCATCTGCTATCACTAGCCTGTGCCCCTGCTCATGCGATGCTCTGTCTGACTCAGTGACCATCTGCTATCACTAGCCTGTGCCCCTGCTCATGCTCTGTCTGACTCAGTGACCATCTGCTATCACTAGCCTGTGCCCCTGCTCATGCGATGCTCTGTCTGACTCAGTGACCATCTGCTGTCACTAGCCTGTGCCCCTGCTGCCCCTGTCTGACTCTGCTCTCACTAGCCTGTGCCCCTGCTCAGTGACCATCTGCTATCACTAGCCTGTGCCCCTGCTCATGCGATGCTCTGTCTGACTCAGTGACCATCTGCTACTCAGTGACCATCTGCTGCCTGTGTGCCCCCTGCTCATGCCTCTGTCTGACTCAGTGACCATCTGCTGCTCAGTGACCATCTGCTGACTGCCTGTGCCCCTGCTCATGTCTGACTCAGTGACCATCTGCTGTCACTAGCCTGTGCCCCTGCTCATGCGATGCTCTGTCTGACTCAGTGACCATCTGCTGTCACTAGCCTGTGCCCCTGCTCATGCGATGCTCTGTCTGACTCAGTGACCATCTGCTACCACTAGCCTGTGCCCCTGCTCATGCTGCTCTGTCTGACTCAGTGACCATCTGCTGCCACTGCCTGTGCCCCTGCTCATGACTGCTCTGTCTGACTCAGTGACCATCGTCTGTCTGTCACTAGCCTGCTCATGTCACTCTGCCACCTGCCCCTGCTCATGCGATGCTGACCCTGCTCAGTGACCATCTGTGACCATCTGTGCCCTGCTCATGCTGTCTGACTCAGTGACCATCTGCTCACTAGCCTGTGCCCTGCTCATGTCTGTCTGACTCAGTGACCATCTGCTACCACTAGCCTGTGCCCCTGCTCATGCGATGCTCTGTCTGACTCAGTGACCATCTGCTATCACTAGCCTGTGCCCCTGCTCATGCGATGCTCTGTCTGACTCAGTGACCATCTGCTGTCACTAGCCTGTGCCCCTGCTCATGCGATGCTCTGTCTGACTCAGTGACCATCTGCTGTCACTAGCCTGTGCCCCTGCTCATGCGATGCTCTGTCTGACTCAGTGACCATCTGCTGTCACTAGCCTGTGCCCCTGCTCATGCATGCGATCTGCTCTGTCTGACTCCAGTGACCATCTGCTCTGTCACTCAGCCTGTGCCCCCTGCTCATGCGATGCTCTGTCTGACTCAGTGACCATCTGCTGTCACTAGCCTGTGCCCCTGCTCATCGATGCGTCTGACTCAGTGACCATCTGTCTGACTCCTGTGACCATCTGCTGTCTGACACCACTAGCCTGTGCCCCTGCCCCTGCCATCTGCACTGCGATGCTCTGTCTGACTCAGTGACCATCTGCTAGCCTCCACTAGCCTGTGCCATCTGCTCATGCCCCTGCTCATGCGATGCTGTCTGACTCAGTGACCATCTGCTGTCACTAGCCTGTGCCCCCATGCCTCATGCTCATGCGATGCTCTGTCTGACTCAGTGACCATCTGCTGTCACTAGCCTGTGCCCCTGCTCATGCGATGCTCTGTCTGACTCAGTGACCATCTGCTGCCACTAGCCTGTGCCCCTGCTCATGCGATGCTCTGTCTGACTCAGTGACCATCTGCTGTCACTAGCCTGTGCCCCTGCTCATGCGATGCTCTGTCTGACTCAGTGACCATCTGCTGTCACTAGCCTGTGCCCCTGCTCATGCGATGCTCTGTCTGACTCAGTGACCATCTGCTGTCACTAGCCTGTGCCCTGCTCATGCTGCTCTGTCTGACTCAGTGACCATCTGCTCACTCCTGTGACCATCTGCTGACTCACTGAGCCTGCCTGCCCCTGCTCATGCGATGCTCTGTCTGTGACCATCTGCTGTCAGTGACCATCTGCTCTGTCACTCAGCCATCTGTGCCCCCCTGCTCATGCGATGCTCTGTGTCTGACTCAGTGACCATCTGCTGTCACTAGCCTGTGCCCCTGCTCATGCGATGCTCTGTCTGACTCAGTGACCATCTGCTGTCACTCTGCTGGCCTGTGCCCCTGCTCATGCGATGCTCTGTCTGACTCAGTGACCATCTGCTGCCACTAGCCTGTGCCCCTGCTCATGCGATGCTCTGTCTGACTCAGTGACCATCTGCTGTCACTAGCCTGTGCCCCTGCTCATGCGATGCTCTGTCTGACTCAGTGACCATCTGCTGTCACTAGCACCCCTGCTCATGATGCCTGTGCCCCATCTGCACTCCTGTGCCCCTGCTCATGCGATGCTGTCTGACTCAGTGACCATCTGCTGCCACTAGCCTGTGCCCCTGCTCAGCCTGTCTGACTCAGTGACCATCTGCTGCACTCCTGTGCCCCTGCTCATGCGATGCTCTGTCTGACTCAGTGACCATGACCATCTGCCTGTGCCCCTGCTCACTCTGCCTGTGACCATCTGCTGTCACTAGCCTGTGCCCCTGCTCATGCGATGCTCTGTCTGACTCAGTGACCATCTGCTGTCACTAGCCTGTGCCCCTGCTCATGCGATGCTCTGTCTGACTCAGTGACCATCTGCTGTCACTCCTGTGCCCCTGCTCATCTGCTCTGTCTGACTCAGTGACCATCTGCTGTCCACTAGCCTGTGCCCCTGCTCATGCGTGCCCCTGTCACTGCCTGTGCCCATCATGCGATGCTCTGTCTGACTCAGTGACCATCTGCTGTCACTAGCCTGTGCCCCTGCTCATGCCTCTGTCTGACCCCCATCTGCTGTCACTCAGCCTGTGCCCCTGCTCATGCGATGCTCTGTCTGACTCAGTGACCATCTGCTGTCACTAGCCTGTGCCCCTGCTCATGCGATGCTCTGTCTGACTCAGTGACCATCTGCTGTCACTAGCCTGTGCCCCTGCTCATCATGCTCTGTCTGACTCAGTGACCATCTGCTGTCACTCCTGTGACCCTGCTCTGTCAGTGACCATGTGCCCCTGCTCATGCGATGCTCTGTCTGACTCAGTGACCATCTGCTCTGCCTGCTGCCCCTGCTCATCTGCTGCCTGTCTGACTCAGTGACCATCTGCTCACTAGCCTGTGCCCCTGCTCATGCTGCTCTGTCTGACTCAGTGACCATCTGCTGTCACTAGCCTGTGCCCCTGCTCATGCGATGCTCTGTCTGACTCAGTGACCATCTGCTGTCACTAGCCTGTGCACTGCTCATCAGCCTGTGCCCCATCTGCTGCACTCCCCTGCTCATGCGATGCTCTGTCTGACTCAGTGACCATCTGCTGTCACTAGCCTGTGCCCCTGCTCATGCGATGCTCTGTCTGACTCAGTGACCATCTGCTGCCACTAGCCTGTGCCCCTGCTCATGCGATGCTCTGTCTGACTCAGTGACCATCTGCTGTCACTAGCCTGTGCCCCTGCCCCTGACCATCTGCTGTCATGCCTGTGCCCCTGCTCATGCTCTGTCTGACTCAGTGACCATCTGCTGTCACTAGCCTGTGCCCCTGCTCATGCGATGCTCTGTCTGACTCAGTGACCATCTGACCATCTGCTGCACATGCGAGCCTGTGCCCCTGCTCATGCGATGCTCTGTCTGACTGACTCAGTGACCATCTGCTGTCACTAGCCTGTGCCCCTGCTCATGCGATGCTCTGTCTGACTCAGTGACCATCTGCTGTCACTCAGCCTGTGCCCTGCCTGTGCCCCTGCTCATGCGATGCCTGTCTGACTCAGTGACCATCTGCTGTCACTAGCCTGTGCCCCTGCTCTGCTCTGTCTGACTCAGTGACCATCTGCTGCCACTAGCCTGTGCCCCTGCTCATGCGATGCTCTGTCTGACTCAGTGACCATCTGCTGCCACTAGCCTGTGCCCCTGCTCATGCGATGCTCTGTCTGACTCAGTGACCATCTGCTGACCAGCCTGTGCCCCTGCTCATGCGATGCTCTGTCTGACTCAGTGACCATCTGCTGCCACTAGCCTGTGCCCCTGCTCATGCGATGCTGTCTGACTCAGTGACCATCTGCCTCACTAGCCTGTGCCCCTGCTCATGCGATGCTCTGTCTGACTCAGTGACCATCTGCTGCCCCCTGTGCCCCTGCTCATGCGATGCTCTGTCTGACTCAGTGACCATCTGCTGTCACTAGCCTGTGCCCCTGCTCATGCGATGCTCTGTCTGACTCAGTGACCATCTGCTGTCACTGTGCCCCTGCCTGTGTGCCCTGCTCATGCGATGCTCTGTCTGACTCAGTGACCATCTGCTGTCACTAGCCTGTGCCCCTGCATGCTCTGTCTGACTCAGTGACCATCTGCTGTCACTAGCCTGTGCCCCTGCTCATGCGATGCTCTGTCTGACTCAGTGACCATCTGCTGTCACTAGCCTGTGCCCCTGCTCATGCGATGCTCTGTCTGACTCAGTGACCATCTGCTGTCACTAGCCTGTGCCCCTGCTCATGCGATGCTCTGTCTGACTCTGACCATCTGCTGTCACTAGTGACCCCCTGCTCATCTGCTCTGTCACTCAGCCATCTGCTGCCCCTGTGCCCCTGCTCATGCGATGCGTCTGACTCTGTCTGACTCAGTGACCATCTGCTGTCACTAGCCATCTGTGCCCCTGCCCCTGCTCATGCGATGCTCTGTCTGACTCAGTGACCATCTGCTGTCACTAGCCTGTGCCCCTGCTCATGCGATGCTCTGTCTGACTCAGTGACCATCTGCTGTCACTAGCCTGTGCCCCTGCTCATGCGATGCTCTGTCTGACTCAGTGACCATCTGCTGTCACTAGCCTGTGCCCCTGCTCATGCGATGCTCTGTCTGACTCAGTGACCATCTGCTGCCACTAGCCTGTGCCCCTGCTCATGCGATGCTCTGTCTGACTCAGTGACCATCTGCTGTCACTAGCCTGTGCCCCTGCTCATGACCATCTGCTGATGCTCTGTCTGACTCAGTGACCATCTGCTGTCACTAGCCTGTGCCCCTGCTCATGCGATGCTCTGTCTGACTCAGTGACCATCTGCTGTCACTAGCCTGTGCCCCTGCTCATGCGATGCTCTGTCTGACTCAGTGACCATCTGCTACCACTAGCCTGTGCCCCTGCTCATGCGATGCTCTGTCTGACTCAGTGACCATCTGCTGTCACTAGCCTGTGCCCCTGCTCATGCGATGCTCTGTCTGACTCAGTGACCATCTGCTGTCACTAGCCTGTGCCCCTGCTCATGCGATCTCTGTCTGACTGACCCAGTGACCATCTGCTGTCACTGACCATCTGCTGCCTGTGCCCCTGCCCCTGCTCATGCGATGCCATCTGTCTGACTCCTGTGACCATCTGCTGTCACTGCTGTCAGCCTGTGCCCCTGCTCATGCGATGCTCTGTCTGACTCAGTGACCATCTGCTGTCACTAGCCTGTGCCCCTGCTCATCTGCTCTGTCTGACTCAGTGACCATCTGCTGTCACTGTGTGCCCCTGCTCATGCGATGCCTGTCTGACTCAGTGACCATCTGCTGTCACTAGCCTGTGCCCCCTGCTCATGCGATGCTCTGTCTGACTCAGTGACCATCTGCTGCCACTAGCCTGTGCCCCTGCTCATGCGATGCTCTGTCTGACTCAGTGACCATCTGCTGTCACTAGCCTAGCCTGTGCCCCTGCTCATGCGATGCTCTGTCTGACTCAGTGACCATCTGCTGTCACTAGCCTGTGCCCCTGCTCATGCGATGCTCTGTCTGACTCAGTGACCATCTGCTGTCACTAGCCTGCCTGCTGCCCCTGCTCATGACCATCTGCTCTGTCTGACTCAGTGACCATCTGCTGTGACCACTAGCCTGTGCCCCTGCTCATGCGATGCTCTGTCTGACCATCTGCTGTGACCATCTGCTGTCACTCAGCCATCTGTGCCCCTGCTCATGCGATGCTCTGTCTGACTCAGTGACCATCTGCTGCCACTAGCCTGTGCCCCATCTGCTCACTGCCTGTGCCCCTGCTCTGTCTGACTCAGTGACCATCTGCTGCCACTAGCCTGTGCCCCTGCCATGCTCACTCAGTGACCATCTGCTGTCACTGCCTGTGCCCCTGTCTGACTCAGTGACCTGCTCTGCCTGCCACTCAGCCTGTCTGACCCCATCTGCTCACTGCCTGTGCCCTGCTCATGCGATGCTCTGTCTGACTCAGTGACCATCTGCTGCCACTAGCCTGTGCCCCTGCTCATGCGATGCTCTGTCTGACTCAGTGACCATCTGCTGCACTAGCCTGTGCCCCTGCTCATGCGATGCTCTGTCTGACTCAGTGACCATCTGCTGCCACTAGCCTGTGCCCCTGCTCATGCGATGCTCTGTCTGACTCAGTGACCATCTGCTGCCACTAGCCTGTGCCCCTGCTCATGCGATGCTCTGTCTGACTCAGTGACCATCTGCTGCCACTAGCCTGTGCCCCTCATCCGATGCTCTGTCTGACTCAGTGACCATCTGCTGTCACTAGATCACTGGCCTGTCCCTGCTCAGTGACCATCTGCTGCCAGTGACCATCTGCCTGCCCCCTTGCTCTGTCTGACTAAACCATCTGCTTGGGGACTTGAGCTGCTGTGACCAGTGACCATCTGATGGATAACAGCCCACTACTAGCCTGTGCCCCTGCTCATGCGATGCCTCAGTGACCATCTGCTGCCACTAGCCTGCCTGCCCCCTGAGGTCAGTGCTGCCTGAGTCTGTGAGGGTCAGACACGGAGTGAAGAACACTTGCACTAAAAGAGCTTGAGCTTGCTGTGACCGATGGATGTTATCTGCAGAGGGAGGAAGAACACTTGAGCTGCCAGTGATGTTATCTGCAGAGGGAGAGGAAGTCTTTATCTCCTTCTTTCCACTTTGCCTGATCACTTCCTCCTGCTGCTAAGGGCCCGTCCTTTGGAAGGCCTCTCCTGACCTTGAACTGTGCTCCTATGCGGCTCCTGTCACAGCACCTCGTCAGTTGTCACCATGGATCTGCATGGCTCTCTCTCTCACCAGCCTGATGCTTCTTAAGGACTGAAAATTATGCTACTTCACCTGTGCTGGGCACAAGGCCTCTACAGAGTGGGGATCCACATGGTCATGAGCCTCAGTTTCTTCCTGCGGAAGATGCAGAGGGACCCCAACAGTCCCACCCTGATGCTGGCTGCAAACTGCTGCACTCTGCCTCAGAGCCCTACATTAATCCAACCACTCGGGGCCAGCTCGGGGAGCTCTTATCAGTCTGCCTAACTTGGTGGCAGGCCCTCCGAGGGCCTGGACCCTACCTCAAAGTTGACATGTCCGTTGGGGAGGCGGTTGGCACAGCCCTCATTTAGGAAGTAGATGTCCTTGATGAGCAGGCTGAAGAAGGGGATGACGATCTGGAAGGGAGAGGGTGCAGGTCAGCCCTTAGCTGGCCTCCCCACAGTGGCTGCACAGGGGAGAGGCAGCCGTGTCAGCAGCCCCCTGCCCCAGGGCCCTCAGATACCCTCATGCAGAGGGCAGGAGAGACTTCCCGGGCAAGGCTGCCCAGTCTCAGAGATCCACGGGTTATAGACTACTTAGTATGCACCATGGGGGTGGGCAATGTGGAAACCACAGAGGAGGCACAAACTGGAGCAAGACTATTTTTTCCCAGGCCCCATGAGACCCCAGTGCTCATTGAGCTCCTGCTGATATACAATGCCATTCCCCCCTCACGTTGGGGCCGAGGGAAAGATGCAGTTTCAGTGGTCTTTGGACGTTTCTCCCATCGTCTGTTGGGAGAGGCCAGTGGGAGCCTCCCCCCATGGATCACGGGTCCACAGACAGGCCTCCCCAATCATGTGCCCCAGGAGGAATGGTGTGTGCTGAGCACACTGCTAAATATAAAATAAATATTAAAACAAGAATGCTGCTGCTGCTAAGTTGCTTCAGTTGTGTCTGACTCTGTGCGACCCCATAGACGGCAGCCCACCAGGCTCCCCCGTCCCTGGGATTCTCCAGGCAAAAACACTGGAGTGGGTTGCCATTTCCTTCTCCAACGCATGAAAGTGAAAAGTGAAAGTGAAGTCGCTCAGTTGTGTCCAACTCTTCACAACCCCATGGACTGTAGCCTACCAGGCTCCTCCATCCATGGGATTCTCCAGGCAAGAGTACTGGAATAAATAGATGGAAATAGAATAATTTTTTTTAAACAGTTTTGGTTTTATGAATTAAAAAAATGGAATGTGAATCATCTGCTGTAAAACTCTGTGGCCTCTTTTACAAATATATTTAACAATGTGCTATTCCATGTCTTTCTTGAAGCTAAAGATCTGATCGCACCATATCAGGGCAAGGCCAGGAAACATCCCTACTCTGGCTCCTGAAGGGACAGGCTTCTGCACTCAGCCTGAGAAGGGCCAGGTGTCTGTTTCACTGTCGGATGTCTTGTTTCTCCCTCCTTATTCTACACCTGGTGACCCCAGGTGGTGCTAGTGGTAAAGAACCTGCCCGCTAGTGCAGGAGATGTAAGAGATGCGGGTTCAATCCCTGGGCGGGGAAGATCCCCTGGAGAGGGCATGGCAACCCATGCCAGTACTCTTGCCTGGAGAATCCCATGGACAGAGGAGCCTGGTGGGCTACAGTCCACAGGGTCACACAGAGTCAGACATGACTGAAGTGACTTAGCACTTAGCACAAGAAAGGAGACCAGCTGCTGACAGCTCAGACTACTGCTGGGGGTCAGTTGGGTCTACCTTATGTGTGGATTGAATTGTGCCCCTCAGAAAAGGCATGTTCATGTCCTAAAACCCAGTGCTTACAAATGGGAACTTATTTGGAGATACAGTCTTGCTATGGATGGAATTAAGTGGAGATGAGGTCATACTGGATTATGTGGGCAGGTACTTTTATAAAAAGAGATAAATTTGGACATATACTATCTGTTTCAGACAGTCATGTGAAAACAGAGACAGGTAGGAGTGATGCAGTCACTAGCCAAGGAATGCATATGGCCATCGGAAACCAGGAGAGGCAAAGAAGAATCCTTTCATAGAGCCTCCGGAGAGAGCGTGGCCCTGCCAACCTTGACTTTGGCCTCAGGCCTCTGGCACTGTGAGACAGGACATTTCTGTTGTTGTAAGCTACCTAGTTTATGTGCTGTGCTTTGCCAGCACAGGAAATAACACATCTGCTCTGCCCTCAGGCTCCAGAGCTGGGCCCGTGGGGCCAGTCCAGCTACAGCCAGCTTCCAGCCCGTCCCTCAAGTCCTGGCACTTCTGGCTCGGGGAATGCCTAGATCATTCCCCATCCGAGCTGACAAGGGCTTGGAGGTGAGAAGCTGAGCACTGAGCACTCGGCACAGCATCGAAGCGTGGCTGGCTCAGCTGGGCAGGGCAGCAGGGGAAACTGAGGCCCATGGAGTGTCAGGGCCTGGGACAAGGTCACCTAGCTAGTGACCACTAAGCCAGGGCCAGAGCCAGGCTCACTAGGGTTTGTCGGCAACAGGAGTTTCCTGGAATGCAGAACTTGTGGTGCTAAGCCTGGGGCAGTCCCAGGCAAACTGAATTGAATCTGGGCCTCCTGCAGTGCAGGCAGATTCTTTACTAACTGAGGTACAGTAGCTTATACGAGCTCATAGAGTGGTAAGCAGTGGACACAGGACAGGACCAGCGGGCTCTGCTCCAGAGCCCTGTCCTGCCCTCCTCCTTACTGGGCCCAGAGGTGGGGTGGTCTCCGTCCATCTGCAGCCCCTCACCGTGGTGCTGAGTTCCTAGTCCAGTTCCGGGGTGTGAGGGCTAAATGGAGTTGGAATGGGAGCCCTGCTGAGATGGATGGAGGGTGGGGATCCAGGGCAGTGGGGCTCTGGGGACAGAGGCGGCCCCTCGGGTGCCTGGTGCAGGCCTCTTGGAGGCAGGGCCGTTGGAGCGGTCCTCAGGGTGGCAGCATCTCCCATGTGGGAGAATTTTTCACCACTTCTGTGCGTCCTCACGACTGTAAACCTGTGCCCTTGTTCTCTGGACCTGAGCGGTTCCATCGGAACCCAGCTCAACACGGAGGTCACCCAGAGAGACCTGTGTGGAGGGGCTTCACGACAGAGACGAGGGGAGCGGGAGGGGCGGAAGGAGCCAGCCACAGGCAGGAAGAGAGCAGAGTGAACTTCTGGCCGCAAAGTTTTGGCCTGGGGCACTGGAGGGCTGCGACAGCACCTCCAAACTTCCTCCCTTCCTCCCCTCCTTCATTTCCTCCCTCTACCTTCCTTCCAACCTCTAGCCTTCCACTCTTCCTTCCATCTTTCCTCCCTCCCCTCTTCACACCCTTCCACCCATCTATTTATCCTTCCATCCATTCTTCCATTGACCCATCCATCCATCTAGCTACCAGTTAGAGCTGCTAGGGAGTGTCTTGATCTGTTTGGGGAAATGGTGAGTTCCGTATACTGGAGGCATTCAAGCAAGATGGCATGACTATCTATTACAGGGGTTGTAGAAGGGCAGGGATTGGACCAAGTGACCTTCCAGTCCCCACCTAGGATCTCTGATACAGCTCTCCTGAGCCCAGGTGGTCCAGAGCAGGGAGGAGCTCTGAGGGCCAGGCAAGCCTCTGACTTACCTTCTCCCGGCTGCTATGGGCAGTCAGGGAGCGGTGGGCTGCCCCTCGCAGGGCTGTTCTATAGTTGCAGAAGTTGCCTGTTGGGTCCATCTGGTGCTGCAAGAAGACAGGGAGGCATTCGGGCAACTGTGTCCTGGGGATGCTGGTGGCCCCCAGCAGCCCAGTAGCCTTGCTTACCTCGAGGATGAAAAACTTAGCTGTCTTCACTTTGGCCCAAGTCTTCTTCAGCCTGGAGACCGGGCTCATGTTCATGCCAGCTGGAAGAGGGATGGCTAAGCTGGGCACAGGGCCAGGCTGGCAGGGGTAGTCTGGGCTGCATAGTTTTATTGCTACACAGCTCCTCTGGGAAGCCCCCAGCTGGGTGATCCCCTAATCCTTTCAGGCTGCACCCTGATGAGGGCTGACATTTGGGGGAGCCTCAGCCTGCCAGATGAGGGGTGGGTGGGCGCCAATGGACGCTGTGTCCAGGCTGGCCTGGCTTCTGTATGTGCAGACCCCTGTCCCCATGCCCACAACATGGGCCTATACTGTGACCAGGAGCCTGCTTTGGGTCCCCACTCGCCCTGAATCTGGGTACACGCTGCCAAGCTCTCACCAAGCACATTGAAAGGGCTGGGCTTGCCTCTAAAGGGGCACCTCCCCAGGACTTCAGGGTAGGGTGGGGGAATTGGGGCCCAGCCAGCACCCACCTCCTGCTCAGAGGCACATCCTGGCTGGCGCCCCACTGCCTGGCCGCGCCCGCCCCACCCTCTCTGGGAGCACTTGCCCTAGGGGCCCCAGGCCTGGCCGGCCCACTCACAGATGATGGCCATTAGGGAATTGAAGTTGCCGATGTTGAAGCACTCCCGAGCCACGTCGATGAAGAACTCAATCACCTGGGCCCTCTGTTTCTTCTTGGCTGGCTGGGGACAGGGTACCCGAGCCTCAGTGACGAGGGGTCCCCACCCTGCGCTGACCTGCTTAGGCATCTTGCCCCTCATTAAACTTTCCAGCTGAGATGCTTTGGACCAGGTGATCTGCAGCCTGAGGACTCAGGGTCTCACCACGCCCCGGGGGGAGGCAGCACAGAGTCCTTTGCACAGAGGGTCAAGTGGAGGGTGGTGGGACTTCTGTGGGGACACATGAGCCACCTGCAACATGGGGGGCACTGGGGGCCTCTCATGTCCCCCTCCTCTCAGGCTCAGTGCCAGAATCTCTTCCCTTGGGTGCAGGAAGCAGAGCCACCTCACCTCTCTTCCCAGCACCAAACAGCCTTCACTCTGCATGGGGTGTGGTGGCCACACGGTGACCCCGAGGCCCTGTCCCCTAGCAGCCCCACCACTGCTTTCTGTCAAATGACTGTGCGACCTCACCCCCAATGCCAGCTGACTGTGTGAGACTTTGACTTCTTTGAGGACTCAGAACCAGACCATGTCCTTCTCTGGCTGAGTGATGCCCGGCTCTGGGGTGAGCTCGGTCCAGGTTTTGCTCAGGTAAAGCCCCATCTCTCTTGGCTCCCAGGCCAGGGATGCGAAGTCAGAAGAGGCAGGGCTCACGGAACCCCACAGTGTCCTCTCTAAGGAGATCGCCTGCCTCCCAGACGTGCGGCGTGGTCTTTACTGCTGCTGAGAAGTGTGTTGTGTTACTGGTGGAGCTGTGGCACCTGAACCCTTCAGGGGGCTGCCACCTGAGGTCCTGCTGTGCTTTGGAGGGCAGCCGCCACAGCGATGGCGACAGTGAGCAAGCAAGGCGGACGAGCAGGCTCGACCACGGCAGGGTGTGGGCGTCCTGACGGCAGCCACTTGAGCCTCTCCCACTTTCTCGATTGCAGGCGTTGACCCCATAAACAAACCCCTTACTCTCCAAGCTCTGTCTGCTTCCAGAGAGCCCACCCCAGCACATATGCTCCCTCCAAACTGTCCCTGAGACAGGGGGCCCTGGGCTTCACCTCACAGTGGAGGAATGGACTGGGGAGAGGGCCCCGCTGCCGTGGAGGAGGCTCGGCAGGGTCTGGCTTGGCAGGGCTGAGATCCAGTGGCCAGCACGTCCAGCTCGGTGTTGCCGAATCTCCCTGCTTTCTGGGAGATGCCAGGGACCTGGACTTCAAAGGGTGATCTCCCACTTCTTAAAGTTGGATTATTTCTACCAAGTCCTGAGTGAGCCACACAGAATTCAGCTGCAGGCCAGGCCGCCCCAGGCACAGGTGGGAGAAGTGGATAGCCTACTCCCCTCTCCCTCAGTAAGCATCTCTCTGACTCCCTCTGGGACCGGCAGGTGGATTCATGCCAGGCTCTACTCAGGGGGAAATGTCTCTACAGGCAAAAGCCAGGTAACACCTGGTGTCCCAGAGGGTGCCCAGCCTGGCTCTGGGCTAGGAGACAGATGGGCTCATCATGGCCTTCTGGTTCCCCCCCAGGGGGACTCCTCTCCAGCCCCGGCCAACTTTGGCCATGCCAGCTCAGGGTCTACGCACCATGCAGATCTCCGTAGCCACGAGGTAGCACAGTCTGTTGAACCATTTCACGTAAGCTTCCAGGTTGTTAGTCTTGTCACTGAAACAAGGCTAGGAAAGACACAAGAACCACGCTCAGACTTTTTGTCTGTAACTTTTTGAACATGAATAACTTTTTAAAAGTCAGCCATCATCATTATAGACGATCTCAGAAACATCAAAACCTCAAAACCATCCACAAATATCAGTGATTTGACATATCCTTCTAGTTATATTTTCTATACACCTAAAGATGTAACTTAATGTATGTATATATTATATACCCCTACACACAGTTAATGCTCATTACTCATAAATTTCGTGTTTGCTTCCTAAAATTTCATTTCATTTGTAACCTCCAAATTCACACTCACATCAATTCTTGGTCATCTGTGGACATGCACAGAGCGGCAAGACGTTTGTCACCCAGCACGCCTGTGAGTTCCCAGCTGAGGTTGAGCTGATGCCCTGACTTCTGGTTTCGGCTTCTGTACTGTAAACAAGTGTCCTTTTTCTAATCTACTTAGTGTCATTTTTTGCATGTTCGTGATGTTTGTTGGTGATTTCACTGGTCAGAGTGGCCCCAAGCACAGAGATGGAACCCTCCAGCACAGCGCTGCCATGCTGCCTCACGTTCCTAAGCACACGGAGGCTGACATGTGCCCTAAGGAAGAAAATATGTGTCTGACAAGCTTCATTCAGACGTGCGTTGTTGTACTGTTGGCCATGAATTCAGTGTTACTGAATCAACAATATAAGGGCTCATTAAACAGAAACACACACAAATCAAGGTTATATATTGACTGGTTGATGAAAAGGCTGTGATGAGATGCTCGCAAGGAACCTAATCTTATATTTTCCTTAGGAGTAAGGACTCAGAATTTGCCAATTCAGTGTTCATGATGACTATAGGATATAAGGATGACAAATAATGAGGATCAGTCATATGTATGTACGTTTCTATCTATAACTATATATTTCCATATTTTCCCACATGAACGTTCTCATGTGCTATCAAATGTCCTTTAGAAACATAATTTAAAAAATGGAAACATAATTTTATAAATCCACTGTATAAGTGTATCACAATTTCAGAGAATCCAAAAGAAGCAAAGAAAGAAAAAAGAATAGGTAAAGAAGGCAAGGTACAACAGAAGACGGTAAAAACAAATCCACACAGATCAGAAATTACTCTATATGGATTTGTTTAGTCATTAATTAAAAAAAAAATCCAACCGCCTGTTATTTTCAAGAGCTACATCCCAAACACAGGGATATAAATAAAAATAGAAAAATACGCATGATAAATATCACATATCTATCTTAATATTAGACAAAATAGACTTTGCTGCTGCTAAGTCGCTTCAGTCGTGTCCGACTCTGTGCGACCCCATAGACGGCAGCCCACCAGGCTCCCCCGTCCCTGGGATTCTCCAGGCAAGAACACTGGAGTGGGTTGCCATTTCCTTCTCCAATGCATGAAAGTGAAAAGCGAAAGGGAAGTCGCTCAGTCGTGTCCGACTCTTCGTGACCCCATGGACTGCAGCCCACCAGGCTCCTCCATCCATGGGATTTTCCGGGCCAGAGTACTGGTGTGGGGTGCCATCCCCCAAAAAAGACTCTAAGACAAGAAGCATTGAAGAGTTTAAAGGGTAACTGTATAAAGATAACATTTTTGAGTTATTGAGAATATAGCATGAGTTTAAATTTGTCTGTACCTAATAGCATAGCTTCAAATTATGAAGGCAGAAATAATCCAAAAATGTAAATTCCTTATAAGGAGGAAATTAAGAACACCTATTCATTAAAAGACACAGTAATGAGAATGAAAGGCAAAGCAATCAACCAGGGGAAGAAAATTTGCAGTACATCTAACTGACAAGGGATAATTAACTAGTACATATTTTAAATACTCACACAAAACTCTTAAAAATCCTTAAGAAAAAAGACAAATCAGTAATAGAAAACTGCAGGAAAATTAGGGACAGGCATTTCATAGAAGAGAAAACAAGAAGGTCCAAAACACATGAAAAGATGCTCCATTTAACAGTCTGACAAAAATTTAAGTTTGACAACTTCAAGTGTCAATGAGGCGGTGGAGCAAGAATAACTCCCTGGTGGCAGTGTAAATGGATACAGCCTCACTAGGCATCGCCTGTGACTGACGCAGGGCAGGCAGTGGTTCCGTTCACAGGTATATCCTAGAGCAACATCTCAAAGCGTCGTCCCTGGGCTCCTGGGGGCCTCCAGGACCCTTTCAGGAGGTCCACGAGGGCAAACCTATCTTCGTATTCATAAAATATTCCTGCCTTTTCACTGTCTTAACATTTGCACTCCTACATAATAGAATGATGGGTAAAATTACTGCTTCCTTAGCCTGAACTGAGACAGAAGCCCCAAATGACCCCAAATGATACCATTGTGTTCTTCACTACTACATACTCACAGTAAAAGAAAAAAAGTGAGTGTGACTTAAGGATGTTCTTGAGAACATAAACTTCAGTTTTATTAAATCTCAACCCTTGAGTGTAGGTCTTTTTCATATTCTGTGTGACAGAATGGGAGTGCCGTCATCTGTTGGCATCCTTAGGTGAATGGGTCCACCACCCCTCCTGGATACCAAAATCTGAGGATGCTCAAGTTCCTTATGTAAAATGGCACAGTATTTGCACAAACTCATGCACATTCTCCTGTATACTTTAAATCACCTCTAGTTTACTTATAATACCCAATACAATCTAAAAACTATGTAAATAGGTGCCTGGTACACAGCAAATTCAAGTTTTGTTTTTTTAGAACTTTCTTGAATTTTAATTTTTTCTAATCACTAATTTTAATTAATTAATTAAATTAATTACTAATTTTAATTAATTAATTAACTAATTAATTTTTTCTAATTACTAATCTGAGAGTGGTGTGATCTGCGGTTGTAGAACCTGCAGGTGTGCAGGGAGGACTGTAGACGGGGGTGCTTCTGCTGTGCACACAGGTCTCATGCTGCTCTTGTGGAAGCGCACTGGTGCGCCTGATGTGAGCTGAACTTTACCCACGGAGCACCACTTTACCTGAAAAAAGACTGACCCATATGGTTACGCACATTTCAGTATTTGGCTGATGCTTCCTTTAAATCAATTAAAGTGATCCTGTAACTTCAAGGTAAACAATTGATAGTATTTGTTGCCAAGGATAAAATTCAAGTTTTCAAGAGAAAATTGGGAACCTAAAAAACATGTATCGCCTCTAGAGCCTGACAGGTTCCCAATACTTAAGAACTTTTTTGGATGATATTAGTAGTGAATATATACAATGAATATAATTTTAAAATATCATCTAATGAAATATGTCAACATTCAGAAGATCTGCTTGATTAGGTGAACCCATATTTTCCAAATGGCCAATATATGTCAAAATTGTACATGGGCAAAAAGATCCATTCAAGACGCGTGGTTTAGTTGCTCAGTCGTGTCCAACTCTTTGGCTCTTTGTAGCCTCAGCCTCCTCTGTCCATGGTATTTTCCAGGCAAGAATACTGAAGTGGGTTGCCATTTCAAGATGGACCAATGACTTTAATGTGATGGAGTTCAGATTCCAAACTACAAAATTATTTGAAAAGGCTGTAATATACTCCTTCTTTTTCCAACTACATATTTGTATGAGGAAGTTGGATTTTCAATCACAATAATGTTACGTCAAGAGATTGAATGCAAATTAAGAGAATTCAGCTGTCTTCTATTGCCAGTCATTAGAGAGAGGTTTTTCAAATAGCTATGAAAAGAAGAGAAGCAAAAGGCAAAGCAGATAAGGAAAGATATACCCATTTGAATGCAGAGTTCCAAAGAATAGCAAGGAGAGATAAGAAAGCCTTCCTCAGTGATCAATGCAAAGAAATAGAGGAAACCAATAGAATGGGAAAGACTAGAGATCTCTTCAAGAAAATTAGAGATACCAAGGGAACATTTCATGTAGAGATGGGCACAATAAAGGACAGAAATGGTATGGACCTAACAGAAGCAGAAGATATCAAGAAGAGGTGGCAAGAATACACAAAAGAACTGTACAACAAAGATCTTCATGACACAGATAATCATGATGGTGTGATTACTCACCTAGAGTCAGATATTCTGGAATGCGAAGTCAAGTGGGGCTTATGAAGCATCACTATGAACAAAGTTAGTGGAGGTGATGGAATTCCAGTTGAGCTATTTCAAAACCTAAAAGATGATGCTGTGAAAGTGCTACACTCAATATGCCAGCAAATTTGGAAAACTCAGCAGTGGCAACAGGACTGGAAAAGGTCAGTTTTCATTCCAATCCCAAAGAAAGGCAATGTCAAAGAATGCTCAAACTACCACACAATTGCACTTATCTCATATGCTAGCAATGGAGAAGGCAATGGCACCCCACTCCAGTACTCTTGCCTGGAAAATCCCAGGGATGGAAGAGCCTGGTAGGCTGCAGTCCTTGGGGTTGCTAAGAGTCAGACACGACTGAGCGACTTCACTTTAACTTTTCACTTTCATGCATTGGAGGAGGAAATGGCAACCCACTCCAGTGTTCTTGCCTGGAGAATCCCAGGGACGGCAGGGCCTGGTGGGCTGCCGTTTATGGGATCGCAGAGTCGGACACGACTGAAGTGACTTAGCAGCAGCAGCAGCAGCAGCACATGCTAGCAAAGTAATACTCAAAATTCTCCAAGCCAGGCTTCAACAGTACGTTAACTGTGAACTTCCAGATGTTCAAGCTGGCTTTAGAAAAGGCAGAAGAACCAGAGATCAAATTGCCAACATCCGCGGATCATTGAAAAAGCAAGAGTATTCTAGAAAAACATCTAATTCTGCTTTATTGACTATGCAAAAGCCTTTGACTGTGTGGATCACAACAAACTGGAAAATTCTTAAAGAGATGGGAATACCAGACCACCTGACCTGCCTCCTGAGAAATCTGTATCCAGGTCAGGAAGCAACAGTTAGAACTGGACATGGAACAACAGACTGGTTCCAAATAGGGAAAGGAATATATCAAGGCTGTATATTGTCACCCTGCTTATTTAACTTACAAGCAAAGTACATCATGAGAAACGCTGGACTGGATGAAGCACAAGCTGGAATCAAGATTGTCAGGAGAAATATCAATAACCTCAGCTATGCAGATAACACCACCTTTATGGCAGAAAGTGAAGGACTAAAGAGCCGCCTCTTGATGAAAATGAAAGAGGAGAGTGAAAAAGTTGGCTTAAAACTCAAAATTCGTAAAAGTAAGATCATGGCTCAGTCCCATCACTTCATGTCAAATAGACGGGAAAACAATGGATACAGTGACAGACTTTATTTTTTTGAGCTCCAAAATCACTGCAGATGGTGACTGCAGCCATGAAATTAAAAGACATTTGCTCCTTGGAAGAAAAGTTATGACCAACCTAGACAACATATTAAAAAGCAGAGACATTACTTTGCCAACAAAGGTCCATCTAGTCAAAACTATGGTTTTTCCAGTAGTCATATATGGATGTGAGAGTTGGACTATAAAGACAGCTGAGCACAGAAGAATCGATGCTTTTGAACTGTGGTGTTGGAGAAGACTCTTGAGAGTCCTTTGGACTGCAAGAAGATCCAACCAGTCCAACCAGTCCATCCTAAAGGAAATAAGTCCTGAATATTCATTGGAAGGACTAACGCTGAAGCTGAAGCTCCAATACTTTGGCCACCTGATGCGGAGAACTGACTTATTTGAAAAGACCCTGATGCTGGGAAAGATTGAAGGCAGGAGGAGAAGGGGATGACAGAGGGTGAGATGGTTGGATGGCATCACCAACTCAATGGACATGAGTTTGAGTAAACTAGGGGAGTTGGTGATGGACAGGGAGGCCTGGTGTGCTGCAGTCCATGGGGTCACAAAGAGTTGGACATGACTGAATGACTGAACTGAACTGAGAGAAATTTTTTAAAATACCGTAAGACAATATCACTCTTCTCATTAATTTTTTTGGAAAATAGAGTTATTTTTCATAAAATATGTAACTTATTAACATATAATAGATTATTATGATTTTGAATAAATATTTTTTAAAGTTATTGGCCTTACTGGGTAATACAATAAATGTTTAGTTGCTAAGTCATGTCCAACTCTTTGTGATCTCATGGGCTGTGACCCACCAGGCCCCTCTCTCCATGGGGCAAGAATACTGGAGTGGGTTGCCACTTCCTTCTCCAAGGGATCTTCTTGACCCAGGGATCAAACCCATGTCTCCTGTATTGACAGGCAGATTTTTTACCTCTGAGCCACAGGGAAGCCCATATAATAAATACAGGGAGCTGTTATGACAATAAGCTGCCTACATATGAACATGCAAGTTGTGAACTTTCAAAGATGTGAATGTGTGTTCCATCAACATCAGACATGAGTGAAGTGGCAGCTTGCCCTCCATCTCCTGTTGCTGTTGATCCTTCAGTTCTGCCGTCTCCCCCTCCTCTCCGTTCTCCAGTCACCCTTCCTTCCTAGTCACGTGACGCCAGCCCCTGTATGCCCGCTGTTATACTGTACTGTGATTTTCAAAGTACTGTACTGTAAGATTTAAAATGTTTTCTCTATTTTTGTGGGTTTTTTTTTAATGTATTATTTGTGTGAAAAGTATTACAAACCTATTACAGCACAGTACTATATAGCCAATTGTGTTAGCTGGCTATGTAGGCTAACTTTGCTGGACTTATGAACAAATGGGACTTACGAACGTGCTCTCAAAATGGAAGTCATTCATATGTAGGGAACTTTGTGTAATTAATCTACATAACCAAAAGTTCTTTGGGGTCCTCCATAATTTTTAAGACTGAAAGCTGTCCTCGGACTAAACGACTTGAGAACTGATGCTCTAGAAAAAAATGTACCCACATACGTAGGAAATGGATAAGAATGTTCATAGCAGCAATATCTATAATAGCTGAGAGGCTAGAACACAGAAGTTTTCATTTACAGTAGAGTGGGTAAACAATCATGATGTTTTTCACAATTAAATATAATACTTGGAAATGGCCCAAACCCCATACAAAACAAAACAGAAAAACAACCCCCTAAGAGCAGCAACGTCTCCTCCCCACTCCTGCTCCCAGGTCCATGATGAACTCCTCAGTGTGCCGGTGTTCCTACAGATTGTCCACACATACGTGCAAGCAGATGTGCATTACGCGTCCTCCTTTGTTACACAGGTGGTCACATGCTCTTTGTCACTGCTCTTCACTTTTTCATCTCTCAACAATGGATCTTTGGCAAACATTCCATTTTTGCTGCGTCCTGTGCTTAGTCACTCAGTTGTGTCCGACTCTTTGTGACCCCATGGACCGTAGCCCACCAGGCTCCTCTGTCCATGGGGATTGTCCAGGCCAGAATACTGGAGTGGGTTGCCATGCCCTCCCCCAGGGGATCTTCCCAACCCAGGAATTGAGCCCAGGTCTCCTTCATCACAGGCAGATTCTTTACCATCTCAGCCACCAGGGAGGCCCCAAAAAGTGTTAGCCATGTCCAGCTCTTTGCAACCCCATGGACTATAGCCTGCCAGGCTCCTCTGTCCATGTAATTGTTTAGGCAAGAAAACTGGAAAGTGAAAGAAAGTGAAGTCGCTCAGTCGTGTCCAACTCTTTGAGACCCCATGGACTGTAGCCTACCAGGCTCCTCTGTCCATGGGATTTTCCAGGCAATAGTACTGGAGTGGATTGCCATTTCCTTCTCCAGGGGATCTTCCCAACCCAGGGATCAAACCCGGGTCTGCCACATTGTAGACAGATGCTTAACTGTCTGAGCCACCAGGGAAGTTAAGAATACTGGAGTGGGTTGCTATTCCCATTTCCAGGGCATCTTCCTAATGCAGGGACTGAACCCAGATCTCCTGCATTGCCGGCAGATTCTCTACCATCTGAGCCACCAAATATGCCATGCAAATGTCCTTCATTCCATTCTTACAGAAGCTCTTATTCTAATAGTTGCATAGCCTTCTATGTATGGATGTATTACGATATTTAATCGAGTCCCTGTGGATGGTATGATAGTTTGCTTCCAGTCTTTGGCCATAAAACACAGAAAAATATCCCAGATATCTTTGTGTGTACATCTTTGTGTATACACGTGTGTGTGTATACCTGTAGGATAAATTGTTAGGTGTGAAAAGGTGGGGTCCAGAGTGTACATTTCAAGTGTTGATTCTATTGCCATGCTGCTCTCCAAAGTGGCTGTGCCAATTTCACCCCCTACCAGCTGTTTGTGAGACTGTCCCTTTCCCTAGACACACACACACACACACACACACACACACACACACACACTGTTTAGTCTCTGCTTATCCTGGAGGTGAAATGCAATTGTACATTTAGTTTGCACATCTTTTATTAGGTGCCAGGGAAGAAGACAAAATATTTCCAGTTCTGCTTCAGATTTAACTCCTTGATAAACACCAAGTAGACTGATGGATTGGCTCTCAGAGAGAGGGGCAGGCTCTGAAATTCGGTGTGTAATCTGCCTTCAGAGGGAAGAGCATGTGCCCTGAACTTCTTGGACAGCATGCATTGGCCTGCGTTCCGCAAGTGGCCACTAGAGGGAATCGGCGCCCACCACAACACACCAGGAGGGCATACGGGGTCTTCTAGTGGCCTGGGTGTGAGCCTCCACCCTCTGACCCACCCAGGGCTTAGGATCATGGAGTGCCCCCGACCCTTGCTGGGTGGCTGACCCCGTCAGGCTGGTCCGGCCCTCCCAGGCTTCCCTGGGACTCAGGGCTGCTGGGATGTGCCCGCCTTAGGCTAGGGGCATGGGTGGAATGGGCACGTCCCCGCCAAGCCCATCTGCTCTGTTCCAGATCCCTCTGGAGCTGGCTAGCTGGTGCTCTGGGAATCCCGCAGAGGGACTCGTGGGTAGGGTCCCTGCCTGGACACACCGTCCACGGGCCTTCTACCTTTGTGCTGGCCAGAGGGTCCTTGTTCACAAAAGCCTGGACAAACTCCTCAGGTCCGATGTGCCGCAGCTGTTCCTGCAGCAGAGAGATAACAGGAGTCAGGAAAAGGAGAAAGGGATGTCCACTGGGCGCCCGGCATGGGCCCACCGCCCTTCTCACGGGGGGCCCCACAGCCCTGTTCCGGGTTGTCACAGAGCTCAGCACCATCCTGAGGATGTCAGCCCCTCCCTTCCTCTGCCCAGGGGCTGCTGCTTTTCACGGAGGCCGGGTCAGCGTCTCCACAGGGAGTGCTTCTCCTCAAAACTGGGTCATCGCAATGACCTGCTCCCTTCCGGGTAGGCCTGGGGGCTAAGATCACGGGATCTGGGTCAGAAACGAATGCTGGCTCTGTTCCTCCTGCTGTGTGACTTGTGGCAAATCACTTAAACTAAACCTCTGGGCTTTAGCTTCATTTGTGAAAAGAGAATAATAACAACACCTACCTGGCCGGGTGGTGTAGATGAAATGAGACAGTGAATGTAAGTCTTGACCATAAAGGCTGTTTGCACTTCTCTGTAAAGCTGGGGTGGGTGCAGTGGCTGTGTGAGTCCTGGATGGGGGAAACTGAGACCTGGGTTGGGAAGGTGCTAGGTGTGGGGCTGATTACACATCCGGTGGTGTCAGAACCAGGATCTGAACCTCGGTCCTCTGTCTGAGGCCTGGCTCAGACAGGCCAGAGGTCAAAGTTAGGCAAGGTTGGTACCTGCAGGCCTTCTATTCCTCGCCCCAGGCATAGGGAGAGACTGCTCCAGAGACAGGGCCCTCTGCAGATGCCAGGGTGGCCCTGAAGGGATGGGCTCAGACCCCGGGTTAGGCTGAGATGAGGTGTGGGACCAGATGGGGGAGGGGTGGCTGGCTACGCTCAGTATTCCAGGCTCTGGTCTGGATGGAGGGTGGCACAGGCCTGCTCACCAGCTCCACGTGCGTCAGCTGCTGAGCCAGCATGTAGGGGTCACTGCAGATGCCAAGGAGCTCCCTGTGGATGGAGGCTGGAGGCTTGGTCCTATAGGAGATGGGCTTGTCGGTGCCCAGCAGGCTTTCTGGTCCCTGGCCCAGAGCTGTCAGCTTCTGGTGCAGAGCCTGCAGGAGCTGATGCATCCTCTTTCTGTACGCCTGGAGTGGGGTAGAGATGGTGCTCAGGCCGGGAAACCTGCCTTCACATAGCAATGTCTAAGACAGGAAGGCTTCCCAGCTGACATGGATGGGCTACTCCTAGGTGTACCTACTTGTACCAGGACCCAACTCAGGACAGGCTGGGGTTGGGGCTCACAGGCAAGGCTGGCTGGGGCAAAGGCTGCAGGATTGCCAGTGGAAGCCGAGTACAGCACACCTCAGGGAGGATGACTGGGGTGCAAAGCTGCCCGAGTTGTCTAGGTGGGGCGGGCACTGCCAGGGAGTGGAGGAAGGGAGGCCCTTCCCTGGATGCTAGCCTTTTGCTTGGCTTTAATAGGTGTCCCTGCCTGTCTCCCAGCCTAGCTTAGAGAGGCCTTCCTTGCCCAGCCTTGCTGTCCATCCCCTGCCCCGGGCACTCTTCTCCAGCTCACCCCACGTGACTTCCTTGTGGGGACCACTGCAGGAGATGACTGCGGTTGTTTACAGCTCTGCAGTGATAGCTCGGAGAGCAGGGAATCTGAGTTGACCTGTGTTACAGCTCTGGGCATGCAGTGGACACTTGATAACCATTTACTGTAGCAACAGGGCCCCTCACCATGCAGCTCAGATGCCCTGGGCTTGGTGCAGGGACCACCCTCCCACCCCACAGTGAAACTAATTATTGCCCCTCAGAGACCCCTATTTCCAAGGAAGGTACATCAGACTAGCTGGGTTTATGGAGCAAGATGTCTTCACCTTCCCAAAGGGCTGTCAATAACTCATGGAACTGGCCCCCCCCCCAGTTTGTCAGCAAATGGCCTCCCCAGAGATGGATTCAACCCCCTCGAGCCGGGAGCTGGCCTGGGATCAGCAGTGGGCATCTGGGGTCTGGACTCCTGGCAGCAAAAAGGTGTCAGGCAGGCAGGTGGGGTTTCCAGTGGGGTTTCCAGTGGGGCCTGGTCCCAGATGCCTCAGGAGAAGATGGTGACTAGTCAGCACTGCCAGGTAATTTCTAATAGGAAAAAGGCATGTTCTTCATACACACGATCCCAGAGGCATTTTGCAGGTGGGCAACAGGGTGCAGGGCTTGCCTGGGGACCTCAGTAGTTCCTTACGTCTCTGATGGGGCTCGGAGCAGCACTGAGGACCACCCCTGTTGGAGGTGGTGTCCCCACACTTTATGAAAGTGCTTCTCTGTGGAGTGGCCAGGACAGCTTTGGAAGAGCCCTTGGGACACAGGGAGCCTGATCCTGAACCCAAACCCTAACGCTGACCCTGACTCCCAGAGTCATGAGGGACAGACCAAGAAGGCAGCCAATGTGTGGGTGAGCTGAGGTCTGACTTCCCTTTGTTGTCGGTGGGAGGAACACCCCCCTCTCAGCTTGAAAGTGCAAGTTGCTCAGTCGTGTTACTGTTTGTAACCCCACGGACTATACAGACCATGGGATTCTCCAGGCCAGAATACTGGAGTGGGTAGCCGTTCCCTCCTCCAGGGGATCTTCCCAACCGAGGGATCAAAGCCAGGTCTCCTGCATTGCAGGCAGATTCTTTACCAGCTGAGCCACAAGGGAAGCCCAAGAACTGGAGTGGGTAGCCTATCCCTTCTCCAGGGGATCTTCCCAACCCAGGAATTGTACTGGGGTCTCCTACATTGCAGGCGGATTCTTTACCAACTGAGCTGTCAGGGCTGTATCCCAAAGTATGCTTACCATACATGCTGCCTCCCAGGTTTTCATCTGAGTGCTAGGAAGACAGCAAGTCAGGTCCAGCCAGAGTCAGCCCCAGTGACACATCGGTTAGCAATGAGCCCCTACACCTCCACCCGCCCCTCATGTCTCTCTGCTACTCAGTCTGGAGGGGGCTATCCTGGCTGTCGAGTTCCTGCATCTCCCACTCAGCCCTCCACCACCCCACCTGACTCCACTCTCATCACCAGGCTGATTCTCGCTGTCACCGAGGACCTCCTGTCATGAGAGCCAGGGGGTCGTTTCTCAGGCAGCGTCTGCCTCAGCTCTCCAGCTCTCCTGCCCTGGGCTGTCTGTGGGCTTGCTGGTCTGCCCTGTGGCTGCATGCCGGGTTCCTCCTGCCTCATCTCCTCCTCTCTTGATCATCCTCTGTGCTTCACTCCTGGGTTTTCTGGTTCACCTCCAGCATGTCGTTTAGTGTGGGCAGTGTGTGGCAGTGTTCTCCTCTGATCTCCAGAGCCACGTGGGCAAGGACACCCAGACCAGACACATGCCATCAGAAGTCACGCTGCCTTCCGCAGGGCTGCCCGCTCCGCCTGCTGCCTGTCTCAGGCTCCCGGCTTGGAGCCATCCTCAAACCACCTTTTCCCTCAGGCCGCTCCAGACCATCAGCAGCCCTCTTGATTTTGCTTGCTTCCATTCCCGTGTTTTCCACCACAGTGTATGTGGTCTAGGCCACGGTCGTTTCCCTGGTGGCTGCAGTTGCAGCCACCTCAGTGGGCCCCGTGCATTCCCGCCAGCCTCTATCCACTCCACCCTGCCACAAGAGCGTTCTGTTCCAAACATACATCTAACCACTGCACCCTCCTTCCCTAAATTGTTGCAAAGACAAAAGCCCGGCATGGCTCAGGGGTCCTGAGGTCAGCTCTGGCCGTGCTTAGTGGCCTCCATGTAGCCCTTGCTCCTCTTCTCCATGCTCCAGACACAGGCCACCCGCCCACCCCTCTGACCCGCTGTCTCTCCTGCCCCACAGCCAAGGCAGGACCTGTAGCCTTCTTCCTCTGACCTCCATTCCCTTCCTTCACAGTCCTTGCCCAAGCCTCTCACTGGAGTACCAGCTCCATGAAGGCCATGCTGCGTCTCTCTTTGCTGGTGCCCAGAATGAACAGGAGGGACCCACACACATTAGCCGATTGGACAAACCTGGCCTCCACCTGCTTGTCCTCAGTCAGCCTCTCCAAGGCAGACTGCAGAGCCTACTGAAGTCAGGGATGAAGTGCGTCCGTGGCTATAGTTTGATAGAGCCGCGCACTGCCCCTATTTTTAAAAATATACAAACGATGTAGAAGGCCTTGTTTCTATAGAACCCATATCCACTCCAAATTGCCACTGACTGTGTGCTAATTCATTTAAAAATTTTCTAGTGGTGTTAACCTCAAGCTTATCTGTTGGGTTTTTTTTTTTTTGGTGAATCTGAATGTAGGGAGGGTATTTGACCTTCTCTTTGACCTTGTCTTGTTTGCTCAGTGATCTCCACACCTTGTGGACGCAGGCTGCATGATCTTGGTGAATGCAGGCAGGCCTGGGGACCTACCCCCGAGAAAGCCCAGGTGTTCCTTGTCACCGTCCGGGCCTACCTCTGGAGCGCCGGCCGGCCCTGCCGCCTCAGCTCCCTCAGTGGCTGAGGACAGGGGCCGGACTCTTTTCTTTGTTGTTCTCAGTTCTCACAGTGCCGCCTGCTGCGTGCAGAGCCGGCTATCAGCGTGGAGGTCGCTGTTGCTGGGCGGCTTGGGTGAGGGGTAGTGCTCTCCAGGTACTTCCAAGTTCTCCTGGACCCAGCGTTTTGTGATTAGGGTCGGTTCCCATCCAGACAAGAAAAGACCCTTGTTTTCTAAAGTTCCTGAAAGCTCCCTTCTGAGCGAGCCCGTGGCCGATGTCCAGCAGCACAGGCAGGAGCTCTGCACACATCGCCAGCTTGTTCTCTAAGTCAGCAGCCGCCACCCGTGGCCCCGGGGAGCCGGCAGACAGCCGTATGAGTCGGAGAGCAAGGCTGGTGGCCAAGAGGGCTGCCCGTCCAGTCTCCTGAGGGGCCAGTGCGTGTGGCCAGGGGACTGCAGTTCCCTGCCCTGTCTCTCTCAGCAGGTCTCTGACCCTCTAGGCCTCCCTGGGCCCCCCCCTCATCTCTTTCAGCTTCGGCATCACGAAAAGGTGAAACTGCCGGGTTTCTTGAGGTGAAACGGCTGAGCCCAACCTCTAGGGGGGGCACGGGAGCCACCGTCTAAGGCAGGGTCTCCTGCCCAGCAGAGGGGGACCCAAAGACGGAGCAGCTCAGACTCCACAGGCACGGACAGGGCCTCCTCGGAGCCCATCCAGCCCCTTGTTCCCGGCTACTGAGAGGTGGTGGGGAGCACAGGGGGAACGTGAGGCTTCCAGGAGACGGCAGGGAGTCAGGCGGAAAGAGAAAGGCGTCCCCTTTCACAGCCACTTTGACGGGGAAGCCCCGCTCCCCACTGGCCTGCCCTACCTCCTTCACATTCCTGAACAGCGCTGTTTTCCTCACCGTCCTGCGACGGAGGGATTATCATCTTCCCTCTTACAGAAAATAATTTCGGGGCCAGAGAGGAAACACTCGTGCTTTCCCCACTGTTTGTGCTCTACACTTCATATCATTTGAACCTATCATCTCTGTGTAAGAAATCTTTTACAAGATGATTCCGAAATGTTTTTGGAGCAAAATATATAATGTCTATGATTTTTAAAAAAAAACATTTGGAGGGAGGGGGAAGTGTGTGAAAGGAGAGAAGAAACGAGTTCGGCCAGATGTTGATAACTGATGAATCTAGGCGATGAGCACACGGGACTTCATGGTTACTACTATCTATATTTGTATATTGGAGAAGGAAATGGCAACCCTCTCCAGTATTCTTGCCTGGAGAACCCCGCGGACGGAGAAGCCTGGTGGGCTATGTGTGAAAAGTTCTGTAACAAAGTTTCATAAAAGTTAAAAATAATCCCCATGTGCCTGGGTTTTGGAAAGAACTTGTTCCTCATCAGAGCTTACGTTTACCAAGTGCTGAAATACAAGCACAGGTGACTGCAGGGACTCTGCCTCAGACCTGTGTGGTGGGAACAGTTATAATCTCCATTTGACTGATGAGGAAACTAATTTGGAGAGGGGAAGCACCTCGCCCAAAGTCACACAGCTGTGGGCTCAGAAGGTCTGACCCTGACCTCAGGTTCTGAGTCCCGTGGGTCCTGACTTACCAGTTTGGTTCAGAGCTCACCAACTCCTTTCTCAGCTGAGACTTTGCCTGTGCTGGGAAGGGAGCAGACTGCAGGCTGCTTGAAGCATCAGGAAAGGGAAGCAACGTCTACTGCACATCCCCTGGGAGCAAGTGCTTTCTGGAGAGGGGCAATGTGGGACTCACAAGGACAGATGGGGCATCCCTGGCCGATGCCTGGCTGGGTGGCATGAGGACTAGGGAATCTCAGCTCTGGTTTACATCACTTAGCTTACCTAACTGTATGGGAAGGAAATTCCCTAAATGAGTTACTTCAGCTCTGAAAATCCACACCTGGTGGATGACTGCTTTCGACAGCCCATTCACAGGTCTTGGCTGTGTCTTATTTTCATCCACTCGGTGGTTAGAACAGATTTCCCAGAAGATTCTTGAGGGTGTAGTGAGGAGGCGCTGCTTCTCAAAGAAACAAGCCCAGGACTTGCACCTGTCCCAAAGCCCTGTGGCCAGAATGTCAGGGTCTGCCTCTGAAATGGCTCTGCCAATGGAGAGGCAGGCCTGACAAGGGCAGATAATCCATCTTGTCAATGGCTTAGACTTCACACTGCTTGAAGGCCTACTGTCGGGGGGAGGGGGTGGAGATAAAGCAGAGGACTGGGCTCTCATCCCCCTACAAACCCTCTACTCCATCCATCCATCCATCCATCTACCGTCTCTGTATCCATCTATTTTCCGTCCATCTGTGATGCCCACCTCCCCCTTTTATAAAGTCACCCACAGATCCATCAATTCATTTATCTACCCTTCCTCCGTCCATTCCAACATTTGTCCTCATCCATCTACCCACTCATCCATCCATCCACCCACCCACCCACCTTCCCATCCATGTTCTCACCCACCCATCCACACCCACACACACAGGCATCCACCTATCCATTCACCCACCCTCCCATCCATCTGTTCATCCATCTACCCACTCCCTAGTTATCATTTCTGCCTTTCTCCTTCACGTCTTTCCATCAGTCTTCCACAGCCACTTATCCTATTAATCTCCCTGCCTACCCAACTGCCCAAACATCTCTCTTCCTGCCTCCACTCACCCAAAGTAGCCAACTATGTAGCAAACCACTCAGCATTTCCCCTTCCTGCCTCCTTCTCCTAATCCATCCAGTCATGGAGCCTTCCCTGAACGTTTCCTGCTGCACCTAAGCCAAGTGTCATAATCAATCCCCAGATGGATCAAGGCATGCAGAGGAGAAGATGACCTTCATCTCATCAAGCTCTCAGAACAACTCACTCGCCTGCTCTGTCTCTGAATCAGCCCCAGGGCAGGGCCTCCCTTCATTAGGCCTTGGACTTCTCAGCTTCCTGTTGCTCAGCCTGCCTTAGCAGTTTCCCTTGGCTCCTGTGGCTCTGGGTTCAGACCCACTGTGGGGCTATCAGCTTGCCACATTCGGTGTCCTCCCAAGACAAGCGACATGCACTCCCCTCTGTGCTGTCACCCCAGTCCTGGGAGGTAGGGAGTTTTGTTCCTCTTTCACCTTTAAGTGCCTTCCCCAGAGTAATGGAGCTGGGAGAACAGGGCAAGGTGTGGTGTGCAGAGGCACCTGATGCCCAGTATACAGGCTGCCTCCCAAGCTACTGGGGAAGAGGCTTCTGCCAAGCCAGCCTGCTGGGTCACTGATCTGACCAGGCAGCTGTGAGAGCCCTTCGCTTGCCATCTGATGAGACCAGGTTAGGAGAGAGCTCAAGAGCCCAGGTCTAGACCTAGAAGCCTGATTTCCCTGCCAGCTCGGCCAGTGCCCGATTCTCTGATGGGGCAGGAAGGGGCTGATTTCAGAGGGGCCCCAGGGTGCGGGTGAGGAGATGAGGGCCCAGAGGCCAGCCTGGGAACAGGCTCAGGGCCCAGGCGTGAGGGTGGAGACAGGTTGAAAGGACTCTGGCCTGGCTCACCCACCTCGTCACAGGGGGCGATGCGGCCCACCACGTCCTTCAGGTGACCGATGGTTGACTCCTCCTGGAAGTCCCGCGGAAACGTCTCTGTCCACTCGGCCAACAGCTGGAGCAGTTTGGGGCCAAACTTCCGGACCCGGGCCTGCAAGGCAAGCCAAGGGTCGTCTGCATTTGGTGAGGGCTGCTTGGGAGGTGGGGGGGTCACAGTGGCCGCTGCCTCAGCCCCTCACTGTGCAAGTGGGCTGCCCGAGGGCAGCAGCGATGGCTGGGGGCAGGTGGGCCTCTCCTTCCTCTGTCCCAGGAGACAGATGGGCATGGGGGCTGACCACGGAGAGCGGAGGGGGCAGATGCATGTGTGGAATGGGGGTCACCTCTTACTCATAACCGCCAGTCCTCCTATCTCCCTTTCTGTGGTGACAGCATCTTAGTTTGCCTGTGGGGTGCCCCCTCTTCTTCATTTCCAGCTGGCCCTACCCCAGGGCTTCAGGAACATCCCCAGATCAGTGCTGGCCAGTCAGGGCATGGCGTTGGCCCACAGAGGGGCATGACACCTAAGCTAAGCCAATGAGATCAGGACCTTTATCGGAATCCTCTTTCCATAGGATTGGGAAGGGTAGACCAGGACCCCGGACCACGGAGGCCACCTGTCACCAGGCAGAGAACTTGCCTTAGCAAGAGAGAGGCTGGCCCAGAGGAAAACAAAGCAAGGGGTCTTAGGGAGAAAGACCACTGATGTTTGAGGCCCTGGAGCCAGCAGTAGCTCAAGACTGCAGTTATGTGAGCCAGTGAAGTCCCTTGGCCTTAGGTCAGTTGAAATCAGGTTTCTGTCACTGGACAGTGGAACCCTACTGACTCATGTATAAACAGACAGTCGCAGCCCATGGGATACAGCGAGGGACAGAGGAAAGGATGTGGGGCGCTGAGGGAAGGCTGAGCCATCAGCGGACCAGCAGAAGAAGAAAGGATCGAACAGAAGATGCGGGGGGCAGGCAGCGCAGCAGGCACTGCAGGACCACCCCCGGCCACAGCTGGGGGTCTCCTCGTGATCCTCTGGGGGCCCAGGTCTGGGCTGTGTGAGCCCAGGGGCTCCCCTAAGACCCTGGAAAACAGCACTGGGGTTAAAGATTCTGACTCTGCCCTTCTGGCTCTGGGCTTCAGACAAGTCAGAACCCCCTGGCAGGTGAATAGGGGCAATCTCTGCCTATCCAAGATATTGATTCACAGGGCATGTCAGGGGAGAGCAGCACACTCGGAGGCCCGCTACCCTGCCCTGCCTCTCACCTTGTCCAGCACTGGCTTGTCCAGCTGCTGCTGCTCAATGCACATGTGGCAGACCCGGGCCAGGAGCTCCTGGGGCTCGATGAAGAGGCGCGAGCTCAGCAGGAAGGTGAAGATGTAGGCTTTCTGGGGGGATACAGGAGAAAGGCAGCACGTGATCACAAGGCCCGGGAGGTTGTGCCTCCCAGCCCCTGCTCCCCCAGGCCCAGCCAGCCCCAGCTCTGCTGTCTACCCCGGACATGGTGGGACAGAGCCCATTTTGCTACCCCTCCTCCCCACTGGGTGGAACACCCACCTCAGGGTAGTAGTCAGCGGTGGGCACCAGGTGCTGGATCAGGGTGTCCAGGGAGGCTGAGGACGGAGCTCCACCCAGGAGGAGCTGCCCAGCCTGCTCGCCGTCCGTGGGCTCGGTGTGGGGTGGGCCGAGGCTGCCCGGGGTGACCATGTCGGATGCACTGAGTGTCTGGGGCATGCCCACCTGCAATGGCAAGGTGGCAGTTGGATCTGCTGGTCCCCCAGGATCCCTGGTTGGGCAGGCCCTGCCTCCCATAGGCACATCTGTGCCACTTGAGCCCAGTGATCACTTCCTGGGAGGTCTGCCAGGGATGGCAGCTCCCCAAGCCACTGCCTCCCCCAGGAGCCATCTCTGTTTGATTATCAGTCCTGGCCATTTAGGGACTGACTGCTTCCAGTGTCGAGTCTTACAGGGAAGGTTCGTTTTGACCAGGCTTAGACAATCAGCATATTTGCCGTGCTGTTGGCCACAAGAATGAATCAGATGTGAACATGATCCTAACTAGAGGGTTCAGATGCAATCCTAGAACTTGTGTGGCACTTGAAAGCTCTTTCCCCTAGGTCCCTGAGCTGATGCAATGGCACTGTTGGGACCATTTTGTCCCTCAAGGAGCCAGGAAAGCACGTTCCTGAGTTCCGTGGCTGAGGCCTGGATCCTGCAGTGCCTGAAGCTGCTCTGTGGACTGCTCCATAACATGAGTTGTTTGAGCTTCTCTCAGGTGCAGCCTCCACAGCTTGGCCTTCCAGGTCTTTGCGATGAGAACCCACTGACTTGTCCAGCTGTCTTCCCCTGCAGGAAGGCTTTCCCATCATTTTCAATCCTCCATTCCCTCTGGCCATGGCTGAAAGCTTCCCTGCAGCGACCCTGTCAAGGCTGGGCCTGCCTTCTGGTGGAATCAGAAGCCTCTCCTTGTCAGCACTGCGGAGTGCTTGGGGTGCAGCCAGCACCTGGTGCAAAGAAAAGTCTCCAGCCAGACCTCCTTCAGGTGGGGCCAGAACAGGCATGTCTTCTGATCCAGTAGGTCAAGGGCCCGGCCTGCAGCAGGGGCCCACCCATGAGAGTGCAGTGGACAGCGCTTCCTCTCTCAGGCTCTACATATATCCCTGTTGACCAGTCTTCCTGAATGAAGCCTTTGGGGCAGGTGTGGCAACAAGTCCTGGCCAAGCCTGTGACTGATTAACCATCCCCCATGTGACATTCAAGTTTCCTCCACAGTCTTAACTGTGGAGTCCTGCAGGCTCACTCCAGGGGCCTTCCAGGGATTCATCTCCCCATCACCCTGCTCACCTTACCCCACATACCCCCCTGGCAGACCCTGGCCCCAACCTGTTTCTGAATTCTGTCCTCTGGGTGACCTGGCCCTGAAAGTAGATACAGGACTTGGAGAGTCCAAGCTGAGGTTGGGTACCAGAAGGAGCCCCACAGAGGGATGTCCTAAGGGCACATGGTATGGGGGAACAGGGACTGGGGGTGTGGGAACCAGTGGAGACAGCAGCCTAGGCAGCCCTAGCTTCATTTCACCTTTCCAGCAAAGTTGTTAAGTGTCCAGTTTTCAGCTGATGAAACTAAACATTTCGTAAAATTGTCTCCTGTCCCTCAGTGGGCAAGTGGCTGCACGTGTGGACATACGGGGGCTGCCAGTGCTCAGTGGGGTATGCTGGTCAGCTCTGGGGTGGGTGCCGCCTTTGCCCCTCACACAAAGCCCCAAACTGGAGCCCAGTTCCACTAGATATTAACAGAAGCCTTTTGAGGCCAGCAAGGTTTGCTTTCTCCTGCCACATACCTGGGATCTTCTCCCTGGAACCTGTTCCAAATCCCAGTTAGAAATGACATCTCTGGCTCCTGGGTGGCCAGTCTACAAGACCCATTCTGCTGCTCCCACCCCCAGCACTGGCCGTTGGCATAAAAAGGCTGCCATAAATGGAACTCTGAAGAACCCATGGAAGAAATGTGTGCAGCTGGCCAGTGCAGCGTGTCCAGGGGACAGGAGAAGAGATGCTTCCTCAAGCATCCTTTCCTGAGTGGGCACTGGGTCTGGCCTGACCAAGGGGACAGAGGGAGAGGACACTCCTAGAAAGTGATCCTGAAGAGCGCCTTTGTGCACTGAGAACAGGAAGAGAATCTCTCCTCTTCTGTTTATGGAGAGGAGCCGGTAAGAGTAAGAACACAAAGCGCTCAGCACAGTACCGGGCTCGGAGAAGAGAGTCACCAGGGTCAGCCCTCCCCACAGGCACTCACCACCTGCAAGGGCCTAGGACACAATGTGAGAAGCAATTCCAAATGCCAGTGGAGATCTGCGCCAGAAAGCCTTGTCGACAGTACTCCCGTGCTTCTCCAGGTTGTCTGAGCTGGCTGTGGCCTAACGGCCCTCTACCCTGCTCGTCCAGCTTTGTGGCTGGTGCTCCTGAAACCAGCTATCAATAGCTGCTGGCGATTATCCTTGCGGTAGGTCACAACTTCAAATCAGAGTCACTTCTGCCTTTGCTTTCCAGTGTAGTAGACATTTACACATTTACACATTTGAATTCCAATCTTTCTTCCTTCTCTTCTATTAGGTTTTTTTCGAAAAATTGTTAAGCATATAGTTATTTATTTGCTTAATGTAAAATTTACCATTTTAACTATTCATTTTTTTGCTTTTTAAAACAATTTTCCTAAAATATAATTCACATACCATAGAGTCCACTCAGTGAACAATTCAGTGTTTTTAGTATATTCACACAGTTGTCCAACCCTCACCACAAGCTAATTTTAGAATACTTTAGTCACTCTCGGAAAAGAAACCCTCATCCCCTTAGCAGTTACTAGGCAATCAGCCACAAGCTTCTATTTCCTTTTTCTCTACAATGTAGTAATCAAAAATGTTCCAGAAGAAAAGTCCGGGTCCAGTGGTGTCGCTGGTGTGCATGGGTGCTAAGTCGCTTCAGTCACGTCTGACTCTGCAACCCCAACTGCAGCCTGCCAGACTCCTCTGTCCATGGGCTTCTACAGGCAAGAATACTGGGGTGGGTTGCCATGCCCCACTCCAGGGGGTCTTTCCGACCCATGGATCACCCCCATGTCTCTTCTCTCTCCTGCATTGGCAGGCGGGTCCTTTTTTTTTTTTTTTTTTTTCCAATTAACTATTCTGAAGTGTACACTTCAGTGGCATTAACCATTGCTCAATCATCACCACTATCCATTTCTAGAAAATTTGCATCTTCTCCAAATAAACCTGTATGTCCATTAAGCAGTAAGTCTCCATTCTCCACTCCCTCCAGGTCTTGGTCAGCTCCGTTCTACTTTCTTCTCTAAGAATTTGACTATTCTACCTACCTGTATAAATGGAATCATATAGTCTTTGTCTTTCTGGAAGGCAGCTATGCTCCCCACTATACCACCAATGCTGCCTGCCCAGCAGTATTTGTCCTATTGGGACTGACTTACTTCACTTAGCGTGAGGTCTTCAAGGTTCATTCATGTTGTAGCACATGTCAGAATTTCCTTTCCTTTTATGGCTGGATATTTATAATGTATTCCACTGTATGTTTGTACTATATTTTCTTTATTACCCTCACTCTCACCATCAATCTCACCCTCACTCTCACCCTCACTGTCACCCTGACTCATCCATCAGTGATATTTGGGTGGCTTCCCCCTTTGTCATTCTGTTTTACATGGCAGCTGTCCATTTTACATTCCAACCAGCAATGTAAAATAAAAGGGTTCCAATTTCTCCACATCCATGCTAATACCAATTTTCTTTATTTTTGATGGTAGCCACCATTAGGGTATGAAATGCCATCTTATCATGGTTTTGATTTTTATTTCCCTAATGATCAGTGATTGAAAAGCAGAGACATTACTTTGCCAACAAAGGTCCATCTAGTCAAGGCTATGGTTTTTCCAGTGGTCATGTATGGATGTGAGAGTTGGACTGTGAAGAAAGCTGAGCACTGAAGAATTGAAGCTTTTGAACTGTGGTGTTGGAGAAGACTCTTGAGAGTCCCTTGGACTGCAAGGAGATCCAACCAGTCCATTCTGAAGGAGATCAGCCCTGGGATTTCTTTGGAAGGAATGATGCTAAAGCTGAAACTCCAGTAGTTTGGCCACCTCATGCGAAGAGTTGACTCATTGGAAAAGACTCTGATGCTGGGAGGGATTGGGGGCAGGAGGAGAAGGGGATGACAGAAGATGAGATGGCTGGATGGCATCACTGACTTGATGGACATGAGTCTGGTGAACTCCGGGAGTTGGTGATGGACAGGGAGGCCTGGCGTGCTGCAATTCATGGGGTCACAAAGAGTCGGACACGAGTGAGCGACTGAAATGAACTGAACTGAACTGAACTGAATGATCAGTGATGTTGAACACCTTTTCATGTGCTTATTGGCCATTCATATACATCTTCCTTGGATAAATGTCCAAGTTCTTGGCTAATTTTTGTATTAAGCTTTTTTTTGTTGTTGTTGAGTTTGAAGAGTTCTATATATATTCCAGATATTAATACCTCATTAGTTTTGTGTTTTACAAATATTTTCCTCTTTTATGAGGGTTGCCTTTTTACTCTGATGACAGTGTTCTTTGATGCACCACAGTTTTTCATTTGGGTGAAGTGAAATTCATCTATTTTTCTCTTTTGTTGCCTGTGCCCTTGATGTCATATATAAGAAATCATTGCCAAATGCAAGGTCATGAAGTTTTTCCCGAGTGTTTTCTTCTAAGAGATCTATAGTTTCAGCTCTTATGTTTAGGTCTTTTATTCATTTTGCATTAATTTTTGTACATGATGTTAGAAAAGGGTCCAACTTTATTATCTGACATGTGAAGATCCAGTTTTCACAGCATCATTTTGGAAAGGATTGTTCTTTGCCCACTGAATGGTCTTGGCATTCTTGTCAAAAACAGTTTGACTACACACTGTCATTTATTTCTGGGCTATCTATTCTATTCCACTGGTTTATGTGTTTATCTTTACAACAATACCATACTGTTTTGATTACTCTGTAGTAAATTCTGAAATCAGGAGGTACAACTCCTACAACTTTGTTTTTCTATTTCAAGATTGTTTTGGCTATTCAGGGTTCTTTAAGATGCCAAATAAATTTTAGATAGTTTTCTATTTCTGCAAAAAACACAACTGTAATTTTGATACAGGTGGCATTAAATCTGCAGATTGCTTTGGATAGTGTAAACATCTTAACAACATTAAGTCTTCTAATCCATGGCACAGGTTGTCTCCATTTGTTGGTGTCATTTCTTTTAGTAAAGTTTTGTGGTTGCAGGGCATAAGTGTTTTGCCCCTGGGCTAAACAGATTTGATTTCTAAATATAAGTTTCTGAGCTTATTCTTTTTGATGCTATTGTACATGGGGCTTTTCTCTTAATTTCCTTTTTGGATTGTTCATTGTTAGTGTATAGATACACAGCTAATTCTCCGGGGTTGATTTTGTATCCTGTTACTTTGCTGAATTTGTTAATTAGTTCTAACAGGTTTTTTTTTTGTTTGTTTGTTTTGGTGTGCAATCTTTAGGGTTTTCTACATATAAGGTCATTCATTTGCAAACAGCTAATTTTATTTCTTTCTAATTTAGTTGCATTTTATTTCTTTTACTTGCTCTGGCTAGAAATTCTTGCACTATGTTGAATAGAGTTAAAGCTATGTTGATGGCTAGAAACTCTTTTACTATGTTGAATAGAGTTAAAGCTATGTTGAATACAATTAAAGCTATGGTTTTTCCAGTAGTCATGTATGGATGTGAGAGTTGGACCATAAAGAAGGTTGAGCACCAAAGAAGTCTTGCTTTTGAACTGTGGTGCTGGAGAAGACTCTTGAGAGTCCCTTGGACTGCAAGGAGATCAAACCAGTCAATCCTAAAGGAAATCAACCCTGAATGTTCATTGGAAGGACTGATGCTGAAGCTGAAGCTCCAATACTTTGGCTACCTGATGCAAAGAACTGACTTACTGGTAAAAACCCTGATCCTGGGAAAGATTGAGGACAGGAGGAGAAGGGAAAAACAGGGGATGAAATGGTTGGATGACTTCAACTCAATGACCATGAGGTTGAACAAACTCCTGGAAATAGTGAAGGAGAAGCCTGGTGTTCTTCAGTCCATGGGGTCCCAAAGAGTTGGACATGATTTTGCCACTGAACATCAACAACGACATGTTGAAAAGAATTGGCAAAAATTGGTATCCTTATCTTGTTCCTGATCAGTGAGTATAATGTTAACTGTGGGTTTTTCATGAGTGGATTTTATTATTGTAGAGGTACTTTCCTTCTATTCCTAGTTTGTTGAGTGTTTTTATCATTAAAGGATACTGGATTTTGTCAAATTATTTTTCTGCATCAATCGAAATGATTTTTTTTCCTTCTTTCTCTTAATGCAATATATGAATTGATTTTAATATGTTGAGTCACCTTTTAATTCTAAGAATAAATCCCATTGGGTCCTTCTAATATGCTGCTAAATTCAATTTGCTAGTATGTTGTAGAGGATTTTTGCATCAATGTTCGTGAGAAGTATTGGTCTAGAGTTTTCTTTTTCTGCAGTATCTTTGTCTCGCTTTCACATCAGAAAAATGCTGCTCTCATAGAATGAGAAAGTATTCTCTCCTCTTTTTAAGAAAAGTTTGAGAAGTATTGGTGTTAGTTCTTCTTTAAATGTTTGGTAGAAATCATCAATGAAGCCATCAGTTCCAGGGCTTTGTCAGGAGGATTTTGATTACCGATTCAATCTCCTTACTAATTATAGGTTCATTTAGATTTTCTTTGTGATTCAATCTTGGTAGGTTTTGTGTTTCTAGGAATTTGTATATTTCATTGAGGTTATCCAATTTTTTCTCATACAATTGTTTGCAATACTTTCTAATATGCCTTTTTTATTTCTGTTGAATTGGAAGTAATGTCCCCACTTTCACTTCTAACTTTAGTAATTGAGGACTGCAAGGAGATCCAACCAGTCCATTCTGAAGGAGAACAGCCCTGGGATTTCTTTGGAAGGAATGATGCTGAAGCTGAAACTCCAGTACTTTGGCCACCTCATGTGAAGAGTTGACTCACTGGAGAAGATTCTGATGCTGGGAGGGGTTGGGGGCAGGAGAAGAAGGGGATGACAGAGGATGAGATGGCTGGATGGCATCACTGACTCGATGGACGTGAGTCTGAGTGAACTCTGGAAGTTGGTGATAGACAGGGAGGCCTGGCGTGCTGCGATTCATGGGGTCGCAAAGAGTCGGACACGACTGAGTGACTGAACTGAACTGAACTGAATTTCCTTTTTTATTGTCAATATATTTAAATGCTTGCCATTTCTGTTAATCTTTTTGAAGAGACAACCTTAGGTTTCATTGATTTTCTATAATTGTTTTATATTCCATATTTTATTTACTTAGTCTCTGATCTTCATAAACTCTTTCATTCTGCTAGATTTGGGTTTAGACTGCTCTTCTTTTTCTAGTTTCTGATGGATACTTGTGCTATATATTGAATTCTTGGTTGGCAATGTTTTTACTGTCAGAACTTGGACTATATCAACCCACTGCTTTCTGGCCTTCAAGGTTTCTGATGAGAAATATGAAAATAATCTTATTGAGGGTATCTTGTACGTGGCAATTTGCTTCTCTCATTGCTTTCAATATTCTGTTTGTCTTATCGTCCACTATTTGGTTACAATGTGTCTCATCATGTGTCTCTTTGCGTGTATTTTACTTGGAGTTTATTGAACTTCTTGAACATTTGTATTCATGTTTTTCATCAAATGGGAGTTTTCAACCATCATTTCTTCAAATAATCTCTATGCTCCTTTATCTCTCTTTATCTCTCTTTCTGGGAGCCTCACAATGTGTATGTTTGCTTATTTGTGTTCCCCAGGCTCCTTCAGCTCTGTTCACTTTTCTTCAGTATTTTTTCATTTATTTCCTTTAGTTACTAAGACTCAGTAATCTCAATCATCCTATCTTCAAGTACACTGATTTTTCTATCTGCTCAAATCTGCTTTGGAGTGTATCTAGTGAATTTTTTATTTCAGGTACTATGCTTTTCTGCTCCAAAATTTCTTTTGGTTCTTTTTTATGTTTTCCATCCCTTTATTGATATTTCTATTTTGTTTCTGAATAGTTTTCTTAACTGGTCACCTCATCTTTGTCTAATAAGTCTATCATCTGGTCTTTCTCAGGGATGGTTTGTGTTAATTTTTTTCTCCTTCCAACAGTCCATTTCTTTGTATGCCTTAAGATTTTTTATTTGTTGTTGAAAACGGGATGTTTGAGTCTTACAATGTAGTAACTGAAATCTGGAAATCAGATTCCCCCAGGGTTTCCTATTTTTTAATTTTTAAAATTTCTTCACAATGCCTTTGTGCTGGGATCAGCCTAATGTGTAATATTAAGATCTAAAATTTTGGATCTTTTTGAACCTGCACTTTTCTACAGGCATGTACAGTAACTTTAAAAATTCTCCCCTACATGTGACTGCTTTTATTAAGCAACAAATAAAAAGTTCTAGTCCTTGAATATCTGGCTCCCAAAAGGAGAATACGAGAAAAAAGAAGGGAGGGCTCTGGCTCTTTATATTCCCTGAAGCCTATTCAGCTGGTTGGGATTGTTTAAGTTGGCTTGCTTCTGCATCTGTGCCTCCATGATCAGAAGCAATAAGCATAAAAGTTCAGGCCCCCAATATTTGGAGAACAAGGGCTTTATTTCCCACCCTGGCTCCCATAAACCATGGACAAACTGCTTGCCATGGGCATGGCTGCCTGCCATGAGGCTGAAGGGTAGAGGATACTGTTAGCATATTCAGACCTGAAACTGAACAAAATTAATTAAGACTCACTGTTTAAGTCTTCCTCTTGGAGTTGCAAGCCTTTAAATAGATTCCAGAGTGTGAAAATAATTACATTAGACAGATTATGTTAGCTTTACTGTCATATAGCTGGAGATGGAATCCTGGTACTTTCTATGCCACTATCTTCCCTGATGTCCCCCCATTATATCTTTAATTGACTATTGCTAGTAGGTTTTGTATATGGATTTTTATACCTCATTAATTCTAAAGTCTTGGATTTTCCAGAAACCAACCATGGAAAAAACTCCAACAAAAACAATACTAGTGGGAATAAGCATCTTATATTGTTCCATCACTCCATCAAGGCCACGTGTGCTCTGGGACAGAGATGAGGCCCCTTGTAGGATGATGCTCCTAATCCCCTCGCAGCTTTCTGGGAGGGTTTGAGGCCACACAGTCCCTGAATCTGTGTGCATCCTGAAAGCCCCAGGCCTCCTCTTCCCCTGCTATGAGCTCTTGCCGCCCATGGGGGTGTGTGGAAGGGAGGCTCAAGAAGGAGGGAGTATATGTGTACTTATAGCTGATTCACACTGATGTACAGCAGAAAGCAACACAACATTGTAAAGCAATTCTCCAATTAAAAACAATTTTAAAAGAAAGAAAGAGAAACCCACCTAGATGGCCTCTTCAGGCCCATATTTCAGTTTTACTTCCCTCTGTGCATGGCTATCTGAAGCTCTAAGAAGAGACCTAAATTCCAAGCTTTTCTCACAGGGTCCAGGCAGGACCTGCTCCCCAGGTAGGGCATCTGGACCCTCTGCTGGCCCACGGTATGACTGAGAGAGTCAAGTGGGCATCTTTGGGATTGGGACTGATTGGGAAGGAATAGGGAAAGTCTGTGCCCTAGGGGAAGGGGAGCTAAACTTGGGGCTGTTTCAAGGGTCCTGGATCAAGTACTTGCCCCATCTGATCCAGACAGGTTCTGACCCTCAGGGGTTTCATTTCAAGAAGAAACAGATTCTACATCAGGCTTTATGTGTCTTTTGTTCTCACATGTCACTTAATCCTTAAAATGACCATATGGGAATGATCGTCCACTTCTATAGATGAGCAAATCTGGGCCCTACAAGGTAAAGTAGAGTGGACAAGGTTACCAGCTAGTAACTATTACTCAGATTCCAGACTCCAGACCCAGCTCCTACCCTTGGCCCTGGGAAGGAGATTGGCAGATGCTTAGTGGAAGACAGACACAGCTCAGAGATTTAGCAGGGGAGCTGTGCTCAGAGGCTGAGAGCTTGACGATGGCAACCTGATTACTGGGGATCTCAGCATGGCCCAGCCTCCAGCTGGCAGGAAACCCCCTGAGCAGCCCCTAAAAGACTCAGCTCAAGAAGAGGTTGCAGCATATGGCCAAGCCCTTCCCACACCCTCACTGGAACCTCAGAGGAGGTAAGGGTCCAACTGAGGTAGGGGCCTGGACTATGCCATCTCATGCTTGGCTGCTCTGAGCTGTGGCAGCATCTTGTCCAAGGCCCAACAAACTCTGTGGCCCTCCTTCCCTCCTCCCTAAACAAATCCTGGAGCTGGGATACTCATCTCTTTTCAGTTTGGGTCTCATGAAGGGCTCCTCCCTGTTCCCTACTGTTTGAGGGGATACTGTGAGGGTGCTAGAATCTCCCTCAGACCTGAGCCCAGAGGTTGCACTTACCCAGCATGGGAATGCACCTGGCCTTACCTTGGGAGCCAACACACTTGACTGTGAGGAGAGGACTGGCGTGGGTTGCTTTTGTGTTCCATATGGCCCTCAACTTGCTGACAGAGCCTGCTGCTTCCGTATCTTGGGGCTAGGGTTTCTGAAATCCCAGGGCTCAGCTTGAAGGCAATCTGTGGAGTGCAGGTTGACAGCACCAATACTTACCACAGGTCAGTAAGTAAAAATGGAGCCTTTCAAAAAGGGAAAGTTGGTCTCTCTCTTGCTCCCTAATCCATCTGGTCAGTTCCTTACTCTTGGTCTATAACCTTGACTGTTTCCTGAGGACATACTTCTATAAGGGACATCATTGGGCTGAAAGACACCAGTCCTTATTAGGGAATCAAACTACACTGGCCAGTTGCTCCCCCAAACTACAATGAAGTGGTTTTGTTTTACCCTCCTAACCATCATGCTTCCTTACTTCCAGGAACCACTTATCCCCACTGGCTAGAATCTGGTTAGGGAGGGGTGGGACTTGTAGCCGGTAAACTGGGTACTGGTGAATGAAAGTGAATAGAAAAGACAGAGCAGCCTACTCTCACTGCTCAAACTTCTGCTGCAGGTCCAGTGCCTGACTGACACCTCAGTCTTGCTAGGCACCCAACTGTGGAGAGCCCTGTGTCTCCCAAGGCTTGGTCATGGCCTCACTCGAAAGTTCCCCAGAAAGGGTCTTGTCACCTCAGGAAGTCGGACCATGACCCAAGACTCCTCTACTCACCTCCTCTGGTAGCCCCCTCATCCCATCCCTGAGCAACAGACCCACCCAGGTTATCCAACCAGAGTAAATATGGGGCCATGTTTGGAGACTACCACAGAGATGTTCTGTTGATACTTTTTCCTCTTAAACACAAAAGATTCTTCAAATGTATCTACAATTTAAATAAGAATTACTTTTATTATTATTATAACAATAAGAATGAACATCTGTGGACTTCTATCCAGGCTAAGATAAAGATAATTACCAGTATCATTAAATCCCTATGCACTTTCCCTGATAAATCAGGTTACTCCCTAACCTTTAGGCAAAAACCATCCTAGTTTTTGTGTTAATTGTTCCCTTGCTTTGCTTTATGGCATCTTGTGCATCTACCCCAAGCAACATACTTCTTAGTCTTAAAATCGGAGGGAAAGCACACACTGGCCATGCAAGGAAACAGCAGCACTACCCTCACTGGGCAGAGGCTACAGGAGGAGGTGAGTGAAGGAGTCTTGGGTCATGGTCTGACTTGGATCATGGTCCAAATTCCACTATCCTGGAATAGTTTTCACCATCCTTCAAAGGATTCCCTTATCATTCCTCTTGTGTTGGGTCTCCTGCTTTCTGTAGCTCATGTCTTCTTTTCTGGTTTATTTCCTTATTTTGATGGAGCTCATCCTCCAGTAGCTTCTTGAGAAAGAGTGCTTAGGAAACAAATCTGAATTGTAGGACGCCCAACTGGTGTCAGAAAAGTTGTGAGTGTGAAAGTAAAGGAGAAATGCACACTGGATCATCTCCGATCACAGTATACAGACCTCCTTTGGAGGCCTTAGACATTTCATCACCAGAGTTATTTTCTCACAGTCTTTGATACCTTTTACTTACTTCTTCTCTGTTTCCCTACAAGATCAAGAACCCTGGAACAGTCTTTCATGTCCACTGCAGCATCCCCATTGCCTGAACTGTGCTTAGGCACATGGTTGTTGCTGTTCAGTCACGAAGTCATGTCTGACTCTTTGTGACCCCGTGGACTGCAGCATGCCAGGCTTCCCTATCCTTCACTATCTCCAGGAGTTTGCTCAAATTCATGTCCATTGAGTCAGTGATGCCATCCAATTATCTCTTCCTCTGTCTCCCCCTTCTCCTCCTGCCTTCAATCTTTCCCAGCATCAGGGTCGTTTTCAATGACTCAACTCTTCGCATCAGGTGGCCAAAGTATTGGAGCTTCAGCTTCAGCATTAGTCCTTCCAATGAATATTCAGGGTTGATTTCCTTTAGGATTGATTGGTTTGATCTCCTTGCAATCCAATGGACTCTCAAGAGTGTTCTCCAGCACCACAGTTCAAAAGCATGACTTCTTTGGCACTCAACCTTCTTTATGGTCCAACTCTGACATCCATACATGACTAATAGAAAAACCAGAGCTGTGACTATACCCCCAAACACATCTAAAATGAAGAAATGAGTAAGTGGATGGATGACTATTAGATCCTGGTCCTATTTTGGCCACTGATCTATGGTATAGCCTGGGATGGAATGCTTCCCTCCTCTGGGCCTCATTTTCTCACTGAATTGGTGGGACTGGAGTGGGAAGGTACCTGACCTTGTCTAGCTCTGGTCTGCATAGGGGCAGAGGACTGCCCAATGTCAACAGCAACCTGGCTTCCTGCCCACAGCTCCTGCCTTCTTTCTGAAAATCAGGATGTTTGTGCGCCTCTAGATTCCTCCATCTTTCTGGGCCACAGAGGTCCCATGTACAGGCTGGAAATTTACCTCTGAGTCTCAAAGTGCCAGATGAGAATACAGGTGGACCAGGAGGTGGAGAATTGAGGCCCAGAGAGGGAACACTTGCACTACAGGTCCAAGTTCTGGTTCCCAACTTGGAGGATTCCCAGTCCTCAGTAGTGGAAGGAGGGACCACAGACCACAAGCCACCATGCCTGGCAGACTGAGGTGGGAGTCTCAGATTCTTCTTAGAGCCAAAACCAGAACTATCTTCCTGACTTAGATCTACTCTGTGTCACGCTGAGCAACTCAAAGCCAAACAGCATTTCATTAGTAACATTTGGTAATCAGCAGAGCTTCTTTACAGGCGTGCATTGTCATAAATAGATTCTTGTTTTTTTACCACTCATATTTTGGTGCTTTAAACTATTCTAGTTTCTTTGCCTTTTCATATACATTTCAGAATGACCTTGTCTATACCTACAAAAAATCCTTCTGGGATTTTGATTGGAACTGTAGCAAATCTGTAGATTCATTTGGGGAGAACTGATAGCTTTACTATGTTGAGTGTTCCCCGTGGACACAGTATATTTTTAATGTCATTGATTTCTACATTTCTAATATTTCCTTCCCTCTGTTTGCTTTGGTTCTATCTTCTTCTTTGTCTAGTTTCTTAAGGTGAACGTTTTAATTATTGATGTAAGGCTTTCTTCCCTTCTAATGTGAGAATTTAATGTTATTAATTCTTTTTTTTAGGCATATCCCACAAATTCTGCACTTACGGATTCAAAGCACCATTGATTGTATAGCACTGTAGTATGTATGTACTGAAAAATCATCCACATATAAATGGCCCTGCACAGTTCAAATCTGTGTTGTTCAAGGATCAACTATATTTGAAATAAGTTACTTAGAGAGCAAATTTGGAAAACTCAGCAATGGCCACAGGACTGGAAAAGGTCAGTTTTCATTCCAATCCCAAAGAAAGGCAATGCCAAAGAATGCTCAAACTACTGCACAATTGCACTCATCTCACACACTAGCAAACTAATTCTCAAAGTTCTCCAAGCCAGGCTTCAACAGTATGTGAACCATGAACTTCCAGATGTTAAAGCTGGCTTTAGAAAAGGCAGAGGAACCAGAGATCAAATTGCCAATATTCGTTGGGTCATCGAAAAAGTGAGAGAGTTTCAGAAAAACATCTACTTCTGCTTTATTGTTAGCCCCACTGTAAAGCTGCTGAGCAGGCGACCCACAAACCAGAGAACAATTATCCCAAAGAAGTTCTCTCACTGTTGTGAAAGTTCAAGGCCCCACACTGATTTCCCAACCTGGGGCTCCGGCAAAGGGACTGAGAGCCCACGGGGAATCTGACTTTGAAGGCCAGTGGGATTTGAATACACAACTTCCACAGGACTGGGGAAAGAGAAACTCACAAACAAAACCTTGTGTGCACCAGGACCCAGGAGAAGGGAGCAGTGACCCCACAAGAGACTGAGCCAGATTTGCCTGTGAGTTTTCAGGAGTCGCTGGTAGGGGTGTAGGTTGACAGTGGGCTTTATCCCAGGGATGCAAGGTTTCTTCAATATCTGCAAATCAATCAATGTAATACACCACATTAACCAATTGAAAAATAAAAACCATATGATTATCTCAATAGATGCAGAGAAAGCCTTTGACAAAATTCAACATCCATTTATGATTAAAAAAAAACTCTCCAGAAAGCAGGAATAAAAGGAACATACCTCAACATAATAAAAGCTATATATGACAAACCCACAGCAAACATTATCCTCAATGGTGAAAAATTGAAAGCATTTCCTCTAAAGTCAGGAACAAGACAAGGGTGCCCACTTTCACCATTACTATTCAACACAGTTTTGGAAGTTTTGGCCACAGCAATCAGAGCAGAAAAAGAAATAAAAGGAATCCAAATTGGAAAAGAAGAAGTAAAACTCTCACTGTTTGCAGATGACATGATCCTCTACATAGAAAACCCTAAAGACTCCACCAGAAAATTACTAGAACTAATCAATGATTATAGCACAGTTGCAGGATATAAAATCAACACACAGAAATCCCTTGCATTCCTATACACTAATAATGAGAAAACAGAAAGAGAAATTAAGGAAACAATTCCATTCACCATTGCAACAGAAAGAATAAAATACTTAGGAATATATCTACCTAAAGAAACTAAAGACCCATATATAGAAAACTATAAAACACTGGTGAAAGAAATCAAAGAGGACACTAATAGATGGAGAAATATACCATGTTCATGGATTGGAAGAATCAATATAGTGAAAATGAGTATACTACCCAAAGCAATTTATAGATTCAATACAATCCCTATCAAGCTACCAATGGTATTCTTCACAGAGCTAGAACAAATAATTTCACAATTTGTATGGAAATACAAAAAACCTCAAATAGCCAAAGCTATCTTGAGAAAGAAGAATGGAACTGGAGGAATCAACCTGCCTGACTTCAGGCTCTATTACAAAGCCACAGTTATCAAGACAGTATGGTACTGGCACAAAGACAGAAATATTGATCAATGGAACAAAATAGAAAGCCCAGAGATAAATCCACGCACATATGGACACCTTATCTTTGACAAAGGAGGCAAGAATATACAATGGATTAAAGACAATCTCTTTAACAAGTGGTGCTGGGAAAACTGGTCAACCACTTGTAAAAGATTGAAACTAGAACACTTTCTAACACCATACACAAAAATAAACTCAAAATGGATTAAAGATCTAAACGTAAGACCAGAAACTATAAAACTCCTAGAGGAGAACATAGGCAAAACACTCTCCGACATACATCACAGCAGGATCCTCTTATGACCCACCTCCCAGAATATTGGAAATAAAAGAAAAAATAAACAAATGGGACCTAATTAAACTTGGCTTCTGCACAACAAAGGAAACTATTAGCAAGGTGAAAAGACAGCCTTCAGAATGGGAGAAAATAATAGCAAATGAAGCAACTGACAAACAACTAATCTCAAAAATATATAAGCAACTCCTACAGCTCAACTCCAGAAAAAATAAATGACCCAATCAAAAAATGGGCCAAAGAACTAAATAGACATTTCTCCAAAGAAGACATACAGATGGCTAACAAACACATGAAAAGATGCTCAACATCACTCATTATCAGAGAAATGCAAATCAAAACCACTATGAGGTACCATTTCACGCCAGTCAGAATGGCTGCGATCCAAAAGTCTACAAATAATAAATGCTGGAGAGGGTGTGGAGAAAAGGGAACCCTCTTATACTGTTGGTGGGAAGGCAAACTAGTATAGCCACTATGGAGAGCAGTGTGGAGATTCCTTAAAAAACTGGAAATAGAACTGCCTTATGATCCAGCAATCCTACTGCTGGGCATACACACTGAGGAAACCAGAATTGAAAGAGACATGTGTACCCCAATGTTCATCACAGCACTGTTTATAATAGCCAGGACATGGAAGCAACCTAGATGTCCATCGGCAGATGAATGGATAAGAAAGCAGTGGTACATATACACAATGGAGTATTACTCAGCCATTAAAAAGAATACATTTGAATCAGTTCTAATGAGGTGGATGAAACTGGAGCCTATTATACAGAGTGAAGTAAGCCAGAAAGAAAAACACCAATACAGTATACTAACGCATATATATGGAATTTAGAAAGATGGTAACAATAACCCTGTGTACGAGACAGCAAAAGAGACACTGATGTATAGATCAGTCTTATGGACTCTGTGGGAGAGGGAGAGGGTGGGGAGATTTGGGAGACTGGCATTGAAACATGTATAATATCATGTATGAAATAAGTTGCAAGTCCAGGTTCGATGCACGATACTGGATGCTTGGGGCTGGTGCACTGGGACGACCCAGAGGGAGGGTGTGGGGAGGGAGGAGGGTTCAGGATGGGGAACACAGGTATACCTGTGGCAGATTGATTTTGATATATGGCAAAACTAATACAATATTGTAAAGTTTAAAAATAAAAGTAAAAAAAAAAAAAAAAGTCTGAAATGCAGTACTTGGGTCCAATCTTAAAAATGACACAATGATCTTGGTTCATTTCCAAGGCAAACCATTCAATGTCACAGTAATCCAAATCTATGCCCCGACAACTAATGCTGAAGAAGCTGAGGTTGAATTGTTCTATGAAGGCATACAAGACCTTCCAGAACTAACACCAAAAAAGATGTCCTTTTCATCACAGGGGACTGGAATGCAAAAGTAGGAAGTCAAGAAACACCTGGAGTAACAGGGAAGTTTGGTCTTGGAGTATAAAAGGAAGCAGGGCAAAGGCTAACACAGTTTTGCCAAGAGAACACACTGGTCATAGCAAACACCCTCTTCCAACAACACAGAGAAGACTCTACACATGGACATCACCAGATGGTCAATACTGAAATCAGGTTGATTATATTCTTTGCAGCCAAAGATGGAGAAGCTCTATACAGTTGGCAAAAACAAGACTGGGAGCTGATTGTGGCTCAGATCATGAACTCCTTATTGCAAAATTTGGACTTTAATTGAAGAAAGTAGGGAAAACCACTAGACCATTCAGGTGTGACCTAAATCAAATCCCTTACAATTATACAGTGGAAGTGACAAATAGATTCGAGAGATTAGTCTGATAGACAGAGTTCCTGAAGAACCATGGACAGAGGTTCATAACACTGTACAGGAGGCAGTGATCAAAACCATCCCCCCAAAAAGAAATACAACAAGGCAAAATGGTTGTCCAAGGAGGCCTTACAAAGCTGAGAAAGGAAGAGAAACTAAAGGCAAAGGAGAAAAGGAAAGATATACCCATCTGAAAGCAGAGTTCTAAACAATAATAAGGAGAGATAAGAAAACCTGCCTAAGTGATCAATGCAAAGAAATAGAGGAAAACAATAGAATGGGAAAAACTAGAGTTCTCTTCAAGAAAATTAGAGATACCAAGGGAACATTTCATGCAAAGATGGGCACAATAAAGGACAGAAATGGTATGAACCTAACAGAAGCAGAAGATATTAAGAAGAGGTGGCAAGAATACACAGAAGAACTGTACAAAAAGGATCCTAATGACCTGGATAACCATGATGGTGTGATCACTCACCTAGAGCCAGACATCCTGGAATGTGAAGTCAAGTGGGCCTTAGGAAGCATCACTATAAACAAAACTAGTGGAGGTGATGGATTCCAGCTGAGTTATTTCAAATCCTAAAAGATGATGCCGTGAAAGTGCTGCACTCAATATGTCAGAAAATTTGGAAAACTCAGCAGGGGCCACAAGACTGGAAAAGGTCAGTTTTCATTCCAATCCCAAAAAAGACCAATCCCAAAGAATGCTCAAACTACCACACAATTGCACTCATTTCACATGCTAGCAAAGTAATGCTAAAAATCCTTCAAGCTAGGCTTCAGCAGTACATGAACCAAGAACTTCCAGATGTTTAAGCTGGATTTAGAAAAGGCAGAGGAATCAGAGATCAAATTGCCAACATCTGTTGGATCATATAAAAAGTAAGAGAATTCCAGAAAAACATCTACTTCTGTTTCATTGACTATGCAAAAGCCTTTGACTGTGTGGATCACAACAAACTGTGGAAAGTTCTTAAAGAGACTGGAATACCAGGTCACCTTCCCTGCCTCCTGAGAAACCTGTGTGCAGGTCAAAAAGCAACAATTATAGCCAGACATGGAACAACGAACTGGTTCAAAATTGGGAAAAAAGTATGTCACGGCTGTATATTGTCACCCTGCTTATTTAATTATATGCACAGTAAATTATGTGAAATGACAGACTGAATGAAGCACAAGCTGGAATCAAGATTGCGGGAGAAGTATCAGTAAACTCAGATATGCAGATGACACCACCATTATGGCAGAAAGTAAAGAGGAACTAAAGGGCCTCTTGATGAAGGTGAAATAGGAGAGTGAAAAAGCTGGCTTAAAATTCCACATTCAAAAAACTAAAATCATGGCATCTGGTCCCATCACTTCATGGAAAATAGATGGAGAAACAATGGAAACAGTGACAGCCTTTATGTTCTTGGGCTTCAAAATCACATCTCTCAGCCTTCATAGAACTGAAGTGACTTATGGTCTTGCTCTGGATTAGGCTTTGGCTTATGGAAATGTTGTGACTGGTTTGATCTTCTATCTAGAACACTAAAATTTCTCCATATTAGCTATAAGGTTATTTCACTTTTGTATCACTTGTGTGTTCACTGGAGTAGCACTTTTCATTTCCTTCAAGAACTTTCCCTTTGCATTAACTATGTGGCTACCTTTGGCACAAGAGACCTACCTTTCAGCCTATCTTGGCTTTTGACATGCCTTTCTTACTAAGTGTAATCATTTCTAGCTTTTGATTTAAAGTGAGAGATGTGTGATTCTTTCTTTTACTTGAACATTTAGAGGCCCTTGTAAGGTTATAATTGATCTAATTTCAATATTGTTGCATTTCAGGGAATAGGAAGGCTGGAGGAGAGGGGGAGAGTTGGGGAACAGGCTGTTGGTGGAGCAATCAGGGTATATATACATATATATATATATAAAGTATATATATATAATATATATAAGTATATTAATATATATATATATATTACATTTGTTACATTATGGGTGCTGTCTGTGGTACCTCAAGACAATTACAATAGTATTGTCAAAGATCATTAATCGGAGACCACCATAACAATTACAGTAATAATCAAATAGTTTGGAATATTGTAACAAACTGTAACACAGAGACACAAAGTGGGCAAGGCTGTTGGGTAGAAATGGAGTATTTCCTGCCGCATTAATAAACAAGAATGTCACAGTCATCAGCGATTCCAGCTCTCCAGGGCAAACAGGAAGAACACCACCTGTGGAACAATACCTGTGATCTGCGCTGAAAAATTGGCCCCAGATAGTTGAGATGCACATGAAGTGAATGATTGCAGTGAGCCCAGACTCTTGCATCTTCCCATATACAGAAAAGTGCTAAATTTCTTGAGATATCTGGTTTTCCTTAGTTAACAACAACCGTTTACTGTTCAGATTACCTTCCCCTTGTTGCAAACTTCTATTTAACCTGGCTCCTCCCCCTCACCTACTGCCTCCTTGGAGCAGCTCTCTTAGGGTGACTTGAAACTTGAGATGCTGTCTCCCAGGCTTGAAGTCCTAAAAATTCCCACTGAATAAAACATAACTCTTAACTTTTAGGTTGTGACTATCTTTTTTTTAAGTCAACACAGAGTTGCCACAAACCTTCAATTAGTAAAACATGAAACATCTGCAAAGTGCAAGAAAATGAAGTATGTTTGTATGTACATTTCATAGTCTATTTAGAATTAATATTTTTCACCACTTCAAGTGAAACAGGAAAAACTTAGCCACCATTAGGGTGCTTTACCTGCTCTCCTCTATATTTTAAGCATCTCATGTGTTACATCTACATACACTGAAAACCTCATCTGACAACGCTTTCATCTTTGTTTTCAACCATCGAACACACGTTAAAAATTCAAAGGGAGAATAGTCTGTTGTATTTATATAGATATTTATCATTTCTATTACCCTTCCTCATTCCTGATGTTTTAAGTGTCCTGGCATCATTTCCTTTCTACCAGGGCAGCTTCCTTTAACAATGCAAAAGAGCAGGTCTGTTGGCAATAAATTCTTAGTTTTCTTTCACCTGAGTGTTTCTTATAACATCTTCATTCCTGAATGACTTTTTCAATGGCTCTAGAACTGTGGGTTAACAGTTCTTTTCTTTCAGCATGTTAAAAAATGTTGTTTCAACTATTTCTGACCTCTTTGGTTTCTAATGAGAAAGCTACAATCATTTGATACATTCTTCACTTGTAAGTAAAGCATCATTTCTCCTGGTAGCTCTTAAGATTTTTTCTTTGTGTTTATTTTTCACTGGTTTGATTATGATGTATCTGGGCACGAGTTCCTTTGTGTTTTATTCTGTTTGGATTATACCTTGTTTTGGGGTTCGTGAATATGTGGATCTATTCAGTTCAGTTCAGTTCAGTTCATTCGCTCAGTTGTGTCTGACTCTTTGCGACCCCATGAATCACAGCACGCCAGGCCTCCCTGTCAATCACCAACTCCCAGAGTTCACCCAGACTCATGTCCATTGAGTCAGTGATGCCATCCAGCCATCTCATCCTCTGTCGTCCCCTTCTCCTCCTGCCCTCAATCCCTCCCAGTATCAGAGTCTTTTCCAATGAGTCAACTCTTCGCATGAGGTGGCCAAAGTACTGGAGTTTCAGCTTTAGCATCATTCCTTCCAAAGAAATCCCAGGGCTGATCTCCTTCAGAATGGACTGGTTGGATCTCCTTGCAGTCCAAGAGACTCTCAAGAGTCTTCTCCAACACCACAGTTCAAAGGCATCAATTCTTCGGTGCTCAGCCTTCTTTACAGTCCAACTCTCACATCCATACATGACCACAGGAAAAACCATAGCCTTGACTAGATGAACCTTTGTTGGCAAAGTAATGTCTCTGCTTTTCAATATGCTATCTAGGTTGGTCATAACTTTCCTTCCAAGGAGTAAGCGTCTTTTAATTTCATGGCTGCAGTCACCATCTGCAGTGATTTTGGAGCCCAGAAAAATAAAGTCTGACAGTGTTTCCACTGTTTCTCCATCTATTTCCCATGAAGTGATGGGACCAGATGCCATGATTTTTGTTTTCTGAATGTTGAGCTTTAAGCCAACTTTTTCACTCTCCTCTTTCACTTTCATCAAGAGGCTTTTGAGTTCCTCTTCACTTTCTGCCATAAGGGTGGTGTCATCTGCATAGCTGAGGTTATTGATATTTCTCCCGGCAATCTTGATTCCAGCTTGTGTTTCTTCCAGTCCAGCGTTTCTCATGATGTACTCTGCATATAAGTTAAATAAGCAGGGTGACAATATCTTTGATTAAATTGAGATGCTTTAAGCCATTGTTTCTTCAAACACTTCTTCTGAATTACACTTTTTCTCCTATCCTTTTGGGACTCTAGTGACATAAGTGTTAGACTTCTGCTGTTATTCTAGAGGTGCCTGAAGCTCTGTTAATTTTTCTTTCAATTTCTCTCCATTGTTCAGACTGGATAATTTCTACCAAACTACCTTCAGTATCACTGATCATTTTCCCTCTCATTTCCAGTTCTGTTAGATTTGGATTATTGTTATTTTTTTCAGTTCTAAGATTTCCATTTGGTTCTTTTATATCTCTTATTTCTTTGCTGATATAGTCTATCTTTCTATTTGTTTCAGAAGTGTTTCCCCTTACTTGTTGGAGCATTTTTACAATAGCTTGCTTAAAGTCTTTGTCAGATAATATGAGTTTGCTAGGTTTTATCTTAGCATTGGCATCTATTCACTATCTTTTCTCATGTGAGTTGAGATTTCCTAGTTCTTCACAGGTAAAGTAATTTTGGATGGTGTTATAGACATTTTGAATACTACGTTTACAAATTCTGATTCTTTTAAAAATCCCGTGGAGAATATGTATGTTATTGTTTTGATAGGCAATTGATTCAGAGGGGCTTTTTCCTAAAGCTCTGATGGGGTTGTGGTTTTAATGTTAGTTTTATTTTCAAAGCCATTAAGTTGATGTTCAAATTTGTGTGCCATGCAGCAGCTAATCTGAGACATGGACAGCAGTCTATTTTGTACTTTGGTTTGTTGCTGTTCAGTTTCTAAGTCATGTCCAACTCTTTGCAACCCCATGGACTATAGCATGCCAGGCCTCCATATCCTTCACTATCTCCAGGAGTTTGCTCAAACTCATGTCCATTGAATTGGTGATGCCATCCAACTATTTCATCCTCTGTCTCCCCCTTCTCTTCCTGCCCTCAATCTTTCCCAGCATCAGGGTCCTTCCCAGTGAGCCAGTTCTTCACATCAGGTGGCCAAAGTATTGGAGCTTCAGCTTTAGCATCAGTACTTCCATTGAATATTCAGGGTTGATTTCTTTTAGGATTGACTGGTTTGATCTCCTTGCAGTCCAAGGGACTCTCAAGAGTCTTCTCCAATACCACAGTCTGAAAACATCAATTCTTTGGCACTCAGCTTTCTTTAAGGTCCAACTCTCCTATCTGTACATGACTACTGGAAAAACCATAGCTTTGACTATACAGACCTTTGTTGGCAAAGTGATGTCTCTGCTTTTTAATATGCTGTCTAGGTTTGTCATCTGGTTCCATTGCCGCTAAGCTGCTAAGTCACTTCAGTCGTGTCCGACTCTGTGCGACCCCATAGATGGCAGCCCACCAGGCTCCTCTGTCCCTGGAATTCTCCAGGCAAGAATACTAGAGTGGGTTTCCATTTCCTTCTCAATGCATGCATGCATGCATGCTAAGTCACTTCAGTCATGTCTAACTCTGTGCAACCTTATGGACAGCAGCCCACCAGGCTCCTCTGTCCACAGGATCCTCTAGGCAAGAATACTGGAATGGGTTGCCATTTCCTTCTCCTGGTCCCATTACTTCATGGCAAATAGATGGGGAAAGAGTGGAAACAGTGATAAACTTTATTTTGGGGGGGCTCCAAAATCACTGCAGATGGTGACTGCAGCCATGAAATGAAAAGATGCTTGCTCCTTGGGAGAAAAGTTATGACCAAACTAGACAGCTTATTAAAAAGCAGAGACATTTCTTTGCCAACAAAGGTCTTTCTAGTCAAAGCTATGGTTTTTTCTAGTAGTCATGTCTGGATGTGAGAGTTGGACTATAAAGAAAGCTGAGCGCCAAGAACTGATGTTTTTGAACTGTGGTATTGGAGAAAACTCTGGAGAGTCCCTTGGACAGCTAGGAGATCCAACCAGTCCATTCTAAAGGAAATCAGTCCTGAATATTCATTGGAAGGACTGATACTGAAGCTGAAACTCCAATACTTTGGCCACCTGAGTCATTTGAGAAGACCCTGATGCTGGGAAAGATTGAAGGCAGGAGGAGAAGGGGATGACAGAGGATGAGATGGTTGGATGGCATCACCAGCTTGATGGACATGAATTTGAGTAAACTCCAGGAGTTGGTGATGGACAGGGAGGCCTGGCGTGCTGCAGTCCATGAGGTTGCAAAGAGGTTGCAAAGACATGACTGAGTGACTGAACTGAACTGAAGTAGGTTTGTCATAGCTTTTCTTCCAAGGAGCAAGCATCTTTTAATTTCATGGCTGCATTCAATCTGCAGTGGTTTTGGGGCCCCCCAAAATAAAACCTGCCACTGTTTCCATTTTTCCCCCATCTATTTGCCATGAAGTGATGGGACCAGATGCCATGATCTTAGTTTTTTGAATGCTATTTTAGGTTTTTCACTCCTCTTGCACCTTCAAGATGCTCTTTAATTCCTCTTTGTTTTCTGCCATTAGAGTGGTATCATCTGCTTATTTGAGGTTATTGATATTTCTCATGGCAATCTTGATTCCAGCTTGTGCTTCATCCAGCCCGGCATTTTGCATGATGTACTCTGTATGTAAGTTAAATAACCAGGGTGACAATATACAGCCTTGATGTACTCTTCCGACTTTGAACCAGTCCATTGTTCCATGTCCATTTTTTAATACAAAATGAGTTTTTATTTAATATTTTAAAAATAATACATTTGTGGCAAGTGTAAATAAAGTTCTAACATAATAATAAATTGATAATTTGAACCAAGAAAATAATAGGGCCACAAATGCAATTCCAAATGCAAAGCAGTTATCCTATGTTTAAGGATAGTTTATATTAATGTATATTTTTGTTTTTAAGAAAAAGATGATTACAAAAAAAGATGTATAATTGGGTATATAGCCATTTAGGTATACCTAAGTTCTATTGGTCAAAAATATATTCTTTTAGAAAATCCATTTTAAACATCTTATACTTTTTTCAGTGATTTTCTCCAGCTCTTTGATGGACTGAACTCAGGAACTGGTTTGGCCATACTTGAATTATACTGATATATACAATACAGGCCTCCAAGGGGCAGTCCAGCTCTAACTTGTGAAGTAGGCCCAGTTCAGAATGTTGAACAAACAGTAGTACTAATCATCAAAAGTTACCAACTTTAGGTATGTTTGTTTTGGGTTTCTGTGGTTTAGGCACATCCAAAATTTCTTCATAATCCGCACTCATTCTTTTTGCCCCAGTGACCAACTGTGACCATTTGATCTGAATTTTAGGACAATCTTTCTTCAAATGTTCCACAGAGCCACATAGTCTGCAGCCACCACCATCAGCATAGAGTCCTTTGGGATTATCAGGACAAGATCTGGACAGATGTCCCATTTCCCCACAAACAAAACATTTTGCAAAAGGAAGTTCACCAAGAGCTGGGTCTAGTTTAACCTTGCACTTGTGGATCCACACCAGTAACATATTCCAGTGCCCATTTCTTGATTCTCAAGGGCAGCAGGGCAATCTGCAATCCCATGGCCAGCTGTCTACAATGGAAACATATTGCATTTTTCTTTGCTGCTTGTCTTTTTAATCGTCTTCCTTCCCAGCAATTGTCTTTCTTTAAGGCAACTACAATTTTTTCCCTTACTTCCAGACTGTTGCTATCATCTCACCATGTGAACCGTCTGTGAGTTTTGCCTTAGATATTCCATTAATCCATTCACATCTTCATTTAAATACTCCTTTTTCTTTTTATTCTTTTTGTGTTTTGCTTGGGATGCATAATTTTTAAGGCACAGCCTATTGGCTTCAAGTTGTTTACTCTTTGGAAGGTTTTGGCTTTGTCCCTCAAAGGACCCCTTCTTCATGTTCTCCCATAATGTTGTAGAGAAGAGTCTTTTGTTCTGTGTGGTAATAACTCGTGCCCATCTGGCAGGGCTTCATCAGAGGTTTATCAATCACACAAGAATCCTCCAGAGCAGCAGAGTTACCAGGCCAGAGAAACACGTGCCCCTGTGGTGGTGGCACCTCCATGTCCAGTTCTGTTGCTTCTTGACCTGCATACAGATTCCTTAGGAGGCAGGTAAAGTGGCCTGATATTCCCATCTCTTTAAGAACTTTCCACAGTTTGTTGTGATCTACATAGTCAAAGGCTTTTGCATAGTCAGTGAAGCTAATGTTTTTCTGGAACTCTCTTGCTTTTTCTATGATCCAATGGATGTTGGCAATTTGATCTCTGGCTCCTTTGCCTTTTCTAAATCCAGCTTGTACATCTGGAAGTTCAAAACCTATGATGTACTCTTTAGGGTCAGATCCCAACCTGTGCAGCTTGGGCATTAGCCCAGAAGTTAATAAAAAACTTTATGAGGTAGCTTTCCTGACCTCCTCTCTCCTGGGGCTCCCTTTTTTGGTCTTCAAGCCAGAAAGCTAGGGCTTTGCTTACCCAACTTTCCCAGTTCTGCTATGCACTTCCCATGACTATGCCTGAATCTAGGGCTAAACGATGGGAGGACAAAAGAGAAAGAAAAGTGCCATGTTCATCCTGCCTTCAGTTTGGCAATAATGCATCTGTTCAGAGAGAAAGGCTCCCCTACCTCAGAGTTTTAGGTTCTTGCAGGGTCCATGAAATGCTGTTGTGGAATTGCTTGTGAGCTGGAGTATAAAAGCACAGGAAAGATGTTTTTAAATGTAGTTTCCTACTCTCTCTAGGAGACCGCTCACTTGCTCCTTGAGCCAGAATCAGCAGATGTCTCCCGAAGCTCTCTGTGTCACTGTTGATGTCCCTTTTAGTTTTCAGGCTGCCCTGAGTTTAGACGGGGAACACAAGTGGAGGAAAAATGGTAAGCTCACTGACAATTAGGTGGTACTTCAAATTATGATTTTCTTCTCCAATCTGCCTGTTATTACTTAGTTTTCAAAGTAGCTACTCCCTGCATCCTGTTTGATTTTAAGCTGCAGTCAGTGGGAGAGACAGAATGGAGTATACTTACATGATCCTACAACCTAAATGTTGGTGTTTATATTTTTGTAGTTTTATTCTTTTTAAAAATCAATAATGTTTGTTTTCATTACATTAACATTGCATGTTTTCATTACATGGAAACTTTCAAGTTGTGGGAAGTGATAATGGTGATTCTGATAGAAATGTAAAATTTCATTACAGAATATTTGCATTTTAATAAACGAGTTTTTATTAGAAAAATTGTAAGCAAGACTACTCCAGTAATGCCTGCCTGCTGTGCCCCACATATGTATCCACACTCTAACCACTGAGTCAAGTTTTCAATGTTTCTTCCATTTTAGAAGACCCTTCTGTTCGTTTTGAAGATCAGCTGCAGTGTTGCCTCCTAGAAGAAGCCTTCAGAAATGCAGTAGACAGGGGCCAGGTCCAATGCATTTGGAGGTGGCCACAAGAGGAGCTGAGTAAAGAAAGGGTCCTCTGAGCAGCTGGGGTTATAGAGACAGACTTGGGAAGGGCTGGTAGGCTGGGACAGGAGAAGCTGTTGGCAGGTGGGTATGTGGGCCCTGAGCCTGAGTTTCCCCCCAAACACAGTGCAGATGATAAGCCCACATAAGCATGGAGAGGTTGTGAGTGACTGTGCCCAGCGCAGCACTGGAACTTGATCAGAACCATCTCTGATTACACCCCATGGAATGGCTGGACCTCCTCTAAAGTCCTTCTCATGGACTGTGAAGTCCCACCAACTGGGCTCCAAGCTCACCTCTCCAACCTCGCCCCAAATCCTTTCCTTGCATACACTACACTTATTCCTACCTCAGGGCTCTGTGCTTCCCTCACTGGGAACACCCTTCCCCCAGGTCTTCACCTGGCTGCTACCCTCTTATCCCCGATCAAAGCCTTCTCTGACCACAGGTTCACATGGTATTCACTGCCCAGTCATTCTCCACACTGGTTCTGTGCTTAGTCATTCACTCGTGTCCGACTCTTTGAGATCCCATGGACTGTAGCCCACCAGGCTCCTCTGTCTTTTGTATTTTTCAGGGAAGAATACTGGAGTTGGTTGCCATTTCCTCCTCATTTCATATTCCTGTGGCATGAAGTTGTATCTTATTTACTTGCTTGGCCCCTGTTCTCCCCATGTGACCATGAGTTCTTGAGGGTATGGCTTTGCCAGCCCTACTCAAGGCTGTACCACCGACATCTGGAACAGGGCTCACCTAGCACTTGCTGAAGGGCTAAATAAAGGAATGAATGAATGAACAAACAACAGCCACGAGGAGGTGACTGGTGCAACAGCAGACAGAGGAGGGCAGAGAAAGTGCTCAGGGGTGCCTGGCCAGTGGCCAAGGCTACCAGTGGTGACCGTACTGCCCCGTGGGGCTGGCCTGCCAGGCGACAGCTGCCAGGGAGTAGAGTGGCTCGTTTTGTGAGGGGAAACAAGGGTCTTATTTACCACAGACAATGAATTTCAAGACTGTGTGAAAAACACATTTGTCACTGAGATGTGTGAATCGAGGACACAGGAATGAAAGCGCTAGCTGTTCTTCAGCTGAGTCTTCCCCCAACCCCCGCCAGCCAGCTGAGAGGCACAGCCCTGCCTGTCCTGGCCTGGGCCCCGCCTGGGATCTGTGGGAGCAACCATCCGGGGAGGCTCCCCACCCTCCTGTGATCGACCAGAGTCAGCCGTGCCCAGGTTTTTCTCCCGCTGAGCCTCCTGATGGCTCTCCTGGTCCCAGGCCTCAGCCGAGCCACTGTCTGTGCTTCAGCCAAGGGCTGCACTGGCAGCCGCTCACGTCCCTCTCTTGTTCTCCTCCTCATCAGGCCTGAGTCCCGAGTGTGGTGGGAGCTGTGGAAGCAGCCCTGAGGTGGCCCCCTGCTCTCGGTCCCTCCTCACCGCAGGTTGTGAGGTGTGTGTCTCTCTCTAGTGAGTGGGTGGGGTTGGGACGACCCTTTTGTGGGCCCTGCCCAGTTAGAGCCCAGTTAGAGGGCATGGGCTCTTGTAAGCACTATAGAGCCGTTCCAAATCAGGGCCCTTGAGTCCCAGAGAATTGGTACTTAGTTGCTCAGCTGTGTCCAACTCTCTGTGACCCCAAGGACCGTAGCCCACCAGGCTCCTCTGTCCATGGGATTCTCCAGGCAAGAATACTAGAGTGGGTTGCCAGGCCCTCCTCCAGGGCATCTTCCCAACCCAGGGATGAAACCCAGGTCTCCCACATTGCAGGCAGATTTTTTTACCATCTGAGCTATCTGAGCCCCAGAGAGTTGGAGACAGACCAAGTTGGAAGCCACGGCCCTGGTTCCAGGTTCAGGGGCCGCATGGTGAGACCCAGGCCATGGCTCCCCATTCCAGGCATCCTGGGGCCCCCCTCCAGCCCAGGAGTGGGATCCCCACCGCCAGAACCTCCTTAGGGAGGGAGGACCCCATCGGCAACAGAGGAGGAAACCACTCTCAGTTTAAGTTTGTGGCTTCCTCATTATCAGGCCTGAGTCTCGAATGTGATGACAGAGCCTGGGACTTTCAGCTTCCATGGCTGAGCCCTGAAGGCAGGCCTCAGGTGAATCTGGAAGGTGTGAGCATTTATGAGGTCCCAGGCCTGGTGCCTGCTCACCTGGAGGCGGCAGGGCAGGAGGAACCTCACATGCAGACACTGTAGACTGGAAGGAAGGGGACATCAACAAGGACCACGGTCCCCACCTCCTGTGGCCTTGGAACCCAACATAACCCTGGCGATGACAACACCCCAGCAAACCCCGAGCCAGCCTTCTGGGCTGACGGATTTGCTTTCATCAAAGCTGACAACATTGGGATTGCCTAGGCCAGTGTGCATGGCAACCACTGCCCTGCCTCCCTGCTGAGGGTCAGCCCCCACTGCCTGCATACCCTCAGGGATGCTGCCCATCTGTCTTTGGAGTCTGAGGCAAAAATAGCTAATCGCATCTCCATGTTCTGCATGAGTCACCCACACCTCTTCACAAACGCTTCTCAGGCATTTTCAAAGACAGCAAACAGTCGGCAAAAATAAAAGCTTTATTTTTTATCCCTGTGGCTTCTGGGATTTGTTTCAGTATCTGGGGAGGCAAGCCTGGGAGGCTTGGTGATGAGCTCCATGGGCTACATGGAGCAGGGAGGGGGTCTTCCTCACTGCCTGGTAGTGGAACAGCCTCCTCACCTGTATGAGCCTCAGTTCCCACATCTATAAAGTGGGCTCATAATAGCCCCCCTTGGTGGATCTACTGGGGTCAGAAGTAGAGTCACTGCTCTGTTGGCATGGTGCTGCTCACTCTGTGATGAGAGGCACTCAGGCTCCTGGCCAGGAGGTTGCACCGGCTTGCTTCTGTGCCTCCTTCAGGCAGGAACTGCCCCGGCTGCCTAGCCTTCCACTGCCACTTGGGTTATCCGGCCTTTCTCTGAGCTCAGGTCTCTCTGAGCTAGCCAAGTGCACCTTAAGCTGTCTTGATCAGGGCCCAGGAATCACGAGGTGGTTGAGGAAGTGGGGGCATGGAGGTGTAGGGATCCCCAGCAGTTAGAACAGTCTGGGGTGTGCAAAACTCACAGGCGCTGCTGCCCACTGACTCCCCTCAGACCCTCCTGTCAAGCTCAGCCAGGGACTTCCTGCCCCAGCCTGAAAAGAACTGGGTCCACATTCTCCCTTCTCCAGAATCCCTACCAGGCTCCCCCCACCTCCTGGGAGCTGGAGCCCACCTGGATCTCCTCCCCACTTGTGTGGCCTCTTGCCCTCTGGCCCTCCCACCTGCCCACCAACATTCCGTTCCGCCTCTCTGGACCCTCCCTGCCTCCAGGCCTCTGCACTGCTGTACTCTCTTCCTGGATGGCAGAGGCTGAAGTTCAACCTGCTGTCCTCTCCTCCAGGGAGCCTGACTCAATCCCCTCGGCCCTGCTAATGGCCACAGCTCCCTTTCTGGGATCCCATGCCGTTCACACATCCTCTGAGCAATTTGTCCCTGGGCAAGGCCTGTGGTCCCTGTGTGGCTCTCTCACCTACTCATTCATGGCCAGGGAGGGCGCAGTTCACTTCTGTCCCTCATATGGATCCAGGCGGGCAGTTGCCAAGTGCATCCACAATGGTCACTCCAGGTAAATCAAGAGGTTGACAAGCAGGGGTCCAGGTGTCCCGCCCCTGTAAATGGTGGATCTGCTGACCTTATTTACACAAGGGTTTTCATGAGAATCAGCATTTCTGCCTTTACTTAAGAGCTCAGAAGAGCCAGCCACATCAAGCCTCCATTCCTTCCTGGCACTTGTCCCTCTACTCAGGGAGGCCACCAGCTTGCTGTCCCCATCATCTGGCTGGCCTGATTAAGCCCTCTGTGGTCACTGAGGCACGTTCGGGTGCCTCAGGGGACCCGGTGTTCTAAGAGACCAGAGACCAGACCCTTGCACTGGCTGCACCTCCCTGGGGGTCACACAGACATCGCTCCCTAGGACGTTTGCTCCTAGCTAGAGACATCTGTCAGGGGTCTGGAAAGATAGATAGATAGATACAGTAGTTTATTAGCTTGAACACCAAGCTATCTTACATCTTTTAGGAAGAAAAAACACTAAATTTAAAAACGCACCACCCACTGAATTTGGACACAATTAAAATGTGTTAAGCATTTCCTTGGGGAAGGGACACAACACCTCTACTCAATTAAGAGAAACATTCATATGGTCTAGGTCTTTATTTTTATACCCACATGCCATGGATTCGTAGGAATCAGCCCCAGGAGTTCAGGCTCCTTCCCATTCGTCCTCAAGCAGTGTGCTTCTTTGGGTGGAGCAGGCTGGTGCTTCAGCTGAACCCAAGGCCCTTTTTCTTTGACTTCCTTCTTTTTCTGATCATTTTCCTTCACACATTTCAGGAAGCTATCTTGGCTGTTAGAGTCCTTAATATGCTCAATACGCACATTAATTCTCTTGGCAAGAATCTTGCCCTTAACTTGTTTGCTTACAATGATGCCAACAGCATGCTGGGTAACACTGCAGACTCATCCACTTTTGCCATGGCAACATTTGTGGGGCATTCCTTCTTGAACAGTACCGATTGCCTTGATAGCCACAATATCACCCTTCTGGTAGATGCACATGTATGTGGCCAAAGGAACAACCCCATGTTTTCTAAAAGGTCCAGAGGTCATTCAGCACGTGTCCCTCCTCTTCCTCTTCGTGTTGCTCATTTTGGCAAATTACTGGAAGATGGTGGTTCCAGCCGAAAGGCAGGAAAGATCTTAATGGACAGAGAAATAATTTCACTTCTCCCTGAATTTGGAAATCTGAAGGAAGTAATTAAAACCCATGGGATGGTCCCAGAGCACTGGGCAGGTGAACGCGCTGCAGCCCCCTCCCCCTGCAGATGGATGGCAGCACTGGAGCAGGAGGGCCCAGGCAACAGCAAGCAGGGCCACTCAGCTGCAAATAGCTCCAGGAAGCAAGAAGCTGCTTTTAAATACCCCTCATTCCTGCTATAAGAGGAAGTTCTCACAGCTGAACTTTAACAAATTCGTTGTTGTCTTTTCTGGGAAGATGAGGGAAGATGAAGTCATCCTTGTTATAATAAAACAAAGAAACATACTGTTTTTCTCTGGCTTCTCTCAGGAGTCGTGAGTAGACAGAGAAAAGGCTCTTGTCAGAGAAGCTGGGAGGATGTGTGAGTGTATCTGAGGCCCAAACCGGCGGCTCCACTGGGCATTCTGGGTCAGTCCTGGCCTGTGCCACAGCCTCTGGACTTGTGGGGCCCTCATCCACGGCCAGCACCATGTAGCATGTGCACAAATGCGACTGTGAATCTTGTTCCCTCTAGGATTGCTGAAAAGCAGTTTGATTGTCACCTGCAGGGGGACATAGAAGGGGTTCTATGGTTGTCACAGAAGGGGAAACTGAGGCTCAGAGAGAGGACCTAACCTGTGTTAGGTCACCTAGTTTGACTGGGTGGGGGACAAGATAGCCCCCACCCCTTCCATGGATTCAAACTAATATTGGGCTTTTATTGACTTCTGAAATGGTCTGGGGTAGCCCACAGCCATGATGGATTCTGACTTGAGAGGTTCTCCATGCAGAGACCCAGGCAGCTTGTGTAAGGAAAGGCCCAGGCCGGATGCGGGGGCTACTGAGGTCACAGGCAGTAGAGGCTGGCCCAGTGCACATGGCCAGCGCTGGGCGTCCATGCAGAGCAGGGCCTCCCCAGCCACTGTCCTAAAAGACAGTCAGGGAGGCAGTGGTGTTAGAACTTGAGTCCTGTGTGAAGACATCACTTGGGCATGGCCACCTTTGCAAAAGCCAGTGAGCCTCTGCCTCTAAAGCTGAAACCTCTCACATTGGGGGTTCAGTTCAGTTCAGTTCAATTGCTCAGTTGTGTCCAACTCTTTGAGACCCGTGGACCACAGTACACCAGGCTTCCCTGTCCATCACCAACTCCCAGAGCTTGCTCAAACTCATGTCCATTGAGCTAGTGATGCCATCCAACCATCTCATCCTCTGTCATCCCCTTCTCCTCCTGCCTTTAATCTTTCCCAGCATCAGGGTCTTTTCAAATGAGTCAGTTCTTTGCATCACGTGGCCAAAGTATTGGAGCTTCAGCTTCAGCATCAGTCCTTACAATGAATATTCAGGACTGATTCCCTTTAGGATGGACTGGTTGGATCTCCCTGCAGTCCAAGGGACTCTCAAGAGTCTTCTTCAACACCACACCCTGAGGGTAGGGTCATCCTGATCAGGTGTGAGCACTGAACATCTGTCCCTGCCCTCAGCATCTGGGGAAGGCTGGTTGTCAATTGGAGCTGCATTCCTGGAAAATGCAGATGCCGAGATCTCACGCCAGCTTGTGGACAGCCCAGGTGGTTCTGATGCCCAAGCAGCCAAATCCTCCACCTAGAGGGGTCCCAGAGGTGGGGACCCTCCAACTGTCACCCATCCAAGAGCCCTTGGGCAAGGCCCACCCACCTCAGAGCTTCCTAATAAAGTGCATACAGTGCACCACCTCACTTGTGGACAGGAAGACACTGGTGTGAATCAGCTGCCTTGTGCCAAACAAACTCACAGCCCAGATACGGTTACCTCTTCCCTCAAATCTCTGCGTCCAACCTTGCTGCTGCTCTTATCCTCCCTGTTTCATTTGAGGCAACCCTGGTTGAGTGACTTGTGCACTGCAGTGTGGGGAGCTGGGGGAGCCAGGCCAGGACATAGTGTGTGACCCAGAACCCAGCTCATGCCACCTCCTCCACTCTGGGCCCTGGGTCACATGTATCAGTGCAAGGAATCGCCAAGGCGGAGTGTGAAGAAGTGAGGGCAGCCACCAGGAGAAGTCTTCACAGGGCTGGGGACACCTATATGCCAGGTATCAGAATGGTGACAAGGGTGAGGCTCCCCTGTGCACACCTGTCCTCTGCACACCTGCTCTGTGCAGCCCCCTGCATCCCTCCAAGAACCAGGCTCAGGGCCTTCAGGACATGAAACCCTTCACTCCAGTGTTTTTTGAATGACACATTCCAGGATCATTTTCATATTTCCAGGCCTGACAACTCTCTGCACAGCTATTCACTTAGTCATGTTTTTCATATCAATTCACATTTTAAAATTAGTATCATTCTTAATGATAGTATCTATGAACTCATGGGTCTAATGTGCTGGCCATGTGCTTTTTAAAATGTGTTCAAATAAACATGCTGACACGTGTCAGTGACTGAAGAGTGAATAATGTTATGGCGGTCAGTGCTCAGCATTGCTGGAGTGACTCAAGAGTGAATAAATGTATTGCAGTTAGTCCTCGGCATTGCTGGCCCCTGAAGACAACAGCTGGCGCTGAGGTGGATTATAGGTCCTCCAGTCTCGGAGTCTCTTAGGTGAACCAAGCTGCTTCCTTGACATGCCCGAGACCCACAGGGACCTCAGCTGGGCACAACCTCCAGCAGCAGGTGGCCCCTGAGGCAGAGGCCACGCAGGCCATGCCCTCGCCTAGGTACACGTTCCACGTGGGCTCCAGTCCACGGAGGGCCGTCCAGCCATGCTGAGTGCTACTTTCATCTTGGCCCAGGCGGCTGGCTATCAGTCGTGTCATCAGGACAACAAAGTCCAGGCTTTGTGCGGGCTGCCAGGCCAGCCCAGGCACCCCATGTCACACCTCCAAGACTCGCCAGGATAAGGCTGGGAGGAATCACCGCTTGTGCAGATGGGCCCTGCTGCTCAGGGGACAGGCACTTCTGGGACTAACACTTCAGAAAGACTCCGCCACAAAGACACTCCGAAAACATCAGTGCTTTGGCAATGGTAGCTGTCCAGGCCAGGCCCATCTGAGCACCCTCCTGGCCCTCTCTGGTCCTGGAGGTGGGGGCTACACAGAACGGGGGCTTCCAGGGATGACAACTTTGACAGCATGTGGGTGACTGAGATGTGGGGGTGAGACTCAGCGAGAGAAAGGAGTGGCTGGCAGAGGGGCAGGGAGGGGGATGCTAGCCTAAAGGCCACAGAACAATGGGAGCTACTTAACAACGGCCACAGAACAACGGGAGTTTCCATAGAGAACAGTTTCTCTAAGGAAGCAGCCTGCTAACTGGCTCCATTTCTAGCCTCCTCTCAGTCCCAGCAGCCCCAGCAAGGGCCCTCAGGTGAGGGTCTGCAAAGTCCCTCTGGCCAGGCCACAGTGGTTCCAGGACTAAGTGAGGCTAGGGCATTTTGGAAAGTGAGATGAAGCACCTAGATTACTTCTTGTCCACACCAAGACCTGGCTCTGCTGCAGCGGCCCAAGGTCACGGGCCTCTGTGGCTTCTGCCTACTCAGCATCTATTCCTCCTTATGGCAACAGAGACCATTCTGTCCTTTCTTGCCTGTGGTATCAAGGGCATGTGGCCCCAGTGGCTACTTGGGGTAGGAACTAGCTTTCCCTACAGTGCTTTGGGATGGGTGTGTGATTTGGGCACAACCACTCAGGGCATGCCACCCCCAGACTTAGGAATAGATCCATGAGTAGGCACTTCACTGGGGTGGGCCACCAGACAATTCTTGGGACAGGAATTTGAATTGTTGGAGCAGAGACTCTGCCTTCTGCTTGGGAAAAGGAAGGACAGGGGGTAAATTTAAGGCTGCCAAGGGCCTTCTTGTAAAAGAAGCCCAAGTGGAGAAAGTAGAGTGAACCAGCAGAGAGCCAGAGACCATGTCCCAGATCTAGCTATGTCTGATGTCCACCCCTAGACTTTTCTTTTTAGTTTAAAAAAATTTATTTTTAATTGAAGGATAATTGCTTTACAATATTGTGTTGGTTTCCACCAAACATCAACATGAATTAGCCATAGGTACACCCCTAGACTTTCTATTTACAGATGCAAAGACATCCTTCTTTTGTGCTTCACCTGCGTCTGCTTGAGCTGAGATTCTGCACATGCAATGGAAAGAATCCTAAGACCTGAGGCTCTGGAGACAGACATGGTTTTGGAGTATACCATCAGCAGCAGGGGGTGGGCTACACCCCATCAGCTATGGGCTGTGGGAACACATAGGCTGGCCAGGGCAGACATGCATTTGGTCCTTAGCTGTGAGTCCCTGGGGAGGTCTCTTTCCCTCTCACATTCTCTTCTACAAAATGGATCTGAGGAGCCCAGCTCACAGGCCGACGTGCCAAGGTGACATCTGCTCTGAAATTCAATGGAAGGAAGGATCAGACATGGGAGGGACATCCTGGGAGTTGGGGAAGGGCTGTGTAGGGAGGCAGCAGGTGTCAAGGCCCAGAGAAGGGAACAAGCCAAGAAGAGCAAGGCCACTGTGGTGAGAGCAAGGTGAGGAGCACCCTCACTGTGGGGCATGGGATGACCAAGTGATAGGTTTGGTCAAGTGTTGTGGGATGGCCCTGGTAGGTCTCTGCTGGGTGAAGAATGGACAAAGGGAGAGTCATGACTGTAGGATGAGCTGGAATCAGGGGGTGGAGAGAGTGGCTGCATCCTGGGCAGATGGGGAAGGTGATGCCCACAGGCCATGCTGATGTGTAGACGGCAAGGGCATGGCTACTCAGGCTGGCACTTGGCCATCCGGGGGACTTGACTGACATGAGGGAAACTGCAGGAAGATGTGAGAGTGGGGGAAGCCCAGAGTAGAGGAGTGGAGGAAGACAAGGCTGATTACTGGGCCAGCCATATGGACGGAGGGGGAGAGCATGAGGGCACGGCGACCCTCTGTGTGACGCACCAAGGTTTGGAGGACGAGCTCCAGAGCAACAGATGGGTGGCATGAAGGTGGAAGCTGGCATGGATGTACACCTTTGACCATAACAACTGCTCTGAGACCCTGTCCAGGGAGAGGGCAACCATTGACAGTGCCTGCCAAGAACAAGGACATTCACCACATTGCGAAGCGTGCTGAGCCCCTGGCCACAGGCACTGGCTAAGCAAAGGGTCGTCCCTCTCTTCAACAGAACGCCATGCAGTGGTAGGAGGAGCACAGGAGACGGTGAGCACATCTGCAGCTGAGGAGTGAGAAAAGCCAGTTATAATTCAGGCTATGCTTAGAATGAGTGAAGCTTTGCATAAGAAAAATGTACCTTCACACACCCAGAGGGAAAAAAAGAAAGTGAAAGTCACTCAGTCGTGTCCAACTCTTTGCGACCCCATGGACTACACAGTCCATGGAATTTTCGAGGCCAGAATACTGAAGTAGGTAGCAGTTCCCTTCTCCAGGGGATCTTCCGAACCCAGGGATCAAACTCAGATCTCCTGTATTGCAGGTGGATTCTTTATCAACTCAGCCATCAGGGAAGCCCAGAGAAAAAGCCCACCACATTCAATGACCAGAGGGATCATCTTGTCCTTAATAGGCTAAGGAGTGGCTTTGGTTTTTCCTTTACTGCTTTCTGCATTTCTGATACTTTCTGCTTCAATGGCTTGTATTACTTTTACAAAGAAGCATCAAAGGGTTTTTTCATTTTGGGAAAAAAGAAAGACAAACGGAGAGCAGACAGGTGATGGAGGAGGAGCATGACACCAGCTGTGCCAGGAGGAGGCAGCTTACTGGAACCTACAGCTTTGCGGAAGGCGGCCAATTCCTCTCTCTCCAGGCCCTCATTGATCTGAGGAGGTCATAACACACAGAATGTGGCGCACATTTGAGTTGAATGACAAGCAGGGGTGACTGATTCCAAGTCATTTGTCAAAGCAGAAACCAATGCATGGGATGGCCCAGCCACTGTCTTCAGACACCCGACAGCTGCTCCGTCACCTCTTTTCTGAAACCAGTGCTCCCACCACTGCTCTTTGAGAAGCATTCCAAGACTCAAAATAGTTGGAATGCAAACTGCCATCTGGGGGTTCAGACCGGCATGTGTACAACATTTTAGTTTGTGGAGTCCTTTCATCACCTCTGTGTCCTAGGTCCCGGCCTACACCCTGAGGGGGCTGAGCCCCTACCACATGTTGGCCACTAACAAGCAGCCCAGGACCCAGCTCCTGCCCAGGGGACCAGAAAGTCCACTCCTGTGAGCAGGACCCCTGGGGCCCTCAACTTCTCTTCCAGTCTTAGTTATTGTTACTAGTCTGTGTTTTAAGTTTTTAATGAAGTACAGCATATATCCTACAATGCACACACATTTGAAGTGTGCAGCTAGGTGAGTCCTCCCACAGTGAAGACACCTGTGCAACCAGCACCCAGGTGGAGAAAGAGCCTGTTTCCAGCTCCCCAAAGTCTGGCTTGGGCTCCTTCCCACTCATTAACCCTTAATTTCAACTGGAAAGAAAAATGAAGAGGGATCAAGAGGTAGAAAACCATCACTGTTAAGACAAAGCCTGATGTCTTGTGCTTTGCTGTGCCCAGGGGGATACTACTAAATGCAAAGAGAGGAGATGAGGAGGGGCCCCATGTGCCCTACCTGTGCAGCCATGGTGGGCTGCATACCCAGCTTGGGGCTACTCTGCCCCTCATCACTGGTGGTCAAGAGGCCACGGTCTAGGGATGTGTCAAGCTTGTTCAGCCTCAATCCCACCCCAGACCTACATAAAAGAAGCAAGAACATGAACTACATGGATAAATATAGACAGTTTTTCTTTTTATTTAAATATCTCTAAAATGTAATTGGCTGCGCAAAGCAAAAATAATGTATGTGGGGTTTGTAAATATGGGGAAACACAATGTATGACAATAGTATTGTAATGTGTCCCCCAAAAGATATATTGAATTTCTAGCCCCTAGTATCACTGAATGTAACATTGTTTGAAAATAGGGTCACTGTAGATTTAATTAGTTAAGATGAGGCCATTCTAGATCATAAGGCAGTTCTATTTCCAGTTTTTTAAGTAATCTCCACACTGTTCTCCATAGTGGCTGTACTAGTTTGCATTCCCACCAACAGTGTAAGAGGGTTCCCTTTTCTATACACCCTCTCCAGCATTTATTACTTGTAGACTTTTGGATCGCAGCCATTCTGACTGGTGTGAAATGGTACCTCATAGTGGTTTTGATTTGCATTTCTCTGATAATGCTGGGCATATACACTGAGAAAACCAGAAGGGAAAGAGACACGTGTACCCCAATGTTCATCGCAGCACTGTTTATAATAGCCAGGACATGGAAGCAACCTAGATGTCCATCAGCAGATGAATGGATAAGAAAGCTGTGGTACATATACACAATGGAGTATTACTCAGCCATTAAAAAGAATATATTTGAATCAGTTCTAATGAGGTGGATGAAACTGGAGCCTATTATACAGAGTGAAGTAAGCCAGAAAGAAAAACACCAATACAGTATACTAATGCATATATATGGAGTTTAGAAAGATGGTAACAATAACCCTGCGTACGAGACAGCAAAAGAGACACTGATGTATAGAACAGTCTTATGGACTCTGTGGGAGAGGGTGGGAAGATTTGGGAGAATGACATTGAAACATGTATAATATCATGTATGAAACGAGTTGCCAGTCCAGGTTCGATGCACGATACTGGAGGCTTGGGGCTAGTGCACTGGGACGACCCAGAGGGAGGGTGTGGGGAGGTAGGAGGGAGGAGGGTTCAGGATGGGGAACACATGTATACCTGTGGCAGATTCATTTTGATATTTGGCAAAACTAATACAATTTTGTAAAGTTTAAAAAAAAAAAAAAAAGATGAGGCCATTCCAGAGTAAGGTGGGCCACTAACCTAATATGACTTATGTCCTTAAAAGAAGATGGCCATCTGAAGACACAGACACACTTGAGAGGAAATCATGAGACAATGAAGCTGTAAGCCAAGGAACTGTCAAAGATGTCTGGCAAACCACCAGAAGCTAGGAAGAGGCAAGGAAGGATTTTTCTGTTGGTTGCAGAGAAAGCATGGTCCTGTTAATACCTTGATTTTGGACTTCTACCCTTTGAGAGAATAAATTTCTTCTGTTTTAAGCCAACCCAGCTTCTGGTACTTTGTTACACAACTCTAAGCAACAAATACAAGCACAAAGGTTGAGAGACAAGGGAAGATCCTGGCATCACGTACTCATACTATGTGTGAAGTAGTATAGTATTACTTGAAGGTAGACAGTGCTAAACTAACATTGTGGCAGGAAGAATTCTAAAATGGCCCCCCAGATTCCCAGCCTCTGGTGTACATGCCTTGTGTAATCCCCTCTCCTTGAGCGTGGGTGAGACCCATGAATATCATCAATGGTACTCCTATGACCAGGTTAAGTTATATGGCAAAGGTGAGGAGAATTTTGCAAATGTAATCAAGCGCCTTAATCAGCTGGGTTCAGTTCAGTTGCTCAGTCAGGTCCAAGTCTTTGTGACCCCACAGACTGCAGCACGCCAGGCCTCCCTGTCCATCACCAACTCCTGGAGTTTACTCAGACTCATGTCCATTAAGTCAGTGATACCATCCAACCATCTCATCCTCTGTCATCCCCTTCTCCTCCCACTTTCAGTCTTTCCTAGCATCAGAGTCATTTCCAATGAGTCAGCTCTTCGCATGAGGTGGCCAAAGTACTGGAGTTTCAGCTTCAGCATCAGTCCTTCTAATGAACACCCAGGACTGATCTCCTTTAGGATGGACTGGTTGGATCTCCTTGAAGTCCAAGGGACTCTCAAGAGTCTTCTCCAACACCACAGTTCAAAAGCAGCAGATGCAAAAGCACCTTCAGTGCTCAGCTTTTTAGTCCAATTCTCACATTCATACATGACTACTGGAAAAACCATAGATTTGACTAGATGGACAAATGTTGGCAAAGTAATGTCTCTGCTTTTTAACATGTCTAGGTTGGTCATAACTTTTCTTCCAAGGAGTAAGCGTCTTTTAATTTCATGGCTGCAGTCACCATCTGCAATGATTCTGGAGCCCAAGAAAATAAAGTCTGTCATTATTTCCATTGTTTCTCCATCTATTTTCTATGAAGTGATGGGACCGGATGCCATGATCTTAGTTTTCTGAATGTTGAGCTTTAAGCCAACTTTTTCACTCTCCTCTTTCATCAAGAGGCTCTTAAGTTCTTCACTTTCTGCCATAAGGGTGGTATCATCTGCATATCTGAAGTTATTGATGTTTCTCCTGGAAATCTTGATTCCAGCTTGTGCTTCATCCAGCCTGGCATTTCTCATGATGTACTCTGCATATAAGGTAAATAATCAGGGTGACAATATAAGCCTGGACCTACTCCATTCCCAATTTGGAACCAGTCTGTTGTTCCATGTCCAGTTCTAACTGTTGCTTCTTGACCTGCACACAGATTTATCGAGAGGTAGATAAGGTGGTCTGGCATTCTCATCTCTTGAAGAATTTTCCAGTTTGTTGTGACCCACAGGGTCAAAAGATTTTACATAGTCAATAAAGCAGAATTAGATGTTTTTCTGGGACTCTTGCTTTTTCGATGATCCAATGGATGTTGGCAATTTAATCCCTGGTTGCTCTGCCTTTTCCAAATCCAGCATGAACATCTGGAAGTTCATGGTTCACATATTGTTGAAGTCTGGCTTGGAGAATTTTGAGCATTACTCTGCTAGCGTGTGAGATGAGTGCAATTGTGTGGTAGTTTGAACATTCTTTGGCATTGCCTTTCTTTGGGATTGAAATGAAAACTGACCTTTTCCAGTCCTGTGGCCACTGCTGAGTTTTCCAAATTTGCTGGCATATTGAGTGCAGCACTTTCACAGCATCATCTTTCAGGATTTGAAATAGCTCAACTGGAATTCCATCATCTCCACTAGCTTTGTTCGTAGTGATGCTTCCTAAGGCCCACTTGACTTTGCATTCCAGGACATCTGGCTCTAGGTGAGTGATCACACCATCTTGGTTATCTGGGTCATGAATATCTTTTTTGTATAGTTCTTCTATGTACTCTTGCCACCTCTTCCTAATATCTTCTGCTTCTGTTAGGTCCATACAATTTCTGTCCTTTGTTGTGCCCATCTTTGCATGAAATGTTCCCTTGGTATCTCTAATTTCCTTGAAGAGAACTCTAGTCTTTCCCATTCTATTTTCCTCTATTTCTTTGCATTGGCCACTTTCTTATCTCTCCTTGCTATTCTTTTTTTTTTTTTTTTCTAATTTTATTTTATTTTTAAACTTTACATAATTGTATTAGTTTTGCCAAATATCAAAATGCTATTCTTTTGAACTCTGCATTCAAATGGGTATATCTTTCCTTTTCTCCTTTGCCTTTAGCTTCTCTTCTTTTCTCAGCTATTTGTAAGGCCTTCTCGGACAACTATTTTGCCTTGTTGCATTTGTTTTTCTTGGGGATGGTCTTGATCACTGTCTCCTATACAATGTCATGAACCTCTGTCCATAGTTCTTCAGGCATTCTGCCTATCAGATCTAATCCCTTGAATCTATTTTTTACTTCCACTCCATAATCATAAGGGATTTGATTTAGGTCATAGCTGAATGGCTCAGTGGTTTTTCCCTACTTTCTTCAATTTCAGTCAATTTCCCTACTTTCTTCAATTCATTCTTCAAATTCAGTCTGAATTTAGCAATAAAGAGTTCATGATCTGAGCCACAGTCAGCTCCCAGCCTTGTTTTTGCTGACTGTATAGAGCTTCTCCATCTTCGGCTGCAAAGAATATAATCAATCTGATTTTGGTATTGACCATCTGGTGATGTTTATGTGTAGAGTCTTCTCTTGTGTTGTTGGAAGAGGGTGTTTGTTATGACCATGGGTTCTCTTGGCAAAACTTTGTTAGCCTTTGGCCTGCTTCATTTTGTACTCCAGGGCCAAATTTGCCTGTTACTCCAGGTATCTCTTGACTTCCTACTTTTGCATTCCAGTCCCCTGTAATGAAAAAGACATCTTTTTGGGTGTTAGTTCTAGAAGGTCTTGTAGGTCTTCATAGAACTGTTCAGCTTCTTCAGCATTACTGATTGGGGCATAGACTTGAATTACTGTGATATTGGGTTTGCCTTGGAAACGAACAGAGATCATTCTGTCATTTTTGAGATTGTATCCAAGTACTACATTTTGGACTCTTTTGGTGACTATGATGGTTACTCCATTTCTTCTAAGGAATTCTTGTCCACAGTAGTAGATATAATGGTCATCTGAGTTAAATTCACTCATTCCAGTCCATTTTAGTTCGTTGATTTCCTAAATTGTCAACATTCACTCTTGCCATCTCCTGCTTGACCACTTCCAATTTGCCTTGATTCATGGACCTAACATTTCATGTTCCCACACAATATTGCTCTTTACAGCACTGGACTTTGCTTCCATCACCAGTCACATCCACAGCTGGGTGTTGTTTTTGCTTTGGGTCCATCTCTTCATTCTTTCTGGAGTTATTTCTCCACTGATCTCCTGTAGCATGTTGGGGATCTACCAACCTGGGGAGTTCATGTTTCAGTGTCCTATCTTTCTGCCTTTTCATCCTGGGTGAGCATGACCTAATCAGACAAGCTCTTTAAAAAGAAGGTCTAGAGGTCTGAGAGTCCCACCACAACCTCTTCTTGATGTCCTTGAGAAAGTAAGCCACTATGAGTACTACTGCTGCCAGGAAATAAAATCTGACACCATTTACATGAGCTTGGAAGGGGATCCTAAGCCTCAGATGAAATTCCAAACACAGGTCTATGAGATTCTGAGGAGAGGACCCAGTTAAGCTCTCCCTGGAACGTGACTCATGGAAACTCTAAAATAACAAATGTATATTGCTTAATGTTTCCAAAATTGTTTTAATGCTTTAAGTGAAAGTGAAAGTGAAGTCGCTCAGTCGTGTCCGACTCTTTGTGACCCCATGGACGGTAACCTACCAGGCTCTGCGGTCCATGGGATTTTCCAGGCAAGAAGACTGGAGTGGGCTGCCATTTCCTTCTCCAGGGGATCTTCCCAACCCAGGGATCAAACCCAGGTCTCCTGCATTGCAGACAGACGCTTTACCTTCTGAGCCATGAGGGATTTATGTTTCCAAAATTGTTTTAATGCTTTCAGATCAGATCAGATCAGTCACTCAGTCGTGTCCGACTCTTTGCAACCCCACGAATTGCAGCACGCCAGGTCTCCCTGTCCATCACCAACTCCCGGAGTTCACTCAGACTCACGTTCAACGAGTCAGTGATGCCATCCAGCCATCTCATCCTCTGTCGTCCCCTTCTCCTCCTACCCCCAATCCCTCCCAGCATCAGAGTCTTTTCCAATGAGTCAACTCTTCACATGAGGTGGCCAAAGTACTGGAGTTTCAGCTTTAGCATCATTCCTTCCAAAGAAATCCCAAGACTGATCTCCTTCAGAATGGACTGGTTGGATCTCCTTGCAGTCCAAGGGACTCTCAAGGGTCTTCTCCAACACCACAGTTCAAAAGCATCAATTCTTCGGCACTCAGCCTTCTTCACAGTCCAACTCTCACATCCATACATGACCACAGGAAAAACCATAGCCTTGACTAGACGGACCTTTGTTGGCAAAGTAATGTCTCTGCTTTTGAATATGCTATCTAGGTTGGTCATAACTTTCCTTCCAAGGAGTAAGCGTCTTTTAATTTCATGGCTGCAGTCACCATCTGCAGTGATTTTGGAGCCCAGAAAAATAAAGTCTGACACTGTTTCCACTGTTTCCCCATCTATTTCCCATGAAGTTGTGGGACCAGATGCCATGATCTTCGTTTTCTGAATGTTGAGCTTTAAGCCAACTTTTTCACTCTCCACTTTCACTTTCATCAAGAGGCTTTTGAGTTCCTCTTCACTTTCTGCCATAAGGGTGGTGTCATCTGCATATCTGAGGTTATTGATATTTCTTCCAGCAATCTTGATTCCAACTTGTGTTTCTTCCAGTCCAGCGTTTCTCATGATGTAGTCTGCATATAAGGTAAATAAGCAGGGTGACAATATACAGCCTTGACGAACTCCTTTTCCTATTTGGAACCAGTCTGTTGTTCCATGTCCAGTTCTAACTGTTGCTTCCTGACCTGCATACAGGTTTCTCAAAAGGCAGATCAGGTGGTCTGGTATTCCCATCTCTTTCAGTATTTTCCACAGTTTATTGTGATCCACACAGTCAAAGGCTTTGGCATAGTCAATAAAGCAGAAATAGATGTTTTTCTGGAACTCTCTTGCTTTTTCCATGATCCAATGGATGTTGGCAATTTGATCTCTGGTTCCTCTGCCTTTTCTAAAACCAGCTTGAACATCAGGAAGTTCATGGTTCACATATTGCTGAAGCCTGGCTTGGAGAATTTTGAGCATTACTTTACTAGCATGTGAGATGAGTGCAATTGTGCGGTAGTTTGAGCATTCTTTGGCATTGCCTTTCTTTGGGATTGGAATGAAAACTGACCTTTTCCAGTCTTGTGGCCACCGCTGAGTTTTCCAAATTTGCTGGCATATTGAGTGCAGCACTTTCACAGCATCATCTTTCAGGATTTGGAATAGCTCAACTGGAATTCCATCACCTCCACTAGTTTTGTTCGTAGTGATGTTTTCTAAGGCCCACTTGATTTCACATTCCAGGATGTCTGGCTCTAGGTGAGTGATCACACCATTGTGATTATCTGGGTCGTGAAGATCTTTTTTGTACAGTTCTTCTGTGTATTCTTGCCACCTGTTCTTAATATCTTCTGCTTCTGTTAGGTCCATACCATTTCTGTCCTTTATCGAGCTCATCTTTGCATGAAATATTCCTTTGGTATCTCTGATTTTCTTGAAGAGATCCCTAGTCTTTCCCATTCTATTGTTTTCCTCTATTTCTTTGTACTGATCACTGAAGAAGGCTTTCTTATCTCTTCTTGCTATTCTTTGGAACTCTGCATTCAGATGTTTATATCTTTGCTAAGTCACTTCAGTCGTGTCCGACTCTGTGCAACCCCATAGATGGCAGCCCACCAGGCTCCCCGTCCCTGGGATTCTCCAGGCAAGAACACCGGAGTGGGTTGCCATTTCCTTCTCCAATACATGAAAGTGAAAAGTGAAAGTGAAGTCGCTCAGTCGTGTCCAACCCTCAGCGACCCCATGGACTGCAGCCCTCCAGGCTCCTCCGTCCATGGGATTTTCCAGGCAAGAGCACTGGAGTTTATATATTTAGGCAACAATAAAAAAAACTAATACAATGTATATTATTATACCTAAATGAAGGTCTAAAATAACAGGGATATATTAATAGCTAATATGTCAACAAAGCAGATGAAATGGAATCAATAAAAAATACCCAATTAGCCCAAAATAAGTCTGAAAAAGAAGATAAATGATAAGAAACATATGAAATAAATGAAAATTAAATAGAAAGGTGATCAATTTCAATCTAATAATATTAACAACCACATTAAATATAAATGGTCTAAAGAACCCAATGAAAAGGCAGAGACTTTCAGATTGGATAAGAAAGCTGGAACCAACAAAGAACTCTCTATTTAAGTATACAGACACAAATAGTGGTAAGGTAAAAAGATGAAAAAAAGAAAGTTGGTATGTCTACATTGTTCTCAGAATGATAAAGAGGGGCATTTCCAATGACAAAAGGGTCAATTTATTAAGAGGACATAATCATCCTACACATGTGCTATCTAAATATCAGAGTTTCAAAACATATGAAGCAAGATAGAACTGTGAGAACAGGCAAATCTACAATTGTAGTTGAGATTTTAACATCCCTACTCAAGAATAGACAGAATAAGTAGATAAAAAGTCAGGAAGAATATTGAACATTTGAACAACATTACTAAGCAACAAACTGACTGATGTTTATAGAAAACTTCATACAAGAATAGCAGAATACACATTCACTTCAAATGTATATTCAACAAGACAGACTATATTCTAGGCCACAAAACAATTCTTACTAAATTTAAAGGGACTTAAGTTACAGAAAATGTGTTCTTTGGCCACAAAGGAATTAGATATAATTAACAAAGGTATCTGGAAAATCCCCAAAATTTGAAAGCTAAATAATACACTTCTAAATAACTTATGGATGAAAGAAAAAATAATAAAGGAATTAAAACATATTCTGATCTTAATATAATGAAAACACAACGTATCAGTACATGTGGGATGCAACTAAAGAGGTATTTAGAAGAAATCTTATAGTAGTAAATGCCAATATTAGAAAAAAGTAGATTTTAAATCATATACTCACATTGATGACCTCAGCTTTTATTGTAAGAAACAAGAAGAGCAAATGAAAACAAAAGTTAAGCAGAAAAAAGGAACTGATAATACTCAGAGCAAAAATCAATGAGGTATATAACAGAAAAACAATAGAGCAAAACAATGAACCAAAAAGCTGGTTCTCTGACAAGATAAAAAAATGAATAAACTTCTATTTCAATTAATCAGGAAAAAAGAGAATACACATATTACCAATATCATAAATGAAGTGACATTAATACAAATTCTAAAGATATGAAAAGGTTAATAAGGAAATACAGAAAACTTTCTGTCAATCAATTGACAATTTAGATAACACAGAAAATTTTTTCAATATATATAAACTACCAAATCTCATGAAAGAAGAAATAGATTAAACAAACAGCCCAATATCAATCAAAGAAATTGAAACTGTTTTTAAAAGCCTTCTCATCAGGAATAAGATAAGGATGTCTACTTTCAACACTGTGATTCAGTATTGTACTGGAAGTTCTAGACAGAGTAATGAGGCACCAAAAAGAAATAAAAGGCATTAATTAAAAGGAAATCTCTGTGATGTATGTCAGAGAGTGTTTTGCCTATGTTCTCCTCTAGGAGTTTTATAGTTTCTGGTCTTACATTGAGATCTTTAATCCATTTTGAGTTTATTTTTGTATATGGTGTATAGAACAGGCTTATGGACTCTGTGGGAGAGGGAGAGGGTGGGAAGATTTGGGAGAATGGCATTGAAAGATGTGAAATGTCATGTATGAAACGAGATGCCAGTCCAGGTTCAATGCACGATGCTGGATGCTTGGGGCTGGTGCACTGGGACGACCCAGAGGGATGGTATGGGGAGGGAGGAGGGAGGAGGGTTCAGGATGGGGAACACATGTATAATTTTTTTTTAATTAAAATTGAATAAAATTTAAAAAAATAAAATAAAAGGAAATCTCTATTCAGAGATGACATGACCCTATATATATATATATATATATATATATATATATATAAAAATCCCAAAGAATGTACAAAAAACTACTAGAGATAATAAATTCAGTAAAGATGCAAAAATACAGGCTCAAGACACAATATACTATTAACACTCTGAAAAATAACTTAAGAAAACAACATGATTTATTTTTTACTTTTATTCTTTTATTTTTAAAATTAAAATTTATTGGAATATAGTTGATTCACAATGTTTTGTTAGATTCAGATGTAGAGCAAAGTGATTCATTATACATATATATATTCATTCCTTTTTAGGTTCTTTTTTCATGCAGATTATCAGAGATTATTGAGTTGAGTTCCCTGTGCTATACAGTAGGTAAACAGTAGGTCCTTGTTGGTTATCTATCTTATATATAGTAGTACGTGTATGTTCATCCCAAGCTCCTGATTTAGTACCCCCCAACAACATTTCCCCTTAAATATCCATAATTTAATTTCATTATCTGTAAGTCCATTTCTGTTTATAATGCGTTCATTTGTATCATTTCTTAAAATTAAATTCCAACTTCTGGTTCAAGATGACGCAGTAGAAGGACATGCATTCTTCTCCAGCGAGAGCATCAAAATTGCAACTAGCTGTTGAACAACCACCAAGAGAAGGCTGCTGGAGCCCACCAAAAGGAGATACCTCAATGTCCAAAGACAAAGAAGCCCCAATGAGATGGTAGGAGGAGCACAAACATGATAAACTCAAATCCCATATCTGTCAGGTGGTGACCCACAAACTAGAGAACAATAACATCAAAGATGTTCTCCCACTCTTGTGAAGGTTCTAAGCCCCATGTCAGGCTTCCCAGCCTGGGGAGCTGACAAAGGGACTGAGAATCCCCAGGGAATCTGACTGTGAAGGCCAGCAGGCTTTGATTACAGCACTCCCACAGGACTGGGAAACAGAGACCCCACTGTTGGAGGGCACAGACAAAATCATGCGTACTCCAAGATCCAGGGGAAAGGAGCAATGACCCCACAGGAGACTGAACCAGGCCGACCACTACTGTTGGAGGGTCTCCTATGGAGGTGGGGGTCAGCAGTGGCTCATCGTGGGGACAAGGGCACTGGCCGCAGCAGTCCTGGAAGATGCCCTTGGTGTAAGTCCTCTTAGAGGTCACCATTAACCCTACCACAGAGCCCACAGACTCCAGGGCTGGGTCACCTCAGGCCAAACAACTAACAGGGAGGGAGCACAACCCCACCCACCAGCAGATAACAGGATTAAAGTTTTTCTGGGCATGGCCTAACCCACCAGAGCAAGACCCAGTTTTTCCCACCACCAGTCCCTCCCATCAGGAAGGTTACACAAGCCTCTAAGCCTCCTCCACCAGAGGGCAGACAGAAGAAGCAAGAAGAACTACAGTCCCTCAGTGGTGAGAACAAAACCACATTACAGAAAGTTAATCAGGATAAAAAAGCAGAGGGTTTTGTCCCAGACGAAGGGGCAAGATAAAACCCTACAAAAACAACTAAATGAAGTGGAGATTAGGCAACCTTCCAGAAAAAGAATTCAGAAAAATAACAGTGAAGATGATTCAGGATCTCAGAAAAAGGATGGAGGCAAAGGTTGAGAAGATGCAAAAAATGTTTACCAAACACCAGAAGAACGAAAGAACAAGCAGCAATGAAAAATACACTGGTGCTGCTGCCAAGTCGCTTCAGTCGTGTCCGACTCTGTGCGACCCCATGGACTGCAGCCTACCAGGCTTTTCCATCCATGGGATTCTCCAAGCAAGAACACTGGAGTGGGTTGCCATAAAATACACTAGAAGGAATCAATAGCAGAATAACCGAGGCAGAAGAACAGATAAGTGACCTGGAGGACAGAATGGTGGAAATCATTGCTGCAGAACAGAATATAGAAAAAAGAATGGAAAAAAAATGCAAATGGCCTAAAAGACCTCTGGTACATTAATGGTGCTAACATTTGCATTATAGGCATCCCAGTAGAAGAAGAGAGAGAAAGGAACCAAGAAAATATTTTAAGAGAGAAGAACTGAAAACTTCCCTAACATGGGAAAGGAAATAGTAAACCAAGTCCAGGACATGCAGAGAGTCCCAGGAGGATAAACCCAAGGAGGAACACAGAGAGACACATAGTAATCAAACTGATGAAAATTAAAGACAAGGATAAAATATTAAAAGCAACAAGGGAAAAATGACAAATAACATACAAGGAACACCCATCAGGTTATCAGCTGATTTCTCAACAGAAATTCTATGAGCCAGAAGGGAATGGCACCATATATTTAAAGTGATGATAGGGAGGAACCTACAACCAAGAAGAATACTCTACCCAGCAAGACTCTCATTCAGATTTGATGGAGAAATCAAAAGCTTTCCAGAGAAGCAAAAGTTAAAGAGAATTTAGCACCACCAGACCAGTTCACTTCAGTTCAGTCTCTCAGTCGTGTCCAACTCTTTCTGACCCCATGGATTGCAGCACACCAGGCTTCCCTGTCCATCACCAACTCCCAGAGCTTGCTCAAACTCATGTCCACAGAGTCAGTGATGCCATCCAACCATCTCATCCTCTGTCGTCCCCTTTTCCTTCTACCTTAAATCTTTCCAGCATCAGGGTCTTTTCCAATGGGTCAGTTCTTCCCATCAGGTGGCCAAAGTATTAGAGCTTTAGCTTCAGCATCAGTCCTTCCAATGAATATTCAGGACTGAGTTCTTTTAGGATGGACTGCTTTGATCTCCTTGCAGCCCAAGGGACTCTCAAGAGTCTTCTCCAACACCACAGTTCAAAAGCACCAATTCTTCAGTGCTCAGCTTTCTTTATTGTCCAACTCTCATATCCGTACATGATTACTGGAAAAACTGTAGTTTTGACTAGACGGACCTTTGTTGGCAAAGTAATGTCTCTTCTTTTTAATATGCTGACTAGGTTGGTCATAGCTTTTCTTCCAAGGAGCAAGCATATTTTAATTTCATGGCTGCAGTCACCATCTGCAAAGATTCTGGAGCCCAAGAAAATAAAGTCTGTCACTGTTTCCACATCTATTTGCCATGAAGTGATGGGACTGGATGCCATGATCTTAGTTTTTTGAATGTTGAGCTTTAAGCCAACTGTTTCACTCTCCTCTTTCACTTTCATCAAGAGGCTCTTTAGTTCCTCTTTGCTTTCTTCCATAAGAAGAAATGCTTTCTGCATATCTGAGGTTACTGATATTTCTCCCAGCAATGGCTGTCTGAGGAAGCCTTACAAATAGCTGTGAAAAGAAGGGAATCGAAAAGCAAAGGAGAAAAGGAAAGATACACCAATTTGAATGAGAGTTCCAAAGAATAGCAAGGAGAGATAAGAAAGCCTTCCTCAGTGATCAGTGCAAAGAAATAGAGGAAAACAATAGAATGGGAAAGACTAAGATCTCTTGAAGAAGAGATAACAAGGGAACATTTCACGCAAAGACAGGCACAATAAAGGACAGAAATGGTATGGACCTAACAGAAGCAGAAGATATTAAGAAGAGATGTCAAGAATAAAAACAGAAGAACTGTACAAAAAAGATCTTCATGACCCAGATAATCACGATGGTATGATCACTCACCTAGAGCCAGACATCTTGGAATGTGAAGTCACATGGGCCTTAGGAAGCATCACTACGAAAAAAGTGAATAGAGGTGATGGAATTCCAGTTGAGCTATTTCAAATCCTGAAAGATGACTCTGTGAAAATGCTGCACTCAATATGCCAGCAAATTTGGAAAACTCAGCAGTGGCCACAAGACTGGAAAAGGTTAGTTTTTATTCCAATCCCAAAGAAAGGCAATGCTAAAGAATGCTCAAACTACCGCACAATTGCACTCATCTCACACGCTAGAAAAGTAATGCTTAAAATTCTTCAAGCCAGGCTTCAGCAATACGTGAACCATGAACTTCCAGATGTTCAAGCTGGTTTTAGAAAAGGCAGAGGAACCAGAGATGAAAGAGCCAACATCCACTGGGTCATCAAAAAAGCAAGAGAGTTCCAGAAAAACATCTATTTCTGCTTTATTGACTATGCCAAAGCCTTTGACTGTGAGGATCACAATAAACTGTGGAAAATTCTGAAAGAGATGGGAATACCAGACCACCTGATCTGCCTTTTGAGAAACCTGTATGCAGGTCAGGAAGCAACAGTTAGAACTGGACATGGAACAACAGACTGGTTCCAAATAGGAAAAGGAGTACGTCAAAGCTGTAGGTTGTCACCCTGCTTATTTACCTTATATGCAGACTACATCATGAGAAATGCTGGGGTGGATGAAGCACAAGCTGGAATCAAGATTGCCGGGAGAAATATCAATAACTTCAGATATGCAGATGACACCATCCTTATGGCAGAAAGTGAAGAACTAAAGAGCCTCCTCATGAAAGTGAAAGAGGAGAGTGAAAAGATTGGCTTAAAGCTCAACATTCAGAAAACTAAGATCATGGCATCCGGTCCCATCACTTCATGGGAAGTAGATGGGGAAAAAGTGGAAACACTGGCTGTCTTTGTTTTTCTGGGCTCCAGAATCACTGCAGATGGTGACTGCAGCCATGAAATTAAAAGGCACTTACTCCTTGGAAGGAAAGTTATGACCAACTTAGATAGCATGTTAAAAAGCAGAGACATTACTTTGCCAACAAAGGTCCGTCTAGTCAAGGCTATGGTTTTTCCAGTGGTCATGTATGGATGTGAGAGTTAGACTATAAAGAAAGCTGAGGGCCGAAGAATTGATGCCTTTGAACTGTGGTGTTGGAGAAGACTCTTGAGAGTCCCTTGGACTGCAAGGAGATCCAACCAGTCCATCCTAAAGATCAGTCCTGGGTGTTCATTGGAAGGACTGATCCTAAAGCTGAAACTCCAATAGTTTGGCCACCTGATGGGAAGATCTGACTCATTTGAAAAGACCCTGATCCTGGGAGGGTTTGGCGGCAGGAGGAGAAGGGGATGACAGAGGACGAGATGCCTGGATGGCATCACCGACTCAATGGACATGGTTTTGGGACATCACCAACAGGGAGGCCTGGCGTGCTGCGGTTCATGGGGTCTCAAAGAGTCGGACAGGACTGAGCGACGAAGTGAAGTGAACTGAATCTTGATTCCAGCTTGTGCTTCATCCAGCCTGGCAGTTTCCATGATATACTACTCTGCATAGAAGTTAAATAAGCAGGGTGACAATACACAGTTTTGAAGTACTATTTTCCCCAAACCACCTTTACACTAGATGTTAAAGAAACTCCTCTTGGCAGGAAACACAAGAAAAGGAAAAGAACTACACAAAATAAACCCAAAACAACTAAGAAAATGATAACAGGACCACACATATTGCTAATTACCTTAGATGTAAATGGATGAAGTGCACCAGCCAAAAGATACAAACTGGCTGTGTGGATGGAAACACCATGCATGTGTGCACTTCCTCCTACCATATCACTGTACTTAACCTCCGCAATTGCATGCAATTATTTCATACTGTTAGATTAACCATGTTTCCATTATGGCTTGCAGTTGTAATTATCTTTTTATTTTTTGTCTGGGTATTGATTGTGAAAACTGATAAACATCTTTTATTATGTGAATATGTAACTATTATTTGTTTAATACCATTGTATCATGATTTATCAACAGAAAACAACAGAATTCTATATCATTAAAACTACCATTTAATAGAGAAACCTGTAATCACTTTTTAAAATCCAGAGGCATAACAGATTTATCTTGCAATTTTTTGAAAAATACAATTGCCCAAGTACTGCTATTTTTCTCCAAATCTCCAGATGTGTTTCTAATGAGCAGTCATGTTAAAAACAACTGGACTACATGAGGATGTCTTACTTTTATCTAGTTTGTTTCTCTTTTTCTACTTCCTTTTTTTAAAAGTTTTATTTTCTTTAACTTTACAATATTGTATTGGTTTTGCCATATATCAAAATCAATCTGCCACAGGTATACATGTGTTCCCCATCCTGAACCATCCTCCCTCCTCCCTCCCCATACCATGCCTCTGGGTCATCCCAGTGCATCAGCCCCAAGCATCCAGTATCATGCATCAAACCTGGACTGGTGACTCGTTTCATATATGATATTATACATATTTCAATGCCATTCTCCCAAATCATCCCATCCTCTCCCTCTCCCACAGAGTCCAAAAGACTGTTCTATACATCAGTGTCTCTTTTGCTGTCTTGTATACAGGGTTATTGTTACCATCTTTCTAAATTCCATACATATGCTTTAGTATACTTTATTGGTGTTTTTCTTTCTGGCTTACTTCACTCTGTATAATAGGCTCCAGTTTCATCCACCTCATCTAGAACTGATTCAAATGTATTCTTTTTAATGGCTGAGTAATACTCCATTGTGTATATGTACCACTGCTTTCTTATCCATTCATCTGCCGATAGACATCTGGGTTGCTTCCATGTCCTGGCTATTATAAACAGTGCTGCGATGAACATTGGGGTAGACGTGTCTCTTTCAATTCTGGTTTCCTCAGTGTGTATGCCCAGCAGTGGGATTGCTGGATCATAAGGCAGTTCTATTTCCAGTTTTTTAAGGAATCTCCACACTGTTCTCCATAGTGGCTGTACTAGTTTGCATTCCCACCAACAGTGTAAGAGGGTTCCCTTTTCTCCACACCCTCTCCAGCATTTATTGCTTGTAGACTTTTGGATCGCAGCCATTCTGACTGGCATGAAATGGTACCTCATAGTGGTTTTGATTTGCATTTCTCTGATAATGAGTGATGTTGAGCATCTTTTCATGTGTTTGTTAGCCACCTGTATGTCTTCTTTGGAGAAATGTCTATTTAATTCTTTGGCCCATTTTTTGATTGGGTCATCTATTTTTCTGGAATTGAGCTGTAGGAGTTACTTGTATATTTTTGAGATTAGTTGTTTGTCTGTTGCTTCATTTGCTATTATTTTCTCCCATTCTGAAGGCTGCCTTTTCACCTTGCTTATAGTTTCCTTTGTTGTGCAGAAGCTTTTAAGTTTAATTAGGTCCCATTTGTTTATTTTTTCTTTTATCTCCAATATTCTGGGAGGTGGGTCATAGAGGATCCTGCTGTGATGTATGTCGGAGAGTGTTTTGCCTATGTTCTCCTCTAGGAGTTTTATAGTTTCTGGTCTTACGTTGAGATCTTTAATCCATTTTGAGTTTATTTTTGTGTATGGTGTCAGAAAGTGCTCTAGTCTCATTCTTTTACAAGTGGTTGACCAGTTTTCCCAGCACCACTTGTTAAAGAGATTGTCTTTAATCCATTGTATATTCTTGCCTCCTTTGTCAAAGATAAGGTGTCCATATGTGTGTGGATTTATCTCTGGGCTTTCTATTTTGTTCCATTGATCTGTATTTCTGTCTTTGTGCCAGTACCATACTGTCTTGATGACTGTGGCTTTGTAGTAGAGCCTGAAGTCAGGCAGGTTGATTCCTCCAGTTCCATTCTTCTTTCTCAAGATTGCTTTGGCTATTCGAGGTTTTTTGTATTTCCATACAAATTGTGAAATTATTTGTTCTAGCTCTGTGAAGAATACCATTGGTAGCTTGATAGGGATTGCATTGAATCTATAAATTGCTTTGGGTAGTATACTCATTTTCACTATATTGATTCTTCCAATCCATGAACATTGTATATTTCTTCATCTATTAGTGTCCTCTTTGATTTCTTTCACCAGTGTTTTATAGGTTTCTATATATAGGTCTTTAGTTTCTTTAGGTAGATATATTCCTAAGTATTTTATTCTTGTCGTTGCAATGGTGAATGGAATTGTTTCCTTAATTTCTCTTTCTGTTTTCTCATTATTAGTGTATAGGAATGCAAGGGATTTCTGTGTGTTAATTTTATATCCTGCAACTTTACTACATTCATTGATTAGTTCTAGTAATTTTCTGGTGGAGTCTTTAGGGTTTTCTATGTAGAGGATCATGTCATCTGCAAACAGTGAGAGTTTTACCTCTTCTTTTCCAATTTGGATTCCTTTTATTTCTTTTTCTGCTCTGATTGCTGTGGCCAAAACTTCCAAAACTGTGTTGAATAGGAATGGTGAAAGTGGGCACCCTTGTCTTGTTCCTGACTTTAGAGGAAATGCTTTCAATTTTTCACCATTGGGGATAAGGTTTGCTGTGGGTTTGTCATATATAGCTTTTATTATGTTGAGGTATGTTCCTTCTATTCCTGCTTTCTGGAGAGTTTTTATCATAAATGGATGTTGAATTTTGTCAAAGGCTTTCTCTGCATCTATTGAGATAATCATATGGTTTTTATTTTTCAATTGGTTAATGTGGTGTATTACATTGATTGATTTGTGGATATTGAAGAATCCTTGCATCCCTGGGATAAAGCCCACTTGGTCATGGTGTATGATCTTTTTAATGTGTTGTTGGATTCTGATTGTTAGAATTTTGTTAAGGATTTTTGCATCTATGTTCATCAGCGATATTGGCCTGTAGTTTTCTTTTTTTGTGGCATCTTTGTCAGGTTTCGGTATTAGGGTGATGGTGGCCTCATAGAATGAGTTTGGAAGTTTACCTTCCTCTGCAATTCTCTGGAAGAGTTTGAGCAGGATAGGTGTTAGCTCTTCTCTAAATTTTTGGTAGAATTCAGCTTTGAAGCCGTCTGGACCTGGGCTTTTGTTTGCTGGAAGATTTCTGATTACAGTTTCAATTTCCATACTTGTGATGGGTCTGTTAAGATTTTCTATTTCTTCCTGGTCCAGTTTTGGAAAGTTGTACTTTTCTAAGAATTTGTCCATTTCTTCCACGTTGTCCATTTTATTGCTATATAATTGTTGATAGTAGTCTCTTATGATCCTTTGTATTTCTGTGTTGTCTGTTGTGATCTCTCCATTTTCATTTCTAATTTTATTGATTTGATTTTTCTCCCGTTGTTTCTTGATGAGTCTGGCTAATGGTTTGTCAATTTTATTTATCCTTTCAAAGGACCAGCTTTTGGCTTTGTTGATTTTTGCTATGGTCTCTTTTGTTTCTTTGCATGTATTTCTGTCCTAATTTTAAAGATTTCTTTCCTTCTACTAACCCTGGGGTTCTTCATTTCTTCCTTTTCTAGTTGCTTTAGGTGTAGAGTTAGATTATTTATTTGACTTTTTTCTTGTTTCTTGAGGCATGCCTGTATTGCTATGAACTTTCCCCTTAGGACTGCTTTTACAGTGTCCCACAGGTTTGGGGTTGCTCTGTTTTCATTTTCATTCGTTTCTATGCAAATTTTGATTTCTTTTTTGATTTCTTCTGTGATTTGTTGGTTATTCAGCAGCGTGTTGTTCAGCCTCCATATGTTGGAATTTTTAATAGTTTTTCTCCTGTAACTGAGATCTAATCTTACTGCATTGTGGTCAGAAAAGATGCTTGGAATGATTTCTATTTTTTTGAATTTACCAAGGCTAGATTTATGGCCCAGGATGTGATCTATCCTGGAGAAGGTTCTGTGTGTGCTTGAGAAAAAGGTGAAATTCATTGTTTTGGGATGAAATGTCCTATAGACATCAATTAGGTCTAACTGGTCTATTGTATCATTTAAAGTTTGTGTTTCCTTGTTAATTTTCTGTTTAGTTGATCTATCCATAGGTGTGAGTGGGGTATTAAAGTCTCCCACTATTATTGTGTTATTGTTAATTTCTCCTTTCATACTTGTTAGCATTTGTCTTACATATTGCGGTGCTCCCGTGTTGGGTGCATATATATTTATAATTGTTATATCTTCTTGGATTGATCCTTTGATCATTATGTAGTGACCATCTTTGTCTCTTTTCACAGCCTTTGTTTTAAAGTCTATTTTATCTGATATGAGTATTGCTACTCCTGCTTTCTTTTGGTCCCTATTTGCATGGAAAATCTTTTTCCAGCCCTTCACTTTCAGTCTGTATGTGTCCCCTGTTTTGAGGTGGGTCTCTTGTAGACAACATATGTAGGGGTCTTGTTTTTGTATCCATTCACCCAGTCTTTGTCTTTTGGTTGGGGCATTCAACCCATTTACATTTAAGGTAATTATTGATAAGTATGATCCCGCTGCCATTTACTTTATTGTTTTGGGTTCGAATTTATACACCCTTTTTGTGTTTCCTGTCTAGAGATGATCCTTTAGTATTTGTTGGAGAGCTGGTTTGGTGGTGCTGAATTCCCTCAGCTTTTGCTTGTCTGTAAAGCTTTTGATTTCTCCTTCATATTTGAATGAGATCCTTGCTGGGTACAATAATCTGGGCTGTAGGTTGTTTTCTTTCATCACTTTAAGTATGTCTTGCCATTCCCTCCTGGCCTGGAGAGTTTCTATTGAAAGATCAGCTGTTATCCTTATGGGAATTCCCTCGTGTGTTATTTGTTGTTTTTCCCTTGCTGATTTTAATATTTGTTCTTTGTGTTTGATCTTTGTTAATTTGATTAATATGTGTCTTGGGGTGTTTCGCCTTGGGTTTATCCTGTTTGGGACTCTTTGGGTTTCTTGGACTTGAGTAATTATTTCCTTCCCCATTTTAGGGAAGTTTTCAACTATTATCTCCTCAAGTATTTTCTCATGGTCTTTCTTTTTGTCTTCTTCTTCTGGGACCCCTATGATTCGAATGTTGTAGCATTTAATATTATCCTGGAGGTCTCTGAGATTGTCCTCATTTCTTTTAATTCGTTTTTCTTTTTTCCTCTCTGATTCATTTATTTCTATCATTCTATCTTCTAATTCACTAATCCTATCTTCTGCCTCTGTTATTCTACTATTTTTTGCCTCCAGAGTGTTTTTAATTTCATTTATTGCATTATTCATTATATATTGACTCTTTTTTATTTCTTCTAGGTCCTTGTTAAACCTTTCTTGCATCTTTTCAATCCTTATCTCCAGGCTATTTATCTGTGATTCCATTTTGATTTCAAGATTTTGGATCAATTTCACTATCATTATTTGGAATTCTTTATCAAGTAGATTCCCTATCTCTTTCTCTTTTCTTTGGTTTGGTGGGCATTTATCCTGTTCCTTTACCTGCTGGGTATTCCTCTGTCTCTTCATCTTGTTTAAATTGCTGAGTTTGGGGTGTCCTTTCTGTATTCTGGAAGTTTGTGGAGTTCTCTTTATTGTGGTGTTTCCTCACTGTGTGTGGGTTTGTACAGGTGGCTTGTCAAGGTTTCTTGGTTAGGGAAGCTTGTGTCGGTGTTCTGGTGGGTGGAGCTGTATTTCTTCTCTCTGGAGTGCAATGAAGTGTCCAGTAATGAGTTATGAGAGGTCTGTGGTTTTGGGGTGACTTTGGGCAGCCTGTATATTGGAGCTCAGGGCTGTGTTCCTGTGTTGCTGGAGAATTTGCTTGGTATGTCTTGCCCTGGAACTTGTTGGCCCTTGTGTGGTGCTTGGTTTCAATGCAGATATGGAGGCATTTGATGAGCTCCTGTCAATTAATGTTCCCTGGAGTCAGGGTTTGGACTTAAGCCTCCTGCTTCCAGTTATTGGTCTTATTTTTACAGTAGTCTCAAAACTTCTCCTTCTATACAGCACCATTGATAAAACGTCTTCTTTCGAAGACAATGGGCTGCTTTTCTGGGTGCCTGATGTCCTCTGCCAGCATTCAGAAGTTTTTTTGTGGAATTTACTCGGCGTTTAAATGTTCTTTTGATGAATTTGTGGGGGAGAAAGTGTTCTCCCCATCCTATTCCTCCGCCATCTTAAGTCCTCCCCTTACTTCCTTTTTAAAAAATTTTTTAATTGGGGGCTAATTACTTTCAATATTGAGGTGGTTTTTGCCATTCATTGACATGAATCAGCCATGGGTGTACATGTGTTTCCCATCCTGATCCCCTCTCCCACCTCCCTCTCCATCCCATCCCTCAGGGTCATCCCAGTGCACCAGCCCTGAGCACCCTGTCTCATGCATCAAACCTGGACTGGTGATCTATTTCACATATCATAATATACATGTTTCAATGCTATTCACTCAAATCATCCCACCCTTGCCTTCTCCAACAGAGTCCAAAAGTCTGTTCTTTACATCTGTGGCTCTTTTGCTGTCTTGCATATAGGGTCATCATTACCATCTTTCTAAATTCCATATATATGCATTAATATACTGTATTGGTGTTTTTCTTTCTGATTTACTTCGCTCTGTATAATAGGCTCCAGTTTCATCCACCTCATCTAGAACTGATTCAAATGCATTCTTCTTAATAGCTGAGTAATATTCCACTGTGTATATGTATCACAGCTTTCTTATCCATTCATCTGCCGATGGACATCTAGGTTGCTTCCATGTCCTGGCTATTGTAAACAGTGCTGCTATGAACATTGGGGTACACGTGTCTCTTTCAATTCTGGTTTCCTCAGTGTGTATACCCAGCAGTGGGATTGCTGGGTCATATGACAGTTCTATTTCCAGTTTTTTAAGGAATCTCCACACTGTTCTCCATAGTGGCTGTACTAGTTTGCATTCCCACCAACAGTGTAAGAGGGTTCCCTTTTATCCACACTCTGTCCAGCAGTTATTGTTTGTAGACTTTTGGATAGCTGCCATTCTGACCGGCATGAGACGGTACCTCATTGTGATTTTGATTTGCACTTCTCTGATAATGTTGAGCATCTTTCCATGTGTTTATTAGCCATCTGTAAGTCCTCTTTGGAGAAATGTCTGTTTAATTCTTTGGCCCATTTTTTGATTGGGTCGTTTATGTTTCTGGAATTGAGCTGCAGGAGTTGCTTGTATATTTTTGAGATTAATTCTTTGTCAGTTGTTTCATTTGCTACTATTTTCTCCCATTCTGAAGGCTGTCTTTTCACTATGCTTACAGATTCCTTCGTTGTGCAAAAGCTTTTAAGTTTAATTAGGTCCCATCTGTTTTTCTACTTCTTATTCAGTGCTCCTATTTCATTTAATGTTTTCCAATTCCTCCATTTTTTCTTTTTTATGATGTTCTTTCTCAAGCTTTTATCAAGTGTAGTAGAAAAGCTTTTGTATACATATTTATATACATAATATGTATAACATATATTTTAGAAAACTTATGAATTTTTGCTTAACTAAAAAAATTATGACATTTTGATTCCACTTGTTTGACTTAGTATGAATAGAATGCTAGATTTCTAATTTTAAAAAATAGATATGCAACAAGCGACAAAGGTTTACTGTATAGCACAGGGGCCAATAGTCAATATCTTGTAATAATCTATTATTCAGTCACTCAGTTGTGTCCAACTCTTTGTGACCCCATGGACTGCAGCACAGCAGGCTTCCCTGTTTTTCACCATAATGGAAAATAATTTCAAAAATAACATGTGTATATGTACAACTTAATCACACACACAAAAAAGAATTCTACTTTTTGAAATTCAGTAATGTTTATCTTTTTGCCAATTTTTCTAAGCATCCTATAAACATCTAATAATAATGTATGAAATAAAATTTTTAAATAAATTTGTATAGGATATGCATAATATAAATTAATTAAATATAAATCTATTATAATTAAACTATTAATGACATCATTCAAGATACTTCTATCCTTATTTTTTCTCCACTTGATAAAATATTCTATGATTATCAATTTTTTTTTTTTTGTTATATTTCTTCTGATTTTTGCTTTATCTATCTTTGTTTCTTTGTTGTTAGGGTATATAATGGATTATGATGTCTATCTTCTTTGTGAAACTGTAACTTTTAGCACTGAAAATATTCACCTTTGTTTTATTTAAAATAAATAAATTAATTTAAAAACAAAAACAAACAAACAAAAAAACACAACTGGACTGCATAATGATCTTTACTTTTATCTAGTTTGTTTTACTTTTCTATTTCATATTCAGTGCTCCCATTTCGCTTAGTTTATGTTTTCCATTTCTTCGTCTCTCTTTTTTTGATGTTCTCAAGACTTTATCAAGCACAGTAGAAAAACTTTTGTATATATACTATGTATAATATAATATATATATTTTAGAAAACTTTTGAGTTTTTGCTTAGCTAAAAATTTATGACATTTTGATTCCACTTATTGGACTTAGTATGAACAGAGTGCTATATTCTAATTAAAAGAATGGACAAGCAACAAGCAACAAAGTTTTACTGTATAACACAGGGAACTATAGTCACTACCTAGTAATAACCTATAGTTGAAAGTAATCTGAAAAAACAAGCAACAAAGGTTTACTGTATAGCACAGGGAACTATAGTCAATTTCTTGTAAAAATCTATAGTGGAAAATAATCTGAAAAATAACATATGTGTATATGTATAACTCAATCACCTTGCTGTGTACCTGAAACATTGGAAGTCAACTGTAGTTCAATAAAATCTACTATCAAGAAAAAACTAAAATTAGATTCCAAATATGAGCGATAGCATATGATAATTGGTCTTTTTCTGTCTTACTTCACTTACTGATAACCTCTTGGTCCATGCACACTGCTGCAAATGGAATTATTCCATCCTTGTTATGGCTGGGTAATAATTCCATTGTATATATGTACCACATCTTCTTTATCCACTCCTCTGTTGATGGATATTTAGGTTTCTTCCTTATCTGGCTATTGTATAGTGCTGCAGTGAACACTAGGGTACATGCATTTTTTCAGATTATGGTTTTCTCTGGATATGTGCCTAGGAGTGGGACTGCTATATCATATGGTAGCTTTATTTTTAGCTTTTTAAGGAACCTCCACACTGTTCTCCATAGCGGTTGTACCAATTTACATTCCCACCAACAGTGTAGCATGGTTCCCTTTTCTCCACACCCTCTCCAGCATTTACTGTTTGTAATTTTTTTTTGATGATGGTCATTGTGACTAGTCTAAAAGATGATACCTAATTGTAGTTTTGATTTGCATTTCTCTAATAATTAATGATGTTGAGTATCTTTTCATTTGCTCTTTGGCCATCTGTATGACATCATTGGACAAATGTCTATTTAGATCTTCTGCCCATTTCTGATTGGGTTGTTTGTGTTGTGACATGGAGCTTCATGAGTTGTTTGTATATTTTGGAGATTAATCCCTTGTTGGTTGCTTCATTTGAAAATATTTTGTCACATATTTTCATTTTATTTATGGTTTCCTTTGCTGTGTAGAAGCTTTTAAGTTTAATTAGGTTCCATTTGTTTATTTTTATTTTCATTACTTTAGGAATTGGAGCCAAAAAAATTTTGGTGTGATTTATGTCAGAGAGTACTCTGCCTATGTTTTCCTCTAAGAGCTTTATAGTATCTGGCCTTACCAACGGAGAAGGCAATGGCACCTCACTGCAGTACTCTTGCCTGGGAAATCCCATGGATGGAGGAGCTTGGTAGGCTACAGTCCATGGGGTCGCTAAGAGTCAGACACGACTGAGTGACTTCACTTTCACTTTTCACTTTCATGCATTGGAGAAGGAAATGGCAACCCACTCCAGTGTTCTTGCCTGGAGAATCTCACGGAGAGTGGAGCCTGGTCGGCTTCCGTCTATGGGGTCACACAGAGTTGGACACGACTGATGCAACTTAGCAGCAGCAGCAGCAGCAGGCTTACCAAAATGTCATTTAATCCATCTTGAGCTTATTTTTTTTTTTGAGCTTATTTTTGTGTATGGTGTTAGAGACTGTTCTAATTTCATTCATTTACATGTAGCTGTCCAGTTTTCCCAACCAGCACGTGAAAAGGTGCTTAACATCGTTAGTCATTAGGGAAATACAAATCAAAACCACAATGAGATACCACTTCACATCCACAAAGATGGCCATATCAACAACATGGAAAGTAAGTGTTAGTAAGGATGTGAAGAAACTGGAACCTTGTTCATTGCTACTGGGGTTGTGAAATGGTCAGCTGCTACAGAAAACAGTTTGATGCTTCCTCAGTAAGTTAACCACAGAACTACTATACGAACCAACAGTTCTATTCCTAGTTATACACCTAGGAGGACTGAAAACAGGTATTCAAACAAAAACTTGAATTCATGTACTTGAAAAACAAGTACATGAATGATCAAAAGGTGTTAACAACCTAAAAATCCATAAACAAAGTAAAGATGAATGGATAAGTAACTGCGGTACATAACATACAATGGAATATTATTAATCCATAAAAGCAGTGAAGTACTGATATATGCTACAATATGGATGAGCCTCAGAAAGTTTAGAAACCAGATACAAAAGGTCACATACTATAGGATTCTTCTTTCACTTATATGAAATATCCAGAATAGGAACACCTACAGAGCTAGACACAGATTAGTGCTGCTAGGGGCTAGTGGATGGCAGAGTTGGGAGCAACTGCTTAAGGGGCTGGGGTTATATTCTGGGGTGATAAAAATGTTTTGTAACTAGACAGAGGTTGTGGTTACACAACCTTTGTAATTTACCATATTAGCAGACTAGAAAAGAAAAACCATATGATCATCTCAAGGATGCCAAAAAATATTTGATAAAATTCAAAAGCCATTCCTGATTAAAAAATAAATAAATAAACAAAACCAAAAAATGCTCAGCCATCTAGGAAGAGAAAGGAAGTTTCCCAACCTGATAGAGGGCATCTATGAGAATCTTACAGCTCATATCATATCAAATGGTGAAAAACTGAATGTGTTTCTTTTAAGATCGGGAAAGGCAAGAATGTCTACTCTTATTAATTCTATTCAACATTGTACTAGAAGTTTCACTATGCAATGGGGTAAGATGAAATAAAAGGCAACTATAAAGTTTCTAGAATAAAATATGGGAGAAAAATCTTTGTAACCTTGGGTTAGATAAAAATTTCTTAAATAGCAAAATGTAACTGAAAATAAAAAATTGATAAAGTAGACTTCATCAAAATTAAAAACTTCTGTTCCTCAAGAGACACTTTGAAAAGAACAAATGATAGTCATGTAATAAGGGGAAAATTTATAAATCACTTACTGATAAAGAACTTGTATCCAGAATATATGAGGAACTCTTAAAAAGTAATAAGAAAACAAACTTGAGTTTTAAATGTGCAAAATATTTGAACAGACATTTTATCAAAGAGGACAAGACACACAGATGGCAAACAGGAATAAGAAAAGATGTCCAAATAATCAGCCATTAGGGAATGAAAACTGAAACTTCAATGAGATCGCAATCTACATCTATTAGAACAAATAAAATGAAAAAAACTGACATGCCAAATGTAACAAGGATGTCAAGTGAGTTGAACTTCCATTAATTGAGTGGGAATCCTGGGGGCCATCTTACAATGTGGTCTACCACACAAACGAGTTGTGCATTATCAACAGGAATTCTGCTCACCAATGAGAAGGAAAAAACTATTGATACACACGGCAACATGGATATACTTTAAAATATTTATACAGAGTGAAAGTAGCCTGATGGGTATTTTGATTGTAGTGATGGTTTTATGACTGTTTACATGTGTCATGGCTATTATGTCAGTTATGTTGTTGCTATTGTTCAGTCACTAAGTCATGTCCAACTCTTTGTGACCCCATGATCTGTAGCATGCCAGGCTCCTCTGTCCTCCACTACCTCTCGGAGTTTGCTCAAATTCATGTTCACTGAGTTAGTGATGCTATCTAACCATCTCATCCTCTGCTGCCCTCTTCTTCTTTTGCTTTCAATCTTTCCCAGTATCTGCATCTTTTCCAATGTGTTGGCTCTTTGCACCAAGTGGCCAAAGCATCAGTCTTTCCAATGAATATTCAGGGCTGATTTCCTTTAGGACTGACTGGTTTGACTTCTTTGCTGTCCAAGAGACTCTCAAGAGTCTTCTCTAGCACCACAGGTCGAAGAATCAATTCTCTGGCGCTCAGCCTTCTTTATGGACCAACTCTCACATCCATACATCACTACTGGAAAAACCACAGCTTTGACTATATGGACCTTTGTCAGTAAAGTGATATCTCTGCCTTTTTTTTTTTTTAAATAAGCTGTCTATGTTTGTCATAGCTTTCCTTCCAAGAAGCAGGTGCCTTTTAATTTCATGGCTGCAGTCACTGTCCGCAGTGATTTTTGAGCCCAAGAAAATAAAATCTTGTTCCCTTCCTATTTGCCATGAAGTGACGTGGCCTGATGCCATGATCTTAATTTTTTAAAATTTGAGTTTCAAGCCAGTTTTTTCATTCTTCTTTCACCGTCATCAAGAGGCTCTTTAGTTTGTCTTCACTTTCTGCCATTAGAGTGACATCATGTGCATATCTGAGGTTGTTGCTATTTCTGCCAGCAATCTTGACTCCAGCTTGTGAGTCTTCCAATCAGCATTTTGCATGATGAATCCTGCATGCAGGTTAAACAAGCAGAGCAATAGTACACAGCCTTGTCGTACTCCTCCCCCAATTCTAAACCAGTCAGTTGTTCCATGTTCCATTCCAACGATTGTTTCTTGACTCACAAACAGGTTTCTCAGGAGACATGTAAAGGTCAGTTATACAGATGTTTAAAAAAAGAAGCTTATAAAATCTGATATTTGATACAGTTATTGGAAAACATTAATAAGTTTTCAACTACAATTTTTATGAAATTCAAATACATGTTACCTGTGATGACACAATATTCAAACTGAGACATGCTGTAAGCACACACGCACGCCTGATTTTAAAGCTCATGTGAAAAAGGAATGTAAAATATGCCATTGGCAATTTTATATTGATTACATATTAGAATGATAATATCTTGGATATGTTTGGTTAAATAAAGTCTATTACGGATCTTAAATTCACCATTTTTAATGTGGCTACAAGAAGATTTCAAATTATTCACAGAGCTCCATGGTATTTCTATTGGACAGTGCTGCTTTAGCTCAAACTGCTCAGTTAGGCAAGTATGGCGTTCATTGACAAACTTGTCAAAAAACAAGTTCATTGACAACAGAAAGAGACAAGCAGCCAATTTCAGAACATGGGACACTTTACAGAACAAATATCTCTTGTTTCTCTAAAATATCAAAGGAGTAAAGACCAAAAAAATTCCTTAAAAAAAAACAAAAGACAGGGGAGGGAGATTACTTATAGAATAAAATAGAGAATAATAAAATAAAAGAGAGTTAAGTGTTACAACCCCCTTCACAGATCACTGCCTTGTGGTGGCAAAGGAATTTGTATAACTCGATGAAACTATGAGCCATGCCATGTAGGGCCACCCAAGATGGACAAGTCATAGTGGAGAGTTCTGACAAAATGTGATCCACTGGAAGAGGGAATGGCAAACCACCCTAGTATACTTGCCATGAGAACCTCCTGAACTGTATAAAATAACAAAAAGATATGACACTGAAAGGTGAGGCCCCCAGGTCTGAAGGTGTCCAATATGCTACTGGGCAAGAGCGGAGAACTACTCATAGTCCCAGAAAGAATGAAGCGTCTGGGTCAAAGCGTAAATGATGCTCAGTTGTGGATGTGTTTGGTGATGAAAGTAAAATCTAATGCTGCAAAAAACAGCACTGATAGGGACCTAGAATGTTAGGTCTATGAATCAAGGTAAATTGGACATGGTAAAGGAGGAGATGGTTAGGAATAAACATTGACATCTTAGGAATCAGTGAACCAAAATGGACAGGAATGGGCAAATTTAATTCAGATGACCATTATATCCACTACTGTGGGCAAGAATCCCATAGAAGAAATGGAGTAGCCCTCATAATCAACAAAAGAGTCCAAAATGCAATACTTGGGTGCAACGTCAAAAATGACAGAATGATCTCGGTTTGTTTCCAAGGCAAGCCTTTCAACATCACAGTAATCCAAGTCTACACCCCTACCACCGATGCCAAAGAAACTGAAGTTGATCAGTTCTATGAAAAACTAGAAGACCACCTAGAACTCACACCAAAAAGAGATGTTCTATTCATTATTGGGGACTGGAATGCAAAAGTAGGAAGTCAAGAGATACTTGGAATAACAGGCAAGTTTGGCCTTGGAGAACAAAATGAAGCAGGGCAAAGGCTAACTGAATTCTGCCAAGAGAATGCACTGGTCATAGCAAATACCCTTTTTAAACAATACAAGAGATGATTTTACACATGGACATCTCCAAATGGCCAATTACTGAAATCAAATTGATTATACTCTTTGTAGCAGAAGATGGAGAAGCTGTATACATTCAGCAAAAACAAGAACCTGGAATGAATGTGGCTCAGATCATTAGCTTCTCACAGCAAAATTCAGGCTTAAATGAATGAAAGCAGGGAAAACCACTAGGCCAGCCAGATATGACTTAAATCAAATCCCCTATGAATATGCAGTGGAGGTAATGAGTAGATTCAAGGGATTAGAACTTGTAAACAGTGTGCCTGAAGAACTATGGATGGAGGTCCCTAATATTGTACAGGAGGCAGCGAACAAAACTATCCCAAAGAAAAGGAAAAGCAAAAAGGCAAAGTGGTTATCTGAGGAGGCCTTACAAATAGCTAAAGAAAGAAGAGAACCAACAAGCAAGGGAGAAAGATTTCCAAAGAACAGCATGGAGAGACAAGAAGGCTTCTTCAATGAATAGTGTATAAAACTGGAAGAAAAAACAGAAGGGGAAAGACTACAGATCTCTTCAGGAAAACTGGAGATATCAAGAGAAGATTTTGCCCAAAGATGGACAAAATAAAGGACAGAAATGGTAGAGACCTAGTAGATGCTGAAGAGATCAAGAAGAGATGGAAAGAATGCACAGAAGAACTGTATAAAAAAGATCTAAATGAACCAGGTAACTACAATGGTGTGGTCAGTTACCTAAAGCCAGACATGCTGAAGAGTGAAGTCAAGTGGGCCTTAGGAAGCGCTGCTGTTAATAAAACTAGTGGATGAGACAGAATTCCAGTAGAACTATTCAAAATCCTAAAGAATGATGCCATCAAGGTGTTGCATTCACTATGTCAGCAAATCTGGAAGACCCAGCAGTGCCCACAGGACTGGAAAGGGTCAATTCTCAAGAAGAATAGTGCTAAAGAATGTGCTAACCATCGAACATGCACTCATCTCCCATACTAGTAAAGTGAAGTGAAGTGAAGTTGTTCAGTCATGTCCGACTCTTTGCAACCTCATGGACTGTAGCCTATCAGGCTCCTCCGTCCATGGGATTTTCCAGGCAAGAGTGCCATTTCCTTCTCCAGGGGATCTTCCCGACCCAGGAATGGAGCCCAGGTCTCCCGCATTGCAGGCAGACACTTTACCGTCTGAGCCACCAGGGAAGCCCCCATACTAGTAAGGTCATGCTTAAAATCTTGCATGCTAGGCTTCAGCATTATGTGAACCAAGAACTTCCAGATGTCCAAGCTGGGTTTAGAAAAGGAAGAGGAACCAGAAATCAAATTGCAAACATTTGCTGGATCATAGAGAAAGCTAGGGAATTGCAGAAAAACATCTACCTCTGTTTCATCAACTATGTAAAAGCCTTTGTGTGGATCATAATAGGCTGTGGAAAGCTCTTAAAGAGATGGGGATACCAGACCATCTTACCTGTTTCCTGAGAAACCTGTATGCAGGTCAAGAAGCAACTGTTAGAACCCTGTATGGAACAACTGACTGGTTCAGGATTGAGAAAGAAGTAGGACTGGTCTATTTGCTATCAACCTGTTAGTTTAATCTATATACCAAGCACATCATGAGAAATGCTGAGCTGGATGAGTTACAAGTGGGAATCAAGACAGGTGGGAGAAACATCAACAACCTCAGATATGAGGATGATACCAGTCTAATGGCAGAAAGTAAAGAGGAACTAAAGAGCCTTTTGATGAGGGTAAAGGAGCAGAGTGAAAGGGCTGGCTTAAAAAGAAAAGATCATGGCATCTGGCCCCATGACTTCGTGGCAAGTAGAAGGGAAAAGGTGGAAGCAGTGATAGATTTCCTTTTCTTGGGCTCTAAAATCACTGCAGATAGTGACTGCAGCCATGAAATCAGATGTCTGCTTCTTGGCAGGAAAGCTATAACAAAACTAGACAGTGTGTTGAAAAGCAGAGACATTACTCTGCTGACAAAGGTCCATATAGTCAAGGCTATGATCTTCCCAGTGGTCATGTATGGTTGTGAGAACTGGGCCATAAAGAAGGTGGAGCGCTGAAGAATTGATGCCTTGGAACTGTGGTGCTGGAGAAGACTCCTGAGAGTTCCTTGGACAGCAAGATCAAACCAGTCAATCTTAAGGGAAATTATCCCTGAATACTCTTTGGAAGAACCGATGCTGAAGCTGAAACTCCAGTATTTTGGTTATCTAATGCGAACAGCTGACTCATTAAGTCCCTGATGTTGGGAAAGATTGAGGGCAGAAGGAGAAGAGGGTGTCAGATGATGAGATAGCTGGATGGCATCACTGATGCAATGGACATGAATTTGGCAAACTCTGGGAGATGATGAGGGACACAGAGGCCTGACATGCTGCAGTCCATGAGGTCCCAAACAGTCAGACACGAGTGGATGACTGAACAACAACAACAAAGAGTTATAAAAATCAACGCAATGTGTGAAACTTGCTAGGATTATGATTTGAACAAATTAACTATAAAAAATTTGTTGAAGTAATTAAGTATCTGATTATGGGCTGGCTATTAGACAATAATCAGAAACTTATTAATTTCATTACGTGTACTAATGGCATGCTGCTTATACATAAAATCCCTATCAGATGCATATCAAAGTCATGACAGAGGAGCTGATAGGGTGTCTTGCATTTGCTTTAAATACCTAATAGGATGGAAGTACAGATAAAGGAAGATGGGCTGTGAGCTAATAGTGTAGGAGCTGGGGGAGGAATACATGCAATTCATGTTCATCCTATTCTTTACATGTTTTGAGAATTTCCATAAGAAACACATTTTACTACAGAGCTACAGTAATCAAAACACTATGTTTGTTACTGGCACAAAAAAAGGCTGTGAAAAGAAGAGAAGTGAAAAGCAAAGGAGAAAAGGAAAGATATAAGCATCTGAATACAGAGTTCCAAAGAATAGCAGAAAGAGATAAGAAAGCCTTCCTCAGCGATCAATGCAAAGAAATAGAAGAAAACAACAGAATGGGAAAGACTAGAGATCTCTTCAAGAAAATTAGAGATACCAAGGGAACATTTCATGCAAAGATGGGCTCGATAAAGGACAGAAATGGTATGGACCTAACAGAAGCAGAAGATATCAAGAAGAGGTGGCAAGAATACACAGAAGAACTGTACAAAAAAGATCTTCACGACCCAGATAATCACGATGGTGTGATCACTGACCTAGAGCCAGACATCCTGGAATGTGAAGTCAAGTGGGCCTTAGAAAGCATCACTACGAACAAAGCTAGTGGAGGTGATGGAATTCCAGTTGAGCTATTCCAAATCCTGAAAGATGATGCTGTGAAAGTGCTGCACTCAATATGCCAGCAAATTTGGAAAACTCAGCAGTGGCCACAGGACTGGAAAAGGTCAGTTTTCATTCCAATCCCAAAGAAAGCCAATGCCAAAGAATGCTCAAACTACCACACAATTGCACTCATCTCACACGCTAGTAAAGTAATGTTCAAAATTCTCCAAGCCAGGCTTCAGCAATATGTGAACCATGAACTTCCTGTTGTTCAAGCTGGTTTTAGAAAAGGCAGAGGAACCAGAGATCAAATTGCCAACATCCACTGGATTATGGAAAAAGCAAGAGAGTTCCAGCAAAACATCTATTTCTGCTTTATTGACTATGCCAAAGCCTTTGACTGTGTGGCTCACAATAAACTGTGGAAAATTCTGAAAGAGATGGGAATACCAGACCACCTGATCTGCCTTTTGAGAAACCTATATGCAGGTCAGGAAGCAACAGTTAGAACTGGACATGGAACAACAGACTGGTTCCAAATAGGAAAAGGAGTACGTCAAGGCTGTATACCGTCTCTGGGGTCCCACAGAGTCAGATACGACTGAAGCGACTTAGCAGCAGCAGCAGCATGGAGTAAATGAGAGTGAGGACTCCCAGCCCACGCAGTCTTTGCTCATGGGTAGGAAATGTCCCTCGGAGAAGGCAATGGCACCCCACTCCAGTACTCTTGCTTGGAAAACCCCATGGACAGAGGAGCCTGTTAGGCTGCAGTCCATGGGGTCGCTAAGAGTCGGACCTGACTGAGCGACTTCACTTTCACTTTTCACTTTCATGCATTGGAGAAGGAAATGGCAACCCACTCCAGTGTTCTTGCCTGGAGAATCCCAGGGACGGGGGAGCCTGGTGGGCTACCATCTCTGGGGTCGCACAGAGTTGGACATGACTGAAGTGATTTAGCATAGCATAAGGCTGTATATTGTCACCCTGCTTATTTAACGTATATGCGGAGTACATCATGAGAAACTCTGGACTGGAAGAAACACAAGCTGGAATCAAGATTGCCAGGAGAAATATCAATAACCTCAGATATGTAGATGACACCACCCTTATGGCAGAAAGTGAAGAGGAACTAAGAAGCCTCTTGATGAAAGTGAAAGTGGAAAGTGAAAAAGTTGGCTTAAAGCTCAACATTCAGAAAACGAAGATCATGGCATCTGGTCCCATCACTTCATGGGAAATAGATGGGGAAACAGTGGAAACAGTGTCAGACTTTATTTTTTTGGGCTCCAAAATCACTACAGATGGTGACTGCAGCCATGAAATTAAAAGACGCTTACTCCTTGGAAGGAAAGTTATAACCAACCTAGACAGCGTATTCAAAAGCAGAGATATTGCTTTGCCAACAAAGGTCCATCTAGTCAAGGCTACGGTTTTTCCTGTGGTCACGTATGGATGTGAGAATTGGACTGTGAAGAAGGCTGAGTGCCGAAGAATTGATGCTTTTGAACTGTGGTGTTGGAGAAGACTCTTGAGAGTCCCTTGGACTGCAAGGAGATCCAACCAGTCCATTCTGAAGGAGATCAGCCCTGGGGTTTTTTTGGAAGGAATGATGCTAAAGCTGAAACTCCAGGACTTTGGCCACCTCATGTGAAGAGCTGACTCATTGGAAAAGACTCTGATGCTGGGAGGGATTGGGGGAAGGAGGAGAAGGGAACGATAGAGGATGAGATGGCTGGATGGCATCACTGACTCGATGGACGTGAGTCTGGGTGAACTCCGGGAGTTGGTGATGGACAGGGAGGCCTGGCGTGCTGCGATTCATGGGGTCACAAAGAGTCGGACACGACTGAGCAACTGAACTGAATAGATCAGTGGAAAAGGAAAGAAAGCCTAGAGATAAACCCACCCACCTATGGTCACCTAATCTATGACAAAGGAGGCAAGAATATCAATGGAGAAAAGACAGTTTCTTTAATGAGTGGTGCTGGGAGAACTGGATAGTTAAATATAAAGGAATAAAATTAGAACAGTTTTCCACATCATACACAAAAATAGATTCAAAATGGATTAAAGACCTAAATGTAAGGCCACACACTGTAAAATTCTAAGAGGAAAACATAGGCAGAACATTGTTCAGCATGAACTGCAGCAAGATCTTTTTGGATCCATCTACTAGAGTAATGAAAATAAAACAAAAATAAACAAATAGGATCTAATTAAAATGAAAAGCTTTTGCACAGCAAAGGAAACCATAAACAAAATAAAAAGACAATCCTCAGAATGGGAGAAAATATTTGCAAACGAAGCAACTCACAAGGGATCAATATCCAACACACAGCTCATGCAGCTCAGTATCAAAAAGACAAACAACCCAGTCAAAAAACAAGTAGATCTAAATAGTCATTTCTCCAAAGACAACATACGGATGGCCAACAAACACATGAAAAGATGCTCAGCATCATTAGAGAAATGCAAATCAAAACTATAATGAGGTGTTATCTCATTGTAGACCAGTCAGAATGACCGCCATCAAGAAAATCTACAAACAATAATTGCTAGAGATGTTGCAGGAAGGGGGACCCCTTCCAGGGCCTGAAACTGGGCTCTTGTCTAACACTCAGAAATGAATTGCCCGAGGAGACATATGTGCTGACAAAGCAAGGGATTTTATTGGGAAAGGGCATCCGGGTGAAGAGCAGTAGGGAAAGGGAACCCAGGAGAACTGCTCTGCGGCGTGGCTCGCAGTCTCGGGTTTTATGGTGATGGGATTCATTTCCGGGTGGTCTTTGGCCAATCATTCTAATTCAGAGTCTTTCCTGGTGGCGCACGCATCGCTCAGCCAAGATGGATGCTATCGAGAGGGATTCTGGGAAGTGGACGGACACGCAGTGTCTCCTTTTGACCTTTCCCGAACTCTTCCGGTTGGTGGTGGCTTATTAGTTCCCTATTCCCTATCAGGATCTCCTGTCATAAAACAACTCATGCAAATGGTTACTATGGTGCCTGGCCAGGGTGGGCGGTTTCAATCAGTGTGCTTCCCCTAACAGAGAGGGTGCAGAGAAAAGGGAATCCTCCTACACTGTTGGTGGGAATGTAAATTGGTGCAGACACTATGGAGAGCAATATGGAGGTTCCTTTAAAAAGATAAAAATAGAGCTACCACATTGCTGGATCACAGAAATCTCACTCCTGGGTATATATCCAGAGAAAACCATAATTTGAAAAGATACATACATGCCAGTGATCACTGGAGAACTATAGCCAGGCCATGGAAGCAACCTAAATGTCCACCAATGGAGAAATGGATAAAGAACATGTGGTATATAATGGAGTATTACTCAGTCATAAAAAGAATGAAATGATGTCATGTGCAGCAACAGGCATGGATCTAGAGATTGTCATACTGAGTGAAGTAAGTCAGACAGAGAAAGACAATATCCCTTATATATGGAATCTAAAAAAGGGTACAAATGAACTTGTCTACAAAACAGAGAGTTACAGATGTAGAAAACAAACTTATAGTTACCAGGCGGATAAGGGGAGTAGGGATAAACTAGGAGACTGGAACTGACATATGCACACTACTATATATAAGATAGATAACTAATAAGGATCTACTGTATAGCACAGGGAACACTATGCAACACTCAGAGTGTTGTAATGGCCTATATAGAAAAAGAATCTAAAAAAGTAAATATATGTGTGTGTATTTATATACATATGTAACTGGATTTTATATACATATGATTCACGTTGCTGAACACCTGAAACTAACACAGCACTATGAACCAACTATACTCCAATACAATTTTTTTAATGAAAAGAAAATCTGTGACTTTCTCCCTGAAAGTCCCAGGAGGCCTGGGTGCCTTGTGACCTTGGGCTGCCCTCCCTGTCTGAGCCAAGGATAAAAATGGCCACAGGTAGGAATGAGGGTGCTTCCTCATCATTCAATGAGGGCAATACCACTGATCACATTTATCATATGCAATGTGCATCTGTCAATGAATCTGCTCATGAAATTCGTTACATACAGTGTGATAATCTAATTTGTTCCTTCTTCTTGCACTCACTATTTGCAAAATATAAGCACATTTTCCCTGGCAAACATTTCCGAATTGCAACATGCAGACACTTAAAGTCCCTTTCATCATCCAAAGTGCTAATAGAATTTGGCTGCATTTATGCAGAAACATCTGTTTTCAAACCACAGGCCACTGGGGGCCTCCAATTCATATTAGGGGAGCAGCTGTCACACACACTGTCATTTCAGCATCCTTAACCCTTTCCACAATTCCTCTTGCACATGTTCATACAAACAGTCAAGTGTGCAATATTTTATTCTTAAGGGGTTTGTCAAGACAACTGGTTGTCAGAACTCCTGAGCTGGGGAGACATTTCTGTTAAACGTGAAGGAACTGGAAACTTCAACCATTTTCACGGAAAAATGGATTGCACCTCCCGACCAGGGCCCTGGATTGTGGATAACCTTCTCCGAGGATCAGAGCCAGGCACATACCCCAGTCCACCTGCCCAGGTGGTGTCTAGGTGTGTGAGTTGTAGGATGACCTGCCCTGGCCCTCAGAGACTGGGGTCCTCCCTGCTGACTCCTCTGACCGGTTCTCCAGTGTTCTTGGTCTGCTCAGATTCACAGGGAAATTGGGCAATGGCTGGTTAGAAGGCCAGGCGCCCTCCTGAGCTGTGCTCCCAGCCTTGTGCAGCATGGCAGTGACAAGGTTGACTCCGTGCCTGTCCTCAAGCTGCTCGCAGACAAGATGCAGAGAGCCGGCACTGAGCTCCCAGGGTCTCCAGTGCCAGGGGCCTTGACTCTCTTTCTTCCCCTCCTGCCTGACCACCCACATTCTGCCTGACTCCTGTCTGACCTTCCAGAGGAGTGGAGGGATAGCTTCTCCTGGGAGCCCCTCTCGGGTTGAGCCTGACTATGGTCCTCCTCACCCATGCATGATCTTGAGGACACTGCTGCCCTGCATCAGGGTCTGCTGCAGACAGGTACCCTGGTGATCACCAGGTCTGATTAACTTAGTGGTCCCCAAAGTGGGAATTGTGTCCTCACAGAGTGAGATGTCCCCAGAGCACAGACCAACATGAAAAGCTTGGGATGAGAACATGAGAATTCCACTTAACATTTTAGCATTCGTTTAAAGTGACATTGGTACGGAACTTATAACATATAAGTTAGGAAGCATGATAATAAATTAGATGCTTGGAGGCCCTCCACCAAGTTGGGTGGTAGAATATTATCAACCTTTACCTCACCTGGGCCTTCCTCCCAATCCATCTAACTTTCATCATTCCTACTATTTGGAATTTTTAAAAAATATCAAGCTCATACAACTTCACAGCAAAAACCAATCATTTTAAAAAAACAAACAATCTGACTTAAAAATTGGCATGTATACCTATGGCTGATTAATGCTGATGTATGGCAGAAACCAACATTGTAAAGCAATTATCTTCCAATCATAAATAAATAAATTTTTTAAAAAGTAAAAAAAATGGGCTGAATATCTGAATATATATTTTTCTAAAGAAGACATACAGATGGTCAAAAGTTACATGAAAAGATGCAGAACATTGCTAAATATCAGGGAAATTCAAATCAAATTCACAATAAGATATCACCTCACAACTGTTAGAGTGGCTATTTTATATATATAAATATATATATTTTTATATTCTTTTAATATATATATTAATATATATAATATAATATATAATATATATATATAATAGTATATATATAATAATATATATAAATATATATATATATTAAAAGAACAAGAAATAACAAGTGTTGGTGAGGAGGTGGAGAAAATGGAATGCTTATGCACTACTGGTGGGAATGTGAATTGGTACAGTCACTTTAAAAAACAGCATGGAGTTTCCTTTAAAAAAAAAAAAGAAGCTTCCAGTTCAAGATGGCAGAGTAGAAGGACATGTGCTCATTTCCTCCTGCAAGAGAACCAAAATTGCAACTAGCATTGACAGGAGAACGATGGAACCCACCAAAAAAGACATCTCACGTCCAAAGAAAAAGAAGCTGCAACAAGATGGTAGGAGGTGCACGAACATGATAAAATCAAATCCCATATCTGTCAGGTGGTGACCCACAAACTGGAGAACAATAACATCAAAGATGTTCTCCCACTCTTGTGAAGGTTCTAAGCCCCATGTCAGGCTTCCCAGCCTGGGGAGCTGACAAAGGGACTGAGAATCCCCAGGGAATCTGACTGTGAAGGCCAGCAGGCTTTGATTACAGCACTCCCACAGGACTGGGAAACAGAGACCCCACTGTTGGAGGGCACAGACAAAAATCGTGCCTACTCCAAGATCCAGGGGAAAGGAGCAATGACCCCACAGGAGACTGAACCAGGCCGACCACTACTGTTGGAGGGTCTCCTATGGAGGTGGGGGTCAGCAGTGGCTCATCGTGGGGACAAGGGCACTGGCCACAGCAGTCCTGGAAGATGCCCTTGGTGTAAGTCCTCTTAGAGGTCACCATTAACCCTACCACAGAGCCCACAGACTCCAGGGCTGGGTCACCTCAGGCCAAACAACTAACAGGGAGGGAGCACAACCCCACCCACCAGCAGATAACAGGATTAAAGTTTTTCTGGGCATGGCCCTACCCACCAGAGCAAGACCCACTCCTTCCCATCACCAGTCCCTCCAATCAGGAAGGTTACACAAGCCTCTAAGCCTCCTCCACCAGAAGGCAGACAGAAGAAGCAAGAAGAACCACAGTCCCTCAGTGGCGAGAACAAAACCACATTACAGAAAGTTAACCAGGATGAAAAAGCAGAGGGTTTTGTCCCACGCAAAGAGGCAAGATAAAACCCTACAAAAACAACTAAATGAAGTGGAGATTAGGCAACCTTCCAGAAAAAGAATTCAGAAAAATAACAGTGAAGATGATTCAAGATCTCAGAAAAAGGATGGAGGCAAAGGTTGAGAAGATTCAAAAAATGTTTACCAAACACCAGAAGTATGAAAGAACAAGCAGAAATGAAAAATATACTAGAAGGAATCAATAGCAGAAGAACTGAGGCAGAAGAACAGATAACTGACCTGGAGGACAGAATGGTAGAAATCATTGCTGCAGAACAGAATATAGAAAAAAGAATGGAAAAAAAAAAAAAATAGCCTAAGAGACCTCTGGGACATTAAGGGCACTAACACTTGCATTATAGGCATCCCAGTAGAAGAAGAGAGAGAAAGGAACCAAGAAAATAATTGAAGAGAGAAGTACTGAAAACTTCCCTAATATGGGAAAGGAAATAGTCAACCAAGTCCAGGAAACGCAGAGAATCCCAGGCAGGATAAACCCAAGGGGAAACACAGAGAGACAAATAGTAATCAAACTGATGAAAATTAAAGACAACAATAAAATATTAAAAGCAACAAGGGAAAAAATAACAAATAACATACAAGGAACACCCATCAGGTTATCAGCTGATTTCTCAACAGAAATTCTATGAGCCAGAAGGGAATCCATATATTTAAAGTGATGATAGGGAGGAACCTACAACCAAGAATACTCTACCCAGCAAGACTCTCGTTCAGATTGGATGGAGAAATCAAAAGCTTTCCAGAGAAGCAAAAGTTAAAGAGAATTTAGCACCACCAGACCAGTTCACTTCAGTTCAGTCGCTCAGTCGTGTCCAACTCTTTCTGACCTCTGACACCAGGCTTCCCTGTCCATTACCAACTCCTGGAGCTTGCTCAAACTCATGTCCACAGAGTCAGTGATGCCATCCAACCATCTCATCCTCTGTTGTCCCCTTTTCCTCCTACCTTCAATCTTTCCAGCATCAGGGTCTTTTCCAATGAGTCTTCCCATCAGGTCGCCAAAGTATTAGAGCTTTAGCTTCAGCATCAGTCCTTCCAATGAATATTCAGGACTGAGTTCCTTTAGGATGGACTGCTTTGATCTCCTTGCAGTCCAAGGGACTCTCAAGAGTCTTCTCCAACACCACAGTTCAAAAGCACCAATTCTTCAGCACTCAGCTTTCTTTATGGTCCAACTCTCATATCCGTACATGACTATTGGGAAAACCGTAGTTTTGACTAGACAGACCTTTGTTGGCAAAGTAATGTCTCTTCTTTTTAATACGCTGTCTAGGTTGATCATAGCTTTTTTTCCAAGGAGCAAGCCTCTTTTAATTTCATGGCTGCAGTCTCCATCTGCAGTGATTCTGGAGCCCAAGAAAATAAAGTCTGTCACTGTTTCCACTGTTTCCACATCTATTTGCCATGAAGTGATGGGACTGGATGCCATGATCTTAGTTTTTTGAATGTTGAGCTTTAAGCCAACTTTTTCATTCTCCTCTTTCACTTTCATCAAGAGACTCTTTAGTTCCTCCTTGCTTTCTGCCATAAGGGTGGTGTCATCTGCTTATCTGAGGTTATTGATATTTTTCCCAACAATGGCTGTCTGAGGAGGCCTTACAAATAGCTGTGAAAAGAAGGGAAGTGAAAAGCAAAGGAGAAAAGGAAAGATATATCCATTTTAATGCAGAGTTCCAAAAAATAGCAAGGAGAGATAAGAAAGCCTTCCTCAGTGATCAGTGCAAAGAAACAGGAAAACAACAGAATGGGAAAGACTAGAAATCTCTTCAAGAAAATTAGAGATACCAAGGGAACACTTCATGCAAAGATGGTTATCAGCTGATTTCTTAACAGAAACTTTACAAGCCAGAAAGGAATGTTACCATATATTTAAGGTGATGAAAGAGAAGAACCTACAACCAGGAATACTCTACCCAGCAAGACTCTCACTCAGATTTGATGGAGAAATCAAAAGCTTTACAGACAAGCAAAAGTTTAAGAGAATTCAGCACCACCAAACCAGCTTTACAATAAAGGCTAAAGGAACCTCTCTAGGAAGGAAACAAAAGAGAAGGAAAAGACCTACACAAAATAAACCTCAAAAAATTAAGAAAATGTTAATAGGATTATACATATTGATAACTACCTTAACTGTAAATGGATCAAGTGCACCAACCAAAAGACATAAGCCTAGCACTTCCACTTACCACATCACTCTGTTCAATCCCTGAAATTTTATGCAATTATTTCAAATTATTAGGTTAATCATGCTTCCATTACAGTTTGCAACTGTAATTATCTTTTATTTTTTGTCTGGGTATTGATTGTGAAAACTGATAAACATCTTTTACTACTGTGATTATGTAATCAAGATTGCCAGGAGAAATATCAATAACCTCAGATAAGCAGATGACACCACCCTTATGGTAGAAAGCAAGGAGGAACTAAAGAGCCTCTTGATGAAAGTGAAAGAGGAGAGTGAAAAGGCTGGCTTAAAACTTAACATTCAAAAAACTAAGATCATGGCATTCGGTCTCATCACTTCATAGCAAATAGATGGGGAAACAATGGAAACAGTGACAGACTCTATTTTTTTGAGCTTCAAAATCACTGCAGATGGTGACTGCAGCCATGAAATTAAAAGAGGCTTGCTCCTTGGAAGTAAAGCTAAGACCAACCTAGATAGCATATTAAAAAGCAAAGACATCAATCACTTTGCTGAAAAACGTCTGTATAGTCAAAGCTATGGTTTTTCCAGTAGTCATGTATGGATGTGAGAGTTGGACTATAAAGAAAGCTGAGCGCCAAAGAATTGATGCTTTTGAACTGTGGTGTTGGAGAAGACGCTTGAGAGTGCCTTGGACTGCAAGGAGATCAAACCAGTCAATCCTAAAGGAGATCAACCCTGAACATTCATTGGAAGAACTGATGCTGAAGCTGAAGCTCCAGTACTTTGGCCACCTGATGGGAAGAACTGACTCATTGGAAAAGACCCTGATGCTGGGAAAGATTGAAGGCAGGAGAAGGGGATGACAGAGGATGAGATGGTTGGATGGCATCACCAACTTGATGGACATGAGTTTGAGCAAGCTCCAGGAGTTGGTGATGGACAGGGAGGCCTGGTGTGCTGCAGCTCATGGGGTTGCAAAGAGTTGGACATGACTGAGCAACTGAACTGAACTGACTGAAGTATTATTCACTTAATATAATTGTATCATGATTAATCAACAGAAAATAACAGAATTCTGTATCATCAAAACTACCATTTAATAGAAAAACCTATAATCATTTTTTAAAATCCACATGCATAATAGAGTTATCTTAGAATTTTTTGAAAAAATACAAATGCCCAGGTACCTCCAGATATGTTTCTAACAAGCAGCCATATTTAAAAACAACAGATTATATGAGGATCTTTTACTGTTATCTAGTTTGTTTTCCTTTTCTATTTCCTATTCAGTGCTTCCATTTCATTTAGTTTATGTTTTCCAATTTCTCCATGTCTTCTTTTTTGTTGTTGTTCTTTCTCAAGACTTTATCTAGTAGAAAAGGTTTTTTCACACACACACCACATACACACACACATACATATATTATACATATAAATATTTTAGAAAATTTATGAATTTTTGCCTAGCTAAAAAATCCATGATATTTTGATTCCACTTGTTTGACTTAGTATGTGTAGAATGTGTAGAATGCTACATTTCTAATTTATATTCACACAAAACTCTGATATGGTTCCATGCTTTTTAGCATCTAGTATTAGTGCTAAAAGTCTAGGCAATTTATCTTAGTGATTAAAAATATTTGTGAATGAGGCTTGAAACTTCTAAACCAATTCAGAGAATATAAAGAAATACTAAATTGTAAACAAAACAAAACAAAAAAAACAGGAATTAGCAAGAGATACCTAAAGTTCAGATTTTGTTCAAATTTCATAAAGTTTCATGCCACTGTCCATTATTCATTTTCATATCTTATTCAAGACTCCACTTTGTATTTAAATGCATTGAGTAGCTTCAGTTGTGTGAAATAAATTATGGTAAACTCTTTTCTCATTATTAGACAATATTAGACAAATATTGTCTAATTTTTCTTGTTATGGCTTCTTAGAAACATCCATCATTTAATTTCCAAATACATGGGATTTTGTTTAAAGTATCTTTAATATTAATGTCTCATTTCAATGCTTTATTCTCTGCAAACATCCTCTGTGTTTTTTTCAGTCTAAGTTATTGAAGCTTTTGATGGCTAACTTGAAGATCTCTCTTGGTAAACGTCACACTGCACTTAAAAATATGTGGGTTATTTTCAAATATCTTCAATATTGATTTCTAACATAATTCCATAGTCATAAGAGAACAGACTCTGCATTCAATATCTTTAGATCATGTAATTTTTGCACCTTGTTTTATGTCCCTGAATATATTTTAGTGTTTCCTAATTTACAATCTATGGGAACTTGAATAGAATTTGTATCATACTGTTGTGTGAGAATTGTATAAATCTTAATTATGTTGAAAAAAGAAATAAACAAAAAGATATAAAGCCATGAAAAAAAAGGTATGATGGGGGAAAAAGTTTTCCCCATCATAATAGGAACAAACGAGGTAAAATATTCATGAATAAACTTGACAAGGACCATGAAGAAAACTTCAAAATGCTCCTGAAAGTGGTCTTAAACAAATAAAAAAGTAAGGAATCTTGAATACAAATGAAGACATTCCTTATTTTTGGACAAGATGACTCAACTTCATAAAAACATCAATTATCCTGAAGTTATACATAAAGTTAATATGGTCCTAACAAAAGATATCAGTTAGAATAGCTAGGAAAACCCTGAAATAAAAGCAGTGGAAGGAAGATTAGTCCTATCAGACATCAAAACATAATAATGGGAATTGAGTTCAATCTCTTTCCTCTATTGCAACAGCTGTAGATACAGTTTTCCTTGCTGTTCACACAGACACACACAGCGTAACTCCTACATGTGACACCAGCACACAAAGGGATAAAGCTGTGTGACAGACTAGAAACAGGTCCAGCTGCATTTGGATATTTAGTATATGACACAAATGCATTTCAGATCACAAGAGAAAAGATGGCCTTTAAAAAAAAGGTTGGGATAGATATTTGGAAAAAGATTATTGGATCTGTAAACTAAGCACAAAACCAAAAGACTTTTAGGAAACAGAGGTGAATTCCATCACAGTTGGGTTGAGAAAAGCCTTTCTAACTAGGATTCAAAATCTAGATGCAATAAATGAAAAGAATGACTAAATTAATGGTCTCAAAACAGAAGCTCTTAATGGTAAAACTCACTATGAATGAGTAAAAAGAAGCCTGGGAGAAATAGTCACAATTTAACAAAGATAAAGTACTAATATTTCTAATACGTATTTTAGACAAAATTTTAAATCCAAAGAAAAGAACACCCTCAAATCCAAAAGGAAATGGACAAAATATATAGACAGGCAATTTACAGAAAGAAGATGATCAAATGACTCATAAACAAATGAAAAGCTAATTTCACTCATAATAATTGAAATGTAAATTATAATGTATTGAAACACTATTTACTGGCTCTCAGGTCCATGCAGGTGTGGGGAAAACAGACACTGTCACACCTGCTGGTAGGAGTGCAGAATTTGGGGAGAGGGAAATCAAGAACAGTTAACAAAATAAATACTTATTTACTCTTCCTTCTTGGAATCAATAATATGCCTCCACAAATACAAGCAACCTATGTGCAAGGTTATCTATTATTCCATTATTTTTAATAGCAAAGGCTTGTTAAAAAAAAACCCAAATGTCAATGCACAAGATAGTTGAATAAGTATGGAACAGCCTCAGAATGGAGTACAATGTGGAGTACAAAGGAATGAGGAGCATCTCTATGAACCAGTAAAAAGACATTTCTAATTGAAAAAAGCAAGGCACAAAAAAGATATATATATACTAACTTTTGTAATAATTTATAAGTGGCTTACTTAACAAAAGAGACCCAGGAAGAATAAATCTGAAATTATTTCAAATACCATAGTACGGGAACAAGAAGAAAGAGGCAGGAATGGGATTGAGACTTCAAATACAGCTTTTTTTTTTTCTTAGTTTTGACCTTTGGACCATGTAAAACAAATGTTCAAAAATTAAATTATATCATAAAGGGGAAAAAAATGAATTGTGTGCAAACAGAAACAGATGAAACTAATGGTATATCAAATTGATAACATATTTACATAGTGCTGACTTGACAGCCAAAGAAATCCTGAACGTGACCTGGTAGGTTATGGTTGGTTTGGATGTAGTGATTCTGAAAGTATTTTGAGTGTATTCTAGGGTTAAGCAAATTATTACTGAGAAATGGAATATTGCCTGCCATGTCAGTAAACAAAGGATGTCACAGTCATTAGCAATTGCAGCCAGCACGGACAGTGAGCTGGTGAGCCCTGAGGGAACTCAGGAAAGAAGAATACCTGCCCTCTAGCAGCCATCAGACTGTAGCCACTCCCCATGGTGAGCCCTGAGGAAACTCGGGATTTGAAAACACAGGATACTAGCTGAGGAGCATATCAAAGGAATGATTTCAGTAAGCCCAGACTCTTGCATCTTCCCATACACAGAAAAGTGCTAGGTTCCTTAACATGAGATATCTGGTTTTCTTTAATTTACAGTTATCTTTTGACTTTAGACTACTTGCCCTCTGTTGCAAAACTTCTATATAACCTGGCTCCCCCTCTTGCCTCGTTGGAGCAGTTCTCTCAGGGTTACTTGAGATGCTGCCTCCTGGGCTTAAGTCCTAAAAATTTCCATCGAATAAAATATAACTCAACTTTTATATTGATATTTTGGGGGAACCAGATTCTTATTGTAGGAGAAAGGAGATGGAACTATTAACTTTCAGTTTTAAAAAAGCAGTTCTCGGTTCAGTCCACTGAGAAGGTCTAGGGTCAATGATGCCATGGTAGCAATGAGCATTTCTATCTAATGCTCAGATACTGGTTTCTAACCCCCACCACAACCCCACTAAAAGATACCAAGGCTTCTTGAGAAATGGCTGACTCTAGGCCTGGGTCAAAGTACAAGTCAGAGCTGGATTAGCTCAAAGACTTAAGGGAACATATGAAAGGATGCAGAGATCCACCTGAACACCCAGCATCTCATCTCTACACATTCGGGGCAGGCACTCCTTCCCCTGCCAGGCACAGGGAGGTCTGAGATGGGCACCCGGAAGGATGCAGGAAGACAGGTAGGGCTTCAGACCAAACTGGTTCTCTTGTCGGCCACAGCTAACAACCCCATCACCTGCAGAAGACCCTGCCCTTCTTGAGCCCCTGGCTCTGCCAGGACGGCAGACTCCACATCTGGCAGCCGGTTGGCTATCCTTGAGAATCTCTGGCAGACTCCACAGCCTGCTCCCTCTCCTGCTCCTGAGAGTCCTCTCCACTCACCTTAGGGACATCCTTTCAATACTCAAAACTCGAAACCCTCCAGTGTCTGTCCATCGCACCTGGAGGAAAGGTCAAACTCCACAGCTCACAAAACTGGCTCTGTTTCAGCTCCTCCCTCCTCCCACCTGTGCCTGCTTCAGGGGCTTGCATCTTTGGACCGTTTGTAGGAGTCACATCACAGCCGTGGTCAGTGGTCACGGCTCAGACACATCCTCTCTGACCAGGGTAAGCCTCTCCTCACCCCCTCCTCAGTCTCCACCCTAATTACGGTTTTTTTTTTTTTTTTTCTACCACTTATCTCCTGCCATTACCTTGGCTTTTCTTTAGATGACTTATTCAGCTCCCCTCTCCCACATCTGCTTGTAAGCACTCCTCAGGGCCAGCAGCAGACAGCACACAGGAGGTTAAGGAATGCAATGCTGTAGGCAAGTGAGGCCACAAACCCAGGCCCCTCCTGGTTACTTGGCACAGTGACTGGAGTACGGCTTTTGGAACCAGTCCTACCATGGTTGAAACTCCAATGGTCCTGAGACCTTGAACAAGTCCTGTGACTGCTCTAAGGCTCAGTAACTTCAACTAAGACGGAGACACAGCACCCGCCCTGCAAGCAAATCTTCCCAGGACACTGCTCTGACTCCTGAGACTCAGCAGAGCACCTGCCTCAGAGAGCCAGGAGACAGGGAGTGAGGTGAGCCCCTCCATACCCCAAGCTGGCTTGTCTGTCTTTTTAACATTGCTCCCCACGCTGAGCCTGGGGCAGGGGCAGGAGCCTCCCTGGCCTCTTCCCCTCCAGGCCTCCCAGTCCCCGCCTGGACGCAGAGGGGAGCGGACTCCAGGTTTCCTGGCCCCGCCCACCATCACTAATGAGGAACACACCCAGAACCCGGAGCTGACCCCATTGCCCCTGCAGGCTCTCTCGCATCGATCCTTTCCTCAATCCTATCCCAGCTTTAGAGCTGACAACATCCTCTTCTCCCACACACAAGGCCCTCTGCCATCTTCACAAGCAGTCGGCAGGTCAGCCTTCCTGTTCCCATTTCACAGTCCGGGAAACTGAGGTCTCGTGTTGGGTAGGCTTTGGGCCCAGGCTGGCTTTTCCTGCCACTCGAGCAGCTGAGGAAGCTTGCTCCTCGCGCCAAGGCGAGTGGCGGTGCTCGCGCGGCAGAGTGAGTCACGAGCCCCGGCGGCCGGGGGTGCGCGCTCCGCCGGTCTCCTCCTGGCGCCTTCCCCGCGCACGCACCCGCGCCCCGCAGCCCCTCCGCCTCCATCGTCTCTGCCGGAGGGGCGCACACTTCGGCGAGCCGGGGCTCCCCGGCCCCGCCAGCCGGCCGGCCACGCGCACTGTCACCCACGCGCGCCTGTGGTCAGCCCGCGAGTCCCCGCCCGAGGCCCGGACACCTGCCGGCCCGCGGGCTCGCAGCCGCGCCTCTCAGCGTCCAGACCCGCCGCCGCCGCAGCTCCTCCCGCGCCCCGCCCGCAGCGCCGCGCCCCGACTCACCGGCTCCCGGCGCGCCCCGTGTCGGAGCTCGGCCCATGGGCTGAGCCTGCCGCTCCCTCTGAGCCGGGGCGCCGCGGACCCTGCCGGCCGGCCGCCGCCTGCCGCGCGCGGCCCGGGGCGCAGCTCGCCTCACTTCGGCGGCCGCCCTAGAGGCGCGGCGCGGCGCCCCCTCGCGGCCGCACGGGGAAGGCTGGGCGCGCAGAGCTCCGGGTGGGGCTGCGGAGGACCCTGCCGCGGGGCTCCCTTTCCCGCTCCCTTCTGAGGCCACCCATCCCCGAGGAGTCCCCGCTCACCCCGCCTCTCCTCTGCTGCGGGCCTCAGGATCAAGGCCGTAAGTCCAGCCCTGCATTCAGGACCCTCCGCTGTGGTTCGCCTTCCACCCCCTGGAGGTGGGACCCACTACAAGCATCAGATGGCACCCTCACGTCATGGCTCCTGCTGGATTCTGCAGCTGAACTGGCCCCTCCCCACTACCGACTCTCTCACCTGGAAAACCCCTGGCAGCCTAAAATCCGGTGCACCTCTTTTACAGGCCGCTCCTCTGGACTCTCCTCCTGTGATGGCCGCTGATCTGTGGTTTGTCTGTGCTCCCTGTCTGGTGGGCACAGGGTGGGCATCAAAGGATGGGAAGAATGCTTATCACCCTCCAAGCGTATCGGGGAGGTGGTCCTAGGAACCAGCCTACTGGGAGGGTGGCTCACCACTCTGAAGACACTGAGCTGCTAGGAGGATAACCGGTTGCTATTTCACTTTTAGAATTGGGGGGAGGGAGCCTGAACAAGATTGGGTGACCTTCCTCAGCTGGCTCCTGCTGGACATTAAAAGTGTCCTGGTTTGTCCCAGTGTAAAAGTCAGGGTATCTGTCCTTTGCTTCAGTCAGGACCTACCTGAGGAGATGTGGCAGGTTACCCAACCCAATCAGCTTTAGCAAAAATAATTTATTGGCTTCAGTTCAGTTCAGTTCAGTCGCTCAATCATGTTTGATTCTTTGTGACCCCATGAACTGCAGCATGCCAGGCCTCCCTGGCCATCACCAACTCCCGGAATCTACTTAACCCATGTCTATTGAGTCGGTGATGCCATCCAACCATCTCATCCTCTGTCGTCCCCTTCTCCTCCTTCCCTCAATCTTTCCCAGTATCAAGGTCTTTTCAAATGAGTCAGCTCTTCGCATCAGGTGGCCAAAATATTGGAATTTCAGCTTCAACATCAGTCGTTCCAATGAACACCCAGGACTGATCTCCTTTAGGATGGACTGGTTGGATCTCCTTGCAGTCCAAGGGACTCTCAAGAGTCGTCTCAAACACCACAGGTCAAAAGCATCAATTCTTCAGTGCTCAGGTTTCTTTATAGTCCAACTCTCACATCCATACATGACCACTGGAAAAACCATAGCCTTGACTAGACAGACCTTTGTTGGCAAAGTAATGTCTTTGCTTTTTAATATGCTGTCTAGGTTGGTCATAACTTTCCTTCCAAGGAGTAAATGTCTTTTAATTTCATGGCTGCAATCACCATCTGCAGTGATTTTGGAGCCCAAGAAAATAAAGTCTGACACTGTTTCCACTGTTTCCCCATCTATTTCCCATGAAGTGATGGGACTGGATGCCATGATCTTAGTTTTTTGAATGTTGAGCTTTAAGCCAACTTTATCACTCTCTTCTTTCAATTTCATCAAGAGGCTCTTTAGTTCTTCATCACTTTCTGCCATAAGGGTGGTGTCATCTACATATCTGAGGTTATTGATATTTCTCCCGGCAATCTTGATTCCAACTTGTGCTTCCTCCAGCCCAGCATTTCTCATGATGTACTCTGCATACAAGTTAAATAAGTAGGATGACAATATACAGCCTTGACGTACTCCTTTTCCTATTTGGAATCAGTCTGTTGTTCCATGGCCAGTTCTAACTGTTGCTTCCTGACCTGCATACAGATTTCTCAAGAGGCAGGTCAGGTGGTCTGGTATTCCCATCTCTTTCAGAATTTTCCAGTTTATTGTGATCCACACAGGCAAAGGCTTATGAAGCATTTATTGGCTTATGAAGCATTAAAAGCCAAGATATTCTGCTTTCAGGAATTGTTAGGTCCAGACACTTAAACACTATGAATAGGAATCCACCTTTCCCTTCTCCTAGACCTGCTATGTCTGGGTTGACACTGTCAGAAAGAGCACAGCTGCCTGATATTCCCAGGAAACCACAGAACTGCCACACACTCTGAAGAGGTCGGCTCTGGCCATTTCCAAAGTCCTGAAGAATGAGGATTACCGGCCTAGGTGTTGCCTCCCTGGAACCAAAGGTGAAGTAGCCCTTGTGCTCAGCCTGAAGATGGAGTAGGGAACTACTCTAGCATGCGCCAAAGGCTATTTGTAGAAGACCAAACAAATAAAAACAGCAATGCTCGTATCTCGTACCGTTGGCAAAACTGAGGCCTGGAGACAGAAGGCATCTGTCTGGGGCACATAGATGTATTAGGGCAGGTGAGTTGGATGGGCTGGGCAGGGAGCAGCAGAGCTTTATAACAAGGCTAGGGCCAGAGGCTGGTCCCAGTGAGGGTCATGCCTGAGACCAGTGTCAACAACCTGGCCGCGGTGAAGAGGAAGGAGAAACAGGAAGGTTGGGGGAGATTCCCAGCATTTAGATTCTCCTTGGGGCTTAGGTACTAAGACCAGTCCTGAGGCCAGTGAGCCTTCTCGGATTCTCACCGCATGCCTGGAGCCCTCAGGTCAGGCCCTGCATGCCTGCTGGAGGCATGCTGGGGTTCTAGGGAGAGAGGGCTGCATGAGAAAACTCGGAAGAGTGAGCCCACTCACCTGTGACTTGCTGGGGCCTGAGCAGCACTTCAGGGCCCCCTCACAGAGTGCAGCTCAAAGGAGAAGGGCAGGTCTCTCCCCACCCCACCCCTCTCTGTGAGCAAAGGCTTGGGGACCACTGAGGAGCTGTTGTCACACTGGGTGAAGTGGTGGGGCTGCTTGAAGTTAGGGCAGTGCTTGGTGGAGGAACTGGAACCCCAGGGTGGACTTGCCTGTGGCCACCCCGCATGTCTCAAATGGCTGAGTGAGCAGGGCTATTCCTGTGACAGGGAAGAAGGCTGTACCTCCTGATGCCTCCTGCAGCCTCTCTCACTGTCCCTGAGGTCAGGGCTGTGTTGAGGGTACAGCACGCAGTCCTTGAACTCAGCCTTGAGGCCAGCAGGGAGTTCTGCTCTGAGTTGTCCCCAGCTTGCGGACACTGGCTGCAGGAGCCATGCCTGCACCCTGGGAGAAGACTGGGCCACCTCAGGCTCCATGTTTCCCCAGCGCCTCCCTATCCCGCCTCATCCATCAAGTCCCTTTGGCCTGCCCTACTCCAGCCCTATCTTCTTGCTCCAGTCCTTGCCCAGGGACAAGCCCCAGACAGTCCGGTGCTGGGACAGAGGGTGAGTGACCTGGGGAGCTCTCAGCTCAGTCTCCTCTGCCTGAGCCCTGCCCTGAGACACACCTCCGGTGGATATTTCCTGAGGGGCTGTGTGTGCCGTGCGCCGTGCTGGATGCTGGGATCCTGCAGGGAGCAGGACATGTGGTTCTTGCCACCTCAGAGCCCACTATTCAGAGAGAGGAGACTGAAGACAAATTCTACACACAAAAGGATAATAAAATGAGCCTTTCAGAGAATGCTAAGTGCCATGAAGTCACCAAGACAAGGTGAGGTGGTGGAGTGTGTCCGGGCCTACTTTAGATGGGAGGGCTCAGGAAAGGCCTCTCTGCCCATAGGGGGTCTGCGCTGAGACCTGTAGGAAGAGCCAGCCCTACAGGGTCTGTGGGAAGATGATCCTTGCTAGAGAGGGTAGCAGGAGCAGTGACCCCGTGGCCAGCATGCGTCCTGCTTCTGTGACAAAGAAAGGAGGTGGGTGTGCCTGGAGGAGAGGGTGGGGAGGGTGCAGAGGCCCCGGTGGAAGCAGTCGGGGCCAGGCTGGGCCTCCTGGCGGGCAAGGAGCTGGGACTCCGTTCTCCGGGTGTGGCCCAGGGTAGGCTCCACCCCAACCCCATTGGTAGCCCCTCCAGCAGGAGGCGTGCTGGCTGTGACATCCATGAGGCCTTTCCCGGCACCCCCGGCGCCTGCTTTGGCCGTCCATGGTCCAGACGGCATCTCCCACACACATCTGACTCTGGGGCCACCTGCGTGTGTCCTACCCGCCCAGCACTGGGCTGGCAGGGCTGGAGTCCTCGTCCTCTGAGGAGGCCACCCCTGGACCTGCTGCGCTGACCTGCACAGGATGGAGGAGACGGCAGGCAGGAGGCATCTGAGAAGCACACGCCCTGGTCCGGGGCAGGGGCTGGGGGCGTGGATGACGGTAACATGCGGAGAAGGTGGGAGAAGTGAGAGGCAGCTGGGTGTGGCCAGGGTGGATGGGGGACTTGCTGAGACTGTGGGGCCAGAGAGGTACTGGGGGGCCATCTGGAGGCAGTGGGACTTGTGGGTGCAGAGTCTGGTGTGGGCCTTCATGAGGTGGAGGAAGGCGAGCCTGTGGTCCCCACTGCCACAGACACACAGTGGCTGCAGCCTGCGAGGGCCCTGCAGTGTGTGGGCCCCAGTGCTTGGTCCACCTGCGGCAGGCGACTCAGGAACCAGATCACACCACGCGGGCTGCCAAGCACTGTCCCCCGTAAAAGCAGAGAACACTGAGGACAACTGCAGCCTCTGGCAAGTGCATTTTATTAGTGAAACTCCTAACTCACCCATTCTTGGATCTGATGAAAACTCATCCTTTCTCGCTGCCACCGAGGTCAGATTGCTGTATCCTGTATCAGTGCTGTAGCCTGTGTTGAGGGTGCTGTGGTCACCACCTCCCGGCAGCTTCTTGAGCTGAGTGGGGTCTGGTGAACACGCTCCACAGTTAGGATGGGAGCCCCAGGTGAGGCTGACGCAGCAGAAGATGGGTCACACTTCGAGAAATGCTGATTACAAGGGGTACAGGGTGAACCCGCCCATAATGGCCCCCAGAGATGCCCAAGGCCTAAACCCCAGAACCAGTGAATATGTGACCTTCCATGGTAAAAGGAACTTCGCAGGTGTGACTTTGAGATGGGGATTACCTCAACCCAGGATTGCCCTGGATTATCAAGGTGAGCCCCAAATAATCAGTGGGTGCTCAAAAGCAGAAGAGGGAGACACAAGAAGAGTCAGGGAAAGAGATGTGAGTATGGAAGCAGGGTCAGAGAGATGCTAGCGACTCTGCTAGTTCTGAGTGTGGAGCAAGGAGCCATGAGCCAAGGAATGTGGGAGGCCTCTGGTGGTTGTGAAGGCAAGAAACGAATTTTCCCCTAGAGCCTGTAGGAGGAGCCAACCTTGCTGACACCTGTTTTAAGCTCAGTGAGACCCAAGGGAGACTTCTGACCTACAGAACTATACACGAATACACTTGCATGTGGCTCAGTGGTAAAGAATCTGCCTGCAATGCGGGAGACATGGGTTTGACCCCTGGGTTGGGAAGATCCCCTGGAGAAGGGAAAGGCTGTCCACTCCAGTATTCTGGCCTGGAGAATTCCATGGGCTGTATACTCCATGGGGTCACAAAGAGTTGGACACGACTGACCAGCTTTCACTTGTTTTGAACCAGTAAGTTTGTGGTAATTTGCAATAGTGGTAATGGGAAACTCAGACACTGTTCCACAAAAGAGGCTCAGAGCAGGCAGGCGACTTATGGAGGTGGCACTGCAAACTGGGGGCCCAAACCCCGCATACTTCCCATTAACTGCCCTAGGGGCACAGTAGGAGGCAGGGAGGTCAGGATCAAGCTGCTGCCCTCAGAAGGGCCCACACTGGGCAGAGTGGATGTGTATTGGGCCTTCCTTGGGAGCTCATTTACAGCACAGATGAGCAAGCCTTTGGACTCAGAGGGCCTGTGTGGGGACCCGGGAATCTGCATCACAGCATCAAGATGATTTTGTCATTATTGTTCAGGTGCTTAGTCGTGTCCAACTCTGCGACCCAGTGGACTGCAGCACACCAGGCTTCCCTGACCTTCACTATCTCCTGGAGTTTGCTCAAACTCATGTCCATTGAATCAGTGATGCCGTCCAATCATCTTATCCTCGGTCTGTCACCCCCTTCTCCTGCTTTCAGTCTTTCCCAGGGTTAGGGTCTTTTTTAATGAGTCAGCTCTTCACATCACGTGGCCAAAGTATTGGAGCTTCAGCTTCAGCATCAGTCCTTCCAATGAATATTCAGAGTTGATCTTTAGGATTGACTGGTTGGATCTCCTTGCAGTCCAAGGGACTCTCAAGAGTCTTCTCCAGCACCACGGCTTGAAAGCATCAATTCTTCGGTGCTGCGCCTTCTTTATGGTCCAACTCTCACATCCATACATGACTGCTGGAAAAACCATAGCTTTGACTATACAGACCTTTGTCTGCAAAGTGATGTCTCTGCTTTTTAATATGCAATCTAGGTTTGTCATAGCTTTTCTTCCAAGGAGCAATCATCTTTTCATGTCATGTCTGCAGTCACTGTCCACAGTGATTTTGGAGCTCAAGAAAATAAAAATCTGTCACTGTTTCTGTTTTTTTCCCCATCTATTTGCCATGAGGTGATGGGACCAGATGCCATGATCTTAGTTTTTTGAATGTTGAGTTTTAAGCCAGCTTTTTCGCTCTCCTCTTTCACCTTCATCAAGAGGCTCTTTAGTTCCTCTTCACTTTCTGCCCTAGGGGTGGTGTCATCTGCATATCTGAGGTTATTGATATTTCTCCTGGCAATCTTGATTCCATCTTAAGCTTCATCCAGCCTGGCATTTTGCATGATGTACTCTGCATATAATTAAATAAGCAGCATGACAGTATACCACCTTGACGTACTCTTTTCCCAATTTGGAACCAGTCCATTGTTCCATGTCTGCTTCTAATTGTTGCTTCTTGACCTGCGTACATATTCCTCAGGAGACAGGTAAAATGGTCTGGTATTCCCATCTCTTTAAGAATTTTCCACAGTTTGTTGTAATCCACACAAAGGCTTTAGCAGTCAATGAAGCAGAAGTAGATTTTTTTCCTGGAATTCTCTTGCTTTTTCTATGATCAAATGGATGTGGTCAAAATGGTTTACTGACCTTCAATTTTTTAGAATCTACCAGCAGAATAAAAACACAGTAGGTGATTTTAGGACAGCCAAATATCCTAAATGTGATGCTGGCAACCTTGATCGTGTAAAAGTGTGTGTGATCAATGTGGCAATGGGAGCCCAGGTTTAACACCCATCTGGTCAACTGGGACCTCTGGAGGCTGCCACAGAGGCAGTGACATGTGGCTGCAGCTGCAGTGTAGCAGGCTCAGTCCAGGGAGAGGTAAAGGCTGGGTGGTGGCTGGACAAGAGTGGAAGCCATGAGCATCACGGCCACTGCTGAGCCATCTGTTGTAGATGGAGCCAGCAGGACTGGAGACTCCTGACCATGGCATCCGGTCCCATCACTTCATGGGAAATAGATGGGGAAACAGTGGAAGCAGTGTCAGACTTTATTTTTGGGGGCTCCAAAATCACTGCAGATGGTGACCGCAGCCATGAAATTAAAAGACGCTTGCTCCTTGGAAGGAAAGTTATGACCAACCTAGATAGCATTTTCAAAAGCAGAGACATTACTTTGCCAACAAAGGTCCGTCTAGTCAAGGCTATGGTTTTTCCTGTGGTCATGTATGGATGTGAGAGTTAGACTGTGAAGAAAGCTGAGCACTGAAGAATTGATGCTTTTGAACTGTGGTGTTGGAGAAGACTCTTGAGAGTCCCTTGGACTGCAAGGAGATCCAACCAGTCCATTCTGAAGGAGATCAGCCCTGGGATTTCTTTGGAAGGAATGATGCTAAAGCTGAAACTCCAGTACTTTGGCCACCTCATGCGAAGAGTTGACTCAATGGAAAAGACTCTGATGCTGGGAGGGATTGGGGGCAAGAGGAGAAAGGGATGCCAGAGGATGAGGTGGCTGGATGGCATCACTGACTCGATAGACGTGAGTCTGAGTGAACTCCGGGAGTTGGTGATGGACAGGGAGGCCTGGCGTGCTGCGATTCATGGGGTCGCAAAGAGTCAGACACGACTGAGTGACTGAACTGAACTGAACTGAACTGAACTACCCAGGCAACCTCTTGTCCTCAGTCGTCAGCTCAGTTGGAGTAACCATTTGTGTCTTGTTAATGGGACATAGAAGCCTCTCAGCAGGTGTCTGTTGAAAAATGAAGGCATTGCAGGGGAAGAGGGGACAGAGGCAGTCCTGGAAGTGGGGGCTCTGGGGAAGCATCTCGGCCCAGATGAGAAGTCCGACATAGTTGTGCAGAAGGATGCGTTTTGATTTTGTGCAGAGTTGGCGGTGAGTCCTTGGGGAGTGGGACTTTTTGCCTCCAGCTAGCTGCTGGGCTGTTTCTAAACCAGGGGATTGGGAAGAGACTTGGCCAGGTTGCCTGCCTGTGCTCAGCCACAAGCCCCACATCCTCCCATTGTCACCATCCTGACCGCCCCAGGGTCTCGGGTCTGATGGTCCGAGGCGGTCCCTCATGGCTATCATACCCTGTGCTTCTCTGTTAGCTCAGCCATGCACATTTGACCATTTGATGTCTCCTGCTTCTCCCAGACAGAGAAGGCAATGGCACTCCACTCCAGTACTCTTGCCTGGAAAATCCCATGGACAGAGGAGCCTGGTGGGCTGCAGTCCATGGGGTCGCTAAAAGTCGGACTCGACTGAGTGACTTCACTTTCACTTTTCACTTTCATGCATTGGAGAAGGAAATGGCAACCCACTCCAGTGTTCTTGCCTGGAGAATCCCGGGGATGGGGGAGCCTGTTGGGTTGCCGTCTATGGGGTCACACCGAGTCGGACACGACTGAAGCGACTTAGCAGCAGCAGCTCTTCCTAGAATAAGCCTTGCTGCTGCTGCTAAGTCGTTTCAGTCGTGTCCGACTCTGTGCGACCCCAGAGATGGCAGCCCACCAGGCTCCGCCGTCTCTGGGATTCTCCAGGCAAGAACACTGGAGTGGGTTGCCATTTCCTTCTCCAGTGCATAAAAGTGAAAAGTGAAAGTGAAGTCGCTCAGTCAGGTCCGACTCTTAGCGACCCCATAGACGGCAGCCTACCAGGCTCCTCTGCCCCAAAGGAAATTCTTTTCTATTCAGTTTTCTGAAAGTTGAAAACCTAAACAAAAATACGTTATTTATTGAAACAATTGTGTTGAGTCACCCTTGAATTTGGAAATAAACAACACAATCTTGGATTCAGCCAGGGGCCATGAAAAAATAGCATAATCTTGATCTCTCTTTATCCAATTTTGGAATCAAGATTAATCCAAGATTAATTAATTAGAAAGATGGTGATGATAATCCTGTATACGAGACAGCAAAAGAGACACTGATGTATAGAACAGGCTTATGGACTCTGTGGGAGAGGGAGAGGGTGGCAAGATTTGGGAGAATGGCATTGAAACATGTGAAATGTCATGTATGAAACGAGATGCCAGTCCAGGTTCAATGCACGATGCTGGATGCTTGGGACTGGTGCACTGGGACGACCCAGAGGGATGGTATGGGGAGGAAGGAGGGAGGAGGGTTCAAAAAAAAAAAAAAAAAAAAAAAAAGATGCAGATTCATGGCCCCCACCTCAGACCTACTAAATTGATCTCTGTCCACAGAGCCCTATAATCAGTATTTTCAGCCATGTTCCCTGGGAGGGATATGAGAGCATTAAAAAAAAAAAAAAAAAAAGATTAATCCAGCCTAAACCAAGATGGGTGGCTTTGAAAAGCTAGATAAGATAGTGTGTTTCTTGAAAATTTAGTGAAAACTGATCTGTAAGATTGATTTTTCCTGGAGAGTATTTGGGGGTGGGAGGGGAACTCTTTGACTACCATTTCACTTCCTCTGATGGCCACTGATCCAGTCAGGTTGTTGGGAGGCCGTGCAGTGCAGAGGCTAAGAGTGTGGTGCTTGCACCAGCTGTTCTGGCCTCAGACCCCATTTCTGCATATTCTGGCTGTGGGAATTTATGATTTCTTCCTGCCTCCATTTCCCAAACTTTAAGATGGAGATGATAGCAACCTCATAGAACTGTTGAGAAGATTAAATAAGTTCATATGTATGATGTGCTTAGTATCATCATTCTTGAGACAATTTTTGTGCTTAATTTCTAAAGAAATTTTGTCTACTTCTTGACGATCATCACATTTGTTAGAATACTATAGATTTAAAAAAAATGTCTGTCATAACTTCTTTTCGACTTTGTCTGTTACCTGCATATTCTTTATTTCTTGACCGTATTGCCTAGCTTATTAATCTTTCAGTTTTGCTGATTTTTTTTCTCTCATTTTTATTTTCTAGTTTCTTGTCCCTGCCTTTATTATTCTTCCCTTCTCTGCCTTTGAGCTTGCTCTGTTGGTCTTCTGTCAATCTCTTGAAAACTGAACTCATTTAAAGAAAAAAAAAAACTGTCCTTTTTTGATAAGAGTATTTAAGCCTTAGCTGGATCAAATTTGGTATGCGGTGCAATTCTGAGGTCATGCACTTTTAGGAATATCATAATTTTCCTTATGATTTTCTCTTTCACCTAGATTGCTCTGTGTATTGTTGCTTCCAGATGTGGGAGATATTTTCAAATTTATTGCATTATCATAGAAAAACAGTTGTGTATTTTTAACTTCAGAATTTATTGATCATCCTCTGTGACCTGGTATATAGTCAGTTTCCTTTAAATTCTATGTGTGATCAAAAGGAATTTGCCTATTGGGTATAATATTCTTTATTATGAGTCCAAATTAAATAACTGGCATTTCAGTCTTTTACTGTAGAGGAAAGCATTTACTGAGAGGAAAGCATTCAGATTTCCACTACCTTTTAAATTTACTTATACCCTTGGTACTGTCAATTATCACACACAAACACACACACACACTGATTCTTTAGTAGGTTCTCTTAAGTCATGTGGACACATTTACCCACATGAATGATGCCTATTATAAACACTACTAACATATCCACGCAATATTTATTTACATGTTTATGTATACTTGTAATGGTATACAAGTATACCATAATGTATACCTGTCTTTGTCTGTAAAGTACATGCATAAACCTCATTATTCATGAGTTTACAAACATTAAAAAAATCAGGCTGAATGTAAAAACAATCACTGGAAGGAAATTAGTGACTATGTATCAGCATAAACGTGTGTATATAGGAACATATGTGTCTATATAAGTGGATGTGCATGCATGCATGTGTAATAACTAACTGCATGTATGCAGACAAAGAAGGCTCAAGCACATGTGGTAAAATGTTGACCTTTGGGGAGCTGGGGTAGGGAAAGATATACAAGAACTTTTTGGGCTATTTTTGCAACTTTTCTGTCAGTTCGAAATTATTTCAAAATAAAAAGTTAAAAACTTAATGCAGTCAGTCAAAAAGACTGGGCGGAATCAGCTTCCCTGGCCCCAGTTATAGCAATTTAAGTCTCAAAAAGAATGACTGGAAATACTCAAAGATAGAAATATGAACCCTCTTGTGATCCCATCTGAGGCGGCGATTGAACCCACACCCTACTCCGAGCACAGGTTGCTGAAGGGAAGGAACCTGGTGTGGACCCTGCCTTTCCGCCAGAGCTGATGCCAGGAAGCTCTCCCGACAACAGAGTGGTGGTGAAAGATATCAACGGGAGGGATGAATTGTGAAATTCCTGCTCACGGCAAGGATTATCACCTGAGGTTCATAACTGCACTAGGTATATGGTGGATGGGCCCCCTGCCGAAGCAAGCACATGTGGATGACTTTCTAGTTATGAGACAAAACATGAGTGTGTGACAGAGGACTGGATTGGCACTATCTGAACCCAGAGGTCAACTTAGCATCATTGACAGTGGGTCAAGAAGATACTAAACATCTTCTGCTGGGAGTTCATATAAAGTAGCAGGTGGGTCCCAACGTTTCTGGCACCTGGGACAGGTTTTGTGGGAGACAATTTTTCCAGGGACCAGGGAGGGGGATGGTTTCAGAATGATTCAACCACATTACACTTATTGTGCACTTTATCTCTATTATTATTACACTGTCATAATGCAGTAATGAGAGCGATGGGAGGCGGCTGTAAACAGATGAAGCTTCACTCACGCCTGCCACTCACCTCTGGTTCCCCAGTCAACAGTCTAGTTGGGGACCCCTGACCCTTTATATCGGGGAAGGCAATGGCACCCCACTCCCGTACTCTTGCCTGGAGAATTCCATGGACAGAGGAGCCTGGTAGGCTACAGTCCATGGGGTCGTGAAGAGTTGGACATGACTGAGCGACTTCACTTTCACTCTTTACTTCCATGCATTGGAGAAGGAAATGGCAGCCCACTCCAGTGTTCTCGCCTGGAGAATCCCAGGGATGGGGGAGCCTGGTGGGCTGCTGTCTATGGGGTCGCACAGAGTCAGACACAACTAAAGTGACTTAGCAGCAGCAGCAGACCCTTTATATAAAGGACACAATATCACTTAAATTTTATTTAAATAGCCAAAGATGTCAGTGAGTCTATCAAACCTTTGGATATGCTCTCTAGATCCAAGAAATATCAGAGACAGAGGGCATGGTCGATGCAACCCCGTGGAAGCAGCCACACAGAGCTAGGAGGTGCACACACTGCAGGCTGACCTGCCTGACAAGGTAGGTTGGTGTCATGGAGGGTTAGGACAATCTTAAGAACATGACAACCAGAAACCAGACACCAGGAATGCAAGGGCTTCAACTGGATCCTGGCAGGACACACTAGTAAAGGACTCTGGGGACACTGGGGAAATCCCAAGGCCCTGGCTATTAAACCTGACGGAAGTTTACTGATATGGACAGCTGGAGGCCATTCACTGAAAAATGAAAGTTATAAATGGCAGGCACAGCATGACTGGGCTTCCAGGTGGCGCTAGCAGTAAAGAACCTGCTTGCCAGTGCTAATGCAGAAGACGTAGGAGACTCAGGCTTGATCCCTTGGTGGGGAAGATCCCCTGGAGAAGGAAATGGCAACCCACTCTAGTGTTCTTCCCTGGAAAATCCCATGGACAGAGAAGCCTGGCGGGCTACAATCCATGGGTTCGCAAAGAGTCAGACATGACTGAAATGACTTAACATGCACACACAGTATGACCTCATTTGGGCAAAAAGCAAAACAAAAAATCATCTAGGTATGTATGTGTCCATAGAAAACGATCTGCAAGGACAGTTAAGTATAAAGAGTGGTCATCTCCAGATGGAGTAATACGGTAAAAAAAGTATGTTTAGTTTTTCATTCTTGATTACATTTTCGTGTGTGTGTGTACACACACATCTGTATCTTTTTTTTTTTTTTAATTAAAAAAGGAAGTAGATGAGAGAAGAGAGAAGAGAAGGGAGAGAAAATGAAACTGCTTTTCAATTTCTCTTGTGAAGGGGAGCAACTCAAGGGTGATGCTGGGGTAAGCAGCTTTTTCTTTTTCACGCAGGTGACATAAAGATGACAGGTGATGGAGCAGAGGAGGGGGCAGTGATGACACAGGATAGAGGTGATTGTAGCAGTGGAGTTCCTGAAAGGGGCAGGGGTCAGCTCTCATGGGCACAGGGACAGTCAAGGTGAGGAGGGTGGGTAAAGGGAGAGGAGGCAGGCCTCCACTTGCTGCACTCTATCCCTGTCATGTGTGGTGAGGGAGCTCTCTGAGAAAACCTGAGAACAAGCACACACAACCGAGGGTTCTGGTCAAATAGTTGTTTTTTAATAGCATCTTTAGAATGATAATTTGTTGCTTAAAACACCCAAGTCATCAACTTTACAACAGAGAGCTGGACAAACTTAACTATTAGTGAAATTCTATATTGCAGCTCTAGCCTAGATTAAAATCAAATAAAATCAAAGTAGTGTGACTGCCATTAGATGAAAAATGGCAAGGTATGCTCAAGGTGATAAACTTCTAAAGTCATGCCCAGCTTGAGCAGGCTATGCTGGATGGACACAATTCTCTAACAGCCACTGGAGGGCAGCTTGGCCTCTTGTGGAATCACAATTGTGTACTCTTCAAAACACATCACTTTATTCTCACGGAAACAAAATAAGGCCAACACATGTTTCTGCCCAGCTCCCTGCCCACGCACTGACCTGTGAATACTGAGACAGCACTTGGTCACAGTTCTTAGTGGCCACAAGATATCAAAGGTGTAGAAACGAAGGGGAAGCTGGCACTTACTACCTGATCCTCCCAAAAGAAAATAAAAGCATAAACTCTGAAAACCAGTGCAATTGCCAAATTAATTTCTTTTCTTGAAGCAAGCAGATCAGAGGCAGCTGCTGAAGTGTTTTCATTATTTCCACGCACGGTGTCCATCAAGATGCTTCCTCCTGACCTTGTGGCAAGATAACACTCCACAAGAGTTGAATGACAAGTCACTGGGCTGAGAACTCTAGGGAGGAGGCTGGCAAAGTGCTGGCCACGCGGCTCTGGGCACTGTGACTGCTAGGTCTGCCTCAAGGCTCGGTCCTGCCACTCAAGGCAGTCAGTCACCTTGTGGATAAATTTTCAGAAGGCCTGTTCATGCTCATAAAGCTGATGGATGTCACAAGCTGGCGGACAGAATGCTTATGAGGAGTGACAGCATCAGGATTAACCGCAGCATCACACAACCCGGTCATTTTGCTAGACTGCAGGCCCCTAGTGGAACATGGCTTTTAAAGCTCAGGCCACCTGAGACTCTGTTCATGAGTGTGGCCTCCCTTGGAGGGTGCGTGCTCAGGCTGTGCAGAAATATTACATTCACATCTGTGTCCATAATTTTAGGGTACCCTGAGGTTATGAGGCTCTGGGGGCTTTTTCATATGAAAGAGGGTTGTGAGAACTTTGAGTTTAAGCTAGAGAAGGGAAGACTTGCAGCGTATCTTTTCAACTAATGTATTAAAGCCTGTCTCATAAAAATGGGTAGGACTCATTCTATTTCACCCAAAGGAAAGACCTTGGACCAATGGGTGGAAGTTGTGAGAACCAAGTTTTCTGTTCAGTTAGAGAAAGAACTTATTTTGAAATTTATTTCCTTTTGGCCCCACAGGGTCTTCCTTGCTATACATTGGCTTATAGTAGGGGACCAGGGCTACTCCCTAGCTGCAGTGGACGGGCTTCCTCTCACTGCAGGGGCTTCTCGTCATGGAGTGCGGGCTCTAGGGGCACAGGCTTCAGTAGTTGTGGCTCGCGGGCTCCAGGGCATGGGCTCAGTAGCTGTGGTGCACAGGCTCAGCTGCCCCGCAGCACTTGGGATCTTCCTGGATCAGGGGTCGAAACCATGTCCCCTTTACTGGCAGAATTCTTAGCCACTGGACCACCAGGTAAGTCCCAGGAAAGAACTTCCTAACAGTCAAAACTATTAAAAAAAAATGCAGAGGGAGGAGCATTCTCTTCATTAAAACCATCTGAGCAGAGGCTAGATAACTTCTTCAGTGCCTTGAACGGCAATGTGAACTAGAGAACCTCTTTGTCCATTCCTATTCTCGATGAAATCTAAGTGCATAGACAAAATAGAGCCAAGACTGTATTTCAAAGCTCAGCACAGAACTACTTCTTTAAAATGAAGAGATGCATTTAATCATATCTCTGTTTCTATGAATTCTGTATTATAAACCTACAGTTCCTATGTTGCAGCTAAGTTCCATGTGGAAGGAATGCTGGAAACAACCCATTTCACTGAATTGAGTCTCCACATGCTCTTTTGGACACAGAACAAGAACGCCAACTTATGCTGGGGCTGAGAGTAAAAATGTCCCTACCTATACCCAAGATCTGTCTGCAAAAGTGTCGGAACCATTTAGAACAGAGAAGATCAGGAGAACCCTCCTGCAGGCTCTGCTTCCCTCTAAGACCACAAAGCATCTATAAACTGCTTCTACAAAGGGGCTCTTAACATGGAAACCACCAGGGTTCAGGATTCCTCAGAAAGTTTGGCAAAATCTTGTGCTCATGGCCTTTTTCTAAGGCGGGGGGGCGGGGGGGAGTTCACAGTTCTCATTAGACTCTCAAGTGTGTTCATGACTGTAAGAACAGTAAGACCCGCATGAGTGGGACAGCATTCTGAGGGCAGCCCTGTGGTGCCCTTCCCGACGTGGCTGCAGCCTCCTCAACTGTTGTGCAGGGGGTCAGAAAATTGATTCTGAATTTCCTTTCCAATGCTAAAGACCCACAGCACAGAAATGGCCGAGCAAACAGCCTTGTTCACAAGGACTCCCTGGGCCCTGAGGAAACAGTGAGTGACAAGTGCCCAGTGGCTGCTGTGATAGGCATATCCCTCTTAAGTCAGGGTCACATTTGGCTTCAAAGAGATGTTACTGGCCACTTTGTTACTGTTATTATTGATTTGGTTACCAACTTTCCTGATTAAAGACCAAAAACATCAAATAACTGCCTTACTGCCAAAGGTAAGCTTACCACTTAAATACAATCTTCAGGAAAGTATACAGTAAGTTATTTTGAAATACTGATTCTGGGAAAGATCGAAGGCAGGAGGAGAAGGGGACAGCAGAGGATGAGATGGTTGGAGGGCATCACTGACTTGATGGACGTGAGTTTAAGCAAATTGCGGGAGATGGTGAAGGACAGGGAAGCCCGGAATGCTGCAGTCCATGGGGTCATCAAGAGTTGGACGCAACTTAGTGACTGAACACCACCATACCTCCTCCCATTAAAAAAATCCCACAAAAACCTGTATGTACCATTTAAGTCAATAAATGTAAAGTATTTCAGTACTATCTACATTGAAAGGGGGAAGAGGGAGAGAGAGAAATGGAGCCCAGATCATTATCAAGAGACATGTTTTCCTGTTCCATATGACTGTATAGTCACCAAGAGCCAGACGCGACTGAAGGACTTTCACTCTCCTTTCCTAGAGATCTTTAAAAGTAAGACTGATACTGACCCATCTGGAATGATTCTAGTCCTAGCAAGAAGACAGTGAGCCACTGTGCGCCCTTCTATTCCTGCGGTTTTAAGTAGTAAACATCCTAAAGTACCTCAAAACCAGAAGCAGAATGAAAGAGGCTAATCCATGCAGAAAACCACAAGCACACGGGCACCACTAAGGATTTTAAGTGATACAAGGAAAGACTGATCGGCGGATTCTTCTGGCCACTCTTGTGAGAAAACAATTATTCCAAATATTCAGTCTTGCACTGCGTGGTTTTGAAAATTTAGCTTCAGGAAGTGGCAGAATATTTTCAGTAAGGGATCTAACAGAATCCCTTTTGCTTTTCAATTTAAAAACATCTATTAATATTGACTGAGATGACAACACTCCAATATCTGCTTGTGTTCATGTTAAATCTGTAATCAGAGATGGTGATGTAGAAATACACAGTCAAATGTCATTTAAAAACACACAAAAATTGGACATGTTATATACTTCTCTTTTAAAATGTATTTGTATTATTTTCACCAATCAAAACACACATAATATATTTTATTATAAAACATTAGGCAATGTTACTTTTGAGATATGCAATCTGAAAGGTCACACCTGTGTTTACTACCAGTATGAAACACCAGAGGAGTTACATTAGAAATCAACTGTATGAACTCATCATATATCATTACCATGACTTTACACAGCATCAAATCTGGATTCAGTCTGCCATTCAGTGTTTCAACTTTGGACTCTGGGTGTCAGTAAGGGGCCCTACCAAGCATTTTCTCCTTTCAGGACTGCAGCTCTGAGTTTCATGGTGCACAGATAAGCACAGAGCCTTGATTCTGTCTCCTGTTTCCACAGTGGATCAACACTGAGCAGGATGCTTCTAGAATGCTCTCCTACTCTGACAGACTCTGTCTGCTCTCTGGAACCTGCACTTGAAGTCAAGACCTGACAGGGGAGGCAGTCATTTCCTTTTTAACAAAAAACTAAGTCAACAAACAAAATGAACCTAGTTCAAATTCCAGGCTAATAATAAATTACCTGGTTTATAAAAATATGTGTCCAAAATAGTTACTTCCAGGGTTGTGTACAATATAAATTACAAAAATAAAATAGAAAAGATGAAAAATTGAGCACATTTTTCAGTTCTTTATCCAACACCAGAATTTATCCATGGAGAGCAGTGTGGAACCATCTGCATTGCACCAGGTCCCTGGCACGCCCCAGCTCAGGAGGGAGGGCCCTGAACTGGGGTGAGGTACTTCTATGGAGCTCTGCAGGCTGCAGCACCGTGGCCTGCCGGGGTGCACTCATCACTCGCTGGTGGAAGGTGGTCTTGGCAGGAAACCCGTCCACACCATCACGGACTTCCTCCGTGAACACAGGAGGAGTCAGTGAGCAGAAAGCCACTCTGTATGGCACCTAGCTCCATTTATAAACGGCACCTGGCTGAGTGTACAGTCACCCAGTGGGACTCCCACGTGCCCTCGTGTTCCTGTGCTGCATGTACATAAGCTGAGGACAGATAATGCATTTTTAAAGCTCTCCCCTTTCCTTTTATTTTCAAAGATAGATTTAGTAAAGTCTTTTTAAAGAATGTGTATTAGGTCATTTTAAGATGTTTATATATGTACAGCGGTAACCTTCTTCACCATACCATCAGGCCTCTGAAGCCAAAATAATCCTCAGCTATGTAACAGGTGTTTCTGCCCCAATCCAAGTTAGTATTCCATCTTACAGCTGAACATGTCTAAACATCACAATAGAAAACTATTTATTACTTCAATATTAATTTTGTTCATCAAGGGTTCCAGTTTCCAGTGACAAGACCAATAAGATACAAATGGTATAGAGAGAATCATATATTTTAGATATATTTATAATAAACTTTCTTAACAAAGTTCCTCCTCAGAACACATTCCATAGAATGTGACAATGTTGACCCAATAGCTTCCAAAATAACTGAACAAAAGATATGAATCTGCAATAGAATAAGCTCCAGGGGAAAGCATTACGAGCACAGGTAGCCATATGTGACCATCATAACTCCATTTCTGCAATGACACTTCAATACTCAGTATTTTACTGAATCTTGAATAATTTCCATATTAGTCTGAAAGTATCAATTTCAGGTGAGCAGCTTAAAATCAGGAAATATTTACTAGTTAGTAATTGCCCTTTAGGACAGCTCCTCCCTATCCCTCAGAAGGTCTTCCCTTAGGACCAGGAAACGCCTCCACAAAGTGGAAAACCACCACAAACAGCATTCTGAGCCAGCTTGCTTCCTAAAACAGACCAAAGGGGGTTTAGGTGGCTTCTTTCATAAAAGAAAGGAAGTCGAGGAAGAATGCTGTGTTGGAAGAGGGAAACTCTGCCTTGTGAAATCATGTATCTTACCCGAGAGGAGGTAAGAAAGGACCCAGTCCAGGCACAAGCAAAACAAGCACTCAGCAAGTGACTGCCATCATCTTTAGTGATCACTTCGTAAAATTCTACTCTAACAGCAGGTGATGGGGTCAAGAATCTATTTGCCATCATATGATTGACACGGGTGTTAGGTGGCTAATAAAGAAGATGAAGTTCTAGGTAGCACTTCAAATTAATAAGTCCAGAAGACCAAGAAAAAAGAGATGGGGTAGTAGGATTTTAAACATATATATGTTTTAAGCAGCATAAAACGAAACTTAAAATGCTATCGTGCAGTAAAACTGAATGTACAGTCATCCAGACTAACACAGTTTAGAGAAAACAAAGTATCCTGGTCTTAGCAGTGATAATTCTCAGCCTAAAACATGACAAATTAAAGAAAAGTTACATTTTTTTCATTATATAGATTTAATTATATTCCTTCTGAAATATGAAAGAAAGTTAATTCATACCCTAAAAGAAGGTAAGATATTATAATATGATGGTGGCCAATTAATACACATAAATCTATTTTTTTCTGGACAAACACAAAATTATTTAAGAGGATTGAGACAATTCTAGAAGCAGCACTACCTTGAAGATTATTTGGCTTTATAAATACTGATTTCCAAAGTGCTAGAGGGCAAATCCAAGCAAGCATTTGTGTCATGCATATAAATCCCAACAGTTACTGAGGATGAGAAATGATCACTATTACCGCACAACTTAAAAAGAAAATTCATATATTCTAATTGCTCACCTGAAATGACCTTGAACAAAATTTCTAAATGTGTGGTTTGTATTTTTTTTTTTTCTTTAGACGTAATCTGCTTCATTTTATAATCTAAGCAAGGCAAGCCTAGTACAACTGAGTAGGGGCAAGGCATCATGTTTCTTACATGCAGAACATGGAGTTTTTCTATTTGGTTCCATCAACTCCCAAGTATTTCACGCCCATGGAAGTGAGAGTTCCTTCACTGATGACAAGCTTGCTATTTCTAACTTATCATCGACAGCCTTCCAGGGGTCCTGTCGAGGCGTCCAGACTGCTGTCTGTGTCCGAGGCCAGCGTCTGCTCCGTGGACATGGATGAAATGTCATTGATGGACGACGACTGAGAAGGAGTGGCATTGCTGCTTACTGCTGCATCTGTGCTAAGAAAACCAAATATAATAAAATCTGAGGCACGACACTGCTGCAGATCCAGGCAGTGAGACTTCAGGCTACTTCTCAGCTCTGTCCTTTTGCAGTTTCCTATACTATTAGTATAAACAAGAAGTTAGTCGACTGTACATTTTGAACTTTTTGTGGAGTCTTTCTTTAGGCTCAAAATCCCAAATATTCCTCTGTCTTTCACTGCAATATTCTCTTTCTTCCTGGTGGCTAAACATCACACACATGTATAGTCATGTTAACTACTTTAAAAATACCTTCTGGTTTTAAAAAGATATTAAAAGAAAATTGTTGAATTTATCCTAAAACTATCAGTATCACAAAAGGCTCAAGTCCAAGTAGGATTCAAGTGTCATCAGACATTTCAATTATAATCATAAACACTTAATCCAAGGAAAAAACCATCAACCTTTGAAGAATTCTTTTGCAATTAAAAAATACCTTCTAAAAGAAGGAATGATACAAACAAGAAAAAAATAGGAACAAAATTTAGTGGACTCTTGTTCATTTTATTTTTGCCTTCTAAATCCCCAAAACTGATATTTTAAGGCAAATGAAACTGATCTGTTTTCCACTATCTATATTTTAGCCTGGTTTGAACAAAAACAAAACATCCAGGGTCTCAGAGGTCAGTCTTAAATTTGTGATTAGTTAACTATAAGCATCTAAATTTTTATTGAAGTTATATAATCTCCGGACACTTGACACATGTCATGCTGAATATAAAATTCAAGAATAAGAAACAGCCCCATATGTATTTACACGTGTGTGTGGTGTGCATGTGCTTTCCAGTGGGAGTGGAGTGAATACAAATGTGAAATAAATGTAAGTAAAGAGTTTGGTTTAAGGTAGAACCTTATAGATGGTATTATAAGTTAATACCATATATATTACGCCTCTAATAGTCATACAGCTTCCTAATTGTTAGTCAGACTTCTACCACTAAGATCAAGCAGAAAGATAGGAGAATTATATGAACAATTTTCTCAAAAGAAAACCAAATTCCACTTTATCTAGACTCATATTAATTTTCTTTTTTAATTGGTTGGGGGCAATATAAAGAAGGTCATGCACGTTGAAAGCTTGCAATTCAATTCCCCTATCTATAAATGAAAATGACGGTAGCTGTTACAAGGATGAACCAAGAAATGTTCACAAAACAGTTAGTTCGCTGCCTGGCATCAGTAAAATGTTAGCTGCCACAACCAGAGCAGACCAAAAAGAGAAAAGTATTTCACACAAGGAGTTTTCAAATCCGATGCTGGTCAAGGTGGCACTTAAAACACGCTGTTGCCATTTACAAAAAATGAATAGAGAGAGAAAAGTATTATGCAATCAAACTATTAAAGCAATCACTAACCTGAAGGTTGATCTTTCACAACACCATTCTTGCTTCTTTCTTCCCAATCCATTACTTCTTTGTAAATTAGCTCTTCAAATAGAAATGCAAGTTAGAATGCTTCATCAGTTTCTCTGCATCTCTAAACCCTGCTCCCAAATAAATTGGAACCACTCCAAGGACACTGTGATGTGCTATTTTTAACTGTGATAGACAGACAAGTAATAGTTTACCTAGACCAAAATATAATTTGATTCCTTGTATCTTTTCAACCAACCAATTATGAAGGCCATAAAAGTAGGGTAGCTCTAGATCCACTAGTTGGTTTTACAAAGTTGAGGGTAGGGAGAGAGTGAAAGAGAGACATGGGGAGTGGGGAAGAGAAGGAGGAAAGTACTAGCAAAGTGACTCTAACAGAACAGTTTAACTACTGGATATTCTCACATCTTTTTGCACAGTTTTTCCTCCACCATTGTGGTTCTTCAAATGTAAACTCCTCCAGATTGGCCAGAAATTGGTCTAGTTACCTAAGTTTTTTCTTGGTTTCAATCTCAGTTTTCCTCAACGTTCATTTGTCAGAAGAACTACCTATTAGGTAAGATACTAGCAGCGTCCTACAAGTTTGGTATTTGTGAAATAAAATCAGCACAGTGCAGGTGCCAAGCGAGGCTGTGGCTGTGTGCACTGTGGGTCACTGGTTCCCTGCAGCCCAGGGAGTGGCTCTTGGGCAGGACACGCTGCCATGTTTGACTTGCGCTGACCACAGTTCTCAGCTATTATTGATTCTGCTTTTTAATGAAATATTTTTAGTTTAACCTCTTTATTACTGGTTTAGTTTCTTGTGGGTTGTCTGGTTAGAGTGGTGGTAATAACTATTTGCATATTTTTGATCTGCAATTTCCCCCAAACTCTTATTTTAAAACGCATATATAACTACAAGGCTTACAAATACAGCAGAAGTTCCCTTGACCCCAGTGGGGTCTCTCATATCTGCTTTACAGGGGCCTGTGAATTGCGGTTACTCGATAGTTTGCAACACGTTATCAAGTTAAGTGTAATACACTTACTGAATTTAGTTTACAAATCAAGATTTGATAATGTGAGATGTGTGAAAAGCCTTTGTTTTTGTCTTCTGAAGCAAATATGCAATTCATACACGTTTCTCTCTAATTTTGTTATCTTCAAGTTCTTCATCTACTGGGAAGTGGGAAGAGAGAGGATAGAGCTGAAGGGTCTCCACCCCTCCCTTAGAAAGGCTACTGTCAAAAAGTGTTAAGTTGCCCCATTTCAAGAAATGTGTAACAATCAAAATAAATTCCATCTTTACCTTTCCATTCTTCAATTGCATGTTCTCTCTCTTCCAACTGGGCATCATAAATTTGGGGTGGTGGCTAAAAATTAAATTTTACAGGTAAAGTTAATAGTTGAAAAAATAATAAGGCATGAAGAAAATGAATCACTTGTAAGACTTCTAAAATACTTATAAAAAATAATAAAATAAAATATTTATAATATTGACATAATTTCATTCAATATGTGGCTTAAAGATTTCTAAGTATATTTACATTGGTTTCAAAATCAAAATAATTACGGAATAATTAACCAAAAAATAGACCTATTATAGTCCTGCTAATAATTACACTCTAAGGACATATGCCCAAATGTAATTATAAAATTAGCAATCACAGGCTGCTTCCTAGAGATCCATTCTGGACAAGGTACTGTGCTAGGAAACACAGAAGCTGCAAAATATATCTCAAGTTTTTATTTCTTCCTATTAGAACTCCCAAATTCAGTCCCCAAATCCTAAGTGGACTGCTTCAAAAATTTACTTAAAATCACGTTTATAAATCAAATTCTTTTCCTATAAAACAATGAATAAAATGGTGGTTAAATGCACAGGACAAAACCTAATAATAAGCATGTGAACGTGAACGTGAAAGTCACTCAGTTGTGTCCGACTCTCTGTGACCCCATGGACTGTATGGTCCCTGGAATTCTCCAGGCCAGAATACTGGAGTTGGTAGCCTTTCCCTTCTCCAGGGGATCTTCCCAACCCAGGGATCGAACCCAGGCCTCCTGTACTGCAGGCGGATTCTTTACCAGCTGAGCTATGAGGGAAGCCCAATAATGAGCATGCCACCATGTAATTATTTCACTTTCAACTAAAGACCATCCATACCAGGGATGCTACAGAAAAATGCACATGAGCATCACATTCAGAAGTGGAACTCCTCTAAAAGGTACCTCTGGGGAAGGACGTCCAGACCTGTGATTTTCAGCAAGTTTCTGAGCCTGACTGGATACCTAAAGAAGATAATAAAAGCAAAACCCAGGTACGGTACCAGGCACACAAATGGATGCCTAAAAAAGGTGATATTGTGATCACACATCAGCATTGACATAAATGAAGACAATTATATCACCACAGCATAAGCATGTTCACTCCTGAGGTACTTGGAGTTCAGCCCCAGTAAGGAGTCCTAAAAGGGGTTTGACCCCGGCTATAGCTGAGCACTGAAGAATTGATGCTTTTGAACTGTGGTGTTGGAGAAGACTCTTGAGAGTCCCTTGGACTGCAAGGAGATTCAACCAGTCCATTCTGATGGAGATCAGCCCTGGGATTTCTTTGGAAGGAATGATGCTAAAGCTGAAACTCCAGTACTTTGGCCACCTCATGCGAAGAGCTGACTCATTGGAAAAGACTCTGATGCTGGGAGGGATTGGGGGCAGGAGGAGAAGGGGCCGACAGAGGATGAGATGGCTGGATGGCATCACTGACTCGATGAACGTGAGTCTGAGTGAACTCTGGGAGTTGGTGATGGACAGGGAGGCCTGGTGTGCTGTGATTCATGGAGTCACAAAGAGTTGGACACAACTGAGCGACTGAACTGAACTGATATGGCCTCAAAGTAATCAGGAATCCTTTTAACCTTAAATCTTTGTGTAGCCATTTCAGACAGACAGACAGAAGATCCAGGGAAATGTATGCCCTGCCTTTACACACGTCTTTTCAAAATAGATGCTTACCGCTTCTGCTTCAGCAGGGTCATACCAAACAGTGATATAAGGGTGACGCAAAGCTTCATCTACAGAGATTCGCTTGTCGGGATCTATCACTAACATTTTTGATAATAAGTCTCTGGCTTGACTTGCTAGGGTAAAAACAAATATTAGATTAATAAAGTAACAATTTTAACCGGAGAATCACACAATAAAGAACTAAATGTGACAGCACAGACAGAACAAAAATATACTAACTCTGAGAAACTGGTGATAAATTCAGGATTATTAGTCTCTTTCTTTAAGAGTAAATCAAGCAGCCATTTCCTACAAACCAGGCTTTCAAAGGTGCTTTTGGCCTGAGTATGGGAGGGGAGAAGGACAGGGCATAAGGCTGACAAGCCATGGGCAGGGAGGGTACAGGAGCTAGGCTGAGCGTGGCACTGCAGAGAGGGCAGGCATGAAGCACGGGCAAGCCTTTTCTCTTGATGAACAGACTAAGCCACACAATGACTTCATATTTGCATCATATAGAACGGTTCACAGATCTCTCTGCTTTGCCTGTGCTGTGCTTAGTCTCTCAGTCGTGTTCGACTCTTTGCAACCCCATGGACTGTAGCCCACCAGGCTCCTCGGTTCTTGGGATTTTTCAGGCAAGAACACTGGAGTGGATAGCCATTCCCTTCTCCAGATGATCTTTCTAATCCAGTGATCAAGCCCAGGTATCTTGCACTGCAGGAGGATTCTTTACTGACTGAGCCACCAGGGAAGCCCTCTGTTTTGCCTACCTGTATACAATGTACACTTAGATAAAAAAAAATCTAGAGATTAGTAGCTAGAAAAAAACTTAACAAGTTCAATAACTTGGTTAAATACAAGGCTCACCTAGGTTTCAGCAATTAAAATTCACAGGTGGGACCTCCCTGGTGCTCCAGTTGCTGAGACACTGCAGTCCCGTGCAGGGGCCCAGGTTCAACCCCTGGTCAGGGAACTAGACCCCACATGCTCCACCTGAGAACTTGCACGTGAAACCCAAGACCCCAGACGCCACAGCGAAGACCCAAGACAGCCAAATGAATACCAAAACCAAACAAAGTTCACATGTGCAGGCAAAGGAGAGATGGAACTCTTCTGAATGAGGCACAGTTCGTCTTGATGCAGAGAAAATCAAATCTATTCTTTTCCCTTAAACACATTAAAATGTGATGGGCACAGGATAAGGGGAGAAGGCCTTTTAAAATTTCTGACTCTTCAAATGGGTGACAATCTTTATTCAAGTATTCTTTATACCTGGTAACAGTTTGAATTCCATTTGCTGTAACTAATATAAGAATCTTTGGACTATGTAAATATTTTGACCAGAGGCTTCAGTTTCGTCCCCTTTATTGAGGACAAAACTTCTAGGTCAATAAGCTTTCTTTCTGAAATGCCTTCATTCTAGCCTATAAATGACTTTGAGGGTTTTCAACTATTTCATCTTTCAGTTTTCACAGATTTTAGAATGCAAACATAAAAAAGCTTCACCAGATTATGAAAACAAGTATAAGAAAAAAGGATATCTTACTTTTAATTTTGTCTCGTTCAGATTCTGATGGGAATATCCAATCTGGAAAGAGTTCTTCAAATTTGATTCCAGGATACTTTGGTCTGTTTTCTACATAATTCCTCACAGTTGGCTGAAGTTTCTTCATGAAATCTGCAGATGGTGTTCCTAGCTGCTCAATAACTTTATTCCACTGATCAATATCTAAGGAGTCTCTTGAGGAAAATACAACTGAAATGCCTTATATTCATATTACATAAAGTTGCATCATTCAAAGAGAAACTTAAATTATACTTATCAATGAATAATTAATCAGGCCAGCTCACTGGGTCAGCAGAAGCATTCTGAAATAATATTCAAATAAGGTTTGGGTTCCTAGTTAAGACTATTAAAAAAAAAAAAACAACAAATAAGCTCTGCACCATATAAACTCTGGTCACAGTTTATTACATCAACACAATGAAGTCTTTATGGCTTCCTATTCTAGATCAAAATAAAGTTATCTTGAAGCTGAAGAATACCTATGACTGAAAGGCTTAAACATGAAAGTAGGTAATAATTATGTAGGCAAATTGAAATCAGTTCTCACAATAACGAGCTTCCCTGATAGCTCAGTTGGTAAAGAATCCGCCTGCAATGCAGGAGACCCTGGTTCGATTCCTGGGTCGGGATGATCCGCTGGAGAAGGGATAGGCTACCCACTTCAGTATTCTTGGGCTTCCTGTGTGGCTCAGCTGGTAAAGAATCTGCCTGTAATGCGGGAGACCTGGGTTCGATCCCTGGGTTGGGAAGATTCTCTGGAGAAGGGAAAGGCTACCCACTGCAGTATTCTGGCCTGGAGAATTCCATGGACTCTACAGTCCATGGGTTTGCAAAGAGTTGGACACGACTGAGCGACTTTGACACCTCCACTTCTCTTAATAAAGCTATGTTAGATATAAAGCTCCCTGAAATAGAGAGACCTAACTGACTGCTCAATTTACGGCTGGGAACCACCTTGTAGGCTTGGCAGGATGAGGTGCATGAGGGAGGGGACGGGAGCTGGGACTCTGGACTTTCTGAGCCCTCATCATGTCATCTCCCGCTGTAGCTGGGCTCCCACTGAGCAGCGACAGCTTTGAGAGGTCATTAAGTTTTACTTGGCACTGACTCTGGCTATCATTGCAATATAAATGAGTGTGTTTTATTTCCTTTCAAAGTACATGACCTAGGTTTCAGACTCCACTGTGTGTTAGTCACTCACTAGGTGTCAGGCAGTCAATCTCCCTTGGGTCTCATCTTCCTATTTGTAAAATGGAGACAAGGCCAGCTTTGTCTCTTTTTCTGGGAGCTTGAGATAACTGGCAAGATGAATGTGGAAAGTGATTCTAAAACCATAAACATTATATAAGAGAACACAAACCAGAGGAATCAAATAAATAAACAGAATCTTTAAAAAGTTATTAATTGAGGTATGTCTTAGAAAAATAAAGTGACATTACTGTGAAAGAACCTAGGGAACAAACACATGTTCTTCAAAGAACAAAGGAGGAGGCCCTCTCGTCTCCTGTAATGTCTTTCTTCTTCTTGGTATACCATCACCATTTTGCTCTCCACTGGAGCTTTCCATCACTAGTCAAACATAATTTTTTTCCCTCTCATCTTAAAACAACAGTCACTTTCCTTTGAACTTCCGTAGCTTAGCTACCGTTCCCATTTGCAGCAATACAGAGTTGTTTATATCTTTAATTCCCAATGTGCCATGCTCTCTTAACCATTCTTTTCACCCATCATTTCATGAAAACTGTGCCCGTCACAGTTGCAGATGGGCGCCCCTCAGCTCTCAGTCCTCAGCTTTGTGACAGTGTCCACGTGCCCCCCTCAGTAATCTGCTGCTGGGCCTCCAGGGCCCCGTGCTTTCTGAGGGGTACCTGGCAGAAGCTTTCTCTTTCTTATAAGCCACGAGGACTTCTTTTCTACCTTTGCTTATGAACCTAAAACAAATCTCTGACAACTGCAGTCTGGTTTCCAGAATCTTTTTCTATCTAATGTTTGAAAAAAGAGCAAAATTGTCTTTGGAAAATGATGCTAATCTCTGTGTGTGTTCTAAGGATGACATTAGATGACCTTATACATAAAATTATTATTACAGATACTGTAAGATGTTAATATGTAAACTAAGAATTTTAACATTATTTAATAACGCACCAAAAAGTACCCACACTTTTCATATTTGTACTATCTGAAGATATCACAGTTAATTAAGAAAAGAAAGACGCAAAATAAATTAAAAATTGAGACAAACTGAATGTTAAGTAGACACTTCTAATTATGTATCGTTAGGGAATTCCCTGACAGTCCAGTGATTAGGACTCGGTACTTTCACTGCTGAGGGCGTGGTTTCAATCCCTGACTGGGGAACCAAGATCCTACAAGCCTCGTAGCTTGGCATAATAAATAAATGTATCTTTAGAATACATCAACTTTTCCTTTTTATATTGAATTTATTTGCAAATTAAATATCTCCTATTTACAGTTTGAAACAACTGAATCTAAGGTAAGGCTATGAAAAATTGCTAGAAAATGTATTAGAACAAAATAAAATGCTATGTTTAACTTCACATAAAATCTGTGATGTGAAAACTATTAAGGAAGGTAAATAAAATGATAGGGATAAAATTTTTTCATTTCAAGTTTGTGTTGTGAAGATTTATATTGCAAGAAAATCACCCTCATAAAATCATAAAAATGAAAATTAATAAAATATATATAAAACATTGACTATACAACTTAATTTCTCTTAAAGATAACCATCAATCTGCCAGCAGAGACTACTTTAAGCTTTCATAACAAAAAAATAAAATCAAAAGACTAATGAAAATTTTAGGTGGTGAGAACACAAATGAAAAAGGGCCTATGTGAAGAACTAAGTTAGAGTAAAAAATATTGAAGATGGAAGAACATGAGGAATATGAGAAAAAGCTATTGAAACTATTATATATCTACTCTTCCTTATGCTACATATCATAATGGGATTTGCTGACCACAGTATAAGTTAACCTTTTGCATTTTATATTTATTTAGACTTCCCCACTGGGGAAGTCACAAAATAACCATCTAAGTGGATCTTCTAAAATTTTCTACGAAATGTCAGAAGAGTAACAAACAAAAAATTTAGCAAATATTGTTCCTCACAAACTTTTCCCTTTAGGTCTTATGTAGCATGCTTCAGTTCTTACTTTGGAGGAAAATATTCTATTGCATCCTGGTAACTGATGAAATAGTATATTGAACAAATTACATAAGAATATTGGCCTATTAAATTTAGACAACTCCCTAAATAGTTAAATTAATTAACTAAATAGTATTTTCATTTAAACACCAGAATACATTTGTCAAAGAGTAAATGCATTTCTTATAAGCTATTTTTAACAAAATTAAGAATATAAATTGGTTTAACTTAATTCTATGTGTTAATAAAATTGTTAAGTCAAGTAAAAGAGAAAACATAAAATTGAGCCATTTGATCTGTGATACTAATTTAACAAATATAATCAAGACCTCCTTAGAATACAGTCTAGAATTACGACATTTTCCTTCTGAGCTCCTGTTGCCTTTGGTATTTATGGAAAACATGGCCGGGAAGGTCCCCGGGAAGGATACGATCAGTGCCTTGGAATATCACACAACCTTTCACCAGCTCTCCCATGATGCAACCCACTGACCAGATATCAACTGAAAATAAAGTGAAATGACAAAATTATGAAGTGCCATGAACAAAACAAAGGTGAGGAAAAGATTTCTAACAGTGCACTAAACACATAAATATGGAAAATAAACGGGCAGTTAAGGGTGAACTGTTTTAGACAGTATGAACGATTGCTGACCTCTATTTTGGCTTTCAGTTTGCAGCAATCTTGGCTTTCAGTGCCAAAGAGTCCAATACTTTACAGCTTCAAAGACAAAGTCCCAGAAATTAGGAGTGCCTGTCCCCAGAAAGCTGTTTCCAGGCACGAGCCCACCCCGGCTCCCGGCCTTGTGGTCAGCACCGGGTATCTCCCTGTGAAGGATACAGTCTCTTCCTGGGAACAGGACTTTATGGAGGACCATTTCTGCCATGATGCACCCGACAGACCAGATGTCCACTACCAAACACCAGGTGATTAAAAGCAGCCAGAGACCGCCCCCATGCATGTCTTCTCTCAAATCCCCTCCCAAACACAGACAGACCCAGCTTGTTAGTAGGACTCGTGTGAAATATGAACACCATGTCTCCAGAATGATCCATTTCTAAACTGTCAAGGCAGCGGGGCCCCACAGGGCCAGGCTTGTTTGGGTTCCAGGCGAGGGCCAGGGGCGCCTCAGCTTCTGGCTGTTCCCCCTCCTCTGCGGGGCCCAGCTGAATCAAGGCCTCAGAAGCCCAGACAGAGAGCTCTTCAGTACTGGTGTAGGTGGGGTTAGAGACGCTAACGGGACCGAATTTCCTCCCATGGCCATAGAGGACTGGAAGGCCACAGACTCGTGTCTCTCTGAATGGGAGCACAAGTTCTAAAACATCTGGATAAACTTGAAGCTCAGCTCATTTCAGATGACTTAGGCAAACTTTCAGACTCCTTTTTTTTTTTTTAAATAAGTAAGTGTGATTTAGTTCTTTTTGACAAATTTTTCAAAAGCTAAGTTTCAAAGAGCTCTGATATTGCTAGAATAAGTTTTGCTGTTAAAAAAAAAAACACACCAATTTTACACACAAAAAGCACATGCTGTATTATTCCATTTATATCTAGTTCAGAAATAAGAAAAATCAATCTATGGTGCTGGAAATCAGGATAATGGCTTCCCTTGGGAGTTGAGACCCAGAGGGGTCCTGGGGAGGCCTCAGTTATGCTGCTGGTTACATGGGTGTGCTTCAACTGAGCTGCACACCTGGGATTCACATATTTTTTTTTTGTAAGCATATTATACTTTGATAAATATTCAAAATATTCATTTCAAAAGTTAATAATTTTAACCAATGGAAATATAAAATTATTTCTCATCTGTGAACCATGATAATCTATGCATAACACAGTCTCCATATTATATTTCATACAGTTCACAGGAAAGAGAAGAAAGCTCGTGATGACTAATAGCACTAATTTTAAACATTGCGGCCTCTTCCAGTCCTGTCTGTACTCACCGTTCTCTTTGTAGCCCATGCCCAGGATGACTTCAGGTGCCCGGTAATACCGTGTGACCACATAGGGAGTCATCATAAAGTTGGTGCATGCTGTACGAGCCAGGCCAAAGTCGAGGATCTTCAGGGTGCAGTCTGACTTTACTACAATGTTACTAGGCTTCAGATCCTAGGACAGAGAAGGTTAAAATTAATACAGTGAACCAAAGCATGCTAAGTAAACAATCTCACGTTGATTAAAGATTTGTGAGGTCAGTGACCACTGAAGTATGTGAGAGCGCTGGGAGAAGGAAGAAAGTCAGAATTGAACCCTGGAATTTTAGAATCATGTTGGAAAACCTAACTCTCAAATGGAAACCACAAAGAGCAGTCTAGAGAGGCCAGACGGGTGCCCTCATCCTCCGTGTGGAAGCCTTTGTGACACTGCTCTGCTTAAATCCTTGAGAGTCTCTACAACATCCTGTCCTCCCTCCTGCCACGCCCGGTCATCCTTCAGTTCCCAACATTCCGGTTCTTCCCTGCTACCCATCAGAAGCACAATTCAAGCCCTATGTGTAACTTACATTTTCTAGCAGCCACATTAAAAAAAGTGACTAGAAAAGGGAAGATTTAATTTTAATAATATTTTCTTTAATCCAATAGTGTATTTCTGTAGTATTCATTTCTAAAATGTAACCAACATATAAACATTATAGAGATATTTTACATTTTTTGGTACTGTCTTTGAAATCCAGTATTTATTTATAATTATAGCCACATTCTGAGTACTTAATAGCTTCATGTGGCCAGTGGCTATGATACTGGACAGCACAGGGCTAGAATTCTCAGGCCCTAGAATCTCCCAAAGGCTTCTTCTTTCTTTGGAAGAAGAATCCCACGATTACTGACACGAACTTCCCATCCCCTGGGACCTGCCATTCCCCGGCATACACACTACTCTTCAAGTCCCTTCTTCACCCCTCCCAGTGAGCGCTCTGTGAGAGGAGGCCTCAAGGTCTCTCTGTGCTCCCAGCATCTGGAGTCTGGCACAGCAGATTCTCAGAAAATGTTTGCAGGTGAATGTACACATCACACTCCACCACACTCTCAACACAACTCATCACAACTTCTGCAGCTTTTTTCGTTGTTACTCTAGGGCCTTTCTTTATGGTGATCCCCTACATCCTAGACCCTTCCTCAGGCTACAGGAATTTGATTCTTGCCTGGAACTTTGGCCTGAAAACTCATCCTACAAACTATGACTTCTAAACAATCTATTATTTTGACAAGTGCCTTCCAATGTGTAGCTACAATGTCAAATTGCCAAGTCACATCACACAGTAAATGATGTTTTAGGACCAGCACCTGGCTGAAACTTTCCAATTGATGCGTCACCAATGGGCATAGGTGTGCCTTGAGTGACAGCTGCCAAAGGTTACTGGGATAAGTAGAACAACATTTAAATTTACATCAGTCAAAACTATGTTTCATTACTGCTAAGGGCTTTCTTTCTGAAAATTCGGAATTCAGTAAAATATAACATAACTATGCATTGCTTAAAAACACAATGAAAACTCCTACCAAGCCCATGCAGATGCACTGGTCCCTGGCTGGTCCCAGAGCACTTCCTCCATGCATGTCCCAACATGAAGTGCTGAGGGGAGCATGGCCAACCCCACCCACAGCTGCGAGGCTGCACAAAAGCAAGCATGGGAAGAATAGGCACCACACTCAAACCAGCGACCTTTTCCTGTGAGGAGGCAGTAATGCAGCTAAGGTAAAACAAACCAATTTGTTCCTAGGTTCCGTTTTTAGAACTAAAGAATATGTGAAGAACGGGTATTTCAGGATACAAATTGCGCTTAGTCGCTCAGTCGTGTTCAACTCTTTGCAACCCCGTGGACTGTAGCCTGCCAGCCCCCTCTTTCCAAGGAGATTCTCCTTTTTATACCCCATGGACCATATAAAAAGACAAAGAGATGTGACACCGGAAGATGAGCCCCCAGATTCGAAGGTGTCCAGTATGCTACCGGGGAAGAGCAAAGGGCAATTAACAATAGCTTTAGAAAGAATGAAGTGGCTAGGCCAAGTGGAAACGACACTCAGTTGTGAATATGCCTGGTGGTGAAAGTAATGCCTGATGTTGTAAAGAACAATACTGTATAGGAAGCCGGAATGTTAGGTCCATGAGTCAAGATAAATTGGAGATGGTCAAGCAGGAAATGACAAGATTGAACACTGACATCTTAGTAATCAGTGAACTAAAACAGACAGGAATCAGTTCAGATCAGTTGCACAGTTGTGTCCGATTCTTTGCGACCTCATGGACTGTAGCATGCCAGGCTTCCCTGTCCATCACCAACTCTCGGAGCTTACTCAAACTCATGTCCATAGAATCGGTGACACCATCCAACCATCTCATCCTCTGTTGTCCCCTTCTCCTCCTGCCTTCAATCCGTCCCAGCATCAGGGTCTTTTCCAATGAGTCAGTTCTTCCCATCAGGTGGCCAAAGTACCGGAGCTCCAGCTTCAGCATCAGCCCTTCCAATGAATATTCAGGACTGATTTCCTTTAGGATTGACTGGATGGATCTCCTTGCTGTCCAAGGGACTCTCAAGAGTCTTCTCCAACACCACAGTTCAAAAGCATCAGTTCTTCGGCACTCAGCTTTCTTTATAGTCCAACTCTCACATTCATTCATGACTACTGGAAAAACCATAGCTTTGATTATATGGACCTTTGTTGGCAAAGTAATATCTCTGCTTTTTAATATGCTGTCTAGGTTGGGCATAACTTTTCTTCCAAGGAGCAAGTGTCTTTTAATTTCATGGCTGCAGTAACCATCTGCAATGATTTTGGAGCCCAAGAAAATAGTCTGTCACTGTTTCCATTGTTTCCCCATCTATTTGCCATGAAGTGATGGGACTGGATGCCATGATCTTAGTTTTCTGAATGTTAAGCTTTAAACCAACATTTTTACTCTCCTCTTCTACTTTCATCAAGAGGCTCTTTAGTGCTTCTTCGCTTTCTGCCATAAGCCTGGTTCATCTGGATATCTGAGGTTATTGATATTTCTCCCAGCAATCTTGATTTCAGCTTGTGCTTCATCCAGCCCAGCATTTCTCTGAATATAAGTTAAATAAGCAGGGTGACAATATACAGCCTTGACATACTCCTTTTCCTATTTGGAACCAGTCTGTTGTTCCATGTCCAGTTCTAACTGTCGCTTCTTGACCTGCATACAGATTTCTTAGGAGGCAGGTCAGGTGGTCTGGTAGTCCCATCTCTTGAAGAATTTTCCACAGTTTGTTGTGATCCACACAGTCAAAGGCTTTGGTGTAGTCAATAAAGCAGATGTTTTTCTGGAACTCTCTTGCTTTTTTGATGTGATCCAATAGATGTTGTCAATTTCTGTTTCCTCTGCCTTTTGTAAATCTGGTTTGAACATCTGGAAGTTCATGATTCACATACTGTTGAAATCTGGCTTGGAGAATTTTCAGCATTACTTTGCTAGTGTGTGAGATGAGTGCAATTGTGCAGTAGTTTGAACATTCTTTCACACTGGCTTTCTTTGGGACTGAAATGAAGGACCTTTTTCAATCCTGTGGCCACTGCTGAGTTTTCAAAACAGGCTGCCATATTGAGTGCAGCACTTTCACAGCATCATCTTTTAGGATTTGAAATAGCTCAAATGGAATTCCATCACCTCCACTAGCTTTGTTCATAGTGATGCTTCCTAAGGCCCACTTGACTTTGCATTCCAGGATGTCTCGCTCTAGGTGAGTGATGACACCATCATGGTTATCTGGGTCATGAAGATGTTTTTTGTATAGTTTTTCTGTGTATTCTTGCCACCTCTTCTTAATATCTTCTGCTTCTGTTAGGTTCATACCATTTCTGTACTTTATTGTGCCCATCTTTGCATGAAATGTTCCCTTGGTATCTCTAATTTTCATGAAGAAATCTCTAGTCTTTCCCATTCTATTGGTTTCCTCTATTTCTTTGCATTGATCACTGAGAAAGGCTCTCTTATCTCTCCTTGCTCTTCTTTGGAACTGTGCATTCAAATGGGTATATCTTTCCTTTTCTCATTTGCCTTTTGCTTCTCTTCTTTTCTCAGCTATTTGTAAGGTCTCCTCAGACAATCATTTTGCCTTTTTGCATTCTTTCTCTTGGGGATGATCTTGATCACTGCCTCCTGTACAATGTCATGGACCTCTGTCCATAGTTCATCAGGCACTCTATCAGATCTAATCCCTTGAATCTATTTGTCCCTTCCGCTGTATAATCGTTAGGGATTTTATTTAGGTCATACCTGAATGGTGTAGTGGTTTTCTCTACTTTCTTCAGTCTGAATTTAGCAATAAGGAGTTCATGATCTGAGCCACAGTCAGCTCCCAATCTTGTTTTTGCTGACTGTATAGAGCTTCTCCATCTTCGGCTGCAAAGAATATAATCAATCTGATTTCGGTATTGACCATCTGGTGATGTCCATATGTAGAGTCTTCTCTTGTGCTGTTGGAAAAGGCTGTTTGCTATGACTAGTGTGTTCTCTTGGCAAAACTCTGTTTGCTTTTGACCTGCTTCATTTTGTACTCCAAGGCCCAATTTGCCTGTTACTCCAGGTATCTCTTAACTTTCTACTTTTGCATGTAAAGTAGGAAGTCAGACATGAATGGGTGAATTTAATTCAGATGACCATTCTATCTACTACTGCGGGCGAGAATACCTTAGAGGAAATGGAATAGCCCTCATATTCAACAAGAAAGTCGAAAATGTAGTACTTGGGTGCAGTCTCAAAAATGACTGAATGGGTTCCAAGGCAACCCATTCAGCATCACAGTAATCCAACTCTATGGCCCAACCAGTAATGCTGAAGAAGGTGGAGCTGAATGGTTCTATGAAGGCCTATAAGACCTCTAGAACTAACACCCAAAAGAGATGTTCTTTTCAGCACAGAGGATTGGAATGCAAAAGTAGGAAGTCAAGAGATACCCGGAATAACAGGCAAGTTTGGCCTTGGAGTACAAAATGAAGCAGGGCAAAGGCTAACAGAGTTTGGTCATAAGAATGTGCTCATCATAGCAAACACCCTTTCTCAAAAACCCAAAAAAGACTACTCTACATATGGATATTGCCAGATGGTCAATATCAAAATTTGATTATGTTCTTAGAAGCCAAAGATGGAGAAGCTCTATACAGTCAGTAAAAACAAGACTTGGAGCTGATTGTGGCTCAGATCATGAGCTCCTAATTGCAAAATTCAGGCTTAAATTGAAGTAGGGAAAACTACTAGGCCATTCAGGTAGATCTAAATCAAACCCCTTATGATTATACAGGGGACGTGATGAATAGATTCAAGGGATTAGATCTGGTAGACAGAGTGCTGAAGAACTGTGGATGGAGGTTTATAACATTGTATAGGAGACAGTGACCAAAACCATCCTAAAGAAAAAGAAATGTGAGAAGGCAAAGTTGTTGTCTGAGGATGCCTTACAAATAACGGAGGAAAGAAGAAAAGCAAAAAAAGGCAAGGGAGAAAGGGTAAGATAGACCCAACGGATGCAGAGTTCCAAAGAATGGCAAGGAGGGATAAGAAGGCCTTCTTAAATGAGCGACGCAAAGAAATAGAGGAAAACAATAGAACAGGAAAGGCTAGAGATCTCTTCAAGAAAACTGGACATATCAAGGGAACATCTTTTGCAAGGATGGGGATGATAAAGGACAGAAAGTCCTTACCATTAAGGACCTAACAGAACCAGAAGAGATTAGGAAGAGGTGGCAAGAATACACAGAAGATCTATACAAAAAACATCTTAATGACCAGGATAACCATGATAGTGTGGTTACTCACCTAGAGCCAGACACCCTGGAGTGTGAAGTCAAGTGGGCCTTAGGAAGCATCACACTCTGATGCTGTTACAGAGCTGTACTCAGTATGGCAGCAAATTTGGAAAACTCAGCAGTGGCCACAGTACTGGAAGAATTCAGTTTTCATTCCAATCCCCAAGAAAGGCAATGCCAAAGAACGTTCCAACTACCATACAACTGCACACATTTCACATGCTAGCAAGGTTATGCTCAAAATCCTTCAAGCTAGGCTTCAGCAGTATGTGAAATGAGAACTTCCAGATGTACAAGCTGGGTTTCAAAGAGGCAGAGGAACCAGAGACCAAACTGTCAACATTCAATGGATCATGGAGAAAGCAAGGGAGTTCCAAAAAAAACAATCTACTTCTGCTTCTTGGGTTATGCTAAAACCTTTGTGTGATCACAACAAACTGTGGAAAATTCTCAAAAGAGATGGGGATACCAGACCACCTTACCTGTCTCCTGAGAAATCTGTATGTAGGCCAAGAAGCAACAATCAGAACCTTACATGGAGTAAGTGACTGGTTCCAAATTTGTTAAGGAGTACAACAAGGCTGTCTACTGTCACCCTGCTTATAATATGCAGAGTACATCATGGAAATGCCAGGCTGGAAGAATCACAAGCTGGAATCAAGATTGCCAGGAGAAATATCAAGAACTTCAGATACGCACATGATATCACTCTGATGGGGAAAGTGAAGAGGAACTAAAGAGCCTCTTGATGAGGGTGAAAAAGCTTGCTTGAAACTGAACATAAAAAAACTAAGATTATGGTGTCCGGTCCCATCATTTCATGGCAAACAGGAGGGGAAAAAGTGGAAGCAGTGACAGAATTTCTTTTCTTGGGCTCCAGAATCACTGCAGACAGTGACTGCAGCCATGAAATTAGAAGGTGCTTACTCCCTGAAAGGAAAGCTGTGACAAACCTAGACAGCATATTAAATAGGAAAGACATCACTTTGCCAGCAAAGGTCCACATAATAAAAGCTATGGGTTTTCCAGTAGTCATGTATGGATGTGAGAGTTGGACTATAAGGACGGCTGAGCACCAAAGAATTGATGCTTTCTAATTGTAGTGCTGAAGAAGACTCTTTAGAGTCCGTCAGACTGCAAGGAGATGAGACAGTCAATCCTAACGGAAATCAATTCTGAATATTCATTGGAAGGACTGATTTTGAAGGTGAAGCTCCAATACTTTGGACACCTGATGCAAAGAGCTGACTCACTGGAAAAGATCCTGATGCTCGGAAAGCCTGAAAACAAAAGAAGGGGGTGGTACAGGAAGAGATGGTTAGATAGCACCACTGATTCAATGCACATGAATTTGAGCAAACTCGAGGAGATAGTGGAGGACAGAGGAACCTGGCGTGCTATAGTCCACGGGCTTGCAAAGAGCTGGACATGACTTAGCGATATGACTTAACAACATACTTGACCACCCAGCAGCCCCTGAAATCCAGCCTGGCCTTGAACTAACACAGCCACACGAACAAGGATGATCAGAGTAGTGTCATCCAGCCTGGTGAACTGCTGTGTGGTTAGAAAACATGCCCATGCCAGCCACGTCTACCTGTCAGAAGAGTGTCCTCTCGCACCGATTTTGTTGGACTGACTGCCATCCAAGTAAAGACGGACTTTACTGCCATCTACTGGACAACTATGATAGGCAAATGCAAACCTGTGGATCAAGCTGTGGAGAGGTGTGGATTTTATCCTGGCCGGAATGGTAGAGGTGGCCGTGTTGGGAGGCAAGGGAAGGTGCCTAAAGAGGTCCCGGGGATTCTGAGGGTTCCCCACACACACGGCCCCATCAGTCTCCACACACAACCAGAAGCAGCTTTCCACAAAGGAAGTGGACTTGTAGTTTGAAGATGGCAGAGTAAAGACGATTCTGCCCCTTCAAATCCTGAAAACCATCCCAAAGAAGGAAAACAATACACAGTAAAATACAAATGAGACCTAAATCTGGGGGCTTGACGCACAGAGTATGGGGAGGCATCCCTGCAGCAGCCAACAAGGGTATACGAAACACCTGTAACCAGACAAGGACAGGAGCAGAGGAGTCGAGGCCGAGGGTGTCGTCATCCCTCATCAGCTCTCCGTCTAGAACCCGCTGACTGAAGAAGTTTAACAACTGTCCACCGACTTGACTTCCTCACATGTACCTATGACCGCTTACTCGGATGATTGTATCTGGGGACAGGAGCTGAAGCAGACGTTTGGAGAAGTATTAGACATAAGTTCTAAGTGGACACTGAAAGTCAAAGACTCAAAACAACATCATCATGCCTCCCCCAGCTGGTGGTAGGGGGTGGTCATGGAGGCCAGCTAATAAATGGAGACTGGTCCAGATCTCTTCCAACTATATTATGACACAGGCCTGGGGCAAAACTGTGAAAGACTGGTGTCCGTCTCACATGGTTTCTGATCCTCTTATCTAATCAGTATGGGAGAATGCATTTGCCTAATCAATGACTATATGACACACCTAAGGCCTTATTAATCTGCTCTGGCAACAACACCGTGTCCAGTACAGCAGCTACAATCAGGACCCCTGGTCAGCTAAGTCTCGGTGGTCGACATTCTCTAGCATCCATCTAGTTTCTTCAAGGGCTGGACTAGTGAATTAAACTGAGCTAGGAGGGACCACCACCCTGACATTTTTAGGCTCTAATGGTGGTGGTAATCTCCTCCATTCTCCCCCATCTCCGAGTTCAATACCGTTTTTGATGTACTGTCTTGGGGATGGCAGTTTCACGTTTCCACTTGGCTTTGCCAATCAAGATAACTCAACTCCAGACCAAAGAACAAATGCAGGGGTCAATCTGCCAGGAGTATCAACTGTCGAGTGTATCAGTTCCAGTCACATACTTGAGGACTGGGAAGATGACTGCTGCATGGACCACGGGGTCCGTTTTGGACCACCAGACTCGTACACTTCAGGAATGAACAGTGCAGAGAATGACGACCTGCTGTGGCTCCGAGATCAACCACCTGGTGAAAGGGACTATGGTTTGTCTCTTCCCCTCAGGAAGGGAGGCTCACGAGGAGCCTGCTCTTGACCTGTGTGCAGAAGCAGAGCTGAGAAGGACAGGGGTGGACAGTGGTAGCCATGAAAATGCCTGTCTGTCTCTCTCCTGTGGGAGTGCAACTGACAGACACCCCCTGACGTGCCCTAAGCCTCCCCTCCGCTCACGACAAGGCCATAAGTCCCACAGCGGCTCTTGGCCAGCAACTGCATATGGAGAAGGAGGTCCTTTCCTATGAGATACTGGATTCCTCTAACAGACAGCTTCCAACCCTTCTTCACACCCTCTCTATGCCAAGGGGTCAGACTGTGCTGTCCCCCGCCAGCTTTCCCACCTCCTCTGACTCCCTCCTTCTGTTCTTCCTCAGAGGCCTTCTCCCTGCATCTCCTGCATGTCTAATGCCATCATGGAACACTAATGCCTTCAGTGAAAAACCTCATATGCTCTATGGGGATGGAAGTCAGCACACAGGAATAAACAACTTGGCCAAGTGGAGTAATCCCAACCTCAGTGAGTGGCCCACAGTGAGATAATGTGGACCACAACTCTGGAAAGGGCTGCAGAATTGAATGACAAGTACTGCAGAAGGCAGGATGGGGTAGGGAGCAGGATGCTGAGGGATTTTCAGGGGATGGGGGTGGGGGAGGAAGGTTCGCAGGAAGGTAAAGGCAGACCTCTCAGATCCCCACAGAAGATCTTGGTTCTTTCTTCACTTCCAGTCAGTTCAGTTGCTCAGTTGTGTCCAACTGCAGCACGCCAGGCTTCCCTGTTCATCACTAACTCCCAGAGCTTGCTCAAACTCACGTCCGTCGAGTCGGTGATGCTATCCAACTATCTCATCCTCTGTCATCCCCTTCTCCTCCTGCCTTCAATCTTTCCCAGCATCAGGGTCTTTCCCAATGATTCAGCTCTTCACATCAGGTGCCAAAGTACTGAAGCTTCAGCTTCAGTATCAATCCTTCCAATCAATATTCAGGGTTGATTTCTTTTAGGATTGACTGGTTTGACCTCCTTGCAGTCCAAGGGACTCTTCAAGAGTCTTCTCCAACACCAACACCACAGTTCAAAAGCATCAATTCTTCGGCGCTCAGCTTTCTTTATGGTCCAACTCTCACATTCATATATGACTACTGGAAAAACCATAGTTTTGACTATATAGACATACATATTGAAAATTACCTTAAATATGAATGGATTAAGTGAACCAACCAAAACACACAGACCAGCTGGGTAGATGAAAACATGTGCGTGTATGCACTTAGCACATTACTTTACTTAACCTCTCCAAATTGTATGTAATTATCTTACATTGTTTAGGTTAATCATGTCTCTATTATGGCTTGCAATTGTAATTATCTTTTTTTTGGTCTGGATATTGATTGTGAAAACTGATAAACATCTTTTATTATTGTGATTATGTAACTATTGTATCATGATTGGTCAACAGAAAATAACACAATTCTGTAACAGTAAAACTATCACTTAATAGAAAAAAAATTCAAAGAAATTCTAGCCTTATAGAATGACAGTGCCTTCATGCAAGAAGAACATGCTATTTCCCACAGCCAAGACATGGAAGCAACCCAAGTAAGTGCCTAATAACACGACTGAATAAGATGTGTTGTATGATTGTGTGTGTGTGTGTGTGTGTGTGTGTGTGTGTGGTGTATAGGCCTCTGTGATGGTTCAGCAGGTAAATAATCTGCCTGCAATACAGGAGATGTGGGTTCAATCCCTGGGTTGGGAAGATCCCCTGGATGAGAAAAATGGCAAACCACTCCAGTATTTGTGCCTGAAAAATCCCATGGACAGAGGAGCCTGGTGGTTAAGTCCAAAGGGTCGCAAAGAGGTGGACATGACCGATTGACTAAGCATATATATATATATATATAAAAATGGAATATTACTCAGTCATAAAACGAATGAAATATTGCCATTTGCAGCAATGTAAATGGACCTAGAGCATACTATGTTTAGTGAAATCAGTCAGAGAAAGACAAATACTATATGATATCAATCACTTGGAATCTAAAAAATGATACACATAAATGTATATACAAAATAGAAACAGACTCACAGATATAGAAAAGAAATTTGTGGTTAACAAAAGGGAGAGGGAATTGGGGAGGGACAATTTAGGGGTTTGAGATTAACAGATAAAACTAGCATATATAAGGAAGATATACAAAGGAAGCAACAAGGATATACTATACAGCTCAAGGAATTACACCATTATCTTATAACAACCTATGATAGAATATAATCTCCAAAAATACTAAATCACTAGGCTGTACACCTGAAACTAACACAATATTGTAAATCAATCATATTCCAATTAAAAAAAAGAACAAAATGCTATAAAAAGGAACTTTTAAAGATAAGAAAGAGCTCCAACTTACTGGTACTTCAGAGAAAGACAGAATAAAGAACACATTTCTATTCTGAAAGAAATAATACAAAGTTCCCAGAACTCTAATGGCATGTCCTTCCAGACTGAAGTGCTCACCACAATTAATGAAAAAAATTTCCATATGATGGCATATCACCATAACATTTCAGAATACAAGAAATAAACTTTAAAAGATGTTTTCAGAGATAAAAACAAAACCCAAACCAGGGCATCTGCAAAGGATCTGTAATAAGAATAGCACCAGAAAGTTCAAAAGCCATACAGCACTGCACCACAACGGTACAGTACTCATACCTCAGGGGCAACTGACTTATAACCAAGGATTTCATATCCAACCAAATCACTAATCATGCGATAGGGCAGAAGAAGAGTTTCAGATATCTGAGACTTAAAAACTTTACTTTCCAGGCACCACTTTTGGGGAAGCTATTGGAGGACAGGTCCTACCAAAACAAAGGAGAAATGGGGGTCAGGAAGCAGAGAGAGGTGAAGGAAACCCTCAGGAAAATGCTGGGGCAAGGCCAGGATAAGGCCTCGGTATCAGGTATGGGGGTGGCCAGTCCAGATGTGAGCAGGGTTGAGGTTCCACAAGACGATCAAACCAATGAAACAGTTAAGCCATCTGCAGTAAGAGATCACTTAGACACCTGGCAGAAAGCGTAGGGTTTAATTAGCAGTAAAGACACGGAAAACTGCTTCCTCCTTCAAACAAACAACAAAGGCCACAATTCTAACAAGTGAAAGACAAGTGTTGTTAACCCTAGGGACAAAAATTTGAAAGGAAAAGAAATAAAATCACGGTATAAATGTAAGCTTAACTGTGAAAAGTGTTTATAGGTCCTGATGATGTAAAACTGACATCTGATCTAAACCAATTATACTGTAACTAATTGGGAGGACAGGGGAGTGAGAGAGAGCTAAATCAGTACCTTATGTTCCAAACTGAAGAGAGATCAACAAATAGAGATCTAATCATATTGTTTCAAGATATAAACACCAAAATAACAGCTAGAAGAACTGAATGAGTGCTTCTGGGGAGAGAGAAATAGGAGGGAGGAGGTGGGGGTTCCTTTTTAATAAGTTATCCTTGATAAAAATAAAAAAAAAACAGACTGACCAACTCATTCAGCAAGTTGCAGAACAATCATGTACAAGATGATCCTATTTTTAAAAAATATAAGTTATAAAGGACATAAGTATAAACAGATATACTGGTATTACATAAGTAAGAAGATGTATCAGTGTAAAGGCAGGAAGAAAAAACCCAAATGCCATCAGTGGCCTCCTCCAGGTGACAATGGAGGGCTGGGGGACTTTCCTTTCCCTTTGTTTTTAATTATACAACAAAAAAGTGGTAGGATTATGGCTGTTTTATTTTTCAAGTAATTAAATTCTATGTTTATTATGAAAATATCTTAGTAAGCAAAACTGAACGTGTATATCTATGCCTATGGTATCAGTTCAGTTCAGTTCAGTTCAGTCGCTCAGCTGTGTCCAGATCTTTGCAACCCTGTGGACTGCAGCATGCCAGGCCACCCTGTCCATCACCAACTCTGGGAGCTTACCCAAACTCATGTCCATTGGTTGGATGGTGATGCCATCCAACCATCTCATCCTCTGTCGTCCCCTTCTCCTCCTGCCTTCAATCTTTCCCAGCATCAGGGTCTTTTCAAGTGAATCAGCTCTTCGCATCAGGTAGCCAAAGTATTGGAGTTTCAGCTTCAGTATCAGTCCTTCCAATCAATATTCAGGGTTGATTTCCTTTAGGATTGACTGGTTTGATCTCCTTGCAGTCCAAGGGACTCTCAAGAGTCTTCTCCAACACCACAGTTCAAAAGCATCAATTTTTTGGCACTCAGCTTTCTTTATAGTCCAACTCTCACATGCATGCATGACTACTGGAAAAACCATAACCTTGACTAGACAGACCTTTGTTGGCAAAGTAATGTCTCTGCTTTTTTAATATTCTGTCTAGGTTGGGCATAACTTTTCTTTCAAAGAGTAAGCGTCTTTTAATTTCACAGCTGCAGTCACCATCTGCAGTGATTCTGGAACCCAAGAAAATAAAGTCTGCTACTGTTTCCACCGTTTCTCCACCTATTTGCCATGAAGTGATGGGACTGGATGCCATGATCTTTGTTTTCTGAATGTTGAGCTTAAGCCAACTTTTATACTCTCCTCTTTCACTTTCATCAAGAGGCTCCTTAGTTCTTCTTGGGCTTTCTGCCGTAGGGTGGTGTCATCTGCATATCTGAGGTTATTGATATTTCTCCTGGCAATCTTGATTCCAGCTTGTGCTTCCCCCAGCCCAGCATTTCTCATGATGTACTCTGCATATAAGTTAAATAAGCAGGGTGACAATATACAGCCTTGACGTCCTCCTTTTCCTATTTGGAACCAGTCTGTTGTTCCATGTCCAGTTCTAACTGTTGTTTTCTGACCTGCATACAGATTTCTCAAGAGGCAGGTCAGGTGGTCTGGTATTCCCATCTCTTTCAGAATTTTCCACAGTTTATTGTGAGCCACACAGTCAAAGGCTTTGGCATAGTCAATAAAGCAGAAATAGATGTTTTGCTGGAACTCTCTTGCTTTTTCCATGATCCAATGGATGTTGGCAATTTGATCTCTGGTTCCTCTGCCTTTTCTAAAACCAGCTTGGACATCTGGAAGTTCACAGTTCATGTACTGTTGAAGTCTGGCTTGGAGAATTTTGAGCATTACTTTACTATCATGTGAGATGAGCGCAATTGTGCGGTAGTTTGAGCATTCTGTGGCATTGGCTTTCTTTGAGACTGTAATGAAAACCGACCTTTCCCAGTCCTGTGGCCACTGCTGAATTTTCCAAATTTGCTGGCATATTAAGTGCAGCACTTTCACAGCATCATCTTTTAGGATTTGAAATAGCTCAACTGGAATTCCATCACCTCCACTAGCTTTGCTCGTAGTGATGCTTCCTAAGGCCCACTTGACTTCACATTCCAGGATGTCTGGCTCTAGGTGAGTGATCACACCATCATGATTATCTGGGTTGTGAAGATCTTTTTTGTACAGTTCTTCTGTGTATTTTTGCCATCTCTTCTTAATATCTTCTCCTGTTAGGTCCATATCATTTCTGTCCTTTATTGAGCCCATCTTTGCATGAAATGTTCCCTTGGTATCTCTAATTTTCTTGAAGAGATCTCTAGTCTTTCCCATTTTATTGGTTTCCTCTATTTCTTTGCATTGATCACTGAGGAAGGCTTTCTTATCTCTCCTTGCTATTCTTTGGAACTCTGTATTCATATGCTTATATCTTTCCTTTTCTCCTTTGCTTTTTGCTCCTCTTCTTTTTACAGCTATTTGTAAGGCCTCCTCAGACAGCCATTTTGCTTTTTTGCATTTCTTTTTCTTGGGGATGGTCTTGCTCCCTGTCTCCTGTTAAATGTCATGAACCTCCATCCATAGTTCATCAGGCACTCTATCTATCTGATCTAGTCCCTTAAATCTATTTCTCACTTTCACTGTATAATCGTTAGGGATTTGATTTAGGTCATACCTGAATGGTTTAGTGATTTTCCTTACTTTCTTCAATTTCAGTCTGAATTTGGCAATAAGTAATTCATGATCTGAGCCACAATCAGCTCCCAGTCTTGTTTTTGCTGGCTGTATAGAGCTTCTTCATCTTTGGCTGCAGAGAATATAATCAATTTGAGTTCGGTGTTGACCATCTGGTGATGTCCATGTGTAGAGTCTTCTCTTGTGTTGTTGGAAGAGGGTGTTTTCTATGACCAGTGTGTTCTCTTGACAACACTCTGTTAGCCTTTGCCTTGCTTCGTTTTGCACTCCAGGGCCAAATTTGCCTGTTATTCCAGGTGTTTCTTGACTTCCTACTTTTGCATTCCAGTCCCCTATAATGAAAAGGACATCTTTTTTGGATGTTATTTCTAGAAGGTCTTGTAGGTCTTCATAGAACCATTCAACTTCAGCTTCTTCAGCGTTACTGGTCGGGGTTATAGACTTGGATTACTGTGACACTGAATGGTTTGCCTTGGAAATGAACAGATCATTCTGTTGTTTTTGAGACTGCATCCAAGTACTGCATTTCGGACTCTTTTGTTGGCTATGATGGCTACTCCATTTCTTCTAAGGGATTCTTGCCCATAGTAGTAAATATAATGGTCATCTGAGTTAATTTCACCCATTCCAGTCCATTTTAATTCGCTGATTCCTAAAATGTCGATGTTCACTCTTGCCATCTCCTGTGTGACCACTTCCAGTTTGCCTTGATTCATGGACCTAACATTCCAGGTTCCTACGCAATATTGCTCTTTACAGTATCGGACCTTGCTTCTATCACCAGTCACACCCACAACTGGGTGTTGTTTTTGCTTTGGCTCCATCTCTTCATTCTTTCTGGAGTTATTTCTCCACTGATCTCTGGTAGCATATTGGGCACCTACTGACCTGGGGCAGAGAAGGAAATGGCAACCCACTCCAGTACTCTTGCCTGGAAAATTCCACGGATGTAGGAGCCTGGTGGGCTGCAGTCCGTGGGGTCACAAAGAGTCGGACACCACTGAGTGACTTCACTTTCTTTCTATAGTTCCTTTTGGAGAAGAAAATGGCAACCCACTCCAGTGTTCTTGCCTGGAGAATCCCATGGATGGAGAGGCCTGGTGGGCTGCAGTCTATGGGGTTGCAAAGAGTCGGACATGACTAAGGAACTAACACACACGCACAGCGACCTGGGGAGTTCATCTTTCAGTGTCCTATCTTTTTGCCTTTTCATACTGTTCATGGGGTTCTCAAGGCAAGAATACTGAAGTGGTTTGCCATTCCCTTCTCCAGTGGAACACATTTTGTCTATATGCTGCTGCTGCTGCTAAGTTGTTTCAGTCGTGCCTGACTCTGTGCGACCCCATAGACGGCAGCCCACCAGGCTCTTCTGTCCATAGGATTCTCCAGGGAAGAATACTGGAGTAAGTTGCCATTTCCTTCTCCAATGCATGCATGCATGCATGCTAAGTCGCTTCAGTCATGTCCAACTCTGTGTGACCCAACGGACAGCAGCCCACCAGGCCCCTCTGTCCATGGGATTCTCCGGGCAAGAATACTGGAGTGGGTTGCCACTTCCTTCTCCATCTATGGTATTGTATACAGAGAAAAAGGACAGGAAAAATTCACAGGAAACCATTAATACACTAAAGGGTAACTGTGGTTGTTCACCTCTCAGGACCTGGAGGAGGGGCGGGTGTGCAAACAGGGGCCTTATCCACCTTCCCCACAATGTGCATGTGATGGTTTCAAGCAAACACCAAGTCTGCAGTCCTACTGACATGTGAGCAGGATGGCGTAAAACAAGGGGAGGGAGAGCCAGTGGGGAGATGAATAGGATGGAGATGTGGTTGGCGAAATCATGCTGGGCAAACCAAAAACTTCCTTGACCCTATGCGACTTTCTGGTCTGCAGGTGTGGGCCTACACTGCAAGGACCAAACATCACCTAACACAGGCACATGTATGCTACAGCTCTTACAAGGCACCCCTGAAACAAGAGGACACTGCTTTCCCATGTATGTCTGGGCCCAAGGGGGGAGACACAAGCAAGACAAACGGTTTGCTTGTGCAAAATTAATAAAGCTTAACAATAATGAAGCCTAATTATCTGAGAACTTATTCTCAGGCAAGACTTTAATACAATATGTATTTAAGAGAAATTAAGACTGCCTTAATTTGTATAAAGGTCTGTGAATGTTTCAGGAAAAGAAATAGAATGGTATGCTAGGAAATCTTCATTTTTAATTAAAATGACTAGTGTCACTATTTTTAAAGCAAATTCATCAACTGAATTTATATTATTTTAACTGACCACATGGCAGCAGCAAAGGCTGAAGACTGGCCAGGAGTCTTTGCGGCAGGCCCCCAGTAGTCAGTGGGAGGGCCAGGGCTGGTCTCAGGTGGCAGACCTCACTCAGGCCTCAGGCCTCATGTTCACAAGGGGCAAGGGTTTGGCCCTCTCTGAACTGTGGGCTCTGCTACTGTGTTAGGCTTCTGTTCAGTGGCTGTGATGGAACCACTCAACAGATTCAAAAGAATTACTACTACTATACCATCAAAAATCTCTCTGTTCTTTTTTGTATGAAAAGGTTTCATTGTTCTTATCTCACTTCTTCCTCCCACAGACTTTAGTTCACAGAAAATACAACTTTTTGTTGTTATTGAAACATAGTATCAAAAGACAGTCAACAAAATCAATATAGTAATTATTTAAGGAATGCTAAGAATGCTTTCAATAAAACTATTATTATCTCTGCCTCTAGCCTCACTCAACACTTCAGTTGCTAAAAAAAAACAAGAAACAACAAAGAAACAAACAAAAACTTTATCATGATCTGTTTACACAGCGGTACAGATCAAAAAATAACGAAAGCTCATAAAACCAGCTTAGAGAACATCTCTCTGGTTTTTAAATATGTACTCCCTGACAGGCAACACCACCATTCAAATTCCAGCCTTGGCCTAGCCAAGAGGTTTGCCTGGAGCCTTTCCAAGAGTTCCTACTGGTGTGGTTGGGATACTGGAGTGGTAGAATTTTACAGTGTAAGAAATGAATACTTGGGCAATAACTCATATAAAACTTCTAGAGCAACTGTATCATATACTACTTGGCCTTTAACTTTCCCCCACCCCAAATTCAAATTCTTTGCACTAAAAATAAGATTTCAAGTATGACAAAACTGTTAACACCAGGGATATCTGGGTAAATAGTATTTGGAAGTTCTTTGTCCTATTCTTACAATTTTTCTCTAAGTTTTACATTATTTCCAAATAAAAACTTAAAAAAAAAAAGAAGAAGCATTTTTCTGTATATGAGTCTGGGCAGCTGGCTCATATCTGCACCCAGGGTGGCTCAGATGGGCCCAGGCAAATCAGGCATTCCACAAATGTCTTCTAATCTCAACAGTCTTTGAGAAAGTAACATGATCCCAAAGTTTATTTGGATTTTCAACATTGACAAATTTTTTAAAAATGTTTTTTTGTATCTGAAGATTACAATAACAAAATGATTTTGATTAAAAGGAAAAAAACCAACACAGTATCACTACTTACTCTATGAATTATACCAGCTGAATGTAGATGTTTAATACCACAGAGCATCTGGTAAAGAAGGTAGGACATTCTTTCATGGTCCAGCTCCATGTGAATAACCTGACATAAGTTAGCATCCATTAATTCCATAACCAAATACCTGAGGAAATAAATGATCAGCCATGTACACATGAAAATTATCCAAATTCCTTCATGGTATCAAATCAGAATCTTTATAAAAAAGAAATAACTTCATACCTAGTCACTGTATTGGCTAAAGTAAAAAGATAATTTGCTTTCATTAGGTATCTTGATTTACAAGCTATCTTGAAAAGAAGCAATTTTTATATCATAGTAAATAGAATCTCAAACATGCAAAGTCTCCTATATTTAAAATTTTTTGCTACTGGGTCATTCTTACCAATACAGAAACCATGCCGTTACTGCTTGCATCTTAAGAAAACTTTTGACCTTACCTCCCCTACCAGCTACGATCCTGTATTTTTGGTCTTCCTGCAAGCAAAACTCCCCAAAGAGGTATCTACACTCATCATCTTCAATTTTTTTCTCCCATTTTTCCTTAATCTCACTTTAATTAGGCTTTTGCCCCCACCACTTCGCTGAAACTGTCCTCAAGGCTCCTGACACCTCCGTGTTGCTAAACCCAGTAGCTAGTCCTACAATCCTGGCTGACCATGACTTTCTCTTACCACTAGCTTCTTACTGTTGGAGTAAGAAGAACAGGCCAGCACCTGTTCCTGGCCTTCTTTTCTCTACTGTACTCATAGTCACGACGATCTTCTCTGGTTTCTGATCTCAAGGCTTTAGATACCATCTATAGACTGTCAACTCTCAAATTAATACATTCAACCCAGACATCCCACCTGAACTCCAGGCTCACTTATCTAAATGACTGCTTCACAGATCAGTTTGGGTGCCCAATAGACTCCCTGTCTAAAACTGAGCTCCTGATTCTACGCCACCCCCAAATCTGTTCTTCCTGTAGCTTTCCTCATCTCAGTTGAGAGAACTTTTATCCTTCTGGTGAGCACCTGAGCCAAAATTCCAAATGTTGTTCTCAGCAACTCCTTCTCTCAAACCACACAGAGCCTCTCTCAAAGCCTCTCTAAGAGCAAACACTGGGGTTCTATCTTCAACACAGTGTCGACATCCAATCTCATGCCTTTACCATCACTATCACCCCTTTGGTCTAAATGTAGCCACAATAATCCCTCACCTGAACTACTGCAGTAGCCTCCTGACTGGTCTTCTGTGTTCCACCCCATACAGTGGATTCTCAGTCCAGAAACCAAGTTATTGTTTTAAAATGTAAGTTAGATACACTCAGTCTTCTACTGAAAGTCTTACTTGTGAAGGGAAGTCCTTACAACGGCCGAGAGGCCCAGCAGTGTCGGCCCTGCCACTTCTTTGAGCCGATCTCTTCTACTTTCCTCTGCTTCCTTCGATCCAGCCAAACAGGCTCTTGCTCTTCAAGAGCACACACCAGGCACACTCCCATGTCTGCTCCTTGATGCTGCTTGTTCCTTCTATCTTTTAAAAATATAACTGCATTTATTTTAATTTTGGCTGTGCTGGATCTTCACTGATGCACAGGTTTTCCCCAGTTGCGGCAAGCAGCAGGTACTCTCTTGCTACAGCGCGTGGGCTTTTCACTGCAATGGCTTCTCCTCTTGTGGAACACGGCTTCTATGACTTGTGGGCTTCAGTAGCTGCAGCACTTGGGCTCAGTAGCTGTGGCTCCCAAGTGTTAGAGAGCCGGCTCAGCAGTTGTGGCACACGGGCTTAGTTGCTCCGTGGCATGAGGGATCTTCCTGGATCAGGGACTGAACCCCTGCTTCCTGCACTGGCAGGTAGATTCTTTAGCACTGAGTCACCAGGGAAGCCCATTCCTTCTATCTTGATACTACCTTTCTCAAAATATCTGTAGGACTAACCCCCTCATTTCCTTCAAGGCTTCTTCAAATGTCACCAATCCCATGAGGTCCTTCCCTAACTATCCTACTTAAAACTGCAGCCTGACTCCTAAACCCCAGCACTTCTGATCCCTCACTCAGCTTCGTTTCTTCCACATTTGCCACATTCTAATGAATGACATAATTTCCCTATTTGTTATGTTGATTATCTTCCCTGGTTTTCCTTCAAGCTCTAGGAGGAAATATGATCATCCACAATTCTTAAATAATGAAAGGAATTTTTGCCTGTTTTGGTCACTAAGTATGTCAAGTTCAAGAGAGTGCTTAGCACACAGCTGGCAATCAAATTTTCCTTTTGGCTGTGCAACTGAAAGCATGGCATCCTAACCACTGGACTGCCAGGGAATTTCTAGCAGTCAAATATTTGTTGAATGAATAAACCAATAAATTTAAGATAAAGTTGTGCATTATATCTAAATAATAAATTAATATTTCATTTCATTGTTAGTAAAACAATTCTATTTCAGATTTTGGAAAACATACAATATTTAGTCACTTACCCATTTCATATAATAACCATAAATCCCTAAACCCTACAATCCTGGATTTTAGGGGACTAGAGAAAAACATTTTATATTTCAGTAAAGCAAATCAGCAGCATTAATGGCACTGTCTTCTCCAAGGAATCCACTTTCAGTCATCCTTTATCTGTTGTAAAAATGATAACTGTCTAGGGATAAGCACGTGCATGCTAAGTTGCTTCAGTAGTGTCTGACTCTTTGCAACCCTGTGGACTGTAGCCTGCCTGGCTCCTCTGTCCGAGGGATTCTCCAAGCAAGAATACTGGACTGGGTTGCCATGCCCTTCTCCAGGGCGTCTTCCCCACTCAGGGATCGAACCAGGATCTCTTACGTCTCCTACATTGGTGGGCGGATTCTTTATGACTAGAGCCACCTGAGAAGTCCATAGGCACAAATATTATTATTTGTTTTCCTTACTATTTCTATTTCATAGTGAAAAGTGGCTAAGATATCATTTTAAAATGTATTATGTTGTCTGCATTTCCTAAGTTAAAAAAAGCAGTCATGTTCTCTTAAATTCTCAGTCTTTCATGCACAGTGTATTACTGAATAAAAATTATACTTACACATCTTGAAATTCTTCTAGAGTTTTTTGTGGTGTAAACACATTTAACAAACTAATTATCTGAAAAGAGAAAATTAAACCTCAGTATGTCAAACAAGTCTACTTGACTATAAAAATTAAGTTTAACATTAAAATGTATTAAAAACTAGGGAAAAAATCACAGCAGAGCTTTGAAATTTTATTATTGTTACTGCTTTTACCAGAATATTCTATCATACAGCATTTCAAAAGTTAAATGATTAGGATTCTCGCCTTGGAAATAAGATGCACTTTTAATCAAATCACTTTTATGTGTCCCTGGTAACTTATTATTACAGAATTTTGACACATAATGCTTTCCAGCTTTGAACATAAAAAAGTATCAATTATAAGTAGAAAAACACTAAATAAAGCAATATGTTAACTCTGAAAACTTAAATACAATGTGCAAATTTCAAGAAAGTTTTGAAATATGAGGGCTAAGCTTATATTTTGGTACAATAAAGATGAAATGCCTCATAGTATTATGTATTTACCTAAAGAGGGTTCAAAAACTGACCCCATCGCAGGCTTTGGTCCTGGTACTCCAATGTTAAACAATGAATTCTGCTACTTGAGCATTAAAAACACATCCTCAATCATTTCAAATGACTGAGGGAAAGTTGAATTATTCAGTATAAAAGACTGAAGATTGGAGTGGCTGGATAGCCAAGGGGCAAAAAGAAAACTGAATTCATACTTTAACCTTTATACCAAGATAAACTTAAAATGGAACAAAAACTTAAATCTAAGGCATGAAACCATGAAACATTAAAATATGGATAAACATTCAGACAACTCTGGTGTAGAAAAGTCTGTTCTAAGAATGACAAGAAATCTACAAGACTTGATTACATTCAACGACAAAAATCTATGGCAAAAACAACCTGCTGCTGCTGCTGCTAAGTCACTTCAGTCGTGTCCGACTCTGTGTGATCCCAGAGACTGTGCGATCCCAGAGATGGCAGCCCACCAGGCTCCGCCGTCTCTGGGATTCTCCAGGTAAGAACACTGAAGTGGGTTGTCATTTCCTACTTCAGTGCATGGAAGTGAAAAGTGAAAGTCAAGTCACTCAGTCGTGTCCGACTCTTCACAATCCCATGGACTGCAGCCTACTAGGCTCCTCCGTCCATGGGATTTTCCAAGCAAGAGTACTGGAGTGGGTTGCCATTGCCTTCTCTGAAAAACAACCCAAATTAGGTCAAATGGAAAAGATATGAGGATTGATAGCTTTAATATACAAAGATCTTCTCTAAATGCATAAGACAAGTGTGCTCAGTCACTCAGTCATGTCTGATTCTTTGTGACCCCATGGACTGTAGCCCACCAGGCTCCTCTGTCCATAGGATTTCCTAGGCAAGAATACTGTAATGGGTTGCCATTTCCTACTTGAGGGGATCTTCCCAACTCAAGGATTAAACTTGTGTCTCTTGCATCTCCTGCATTGGCAAGGGATATGTTTATAAATATTTTAATGTTTCATGGTTTCATGCCTTAGATTTAAGTTTTTGTTTCATTTTAAGTTTATCTTGGTGTAAAGATTGACGTGTGAATCCAGTTTTTTTTTCCCCCCTTGAGTCTCTTGCGTCTCCTGCATTGAAAGAAACCAACAGTCCTAGAGAAAAATGGACAAAGGCCATGGAAAACAAACTCTCAAGAAATAAAAATAAAAGGCTGGTAGAGATATGGAAAGAAAATCAACCTCACAAATAAAAATAAGGTATCATTTGTCATCTATCAGTTTGGTAAGGTAAAACAAAAAAAATCAACAATATGTAGTTCTGGAGCATTCTGAAATAAAAGCCATACTCAGATACTCAATGAAAGTGTAAAACTGATAGTCTTCCTTGAGGTCAATTTGTCAGTACATATTAAAATTAGAAATGTGCATACTTTTTGACCCAGAATCTTGGCCAAAGAATTCACCTGTATAAGGATGTTCACTGCAGCACTGCTTATAGTAGTAAAAAATTAGACACAATCTAAATATTTGTGTTTTTTTTTATGTTTTATTTTTTTAATTTTTTAAAATATAAATTTATTTTAATTGATAATAAACAATTGATTAAATGAATTACTGTGCATTTGTACTATGTAGCTATTTAAAAATGGTTTATATCTATGTTCATTAATGTACATGAGATCTAGCAACATTCCACCATATTTTTTTTAAGAAAATTTTTTTTACTTTTGTTTTTATGATATACCCAAATGAATACAGAGTTCCAGAGAATAGTAAGGAGAGATAAGAAGGCCTTCTTAAGTGAACAATGCAAAGAAATAGAGGAAAACAATAGAATGGGAAAGACTAGAGGTCTTTTTAAGAAAACTGGAGATATCGAGGGAACATTTCATGCAAGGATGGGCATGATAAAGGACAGAAATGGTGAGGATCTAACAGAAACAGAAGAGATGGCAAGAATACACAGAACCAGACACTGGACATCCTGGAGTGTAAAGTCAAGTGGGCCTTAGGAAGCTACTACAACCAAAGCTAGTGGAAGTGATAGAATTCCAGCTGAGTTATTTCAAATCCTAAAAGATGATGCTGTTAAAGAGCTACACTCATTATGGCAGCAAACACGGAAAACTTAGCAATGACCACAGGACTCTAAAAGGTCAGTTTTCATTCCAATCCCAAAGAAGGACAATGCCAAAGAATGTTCAAACTACTGTACAATTATGCTCATTTCACATGCTAGCAAGGTTATGTTCAAAATCCTTCAAGCTAGGCTTCAGCAGTACATGAACTAAGAACTTCCAGATGTACAAGCTGGGTTTCAAAGAGGAACCAGAGATCAAATTGCCATGATTGATGGATAATGGAGAAAGCAAAGGAGTTCCAGAAAAACATCTACTTCTTCATTGACTACGTGAAAGCCTTTGACTGTGTGGATCACAACAAACTGTGGAAAATTCTTAAAGAGATAGCAATACCAGACCACCTTGCCTGTCTCCTGAGAAACCTGTATGCAGGTCAAGAAGCAACAGAACTGGACATGGAACAACAGACTGGTTCCAAATTGAGAAAGGAGTATAACAAGGATGTATATTGTCACCCTGCTTATTTAGCTTATATGCAGAGACCATCATGTGAAATGCTGAGCTGGATGAATCACAAGCTAGAATAAAGATTGCTGGGAGAAATATCAAGAACTTCAGATATGCCATGATATCACTCTAATAGCAGAAAGTAAAGAGGAACTAAAGAACCTTTTAATGAGGGTCAAAGAGGAGAGTGAAAAAGCTGGTTTGCAACTCAACATTAAAAAAAAAAACCCTAAGATCATGGTATCTGGTCCCATCACTTCATGGCAAATAGATAGGGAAAAAATGGAATCAGTGACAGATTTTCTTTTCTTGGGCTCCAAAATCACCACAGACGGTGACTGCAGCCATGAAATTAAAAGATGCTTGCTACCTGGAAGGAAAGCTGTGACAAACCTAGACACAAAAACCTGCATATTAAAAAGCAGAGACATCACTTTGCTAGCAAAGGTCCATAAAGTCAAAGCTATGGTTTTTCCAGTAGTTATGTACAGATGTGAGAGTTCAACTACAAAGAAGGCTTATCATCAAAGAACTGATGCTTTCACATTGTTGTGCTGGAGAAGATTCTTGAGAGCCCCTTGGACTGCAAGGAGATGAGACAGTCAATCCTAACGGAGATCAACTCTGAATATTTCTTGGAAGTACTGATGCTGAAACTCCAATACTTTGGCCACCTGATGCAAAGAGCTGACTTATTGGAAAAGATCCTGATGCCGGGAAAGACTGAAGGCAAAAGGAGAAGCAGAGGAAGAGATGGACAGACAGCACCACTGACTCAATGGACATGAATCTGAGCAAACTTTGGGAGATAATGGAGGACAGGGGAGCTTGGAGTACTGCAGTCCATGAGGTCGCAAAGAGTTGGACATGACTTAGCAACTGAACAGCAAATAAAACATGCATTGGAGAAACTAAAAACAAATTCAAATCACAGACTCAAAAGATTGAAATTATCTTAGTTTTTTGTCCCTACACCAGAAAAATCCAGCAGAAATGTCACAACAAAAGGAGCCATATGGAGCTGAGTGTAATCTTAAGATACTTATCCCCTCAACTTTGCAACAAAGAGAAGTCAGATGGGAGGGGGTCTCCAAAGCCCCTCCTAGGCTTACCATCTTATAATCTTATAACATAGCAAGGCTATCAAAATCATGTTCCACATAATATTCAGGGATCAGCTAAAGAACATGAAACGTGACTGAGTACCTCATTTTCTAGAGATATACTTTTTTTCCTTACAATGTACAAGGCTTTGATTTCTGTGCCAAGTAGAACTACCTTGAATAAAGCATCATCTAATAACAATTATTTCCATAAATATGAATATGTAAAAGCTACTTATAGAACACTGTTTTCCTAAAAAGTATTTAACTATTTTTCAATTTGTCAGGTCAATACTCTTGCCATTTTATCACACTGAAATAGGGAAAACCAAATGGTAACAAGAACATTCCCATTCCTAATGAGTGACCTAAATTCCTATGGACCACGATGCCTTTTGTTGACTCAATATCCCCAATGTTGATTAACAATTTTATCAATAAAATATAAACATTTAAATAGTACTTTTATCACTAGCTTACTCTAGGTCTAAACTCATTGTATCTTCAAAGACCCAGAAGATTATCACATATTATTGACATTAAAGTATACAGTGGAAACACAGACATTACTTACATTTTTATGATTGACACATTTTAAGAGGACAAGTTCACGATATGCTCTCTTTGCATGAGTCTGATTCTGAAAAGGACGGCTTAGTTTCTTGACTGCAACATTTATCCCAAGAACTGTATCAAAAGCAGCACTATAATTAAGAAATATAATAAGCAACCCATTAGGATAATTCTGGAAAATACAGCAATGCAGAATGTACATTCAATATGTTATCTAACTGAGTAACAAATAAGGAAACATCTGCTTGCTTTCATTCGGGGTACTTATGCACATGAAGAGCAAAGTGAGCTGGCTAACAGTGCAGGAGGAACTGACTCCTTTCAGTGGGACTGACCTGGCAGCTGCAGCTAGGATGGGATTCAGCAATTCTTTGCACACTGACATCTCATTATGTTAGTTGAGATTACTATCTTCAGAACCAGGTAATTTACTATAGAGCATATACATCTGGTCAGGAAACAAAATCTTCAGTTTAAATATGTCAATAAGTTGAAAAAACTCACTGGTATCACAAAATAAAACATAAGTATATTTTGGAATATCACAGTGGAGAAAATGGTTTGAGCTCCTGAGAAGAATGTAATATTATAAATCTAATTTTTGATTGATTGTGTTTTTTTCCTAGATGAAAGAATCTAAAAAGAAAGCAGAAGCCAAAATCTCAACTCATGGTAAATCCCCAAGATACAAAATCCCTAACATAAGCAATTGCTATATATACAAAATTCTACTAGAAATACCTCTTCATATTATTAATACTATGGTAAGAAATAAAATCTTCTAGGGGGTCTGTTTCTAGCATATCAAGCTCCCAGCTGAAATTTACGATCCATTTTCCTAGAAAAAATACACAGGAAAAATTGAATACTTTGTGTACTAGTTTCAAGCTAGCACTAGCATCAGTTGCTGTTACTGTTACCTTCTGGCTCTTCATTGGCGGTTCAAAGCTGCTAAAGACCATCCGAGAACCTAAGCACCATTTAAAACACTGTTTCTATTTATTCTATTCAGTTTACCACACTGTTTACACTTATTCACTTCTGTGAATAATCTGTTTGCCAAGAAACTCAATTCAATTTTAACTTTTTAAAATGGAAAGCTGTCAAGTTACTTTGAAATTGTTTTTTCTTTAACTCAGTTCACATTATGTGTACAGGTATACACAGATGTAAAATCACATGCCCATATGCAAATATAATATTCATATGAATTACAAAATGTTAAAATTAAATCTGTGAAACAAATCATTAATATATGTGCATGATTTGTACACTTCTACGTGTGTGTGTGTATACATAAAATTGCTGTTTTAGTTGCTGAGTTGTGTCCAACTCTTTGTGACCCCATGGACTGTAGCCCACCAGGCTCCTCTGTCCATGGGATTTCCCCGGCAAGAAAACTGGAGTGGGTTGCCATTTCCTTCTCTAGGGGATCTTCTTGACCCAGGGAGTGAACCCAAGTCTTCTGTATTGCAGGCAGATTCTTTACCAGTGAGCCACCTGGGAAGCACATATATATCTCAGTCTTAAGAATTTAAAAACAGACAAATCTTTTTTTGGACAAAGAATTTTTTGTCCAATGAGACAAATGAACTAATTCTGAATTACCTGAGCAGACACACGTTCCCCACTCCTAGCTTCAACTCCAGGAGGAGCTATCTTAAATTATTCCTGGCTTTACTTCTTGTAGTCACGTCTCAACTCCAAAAATATACTTTTATCACTCTTTCCTCATTTATCAACTTTAGAAATTATCTATTTACTCCCCATTATGAAAACTGAGGATTTAGTCACTTATCTGAAACCCGCAAGGACGCCTCATAGCTTTTTGTTCTCATGTTATTTTTAATTTTTTCCTTGGTCACCATTGTAACTTTAAATAACACGCCTAAGCTTGTTTCATCAACTTTTAAAGGAATTTCTTGCTGCCCAGTATGTAAAATGAGAATATTACACTTCATCTTCTTTTACTTCCAGCTCTCTTTCCCTCCAAATTTGTCTTAAATGGTCAAGTTTGATAACACATCTTTCAGTCTCTATAATTAGGTCTTCTGTGTTTCTTCTGTAGGATGTGTCTAAAAGTTGAAAATCAAGATATGAAGTGTATGTATGTATGCACACGTAAACATTACTACTTGCAGAGTAAGGATTACATTTCATTTCCAGAGATCACATGATTTTCTGTCACTCAAAAGAACAAGACTGTTTCCAATATTAAGGTTAAATGGATTCTCTTCCTACATTCTACCAGTTCTCAAACCTCATGTTACTTTAAATTTATTTCCTTCTTAAATCATGACTTTTTCTAGCTTTTCTACTACAAGTTTCTAATCAACTTTTTTTTTTTTTTTTCTTATTAAGAGAAGACAAATATATCTCACAAGAGCCTGTCACTAGTACTTCCTACCTTCTCAAATTATCTATTGTTTGGAACCTATTCCATTTGCAGGGGAAGACATTTTTCTTGAAGTTTCAACGCCTGATGTGCAGCTATCAGCCTGGGATTTCTTTTCACTGGCCTCCACTGTTACTTGTTATACATTCTTATAGTCTCTTTCTGGTTGGAATATATCCTAAGGGAATTTCTTCAGGAAAAAAGTGCATGGAAGATAAATTATCTTACTCTTCCTTTACCCTTGATTGATAGTTTATCTTCTAAGTTTTAAATCAATTTTCTCTCAGGATTGCCAAAGTTGAGTGCTGTTGGTTATGCACAGAAGGCTTGTGCCTGTCTGGTATTCATTCTTTTGCTTCCCTTTTTGTTCCTTATCTCCATGATTTATCACAGAGACTCATGCTTTGTCAACACCCCCAAAATCCCCTAGTCACGTCTCCTACTAATCACTATTCCCACTGCCCTCCAAAGATGGTAACTACTTCTGCCTTTTATGAGAATCACTTCCTTGCTTTCACCTGCTAAACATGCATCTTTAAGACCCTGCATCATTTATTTTTGCCTGGTTTTTGAAACTGTGTCTGACTTCCTTCACTCAACATGGTGTTTGTGAGATACATCCATTGTTGTATGAAGCTATAGCTCATTCTGTGTCATTGCTCTAACATTCCTTCATTATGATTATATGACATAATTTTTATAGATAATATTGGTTGTTTTCAGTTTACAAAGCAATTACAAAAAACAAAGAATGGTCATAAACATTCTTGTACATGGTTCTGGGTACCCTAGGCATGGATTTTTAATAAGTAGATAGCTAAGAGTGGGGCTGCATGTTTTATTTTAGTAGATAAAGCAACAGTTGAAACTGGACATGGAACAACAGACTGGTTCCAAATAGGAAAAGGAGGACGTCAAGGCTGTATATTGTCACCCTGCTTATTTAACTTATATGCAGAGTACATCATGAGAAACGCTGGGCTGGAAGCACAAGCTGGAATCAAGATTGCCAGGAGAAATGTCAATAACCTCAGATATGCAGATGACACCACCCTTATGGCAGAAAGTGAAGAGGAACTAAAAAGCCTCTTGATGAAAGTTAAAGTGGAGAGTGAAAAAGTTGGCTTAAAGCTCAACATTCAGAAAACGAAGATCATGGCATCTGGTCCCATCACTTCATGGGAAATAGATGGGGAAACAATGGAAACAGTGTCAGACTTTATTTTGGGGGGCCCCAAAATCACTGCAGATGGTGACTGCAGCCATGAAATTAAAAGACGCTTACTCCTTGGAAAGAAAGTTATGACCAACCTAGATAACAAATTTAAAAGCAGAGACATTACTTTGCTAACAAAGGTCCATCTAGTCAAGGCTATGGTTTTTCCAGTGGTCATGTATGGATGTGAGAGTTGGGCTATGAAGAAAGCTGAGCGCCGAAGTGTGGTGTTGGAGAAGACTCTTGAGAGTCCCTTGGACTGCAAGGAGATCCAACCAGTCCATTCTAAAGGAGATCAGTCCTGGATGTTCTTTGGAAGGAATGATGCTAAAGCTGAAACTCCAGTACTCTGGCCACCTCACGCGAAGAGTTGACTCATTGGAAAAGACTCTGATGCTGGGAGGGATTGGGGGCAGGAGGAGAAGGGGACGACAGAGGATGAGATGGCTGGATGGCATCACTGACTCGATGGACGTGAATTTGAGTGAACTCCGGAAGTTGGTGATGGACAGGGAGGCCTGGCGTGCTGCAATTCATGGGGTCACAAAGAGTCGGACACGACTGAGTAACTGAACTTAACTGAAGTGAATGCCAAATTGTTTTCCAAAGTGGTTTGTTCTGCCTATTTCTAGGGATTTGGTTTTCTTGCGGTATATTCACCCTTTGTCCCATAAGGGGACTAAATATTATTTCAACAAAAGGGAGATCACAAGGGAAGGGGTTTGTGGGGGGGGGGGCACTAATCCAATTACAAGAATCTTTAGAAGCAAAGTTTGTTCTGGCTGGCTGGGAAGAGGGGAAAGTCAGAGAGATCTGAATCCAGAGAAGGACAAGACATGACATTATTGCCGTCAAGATGGATGTGGGGGGTCCGTCTTGAGAAGGAATGGGAGCAGAGTGCTCCTGGCTGACAGACAATAAGGGAATAGAGACCTCTGACCTACACTGCAAGGAACTAGGTTCTGCCAAGAACCCTGAATGCACTTGAAAACAGATTCTTCCCCAGAGCCTCCAGAGAAGAGCCTGGTCCAGTAACACCTTGATTTCAGCCTTGTGAAATGCCACGCAGAGAACCCAGGGAAGCCCACCCAGATATCTAACCTACACAGAACTATGAAATTACAAATGGTTGTTGCTTTGTTTTACATCCCTAAGTTTATGGCAATTTGTCATGTGGCAATAGAAAACAAACACAGCTTCTCTTCTGCATGTTTCTACCATTCTGCCTCCCCAGCCTTCATTCTGGATACTTTTCTCCTTAACTATCTTCCAGATCACAATTCTCTCCTCAGTTGTACTTATTAATAATATGCTTTTAAACCCACCTATTAACTTCATAATTCAATTACTCTATCTTAAGAGTTCATAATTTCTATTTAGTTTTTTAAAGTTTTCATTTCCCACCCAAAATTTTTCATACTGTCTTTTATCAACATAACATCACAGCTCTTTGGAAGTTTGGATCCAAAAAGGCCAATAACTCCTATGGATCTATTTCTTTTCTCTGTTGTTTGTATTGGATTTTGTGAATGTCATCTAATCTCCTTCTGTGACTAGTTATTTCTGACTATGTGCTGGATCTTGAACTTGCAAAACTGTCTGCTATCTAGAAATAATTTAATAACCAGTATGATGCTGTCTTCCTCCAGGTAGAATTTACATTTATTTCTGCTGGACCTTGAAGCACTAGCAATTTGGGCTCACCTCACCTTGAGTTCAGCAAATGGGACCATGTGAAGCTAAGCGGCTGTGCCTGCAAGAGCCTGTTACTTTCTAGTTTGTTCTTATTTCTAGCATGCAGCCCTTTATTGGACCCAATTCAAAGCAAAGGAAGTTCACTAAGCCCCTTTAGAGGGCCCTGGACTCCAATCCCTATCTCCTATAGCCCCACAAGACACTCCAAAGGACTCTCAAATCTCTCAGCTGTCCATACCAGAATTTTCAAATACCCTCAAGGGCAAGACCACCCCAAATCCTGGGCTCCTCTGACTAGGCTTCTCCTTTCCCAGATCCTAGCCCAATAACTTTTCATTTACTTACTCACTATCTAGGGGCAAATGCTGAGCATGGGGATGGGGTGGGAAGGCTGGGAGACAACTAGCTAAACTGTTTTGCAGACACATGTTTAATTAACATCCCTATTTCCAGCCACCCATTTCATCTTTGTTTTCCGTATCTGGCATCTCTAGACCCATAACCTCTCTTGAGTTCTACTATAGATAGGTTCTCTTCTTTGTGGCAAATGTCTCATCTACTTATTCTCATTTCGTCTGCAGAAACTTGTTAAATGTGCTTTCATATCCACTGATTACTGCCCTCCTGGTCTCTTTGTTTAGGTGTTTGGTCCACCAATTTAAATAAGAAGCTCCAAAACATTTATTTTAGGGATATAACTATTAAGGTCCATAAAGACACAATGATTTGCCCAAGGTAACTAAGAACTACTGCTATGAGGATTTGAGCTGGACTTAGAACTCGATTCTCCTGAATCACAGCGTTCCTATGCCTTATATCATGTATCTACTTTATCACAAAAATATTGTTGTGGGCATTATGTTCATTTATATATACTAACAGAAAATAATACAGTATAAGAACAGGCCAACATTCATGCTTATACAGAACTAGAGGAAGCAAAAACGAATAAGCTACACCAACCATTTCAAGTCAAGGTTGTAACTGTCACTTCTAAGCACTCTCAGATCTAATAGTATACACTTTTTAAAAAAAGAAAGTTAAACACTTCATAAAAGATGCTTAACACCATTAATTAATAGAGAAATGCAAACCAAAATTACAATGAGGTACCACCTCACACCAGTCAGAATGGTCATCATTAAAAAGTCTATAAATAATAAATGCTGGAGAAGGTGTAGAGAAAAGAGAACGCTTCTATACTGTTGGTGGGAATATAAATTGGGGCAGTCAGTATGGAAAACAGTATGGAGGTTCCTTAAAAAACTAAAAGTAGAGCTACCACATGATCCAGCAATCCCACTCCTGGGCGTACATCCAGATAAAACTATAATTCAAAAAGACATATGTAACTCCTATGTTCACAGCAGCATTATTCACAACCTGAGTGTCCGTCAACAGATGAATGGATAAAGAAGATGTGGTACATATGTACAATGGAACACTGCTGCTGCTACTGCTAAGTCACTTCAGTCGTGTCTGACTCTGTGCGACCCCATAGACGGCAGCCCACCAGGCGTCCCCGTCCCTGGGATTCTCCAGGCAAGAACACTGGAGTGGGTTGCCATTTCCTTCTCCAATGCATGAAAGTGAAAAGTGAAAGTGAAGTCACTCAGTCGTGTCTGACTCTTCGCGACCCCAAGGACTGCAGCCTACCAGGCTCCTCTGTCCATGGGATTTTCCAGGCAAGAGTACAATGGAACACTATTCCACCATAAAAAAAGAATGAAACGACGCCATTTGCAGCAACAAGGATGGAACTAGAGATTAACATACTACGTGAAGTAAGTCAAAAGGAGAAAGACAAATACCATGTGATATCATTTATATGTGGAAACTAAAATATGACACAAACGAACATTTATGAAACAGAAACAGACTCACAAACACAGAGAACAGGCTTGTGGCTGCCGAGAGGGAGAGGGGCTGGGGAGGGATGGAGCGTGGGGTTGGCAGATGCAAACTGTTACATACAGAATGGATAAACAACAAAGTCCTAATCTACACATAGGGGATTGTATTCAATATTCCATGATAAACCATAATGGAGAAGAATAGTTTAAAAAGGAATGCATTTATACATACAACCGAACCACGTTGCTGTCCAGCAAACATTAACAACACTGTAAACCAACCATACTTCAATTAAAATTTTTTTTAAAAAGAAAAAAAAAAAAATGAGGTTAAACACTTCATAGAATTGTTTTGTAAAACAAATACTCCCTAGTGCTTTGATTAACAGCTTGAGATTTTAGACGGAGAGAAAAAAAAATGGAATTTACATGAAAGAAATGTGCACACATTTTTCCTATAGAACTTGTAACTATTTAATTCTACTAATAATTTTATAAATACTGCAAATGATAAACATTATAAAACTTACTTCCTAATTATTTTATTAACAGTTTTAATGAACAACAGAAACATAGAAGCAGATAAATCAGATAGTTGTTTTTACAATTCAAAATTAGGAGTCAAAATATTTTACTTGGATCCCAGCTCCTCCATTTAATCTTATATCAGTACCTGCACTTTAATTTACCTGTCCCTATGTCTTTATAAAGCTCTAGTTTAGATGATTAACAAGTTTTTATAAACCATGCATTATTGCTACTATGATATTTTATTTCTCAAAAATGTAAGAACACAGATATATTCATTTCATGTTGTTGCTGTAACAAATTACCACAGATTGACTAGTTTAAAACACTAATTTATTATCTTACAGTCCTAGAGCATGCAGGTGCACACATGTGTGCACATGTGCATTAGTCCAGCATTTGGTTTAACCAGAAAGAAGGCTCTATTCCAGGCATGAACTGAGACTATCTGGAGTTTCAGAGCTAAGTCTTAAAAGACCGGTCTGGATAGATCAGCAGGGTTGCAGAGAATTCTCCAGCCAGGAGATGCAGTGGGGACAGAAGTGATGGACATGGGAAAGAGCCTGTCAGGTTTGCAGAGAAGGGACCACTGGAGAGAAGAGGCTATCTGAAAGTCAGGGCTTGATGCTGGGCATACTCAGGCCCTTCCAACAGTGACAAGGAAGAAAGGAGTCTGACTTGAACCATTCATAGTTTCTTGCTTCATCTAAACAGTAGAACAAGGTAAAATACCCTTTCCTTATGCCTTGTATGAAAAGAACACTTCTCTTTTGAGGAGTTTTTAAAGTATAATGCCAATATTCAAGATGCTGTGCAAAACGGCCAGAAAAAAAATCCTCCAAAGACAGGTGGGGGAAGTATCTCTCTTGTCAGTCTGGAACTAGGACTGCAAGCACCATCAGTGCTGCCGTTCAGGGGAACCGAGAAGCCTCAAGCCTAGAAGGAAGGTGAGGAGCAGTCACCCACCTTCCCGGCTGAGAGAAAGCCAGCACAGGCTCTGGTAGAAAGGAGCAGTAAAGTAATAATGGAAACCAGGTTAAGCCCAGCTCTCGTGACAGCACCTCATCTAAAAGCCAAAAGAAAACATCCCAAAAGCCTAAGAATAATTTTCATAATTGCACAGACATTTCTAAAAGAAAGTACCAATAATCTGAATCAAATTAACTAACCCCTTTTTCATGAATCAGCAACGTTAACCCAACTAAAAGGTTTTGATTTGGTAACGAATAACTGGCTTGGATTACAAACTTAAGTGAATAATTACATCAAAGATTATAAAATAAACTGTTAGCTATACAGGGGCTCATTTAGAGCTACCTTAATCAGTTCATAATAATGACTTCTTTCTTGAGGAGAAATGGGCAAAACTCATTTTTTGATCTTTCCTTAAAATAAAAATTCAGGCTATGGAAATGGAATTTGCAAGACATGAGATTCAGGATGGTGTTAAACTTTTAGCATCTACATGTATGTGAGGTGACAGTTGCTCCTACAAATGTTAATAAAATTGTCAAAAAATTAATTAAAATTTTATTAGTATTTAAATTCTTTTAAAATTATTTAAAAGAAAATACTGAGTTAAATGTACTTTCACTTAACTCTTAGTATTTTCTTTTAAATAATTTTAAAAGAATTTAAATAAGTTACAAAAATGACATATTTTACTGTATAATATAAATGAAAATATTATACTTAATATATTACATATTATAATACTAGAGTATCCATTAAATGACAAATATCCTTAATTTAAGGCATCCTTCAGCTTACATTTTTTCAAAAAAATCACATAAACATAAAATGAACCATTTTAAAGTGAACAATTCAGTAACAGCACATTCAGTGTTGTGCAATCACCACCTTTAAATAAACCCCAAAATTTTCATCACCCCAAAAGGTAACTCCATACCCATTATGAAGTTGCTCCCCGTTCCTCTTCCTCTTGTCCTAGTTAACCACCAATCTGCATGACTGCATTCTCTATGGATGTACCTACTTTGGACTCATATAGTAATACTACCTTTCATGTCTGGCTTCTTTCACTTAACATGTTTTTGCAGATCATCTGTGTCACAGCATACATCAGTGCTTCATTTCTTTTTATGAATAATATTCCATGTATGTATAGAATACAGTTTGTGTATCCATTCATTTATTGATAGACAGTTGGCCTGTTTTCACCTTTCAGCTAACTGTGAACAGTACTGTTATGAACAGTTATATACAGTCTTTTTTGAACATCTGTTTTTAATTCTTTTGGGAATATATCTAGGAATATTTACGAGGTCATATAATAATTCTATGTTTAACACCTGAGTGTTCATTGGAAGGACTCATGTTGAAGCTGAAACTCCAATACTTTGGCCACCTGATGCAAAGAGCTGACTCATTTGAAAAGGCCCTGATGCTGGGAAAGATTGAAGGCAGGAGGAGAAGGGGCTGACAGAGGATGAGATGGTTGGATGGCATCACCGACTCAATGGACATGAGTTTGGGTAAACTCCGGGAGTTGGTGATGGACAGAGAGGCCTGGCATGCTGTGGTCCATGGGGTCACAAAGAGTCAGACACAACTAAGCGACTGAACTGAACTGAAATTGTTGAGGAGCCGCCAAACTGGTTTTCACAAATTGCCGTACCTTTTTACATTTTCACCAGCAATGTATGAGGGTTCTAACTGCTTTACATCCTTGTCAAAATTTGTTTGTTTTCCATTTTGTTGATTATGGCCACCTAGTGGGTGTGAAGTTGTACCTCATTGTGCTTTTGATTTGCATTTCCCAAATGACTAACAATGAACCTCTTTTCATGTTTATTGGCCATAAATCTTTAGGGAAATGTCTATTCAAGTCCTTTGTCCGTTATTTTTTAAAAATTGTCTTGTCTGTTACTGAGTTGTAGAAGATCTTTATAAGTATTAGACTATGGTTAAATATTTTCCCATTTGTGGGTTGTTTTTTCACTCTCTTGCTGGTGTTCTTTGATGCACATAAAAATTTTTTTTATAAAGTCCAATTTTTTTCTTTTGTTGCTCATGCTTTTGGTGTCATTTCTAAGAATTCAAGGTCATGAAGCTTTCCCCTCTTGTTTTCTTCTAAGAGTTTCACGGTTTTAACTCTTATATATAGGTCATTGATGCATTTTGAGCTAACTTTCCACATGATGTGAAATGGGAGCCCAACTTCACTCTTTTGCATGTGGGTATCCAGTTGTCCCAGCACGATTTGTTGAAGAGAGTGTTCTTTCCCCTTTGAATAATCTTGGCACCCTTTTTGAAAATCAGATGGCTACAGATGATTTTCTGGACTCTTAGTTTTTAAAATGTTTTCAAAATTCAGAACTTTCCATGTTATAATTCTACCAATGCTTTTATGAGAGGAGGTTTAGCTTATAATGGTGTATTTAGGAGCTTTCATTTCAAAACTAGAATTTTCAAATGAAAAATATATACCCATAATGAGTAATTTCATTATTAAACATTTCTTTAAAAAAACAAAGATGAGTAGTATACACAAACTGGAAATCAAAACTAATCCCTGAGAAACAGTATTTTATAAAGTAGCATGTAAGTTCACGATCATTTACCATGCTGTAATGAAGTCATTAATTTTAACTAACCCTTATAAAGACCTCTATTTTATAATTATGAACTTCTAATCAACCTCTAAATGTGGTTATTACATTAAATGTCCTTTTTATCTGTCTTGCTTAATTTCCTACATCAAACTACCACTCAGTTCCAAATAAGAGATATATTATAAATCAAAAGAATTTTTTACATCTAGAATTTCTTATTGACATCAAAGTATCCTAATATGAGCCATCCATTCACTTTAAAAATTCTCTTGGTGCATTGGGTTTTTAAGTACCAATACAGCATGTTATCAATTGAAAGTTAAGATCACCACTATTTTAGATGCAAGCCAGGCATTCCTTCCCAACAGCCCCGTCTCCCTCATTAGTTTTTCTAGAAGTCTCTGGACTACCATCTCCTCAGCTCCCAGGACCTCTATCTACCTAGGGTGAAGAAAACAACTACCTTCCCTGATTATATGTCTCTACAACAGAGGATCAGTTACAAACCACAGATGCAGATTCTCTAAACTCAGTACCTCTAATAAAAATATAAACTCCCCAACCAGAACATTCAAGAGTTCTCTTTTATCTTGCATTCCCTTTACCTACCAGCTGTAATCATTAGGTATTTAGCTTTACCACAGTTCCTCTTAGATGTAAAGGCGATCTTGTTTTTATTGACCAAAAGAAGAAGAAAAGATTTTGCCCAGAGAACTAAGGGATAAAAAGTTCGGGAGGTGCTGATAACTGTAGTCTAGAAAATGTGAAAAACTTTACCTTTAGCTGGCCAGTGATGTCGCAGCAGCTGACTGTCTTACCAAGCAAGAGACTAAGGTTCAGGGTCAGACCAACGGTTCTGACGGCTGGGCTGGACACATAGTTGAAGTGAGACACCAAGGAAGAGACGGCCAGCCCAGCCCCTCATACGGCATCCCTTCCTGGTTAATCCATGGGGTGATAATGACACTGACTGGCCTCATCCTGCCAATGAAGGGCAAGGCACTGCAATCATGGCGCCTAGAAATGAATAGGAGTGATTGGGAATAAAAGGGGGAGGGGGGAAGGGTGGCCAGGATGAAGAAATGAATAAAACTCCAAATTTCGGTTACAACTCACTGTCATACCTATTATTCTAATATCATTATGACAGGGGGAATGGAAAAGGGGAAAAAAGAAAAAAGAAACAAAAAAGAAAAATTTCTACCTATTTAAATTTATGCAGCATTTTTAAGAATTTGAGTTTGTATCCTATAATCCGACTACATGTAACTAAAGCAAGAGGTTGATTCAATTTAGCTTATAAACCTATAGCAAAGAGTATTTTTTATCATCAGTGTTTTCTAAATTCTGACAACTTAGAACTATTAAGTCTTCAACAACAACTCAGTCTACACTACTGAAACAGACCATACTTACCAAACAATTCCTTGGGCTCCAGAGCCAATTGGTTTCAACTGCTGGTATCGTTTTAGGACTGTGAAAGTTGAGTCTGCCACTTGTACACTGTAAAACTGACTATCACATTTACTGTCACTCATGATGTAGTGTCATATAATATTCCAAAGAACTGGTACAGTCGTCAGATTCCTTGAAAAAAAAAAAAAAAACAGAATGAACATGCATTCTTACTGAAATTATACATGCACAGCTCACTTAATAGTGTTTTAAATTTTTGGTATATAAGACATTATGGTTATAAGCTGATAAACTCAGACCAAGTTCTGAACTTAAGCCACAAACAAAAAATGCAAAGACATCTATCTTAATGTACAAGACTATTATGAAGGGAAGAAACTTTGAGATCCTGCATGACCAGATCTTAAGGGACTGGATTAGGAAACAACCACCTTTGGAGAAAAGAATTTGCACATTTTTACTAGCCATGACAAGACCACGTCACTGTGTAATTCTCATCAGTTTCCTGTGGGGCCAGATTATGCTGAACTGTCTCAACCAGACATGGAGGTGTTCCGGAGATGTTGCAAAATGAACATGTCTATATCCACACAGAAAAACAAATGAACCAGGCTTCTGCTCTGTCCACAAATTCAGGCTAAAGGGATGAACCAGAAAGCAAATCTGATGTCAAAGTGATTATAAAAGTGCTAAGTTAAAGACAACAGGGTGTTGGAGGGCTGGTGGGATCTGTGAGAGCCATGCATACTGGTGAGTGCGTTCCTAACTTTTGAGCTGGTTCTGGAGCTAGCTTATATTCCCAGCAGCCCACGTCACTAGTGGGCTTCAATACAGGCAGAGAATTCTGTCATAACCTACAGTCAATAACATGGACACTATGATGTTAATCATGAGGTATGAGTATAAACTGGCAGCTCCAGAGCAGCCTTTTTGTGGTTTAGACAGTAAGTTAAGATTTCTACGCTGCAGGAGCCTATGTGATTTTATACAGAAAACAAAACAAACAGAAATGAATTGGCAGGAAGCTACCTTTACTTCAGTTTCCTGGCTCTTGTCTGATAATGTTTATTCAAAAGTTACCAAGTTATTTATACTGGTCATTATTTAAAAATTAAAAAGCCAACAATAAAATCATTTAGGTTAAGTATTCCACACTATTTAAAAACACAGAATTTAAATTTTATTTTATAGCGGCCCCAGCTTCTTGACTGTTTGTTCTACCACCTAACATTTAATGTCTACTCATGGAATTTTTGGTACTGGTGATAAATATTTCAACACAATGATGTCTAGGACTTCCATTAAAAATGGAAATAAATTTATCAATAACAAGTCTGAACAAAGAATCAAATCAAATTTATATTTGCTTCTTTTTTTTTTTTTTTTTTTTTTTACCATTCTCAGGGCAGTGGCTGAGGCACAGCTATTAGCACCAGCGGCCACTTTGACCAAGAGCCATTGCACACCAGTTGAGGATTGCCTCTGGGAGGCCAGCACTGCACTAGATAAACTAACACACTGCTCACGATGACCCACAGGGATCGCTAGCCCCGTGTCGCACTGGAGTGACCCAAAGCTTAGTGAGCTGGCTAAGCCATGCAGTGGTGAGAGGCGGGCCCTAAGCTCTCAGAGGGCAGAGGCAGGTCCATCTTGATCACCGCGGCACCTTGTATTTCCAGGGCAGGAGGACAGGGGGCGCCTGGGCCCTGGGACGGAGTTAGCATTCAATATACTTCTGCTGATCTGACCCTATAACACTGTAGCTCATGATTCCCTCATGATGCTACTCCATTTTACTGACATCTGAATATCCTTTTCTTAATTTAGTTTTAGTTTTAAGAGGTTGAGACAATTCATTTCAACATTTATGGGGTGCCTTTGAACAAGAAAGTGATAAATAATACAGAAGACATGGCAAGATCAGCCAGGAATTGGTCTTGAAGCATCATCTAATTCACTCTTTGGGGAAGAAATGTGAGGAATGAGTCTGTTATCTTTACTGTAATCTAAGTTACAAAGAGGTATGTGCCGTAAGCAAAATGTAAATAAATCTGAAAGGCAAGTGGTTCAACCCACAGCAGGTGCAGAAGACAAGAAGAGCTTCATGGAGGAGGGGGCATTTGCCCTGAACAATTTTGCCAGAGATACTGCAGAAGCACAGAGCTCAAACTGTCTGTGCTTAGACATGGTGAATTGCTCAGCTTGACCAGTGGAGTACAAATGCAAAGGATCAGAGACAGACTCAGCAAAAAGCCAGGAGCCAATAAAATCTGCTGTTTCTTTGGCATATAGTAATGTATCAGCCATGATGGTCATTCACAAAGCATTTGAGTACCACTGTGGACCACGTCCCTTGCCAGAACAGCCAGCCTGCCTGCCTTTTGGGTTTCGAGTTTACAGAGAGGGTACACTCAGAAGAGAGTGAATGCAAGGAGAGCCCCAAAGCCAGAGGACAGAGGTTTAGGGTGCAGGGAAGAGCTGGAGGTGTCTTCTAAGCATGACAAGCCATTTGAGATTTGGTTTTGCTGGGTCGTGGGGGAAAAACTGGAGACAGAAAACAAGGCCAGATCACCACAAGCCCTGGAAGCCACTGGGACCCACCTGGGTCTGGACGTGCGCCTAAGGGCTGTGGAGGCATCAAAGCACAAGAGGCACAGGCTCTCAGACTTGCTTCTCAGAGAGGTCATTCGGGAAGCTGAGAAAGGGAGTGACTAGAGTGAGTAGGGCTCAAAACAGGCAGACCTGACAAAAATGGCAGGATCATGGTAGCTGGGGAAGCGAAGGAAATGCGTGGCTTAGAGGAAGAGTGTGTGTAACTTGTTGCCCTGCAGGAGATGGGGAGAAATAAAGGTGAAACAGCGGAAGGTAGGCAGGAGATAACTGCACAGTTGGAGAGTTTGACTTTGGACAAGTCTGAAGAGGCCAAGGGACAGTATGAGAGGACCAGGCTGCTGACCTACTCCAGGATCCACTCCTCCCTTCATTTGCTGGACAGACAGCTGTCCAGCCAGAGATGACATCTGGCCACTTTCCTGGCAGCCAGGTGTGGCCAGAGGACCAACTTCTGCCTGATAAGATTTGAGCAGAACTGATGGATGTTACTTCTAGATCATTTTTTAAACAGAAAGTTGCTTGCCTTCCCATCTATCTTTCTTCCTTGCTGTTGGCTGGGTGATCAGTGGTTGTACTCCCAGAGATGGAAGTTACATGGTGAAGATACTAGAATCACCCACCAGCCAGAGTCCTGAACGACCATGTGGGACACAGCTGGGCCATTCTGGTCCACCTATCCACACTGAGATTGGCATAAATTAATCTAGGTCATGTTGAATAATTCTGGAACTCTCTCTGCTACAGCTGCTGTAACCCATACTCTGACTGGTACAGTACTAGATTAGCTTTCGTGAATTTGGGGAGTATATTACATCATTGTGTTACTTACTTAGTTGTGTTCAACTCTGCAACCCCATGGACTGTAGCCCACAGGCTCCTCTATCCGTGGAATTCTCCATTCAAGAATACTGGAGTGGAAAGTCATCCCCTTTTCCAGGGAATCTTCCCAATCCAGGAATAAAACACTGGTCTCCTGCATGGCAGGCAAATTCTTTACCATCTGAGCCACCAGGGAAGCCCCCTATATTACATCATTAGGTAAATAATTAATACAATTTCATCTCAAGATTTTAAATAATTTTTAAGTTAAAATAAGTTGTCCTTATCAGGCAGGAAAAAAAAGTCACTTAACAAAGAATCTGTTAGAGCCACCTCCTCTGCCAAGCCTGGGCTTCATGAGAGCAAGAGAAAGAACCCCAAGCCAAAAGAAGAAAGCATGTAAATTAACTATTAATGAAGTCAACTCCTGGATGTATTTCAACAAAATGGACCTCGTGATCCTGGTGGCTCAGCAGTAAAGAATCCACCGGCCAATACAGGAGACGCAGGTTCAATCCCTGGGTTGGGAAGATCCCCTGGAGAAGGAAATAGCAACCCACTCCAGTATTCTTGCCTAGAAAATCCCATGGACAGAAGAGCCTGGCAGACTACAGCCCAAGAGGTCACAGAGTCAGACAATACTCAGCTACTAAAAAACAACAACAAACAAAAGAAATAGCTGTAAACAAAACGGACATCAACCAAATTGAGAAGTGTAAGAATTCTTCAGGCAACCACATTACCAACACACAGAAGGTGGAGTCCCTGACTTAACTCCCATCACTCAGGTGCTGGTTCCTCACCTCGGCTCCCAGCAGTGGGACCCACTGCCCGTCACAGCGCCCTGTCACTCAGCTTCTGCAGGTCTGCCTCCGCCTCCCTCTGCCAGGCGAGGAGCTCCTCAAAGGAGGAAGGGCCTGTCTTCCCTCTCATACAACATTACTAAATAAATGCCAACCAATGATCCACTGAGAAAGCTCCTAGGAGGATACACTCTGCGCTTACAGACCCGAGGGTGGTGAATGGATGCCTCAAGGTTAGGAAGCGGCATGGCCTTTGCTAAAGGCAACTGCCTCAGGTCTACACCCTCCCCACTTACCATGCCGCTTGTCAAATGAATTGCTCTAACCGAAAACCTCTGTTTCTTCAACATTGGAGACTCCTGTAGTATCCCCTCCAGGATACTGGAATAAAATCTACCCATTCTATGAATAAACATTGGGCAGGAGGAACATTCCTATCTGTTTAGAGCCTGTTTAGAGCATTTAAAGAAATGCTTTAAATTTTTTTTCTCTACCTCTAGAATGCTCAAACTACCATACAATTGCACTCATCTCACACACTAGTAAAGTAATGCTCAAAATTCTCCAAGCCAGGCTTCAGCAATATGTGAACCATGAACTTCCTGATGTTCAAGCTGGTTTTAGAAAAGGCAGAGGAACCGGAGATCAAATTGCCAACATCCATTGGATCATGGAAAAAGCAAGAGAGTTCCAGAAAAACATCTATTTCTGCTTTATTGACTATGTCTAAGCCTTTGACTGTGTGGATCACAATAAACTGTGGAAAATTCTGAAACAGATGGGAATACCAGACCACCTGATCTGCCTCTTGAGAAACTGGTATGCAGGTCAGGAAGCAACAGTTAGGACTGGACATGGAACAACAGACTGGTTCCAAATAGGAAAAGGAGTACGTCAAGGCTGTATATTGTCACCCTGTTTATTTAACTTATATGCAGAGTACATCATGAGAAACGCTGGACTGGAAGAAACACAAACTGGAATCAAGATTGCCGGGAGAAATATCAATAACCTCAGATATGCAGATGACACCACCCTTATGGCAGAAAGTGAAGAGGAACTCAAAAGCCTCTTGATGAAAGTGAAAGTGGAGAGTGAAAAAGTTGGCTTAAAGCTCAACATTCAGAAAACGAAGATCATGGAATCCGGTCCCACCACCTCATGGGAAATAGATGGAGAAACAGTGGAAACAGTGTCAGACTTTATTTTTCTGGGCTCCAAAATCACTGCAGATGGTGATTGCAGCCATGAAATTAAAAGACACTTACTCCTTGGAAGGAAAGTTATGACCAAGCTAGATAGCATATTCAAAAGCAGAGACATTACTTTGCCAACAAAGGTTTGTCTTGTCAGGCTATGGTTTTTCCTGTGGTCATGTATGGATGTGAGAGTTGGACTGTGAAGAAGGCTGAACGCCAAAGAATTGATGCTTTTGAACTGTGGTGTTGGAGAAGACTCTTGAGAGTCCCTTGGACTGCAAGGAGATCCAACCAGTCCATTCTGAAGGAGATCAGCCCTGGGATTTCTTTGGAAGGAATGATGCTAAAGCTGAAACTCCAGTACTTTGGCCACCTCATGCAAAGAGTTGACTCATTGGAAAAGACTCTGATGCTGGGAGGGATTGGGGGCAGGAGGAGAAGGGGACGACAGAGGATGAGATGGCTGGATGGCATCACTGACTCGATGAACGTGAGTCTGAGTGAACTCCGGGAGTTGGTGATGGACAGGGAGGCCTGGCGTGCTGCAATTCATGGGGTCGCAAAGAGTCGGACACGACTGAGCGACTGATCTGATCTGAGTATTCTAAATATAAACAACCCAGGTACTGTAAATACAGTATTAAATCTCTGATTAACTTTTCTAAATAAAAAAATTAGCTCTAACTATAGCTTTCTGGGGCTTCCCAGATGGCACTAGTGGTAAAGACCCTGTCTGCCAATGCCGGGGACGGAAGAGGCATGGATTTGATCCCTGGGTTGGAAGATCCCCTGGAGGAGGGCACGGCAACCCACTCCAGTATTCTTGCCTGGAGAATCCCACGGACAGAAGAGCCTGGCGGGCTATAGTCCATGGGGTCACAAAGAGCCGGACATGACTGAAGTGACTTAGCACAGCACAGCACAGCTTTCCACCACAGCTTTCCAGTTATAACATTTCAAAATGGGAAACAACAGTGGAGAGCATGTAGTGTGAGACCTGGGGAGATGTCAGCTACTATTTACTGACTTCTCCCAACAAACATTTCCTGACAGCCTCCTGTGTACCAAACACGAGGGACGTGTGTGTGTTTGAGTGTCTGTGTGTCAGTCGCTCAGTCATGTCCGACTCTTTGCCACCCCGTAGACTGTAGCCCACCAGGCTCCTCTGTCCATGGAATTCTCCATCCAAGAATACTGGAGTGGGTTGTCATTCCTTTCTGCAGGGGATTTTCCCATCCCAGGGATCGAACCCAGGTCTCCAGCATTGCAGGCAGATTCTTTATTCTCTGAGCCACCAAGGAAACCATGGAGTACTAATCAGACAATCCTCTCCCTCCAAACCACCAACACATAATTATCATACCATTCAGGAAGTGTCCTTGGGGGTATGCACTGTCTGCATGGCAGAAGTCCAGCAGAGTGGTAGGCAGAGGGCAGAGTGAGAGAACAGGTGGAATGTGTGAGTGAGAGGCAGATGCAGAGGAAGGCTTCCTGGAGGAGGCAAGACCTGCATGCAAGTAACAGCCCAGTTGTGACAAAGCAGGTACTTTCACATATACTGGTGAGTATAAGTTAGTATGAATTACACAAATTCGTAAAACACTATTTGGAAGTAAAACAGGTAATATCTAAGGAAAAATCTGCATGACTCCTGACCTGGCAACTACAATCCTATATAAAAGCACCTGACAAATACACATGTACAAGGATGTAAAGACAACTGTGCAAGGATGTGTGCAGCGCTGCTTGTAACAGGCAAAAACTAGAAAGAATCTAAAAGGCACCCTTGGAATGACCGAATGAATCACGGCATAAAAGCATCATAAAGCCATTAAAGACAATGCAGGGACTTCAGGCATTGATAGGGAAAGATGTTTAAGATATGTCAGGAAATAAAACAAGCCAAAGCAGAGTACATGCAGTAAATGCCAATGTACAGAAAACTACACAAACACAGACAATACGCCAGCAAGTGCAGAGAAACAGTGGAAAACCAGACTTTCACTCCTGACATTACAACTTTTTTTTTTCTTTTACCTATGCACATATTTCACATTTTAAAAACTAAACACTTTTAAATAAAAAGCTGAAGAATGGTCACTCTGACCCCTTTACAGAGAATGGATTTGAGGCAGATGAGACTGGAGACAGGAAGGCAAGTGGGCCAGGCTCAGTACACAGTTATATGAGCTCTACTAACAGCTTGTGAGATCCAGGTACTATCCTCACCCTGCAAATGAGGAAACAACTTGGAGACAGGAAGTACCTTGCCCAGATTCTCAGCTGGAGAGTAGCATAGCCTGGATTTGAACCGAGGTGTATTTGACTACAATATCCATGTTCTTCCCAATATACTACTGGAATATCTCTAATTTTATTTAGAAAGTAAAGTGATTGTCAAAGGGCTAGTTAGGACCAGGACAAAATAACACAGACCTTCACATCTTATCTTGTTGGCTTCAACCCACCTAGACACTTTTCTTCTGATGATGAAGATAATGCAGTGATCCACAGAATCAAACCTTTAATCACACTAATGCTTCAGAATACCCAGGGCATTCAATATTTAAATAAACTGACTGCTGTGATTAAAAGCAGACTGTCACAATCACCTTCTTTGTTTCAATGCTTGCTGCTAAAAGTTTTAATCAAATTGTTCTTTTCCCCTACTTTATTCTTATTAAAAATAGTATTCGTGTGTGTTTGTTAGTCATTCAGTCGTGTCTGACTCTTTGAGACCCTAAAGACTGTAGCCCACCAGGCTCCTCTGTCCATGGAATTCTCCAGGCAAGAATACTGGAGTGAGTATCTATTCTATTCTCCAGGGATCTTAGCACAACTTTCATCTTCTCTGAATAACCAAAAACCTCACAGCATCTCAGGGCCACTCTTTTGAACATCAGTTCTTAACTTATGGCATATACTATGACACAGAATAACAATTAGTAGTTGGTTATCATGTCACTCACAGTTGGATCCTAAGGATCTAGCAAGAATTCCTCCCACTGGCCCCTTGCAGTCATCAGTCTCCCCACCTCCAGCCCTGATACTCAATGTTGTGAGTAAAGGCCTCATTGTGCCCGAGACACACCAACAGCCAAAGTGCTCTCCCAGCCTCCATTCCCGATACCTCCAATCCACAGTACACACACCACATTAGAAAGATCTGTGCACATGAAAACCTTTACACGAATGCTCAAGCAGCTATTATCTATAATAGTTCAAAACTGGAAGAAATCCAGATGTCTTTCAGTGGGTGAATGGTTAAACAAAGTGCTGTACATCCATCCATACAATGGACTACCACCCGGCACTAAAAATGATTGAATTACTGATGTTCAACAACAATTGGGGTAGGTCATAGGGCATTATGAAATTTTCGTGATAAAAGCCAATTTCAAAAGGTCCATAATCTATGTATACAACATCCCTAAAATGAAAAATTACAGAGATATAGAACAGATTAGTGGTCTCGAGGGGTTATGGATGGTGGCGGGGAAGGGGGACAGTGTGGTTATAAAGGGGTAGTACAAGGGAGATCTTTGGGATGATGAAATAGTTCTGTATCTTGATGATGACGATGGTGGTTATATGAACCTCCATATGTGATAAAATGACATAGAACTACACAAACACTGTATTGATACTAACTGCCTGGCTCTGGTATTGCACGACAGCTATATAAACACAAAGCCATCGGGGGCAACCGGGTGAAGGGGGCACAGGGCCTCTCTGTGCTATTTGTGCAACCTCTTAGGATTTGTACTTATTTCAAAATAGGAATTAAAGAGATTTGTTGAAAAGGATTTGTGATTATACTACTCTTATGTTTGAGTTCCTTCAATAGTGACCGATTCCTGAGAACAGCAGAGGTGTTCTGTAGGGCCTCTGGCTCACTCTCAAGCATTATCAAGCCCCCTGGGAGCAGCAGACTCCAGCTCCTGCACACCTTCAGGTCTCTCTGCCTGAGTTGTCCTATCTGCCTGAAATGACTTCCCTCCCCCTTCTGTGTTTCTGACCAACCTTCATCTTCCCAAGTCCAGGGCAAGCACCTGCTTTTCTGCAAGTCTTCCTCAGTAGGGCTTCCTTTCCAACCGTGACAGGCACTCCCCATTTTTTGAGCACCACAATCTGTATTCGTTTGCCTTGCAAGTCTATCTCCACTTCTACTCTGTGAGCTCCTCTATTTCTCAGTCCTCTACTAATTACACAGTGGGTGCCAGTAAATACTTGTTAAAGGAAAACTAAATGGCATGGTAAGTGCAAGGCAGCTCTGAAGTCAGAGGGCAGTGGGTCTGCCATTTATCTGGGTGAGTGAACTTGGGCAAGCACTTATACTCATCTGTAGAAGAGGGATAACTGCAGAATCAACCTCAGCGGACAGCTAGCACAGTGCTCAGCACAGGCCAAAGTATTCACCTTAGCCGACCTTAGAACAGATCTTACCACACCCATTCTGCTTCTTCCAAATATCTGCATTCTGAATACGTGAACTCAACCCTGATGAGTGCAAAGGCTGATGACACGGTTAACGCTGGTGAGCACCTCCATGAAAGACACGACAGGAGGCAACGCACAGAATTTACTTTTCATTCTAGGCTGTGACAGGTAGATGGTGTGTCATGAAATTTTTAGAAGTCATCCACTTTACAACATATAATAGTAGCTATGTTTCTGAGAGTTAAGAGTTAGAAAAACAGATTTGATTCCAGAATCACAGCTGGGGGATTCACTACCTGGTTTGCATCCTTAAGCCTAGATATTCTGAAATCAAACTAGTAGCAGCATCAATTTAGATACACAATATTCAAACAGTGTAACAAATTACATTATTTACAATTCTGTAGAAATATATGTGCATGTATAAATATATATATTTTAAAGAAAAGGAGTTGTTTTACAGGCGATCATTATTATTCCTTCTCTCAGAATCATTGTAGGGAGTAGAGCTATGCTTTTTAAAAAACTTGTTCTAAATAAAATTTGTTTTTAAGCCAAATCCCCAGGTTTTTCCTATGCTGGCCTATGGAAAGACAGACTAATAGGTGATTTTCACACTGTTCATTCTCCTAATGCCAAATAATTCAGGTATGGAAATACTTTAAATAACAACCTCAAAACAGGCCAGAATTTATTTAATATAAAGAGAGTTAACATTAACACCTCGCTTTTGAAAAAGTGAAAGTGTTAGTTGCTCAGTTGTTTCCAGGTTCCTGTGTCTTTGGGATTTTCCAGGCAGGAATACTGGAGTGGGTTGCCATTCCCTTCTCCGGGGGTTCTTCCTGACCCAGGGATTGAACCGGGATCTCCTGCACTGCAGGCAGATTCTTTACCGTCTGAGCCACAAGGGAGGTGAAAAAAAATCCACCTCATTTGTAATTCATATATCCTTAGAATCTATTTTTATTATTCCTGAAATGTTTTAGAGTATGTAGTCTTTGCTTAAGAAAGGTTCTTAGGTAAAATTAGCTAGGAGAAAGGGGGAGTAGAATATTTTATAAAATCCAAAAACAAAAAAAATGAACCAAGAAACCGAATGAAATTAAAGAAAATCAATTTGCTGAATTCCACTTTCAAATGTCTAGTAAATTTCCTTAGCTATAAGGAATTCCTATGCTAAAATTGAGACTACTATTGCTGATTATTTTTATATCTATTAATTTACACCCCAACATTTTCCAAAGAGGATTTGAGGCACCAGTTAAAAATATTTTAACTGGCAATCCAAAGGCCAATTTAAAATCTGAAAAGACCCACAGTGCTTTATAAAAAATGAATTCTTGCTGTGCAAAAGATACACAAACTTGTCCCATATGGCCTTTTAATGACTCAAAGGGTCCAGGCACTGAGTATCAACAGTAGCTAACATCATAGTGTGAGCCAATCAAGACTATTTGCCTCTAGAGGAAGCGCACACCCCACCTAAGAAGGCTCCCTGAATCCAACCAAACCTTGTCTAAATCCAACTACAAATTTTCAAGAAATAGAGAAACACAAGAAATGACATTGCAGAGGTACAATCAGTAAAATCCCAATAACAGAAATACTATCGCGTCAGCAAACAAACTACAAGGAAAAGAAAAACAGAAATAAAGAGGGATCTACAGATTCAAAGACATTATCAACCAATCACAATATATGGTCCTTATCTGGATCTGTATTCCAAGGAAGAAACTATTAAAGAAACTATAAAATGTATGAGACAACTGGAAATTTGAGTGCTGGCTGGCTATTTGATATTACAGAATGACTAATTACTGCTTTTCCAAGTTTGAAAGAATTCTTATTTTAAAAATTTTTCAGATGTAAACTGAAAAATTTATGGGTGAAATGACACGATAGTTAGGATTTGCTTGAAAATAATAGTGCAGTGTGTGTTGGGGGTGTGTGAGAGCTGCAGGCATGAGGTCAGGGGGGAACCAGGTTGGCCAGTGGTTAGTGACTGCTGAAGCTGGATACTACTCTGTTTACTTTCCCACATGTTTGAGATCTCTCATAATAAAACAGTTACAACGAAGACTGTTGTTGAAACCAGGTCATACAATCACAGAAGGGCAAATACAAATTTAACAATTCTTAAGGAAAATTATGTAAAAATGTCACCTTCTTAACCAAGTACAACTAGATCAGAGACAGCTGTGCACGCACTTGTGTTAGTCACTTCAGGCATGTCCGACTCTTTTCGACCCTATGGACTGAAGCCTGCCAGGCTCCTCTGTCCATGGGATTCTTCAGGCGAGAATACTGGAGTGGGCTGCCATGCCCTCCTACTGCCAAATCAACAATGTTAAGGAAAAAATGTGGTTTTGTTTTACCTCATATATCATGAAATAAATTGGTTTACTCACTATTAATTGTGTCATCTGGCACTTTTCTCTATCCAGAAAATTAAGATATTTTATTTTAAATAGACAAATTGAGGTGTACCCTCTAACATTTATTTAGGAAGGCCAAATAAACACATTTTAATCTGTCAACAAATTATTTAAAGTGGTGTCCTGAAAAGTTAAGTTCTCAGGAGTAGATTCTCCTCAAGAAACTCAGGAAAATTCCTCTTCAGAGATGACTGTGCCAAAATAGGATTGTTTTTAACCCTGTAGGATCCTTTTGAAGGGGAAAAAAAGGGTTAAATGAAGGGAAACGATATCTAGATTGGATTTTATTCTTCCAGAACAAATTAAGAGCCAAAGAGACTACTCAGAGCTAAGGGACTCAGGAAAGAATGCTGATCTGCGGGAGACCTGGGTTCAAATTTCACTTTCCAGCTGCTTGCTACAAAACAGACTGCCGAAACTCTGGGAGGCTGTTTCCTCCTGTGTGGAAAGTGGAGGCTAGCAGGCTTCCTAGCTGCTATCACAGGGCTCCAGCGACAAAAGAGAGTTCCTGGACAATTAGGGACTAGCTCCCCTAGTTGTGTGCTACCTTTCTAGCTCACTGCAACTCTTCCCTCCTAAACAACCTGCCTTGAAGTCCGGAGTCCGACAATCCTGAAATAAAACTGAATGAGGTCTGCATTTTGCTTGGCTAACAGCACTGAAAACATTTTAAAATAAGCTACTGCCAACAATTAAAAATGAAGAGAGTACAGATTCAAATCTCAAATTCTGACTTCTTTCTAAAAATTGCTGGGTAAGTGGCGTCTGGTTCTCCAGGGTCTCCACTACTCCAATCTCTCACATCCGGCCCCACAGGCTAATTTTTGACCCCAATATTGGGCTGAATATTGGAGAAGGGGATGACGGAGAATGAGATGGTTGGATGGCATCACCGACTTAATGAACATGAGTTTAAGCAAGCCCTGGGAGTTGGTGATGGACAAGGAAGCCTGGCGTGCTGCAGTCCATAGGGTCCCAAAGAGTCGCACGTGATTGAGCGACTGAACTCAACTGATTGGGCTGAAGTTCCTCCTTCACCCTGCCCTTGCCCACTTCTTGTCTTCCCCTGGACCTGACAAGTTTCTCATCACCATTCAAGTCAACTCCAGCACCAGCCAAGCACCACCGCCTCCTCCAAGTTTCCACAGCACAGCCCCTCTACAGCAAGCTGTCCGAGCACCGTCTGCATGTCTCCTTTCTCTGCTGGTCTCTTGGGCTCTCTGGAGGAAGGGACCCTGTTGCTACTGACTTTGTGTCCCCAGGGCCGAGCAGAAAGCCGACCTAGATAATGTAGAATTCAATGTGTCCTGAATGCGAGGAAGGAAGTTAGAGCTAAAACATTATAAAAATGTCAGATTTTATATTACAGCTTGTTCTGATAGTTACCAAATAAAGGGGTCAAGGACATTAAAATGTTTCACAAAACTAAAGCAACCTACCATCTGCATGTAAGTTTCACAAGTTAGTCAGAAGTCACTAAATAAACAGAAAGCAGAGGCAACAGGGTGGCAAGGTCATTCATTCATTTACTCACTTAACTGATATTACTGAATACTTACTGTGTGCTTTCTAAGCACTGGGGATAAAGCAGTGGACAAATCAGACAACTACCTGTTTTCATAAAGCTATATGGGAGAAACAGAAAATAAACAGGCAAATCAATAGAATAGTTTCAAACCAGATACTGGGAAGAAAAGTAATGTAATGAGACAGAATGACTAAAGGAGGAGAAAGGGTGGTCAAGGAAAGCATTCTGTAAATTGAAACATGTGAGGAGAAGGACCAGAAGGAGTCAGCTGTGCAAAGATCCGGGAGGCAACTCCAATCACTGGATACAAGTGCAAAGGTCCTGAGGTAAACAGAGCTGAGGGTTCAAGGCCAGTAAGATGGGTAGGTTAGGAGACCAGTGCTCCGGGTTGGGGGACTTGTCGGGGGTGAGCTGGTCAGGGCCCGCTCAGGCACTGCTGGGCACCGAGTATTGCAATGACAAGGCACTTGGGGAGCACGAGGATGGGGGACTCTGGGCGGACTCTGCTACACTCAAACCAGCAAGGAGCAGTATCCCGCCCAATTTTCCACAAGTGTGCACCGGGCGGGCTCCTGCCCAGGGCCTTTCACACACATTCATGGAGCTTGACAACAACACTGTCCAAAACGGTAGACATTTCCCCCACTTTGCCTAGGGGAAAACAGAGGAACAGCAAGGATCAGTGCCTTCGCCAAGGTCGCAGGAATCAGATCCCAGGCTCAGAGCATCCGGGAGGAGGTATGCAGCTGGGTGCCAAACAATCGGGGCGGGGGAGGGGGCGCCCACAGACCCTACAGCAGGTCTGCCGGGGCCAGAGCGGGGAGCGAGCCCGCAGCTCTGGGGCGCGGACAGCCGGGCGTAAGGGGGTGACTGCGGCAGCCTGGAGGAAGAGGGGCTGCGGCCGGGGTCTCCAGCACCCCGCAGACCCCACAGAACCCGGTCTTCCCGCTCCGCACCACCCTGTCCTCGCGGAGCCTGGCCTCGCGGCCTTCCCGCCGCCCCTCCCCGGCGAGGCTCGGTCCCAGAGTCCCCGCTGGGCCTAACCCGCCCGCCGGGCTCACCTCGCCTCCCCGCCGCCGCGCCAGAGGGAGAGGGCAGGCGGGTGGACTGGCGGCGCAGCGCGCTAGCTGCTCGCGGCTCCGCTGCTCCGGGCTCGGCCGGCCGCCCCGCCCCGCTCTCCTCCGCTCCGCCCCGCCGCCGCCGTCGCCGCCGCCGCAAAGGGTGTGAGGGGCGCCGGGGCGCTTAAGACCCTTCCGGTCTGGATTGCTTCTCCTCCGCTGCAGCCGCCGCCGCGGCGCCCGGCCTGACCGACCCGCGCGCCGGCCAATCAGCGAGCGGAGAGCTGGGCGGGCGCGGCCAATCGCGCGCGCGCGGGGCTGGGGCTACTGCCGGGCGGCTCCGGAGGGGAGGCGGGCCGAGCCCGGCGCTGGTTGACCAGTTCTTCTGGGAGCGGCGCTCGGCGGCCGCGCTGCCGATCTCTTCGCGTCTTCTTGACGCAAGCCCGGCTCGGCGCTCTGACTGAGCTTTCCAGGCGCCCTCGGTGCGGCGGCCGAACACCGCGCTGGGAGGCGATGGAGAGGGGTACTGACGGGACCGAAAGCCGGGCCGCTGGGCTTGCAGGTGCAGACTGACAGTAGCGAGTCGGCCTGGAGGAAGGCCGAGAAGGTCCTTGAGGAGAGAGCCAGGGCGAGGGGAAGCCGGGGCCTTGGCGTCCAGGACTGGGAGGCGGAGGCGGCGAGGACGTGGAGACGAGAGGAATGGACCTTGGATTCCTTTGCTCACTGTGAAGGAGTTTGAAGGTTGCTGCCAGAAGCCGAGGAGGGGCATGGGAGGAGATGGCCATATGTAGGCCCCGGCAGGTCAGTGACAGAGGGGAGAAGACTGGCTGGTGAGCCAGGAGCAGAGTTCAAGCCTCTTGAACAAAAATTGCCACCATCAAGGATTATGGAAAACTCAGGAGATCTGGCTGTCAGAGCTGTGGTTTTACAAAGGAGCATTCATTCCTGGGTCTTCTCAGAGGAGAATGGCAGAGTCAAATGGAGGGAAGGGAGTGCAATGCTGAGGGCCCATAGGACCTGTGATTTGTTGGCAGTGACCTTCTTCAGAGGCGTCTCCCTCAGCTAGCCTCTGGATCTGGTTCCAGCAGGTCTGAAGGTGTGAAATGATGGGAGAGTTGTTGTCAGATCCGTGTTTCTATAAGCAAAGCTAGAAGTGAGGCACGAAGGTTGGACCCATTGGGGAAAATCTCGGAGGTCAGTGGATGGGGTGAGGGGACTTTGGGGATGGAGGAACTTGTGAACTGTAAAGGAGAACAGTCCTCATAGGGTGGCCAGGGTAGGGGCCAAACTGGAGGGAAGGAGCAGGACCCTGCAAATGGGGAAGCTAAGGGGCACGGAGCAGAGTGGCAGAATTTGGGGAGGCTGGCAAGCCTGTGACCCAGGGCCAGGCTGGGGGTACCAGGACCTCAGAAGAGGGGTAGTGTAGAGGAAGGGATCCAGGTACAGAGTTCCCCTTAGGCCACCCTGATCTTGGCTACCAGAGCGAGTTTTCTAAAACTAAGTATGGCTCATCCCTGTTTGAAGTTGTAGTTCCTGAGTGTTGCCTACACTGATAAGGGCCCACCTGATAGGCTCCTGCCCACACCCAACCATACTGCTACCTGCTCTGGATGCACAACAGAAAACAGGGAGCAAAAATTGCCACCATCAAGGATTATGGGAAACTAATGAGGTCTGGCTGTCAGAACTGTTGGTTTACAAAGAAGCATTCCTCGGTGCCTCTCAGATTAGGAAGGAGCACCCGTTCTCAGATACACTGCAGTCCTGACTTTGCAGCAATCACCCCTTGCAAAGTGAGTTCCAAAAATCATTGTACACATATTCACTCCATCAGAGGAGAGCATTTCATGTAGAGCTTTCTGAAAGGATCCTGCTTTCCGGCTTATGGCGTACAGTGAACATTTATGGACACAGCCGAAGTGACAGGATAGGGGTCAGGGAGCTGGTCTGTACTTGGAAGAGTGTACAGAACTCCAGTGGGGGCTAACAAGTGAGAAGATCCTGCCACAAGTGTGTTGAGAACTGTAGGGATCGGGGAGAGGGGAATGTATGGGCATGACTGACAGCTGATCTAGCCTGCCAGGTGGGGAAGAGCAGTTGAGGAAGGCCTCCTGGACAAGAGGAAGCCCCAGCTGAAGATGGAAAGCCAGCAGGAATGTGCTGGGCCAGTGCTTCAGACAGACAGAGCGTTCAGACCCAGCGGTAAGACCTGCACGCTGTGTTCAGGGAACCACACATCACCTATTCTTGCTGGAGATGGAGAAGGGATACTGGAAAGTTATGAGGGCTTTGAGGTGGGTGGACCAGCGCAGGTGACTGGAGGCCCATAGGCTGGCTTCAGCTCCCAGAATGCCTTGTTTAACCCTGAGAGTTTTTCTATATTTCTATGTTTTTTAGTTGCCAACATTTAAAAATTGGGAGCTTTCACCTTGAAAACTCTCGGATTGTTGGTTTCACTGTCTGCCTAATAGTTAAAGCTCTGGCAACGTGAGGTTCATATTACCATAGTTTCAGCTGGAACTAAGTGGCAGCTGTCCCACTAGGTGAGAGCCCCTAGTTCACCACAGTCTTAACTCCCTATTACCCACACCTGCCTGCAACTTCACTCACCCCTTACCTACATGGCCTTGGGGCATCACAGGGTGGAGACCTGGCTATAGAGGTAATGGGCAGCTCTTGTGGAGTATTAAGAAAGGAAGTGAGCAATGTGATGGGATGTTTGTTTTGGAAAGATCATTAAGGCACATGAAGTTTCAGGGATGAGGGACTTAAGATCACAAGACCAATTAAAGAGCTATTGCTACAGCCCTTGTAAGAGAAGATGACAGCTGGCCTGGGGCCAAGGCAGCAGGTGTCAAGAGGAAGGAACTGATTTTAAAACTGTTTCAAAACTTTAAGAAAATGCAAATTGATTTACAACCCACTATCAGTACACACCCCGCTACACACCCCAATAGGATGGCTGTATTAGAAAAGACAATAGCAAGTGTTGGCAATGATGTGGAACTCTCATACACTGCTGGTGGAAAAGCAAACTGGTTTATCCACTTTGGAAAACAGTTAGATAGTTTCTGATAACATTAAACATACACCTGTCATATTGCCCAGCAATGCCATCACTGGATATATACCCAAGAGAAATAAAAGCATGTTCACATGAAGAATATTCATAGCAGCTTTATTCAAAACAGTCAAAAACTAGGAACAACCCATGTGTCCATAATTCAGTGAATGGAAAGGAACTGTGATATATCTGTGCAGTAGAATATTGCCTGACAGCTGGCCTGATGGCAAGTGCACAACAAGGAAAAGTATTAAAAACAGAAAGTGAAAGAAACCAAACATAAGACCACATGATTCCATATATATGACCTTCTGGGAAAAGCAAAGTCATATTAGTGGTTGCCAGAGGTCAAGGTAGAGGGCAGGGGGAGATAATTACCAGGAGCCACAAGTGAATTTTTTGGGATGATCAGTTCAGCTCAGTTCAGTTGCTCAGCTGTGTCCAGCTCTTTGTGACCCCATGGACTGCAGCACACCAGGCTTCCCTGTCCGTCACCAACTCCCAGAGCCTGCTCAAACTCATGTCCATCGAGTCAGTGATGCGATCCAACCATCTCATCCTCTGTCATCTCCTTCTCCTCCTGCCCTCAATCTTTCCCAGCATCAGGATCTTTTCCAGTGAGTCAGTTCTTCGCATCAGGTGGCCAAAGTATTGGAGCTTCAGCCTCAGCATCAGTCCTTCCAATGAATATTCAGGACTGATTTCCTTTAGGATGGACTGGTTTGATCTCCTTGCAATCCACGGGACTCTCAAGTCTTCTTCAACACCAAGTTCAAAAGCATCAATTCTCCCACAGTCAGCTTTCCTTTGGGGTATTTCTGTTGGGTATACTCTATTTGTATCTTAATTATGGTGGCCCTCATATGACTATGACATGGGTTCAATCCCTAGTTGAGAAGATGCCCTGGAGAAGGGAATGGCAACCCACTCAGTAGTCTTGCCTGGAGAATCCCACGGACAGAGGAGCCTCATGGGCTACAGTCCACGGGGTTGCACAGAGTCAGACATGACTGAAGCGACTTAGCACACAGGCATATGACTGTATATGTATCAAAACTCAGAACTGTGCACCTCAGAAAAGATGACTTAATGTGTGTAAATTATACAAAGCAAACTTAATGTAAAGGAAAAAAAACTTTAAGAGGTGGAATTGTTGGGTCTTGGAGATAGGCCATAGGGGTGAGTGAGGAGGAGTAGTCAGAGCGGGAAACCTGGCTTGGTTTTTGACTGGGGACTTCTGCCCTTGGCCTGCTCATGAGGAGGCCCTTTAGAATCTGTTTCTGGCTGCCCTTCCCTGCCCTGGATACTACAGACACTGCCCACTTCCCCATCCCATATGGGCCTCTTCGCCTGGGTTCCGGTCAGGCTCTCCACTTCAGTTATGGTCCTTTGGGCAAGGGATTAGCTTATCTGAACCTCGGTTCCATGTGGAGTGGGCTTTCAGCCTCCCCCTACATGGCCTGCTCTCCCTCCACTCCCCTAAGCCCTTCTCTGTCTTCTCCCCAGCCCTTACCAGGACCAGAGATGTGCCAGAGGGTTCAAATCAGTACTGTCTCAGTTGTGTTATAGAAAGCCATACTGCATTTAAACCAATGGGGACAATGTGGGGAGTTTCCTGCACGATAGCACCTGAGGGATTGCAGGGGTAAAGCTGGTCTCAGTACTACAGGCTTGAGAGCTAGGGTGAGGCCTTGGCAGCCAGAGGAAGGCTTTCTGTCCCATCGCATTCCTGTGTCAGCTTCCTTCTTCCCATGTCACCTTCTGCTCTCTCTGTCTCAAATCAAGTTTGAAAACCCCCCATAGGAGGACTGTGATAGCTTGCCCTTCAGGGCTCTCACTCCCATGCTGGTCAGTCAGTCTCATATGAGGACATGGAAAGAGAAAGGGTAGAAAACAGTTGGGAAAGGCAGAAGTCTGGATTTTACTCTCCAGTGATAAGAAACAGGGTGTCTGAGCCGGGGGCATAGCTGAAAGTATGGGAGCTGTATGAGAATGGGGAACCCATGGCCCCATGACTGAATGCAGTGATCCTCAGCCCTCCTTTTCCAGGTGTTTTCCAGAGTACCAGTTGCTGGACCCTTGCCCAAAGGCAAGGGACTAGAAAACTTTTCTGCAAGTCTGACCAACCCTGAAGCCTAAAGGAAAGGCCTGACCCTCCATCTGCCCACAGGTCCCCTACCACATTGACCAGCGGTGAATCTCGGCATCAAAATAAGTGCCACTGTGTGCCTAGGACTGTTCAGCCTACCTTGAATCTGACTGAACAGTCCAAGGTCACATGGCAAAGAAAACTTAGACAAATCAAACAGAAAAACAGGCTATGTAGAGAAGGAAATTCTAAAAGAAAAAAAAAAAAATCTTTGCAGGCTTCAGAGGATATGAAAAAATATTGCATCCTTGAAACAAGCTGCTAAGTCGCTTCAGTCGTGTCTGACTCGGTGCCACCCCATAGATGGCAGCCCACCAGGCTCCCCCGTCCCCGGGATTCTCCAGGCAAGAACACTGGAGTGGGTTGCCATTTCCTTCTCCAATGCATGAAAGTGAAAAGTGAAAGTGAAGTCGCTCAGTCGTGTTGGACTCTTAGCAACCCCATGGACTGCAGCCTACCAGGCTCCTCCGCCCATGGGATTCTCCAGGCAAGAGTACTGGAGTGGGGTGCCATTGCCTTTTCCGTGCCTTGAAACAAGAACCACCATTAAAAAAAATTCAGCACACAAAGTATGTCTTGTGCTCTCAGCTGAGATGGCTTAGAAGTGATGACATCCTAGGAGTAGCACACCCAGAGCCTAGGTCTGGTTTCTAATGCCATTCTCAAATAAAGGAAACCAGGGGTCCTTAGAGCAAAGGCTGATTCTAGGGCAGGGGCTGGGAATATCCAAGATGAGCCTAGAGCAGGCTGTAGGCAATAAAGGAAGTGCTTCCGAAGCACATCCACAAACAAGGGGGCGTGCCACAGGAGCCAGCTGAAGGAGCTCCCAGTAGCCATCGCTGGAAAATTTGAACAACAAAATAAAAGTAACCTAGTTCTAGGTTGTGACTCAAAGAATAAAAATAAATATCCATGAGTTTCATAGTAATAGAAATAGATGATTTAACAACAAAAAAGTAGGGAAGAACAGACAAATCTGTACTGAAATCCAAATAATTTATATGGATACGTCCCTCCTATGGAAGTGAAGCCTACTTCCCTTACTCTTTAAGTGTGGGGTAGGCATTGTGGCTCCCTTCTAACAAGTTCAGTATGGAAAGTGGATTCCCCAGAAAGCCCTGGGGAATAGAGAATCTGACAAACATTGCCTCAGTCAGGTGACCATGTTTAACATACCACTGATAAGACATGTTGATAGTATGTACCCTTGATATGAAATGATGAGAATGGCATTTTACTTCTGAGGTCTTCCTCTCCAAAACACAGAGCACCAGTCTAACCATGAAGATAGCATCAGACAAATCCAAGTGTAAGACATTCTACAAAATACCCACCAATAGTCCTCAAAACTGTCAAAGTAATCACAAACAAGGGAAGTCTGAGAAACTCAGCCAAAAGGAGACATGTGATATCCCTGAATAGGAAAAGGGAATTAGAGACAAATTATGGACATATGAATAAATTATGGGCTTTAGTTAAACACATCAGAGCTAAAAAAAAAAAAAAAGAGCTCTTGGAAATTAAATCATTTGGAAGAAATGAAAAATCTGGTAATAGGTTGGGAGAGAAAACTGAAGAAACCTCCCAATTAGTAGCACAAAAAGAGAAGATGAATAATAGAAAGAATAAGAAATTATAGGTCATTCTAGTAGCTTGACCTCTGTAGTCAAAGGCTCTACCTCTGAGATATATGCTTCAGCAGCTTCACCTCTGAATAACAGAAAGGCTAGAGAAGAAAAATGAAGTCTACAAAAAAGTAACTCAAGAAAACAACCCGACCTGACAGTTATGAGTAACCAGACTGAAATCAACACTAAATGAAAAGAGATCCAAGGCACCTTGTTGTGATATCTGAGAACACAGGGAACAAAAAGAAGGAAATAAGGAGGTCACTGACAAAGGCATACCAGAGTGACTTTGGACTCCTCAGGTGCAATACTGAGAACACGATAAGGGATCACTGCCTTTATGATTCTGAAAGAAATATTTTTATCTGACATAGAATTCTATAATTAGCTAAACCTTTAATCAAGTATGAGTAATAAAGTCATTTCTAGACATGCTAGGCCTCAAAACATTTACCTCCCAGCATCTTTACTCAAGAAGGATGTGCTCCACCAGAACAAAGAAGGGAATTCAAAAGAAGACTATAAGAGACAGGAAGCAAGAGAGATGAGTGATGAGGCGGGACTTCCTGGAGGAAGGTGAAAGGTGACCCCAGAGTGACAGCTCTGCCACTGATGGGGAGGGCAGCTGAACCACATGGACTGTCATCAGCAAGACCCCCATTTCCATCAGGTCACCGTCTTTACTTGAGGACAGAATGCTCAGGAGAACTGGCCCAGATTCTCATCAGTACTTGACTTGACCATGTATAATGAGGGTCTCTCCTCCTAGGCTCTGCTGAGGACACATATCCCTCACAGAGGTTTTCTGCTTTTCCCCGAGAGCAGGAAGTAGACCATGGCGGGCTCAGGAATAGAAGACAGAGCAGCCCACTCTCACTGACCAGGCTTCTGCTGCATGTCCAGCACCTGGTTGACACCTCAGTCTTGCTAGGCACCCAACTGTGGAGAGCCCTGTTTCTCAAACTCACTCATGGTTTTGCTTGCAAGTTCCCCCAGAAAGGGCCTTGTCACCTCCTAGAGAAACAAGTCAGACCATGACCCAAGCCTGCTCTGCTCACCTCCTCTGGAGACTCTGCCCAGTGTGGGCAGTGCTGCTCTCTCTCTGCATGGCTGGTGTGTGCTTGTCCTCTGATTTCAAGGCTAGGTAGTAGTTTTGTTTGAGTATTATTGTGTGAATGTGATAAACACAACTATAGAGAAAAGCAAGGGATCGATTAGTATGGAAGTGAGGGTGGTCATCACCTCAGGAGTGAAGGATGAAATACATTTTTTCTGGTTGTTGTTCAGATAAAGATGTTCTGGCTAGTTTGTAGTCTCCTAACCTCAAAAGTTGTACTGGTCATTGTTTGGTCAGGAGGACAGAAACCAGAGCAGGCATTTCCAGCAGAACTTACACCCTTATTTATTTGTAAGAAGGGCAGAAGGAAGGTCTGAGAATGCCATCAGGGCCCCTGGGTTCCTGCAAGCTCTCAGAAGTGGGATGCTGGAGGAGCCCCAGGAAGCCTCTGTTGGTGGCCAGCACAGCATGGAGCACTGAGTGATGGGTGAGCTTTAGGGAGCACTGCCACAGTGGGTGTATTGGTGCTAAGGGCCACAATAGGACTCCCCATCTACTTCTGCCAGAGCAGAAATAAGTGATATGAATTTCCCAATGAATAATACAATTTCTAAACTTTCAAATCTCCCAGGAGTGCTTCTCGCTGGTGGAATTCAGCTGGAAACGTAGTTCCCAGGTTTCCAACCCCTGTTATTCAGGGGAGAGCCTAGAAGGGGGAGGAAAAGTCACTGGATAGCCCACAGGTAATCCAGAACTAAGGTCTGCTGGTACTCTAGAGCCCCACATGTCAGTTAGTGGCCGTGAAGACACCATTCGTGCAGTCTGGGATAGCACTTTCATAGGGAGCCAAGTTCCAACTCCAGAGCTGGCTCTCTGGCTTTCTATCTTCCTGCCTGATTCTATTAATAAAATTGGTGACTTTATAGGATCATTGGGGAAAAAAGTACAAATCTGAGTTTCACCTCTGTGTGCTGTGTGCAGGCTCTGGGCAGCCATCTCAAGCAGCATCTCGTGGCCCAACCTCCTCCAACATCTGTTGAGTGGATTCTCATTCCAGAGTTCCAAACCTCCTGCATTTTGTTCCACCCTGTTAACACAGTCCTCATTTTCCTCCTAGAAGCACACAGGTCATGGGTATGGGGACAATGCCAGTGGCTACCAAGAAACAGGGCTGCCCCCATGAGTTACTGCTCAGTTTTTGAGGAGCCCTCAAAAAATATGTACACAAAAAGAACAAGATTAACAAAAATCACACATACACACACAATTTTACTGTTATTTATTGTCTTAAAATTGCATAGTACTTTGATTGTGCATGCTTTTAAACATAGGGCAAGGTAGCCCACTTGAAACTATTCTCTTGCATGGGATTTTTCAGGCTGTTTTTACTCTGGGCAGGAGCAGGGACCAAAATGCTGCCTGGGCTTAAAAAGAACCATGATGAGATGAGAGAGAAGTTGGAGAGTCAGAGAGATTAAGATGAGAAGACACTGTTGAAAGGAGCTGAGGTCTGATAGGACCTATGGAGGCATAGGAAGATGGTGGGAGGGCGCTTCCCCGAGGTCAGAGGACAGGACTCGGTAGCAGCCAAGAGAGGATGGGAAAGGAGAAAAGAGTCCAGAGGGGCAATGCCTGGCATTCAAATCTGAGATGTACATTCCCTGCCAGGGGACTGGGTGCACTGGGTAGCCTGAGGGCACCGTTGGCTACAGAAAGCCACATACTAGAAAAATAACTTAAAAGCTATACAACTGTCATTATAAATATTTTGTCTTTAGTGTTGGTTAAAAAAGGTTCACAGTTACTCTGAAGAGAGCTGTATCTCTATTGCACGGTATTGGAAGAGTCTGCTCAGATCCCCATGTGTAAACAATGATTCCCTTCTCCTCTGGCGACTTCAGGACACAGAGAAAACACTACCTGCTGTAAGCAAAGCACTTGGGTACAAGGCACATCAAAGCTGTCAAGCTCTATCGGGATCTACTGAGAACACGCCGAATGCCAGCTTTTCTTCCCACTTGGTTTCACTGGGACAGGTCTTGAAGGTGGTAGTGGTCTCCTCTACGTTCTCATTCCACGGTTACAGACTTGGCCAGATTTCTGGGGAAGTCAACCTAAAACGACAGAAGGTAGCTGCTCAGACCCACAGGTCTCAGCAACACACTGCGTTGTAAAGCCAGCTCTCAAAGTACTTTACAATAGGAAGATGAATATTCCTGGGCACCTCCAACCATGAGCTCCTTGAGACCTGCATCTTAGAAGGGATTTCTTATTCTAGAAACAATTATGTTTATTCAGTAAATGTTAATGGTGTACCTGATATGTGTCATGCAGTGTTAACACTATTAAAAGGATATGATTCATGCTATTAAAAACAGCTAGCTCAATTTGTTGGAGAAGGCAACGGCAACCCACTCCAGTACTCTTGCGTGGAAAATCCCATGGATGGAGGAGTCTGGTAGGCTGCAGTCCACGGGGTCGCTAAGAGTCGGACACGAGGAGCGACTTCACTTTCACTTTTCATTTTTATGCATTGGAGAAGGAAATGGCAACCCACTCCAGTGTTCTTGCCTGGAGAATCCCAGGGACGGGGGAGCCTGGTGGGCTGCCATCTATGGGGTTGCACAGAGCTGGACATGACTGAAGCAACTTAGCAGCAGCAGCAGCTCAATTTGTACTGTTAAAAATTCACTTTTCTTGGAAGTAGACACACTAAAATATTGGTTAAAGGTGGGGCTTGGGAAGGAAATGTGACTGAGGATGGTTGATAAAGGGGGCTTCAAGTTTATCTACAGGGTCTTATTTTGTTTACAATAACATTAAAGAAGAGAAGAAACAAATATAACAAAATGCTAGCGATTGTCAATGATGGATGACGTATGTACCATTGGATGTTTGTTATATTGTTTTTGGTGTTGATATGTATTTTTTAAAGCTCCTCAAAACAAAATTGTAATAAAACTTCTATATGCACACACACTTTCTGGTGAGATCATAAATTGGTTCTTTTCTGGAACAGAAATTGAAATAGGAATCCCAAAATGTTGAATGATTTGCTAGACTGAGGATAAACCTTCTAATATGGGAGGAAGATATATATATGCACAAAGATAATTCACTGCAATTGTTATTTATGCAGATATTCCAAAAGATTAGAAACAGTTTAAACAACAGAAGACTGGTTAAGTCATTGTTAAAATCTATGTTATAAGACTGTGGTGGAATATTGTGCAACGATCAAATGCTGCTTACAAGTTCAAGATCTGAGAACTTGTACTGTGTTGTATACACTTGTAATGTATTAAAAAGAAAGTTGTGAAATTTCATCCTTGATATTATCTCAAAAAATCTTTAAAAATTTACAGGCACAAGGAAAAGACCAAAATAAAATATTAAATTTGCTCATCAAATTGCCTCTGGGTGAGGAGCTTATGGTTTAATATGGTCTTTACACATCTTGCAGTTCCTGTCGTTGTTTTCAGGGGGTATAAGTTACTTTAAAAAATTATTTTGAATGAAAATATTTCCCTTATGAATATTTATACCCAGTAAGTATTTAAGAACCAAATGGAACTCTGGGATTATGTCTCTCCCCTTTGCTGGATGAGGTGCAATTTTTAGACATACGTCATATCCTCGGAGTACAGCCAGGTGGAAGGAGAGGAGCTGCAGTGGAATCACACTCAGGATGCCCTGCAGGCAGTCTACGGTGTGGGGCAGCTCGATCGTTTTATATGCAAACTTGGAGCTTTCAGTGTCGTCCTTGGAGCACAGTATAATCGGGCGACCCTAAGACAGAAAAATGTGATCACAAGATGCAGGTTATCTCTGAAAGGAGCAATCCGTCACACACAGCAGAGTTTCTAAGATCAACATATTGCAATAACAATATTGTGATCTTTTGTCTTTGCTGGAGTTATGAGTCAGGTGATATATCTGATTTGTGTAAAGGTCAAAGAATTTGGAGGCTTTTGTCAAAAAGGTTCCTATGCTTCCGTGGTTGTGGTGGTGGGGCAGTCTCCTGCTGCATTAATTCAGCACCCGTATATTGAGTGGCTTCAGTGTGCCTTGCAAAGAGCAGCAGTTCTTACCCCTTACTCTAGGGGCTCATAGTCAAGTGGTAGGAAAACAAAAATGTCAATAAGCAAACCAATAAATAGCAGTGAATTTCAGATAAATGTCACCAAGGCAGTAAAACCCCGTAACAAGACTGGGAGACAGTGGGAAGGTTCGAGAAGTTCTCTGAAAAGGAGGCATTTGTATTGAGACCTGAATGATGAGAGGCCAACTGCTTGAAGAAAGGTGGGAAGACTGTTCGGGGCAGAGGAAACAGCCTGTGTTTTCCAAAGTCTAGCAGATTACTGCAACTGGGGATGGGGGGCGTTTTCAGTAATGGAAACTCCTGAATTTGGATCCAGTTGGTCAGAAATGTGGGTGGGCTGGGAAGCTGAAAGACTGCAGTTGGTGGCTGACGTGAGGGTGGTCTTGTGGAGGACAGAGCCCTTCACCTGTGAAATCTAACTCTGGGTGGCCAATATCAGAACTGCCCCCAGGGATCTCCAACAGACCTCCTTTGGTCTCATGTCTCGGATCCAGGAACCCCCAGGTCATCTGGATCACTGGGCCTCATCTAGGAGTTTCTGTGGGCATGGCTGCAGGCTGGCCAGTCCCTTTCTGAATGTGCACCATGCACGAGGGACCCCTGAAGTATGTGCTCACACCTGCTCACCAGCAGGAATGAACACTCATTGCTGGTGCTGGCCAACAGTGGGTGAGGTGGGCATGAGTGTAAGAGAACAGGAGAGAAGTGACCCAGCCTGCCGGAGGGCCCTCACCTGGCGGGCTGTGACCTGCTGCAGGGCGTTCTGGCATTTGGCAAAGCAAGGATCCTTCATGATGACCATGATGACAGGCATCTGCTTATCAATCAGCGCCAGGGGGCCGTGCTTCAACTCTCCAGCCAGGATGCCTTCTGAGTGCATGTAGGTTATCTCTTTAATTTTCTGGGGAAACATGAGGCGGAATCAGTGTCATGCTGCTAATGGGAGCAGATCATCCAGTGGGGAGAAAGGGAAGCCAGGGGAAGGATGATCCAGGGAGCAGAGAGCTGAGGCCCACAAGGCAGATGGACATACTGGAGTGGTCAGTGGTACTGAGGGTAGCCAGTGAGGCCAGGCCCAGGGAAGAGGGTTACCTGCTGCCTAGCGCATGCACAAAGCCCAGCACACAGCTTGTGTCCTCAGTCGAGCTCTGGGGCACAGCCACCCTGCCCCCACCACGATGGGCAAGTCAGTATCAGTCTAGCTTGTCCCCTTCCCTTTTGAGCCAGCCCCATGGTTTCCCTAACAGTCATAGTTTGTAATGATGGCATTGTATTCTACACCTTCATTTAATTATCTGATTAACCGATCCCTCAATTCTAGACGATTAATAACTTCTAAAGTGTTGCTCCAACTTAACTATCAAGCAAAATGACACACACTGGGGTGTTAATGGAGTTTTCCCCCTATGTTTAGAGAGATCCTTTTTTTTTTCAGTTACTATTAAACCCACGTCATTGAACTAGTGAGAGTGTCGAAGAAAACATTGCTCAACTCCCCTAGAACTACTTGGGTCAGGGAAACATTGTCAGAAGTGCGGCTCCGCTCTGGATGCTGCAGACGGCGGAAGTACTGTACCCAAGATACCACAGAGGGGCCACGGACTTGTGCCAGCAGCAGTGTAAAAGCTTCTTTCTTTCCTCCAGGACTAACTTGGAGACACAGTTGAATATGCATCTTTCACCAGCACACTCAGGAGCTGCAGCTGAGCACCCCACAATAGACAGCAGAGGCATGGCTGTGGGGTACCAAGAGGGTGCCCCACCCGAGCATTAAGTCTATTGCTCCTGAGAAGCTATGTACTTGGCCCCTCACAGGTGCCAGAATCTGCACTGGAAGGATGTGGGAGCTGAAGCTTCCTGCAATCTGGCAACTCAGGGCTAGCACCGCACCCCAACACCCTGCCTCCTATAATACTCTGTTTCCCACTGGTGGCATCATTCTTCCAAATGGGGGTGGTGGGGGGTATAGGCAGTTGCTCCCACAGGGAGAGGAGGGGAGTCTAGCTGAGTTATAGATGCTGCCACACTTCTGACACTGTCTCCAATTTACCTTGCTTGATCATCTGATCCGTAAACAGCAAGTGGATAGTGAGTAAGGCAAGCTCTAGGCTCGGGTCTCTGTACATCTCCTTCCGCCCTCTTAGTAGCCCTGTGGTCCTGGTATCTTGCCCCTACTCCATCAGCTTTCTTTCAAGCCACATCTTTATTGCTGCAGTGGGCAAAACAGCCAGTCATTGATATAAAAAAACGCAGGGCTTTCTATGCTATCTCCTGCAGGATCTCACCTCACTTCAGCAGATTGAGGAGTAACAGGGGAAACTGTGTAGAGACTTTACCCTGCAGTTCTGGTGTGCCCAAATCCTCCCACACAGACTTCTTGTGGTAATAGAAAAAAGCAAATTTTTTTTTTTTAAACTGAGTTTGAATTTTATGTTGATCACTTCTACTATGTAATCTTGAGCAAGGTGAATTTTTTGGAGGCTGAATTTCCTCCTGGGTCAAATGTGAACAATAACTGCCAGTCTCTCAGAAGATGCTCATGAGGTATGAATGGGCTATCCCAGATAGCGCCTGGTGCAGGCGAACACCCCAGGGCTCTCGGGCACCCAGCCCCTCTCTGCAGGAGACTAGGAGCCTGCATCTCCATGTCAGCAGGGCTGGAACACTGGGTCAGAGAGCGATGCCCTCCCCAGCCCAACGCCCTGTCCTCCTTCCTGTGGGTTTCCTGGGGTGTCTCCCGCGCCTGCCCTCACTCAGGGGCCAGTGGAGGAGGGGGTTGGGCAGAGGGTGCTCACCAGGGCTCCTTCCAGGCATGTGGCATAGTTGTAGCCTCGCCCCATGACCAGAAGTGACCTTTGTGTGTACAGCTCCAGGGCCAGGTCGTGGATCTTCTCATCCAGGGACAGCACCTCCTTGATCAGCTCTAAGTCAGGCACACAGCAGAGGGGGAGAGCCAGTCACACCAATTATAAAGCAAGATTCACAAAGAAAAGTCATGGTGTATAAGACAAGGCTTCCGAACTCACATCGGTTACACGCTTGTCTCCCTTGCATTAAAAAAAAAAATTAAATGCAGATTATGGGAAACAGCTTGTGTTATTGGCTAGGATTTTATTGTGATGGTGGTTCATATTTGTGCTCATATTTTCCTGAGCACAGAAGGTAAGCAGGGAAGTGTTATTTCTCGCTCCATTTTACAGGCAAGACAACAGAGGATGTTGTCTAAACCTCCAGCTGGCCAGCCAGAGCTGACACTCCAGATTAATACCCCTCATCTGGCCATGTGCTGTGTCTGGAAAAAGCCTGTGTGAGATGGACCAGCACTTCTCAAACTCTTTGGTCTCAGGATTCCTTTATAATCTTAAAATTTATTGTGAATTTCTAAGAGCCTTTATTTTTGTGGGTTTTATCTATCAATATTTACCAGATTAGAAACTGAGAAAATTAGTTACTCATTTATAAGTAACGATTTAAGCATGAAATTAAAACAAACAAACAAACAGTGAGCAGAGTGGCACTGTTTTACATTTCTGTAAATCCTTAATGCCTGACTTTTTCATAGAAGATAGATTCTCTTATCTGTTTCCTCACTCAATCCATTGCAATATGTTTTTTGGTTTAAGAAAATCTGGCCTCACAGATTTGTAGTTGGAGAACGAGTATTTAAATAACTTTTTCAAATAATTGTGAATGTCTTTGATATTACAACAAACTTAAGAAGTGACAATCTCTTAAAAGGGAGATCATATTAATAAAAATTTCCTACTTTGTCAACTTAAAATGTATTAGTCTATTGTGTACTTACTTAAATGGATCTTTTACATGTGCATAATTTTGCAACACTGCATTGGCCATTTGCAAAATATTGGTTCACTGGGTTATTCAAATCTTCCAAAAATGGACACATGCATTACAAAATATTTTTTTTTTTAATAAGACTTGTTAAAATCACTGTGGGCTTATCAGAGATGTTTTTGAGTATTGGGAGGTCATCACACTCGAGCTGACACCTACAAGTTTTCCAGATCCTGTTTTGGTTGAAAGCTCAAAGGTTATCATCGGCAATGGATACTATCATCAGCTTTTCTCGAAGTTTGGGGCTAACTCGGTTCACTTTTGAGAAAATGTCTGCCAAGTACCAACTCAGCTTGCTACTCAGTCAACCACAGGGTGCTTTCCTCTGGAACCACCATCAGACTTCAGGGTGCAGCAGAAGCACTTGCTACATACCTCCTATTTGTCACATAGAATACTAAAAAGTGTTACAATTTAGTAAGATTAATGCATTTTGCCACATAATCAGAGACACCCCTAAGTGAAGCTGTTGCATTTTGGTCATGAGAACGTTGTGCTGCCTCGGCCCTGAAGACTCTGCTAAGAGTACCAGTGGCGACCACCAGGGCCACTGCAGGTGTCCACACAGTGAGGAGGCAAAGCGTCCTCTTATCATAAAAACCTCATTACTACAAAAATAGTTTCCACTGAAAGGGTCTTCTATGCCCCCAGGATCTTCGGGTCACATCTTGATAACTGCCCACTTACCAGAAGAGAGTCCTGTTCTTGCAGGATTATTACCTGGCTTAAAGTTAAAACACTTTTCTTGGTAATAAAGAAAATTTTAATAAAAATTTAATAAAAGAAAATTTTTTATTTCTTGTTAATAAAAGAAAACTTTTAGCATGTTGTCTTGGTCAGATTCAGACCCTGAGGCCTTGCATGGTTACCCAGTGGTTTTCCCTCACTGCCTTCTCTTTGCTCTTGGTTCCAGAAGAAACTCTAGTAAGACTGGGAATGGCTCCACCCAGAAGAGCCTTGGGGCCATTCACTCCTTGTGTGTTTCCTGAGCAACTACTGATTGTCTGCCCTGGCTGGACACCTGGAAACCAGCAGTGACTCTGACAGATAGGGTTGGTGCTCGCTAAGTTGACACGGCTGGGGAAGACAGGTCAATACACAGAAGAACAGGCAATTTCAAATCATGGCATGTGATATAAAGAAAAGAAATGGGCTCCTGTTTTATAGAGAGCTAAGCAGGGGATTGGGCTTCCTTGGTGGCTCAGTGGTAAAGATTCTGCCTGCAATGCAGGAGACCTGGTTCAATCCCTGGGTTGAGAAAATCCCCTGGAGGAGGGCATGGCAACCCACTCCAGTACTCTTGCCTGAAAAATTCCATGCACCAAGGAGCCTGGTAAGATACAATACATGGGGCTGCACAGAGTTGGACATGACTGATTGACTAAGCAGCAGCAGCAGCAAGCAGGGATTAAGGCCCCTATTAGGGTTGCCAAGGAGGGTCTCAGGAGGTGATTTTTGAGCTAAGACTTGGGTGACAGGAGCTGTTTGTCATATGAAGAGCTGGAGGAAGAGGGTTTTGGTAGAAGAAAGAGCCAGGACAAATGTCTTCTGGTAAAAAGCGCTCAGCATTGCTTCAGACCAGAAGGTTGGTGAGGGAGGCCCCGGAGAGGAAAGGAGCTGGAAAGGGTCAGAGGCACAGGGTCCCAGCGTGCAGGGCTCCGCAGCCTGAGGACAAGTGTGGACTGGAATCTTGGCCCAGTGGGGGGCTGCTACAGGAGTTTAGCAGTAAGGAGAAGTTTTGAGGAGAAAGGAATGATTAACAGTATCATTTATGCAGAGAGTCAGGCAAAGGAGCAGCCAGGAACAGTCTACAGGATTTGACAATGTGCAGGTGAGCTCTGGAACATACCGGGTAGAGATTTCAGGCCATGGATGATCTCTCGCCTTCTGTTTTGCAGTGAAATGCGGTCTTCAGACATCATCAAACCAAACATCACCAAGGAGATGAACTGACTGGTGTAAGCCTGAGGACAGAACAGTGGTGCTGGCAGAACTCGGGCAATGTGCATGTGGTGACCACTCAAGATGAGACAGATCCCGGGGCTCCCCTCCAGGACCACCCACCCAGTGGAGGCCCTCCTGTGGGTGCCCACGTGGCTCCTACCTTGGTGCTGGCCACACCGATCTCCGGCCCTGCGTTGATGTGGACGCCGCAGTCCGTCTCGCGGGAGATGGAGCTGCCCACGGTGTTGGTGACGCCCACGGTCAGAGCTCGGCGGTCCTTGCAGTAGCGCAGTGCCAGGAGGGTGTCTGCAGTCTCCCCTGCCACACAGGTCCTTCTTTTCAGTTCACAGCTATGTGGCTCTGCCAGACTTAACCTCCACCCCTGACTCATTTACTTCTGGCTCTCAGGCAGAAATTGGTGCCCAGACACAGTTTGTGTGTGCTTAGAATGGAAAATGTGTGCTCAATAATTTTTTCTAGTTGATTCTCTCTCTTTTTTAATGTAAGATGTTCTTTATTTAAGGGTTGTTAACGCCAGAGACACAATTAGCACTTAGATCTTGAAAAAAGGAGAATTCTTTAGTCTTAAAAGTAAATAGGAAATAAAACATTCGTGGGGATTTGGATTCAAAGTTTGAAATTAATTTATCACTTTTCATTTTACTGTTTAGTGTGAAGTGCATGTTCTAGGGATGTTAAAACCTTTCTCACGAAAATTGGTAAATTATTCAACTGGATGGGGCCTTCACATGGGGACCGCAACCACAGAGGCAGATGGGAGTCACTTGATCACTTGGGTGTTTAGTAATGCAGTTAATGTGGTTTACTGTGATCATTTCTGTAATTAGAAGATGAAAGCTGATTCGTAAGTGGAACTAACTTGGAAGGAATTTATTAAAAGTTTGTGTGTGATTGAATGTTAAACAGAACATTTAAATTCCATAATTGAGGTTTTCATGAAAAATATGTGAGACATGTTTTTCTAAAAATGGCTTAAGACTCTCTTGTCCCTGGTCTTCTCTAATTTTTCTTGAATTGTAAGACAGAGTGGTTTATACTTACTCTTCTGTTATCTCACTTCCCATTTCCTATTTAACCCACTCTGTCTGGCCTTGTGCCCTGGTGGATTCTCAGATTCAAGATTTCGCTACTATTTATGTGACAAGTAGTTTCTCATCCACTGTCTCACTGAATTCTCATGACAACTCCTCCCCAATGGGAGGCATCACCTCCATTTCCCTTTTAGGATGAGGTGTTCAGAGACGGAGGAAATCAACGCTTCTCTTGATCAAGGCCAATTAGCTGTGGGTGATGGAGTAGGCCTGGCTTGGGCCTGGCTCCCAGTATTCTTTTTTGGACTCTAAACGACCTCATTCAGAATGGGCTGAAATTTAATATTTAAAAAGCAAGAATGCTCCTAAATAGTGCTTCTCAAACAGATCTTGTTTTAAAGGAAAACATTTCTTGTAGCCTCCGAGTGTGGACTCAAATTATTTTTATTGAAAAAAAAAAATTTAAATAGGTTCATGAATAAACTGGCAAGAAGTCCCTGTTGGTAAGTCCTAAAGAACTCAAGTGAAATTAGACATGATGCAGAACATAAAATCAAACATTCAGTGTCCACACAGCCACCACTCTTGGCTCTGCTGCCCTGACTTTGTTTCAGTGCTGGCTGGAACTGCGGCCCACTGCTCCTCTCCTGTTTCCACTCAGACTTGCATCTAGCACAATGGGCCACATAGCCCTTTCTCAGCACCAGTGGGGGCCAGGGCTGGGAGCTGGGGACAGATCTATATTCATCAGTGTCCCCATTTTTGATAGTTTAAAAAATTTTAATGTAAAGAGCTAAACAAAATGAAACTTTAACCCCCTTCTATGAAGTCACTCATAAGGTAAAACTGCATTATTTCCACATTAAATGCACCTCCATTCTTTGGTTAGTGGCTCCCACCAATTCACGAAACATTTTTAGGCTCTGACAGAATTATAAACCCAAAGGTAAGTGGCAACTGAAGTTAGAGGGCAGCACCTGGGAACGAGGTGGTCAGCTAGATAGTGGGTATGTCAGCATTAGTTTTTCTTAGCTTGTCATTGAAATGGAAATACTATTAAAAATTCAAACTGAAAACAGCATAAAAAGATACGAGGGCATTCTGTTAATGCTGCAGTTGTGATAATGACACTGGTGCTATATTTTTTCTTTTATCATTTATAGATACGTTTTGAAATATTTATGGATAAAATAACATGTTTGATATTGACTTTTAAATAACCTAATGAAAGGGAGAGGTTAAAGTGGCTTTGATAATACAAATTGGGTGAGGTATTTCATAACATAACTGCTTAGCCTAGGCGCTTCCTCATGTGTCTTTCTTCTATAAAGGTTTGGAATTCTGCATAGTTAAGTGTTATAAGAATTTTCCCAGAGCTCATGCATATGAGTTCCAAGCACATGGCTGTGCATCACCTCTCTGACCCCCTGTCCTGCCTTGAGCTGGAGCAAACGCTCCAGAATGTTAGAAAGGCACCCAGACAGGGTTTCCTGAGCTGGGAGAGGGTAGTCTGGACTCTCTACATGTGAACAGTGTCTATGCCTCCTACTGCTGGATTGCTGGTGCCCAAACAGTTCTTAAAGGTACGATCAACCAGTAGCATGATGAAACTTTCCTCTAATTTAAACCCAGCACACATTTATGAGTACCTCAGTGAGGAGGCTCTTAAGTCCTGGACTTGGAATGTCAGGAGAAGGAAAAACTTCGCTGCATGGCCCTCCTCATAAAATGGGACAGCAGTTGATGGCTCTGAGGGTTAAATGACCCTGTGCCTCAGAGCATGTGGCACACAATCTGTGTGCAGAGAATGTCTCTGGATGGAGGAGGCGAGGAGCTGTGTGGTGCCTCACTGAGAGGACAGAGCCCTGAGGTGAGCTACTGAAAACCACAACCCTTACCTGACTGGCTTATGAAAAAGCAAACGTCATCCCTGAACACAGGTGTGTTCCTGTCCAGAAAATCACTAGCAAGTTCAACCATCACGGGGAGCTCGGTCAGTTCCTCCAAAACTTGCCGCGTCTAAAGCCAACAAAAAAGGAAACTAAAGTCAGTTACGGACACTACAGGGACAAAGACAGCTGAGCTTCTAAGACACCACTGCGTACAGGTGGGCAGGGAAATTCAGGCATTCACACGCCAAACTGCAGGAGAAAGGGCTCCACGCCAGTTCTCATACTGGCTCATGGCAACGAATTTGGAAGCCCAGACACAGGACAGGATCTAAGACTCATCTTGCCCTAGCCGACACTGCCTCCCAGGCACTGTCGAGGGTCCAGCCTGTCGCACTTACGGCCACAGCGGCGTGGTAGCTGGTCCCACAGCCAATCACAATGAGCCGTCGGCATCGTCTGATCTCCTTCAAGTGGTCTTTCAAGCCACCCAGGAGCACTGCAGGACACACGCAGGGCATTAATGCTGACACAACACAGGGACCACGCATAGGCCTAGGGCTCGGATGAGGGATTACCTGTGTTGGTCTCAAAATTCACTCGACCTCTCATGGTATTGAAAACGGATTCTGGCTGTTCAAATATCTCCTTTTGCATAAATGCACTGAAGTTACCTGGTCAAACAAACATCAACAAGATGAGTCAATTTTAATTTTGTTACACTACCACTGCTTAGCTTTTAATCAAGAAGAAAAGTTGTTATGCAGTCACAGGGACACGTATATAGGCCACTACAGATTACGAAGGGTATCTCCAGGTATTGTCCCATCTGAGACTCATGGTGATGAGTCAGGTCAGGCATGATTACTGTCTTCAGTGTGCATATCATACCCTGCAGCTTGAGGGAGGGAGGGATGTAAGCAACAGATGCGTGGCTGGCCTTCCTGGGCCATGCTCCTCTTAGCAAGGCCACAAGAAAGTACGATGCTTTACTTCCTACTACCCCCCTACTTAGGAAAGTGCACATGAAGCAAGTCTAAGGAAATAGACCACTTTTCAAAACCAAATACACTCCTAACTTCTGTATTGAAACAAAAAAGAAAAACACCTTTTGAAAAAGACCATTTTTCCAGGGCTCTGATCTGAATGAAACCAGATACTATCCCAGACCTCCTGACAGGTGTTATGCCTGATGCCTGTCAACAGGTGTGCAGACGGGCTGGGAGTGCCCTCTGTGACAAACAGATGCATGATGTCCAGCATTGCAGCGTCTCTGAATGCTGCCCTCCACAGAGGACTTGTAGAAAGAGTGACATGAAGCAAACAGAGCAAGTGAGGATAGGTAGGGGCCGCTGCAGATACAGATCAGGGAAGGGCTCTCTGAGGGAGTGACGTTTCAGGGGAAATGATTAAAAGAAGCTGGTCCTGTGAGAAGCTGAGTGAGTACCCCCTGCAGGTAAGTAAGCATTCAACTTGTCTGAGCAACGGTGAGGAGGGCGGGATGGGCAGACAGAGGCATAGTGAGAAAGGGTTGCATGAGGTGGTGCCCGGCTGGGTGTGGGTGGTTGTGGGCTGTTGCTGGGAGGGTTTTATTCAAGGAGCAGTGGGAAGCCATCGGAGGGCTTTATGCAGCAGGATAAGAGGGTATGATTCACGCTCTTAAAAGTTTACCCCGGTGGCCCTGTGGAGAAGAGTGTGCAGGAAGACCAGTGTGGGTGCAGGAAGACGGGCTCCCCTGGCAAGGAGAGAGTAGTCCACAGTCTCCTGTTACTGCAGGCCTGTAGGAATGTGTCCTAGAGAGTTCTAAAGGGAGGTAGTTGATGGACTGGGGTCAGATCAAGCAGGAAGACCTGGTACCTGGACACAGTCAGAAGTTCCCTTTGGAGTAGCCAGGCCAGGCACCCCACAATCCTGAGCTGCATGAACCACAGACCACCTGCAGCCCCACCCCAGTGCTTAGGGCAGGCAGGAAGGCTGTGGTGCCCACCCTGGATAGGGAAGAGAGTCTCCCTCACAGAGTACATGCCCCTGAGGTTGCTGCACAGGGACTCTCAAAAGACACTTGCCTTTCATGATTTGCTGCAATTCCATCTGCAAGGTCTGGATGGCTCGAGATGGGTCATCACTAGCCAAACGCTTGACCCGGTGAATAGAGAGTTTCCCATCAGCCACTGCGGCAATGTCATCATCCTCAAGGAAGATGACCCGGTTGGTGTGCTCTATGATAGCACTGGAGCAAGGAAAAAATGGGTATCAGAGACAGGGCCCACCCTTGACACTTACTCACTGCGTCTCAACTGTGGGTCCGTATCAGTAGCACTGAATTGCACTTTACGATATGCCATATTTACACTAATTCATACCTCCCGCCCCTTAAGCCAGACCCAGACATCAAATCATCTGTAAACCTTTTGGCTTATAGCTCTAAAAGATAAGAATTATTTTGTAATCCTACTCAAATACCATTATCACGTCTAAGAGTAATAGTTATTCCTCCATATCATCAAATATCCAGTATGTTCAAATTTCCCCAATAATCTCATAGATGTCCTTTTATAATTGTTTTCTTCAAACCAGGATCCAAACAACGTCAACTTTGGAGAATGTTCAAGAACTAACACATTATTCTGAATCATAAAGGGAAAGTATGAACATTTATCTTGCCTTTCCAAATGATCTATCTTTCAGAATAACCACATTTTAAGAAGGCAAGTTTCTCTTTATAGGGGGGAAACACAGCTAATAAAGAAGGACTGACAGAATTATAATAATCAACCTATGAACTTATAATTGTTAATAGCCCTAATCAAGGTCTATCAGTGGCTACTGACACAAAGAGATGAAAATCTGAGAGCTGCTTTATAATGGATGAAAGAGGCCGGTGATGCGGATTTTAACAAGACTACAAAAAGACAATGAAACTTAGTGCCTTCTGATGGAAGTACACACTACCTATTCAATAGTCTTGCCAAAAAAAAAAAAATCAAACCTGATGATCAAGCTTCTAGATACCTGTAAACTCCTGTTTGCAGGAAATACAGAAGAACATGGAGGAGGCACACAACAAAATCCATTTAGAGGGAAACTCATTCGGACAGATGACTTCTCTTATACACACATACACATGCATGCAAGCAAAGGGGGGGAACTTAAAGGTAACTATAAGATCTATCCATTAATGAAATGTGCAGTCACTGTGTTTATTTTTAAACTAACTTTCTCTGTGTGGAAAGTAATATAAGATCTATCCATTAATGAAATGTGCAGTCACTGTGTTTATTTTCAAACTAACTTTCTCTGTGTGGAAAGTAATAATGATTTTTCCCTTGAGATGGTAAATGAAAAAGAAAGGTAATCAACAGTACAGGTGGTACACAGATACGGCAAAAGCCATGAAGGCGGGCTTTCCTGGTGGTTCAGACAGTAAAGAATTTGCCTGCAAATGCAGGAGAGCCCTGGGTCAGGAAGATCCCCTGGAGAAGGGAATGGCTACCCACTCCAGTATTCCTGCCTGGAGAATTCCATGGACAGTCTAGCCTGGCAGGCTATAGTCCATGGGGTTGCAAAGAGTTAGACATGACTGAGCGACTAACACTTAACACTATGAAGGTGGTACTTGAAGGACCATGAGAGAAAAAAACACTCATGCCACCAAGTGCTACACCAATATGTACCCTGTGCAGAAAAATGAGCACTTAAAACTTCTGGTGCAAAGTTAAAAAGAGAAAACAATCAAGTTTAGGGCTCTAAGAGAGGCATTTCCAGATCCTAGTGAAGAAAGATAAAGTAGTATGGAAAGCCCTTGCACTAGAAAAAATATTTTAAACAATATATGTTCTTTGAATAAAAAGCAGAAAACACAGTCAACAAGAGGAAGAAGTAAAAATGGCCTGATTCAATCTCCAATAAAGAAATACTGCTTACACTGTACTTTCCTTCAGACAGGGCTTAATATGTGTGTTTGATTTACGTGTGCATATAATCTGCATGTTTAAATATAATCATTGTTTTAATTTACAGAATGGATAGGGAGTCATCAAGATTATAGGTCCAGGAGTTAGACCTGAGGTGGAGTCCTCATCCCTGTCTTTTACCAGCCTGTGGCCTTGGACAGCACAGACATGACCCCTCTAAGCCCGTCCTGGGCTCCTCAACTTCAAAATGGAAGGTGACCACTGTGTCTTCTCCAGAGGCCTGTCGTGACGACTGCACGGGAGAGTCTTGGTAAAGCCCTCTGCACAGTGTCCAGCTGTAAGTGCACAGTGCATGCTGGTCACTGTTGTCACGAGAGCGCCACAGCATGCTTTCATATACGAGAGGGTCACCTCCGCCACTCTTATTTTCCAATATGTACTTTTTCATCTATACACAGTACACTGTAGAATCACTTTTTTAAGTTCCAAAAACGTACACAAACAAAAGAATGTCAGAGATTTAATGACAGCATTGAATTTACAGATTAATTTAAGAAGAGTCAATTTCTTTAAAAATAATTTTAAATTATTAAATTAACTGTAAACCAATTAATGTCTTCATAATAATATTAAGCCTTCCTACCAAGGAATGTGGTAATCTCTCCCTTTATTCAAATCTCTTCTTGTTTCTCATGGTAAGTTTTTGCAGTCTTTTCCAAATAGGTTCTGAATTATTTTTATTTAAATTTATTTTAGGGCTGCCCTGGTAGCTCAGCTGGTAAAGAATCCGCCTGCAATGCAGGAGACCCCAGTTCAATTCCTGGGTCAGGAAGAACTGCTGGAAAAGGGATAGGCTACTCACTCCAGTATTCTTGGGCTTTCCTGGTGGTTCAGACGGTAAAGAATCCACCTGCAACGTGGGAGACCTGGGTTCGATTCCCGGGTTGGGAAGATCTCCTGGAGAAGGGAACGGCTACCCACTGCAGTATTCTAGCCTGGAGAATTCCATGGACTGTATTGTCCATGGAGTTGCAAAGAGTCGGACATGACTTTCCTACCAAGGAATGTGGAATCTCTCCCTGTGTTCAGCTCTCGTTTCTTATGGTAAACTTTTGCAGTCTTCTCCAAACAGATTCTGAATTATTTTTATTTAAATTTATTTTAAGGGAGTACAACTTTTTTTTTTTTTCCAGCCATGGTAAATAGATTACTTTTTTCCATTCAACAAAGGTTTGCTGAGAGCCAGCCGTACCAGTCACTTATGGAGACATGAGTGGGGGACAGGGTTGATGTGGTCCCCTAATACCCATCTCATTGAGCTGACAGCAAAGTGGCTACTGCTGGGATGTCAAGTTTCCACATCTTTATATTCTGAAGAGCCATGAGTATTACTTCTGACAGCCTTTCAGGTGGGTTTTATATAATCATACAAAAGTGTATAATCATATTGCCTATAAATAATTGCTTACTCTTGCATGTACTTATGGCTTTTCTTTTTGAGAAACATCTACCATACTTCAATGAATATAAGGTAATATTGATCTTAAGGTTGTGATTATTTTATGTACTTCTAAAAGATTAAAACTATCAGATCAGATCAGATCAGTCACTCAGTCGTGTCCGACTCTTTGCGACCCCATGAATTGCAGCACGCCAGGCCTCCCTGTCCATCACCAACTCCCGGAGTTCACTCAGACTCACGTTCATCGAGTCAGTGATGCCATCCAGCCATCTCATCCTCTGTCGTCCCCTTCTCCTCCTGCCCCCAATCCCTCCCAGCATCAGAGTCTTTTCCAATGAGTCAACTCTTCGCATGAGGTGGCCAAAGTACTGGAGTTTCAGCTTTAGCATCATTCCTTCCAAAGAAATCTCAGGGCTGATCTCCTACAGAATGGACTGGTTGGATCTCCTTGCACTATAGCAAATTATAATTGTAAGATGCTACTCGTAGATACTGGGCTTCCCTTGTGGCTCAGCTGGTAAAGAATCCGCCTGCAATGTGGGAGACCTGGGTTCGATTCCTGGGTAGGGAAGATCCCCTGAAGAAGGGAAAGGCTACCCACTCCAGTATCCTGGCCTGGAGAATTCCATGGGGATAGTCCATGGGGTCGCAGAGTCGGACACGACTGAGCGACTTTCACTTTCACTTGTAGATACTAAAATCTATGAGATAACTATATGTCTTAGAACCATTGAAATATTAGTTTCTCATTGAAATGGTGCACTAAGAAACACAGTTTGGGAACTGCTGCCCTTTCCTAACCAGCATTAAGTACAATGCTGGCTGGGGCTGAAATAGGCCTTGCAGCCTGGGCTGCAGCTGCTGTTACTTCACGTTTCCCAGGAGGCCTCACCTGGTGTCCTTCTTGCTTCGCATCAAGGCCCTACCAGAGGGTGGTGGGAAAAAAGGCATAATAAAGATTTAGATAAAGGAGGTGGTGGTTTATGATGGTTTTCTAGGGCTTCCCTGGTGGCTCAGTTGGTAAAGAATCTGCCTGCAATGAAGGAGACCCAGTTTGATTCCTGGATTGGGAAGATCCCCTGGAGGAGGGCATGGCAACCCACTCCAGTGTTCTTGCCTGGAGCATCCGCATGGACAGAGGAGCCTGGCAGGCTACAGTCCATGGACTTGCAAAGAGTCGGACATGACTGAGCGACTAAGCACACATGATGGTTTTCTATTTCAACCAGCAGGAAAGTGCTGTTGTCTTTTCTGAGTGTATTTGTGTGTATCCATTTTTGGGATACACTAAAATGGGCATGAAGCGTACTTTCTCAAGTTTCAGAATTACTGTTTGGTGTACTGATGAGAACATGGACTTTGGGATCCTTTGGGCCAGAACCCTCAATCTTGGCTCTTTTATGAATGGTCAGACGCTGGTAAAGGCAGGCAAGGTTCAGGAAGGACCGAAGGTCTGGAGACACTTGCCCCATCTAAAGGGAGCAGCCTTTGAATGGCCCCAGGAAGGACTGGAGGGAGCTGTCTGGTGTGCTCAAATCTGCTGGTTTTCCAGGAAAGTTAGATGTTTAGATTTTTATGGAAAATTTCCCAGTTTTACAATGTTGGCAACTAATTCAATTATTCCGTACAGCCCCACATGTTGTTAGATCAGTGGGCTTCGCCTTTGGCCAGCAGGGGTGCTGATGCCAGCCAGGCCAAAAGTGGTCACTGGACGAGGACTCCCTCGGGAGGGCCATCACCTCTTCCCCTTGCTGAGCCTTGAGAAAACAGCTCAAGTCCAGGGTAAGTAAGAAAGGAGGGTGTTCAGCCAGTCTTTCTTGATTACATCATCCTTGGAAAGAAAGGATGGCACCCCACTCCAATACTTCTGCCTGGAAAATCCCACGGATGGAGGAGCCTGGTAGGCTGCAGTCCATGGGGTCGCTGAGGGTCGGACACAACTGAGTGACTTCACTTTCACTCTTCACTTTCATGCATTGGAGAAGGAAATGGCAACCCACTCCAATGTTCTTGCCTGGAGAATCCCAGGGATGGGGGAGCCTGGTGGGCTGCCTTCTATGGGGTCACACAGAGTCAGACACGACTGAAGTGACTTACAGCAGCAGGAAAGAAAGGAAACAAGGTCTAGCTACCTTGCATCAGAAGCAAAAAAGAATTCCACTGCTTTATTGCCCACAGCGTGAAGGCAGGTCGAGCTGTCCAGCCTCTTCATCCTTGTTTTACAGATATTCTTCACATTCTCAATATTGCCTAGAAAATGAAGGGAAGGATCACAAATCCTGTTCAAACTATTTCCTCTGAACAACAGGAAGAAGCCAGTTTCCCCTTTGAATACGTGTGCAGAAATGTGCAAGTTTTAGCTTTGTCTGTATCAGCCAAATTGTGTAAAAGATCTCCAAATAGGAAGAGCTCTGAATTGACTGCTAACAAAACAAACCAAATCAACACTCAAATCAGGACGTGGTTGCCTTTATGGTAACAGAACCACATGCGGCTCCCGTGGCTTGTGTGCAAATTTGAAAATATACATGATAAAAAGCTTTTGAAAACATGGAGACAAGTCTCAGTTGCATGAAAACCGTTTGGACCTGGTCCCAGCAGAGTGAAGGGACGCATCCTGCCTCTGAGGGGAGCTGCTGCCTTCGCAACAGTGTCGTGCTGCTCAAATCCTTCTCAAGAAACTTACGTGTCCTATATAAGACGGGGATCTGTTCTGTGGAGAGTTTGTATTTGCTCCTTACTCCGATGAGTAGGGGACTGCCTCTCCTGTAAGGATAAGAGGGAACTGAATTACCTATTGCCTTGACACTCTGGGCTGGGCTGGGTGTCCTCTGAACATGAGATGGTATCCACATCAAGCCCCCTTCCTAGGGCAAAGTAACCCCAGGACATCCCAAAGATTGTCCCAGAAGTTATAGAACCACTAATTACAGATAATTTAGAAAAATAAAGCTTTATTGCTTCTTCACACTACCTTCTTCTGCATTCAAAATAGTAACATCATGATAATAGATTTTATTTTATTTTATTTTTTTTGATAATAGATTTTAAAAGGAGTTTCAAAATGTGACAGGGACCAACTAGCATTTTATAATTCTATAATTTGAAAGACTTAAATTCCAAATGGCAGTTTAGTTCCTGATCCAGAAAAAATAAAATTATAGTACATTCACACAATGTCCTGCCTTGATATTGTGATGGTCTGGGCCACAGGTACATTCTCCATGGCTCCCCGATACCTTCAGCAGGAAGCCTGCAACCACAGGGCACCCTAGATCCTACAGATCTGAGCCTCTGCCCACCTCCCAACTCCCCACCAGCTCTTGGGGTTCACGGGGTAGTGTCCAAACAACCTTGTTCGCTGCTGTCACCTATGCCTGGCACATAGAAGGTGTCAGTAAGTACCCACTGAGACTAGAGGAGCCTTAAGTCCCACCAGTGCCCCTCCCTGTCACCACCCTGGCATAACTGCAGATCCCTCACTCGAGGCTCTGAGCTTTTTGCTCACGCTGGTTTCTCGGCCTGCCTTACCCAGGCCAACACCTGCTTCCCCTTGGGCCCCCTGTGCACTGCCTCCCAGCCCCCATCACAGAGAACGACATTCTCAGCCCAGCTCTGTCCTCCTGCACAACTGTCCCGTCCTTAAGGGTCTGGTGGCCCTGAGTCCCCAGCTCAGCACACAGTAAGTGTCCACAAATATTGGTTGGAGTGATGGATAGATGAATGGGTAGATGGTCAGATTGACTGTGGATGGACAGAAGGGACGAACAGATGAACGGGTAGATAGACAAATGGTGGATGCACAGGTGGGTGGTTACGTGACGGCACTTACACACCCGCTTGTGTGACCCACACAGTACTGGGGGCCGCACAGCACAGGGCTCTGACAGAAGGACGTGTGGGCTGACCCAGGCCTCTCAGCTGACTCTTGGGTCACACCCGGCGTGAAGGTGATGAAGTTTAAGCTCCTGGCTTTCAAGGCCTCTTCTTTACTGGACTCAAATCAACATTCATTTGTGTTCCTGATTTCATGTTCATAATTTTACATACTTTTTCTAAAGGGAATTTCTGAAACTGACCTGAAACCTGGATCTGCCCTCGCTATACAATTTTTAGTTTGAATTTGTTGTCAATTCCTAAAAAAAATCTAGAGATTTCAAATAAATATCCAATTTTCTAGTTTCTCTTTTAATTACATCAGAAATTCCAGCCACGGCTGTCCCTTAGTCCCTTCCACTCTGCCAGAAGCCCTGCTCCTACCTTGTGCCTCAAGCTAAGTGATTTTATTTATTTGTAACTGGAAATGTCAGTGTATTCCGCCTTACCTTGTGGCCACGGCTTCTCCAGGGTAGTGGATGCTCTTGAAAACCAAGGCAAATGCACCTTCCTGAAAAGACAAGAAAGGAGAGTGAGGAACAACTTACTCTGGCTAAGCTAGGCTGCTGCAGCCCTGTCAGTCCACGAGTCCAGACAGCTCTCCTGGGGCCTCTTCACTGCAGGCGGTCCTGGGGTCACTCACTCAGGGTACTGAATACAGGACGGCATGTGCACAGGGATATTAGGAAGGGAAAGAGAAACCGACCATACCACAATCAAGTGCCAAAGACTGGAACTTGTGGATTTCATCGTGAGCAATACGAATCACCCTGTCCAGGCCCAGAAGGAACAGTTTCTGGCTCTGTGATGAGCTGTGTGGACTGCGCAGCCAGAACCTCAGGAAATGAGAACTGCAGCCAGGGGTGCTGCCCTGGGCCTCAGGGACTGTACCTCCTCAGGGAGCAATCATGAGGATTAAAGGGGCTAAACTAGGACCTACGTTTAGCTCAACACACGTTAGTACCTGGGTTCAAATTCTGGCTTCTCCCCTAAACTGGGCAATCGTTTCAGCCTTCTTTGTGCCTCATGGCTATCTTGTGCGGTTTCTGTGAGCCAAAGCGTTTTAAGTGCCTAGAACAGTGCCTGACGTACGGAAGCATGAGTTGTTATAATTATTATTTCTTTGGCAATAACGACTCTGTGTCTTACCTTGTTGGTTTGTGCAAACCAGAATTAGAATATAGCTCTCCTAACTCAAGACTCCAAACATTCTCCCTATTTAAAGCCTCGATGCAAAACTCTCTCCTACATTCTGACCATCCATACTAACCAGGCCCCTACTTGACTTTATGTACAGCCAGCTATCAGTCTGGATTTCTAAGACTTGGGAACCTGGGCAGACCCAAGGTCTCGTGCTATGGCCAGTGTGCCAGAGATATCCCAGGGCCAGCAACTCTAGGCCTCTAAGGGTCTTTCAAACTGCCCCAAATGAAGGGGGTTTAGACAGAATCTGAGGAGCCTGATATTCACCCTGCTGGTTTTGTCAACAATGAAGTAGGACTGAACAGAAAAGTTCTTCCCAGTCTCTGCCAAAAAGAGCTCTGTGTTGCTATGGGTACACTGCTGACATTTAAAAGGACCACCACTGGGATGCATTCCCAAAATTTAAAATTACAAATGGAAAGGAGGAAATACTCTGCTGCAAACTAAACTGGTTCACTGTGCATTAGTTATGGGACAGGCTTTTATTTGTAAATTAAGGTCCCCTAAGATAGGAGTCATAGGGCAAAGGGTTTAACAGTAGACTTACTTAAAATTAAAAAAAAAAAAAAGACTGAAAAGACCAATGGGTCACATGTTTTAAACTGCAGTGTTTGCACCCAAAGAAGCCTCTGACCCCAGATGTTCTAGACTCTTGGCCCTGAACACTGGCTCCAAACTGCCCCCATCTTGGGGGAGCTATGGATGGCACTGATGCTCAGAGGTGGACTCTAGCAAGTCTGGAGCCCTCTCCTCCTCCCTCCACCATCCCACGAGGGCCTACTCTACCTCCTCCTCCAAGGAGGGGTCTCTCCTGGGCAGTTCCCCCACCAAAACCTCAGAACTCCTCCCATATCTACAAGGATGCAACCTTTTAAGGCCAGACACTGTAGATAAGCCATCTTTAATCCTCAGGTACCTGGTGCAGGTTTGCCTAATAAGTGCTGATGAAAACTGAAAAGGAATGAAGGGAGGATTTAGATAAGTGAGAACTATAACTTACCAGCTGCTGAATGACTCTCTCCACCAGTGTTGAAAATGTAATGTCCTCGGTTTCTCTGTTGTCGAACACATATTTAATCAGCTTGGCAATGGTTTCTGTATCTGTTTCTGACTCAAACTCATAGCCTTTGCTTTCCTGGAATATTTGGTTAGACAACTGTCAGATAACGGTCATTGTGCAATGCTGGCCTGGCCGGCTCCCTCTCCTCCCTTATGACTTGTCCTTGGAGTGACATAAGGCGAGAACAAGGAAAACAGGGAAGGGATGAGAAATGTCTGCCTGAATCCCACAGCCTAACACAGCTGAGTCACTGTAGTCCTCCCTGAGATCATCCAGCCTCAGAAGCTTGTCCTTGCAATTAATCTGGACATTGCAAAAAATGTAGCAATCAAAATGATCAAATACGTTGAGTCAAATCCACCACCTCCCAACCAATACCACAACCTCTTCATACTTGAAACGCTTGCGTCTGTCTTCCCACCCTGCATTCCATTTGGTGTATGAGTCGGTATGTTATTTAGTGAATACACTTTGTTCTTTAGATTCTGCTGTGAATCTGAAACAACCTTTGAGGTAAATGAAAACGCCCTTCTCTCTCCTCCAGCGAGATCTGGGAAGGAGGCTGAGCTAGGGATAAGGTCTGTGTCCAGTGTGGTGATGTGGCCAAGAGTGGATGGCAATTCGCCCCTGCCTTTTTTTCCAGCAGGAAATAAGCTGGTTGGAAAGTTTCTGGGAAAGAGCAATATCACTTGACTTAGACATTACCCAGGGGAAGTATCTTACCAGAAATTTCCTCAGGTCTTTGTAATTTGTGATGATCCCATTATGGATGACAACGAATTCTGGAAGAAAAGTTTAGTCCAGAGAGAAATGTTATGAAGACATGAAGTTCAAGTCAGATGTGAAGAGAGACAATTTGACAGTTTGAAACTCTATGAATTTTGCTTATACAGACACTTGTGTTGAGCAAACTTCATTTATAGACATGAGAACTGACATCTGCCATGACTTTAGTTTAAACCTGAGGAAATAACACATTTCTCCTTTGATAAAAAGCATCCATCAGGCTGGCCATGCACTGAGTTCTGATTTGTGGGCTACAATATCATGAAATAGACTTTGGTTTTATGTCAAGTGAGATGATTAACCCTTCATTCTCTATTAACTGTTTTCATATCCACTCCCTTCTCCAGTTTTTTTTGTATCTACTGTGACATTGTTTCCTCACGTTGTTTTCTTAACCCTGTCACACTTTCTCTCATCAGAGCCTATTCTCTTAACTTCACATCAATAATTTGTTTTCAGGAATCTGTGTTTTCTTTGTAAAAGACTTCTTTGTGTAATTTTTGTATGCAATGCAGCTCTTGGGTATAAGTCTTCCTTGAAAGTATGCTCTTCAGCTATCACTGATGACTTAGAGAAATCTTACAAATCTTATTTCCCAGTTGTTTTATTTTCAATTACTCATCCTGAGTCAGGGCAGGCACGTCCAAGTTTGGGTGTGGGGGGATCTCCTTGGAGCCTCCCTGCTTTGGGGACACAGACTCACTGTCTGCACTGAGGTGGGGTCCACCCTATCATGTGAGTGGGCAGGAGGCTGGGGCTGATGTGGCTGCTCTGCTGAGAGGCATGTACTGGGCTTTCCCGTTCTCTGGAAGAGGCTTCACCCTTCCAAACTGGGCAGGAGGGAGGTGCCTCTAGGCACCACAGTGTGAACAGGGGCAAAAGCACGAGGGAGGTGCTATCTCCTGTGGCCTGACTTCCACAACAACTAATAGTAAGTGAGGCTTGTCAAGTGTTTAGTTAATAGAATTGAGTGGGCCAAAAAGTTCGTTTGGGGTTTTCCCCTAAGATGTTACAGAACAAATTTTTTGGCCAACACAATAAATACCCCTGGTGGCTCACATGGTAAAGAATCTGCCTGCAGTGAGGGAGAAGGAAATGGCAACCCACTCCAGGGTTCTTGCCTGGAAAATCCCAGGGACGGGGGAGCCTAGTGGGCTGCCGTCTCTGGGGTCGCACAGAGTCGGACACGACTGAAACAACTTAGCAGCAGTAGCAGCAGCAGCGGGAGACCAGGGCTTGATCCCTGGGTCAGGAAGATTCCCTGGACAAGGAAATGGGAAGCCACTTCAGTATTATTGCCTTCAAAATCCCCATGGACAGAGGAGCCTGGTGGGCTAAAGTCCATGGGGCCACACAGAGTTGGACACGACTGAAGTGACTAACATGTTCAACATGTTCAATAAATACCCCACAATGACTCTTATGTATCTGATCCCTGCTCTAATACGATGCTTGGCAAGAACTTCCATTATGCTGTGTTTGGGAATCAGCCTGGGGTTGGGGGCCCTGGCTAACTCCAGAAATTATTCTTTCTCCTGGACACTCTTCCCATCATGACTGGGTGTGGGCTGTGGGGGCTTCTGGCCTGACCAGGCCCAAACTAGAGTGGAGACCCTGTAGATGATGTCTCAGACCTTTGTCGCCCTTGAAGGAGTCAGAGATTATCCCCTTTCTCCTTCTCATATGCCCAGGTGTCCTGCTCCCAGAGCCCCTGACACCCCTGGGGGCTGAGCACAGAGTCTCTGAGAGTTTCCAGCGGTAGCTCCAAACCTACAAGTCCTGCCCACATGAGAGGGACCTGGGGCATCACTTAAGAGAACTACCACACAAAGAACTATCCTGGGGGCTCAGGCAAGTTGTGTGGACCCAGGTCAACTGGGGGCTGACATGGTGCGGAGGGAGTTGGAAGGTCAGGACTGGAGCAGGCACCTCAGATGTCAGACAAGATCAGCACTTCTACCTGCCCTGGCGCGGACCACTCTTTTCAGAGGCAGGGCTGGGTACAGCTGGATGAGAAGTGAACTCAAATCTTCCCTCAGGCACTCTGCCCTCTGGAACACCCTGGTCCCTAATCGAGAAACAATGCCCACATCTTCAACCCTCTGGACCACCAAGTCCCCCTGAGGCTGGGTTCTCAGAGCCAACAGAATCTGTGGGAAGGGCCACTGTGTTCCTGTGGATACCCGTGGGGTCAGCACTACCCCACAGGCATCTGCAGATAGGAGGCCAGGTTGAATCTGCCTCCTGTCTAGGGCCCAGGGTCACCAGTTTGGATACTCAGGAGAGACAGGGCTGCTGAGAGTGTATCAATTCTGACACACACGTCACAGGGCCAGTCACAACCACTGGGACGGGGAGCAAGGCTGTACCACATACCGTTGCCTTTGTCTGAGCGCTGCGGGTGGCTGTTGACAGCACTGGGGACCCCGTGAGTGGCCCACCGTGTGTGGGCAATGCCAAAGTGGGTCTCAAACTCCACTTTTAAGTCCATGCTGTCTTGTTCTAGATGAAGGAAAAATGTTTGCCACACTTTAAAAATAAGCATTGACATGATGCTGTTACCTAAGGTGGCTTCATTAAATGGAGACACATCAGCCACACCAAAAGTACATTCCATCATAAACCACAAAGGCCCCATTCTGGGGGTTTCTGCCAGACCCTTGCATTACTTAGTACTTATCAATAACTTAACTCACTTACTTGAAATAAACTTACTTTAAAAATAAAATTATAGGTCCTTATCATAAATGGGAAAGCAGTATTATTGGCCAGAAAAATTAAAATATACAAGTACTAAATATTGAAAAAAATTCTCAGAGCACCATCACCTGAAATAAACCATCCCATGTTCTGTGCAACAGTTTTGCACATGGTTTTAACCCTCCTTCAATTTTTGCATGCTTGAATAGGTTAAATTTTTAGTCTCCAATGCTGTTGGAATGAAAGATTTTTAAAGTGACCTAGGCTATATTTATTACTCTCACTTGGCAAGTCTTCCACTTACTGTAAAGTTCTTCATCAAGAGCTTTGACATTTCCTCTTTTCTTGACTAGCTGGATATGCCTTTCTTTGACTTCATTATTATTTCCATCAATTGCCACACCTGTAAAGTAAACATGATCTTTGTATTGGAATTTGTTTTGTCTCTCACACTTCATTGTAGGGAGCAACCCAGGGTGAGGGCTATAGAACTGAATTTATTAGTTCTCATTCTTTAGGTTTGCAGCCCAGAAGAGAACCAGACAGTGTTAGAATATCAACTTGGAAACAAGAGGCTATGCCTGTGGCAGTGCTTACCAGCAAGCAGGGAATACATGCCTAGAACCCCTGCTGCGGCCGCTAACCCAGGATAACTCCTGGAGGCCTGCCTGCAGGAGGTATGCCGCCACATCAGCCACCAAAGGCAGTGGGCTCATTTAAGAATGCTTCTGTGTTTTGCATTCTGCTACCTTAGCAACAGTGTTTCCACTGCACTAGTGTTCCTGCAACCTTTCATCTTGCTTTCTATTAAGAATTTATGGTGGTGGTGTGGTTTAGTCGCTAAGTTGTGTATGACTCTTGCGACCTCATGGACTATAGCCTGCCAGGCTCCTCTGTCCATGGGATTCTTCAGGCAAGAATGCTGGAGCGGGTTGCCTTTTCCTTCTCCAATTAAGAATTTATAGGGATATATAATTATCTGGCTCTTGTTTTCCTCCTAAGGCTGCTTAATTAAAAATGGGAACAGACTAAATAGCCACCTCTTATGTGGATGGAGAACTGAACTGTGAGATAGCCATCCAGAAGAGTACTGTGCAGTCACTTAGATTATGTTAGGCAGCACTGAGGATAATGGAAAATGAAGAGGCAAGTGAAAGAAGAATAAAAAATTACAGAACTGCATAATCGTAATTAGGTAAAAACAATAAATAACTGCATGACGCCTCTACTGTCCCCAGACCCCAGATGACCAGAAGAGGTATTGATATTGATGGGGGGCGCTTTTGATGGATTTTTTCTTACCCTAGTTTTTCCTTTCTATTTTTCTATAGAAATTTTCAAATTTCTTTAATGAACAAAAATTATATTTGCATGGTGGTCTCCTGCAGAGCTTACCTGCTGAGTCATAGCCTCTGTACTCAAGCCGCTGCAGGCCCTTGATGAGGGTTTCAAAAATCTCCTTCCTTGTCCGGGGGACTCTGTAATTCATGTAGGCAAAGATTCCTGTTAAAAGAGGGGGAAATCATACATTTTCAAAACACTTGGTTCATGTTTAGAAGAAAACACTGCTGGGGACACAGACACCACTGGAGGTGCATCACCAGAGAGCTTCCTCTGACTGCAGAGGAAGGTGTGGCCTTCCCCAGACACAATGGGAGAAGAGCCGAACTCCCTTCCTGCTTCTAGAAGGGCATGGTATGCAGTCCTCCTGCAGTGACTAAAGAACCCATGAAGCCTGTGAAGAACACACACACACACAGCACGGCCTTGCGATTCCATGATTTCTCCGATGGACATACTTGCAGAAGACATCGTTCACTGTGGCAGAATTTATAACAGAAAAGATCAGCAAAACAAAGCAACTACCTACGGACACCCGGCAGTCCCCACTACATGAACTCCTTGGTTTGCACCGAACACTCCTGGGAAGAGTGATAAGGAGATCACCCCAGCCTCCTGCCACAGGTAGGAGCAGGGGCTGGGGCCTTAGTTCCACTTTCCACTTGGCCTTGTGGCTTGGAGCATTACATTCAACAAGCACTACTCTTATACAATCAGTTCAGTTCAGTTCAGTCGCTCAGTTGTGTCCGACTCTTTGCGACCCCATGAATTGTAGCACGCCAGGCCTCCCTGTCCATCACCAACTCCTGGAGTTCACACAAACTCATGTCCATTGAGTCGGTGATGCCATCCAGCCATCTCATCCTCTGTCATCCCCTTCTCCTCCTCTTCCAATCCCTCCCAGCATCAGAGTCTTTTCCAATGAGTCAACTCTTTGCATCAGGCCATCAGTCCTTCCAAAGAACACCTAAGACTGATTTTCTTTAGGATGGACTGGTTGGATCTCCTTGCAGTCCAAGGACTCTCAAGAGTCTTCTCCAATACCACAGTGCAAAAGCACCAATTCTTTGGCGCTCAGCCTTCTTCACAGTCCAACTTTCACATCCATACATGACCACTGGAAAAACTTGGCCACTAAGTTTTGGCCTTGACTAGACCGACCTTTGTTGGCAAAGTAATGTCTCTGCTTTTGAATATGCTATCTAGGTTGGTCATAACCTTCCTTCCAAGGAGTAAGCATCTTTTAATTTCATGGCTGCAATCACCATCTGCAGTGATTTTGGAGCCCCCAAAAATAGTCTGACACTGTTTCCACTGTTTCCCCATCTATTTCCCATGAAGTGATGGAACCAGATGCCATGATCTTCATTTTCTGAATGTTGAGCTTTAAGCCAACTTTTTCACTCTCCTCTTTTATTTTCAAGAGGCTTTTTAGTTCCTCTTCACTTTCTGCCATAAGGGTGGTGTCATCTGCATATCTGAGGTTATTGATATTTCTCCTGGCAATCTTGATTCCAGCTTGTGCTTCTTCCCGGCTACCGTTTCTCATGATGTACTCTGTATATAAGTTAAATAAGCAGGGTGACAATATACAGCCTTGACGTACTCCTTTTCCTATTTGGAACTAGTCATTGTTCCATGTCCAGTTCTAACTGTTGCTTCCTGACCTGCATACAGGTTTCCCAAGAGGCAGGTCAGGTGGTCTGGTATTCCCATCTCTTGAAGAATTTTCCACAGTTTATTGTCATACACACAGTCAAAGGCTTTGGCATAGTCAATAAAGTGGAGATAGATGTTTTTCTGGAACTCTCTTACTTTTTTGATGATCCAGCGGATGTTGGAAATTTGATCTCTGGTTCCTCTGCCTTTTCTAAAACCAGCTTGAACATCTGGAAGTTCATGGTTCACGTATTGCTGAAGCCTGGCTTGGAGAATTTTGAGCATTACTTTACTAGCATGTGAGATGAGTGCAATTGTGTGGTAGTTTGAGCATTCTTTGGCATTGCCTTTCTTTGGGATTGGAATGAAAACTGACCTTTTCCAGTCCTGTGGCCACTGCTGAGTTTTCCAAATTTGCTGGCATATTGAGTGCAGCACTTTCACAGTATCATCTTTCAGGATTTGGAAGAGCTTAACTGGAATTCCATCACCTCCACTAGCTTTGTTCGTAGTGATGCTTTCTAAGGCCCACTTGACTTCACATTCCAGGATGTCTGGCTCTAGGTCAGTGATCACACCATCGTGATTATCTTGGTCGTGAATAGCAAGCATAAAATCATCTCCTGGTCCCACAGAGAACCCTTATCATCAAGGAAGGCCTATCAGTCAAGATTTTGTTTGGCTTTATTTTCAGCATTTATATATCAAAACAAGATTTTCCCAAATAGGAAAAAAGTCATCATGTTGGTTCTTTTCAAACTCCTCCACTCCAGTGCTTGAGACTGTGAACCCTAGGTCTGTGTCTGTCTTGCTCTGGGAGTGTTCCAAAACATCATCTCTCTGTCCTTTTGCCCTACATAGGAAAACTTGCCTCTCTCACAGTTCAGCTCCAACCCCACCTTCTGGGGCAGGCTTATCCGGGCCCTGGCCAGAAGTGTTCGCTTGCTCTGGTGGCTGCCCAGTACTCTTACATCCCGAGACAGCTAAATATCCTGACAAAGTCACAGGCAGGTGCTTCTATCTTTATATTTCTTACTGTGTCTTGGCACATGGTCCTTGTTCAATAAATGTACGTGGAATAGTGTAGAGTAAGGAAATAAGGGTTAGTTGCTCAGTTGTGTCTGACACTTTGAGACCCCATGGACTGTAGCCTGCCAGACTCCTCTGTCCATGGAATTCTCCAGAAAAGTATACTGGACTGAATTGCCATTCCCTTCTCCAGGGGATCTTCCCAATCCAGGGACTGAACCCAAGTCTCCTGCATTGCAGGTGAATTCTTTTACTGTCTGAGCCACCAGGGATGCTGAACAAAATGACCACAAATCTGTATTAAGAGTCCATTGATGGATGAATGCACAAAGAAACCATAGAATATATATATATGTAATATTAATGGAATATCATCCAGCCATAAAAAAGAAAGAAATCCTGCCATTTGTGACAATATGCATGAATCTTAAGGGCAATATGCTAAGTGAAATATATCAGACAGAGAAAGGCAAATATTGTATGATCTCACTTATATATAGAATCTAAAAAAACGAACTCATGAATAAAGAAATCAGATTAGTGGTTTCCAGAGGTAGGGGGTAAGGGGTGAGGGAATTAGGTGAAGGTGGTCCACAGGTACAAACTTCCAGTTCTAAGATTAATTCTTTGGATGTAATGTACAGCATGGCAACTACAGTTAATAATATTCTACTGTATATTTCAAAGTTGCTAAAACAGCAGATCTTAAATGCTGTTATCACAGTGAAAAAATTTTAATTATGTGAGGTGATGAATGTTAATTAATCTTACTGGGGGTAATCATTCTGCATTATGTATATACATGCATGAATGCGTGCTGAGTTACTTCAGTCATGTCTGACTCTTTGCAACCCCATGGACTGTAGCCTTCCAGGCTCCTCTGTCCATGGGGATTCTCCAGGTAAGAATACTGGAGTGGGTTTTGCCATGCCCTCCTCCAGAGGATCTTCCTGACCCAAGGATCAAACCCGCATCTCTCATGTCTCCTGCATTGGCAGGCAGGTTCTTTACTGTTAGCATCACCTTGGAAGCCCATGTATATACATAAACAGATACATATATAACACATACCAATACATATATACGTATACAAATCACTATGTTGTGTACCAGTCAGTCCTAAATATTCATTGGAAGGACTGATGCTGAAGCTGAAGCTCCAATACTTTGGCCAACTGATGAGAAGAACTGACTCATTGGAAAGACCCTGATGCTGGGAAAGACTGAAGGTAGGAGGAGAAGGGGATGACAGAGGATAAGATGGTTGGATGGCATCACCGACTCGATGGACATGAGTTTGAGTAAGCTCTGGGAGTTGGTGATGAATAGGGAAGCCTAGTGTGCTGCAGTCCATGGGGTCACAAAGAGTCAGACACAACTGAGCAACTGAACTGAACTGATATTGTGTACCTTAAACTTACACAATGTTATATGTCAACTATATCTCAATAAAACTGGAGAAAAAATTTGCCAAAGATAAACCTTGGAGAGGGCAACCTGCCAGCATATAACTGAGGACTGATAATGATTATATAGCAAACCACTCATGTGATATTTCTGTGATGTTTCTAGATTATATTCAAGTTAATACTGTATAAATGAATGAATGATTAAATTTCAATTAAGTAAATATTATATTCCACTGACTCGATGGATATGAGTTTGAGCAAGCTCCAGGAGCTGGCGATGGACAGGGAAGATGGCTGGACAGCATTACTGATTCATTGAATGTGAACTTGGGCAAACTACGGAAGATGGTGAGGGATAGGCAGGCCTGGTATGCTGCAGTCCATGCAGTTGCAAAGAGTCGGATACGACTGAGCAACTGAACTGAAATGAACTGAAGCAGTAACAAGGGTCACATCACATGAAATTTAACTTGCTAAAATTAATCTAGACACAGTCAAAAAAAGATCATAAAATTATACAGTGCTAAATATTATATTTTGCATTTCTAGGTACTGTATGCTACTGTATATAGGATATATTTGCACACAAGTATTAAGATGCAGGATTTATATTTTAAAACATGCGCAGTGTGCTTTCTGAGAAGTTACAGATGTTTTCTTTTAAAAATGGCCAAGGATAATTTTGGTAGTCAGTTATTTTTGTCTTCTAGGTCAGGTGAGAAGCACTTCCCCAGCTAAGCATCTGTGCTTCAGGAGCTCACAATTTATCCTATACTTCAAACCTAAACATGTCTGGCCAGAAGATGTACTTTTGTCAACTTACTTAAATATAAAAAAAGACCATTACTTTTTAATGTAAATTTTTAACAGCTCTATTATGATACAGGGGCTTCCCTGATGGCTCAGTTGGTAAAGAATCTGCCTATGATGCAGGAGACCCAGGTTCAATCCCTGGTTTGGGAAGATCCCCTGGAGAAGAAAATGACAACCAACTCCAGTATTCTTGCCTGGGAAACCCCATGGACAGAGGAGCCTGGCAGGCTACAGTCCACAGGGTTGCAGAGTTGGACACGACTGAGCAACTAAACCACCACCGTTGGGATACAAGTCATATATTGTTGTTCAGTCGCCCAGTCATGTCTGACTCTTTGCGACCCCATGGACTGCAGCATACCAGGCCTCCCTGTCCCTCACCATCTCCCAGAGTTTGACCAAGTTCATGTTCATTGCACCAGTGATGCCATCCAGCCATTTATCTTCCTTCTGCTCTCAATCTTTCCCAGCATCAGGGACTTTTCCAATGAGTTGTCTGTTCACATCAGATGACCAAAATACTAGAGCTTCCGTATCAGACATTCCAGTGAATATTCAGGATTGATCTCCCTTAAGATTGACTGATTTGATCTCCTTGCTGTCCAAGGGACTTGCAGCAGTCTCCTCCAGCACCCCAGTTCAAGGCATCAGTTCTTTGGCATTCTGCCTTCTTTACGGTCCAGTTCTCACAACTGTACCTGACCACGGGGAAGACCATATTGACTATACGGACTTTTATCAGTAATGTCTCTGCTTTTCAACACATTGCCTAGGTTTGTTATCGCTTTCCTGCCAAGAAGCAATTGTCTTCTGATTTCATGGCTGCAGTCACAATTCACCATGATTTTGGAGCCCAAGAAGAGGAAATCTGTCACTACTTCCACTTTTCCCCTTCTATTTACCATGCACTAATGGGAGTGGACGCCATGATCTTAGTTTTTTTAAATATTTAGTCTTAAGCCAGCTCTTTCACTCTCCTCCTTCACCTTCATCAAGAGGCTCTTTAGTTCCTCTTCACTTTCTGCCATTAGAGTGGTATCATCCGCCTAGTGGAGGTTGTTGTTTCTCCCACCTATCTTGATTCCAGCTTGTACCTCATCCGGCCCAGCATTTCTCATAAGTTACATACCATAATAGGATACACTTGAAATAGTGTATAGTACAATGGTTTTTAAGTATATTCACAGAGTTGTGTAGCCATCACCAAAATCTATGATTAGGTAAAACTTTTCATAATATTAACTTTTCTGGGAAAAAAAAAAAAAAAAAGGCAGGAAGTTCCCTGGAGGGATATAGTGAAATTCCAGTCAATGTAAAGAGCACAGAGCTATGAGAGATGGTTATATGAAGGACGGAGCAACTCACTAAACCATTTTTGTATCTTTTAAACTGCTAAACTTTCCTTGCACCTTGGGAATCGTTCTAGAATTATACCTGCACCTCACAAAACAGAGCTAACAGCCACTGCAAATGACACAAAGGCCCACCCACAGGCCAGTTCTTTTAAATCCAAAATGCTCTTCCCAAAGAGTGCTGTATGGCTCTGCTCTCCAATTCCGCCCTGTAATTCCCCTTCCTCTGGGTCACACTTCACTTCTGAACTCATGTCAGGCACATATACATCTCTGGCTCTGAGATCTGCCACAGCCTCCTTGGTTGCGGCTGCCTTGACTGCTGCTCCACAGTCCCTGATGGGCTGGAAGAAGCTGGAACGGCTAAAGGGTCCTGGCCCTCAGGAGCACCAGCTGTGTCCACACCCAGTTGGGAGGCTTGGCAGCCACTCAGACACTGTTTGGTTGATTACTGTGGTGAGAGGTGTTGCCAAGAAGTGGTTTTCAAGGTTTTTGCGCAAGAAGGCATAAATCTAACTTTTAACATGAAATCTCTAGCATACCAACATGTGTTCAGTAAGTTCTTTTAAGCACTGTTTCTCTCCTCTGCTCTTGGCTGCACTCTCCCTGCATGCTACCAGATGAGAGCGAATAAACCAGCACCTCCATGAGGCTCTTACTGTTTTAAAAATAATGAAATAGAATACAAAGCTACTTTCTTAGGAATCTTGCTTGTTATTCATGTCCGATTTCCCTTCTGGAATCCCTTCCATCAGCACTAAGAGCTGCAGAGAGAATCCATTTTTTACCCATGAAATCAGTTAAGATTAACCAGTTTTTGACAATAAGAGTTTAAATTTGTGCACTGTCTTGGAAGGCAATTTGCAATCTCTCAAATTAAAATGTACACATCTAGTGATCAAGCTTCTGCGCTTCTAGGAATGTATCTAAGCAGATATCTGTGCTGAGATTGAAGTGTGCATGTATGAAGATCATTGCTCAGAGCTGTTTGTAGTAGCTGAAGGCTGGGGACAGCCTGATGCCTGGCAGGGCGCAAGTAAGTGATGGCGCAGCCACACACGGCCACTGCAGGGCCACAGGCAGGCAGCCCTACACAGAGCATAAGGGAAAGCTGTGTGTTCTCTTGGAAAACAAGCTACATCTCCAAGATGTGTCAAGCGAAAAAGTGGCCTGCAGAGTATGTGTAAACTATCTAAGGTGGGGCAGGAAGACACGTAGAATATTTCTGGGAGACCCAGGGGCCTCTGATGAGGATGCTGGACAAAAGGCAGACATTTCTTTTCCACTGCATATGTCCTTTTTGTACAGTCAGGATACTTTGCTGTGTGCCTGCATATAGTATTTTACTAGATGCTGCTATATATATTGAGAGTGGTGGGTAGATTGTCATCTAGCCCAGTTCGACCTCACCGTAGCTCCCCAGCTCTGCTCACCTGGAGGAACAGTAGCCTCAGCAAGGGAGAAAGCACTGTCTTACAGCCAGTCTCATATGGAAAAAGACAGCCACCTGAGTGACTCCTCTTTCGCCTGCTCACTAGTCTGTGACAGTGAGAAGCACAGAGGTAACAGCTACCACCTGCGGCCTTTGCCAAATATTGATTTCAAATCCCAGCCCACCCCTTGTTCTGTCTATGTGGCCTGGAGCAAGTCACTGAGCTCCCAGGGGAGCATGGGGATGGCAGCACCTACTTCCCAGGGTTGTTGAGAGAATTCACAGGAGTCTTTGTAAAGCAACAGGAACAGTGTCTGCTGCAGAGTAGTGCCTGTGTCTGTGAAAACGGAACAGGCAAGGAGCTTCTTCCTCCTGGGGAGCATGTGGCACAAATGCAGGTATGCACAGGGCATACAAGAAGCTCTTGAAAAATGATTAAATAAAACCACAAGGAAAATAGTACCATTTTAGTTATTTGTTTTTGGCTTTCTCCTTGGAGAAATGATGGTTAAACCAAATGTGTGATCTGGTGACAACTTGATTAAGATGTAAATCATCCCATACACATTTCTCTGACCCACAGGGGCCACATCACTGAACTAGGTGCTGCTGAGACGCACCAGTCAGGGGGCCTTGCAGGGCGAGTCATGAGAGGACGTGGTACACAGGGACCACCCCCCTGTTCAGGAGATTTGCAGGCAGAGAGGCCAGGTGCTGAGAGATGGGAAAGGGGCAGAGGACTCTGGGACTGGCTCTCTGAAGAGGTGGCTTCAATTCATCCTGCAGGTGCCAGCTGACAGGTCGCCCACCTGGCCTATTGCAGGCTGTCTCCTCTCCCAACTTTTAAAAAGTCACATACCCCTTTATTTCCCGTATAGCACTTCCCTTCTTGTCTTCTGTCTGACTCCCTTCCAGATTATAACCTTCATGAGGATGGAGACCACACCTGTCTTGTTTATTTGTCTTATCCATTGCTTATTCATTGCCCGGAACCCAGAGCAGAGCCTGGTACATTTTAGATGCTCAGTAACTATTTTTTTGAATGAATAAATGCATCAATAAATGAACAGGTTTAAGGAGTTGATCTTAGAGAAGGTGACCTTTGAGCTGGGCTGGAGACAGCCACTCTCAATACACAAGCAGCGAGAAGCCCAACGTGTAAACACTGGGGACAGAAAGGCCAGAGAGGTAGGTGGTGCTGAGCCTGATGTCCCTGCGTGTTAGCTCCTTTCACCAGGGCAGGAAGGCACTGCTCCTGTGGTAATCCCAAGACAATCAAGCACAAAGACATATGCCCCAGCAATACCCACCCCCAGCTACCGTGTACTTTGAGCATCCTAGGGCTGGAGTGGACAGCCTTCTAGATAAATGGACCATGTCCTGGGGAAGTATCCCAGAAGGGGCTGCAAAGTAAATCACAACCATTACTACAATCAGTTATGAAGCCTTCCCATGCGTCAGTCGCATTTTATCTAAACCTCACAATGCCTATGCTCAGGCTGTGGCTCCCACGGACAGACAGGGCATTTCTGGCTCCAAGGCCAAAGAGTTGAGCAATTCACAACTAGGTGTACCTGACTGCAGGCGGCTCAACACTGCTGCCCCCCAAATTAGCATAAGACCTGTCTCAGAATCCTAGTTAGGAGATTCTAAATAGTTGGCAGATGGGATTTGGCCTGTGGGGAGATGCCCACCTGGCTGCTGATGGACACACTCAGAACTCCCAGGTGGGGTCCAGACCATCCTGATACACTCTCCCCTGACCCCTAGGAGGTCAACCCCTCCATGGGACACTCCTTTTTCTGACTCCAGCTTTCTCTTCCCATCCAGCCCCCTCCCCACAGGGCAGAGGCAAGCCACAGCAAGGCTGGTTCTCACTACATACCTCCCTCTGTTGCCCAAGAGGGATGGCAAAATCCCTCCAAGTTGGTTGGAGAAATGCCCAGGCCTGGGGCAGAGGCTGCCTTGGCCCAGGATATACCCACTGCAGCTCAGGGTATATCCTGTGCCCACTCTGCCATCCTGGCATCCAGAGCCTCCAAACAGCTTTTCAGAGTCTTTTTAAAAAATTTTTATTTAATTGGAAGATAATTACAACATTGTGATGGTTTTTGCCATACACTGACATGAATCAGCCACATGTGCACATGTGTCCCCCCATCCTGAACCCCTTCCCACCTCCCTCCCTACCCTATCCCTCTGGGTGGCCCCAGAGTACCAGCTTTGAGTGTCCTGCTTCATGCATCAAACTTACACTGGTCATCTATTTTACATATGGTAATATACTTGTCTCAATGCTATTCTCTCAAATCATCCCACCTCGCCTTCTCCCACAGAGTCCAAAAATCTGTTCTTTACATCTGTGTCTCTTTTGCTGTCTTGTATATAGGGTTGTTGTTATTGCCTTTCTAAATTCCATATATATATGTGTTAATAGACTGTATTGGTGTTTCTTTTTCTGACTTACTTCACTCTTGCATAATAGGCTCCAGTTTCATCCACCTCATTAGAACTGACTCAAATGTATTCATTTTTATAGCTGAGTAATATTCCATTGTGTATATGTACCACAGCTTTCTTATCCATTCATCTCCTGATGGACATCTAGGTTGCTTCCATGTCCTGCCTATTGTAAACAGTGCTGCGATGAACATTGGCGTACACGTGTCTCTTTCAATTCTGGTTTCTTCGGTGCGGTGTGTATGCCCAGCAGTGCGATTGCTGGGTCATATGGCAGTTCTATTTCCAGTTTTTTTAAGGAAAGTCCACACTGTTCTCCATAGTGGCTGTACTAGTTTGCATTCCCACCAACAGTGTAAGAGGGTTCCCTTTTCTCCACAGCTTCTCCAGCATTTACTGTTTGTAGACTTTTTGATGGCAGCCATTCTGACCGGCATGAGAGGGTACCTCATTGTGGTTTTGATTTGCATTTCTCTGATAATGAGTGATGTTGAGCATCTTTTCATGTGTTTATTAGCCATCTGTATGTCTTCTTCAGAGAAATGTCTGTTTAGTTCTTGGCCCACTTTTTGATGGGGTTGTTCATTTTTCTAGTATTGAGCTGCAGGAGTTGCTTATATATTTTTGAGATTAATTCTTTGTCAGTTGCTTCATTTGCTATTATTTTCTCCCATTCTGGAGGCTGCCTTTTCACCTAGCTTATAGTTTCCTTCATTGTGCAAAAGCTTTTAAGTTTAATTAGGTCCAAACTGTTTATTTTTGCTTTTATTTCCATTACTCTGGGAGGTGGGTCATAGAGGATCTTGCTGTGATTTATGTTAGAGAGTGTTCTTCCTATGTTCTCCTCTAGGAGTTTTATAGTTTCCAGTCTTACATTTAGATCTTTAATCCATTTTTTAGTTTATTTTTGTGTATGGTGTTAGAAAGTATTCCAGTTTCATTATTTTACAGGTGGTTGATCAGTTTTCCCAGCACCACTAGTTAAAGAGATTGTCTTTTCTCCGTTGTATATTTTAGACTCCTTTGTCAAAGAAAAGATGTCCATAGGTGTGTGGATTTATCTCTGGGCTTTCTATTTTGTTCTGCTGATCTATATTTCTGTCTTTGTGCCAGTACCATACTGTCTTGATGACTGTAGCTTTGTAGTATAGTCTGAAGTCAGGAAGGTTGATTCCTCCATTCCCATTCTTCTTTCTCAAGTTTGCTTTGGCTATTTGAGGTTTTTTGTGTTTTCAGGGTCCCACTCTTAAAACTGATAAGAAGAGTGAGAAAAGGTTCTAAAGGGAGAAAAACACCGATAAACACAGAGGGACTCCAGAAGAGACTACACATGTGATGCGAGATAGAGACAAGCCCTTTGAGAGGGACTGTGGCCCCTTGGCCCAGCCCACCTTGGGGGTCTGCGAATTCTAATGCTCCCTTCAAATATGGCTTGAGAGATTATCTAGGGACTCAGGACCAAAGACAGCACAGAGGTCCATCCATGAAGGCAGGGGTGCTTCAAACCTTCAGGTGAATTTGTTTTTATAACAATGACCAGATGGAGGGGCAATGTTTCTGGATTTCTAGCCAGAACTAGGATCTCTGAACTCTTGGAACCTACCCCTATGGTGTAGGGGTACCAAATGGGGAGAGGGGTCATTTGGGGCTTGGACAATGAGGGAAGAAGGTCTAAGTCCACAGAGGGTGGATTGGGGTCCATATTCTGATTCTGTGGCTATAGTTTTTGAAAACCTCTCCATCTTTCCAAGGATCAGCTTCTCAATGAAAAGCACTGCCCTATGATTGAGGGTGGACAGTCCCAGACAGAGTACCACCACCTGTACCTCACACAGGGTAGGGGCTTACTCCATTAGGGCTATGTCACCACTCAGCCAGGCTGGCATCCTCCCGTCAGAGGTTGCTCTTTCCACTACTACCAATAATGCTTTTCTGAATTGAAGCATCTGATGTCCTTAGTCCATGAGCCTCATAGAGATTAGATAATATTCTGAGTCCTAAACTGGAAGACACGGCCAGTGAGATCTCTGCCTCATAGAATTCGTGTGTGTGTGTGGTATGTGGGGTGTGTGTGTGTGTGTGTGTGTAAGAGAGTATGTGTGTGTTTGAGTGTCAGGTATGTGTGTTGGGTGTGTATTGTGTGAGTGAGTACCTGTGTGTGAGTTTGTGCTTGAGTGTCAGATGTGTGTGTGTGTGTGGCATGCCAGGGGAGGTAGGAGTATACTTTTCCAGGTGAGGCCTCCCAGGATGGAGGCCACCAGGCCAAGAGCAAGGGCTGCGAGAGGGGGCTTTGGACTCTCTGGATGTCCAGGCCTCCCTCATGCAGACCAGGGAGGCTACTTTATTCATGAAGCCCGGATGACAATTCCTGCTGCTTCCCTGCAGAGTGAGAGTAAAGTGAGTAAAGACGGAGGTGTGAAGGAAGCACGAGATCCCACAGCTGGGTCCTCAAGCAGAGGCAGAGGAGCCCCCAGGCCTGGCTCAGGGTCAGGAGGGGGTTGGCTCCTCTGGGGACAGCCTTACCCTACTTCAGGCCTCCTCGGGACTCCCAGGGTTAAAGTTACTACAGCACTTGAACCCCTGGAATAATAGGAGACTTTGCTTTCCATGGTAAGTGTGAGCAAGGCATTTTTCTTTTTAACAAAAAACTCGTGGTGTCCCTGTGCCATTAGCATTTCACCATTTCACCAAAACAAAGGGGAAGCAACACATAAATACTCTGTACTGAAAAACTTTCAAGAAAAAAGTTCAAACTGTCATATTTGGCTAAACTGTTTTTTTTTTTTTTTCTTTTCTTTACAGTGAAATATTTCCTTTGAAAATTAAAGGGGCAGATGACTAGATGAAATTACTTGGCTTTGCATCTAATGTATCTTCAGAACTTTCTCCCAAGAGTGTAACCTCAAGTTCCTATTCCTTCATAAGCAAATTTTTGCTAAATATAAAAATAAACTCAATTTAAAAAGCCCCATTTGCTAATCTTATATCACAAAATCTCCAGAAGGTTTCTCGGACCTTGGGAAACCCCTGATGAATAAGACTGATGGGGAAATGGCATGATGATGGAGAGGAGGAGGAACAGGAGCAGGAGGAGGGTAGCAGCCTGTGCAGAGCCCCTGCTCTGCTGGCCTCACTGCAGCCCTCCACATGAGAGTGCCAGAAAAGTCCCACAAGTAGGGGCGCTGGTGTTCGGAAGCTCCTAAGACTGGCTCCTAAGGACCAACTGTGTGCCTCTCTTCCCAGTGCTAAGCTCAGGGACCTCATATTTGATGACCTACCTGAAATCAGCCATGGTAAGAGTATTCTTACCACAGAAACTGATGAACTAAAGAGCTAAAGAGTTGTTTAACATTTATCTGCACATCACTGGGTAGGGGGTTCTGTTTCTCAAGATTCCTGTGACTTGGAGAGGCAACAAGCTAGGTGACTTGACCCCCGAGTCTGTGCTCTATCAACTCAAGCCCAGTCTCTTCTGAGGTATCCATTCATGAACTGAACTGTTACAAGGAGGAAGGGAGTGTCAAATATGACAGGGTTCTGAGAGCCGAAAGAACTTTGGGACAGAAAGATGAGCTCTCCTGAGTCAAGTAATCTCCCTGACTTGCTGTTTCCTCAGCTAAGACAAGAGGCAAGCAAACCCCCGTAAGCACCTGACAAACTCTCCTGAAAGACCCCTGTGCAGATGGTGTGTGTAGTGTGTGTGTGTGTCCTGGCCTGCCTTGATTCTGGGGAATAAAACCATGCCTGTGTCTTGCAGAAAGAGGTAGATGAAAAGGGTATTACCTACATGCGTGGAGAGCAAGATGCACATTATTTATATGACATGGGAACTGACTTTTAGAGAAAGTATGAAAACTACTTGGTCCAACTGGGTATGTAGCATGATGCCGGTGAAGGAAGGGATATTTAACTGATGCCCATGTTCACCTCCTGACTGCAGTGGCTCTAGTTTGAGAGTGGAGTGCTGGGACCAGAGGAGTTGGGTGTTGACCAGGAGCTCTCTGGTCAATATGCTTCTGGCTATCTGGACAATCTGTGGCTACATGGAATCGGCAATACTGGACTCTTCTTAGGGAAAGCATCTGAAAGCAAGAATCCAACTGCAATAGGATGAATAATGGCCCACAAAAAGGTTACTAAACATATATGGTTATAGTAGGAAATGGCAACCCACTCTATTACTCTTGCCTGGGAAATGCTATGGACAGAGGAGCCTGGAGGGCTACTGTCCACGGAGTTGCAAAGAGTCGGATATGACTGAGCACAAACAGACATATATATGAAGGACAGAGAAGATTTAAGAATTCACAGACAGGACACGCAATTCTTTCTGTCATATCCCCACGCATGCATGCCACCATGCCCTTGCATATGCTGTGCCTTCAGTCTGGTATGCCTAGCACCCTCTTCTCTCTGCAGAGCTCATTCTTGAAATCAGGCCTGTGGCACTGTCCCAGGTCCCTCCCTCTCTTCTGGGGAAATTCAGTGTCCCTGTCTCCACTATGCTGGGGTCCCAAGCTCAGACTGCATGGGGGCCATCAGGTAACATCTGTGAGTGAGGCAGCTGAGTCATTGTGGGAGAACAAGGGAGTCTGCACCTGTCATTCCAGGGGCCACTGTAAACTATTCAGAAACACAGACTCAGAGTTGCTCATCTTTTTTCAAGGGAAGTCAAAATCCTACCTAATTATGTGAAATTTCCCTATTGTGTAGCTTGGTAACTACAGTAATTAAAAAAATAAAGTTTCTGTTTCTACACCAAACAGAAAGATGTCTGTCCGCTGGTCTGGCATGGGGCTGCCAGGCTAAACTTCTCAGTTCACTGAAACTTTGAGGGTCATCTGCATACTGCGCGAAGGGTTGACTACAACTGGGTCTAGCTTCCTGTAGGAGAAGCAGCAAAGAGAAGGGGGATCAGGAGCCACTGTGAGCCTGGTCATCAGCAACTGATAAGGAAAGACCTCTAGTTCAACTCCTGCTGACCCCTGCAGAACCAGCTCCAGAGATCTGAGCTCTGAGATGGCTTTAAGGTGGCAGATCCCAGTGGAGCCACAGCCAGTCCAGAGAAAACAACTGCTCAAAGATGTGCACAGATTTCCCTGGGCCTCAATTTCCCCAAATGTAAAGTGAAGAGGGTAACTGGTTTATTCCAGGAGCACCTTCGTGATTTTTGCACTACCCTGGTATCAAATGCACAATCATTTCTTGAATATCTTTCTATAAATTTGACAAAAGTTCCAAAACTTAAACAAGTTCATTACAAAAGGAAAACAAACATAAAGGAAAACCAGTATCACTTGCCATATACATACAGACCATACAATAATCCAAAAAAACACTAACAAACCAAACCAATGGGTTCAATTCCAGCCCACTATTGCTGTAAGCTCCGAGCCCAGGACAGCTTCCTCTGCGCAAGAATCAGAAATATGTAAAAGACACATTGCTATCGCTATCGCTAAGTCATTTCAGTCGTGTCCGACTCTGTGCGACCCCACAGACGGCAGCCCACCAGGCTCCGCCATCCCTGGGATTCTCTAGGCAAGAACACTGGAGTGGGTTGCCATTTCCTTCTCCAATGCATGAAAATGAAAAGTGAAAGTGAAGTCACTCAGTCGTGTCCGACCCTCAGCGACCTCATGGACTGCAGCCTTTCAGGCTCCTCTGTCCATGGGATTTTCCAGGCAAGAGTACTGGAGTGGGGTGCCATTGCCTTCTCCGAAAAGACACATTAGCGCCCAGCTAAGACTTTCTCTTGGCTACAAGAAAAGGAAACAACTTTCCCAGGCAGGAATTCCACAAGACTTGACTTCACTGAGGGCTGGAGGGTGGGGTGTACCAGTGTGGAGCCCTGATGGGTTAGTTACAAACCAAAGCTGGGATGGAAGTTAAGGTGGTTGTAAGGGCAGAAGGGCATCTGAGAGGAAGAAGGAGGGAGAGGCTGCTCATGTTAGAGGGGCAGGCCCAGTGGGCGGATCTCAGTGTACCAGTCTGGCTCTAAGACCACCAGGGGGCCAAGGGCCTTGAATGTCACACTAAGGAGTTTGGAACCCAAAGCCTTTTGGCAAAATTGCCACCTTTGTCTTCTCTCTCTCCCCAGGAATGGCCTACAGGCAGTCCATTATATACAATACCAATGATGCCCAGGAATCTTGACATTTTTGCTGAGAGTTACGGAATTTAAATTGATGTCTGTTTGGCCTGGGGCAGGCTGCATCCCAAAAGTCGGCTGCCTGCTCCTCCATCAGTTGGTCCTTTTTCACTTTTACAGGAGCTCCTGGCCTCAGAAACAAGGCCTGTACAGACTTTGGCCCACAGCTCACCGCTGGCACACTCCACCCCAGTAGCCCTCAGCAAAGTCAGACAGAGGCCTTTCATGGCTTCAAACGTTCCAACAGGTCCTCCACCCACAGGAGGCTGAAATGGGTAACTGAATCCCACTCAATTGAAAAAAAAAAAAAAAAAAGGCACAGTGACCTTTTGTCCCAGCAGAAGTTCTCAGCCCTGTCCCCAGCAGGGAGGCGACCCAGCAGAGAGAGTAAGGGATCGGTGATGCGCGCGCCGGGCCGGGCCGCCCTCCCCACCGTTAAGGGGTCACCGCGGTACTCAAGAGGCGGGGGCCCCAGCCCTCTCCCAGTCTAGGGCTTCTTCCAGATTCCGCCCGACGCTCGGGGGTTGGTGTTGCTCCTTCCCCGCGCCTCGTCGAGCGCTTTTTGCAATAAAGGGGCGACAATACGGAATCCACCCTTCTAGGGACAAGAAGTTCACTTTGGGACGCGAGGAGGACGCACAGGCCCTTCCCGAGCGCACCAGGGGCCGCTCCCCACACCACCGGGGCGGAGCAGGTGTGGTCGCCTCTCCTCAGTTGCTGGAGATGGAGAGGCGGGATGGGCACCCCGAGCCCGGGGAGCACGCTAGCTTGCGTTTGGCCGCCTTTGTGGGAGATTTGGGGGCGCTTTCCTCACTGCACATGAGGTGCAGAGGAAACACACCTCTGTGTTTCGAGGGCCCAGGACAGGACCAATTCCCTCCCCGCTGTGGGATGCAGACTGGGGTGAGGCGACCCCCTCCTTCACCCCGCAGTGGGACGACCAACTCGGAGGCAGGCCCAGCCCGCGAGAGCCCCTCGTCAGTCGGCGCCCCGATTTCGCGCCGCCTTCAGTCCCAGGCACCGGGCTCTCGGGCCCAGGCTGTGAGAGGCTGGGACTCCGGAGCCCGCGGCCGCCGCGGCGGTGGGCGCTGCACTCACCGCACATCTCGGCTGCTCCTCGCGCCCCTCCTGGAACCCGGCCTCCGCTCGCCGATAACCGCCGACACTCCCGAGCGCGCCCCGGCCTCTGGCCCTTATAGCGGGAGCCCGCCGCCAGAGGCGGGGGCGGGGCGGGGCCTCTTCCCGCCTGTCCGCTCCCCATTGGCCGCCGGTTGTCGTGACAACGGCGGGCACCCCGCCGCCCGGAGTCTGCACGCCGCAGGCGAGGGGCGGCTCCCCGGCTGTAACACGTGGGTCCAGGAAACAGGTTGGTGGTCGCAGCGAGCTTCCTGAGTTCAGATCGAGATGCAGGGGCCTGAGTCGCTCTGTGCTTCAGTTTCCCCGTCTGTAGAATGGGCATAGCAATGAAACCCACCTCCCGAGATGTAATGTGGTGTCATTTAATCAAGTGTAAGTCACAGAGCCCTATGTCCCGCATAATAAACCGCATTTCGAGTGTGCGTCCCTCTGCGCGCTAGATCCCTCAGCGCACAGGTAGGCTCAGAGATGGAATGGGACTTTGCCAAAATCCGGCAGCGGGGGCGCTGTCAGAACTTGAACCTGGGATTTACTGCAGAGCCGGAAATCGGAGGCCGGGATTCCCCAAGAATTGAGCAAAGCTGGGGGAGCCCAGGAAGCCACCCAGTCCCGGAGGTGTGCTGGCCCACTTCTCGGCGCAGCTGGCCTGCGCTCGGCCGGTCTAATCTCGGCAACCTTAATCTGGCCCCGCAGTGAGTCACCGAAGCCTGAGTTCCTGACCTTCCCTTCCTCTCCTTTCTGCACTTTCAGCTTGGTCTCCCGAGGAAGGTCACGAGAACTGGCCCAACATTTGCGTACTTTGAGGCCATCTGGTGTTTTTTATTTTACTTAAAAAAAAAAAAAAATCTGAAATTCTAAACAGATACTCTTCAGTCGTATTGGGGGCGGCGGGGGGGGGGGGGTGGGCCGGAAACGAAGCTTTCTACGTCTTGTCTAGAACAGTTTTCCTGATGTAATCTGTCTCTAGCATCACAAGACTCTGCAGGCCCTGGCAGGAGGAAGTGTTTATTGTACCCATTGGACCTTTGAGAAAACTGAGGCTGAGCAACAGTGAGGAGGGGGTTGGTGGAGTAAAGCTGCTGGAAAACAGGTGGTTTTCAGGAGCTGCCACATGTGCTTTTCCCCCTCCACAGTGGGCTGTCACTTTCACTCACTCCTTCCCTCTTTCCTGAGCAGGAGGCTTCGTGCCTGTCCTAGTAGTAGGGACCAAAAGATGAGTAAAAGTAGATCTAGCTTGGGCCCTCCTGGTGCTTACAAAGTGGTGGGGAGGCAGACACTTAGTCCAGTGTCACAGAGAGCTGGGCAGTTCCAGGTGGGATATAGGGAGAGGGGACAGACCTGGCTGATGTGGAGGGTGCCAGGCTGCCTGGAACTAGGCAGGGGCTGGAGCTGCTGCAAGTGAGTACAGAGCTGGGGCAGTTGCCAGAGGAAGTCAACAGACTCAAGAAGGGAGGTACTGATATGTACAAAGATCCTGTGGCTGAGGGCTAGAATTTGAGTTGGGAGATGAGGCTGTTCTGCCCCAGACTGACCTCCACCCTCTGTAACTGAGGTGGGAATAGGGTGATATTATTAGGCCCTCTGCTAGAACCAAGACACCAGGAGCCCTGAGGTCCTAGCAGGGTCCACATCTGTCCCTTATCCTCCCCAGGAATTCACAGCTCCCTCTGGTGAATGGCATGAATGCTAGGACCCCTGTAGAGGTATCTGCAGTGCTGCCCTGCTTTGGGGGCCAGTCCCTGGGAGACTTTTGGGAGGACAGTGGCCTGGGGCTGGCCACATAACCGATAGGTAACTTGGGTGTTGGTTCAGGGATCAATGTGTGGCCCATGCTGGCCCCTTGACAATCTGCTTATGGACATGAGGGAGGTCAACATAAAAGATGAGCTTGTCCCTTGTCCAGCTGGCTAGAGGGTAGACTGGTGATGCCAGGAACCCTCTTGTCACCTTCAGGGTTGAGTGGGGAGAGGTTCTCTGAGAGCAAAGGACCCAGAGCAAAGCAAATCCCTAGGATGGAGAAAGATACATATTTTTGGAGCCTCCGGTTTCATCTCAGCCTGAAGCCACAATCTTTCCCTAGGCCTCTTAATATCAGGGCTCAATAAATTCCTGTGCCTCACTTGAGGCACTCTGAAGTGACTTTTGTCATTTGCAACTAAGTCTAACCCTAATTCCTTCACCCTGTTGGAACTGGGATCCAGAGGAGGTTCAGGGGAACAATTAGGTAGCTGGTGGCCCTAGCACATAAGGTCTTGCTGACTGGAGCCCCTTCCTGGTCTCACCTTGTCCAGGACCTGTCTGGGTGGGGGCAGCTCAGGAGGCCCTGAGGTTTGGTGAAATTAAGCAATCTGACCAAAGCCACAAAGCCAGGAGCCACGGGGCTGGTCTGGATCAAGAGACTCAACTTGGTCCCTCTTAGGAGGGAGTATATGAGACCATAGATCCCTTCCCCAGCCTGCCCCTGTCCTTGTGCTTCCAGAAGGGTGGGCCTGGGTAGCTGGAGCCAGAAGCCCACAGGGCCTGGTGGAGCAGGGCCCTGAGCCCACTCCCGGTGAGTGCTGGTTGTCTAGTGGCCAGGCTGATCACCATGGCTAGCTCTTTCGAGGAGTGACCCCTGTGGCCAGCAGGGAGCTTACCCTGGTATTGCAAACAGCAAACACAGACAGGGCTTCGTTTCCTACACTTTTTTTTCACCCTCAGGTCAACGTTTAAAGTCAGGTGATTTGCTCATTGGTCTGATTTCTCCCAAACAGCCCAAAGATCTGCTCTCCTGCACCCCATACACAGTTCTTCTGAGTCCTGTGGCTGTTCTGGGGGACATGGAAGGTACCTGCTATCTCCTGGCCACCAGCCCTGTTCAGCTGTTTTCCCAGCTGTGACATTTCTTCCAGAGCCTAGAGAGGATTTCAGGGTCCATGGTATGATGAAAGCCCCTCTCTGACTGCAGCAGAAGTCCTGACTGGGCTTTCACCTGCTCCCAGGGACTTCCATCAAGGACCTTTCCACCAGTCTCCAACAGCCCCAGCTGGGCTGTGGCCCCTGGACAGCTTGGAGTGATGACCTCTTCCTACTTATTTCTTTGTACTCTTCTGGGAGCAGAAATGCCAAGAAAACCTTGATATTGGCTCCTTTTGCCCAGACCCAACCCTGCCCAGAGCTGTGGAATATACTGCTTCCCAGGCCTCAGGGGCATGTCCAGGAAGGTAGGGATGTGCTTGGAGCTGGGAGCCCTGCATGGCATCACTCCACCTGGGGGAAGGCATGAGATTCTAGGGGGACCTTGAGCGGTCTCCACAGCAGATGGGGTTCAGGGAGCACGGGCCAGACAACCCAGATGTCATGACTTAGATGGAGTACCCTGCCTCAGTGCTGGCTGAGCCTCAGCTCAGATTTGAAGTGAGGAGAACAAGGAGCAGCAAGAGATGAGATCAGACCTGGTGGGGGGGCAGTTAGTCACCCACTGACCTTTCATCACCTCCCTCCTGATAGGCTGGGGTATGCGGATGGGGTGTGAGTAGGGTGGAGAAATATCAATGACCTCAGATATTCAGATGACACCATCCTTATGGTAGAAAGCAAAGAGGAACTTCTTCACTAAATAGGCTCTTGATGAAGGTGAAAGGAGAGAGTTAAAAAGCTGGCTTAAAACTCAACATTCAAAAAACTAAGATCATGGCATCCAGTACCATCACTTCATGGCAAACAGATGTGGACAGAATTTATTTTCTTGGGCTCCAAAATTACCGCAGATGGTTACTGCAGCCATGAAATTAAAAGAGGCTTGCTCCTTAGAAGAAAAGCTATGATCAACCTAGACAGTGTATTAAAAAGCAGAGACATTACTTTGGCGACAAAGGTCCACCTAGTCAAAGCTATGGTTTCTCCAGTAGTCATGTATGAATGTGAGAGTTTGACCATAAAGAAAGCTGAGCGCCAAAGAATTGATGCTTTTGAACTGTGGTGCTGGAGAAGACTCTTGAGAGTCCCTTGGACTGCAAGAAGACAAACCAGTCAGTCCTAAAGGAAATCAGTCTTAAATATTCGCTGGAAGGGCTGTTCCTGAAGCTGAAGCTCCAATACTTTGGCCACCTGATGTGAAGTACTGACTCATTGGAAAAGTCCCTGATGCTGGGAAGGATTGAAATCAGGAGGAGAAGGGGACGACAGAGGATGAGATGGTTGGATGGCATCACCGACTCACTGGACGTGAGTTTGAGTAAGCTCCAGGAATTGGTGGTGGACAGGGAAGCTTGGTGTGCTGCAGTCCATGTGGTTGCAAAGAGTTGGACGTGACTGAGCAACTGAACTGAACTAAGCTGATGACTGGGGTACAGAAGGCCCATGGGGAGAGTCTAAGAGACTGACCTGGGATGCGGGTTCAGGGAGAGCTGAAACCTTGAACCAGGAGGGAAAGTGAGGTAGGAATCTTTCCTCAGAGTGAGGGCCTGGGGTAGGAAGGCCTCAGAAGTTTGGCTAGGGCATAGGTAAGGGGGAGCTCAAAACTTGCAGCTCAAGTTTTGGCCACCAGGTGTCTCTACTCCAACCACCCCCTACCCCACCCCGCCCCGCAACTACACCGCAGCTCTGAGGAAAGACAAGACCACCCTTTCAGCACAGGCTAGGCCAACTCAGAGGTGACTTTGCTGAGGAATTCCTTGGGGAACTTGTTTCACCTTCTCTCCCCTGCCAAAAGAGGTCTGCCACAAGGGTGAACTCGTGTATTCTTTTATAATTGTAAGTTAATTAAAAAAAAAAATAGGGCTAATTATAAATCTTTATAGCTTTGTTCTTCCAGAAGAAATATATATTCATTTAGGAAATATAGAGTAAAAACAATTTTAAGGGTTAACCATTGTTGATGGAAGAGCAGGTGTCAGAGAGGGCAGCTGTGGGAGAGGCTGCCAGACAGAACTGAAGGCCTTGTGGGGGAGAGGATGGCTATCCTGACTGCACCCCCCAACTCCAGGCCTCCTGCTGGGTTTCTAGAGCCAACTAGAAGTCAGAGGGCCTGGGACCCCAGATGAAGGCCACCTTTCCAGGGCACAGCGCAGCAGGAGAGTGAAGGTGAATCTGGTACCCTTTTGTTTCTGAGGAGATGCTTGTCTGAAATATGGAGCTTGAAACACCGCATTGCTTGGCACGGGTTGAACTTGGGTAGTGCCATGCAGGTGTTATCATCACCAGTCTTGACCATAAAGCCTCCATGGGGTGGGCCTGCTGCCCCCCACTCACTACCATGCCACATCCAGTGCTTGATGCAATCTCAGATTTCTACTCATCCCACGTAGGCACACACCCTCTCCTGGCCAAGCAGGAGGCCCAGCTTTCTCTGGGTACAATGGCACCAGCGGGACATCAGGGACAAAGCTGGCATTCCTGGGCCAAATCCAGGCTTCACAAGACAATTTGAAATTCTTTCTAATCACAATTCAAACGTCGGCTACAAAACAGTTTTTGCAGTAGGACCATAATGTTGTTTAAATAATGACTATATATGCAAAAAAAATGGAGTTTGTAGTGAGGGCATGGGGAGGTGACATAAAAAGGTTTCTGAGTGGTTATGCTTGGGCTGAGCACCCCCTGAGGCTGATCTACCCCTGTGGGTCTCCTAAACCCTACACATCTCCTTTAGGAAGTGCTCTAAATCCCTCTGTCCAAGGGCATAACCTAGGGTGACATGAACTGTCTGAATTTGCCTGGGACTGTTCTGGTTTTCAGAGAAGGCAATGGCACCCCACTCCAGTACTCTTGCCTGGAAAATCCCATGGATGGAGGAGCCTGGTGGGCTACAGTCCATGGGGTCGCTAAGAGTCGGACACGACTGAAGCGGCTTAGCAGCAGCAGTTCTGGTTTTAGCATTAAAGTTCCAATGTTCCAGGAACCCCTCAGTCCTGGGCAAACTATGACAGTTGGTCACTCTGGCTGCCACTTATCCCTGCAGAGACTCTGACCTGCGTTCTTGTCTCCTTGTTTTCCCCTCTACCAAGGTGAGGTTAAAAAGGGCCCAGGCTGTGCCTCAGACTTCCGGTTTCTTGTGATCAATTAGAAGAACTGGAGAGCCTGGCCCCACCCTGAGGGGCAGTGGCTGCCCAGCACCAAGTGTAGCAGTGTCCCAAGAAGAACCTGACTCCCATTTCTCCCCATCTCCCCTCCGAGGCTGGTGCTGGCTGTCCTCCCTGCCTGGGTTTCCTGCCTGGCCCTAGAGGCAGCTGGGCCAGCTACTCCTTCATACTGCTGGTATCATACAGACTCTGGGTGAGGGAGTGGAGAAGGGGCTCTCCAAGGATAGTGCAAGTGTCCCCTCCGAGTTGTTCAGTCTAGAAGCAGAATTTGGTTGTGATTCTTAGAGGCCAGGGAAAAGACAGAAGGTGGAGGTTTGGGGTCCAGAACCCTCTGGTTTCCTTCTCCATCTAGTGGAGAGGGTGTGCTTCTGGGTGGGCTACCCTGAAGGACAATGGAGGGCATCCTCCATAAAGGTGAGTTCTACCGGGGGGTGGGGGGCTGTGCACCCAAGTGTTCCTGGAGCTCCTCTTGACCCATATGTGGCTTCATGTCATGTTCGTTGAGGCAGTGGAATGTGAGGTCTTCCCAGCCCCTGTTGATGCAGGAAAAAAGCTTCAGAGAGTGAACACCATCTGGGTGTTGACTATGCAGGCAGGCAAATGTGCCTTCTGGAGTAACCAATGGGCAGAGGACACACCTGGGCCTGTTTCCCTCCCCTTTGGGGACAACAGCCTGGATTCCTCTGTGGAGCTCCCCCTTCCCTCCTCTCAGCCTGTTGGAGCACAGGGGCTGATTTGCCCCCTGACCCCTGGGGTGAGTGCATGACCCAGGCCTGGACAATGAGAGCACCATACTCTGAACATAGGGGTTGGGTCTGGGCCAGGCGAGGGGCCTAAATCAGGTCCATGAGAACCAGTGAGTGTCATCCTGGAGGGGTTTCTCTGGACCTATCAGAAAAGAGGGCCTTTCTTTCTGATGAAGTTACTAAGGTATCGGAATGTAAGACTGGATGTCATTTGTAATCAGCTTGACTCCGGTGGGGGAAATCCAGGAGTGGAAATAGATTTGTACACATGGACCCAGTCTTGAAATCATGCATGCTTGGATTTCTGAGGCACTTTGTGCTTGCTTGGGGAGGGGCCCTGTCTTCCCTGGTAAGGCTGACCCTGCCCACAGGGACGACTGCCCATGTGCCCTCTTCTTGGCCCCTGCTCAGGGGGTTCCAGGCAGACTGCCTATTCACGGAGGAGGCATCTGCTCCCTTTCTGTGCACTGCACTTTGGGGGTAGGGCTTTCTGTCCTCCATGAGCTGGACATGGTCCTCCAAGTACTGATCTTCGTGAAATGCACTGAGGGCTCTCACAGGATGCAGGTAGCATCGCCCCCTGTTTATATGACCTGTGAGGCAACTGTTACTGAAACTTCGGCCTTCTGTGAAATGTGGGGACCTGGGGAGGTCTCACGCCTTACAGTACTCCAGGAAATCAGCTGCCAGAGAATTCAGGGGCCCTGGCTGAGCATCTGTCCACCTGCACATCAGTGAAGTGGCTCTGTTGTTGGGGACAGAAATTCACTCTACCCAGCATGAGCTAACATAAAGGAGGACCTTGATGCCGCTGATGGTAAAAACACTTCCTTCAGAGACAAGACAAGTGGGACAATAAAACAGGTCTCCCGGTTGTGCTGGCATGGCAAGGCCTTTCACGTGTTCTTCTACAAAAACCCTCTTCCTTCTCTTGCAAATGGAAATCAGATTGTGCAGTTTTTCTTAATTTCCTCTCCTTAACAATACTATCTTTAGAAAATCTTTTTGATCTTAGCAGTTATGAACACATGTACACATATTTTCATTATGATGAATTTCAAAAATAATCTAAAGAGTTTGCTGTTTTGCTAGAAGAAATCCTGACATCATTTGATTTGTTAATAATTTATTATGTGTATTTACAAATAAAGGCTCTTATGACTTCAATTCCATGATCCAATCAAACAAAACTAATAGTAATATCTTAATATGATCAGATACTCATTTTCAATGTTGATATATATTGGAATATATTCAATATTCCTCAATTGTCTCAAAGTGTTTTTTTAATAACTTGTTGATTCAAATCAGGATACTAATAATGTCGATACTAATAATGTTGTGTGAGAAGACTTTTATTATCCGTAAAACATACACAACCACCCCCATACAACTGCTTGCAGCATTTGGGATGGTGTTTTTATTCCCCACGAGGCCTTTCATACTGTTTCTTTGGATACATGTCTCCTGTCTGTCTCAGAGCAGGCAGAGCAGCCTGTGTTGGGACCATGTGCTACTGGAAAACCAGCGTCTCCAGGGCCTGAAGCAGGCAGGAGATGTAGAGACCAGGAGGGGATGAGATGCTGGTGCGAGCCAGAGGCAGCTGTGACTGCAGAGAGGACACTGGCCCCAGAGTCGGGCTGGTCAGGTGTGAGCCCTGGCTTTCTGCAAACTTATATGTGGTCTTGAACAAGGCAATCTCTCCTTCCATAAGATGAAGACCGCAGACCCTCTCACACAATGTCTGAGAAAGTGTCAATGGGTACAACTTTCTCGAGAGAAATTTGGCAATATGTATCGACAATAGACTGGTTTCATGAACAGTGCAAAGTACCACTAAGAAACACAGCACAGATACATTGTTCAGTAGAAAAGAGGGCTCCAAAGATATTATGTAGCATGTAATCCTCAGTGTATTTGGTTTCATAGGTAACAGTTTTATTGAGATAGAATTCACACACCATGCAACTCGCTTACATAAACAGCATGCAGTTCAGTGATTTTAGGCATATTCACAGAGTTGTGCAACCATTGCCAAAATCAATTCGAGAACGTTTTCATCATTCTCCTGAAAAAAAAATCAAGGGCCTCCAAAGTGGTGGGAAAAGGCTTCTTGTCCTTAAGGCTCATGCACTCCTGGGGAGCAGAGAGGCTGGCTCCTTGCCAGGGAGTAGCAGTGTGGGTCTTCTGTCCTGCCTGGAATGTGGCCGACGGCAAGCCTGTGACTCAGGGCTAGTTGGTGCTGGGAAGCTGAGGGCTGTGGACTACGTGCAGGCCTGAGTTCTGGGCCCCACAGGCTCACTGGGGAGAGACAGTGTCCATGGAGGAGTTCTGGGCTCAGCATCCCCTACACCACCAGCTCTTCACAGTGGCCCCTGGCCCCTCCCACACCTGTGTGCCAGCTGAGCTGAGATCTTGGCCTTCTTGGCCCTGCCTGGCTGGCCAGCTCCTCAGCAGAGAAGCTGGGACAAGGAGAACAAGGAACTCTTTGTCCTACAGGGGTACAAACCATCCCATGTCCTCAGGCTGACTACGTTCACTCAATGAAGTAAAATACTTTGGAAATTTTCTTGGGTCTGCAGACCCACATTTGTGAACCAAAATAACTGAAAACAGGTTGACATCAGAACCCATTGCTTCCAGCCTGATATATCCATGGGTATATGTGGAATGGCAGAGATAGTGGTAACAAGAGAACACAGAAGCCTTTCCTGGAAGGGACCTGCTAACCCTGTCTTAGCTCCCTAAGCACATAGGCAGGCTGTGGTGATTGCCGATGCCAGGGTCCTGGCTACACGTGACTTTGTGCCAGGTACCATCCATACCTGGCTGGCTGAAGATAACAGATGTGACACTGGGTTGTCTCAGGTCTTAGGCATGTTCCCCTTCCGGCTGGAGTCTATACAATAAGCCACCCTGGTGAGGGGTGAGAAGTGAATTTACTTCCCCAGTCATGGAACTGAACTGGGAGCTGGAGACTGGAGTTCACCCCAAGAACCACCTGGAATGAGAGATGAAAGAAAGGGTCCCCAGATGGGAAAGGGGGAAGATGCTGAGTGGTCCATATCTGCCCACTGAACTTGCTGAGTGTCTCAGGGGGTAAAGGTGGCCGTTGTTGCTTGATCACTAAGTCACGCCTGACTCTTTTGTGACCCCATGGACTGTAGACCCGACAAGGCTCCTCTGTCCATGGGATTCTCCAGGCAAGAATACTGGAATGGGTTGCCATTTTCTTCTTCAGGGGATCTTGCCAACTCAGGGATGGAACCCACATCTCCTGTGTCTCCTGTCTTGGCAGGCAGATTCTTTACTACTGGACATCCTCAAGTAAAATCTGAGGTGCTGTTACCAGACTAAGGGCATCGCTAATGGGGAAATCTTTTGTCTCTCAGAAATCGGTGGGACAGATAAGGTCAGGCAGAAGAGAGATAAGTTGGAAGCCCACCCAGGGGGAACAAGACCTCAGGTTGAGCTAGTGAGGCTGGGGTTCCTTCTTTTTTTTGTATTTTTGACAAGAAGAAAAGTTTATTTTACTGTCCAAATATTTTCTTTAAAAATTCAATTTTGATAAATCAGTACCATAGAAACATTTCAACATGAACGTATTCCTATGTACAACTTCAAAAGCAAATGCTTCCAGCTCCAAGTAAAGTGATATTGAACACCCTGACTATACTTAAGCTGTACGATTGGCCATTTCCTAGATGGCCAATGCTTTCCTCAGCTTGGGAAAAAAAGTATACAAGTGAAAAATATAAATAAGATCTTCAATCAGTTGAGAATCATAAAAATGCTTTCTGAAGTTTAATTAGAACTTCAGAGTCTTAATATAAGTCTTTATGGAGAAGTCACCTGATGGGTTTTGTACTTTAGAAAGATTTCTGGAGCAAGAGGAGACTGGTGCAGGCCTGGGGTGAGGGAGGAGGTGAACAGGAGACCTGGGAGGTTGCCCAGGCAGAGATGCCAGAAGCGGGCAGTGGGAAGAAAGAGAGCCACAGCATGGCCTCCCAGTGTCCAGCTCTAGAGGCAGCAGAAAAGCCATTTGCTGATCTTTGAAATACAAATGGTAGCAGGCTGAGTGGGGTGAGGACTATTGGTTGGGCCCTGTTGAAACGGAGGTGACTGTGGACACCTATCCCACCAGAATGGTCCACTGTCTGTTGGACATGAGTCTGGAGCTCAGATAAGGGACTATGCTGGAGACAGTGTTTGGAGTTGGGGACCAGGGTTTGAAGAGACGGAGGGTATAGAGGGGATGGGAGACAATGCTAAGGAATTCAAGTCCAGGATCAGACTTCTGGTGCTCCCTCTTGCTGGCCTGTGGCCCTGTAAACCCCTTCATCTTCCTTGGTTTTCTCATCTGTAAAATGGGGCTGAGAAATCCTAGCTTCTGTGCAATGATGAGGATAGATGAGGATGTCCTCTGCAAACCATGAAGCACAGAGTAGGGGCTCAGAAGACAGTGGAGAAGGCCAGAAAGAGTGTGAGAGCTGCAGCCCAGGCAGAGGCTGGGCCATCCACAGAAAGGGGACTGCTGCTGCTGCACCGTGTGATTGGAACTAAAGTGGCCCCAGCAGGGACCAATGGGTGGAGCTCCAGCCAGGGCAAGGGACTGTAATCCCTGTGGCCTCTCTGCTGGGTCTCTGCCAAGGACAACCACAGCGTCACCCTGCTGGCAGCTTTTGGAGTCTTATTTATTTTCTCCTGAAAACACAGCTGGGAATGAAAGATCACTGGCAATGGGGATGGGTGTTGGCCAGATGGCCTTTCTGTCACCCTTCCCAGAACAACAGGATTTTTGAATTTTCATCTTGTCTTTAACAGGAGAAGAAAATAAGCTGTGTGTGTTGCTTTTTTGCAGAGTTTGGTTGAGTCAGGCTACAGCTGGCTACAAGAACTCCGAGGCCGCCTGGGCCAATCCACCCATAGGACAGATGGAAAGGGGAGTCAGAGAAACTCGGTGTGTTGTGCAGAGTCGTCCAGCTGTTGGGGGGCTCTCGAGTGATCACAGGCTGGTGCTGACACTGGCTCTTCAGGTGTGGTGGCACTTTCGGTTTGCCATGTGCTCCATCACTCATCATAAGTCTCCGTGGCCCACATTAGTTCAGACTGTTATCAGAGGGGCCCACCATGTGCTGGGGAGTTTGTGTGTATAGGTGTGTGCACACGCATGTGCTTGTGGGAACCTGTGTGTATGTGTTTGAAAATGTGTTTGAATATGTGTAACTATAAATATATGGATGTGTGTATGTATATGTGTGAACAAAGGGCAAAGCAGAGGCAAGGAGATGGTATGAAAGACCTCGAGGGCTCTGCTCAGATGTGGTAAGGAGTGGACAGCACAAGAAGTCACTTGTTCCATCTTCAAGGCCTTGGCCTTTGCCATTCCCTCCGCTTGAACGTTCGTTTGCCCTAACTGCTACACAGGACTGGCTCATGTCCCTCCCCTCAGTGAGGCCTCCCCTGACTGCCCCCCTGTTAAAAAGTGGCTATTCAATGGTCCTGACACCCACTACTTGCCCCCTGCTCACCGTGATGAGAGTGTACAGGAGTACAGGATGAGAGTGTTCTGGGAGTACAGGACGGAGTGAGCACGGCTGTAGGTAGCCTCCCTGCCAGTGCCTTGCTTCCTCTGCTGTACTGGAGTGAGAGCTAAGTGGGGCCTCTGCTGCTGAGATCTGAGGGGTGGCTTCTCAGGCCTGAGAGGGTAACGACGTGTCTCTGACTAGGCCACCTTGTTTCTCTGCTGTCACCACTGAGCGGAGGCAAAGTGCAGGTCAGTGCCAAGAAGCAGCTGCCAAGCAGGCTCTTCCCTGCCGAGAGCCCCAGTGCACTCCTCTCATGGCAGGGAAGCAACTTTCAGCCTGCTGGGTTAGGGTTGAGTCTCTGCTCTACCCCTAAGACCCTCAACTACCAGCCGTTTATGAACCTCCATCTTCTCATGTGAAATGGGAATGATACTCTAGCTTGATGAGTTGTTGTGAGGGTTGAATAAGAGAAGGTGACAGGAATATTTTTACGAGTACAATAAAAGGATAGTTTTAAAAAAACGTACTTGAAAATAAAATGCACAGTCCATCTAAATATCCCTAGAAGAAGAGGAATTAGAGCAGAAATTGTGTAAGAATGTATGTATTAAAACCTGGGAGATACATCCAAAGTGGTATTCAGAGGAAAGTTCATAGCCTTATAATCACCTTTTCAAAAATCAGAAAGAAGAAAAACCCTTGCAAGCAGCACTTTCCCCCCTGACCTCTCACCCCCATTTTGTTTACTGACACATCCCAAGTGGCTGTAACAGTGGGCAGAAGAAGCTGAAAGAGAAGAAGGATGGGGAGGGCTCTGTTGTCAGGAGAGATGAGGATGCCACTGGAAACTGCAAGGATTGAAAGTTCAGGGCCAGACTAGGTAAAGGGGTTTATGCCAGCTGGAGAGTCTGGACAAAGAATGAGGCTGTCCTCCAGACTAGCCCAGCACTTTCTGAAGAGGTCACCACATCGTCTACTGTTTAGACCCAGCACCACCTATGTAGGGTCACTACATTATTGACTATCTAAACTGGGGACTCTAGAAGTAAAAGTGAAAGTCACTCAGTTGTGTCCAACTCTTTGCGACCCCAGGGACTACACAGACCACGGAATTCTCCAGGCCAGAATACTGGAGTGGGTAGCCATGCCCTCCTCCAGGGGATCTTCCCAACCCAGGGATTGAACCCAGGTCTCCCACACTGCAGGCAGATTCTTTACCAGCTGAGCCACCAGGGAAGCCCAAGACTATTGGAATGAGTAGCCTATCCCTTCTCCAGTGGATCTTCCTGACCCAGGAATCGAACAGGGGTCTCCTGCATTGCAGGGGGGATGTGAAGGAGGGCATGATTAATAGCAATGCTGACACAACAGATGTCAACTGGAACTACAGCCTGCAAATCAGTTGTAGGGTCACTCTACTTACATACAACCCCAAAGAAGGCAGGGGCAGCGGTGTGTGATGTATGCATAACTGAAACCCTGAATCAGTGGGGATTAGGAGGAATCTACTAAAATTGAACACAATTCTGAAGGATTCAGATTGTTTCATTGTTGAAAAAATAAGCATTTATATTTTGTACCAGTCAAGGTTTCTGCAGGATAAGATGCCACCCTTAAGGGGGGTGGTTGGAGAAGATTTTCATATAAGAACCCACTGTGAAGGTGTGGACAGGGTATAGGGAAATCAGAGGCAGTAGTCTCGTGCTATTATCAGCAGGGAATGTTACTGTCCCTTGACCTGAAGGAACGAGGAAAGGGAGGAAACCTCTGGAACTTTGAGACTGAGTGGGTGGTGTGCAGAAGACTGTCTGACAGAAGCTGGGTTCTTGGGGTGCAGGAGGCAGGAGACCTGGCAGGAACAGTCTCACTCTCCTTGCTCCCTCCCATCTCCTGCTAAATGTCTCCCCCTGCTGAACTCAAATGAAAGCCAAAGAGAAAGAGAGCCCTCTGAGGTGGTCCATACAGACCAGCCTCCTGGGATATAAAATAGGCTGACGGATGGTAGAGAGTGAATCTGGAGGGGATTGCCCTCAACATCTACTCTTTCAGGGAAAATTTCGTTGGTCTACAAGGGGTCCAACATTTCATAATAACAATAATAAGTATTGGCCAATTTTTCTTTTTTATTGAGAGATAATTGACATAAAATATCATTTTAGTTTCAGGGGTACAACACAATGATTCATATATACTAGAATGCAAAATGATCACAATAAGTCAACTTACCACCCATCACCTCACATCAGTTACAGTTTTTCTTATGATGAGAATTTTAAAGATTTACTCTCTTGCATGCGTGCTAAGTTGCTTCTGTCATGTCCGACTCTTTGCGAGCCTATGGGCTGTAGCCGCCAGACTCTTGGCAATGGGATTCTCCAGGCAAGAATACTGGCGTGGGTTGCCATTCCCTTCTCCAGGGGATCTTCCTGCCCCAGGGAGGAAAGGTCAAAAGGAGACACCGCGTGTCCATCCACTTTCCAGAATCCCTCTCGCTAGCATCCATCTTGGCTGAGCGATGCGTGCGCCACCAGGAAAGACTCTGAAGTAGAGTGATTGGCCAAAGACCACCTGGAAACTAATCCCATCACCATAAAACCGGAGACTGCGAGCCATGTGGCAGAGCAGTTCTCCTGGGTTCCCCTACCCTATTGCTCTCTTCCCCGGGTGCACTTTCCCAATAAAATCTCTTGCTTTGTCAGCACATGTGTCTCCTCAGACAGTAACTGGGATCTTTTTGTCCCTGGTCTCCTTCTGATATGGACAACTGGCCAGAGTGCCCCAACCGGTAAGGAACAAGAGACTTTATGGACCTCTCTCCCCTTCTCTCTCTCTTTCCTCTCCTTAACCCTTCCTATCCTCCCCCTTTCTTCTAGTCCCCCGGTCCTGGACGCAGGAATCTGGTCGAAGGGCCTCAGCCTGAGCTGAGGATTGGAGACTGATCACCTCCTCTTGGCAGAGAACTCAAATTCTGGTTCTGTTCTGGTCTGATTTCTGGTAGGGCCGAGTTCCAGTCCTCCCTTCTCTAGAGGCCCAGGGTAAAGTCCCATAACACCTGGGTATCTGCAGGTGGCAGGAGACGTCTGTAAGGCCACCCCTTTTGCCCCCTCTCTCGCTTCCTCCCCTTTCTTCTTTCAACCTGGCATCCTTTCCTCCCTTTGAAATCTTTGAAGACCTGAGATATTTTCCTTAAAGTGTTAGCACTTGAATCTGAAGTTCTGTGTCTCTATAGGAGGTTTTCTGAGAGACTGTATTCTTGTATTTAAGGGAGTGTCTGATGAGGACTGCCAGGTTTATATGTGTGTGTTTTAACTTCGTGTTCTGTGTTGTAATTTTTGATGCCCATTTTGCTTTGTCTGGCCACCATTTGGTTTAGACCTGCCGCCATTTTGTTAGAACTTGATTTTCTTTCCCTGTGCCTTGAGACCAGGGCTCTCAGGAACACTTATCTAGACCATCTCTAACCCCTGATACTGAGAAAAAAATGGGAAAAAGCCTTTAAAAGTTTTATTTATTCCAACTGTTTTATATAAACTAGTAAAATTTATAGTGTAGTATCTAATTTATGACTAAACTTAGAAAATGAAGCTAAATCTTGCATTGTGTCTGTCTAAATATGTCTCAGTATGTCTTTATCTCTGGATAATATTTTTGAGATTAATTTGTAAATGAGCTCTATTTAATTGGTTTAAAAAAAGGTAAGTGCTTACAAATCAAATAATTCTAAGTTAAACAATAAATTCCAGGTTCATGTGAACTGGTAAATAAATATTCCGTATTAAATACCTGATATTAATGTTTGTTTGTTGACCTATCTAATATAGACATGTCTTAGAGTAATTAAAATTAAGTAAAATATTTTCAGGTTTAATATAAGTTAAATATTATCATATCTGTTACAGATTTGTCAACAAGAAAATTACCTCAAGTGAAGAAACTTTTAAAAAATTGTAAATGAGATATAAGCTTTTATATAAACTCTATTAAAAATAATTATTCTTTAAAAATATCTGTCTAAAATAGTCTCTCCAGATTGGTGTAACTTGAATTTCTAAGGGCTGTGCTAAGTGTGCTAAGTGTTAGAAGTCTATTGAATAGCCATTTCCAAATAAAATAAGATTTTGAAACATTTACTACTAAACACTAATTTCCTTCTACAGAGAAACAAAGAGATTTGGGACTATAAGTGAATAATGTTTGGTGCCATCCTAAAATGTTCTAAGAAAACAAGGGTTTTAGAAATTATCACTGGTATTTATGATCACCAATCTATAAAATGCTAATATAAAAGTTAGTTCTTGCTTGCTAAAAAAAAGTAAAAAGTGTGTTTTCAGTAAAAAAAAAAAAAAAAGGTATGAAAAATACTAAAAAGAGTTATGCATGATCAGGATTTTCTAAAATTAGATTACAATTAGTTAGATAAATGGATTTTGTTAGGAATGACAAAAGCATAAAAAAACTGGTTAGAGCCAATTAGGTCCAAGCTGACTTTCACTAGACCTTGAGCCTTGGTATTTACGCCCATTGCGACATATCAACAAGCTAAACGATACACCCATCAACTGAATCTGACCAAATGTTCTAAGCCCCTTTAATTGATCTTTTCGACAAAACTTCCTAAATCAAGTTCTTTTGAAGTTCTTTTGACCTCTAGCTAACTTTGGGGTGCTTCAGAGGGCCCCTGAGACATCCCAAAGAGAGACATTAAACTGTGTTTATTTGGTTGGTTAAATTACATGAAAAAGATTATCAAATGAGTAATAAATCCACTCATGTTATAATGTATGGTAAAATTACTAATAATTTTAGTAGTCCACCAGGCTCCTCCATCCATGGGATTTTCCAGGTAAGAATATTGAAGTGGGTTGCCATTTCCTTCTCCAGGAGATCTTCCTGACCCAGGGATCGAACCTGGGTCTCCTGCATTGTAGGTAGATGCTTTACCGTCTGAGCCACCAGGGAAGTCCAAAATTACTAACACAGATATCCTAAAAATTATATGGAGTTCTTAACATTCTGATATGTCCTGATATTCTAATAGAAAACCTGATGACATCACAAAAGTTAACAAAAGGACTGAATGAACTAGCAAATATAACTTTTATGGTTTCTGTCTGAAAAATTATGGGTTTAAATCTTATGTTTTCCGGGAGTAGGGAAAACCTTCCTGTCAAACTAATTATGACAATATTTTGGTAAAATTATACATTATAAACAAAACAATTATATTTTCTCTCTGACTCCTCCATAAATTGGAAACTCTTAGGTTTCCAGTAAGTTTATCAAATAAATTAAAAAGGTTATCTCACTAACATGTACAAAAATCTCAAGAAATTTTGAGACCCTAAAAAGAAAAGAATTGACTTAGATTTGTTAGACAAAATCTGTGATAAGCCTTTGGTGTGTTTCCCAGCCCTGTTTTATTTTAAAAATTCAGTCTGAGACTCTATAAATGTTTCAACAAAATAAAATGTCTATGATCAATTATGGTTATATAAATCATCAGACCAAAATTAGTGAAAACAGACCTATTTTGCAAACAAACTAGCCTTAATTTGGTTATATTTGATAAAAATGAAGGTAATTTTAGGAAGAAAAAGATGTTTCAATAAATGTTAAATCCCAGTTTGTTAATAGAGGTCTGCATGTAGTAAAACTCATTTCTTAGATAGTTCTTTGCTGTTACGTGATATTAATATAAAATTTAATTGAGTTCTTAAAAAACACCCTAAGTTTGTTTCTGAAGCTTATCTCAGTAATCTATCTTTGGATGAAGATCAGATGCCTCACGACCTGCAACCAAGACTGGAAAAAGACATAGTTTAAGAGACTGTCTCCAACCTAGATGGAAAGACTTTTTTTTTAAATCAGGTACTCTTAACTAGCTCATGCACAATGAAACTGAAGGGAAATTAACTCTTAGACTAATTCCCACTTCCAAAGGCCCCTACACTAGATTGGTCTATGGAGAAGACAGCTGACCTGATCTCACCTTGAAATGATGCTCAAGCGGGAGAAACTACACTACACCAAGATGAAAAGATGATGACATCAGAGGTAGACAGCTTGCCCAAGATGCTGGACCTGATTTGTATGATCATTTATAGTGTTTCCTTGACTTCTTAGACCTTTGCATAAGGTCAAATGCTCTTCTATCATAGGCCTGATCCTATGCTAGTTTTAAAAATCAATCCAATTGTTGGGTTTGTAGCCAATTACCGGTGTCTAGTTCTGGGTTACCTTTGTAAATTTCTCTACCACAAGACTAACTGGTTGGCCCTGAAAAAATTTACTTAAAAAAAATTATAATCATATTCAGGTCACTATGATATTACTAGATGAGATCCCCTCATCAGGCCAGTTAAGAATGCCTTCTCTGACTCTGGCCATAAATTTGAGCTTTCTTCTATTACTCAAGCTCAATCAAAACAAGAAGCAAAGTTTCAACAAAGGAGAAAAAATCTCCCACAATTAGGAGATAGATTTATATAAACAGCATGAGGCTATGGTAATTTAGGTTTAAAGTCTCCTCTGTGTTGGAAACAATTAAATCATACTAAAGATAATCAGTCTAGTAACACTAGAAAACTGGGCTATGTGCCTTATAGACGGTGCCAATATATAATTTCCCTGGAAGATAAAGATTCTACAGAGCAGACTGAGTCAGATGACCTGAGATATACTGGGCTACATCTAATAGAAGCTCTTAAGTCTTACTTGTGACTTTACTAATACTGCTGGCTATGTTACTTGTATTTCACCTGTTTTACAAAATTGCTGTTTCTTACACTGCCAAATGTGTGACTGAGGCCTCTGATAAAATAATATATAGTTCCATATGAAATCGACGATGGTAACAGTGTAACTCTAGATATAGAAAGAAACGACAATAGGAAATATTTTCCTAGACGAAGAGGCTAGTAAGAGAGGTGGTCCAAAAATTTTTGGATACTGTTTTATGGCCTAGTCCAGTAACAGCACATTGAGTGGCCTATGAATAATATCTTTGCCAAACCTGAGAATGGACATTCTCAGCACCATGGGATAAAATGGTCATTAAATGCCCCCTCAAAATCATGGTCAAGTTTATGAACAAAAAGGGGCTCTGCCAACTGAAAACTGTCACTTGCCATCTACGTCTACAAAAATTAAATCGTGGCCACTGCAACTGCTGACTTTCAACGCCCCTGAAAGGAGTTCAGCGTGAAAACCAGGAATGAGACACTCTGTGCTCTGGGAAAAACTGGCAGAACAGGCCTTCAGATAGTTAGATCCTTTCAAGAAAAGATTTTATGAGTTCCAATTCTTACATCTTCTCATACGTAGAAAAACACTGACGTCATTAATGGCAACATCTACTTTGGCTATTAAGAAAAATTTTACAGTTAAAAAGTCAAAATAGAGTGGCTATGGTTCAGACATCCTGGGAAATAACTAGATGACACTGTGGTGTAGTTTCAGATTAGACATTGTATTGCTAACACTTGAGTTTTCTGAGTCGTGTCAGGCTTAGATGCCACCATTCTCAAAACGATGTCTGCTGGAAGCTAGTAACTGCAACCTTACTTTTTATAAAACTAGGCAACTAGCTGCCTGGCTACAAGTCTCCCCAAAGTGCCAGGTCCAGACTGGGTTTCAGGCCTATTCTTCTAAAAAGAAATGAGATTTATTTTGTCTATTAAAATTCCAGTTATCCCTCCTCCAGCTACTTCTAATTGGGTCTGTACAACAAAATGGCAGACCAAGGGATTGAGATTTTAATCATACAAGGCTCAGATCTAGGACTTGGAACTCAGGAACACTTCCAGTTCAGTGTCTATTCTCCAAGCTGAGGCAGTCTGATGCCCCACTTTGACAGGAAGTTATCACAGTCATAGTTGCCCAGTTCCCTAAATTAAAACTGAGCAGGACTCTGTGGGGCTCTGGAGTACAGATCTGTTATGTGTTCTCCATTTCTTATCTGTAGGAATAGGCTTCTTTCAGCCTCCTTGACCTTCCCTGAGTTCCAAAGGGTGGATTCAAGCAATTGCTAATCAGGGAAGGGAGGGAATACAGAAAGGTACAGCCTCCAGACAGGGTCCTGGTTCCTTCTCAAAGAAATATGCATAACAATGTCTTTGAGTTCTTTTACAGAACTGGAGCCCCCACCCAGGTGGAGGATGGTAAATTCAGACTGAACACAAGATTCCTGGAGCACAGCTTTGTTGCCTCAGTTCAGTTCAGTTCAGTTGCTCAGTCGCGTCTGACTCTTTGCGACCCCATGAATCACAGCACGCCAGGCCTCCCTGTCCATCACCAACTCCCAGAGTTCACTCAAATTCACGTCCATCGAGTCAGTGATGCCATCCAGCCATCTCATCCTCTGTTGTCCCCTTCTCCTCTTGCCCCCAATCCCTCCCAGCATGAGTCTTTTCCATGAGTCAACTCTTCGCATGAGGTGGCCAAAGTACTGGAGTTTCAGCTTTAGCATCATTCCTTCCAAAGAACACCCAGGGCTGATCTCCTTTAGAATGGACTGGTTGGATCTCCTTGCAGTCCAAGGGACTCTCAAGGGTCTTCTCCAACACCACAGTTCAAAAGCATCAAATCTTCGGCACTCAGCTTTCTTCACAGTCCAACTCTCGCATCCATACATGACCACTGGAAAAACCATAGCCTTGACTAGACGAACCTTTGTTGGCAAAGTAATGTCTCTGCTTTTGAATATGCTATCTAGGTTGGTCATAACTTTCCTTCCAAGGAGTAAGCGTCTTTTAATTTCATGGCTGCAGTCACCATCTGCAGTGATTTTGGAGCCCCCCAAAATGAAGTCTGACACTGTTTCCCCATCTATTTCCCATGAAGTGATGGGACCAGATGCCATGATTTTCGTTTTCTGAATGTTGAGCTTTAAGCCAACTTTTTCACTCTGCTCTTTCACTTTCATCAAGAGGCTTTTTAGTTCCTCTTCACTTTCTGCCATAAGGGTGGTGTCATCTGCATATCTGAGGTTATTGATATTTGTTGCCTCACCACCAACCAATCAAAAAGGGTCACAAACCCTGCAACCCTCATCCCAAATGTTGCCTTCTGTTTCCAGGGACCAGAGATGATCATCATGTTAGGTCTTCTGTTTGGCCCCTGTCTACTTCATCTCTGAGAGGGGCCAACAGTTTCAAACTAAATTGCTGTTATTACAAGGGTGAATGATGGTTTCAGGCAAAAAATATCTTGACTAAGATCAGGTAGAGAGAGACTTCTGCTCTACTAGGCAGGCCTACGCCCATGCACAGCAGAAAGACGTTGCGTAAGAGAGCTCCGCCCCAATTCCCAAGAAGTATCTTGCGTATGAAGTCTCTCAGGGGGGAGTTGTTAGGGGAAGCACACTGGCTGAACTGCCCACCGTTGTCAGGCCCTTTAGTAACCATTCACATGAGTTGTTTTATGACAGGAGATCCTGATAAGGATTAGGGAACTAATAAGCCAGCACCAATCAGAAGAGTTCGGGAAAGGTCAAAAGGAGACACCGCATGTCCGTCCACTTTCCAGAATCCTGCATCCATCTTGACTGAGCGATGCGTGCGCCACCAGAAAAGACTCTGAAGTAGAGTGATTGGCCAAAGACCACCTGGAAACTAATCCCATCACCATAAAACCGGAGACTGCGAGCCATGTGGCAGAGCAGTTCTCCTGGGTTCCCTTACCCTACTGCTCTCTTCCCCAGGTGCACTTTCCCAATAAAATCTCTTGCTTTGTCAGCACGTGTCTCTTCGGACAATTCATTTCCGAGTGTTAGACGAGAGCCCAGTTTTGGGCCCTGAAAGGGGTCCCCCTTCCTGCAACACTTCCACAGCTGGTTCCCAGGCTTGTAAATTCTGCCTAAGGAGGAGATGGCAGCATAATTAGTCAGCAGTGTGAGGCATTACAACACTTTACAGGCCAGTACTCCGACCTCAAAAGCCATTTCCTCACAGATGATGCCCAAACTGGAACCTTCAGCAGGCTCTTCCACCACTTTTATGAGCCAGCTGCTTTTCAGTGAAGGGACATGGCCCTGGCACAGACCTTTGTCATAAAATGTTTCCCTTGGCTGGAGGCAGTGTTGCATGGGGATACTATACGGTGGATAAGATGATCTCTGAGTCTGTGAATGATGGTACTGCAGAAACTCTACAGGCTGGGGAAGCAAACATGAATTTGGAATATGCAACATCCCAGTAGGACAAAACAATTTTACTTCCATAATGGCAGGGCTCCAACATAATGAACCTGCCAACAAATGGCCAGCTAGTCCCCCAGGAGTGGTGCCATGCCAGGGGGTTTGTACGGGCTCCTGCTGTTGGCAGGTAGGTACTCAGCAGTGACAGTGGCCAGATTAACCTTGGTGCAGCAAATTCCATGCTGTTGAGCCCATGCGTGTCTCTGTCCCTGTCACAGAGGCCACCTTATTCAGGGCCTCCAAAGAGAGGATTTCCCTTCACCATGTTCTTTCTGGGTCATCTGGGGAGGGGGCTCTATGGGAGCTGCCATTCACTTTGTTCTGATGCTGGCTTGCTTGCTATAGAACCTATGCATGAGACAGGACCTTTAACTTCCTGTTAACTGATCTTGGAGCAGCTCCCTGAGACACCTGACTTGGGAAAGAAGCAGGAAAGCACTGGGTTGAGTCCAGTGGGGATCCCAGCCTCCTATAGCAACTGTGTCTATAGCACACTGTCTTCTAGACCTGCTTGCACTTAACTATTTCTGTTTTAAGATGAAAGACTATTTTGCACATACAATTTTATGATTAGTTGGGTCAAATAGCAGTCAGTTTCTGATGGGTGTTTCAGGTCATGTGGAACACTTGCTATCCCATGGTCAAGTGGACATGCTCTACTAGGGCTCAGCAGTAGGTCAGAAAGTTATTGTCAAGTAGAGAATCATGTTGGCAGAAGAGGGCGTGGCTTTCTCCAGGAACCTGGCATCTGTACTAGGGAGGGCTCTTTCCTGTTCCAGGCCTTACTCACAATCACAGGTTACCCAGGAAATGGTTGAAATGGGTATTCAAAGGTGGCATAGGTTGCCTCCAAAATCTGAAGATTTTACCTCTCTTTTTCTGATAGGTGGAGCAGAATAGAGCATCTTATCTCTCTCTTCGGAGGCGTTTCCGAGATCATCAGACCCTTAGAAACTTTGCCTTTGTGGAAGTCTCTGAAGTTTCCCATGGTTTACCTCTGGCAGGAATGTTTCCTCACTAAGGCTTCTAGGATGCTTGCTGCTCCCTGCATGGTACAATGTGGTCTGTGCAATGGACCAATATTTTGTTTGGTGAGATTTCAAGAAGCAAGTGACATGGCCCCAAGGTATGTGAGGACAAAGTGCCTCGGATTTTCTTTACTGGCAGGAGTAGGAAAAGCAAATTCACTCGCTGGGTAATAGGTGCCAGGAGCTGAGTTTATTTGCTTTGGAAAAGTTACTACGTGTAGAGCCGCATTCACCACCACCCCCAGCATTTGCACTGAATACACAGGCGAGTTAAGTGAAGACTTTGTGGGAGTCTCCACTCTGCATTTTTCAAGCCTTTGAGGGTGGGCCAATCCCTGCACACCCCAGGGATACAGCGCTGCCTTCACTTTATTCTCCTGGTGGGATAAAGGGAGTATGCCAAGGCTCCATACTTCTTTCTCATAATGGCCTCGAGTCAGGGAATCAATGTGAAGATTCATCTAGGTATGAAGCAGGTTACTGTCACTCCATGCATGCCGGGACTTGTGAAATAATGATTGGGCCCACTATGAGATGGATCTAGTCAAGTCTCCACCTACATATTGATGTACCTATTCGCAGGGTAGGAACAGAGACATAGATGTACAGAATGGACTTGTGGACATGGGGTTTGGGAGAAAGAGAGGGTGGGATAAATTGAGAGAATAGCATTGATATATATATACACACACACACACACACTACAACGTGTAAATTAGCTAGCTAGTGGGAAGGTGCTCTGTGATACCCTAGAGGGGTGGGATGGGGGCTGGGAGGGAGGGTCTAGAGGGAGGGGACATTTGTGTACATATAGCAGAGTTGCATTGTTATGCACCAGAAATTAACATAGCACTGTAAAGCAATTGTATGCCAATTAAAAAAACCCCAAATCCATTAACTGGATGTAATAACATAGTAATTGTCTTCAAACCAACAATAAATATGTTTTTATAAAAAAAAAAATAAAAGGACTCCACCTATCACTTCACCTCCATAAGCCCCACCCACTCTGATCAGTGGGCCATTTCAGGTTTCAAGGATTAGCATCATTTTACAGGCAGCTTTCAGTTCCTGGAAAGATCTAGGTACTTTCCCAGGGTGCACAGTTACTCTGTAAAATGACAGTGGGTCCCACTGGGGAAAGCATAAGGGAAGATTTAAAACATAATGCTGGTTTTAGGGTGTTCTTTCAAGAGCATGGCCTCTCCTCTTGTCTAGGAACTTGGTAAGAGGCCCCAAATCACTTGTTAATTTATTTAATACATTCAATTGACACAGTGCTACACTCAGGGAATAATATATATTTTAAAGCTTTTTCTATTCTTTGCTTTAGTAATTTTATTTATTAAAAACATTTTGGGGAGCCGTGTCTCAGGATACAGAGCATACAGGATCTTATTTCCCCTTGATCAGGGATTGAACCCTTGCTTTCTGCAGTGGAAGTGCAGAGTCTTAACTGGACCACGAGGGAAGTCCATCATAATTTCAATAGTAGAGAAACCAAAGCCATCTTACACAGAGGTATGTTGACAGAAATGAACACAGAGATTTTAAAGTGAGCAAGCTCAAGATATCCATTTTAAACTTCTCTCTAAAATGGAGCAAGTCTTGTCATATTTTAAAAATTAATCTCCATTAATAACAATCACAATCAATTCTGTTCAGTTCAGTAGCTCAGTCGTGTTCAGCTCTTTGCAACCCCACGATCCACAGCACGCTAGGCCTCCCTGTCCATCACCAACCCCCAGAGTTTATTCAAACTCATCTCCATTGAGTTGGTGATGCCATCCAACCATCTCATCCTCTGTCGTCCCCTTCTCCTTCTGCCCTCAATCTTTCCCAGTATCAGGGTCTTTTCAAATGAGCCAGCTCTTTGCACCAGGTGGTCAAAGTATTGGAATCTCAGCTTCAACATCTGTCCTTCCAATGAACACTCAGGACTGATCTCCTTTAGGATGGACTGGTTTGATCTCCTTGCAGTCCAAGGAACTCTCAAGAGTCTTCTCCAACACCGTAATTCAAAAGCGTCAATTCTTTGGCGCTCAGCTTTCTGTATAGACCAACTCTCACATCCATTCGTAACTACTATGGAAAAACCATAGCCTTGATGAGACGGACCTTTGTTGGCAAAGTAATGTCTCTGCTTTTTAATATGCTGTCTAGGTTGGTCATAACTTTCCTTTCAAGGAGTAAGCATCTTTTAATTTCGTGGCTGCAGTCACCATCTGCAGTGATTTTAGAGCCCTCAAAAATAGTCAGCCACTGTTTCCCCATCTATTTGCCATGAAGTGATGGGACCAGATGCCATGATCTTAGTTTTCTGAATGTTGAGCTTTAAGCCACCTTTTCACTCTCCTCTTTCACTTTCATCAAGAGGCTCTTTAGTTCTTCTTCACTTTCTGCCATAAGGGTGGTGTCATATGCATATCTGAGTTTATTGATATTTCTCCTGGCAATCTTAACTCCAGCTTGTGCTTCATCCAGCCCAGCATTTCTCATGATGTACTCTGCATATAAGTTAAGTAAGCAAGGTGACAATAAATAGCCTTGATGTATCCTTTTCCTATTTGGAGCCAATCTGTTGTTCTATGTCCAGTTCTAACTACTGCTTTCTGACATGCATACAGATTTCTCAAGAGGCAGATCAGGTGGTCTGGTATTCCTATCTCTTTCAGAATTTTCCACAGTTTATCGTGATCCACACAGTCAAAGGCTTTGGTATAGTCAGTAAAGCAGAAATAGATGTTTTTCTGGAACTCTCTTGCTTTTTTCATGATCCAGTGGATGTTGGCACTTTGATCTCTGGTTCCTCTGCCTTTGCTAAATCCAGCTTGAATATCTGGAAGTTCACGGTTCATATATTGCTGAAGCCTGGCTTGGAGAATTTTGAGCATTACTTTACTACCGTGTGAGATGAGTACAATTGTGTGGTAGTTTGAGCATTATTTGGCATTGGCTTTCTTTGGGGTTGGGATGAAAACTGACATTTTCCAGTCCTGTGGCCACTGCTGAGTTTTCCAAATTTGCTGGCATATTGAGTGCAGCACTTTCACAACATCATCTTTTAAGATTGAAATAGCTCAACTGGAATTCCATCACATCCACTAGCTTTGTTCATAGTGACGCTTCCTAAGGCCCACTTGACTTCACATTCCAGGATGTCTGGCTCTAGGTGAGTGATCACACCATCGTGGTTATCTGGGTCATGAAGATCTTTTTTGTACAGTTCTTCTGTGTATTCTTGCCACCTCTTTTGAATATCTTCTGCTTCTGTTAGGTCATAACTTTTCTGTCCTTTATTGAGCCCATCTTTGCATGAAATGTTCCCTTGGTATCTCTAATTTTCTTGAGGAGATCTCTAGTCTTTCCCATTCTGTTGTTTTCCTCTATTTCTTTGCACTGATCACTGAGGAAGGCTTTCTTATCTCTCCTTGCTATTCTTTGGAACTCTGCATTCAAATGGGTATATCCTTCCTTTTCTCCTTTGCTTTTTGCTTCTCTTCTTTTCACAGCTATTTGTAAGGCCTCTTAAGACAGGCATTTTGCTTTTTTGCATTTCTTTTCCATGGGGATGGTCTTGATCCCTGTCTCCTGTACAGTGTCATGAACCTTTGTCCATAGTTCATCAGGCACTCTATCAGATCTAGTCCCTTAAATCTATTTCCCACTTCCACTGTATAATCATAAGGGATTTGATTTAGGTCATACCTGAATGGTCGAGTGGTTTTTCCCTACTTTCTTCAATTAATCTTGTAAGTTATAATTAAACTTAAATTATCTTTCAAAGGAAAAAATGAATTCCCTCATTTAAATACTTTTGTGTTATGGAAAAGACTAACTCTGAAACCCCACACACAGTAACACGTATGGTAACACGGTCCTGCAGCCCTCATTAGGGATGCTCCTGCACCCCGTGTGACTCACCATGAGTCTTTGACAACACCCGAACCGTCCTGTGCCGTGTGCAGTGAGAATATCTGTTGTGCTCTCAGATGCACTCAAGTGCTGCAGCTAGATCAAAACGCCATAGGATTTTCAAACTCACTCAGTTTCTAAATTTATTTGATTTCTGAAGGATGGCCCCGGTCCATGGACAGAAGCCACATTTGACAAATGATGCTGTAGGGTTGTTACTGTTCCCTGGACCATGAGTATCGCAGTCACTTGATGCCTTGCCATCTACCTGCACTTACCTCATGCCACCACCAGCCATCCTTTGGGGACTCATGATGCCACTGCATGCCAGATATCCCACATCCCCCTTTTCCCTGGTGAGGAGGTGTGGTTTGTGTTCCTCGAATATGCAAACAACTGAGTCCTAGGGATCATTTTGAGGATGTGTTTCCTGGGGCACATTCCAAGAGTGTAAGTTAAGAAGAATTTAACAAAAGACTCTATCGAGGCATGGGGAGAATGTAGGAAAACCTTGAGGGACAGTGCAGAGCCCCAGGGCTTTGTAATGGTGAAGTTCTGCCAGCACTGTCTGCCTGGAGGGACAGAAGCTGTACACAGTATCAGAAACTCAGAAGGGGAAGGTTGGCTATGTGGAAGGGCTGCCAGCCAGGAACTATAACCTCTAACAAAGGAACACAGACAGCTCTGGGGAAGAAACAGCTTGACCCTCACTCCCTGCTGTGGAAGGCATGTGGGTTTATGACTTACTCAGAGCTCAGGCTCTTGGAGCAAGAAGCAGTGTGCGGAGTGGCTCTGCTTTTAGTCGCTCAGTCGTGTCTGGCTCTTTGCAACTCCATGGACTGTAGCCCATCAGGCTCCTCTATCTGTGGAATTTTCTAGGCAAGAATACTGGAGTGGGTTGCCATTTCTTTCTCCAGGGGATCTTCTCGACCCAGGGATTGAACTCATGTTTCTTGTGTCTCCTGCATTGGCAGGCAGATTCTTTGTCACCGTGTCACCTTGGAAGCCCCCCAAAAACCCATGTAGAGCAAAGTAAATCTGTAACTAAATACTGATGCACTTCATTTGATACCTCAACATTTAAAAATACCGATAAAACTGGGCGTATCCCCAGACTGTTCACTGTCCAAGGGAGAAGCGCACATCAGTTTAACTGTTCATTTCCAGGGAATGAACCTTGTTGAAGCCTCTTTAAGGTGCAAGTCCCTGCCCCCGTCATGGAAACCCTTCTGCCCACACACTGGGTTTGACACAGAGACCAACACCACCCAAGCTGCTGCTGCTGCTGGTTTAGGGAATTGAGGGATGTAGGCCGAGGTGGCCCACATGTGGGTGTGCCGTGCAGACCACAAGGAGGGCACTGCTGGAGCAGCTCTCTCTGAGGCAAAAGGCCTTTGCTGCTTCTCTGACACTAGACCTATTTTATGTTTTCAGACACAAAGAGGGGCCTACAGACTCAGAGTGCTCAGTAGGTAGTGGGGTATGTCATTAGAATGTGGTAACAATTTGGCTTTCCTTGAATTTATTTTCATGGCTACCTTCTATTTATGGAAAATGAATCTAGTTTTATATTTAACTTACTGATCTATTATTGCATTTTTAGATGTTTATTTAAATTTAAACTAAGAGACACTTTTTTGTTTCTTTTAATAAGAAATCATGAGGCAGTGGGTAAATACGGCAAGCCCTGGATATGGGCAGACCTGATGGACTTGGGAGTCACTTCGGTGATTGCGTCTTGGAGTGACCCCCACATTGGTCTCCCCACCTTCATCCTGGCCCATTTCTGTGGCTGCCATAACAAAATCAGTGACTACAAAACAACCCACAGTCACGTAGCACACAATTCTGGAGGCTAGTAGTCCAAAATCAGCTTCAATGGGCTGAAGTCAGCAGGGTCACTGTTTCTCTGAAGGCTCTAGGGGAGGGTCTTCCCTTTCCTCTCCCAGCTTCTGGTGGCTCCAAACACTCCTTGGCTTGAGTCTGCATTATTCTCACCTTGGTCTCCATCTTCACACTGGCTTTTCTTCTGTGTCTGCATCTCTCTCTTCCCTTTCCTCTCCCAGCTTCTGGTGGCTCCAAACACTCCTTGGCTTGAGTCTGCATTATTCTCACCTTGGTCTCCATCTTCACACTGGCTTTCCTTCTGTGTCTGCATCTCTCCTGTTTCTCTTATGGATGCTTATCACAGGATTTAGGGTCCACCTGGGTAATCCAGGATGATCTCATCTTGAGGTCCTTAATTAGTTATGTCTGCAAAGACTCATTTTCCAGAGAAGGTCACATTCACAGATTCTGGAACATATCTTTTTTGGGGGAACCCCCTACTAGTGGGTCCCTCCTCTTCACTGTTTCAGCCCCCCCACTTCCTGCCACTCCCTCGCCCATCACTTCATCCAGTCACACAGAATGGCAGCCCGCTTTGCTTCTGGAACTCGTGAGCTTGTTTCCTCACGCACTGACCCCTTTGCTGGGCACTCTTCTCACCCAGAATCCTGCGGGGGCCTCTGTCACCTCCTCGGGTGTTTGGTCTCCTGTCACTCTCCCAGAGAAGCTTTCCCTGAACATGGTGCTTAGTAATGAGGTGCCATTCCCAGCGCCAGCCCCCCGCACAACCCAGGGCCCAGCCCCGCCCTTCCTCCCCTCTGGCTCTGCTTGTCTTCAGAACAGGACTTTTGTCAGCAGGCCACCCACTGCGTGTGTGTCACTTGTCAGTTTCCCTCATGACAATGGCCTTCACAAGGGGAGGGACTTTCGTCTGTTTTGTCCATTGCTGTAGCCTTAGATTCTAGAACAGTGCCTGATGGGTAGCAATTGTTTGTGTTGGTTGAAAAGTGCATTGGGGATCTGATGGAGGGTGAGGTGATACTGAGGGGCCCTTAGACCCTTCCAAGCTGCATGAATGGGGTCAGAGACCCAGGACCTGCAGTCTGGTCACCTGCCCCGTCTAACCGCTCCCACCTCTGTGTTGACCTGCGACAGGCTCTCTGTCTACCCTTTTCTCAAAAACCATGCCTTTTATTTTTCTTAATGTAGAAAGAAGGAAGAGATTTTTATCTCTGTCTTACACATTAGGATACTTCTTAATGGTTGCCCTGTGCTTCCACTCCAGTGTTCTTGCCTGGAGAATCCCAGGGACAGGGGAGCCTGCTGGGCTGCCATCTATCGGTTTGCACAGAGTCGGACACGACTGAAGTGACTTAGCAGTGCTTCATTTTAGGCAAAATTCTAAATAACCCAATCAGGGAACTTATATTTTAAAATAACTTTGTTTTAGTTTATTTTTTAGGAAAGTATTATTCATGACAATAAACTAAAGCAAGACAAATAACAATAAAGAATAAACTCATCAAGTACTCTAAAAAGTCTTTTCAGAGAGAACTTCAGTGTACTTTTCTGCTTCCTGTGTCTGTGTCCTTGGGGTGGTAGCTGTGAGCCAGGGAAGCAGCTCAGAGAACACTGGAGCTACCTTGGTAACACATGTGAGGCCCCTTGTCCTGGAGACTCCAAATCAGTCCTTGCCAAAATTCAAAGATGAACACAGAGACTGCTTTGAAACTTGGAACTCTGAGTCCCTGAAATAGAGAAGGTCCCCTGTCTGAGAATGCTGTGCTCTTTTTTTCCAGTTGAGCCGATGGCTGGGCCAAACCCTTCCTCTCACTGGTAGGAGCTCGAGGTCTGGCCTTCAGTCTTCCTGTTAGAAAGAAAAGAAACTTTGTTCAGTTAAATTTGCACACCTGGTCCTTTCAACTGTGTGTCTGAATAGGAAGGCATTGGGAAAGGTCTGTGTCTCAAGGGGGACAGGAATAACATGCTGCCAAGAGTGTACTGGAGAAATAGGCCAGCATCCTGGGGAACAGGGGAGTAGGCAGGCACGGGGCTTTCTATGCTGGGATAAAACATCTACTCTGCAGCCTGGCAGTCTGGCCTCTCCCTACCCCCCTGGGTTTTTGATGAAGGCTCTGAAGGAACACACTTGTACCACTGCTTCTTCCCCATCTTTCCTGGGACTGGCAAGCCCAAGGCCAAGAGACTTTGCAGCAGGAGCCCCTGGCTTGTGAGCTTGAAGAGGTGACCTCATTTCCATGTTACAGCCCCCCATGTGTACAGTGGGTTAATAGTACCCCAGATGGTGGTGACAATTCAGTAAGCCTTGCATAAAAGGCACTTGCTTCAGGTTAGCCCTCCAGCCAGGCTAGAGTCTTCCTCCTGCTCCATCCCTGTGTATTTCTTTAAACATGAACTCAGTTTAGCAACCAGAACCATTGGATTTCTTGCGCAGCAAGAGTCCAAGCAATGCTGTTTCTCAGGGCAATAAGAGGGTCTGAGATGTGCACCTACCTTGAGCCACTGCAGGCCAGACCTCAGGGCTCCTCCCCAGGTCCTTTCTCAGCTTGGTCCCTTGGGTTCCACTCCTACAGCCACCTTTCTACTCCATCTTCATGGTGGGCCACCTACTCCAAGGCCTCAGTATCCAAGTGCCAGAGGAGAGTCTTAGAAAAGCCAATAGAGCCTGCTCCATTCCTACCCACATCTACCTGGGGATGTTCCTTAGTCTCCCTGAGCCTTGCATCCTCCTCTGTGAGGGGAGGATGGCTGTGCCCACTTCAGAGAGCTGTAGCCATGGTAACCTGTGCAACCCTCATCATTGCTGTCCCTACCACCAGCTCCTGTGGGGACTGGTTCAGGCCCCTTTCCTCTTTGCAAAAACATCCACATCCCTCAAATCTGCCTATCCTTCTGTATACCTCTCCTTTTCCTTCTGGGCCTGGGACTTGGGACCCTGCCATGCCCCAGCCTCCAGCTCTGTGTGGGGAAAGGATATGAGTTCAGAACTGTCACAGCTGGTTTGTTAACATGAGAGAAGAACCTAGAAGAACTGAGGTCATCAGGAAGACTCCATTGCCATGGAAGGAAGAGCAGATAGAACAGAGTTAGATTCTTGGTGATAATGTTTGAACAGCTGGAGCAAGTCTCACCTGAAATCCATCCTTGGACTTTACAGATACATGATCCAATATATTCCTTTGCTATTTAAGTCAATTTGATACCATTTGCCTCCCTAATGTAGAGAATCTTGCCCTCTCAAACCAGGAGACAAATATGGGCTAAGGTGGGAAATAGCATGTGCAAGAAGCTCGATGAGGCAGAAGCTCTTCCTGAGGAGTGGAAAGCAGGGCCATTGCTGCTGGGAGCACTGGGCAAGGGACCTGCTTGGTACCCACAGAAAGGCAGCAGTGTTCGTGAGCATGCAGACTTGGACAAACTCCCGGTCAACAGTATGATGGGATATATGGGGCTGAGAAAGGCCATAGAAGCCCCCAGACCCACAGGCTTCTGGGGGAAAGGGTCTGCCCAGTGGTTCTGAAAACTGAACACAAGATACAGGGAACTTGAAGAGCTCTCATAAGGCAGTCCCTGTTCTAACACGTGCCCAGCAGCTCTGGCTGCAAATGATGATGCATGATGTCCTGGGGCCTCAGAAAGGGGCCTCCAGTCGTGAGTCCTCCATGAAATGAGGCTAGGTTTTGGGGTAGAAAGTTTCCCACTTCAGAGTGTGAGGCACTGGTTTTGGCTGAGCTGCTAGCCAGCAGGGAGGAGAGCACAGGAAAATTGAGTCTTGATGGATTTGAAGATATCTGTAGTGTTTATGTCCCAAGAAGCTTAGGTTTTGGTGTTTAGTCAACCTGCTGAACATCTGTTTAGCCAGGTGTCTTGGACAGCCTAGGGGCTCCCAGAACAACATGGATGATGCTGCATACATTCCCATGTAGGCTGCATGGCTGGAAAGCACAGGCCTGTGACTCCCCTGGGGCCCCTCTCCTGCTTTCCTCAGGATTGGCCTGCAGCAGGCAGGAGAGGCTAGAAGAGGCTTATTGTACACAAGGCTCTTGCAGTGGGGTGAGCTGGCTCCTTTGTCATTTCTTTCAGCTGGAAATTATATTCAGGAAATGACAGCAGCTTAAACAAGACAAGTGCATTTCTGTCCATGTAAATGCAGCCTGGGCCTAGGCAGGCTACAGTTAGTGTGATGGCTCCATGTATCACCAGGGCCCAGATTTCTCCCACTTTCCTGTTCCACCATTCTCAGCCTGTGGCAATCATCCTCATGCTCAAAAGATGGCTGCTAAAGCTCCAGCTATCATAACAAGAGTCTAAATTGAAAAAATGGGGAGGAAAGATAAGGAACAGAATTATAAAAAGTCAGCCTTTATCAAAAGGCCCAATTACAACTCCTTACTTACTTCCATCTATAAGTGAAGCTGGAAAATGCAACTTCTCATCTGGGTACAGGAAGTGGTGGCTACCTGCACCACAAGGCTGGCTCCTGAGTCTGTGCTCTAACCACTACACTGTATAGCCTTCCAAAGGCAATGGTATATAGCTAGAATTTAATACTTTCATTTTGCTTTTACTATGTTTTCATGATTCAGTTCGGTTCAGTCATTCAGTTGTGTCCAACTCTTTGCAACCACATGGATTGCAGCACACCCGGCTTCCTGGTCCATCACGAACCCCTGGAGCTTTCTAAAACTCATGTCCATTGAGTCGGTGATGCCGTCCAACCATCTCATCCTCTATCATCCCCTTATCCTCCTGCCTTCAACCTTTCCCAGCATCAGAGTCTTTTCCAGTGAGTCAGTTCTTCTCATCAGCTGGCCAAAGTACTAGAGCTTCAGCTTCAGCATCAGTCCTTCCAATGAATATTCAGGATTGATTTCCTTTAGGATTGACTGGTTTGATCTTCTTGCAGTCCAAGGGACTCTCAAGCATCTTATCCAACACACAGTTCAAAAGCATCAATTCTTTGACACTCAGCTTTCTTTATGGTCCAACTCTCACATCCATACATGACTACTGGAAAAACCATAGCTTTGATTATATGGACCTTTGTTGGCAAAGTAATGTCTCTGCTTTTTAATATGCTGTCTATATTTGTCACAGCTTTTCTTCCAAGGAGCAAGCCACTTTTCATTTCATGGCTGCAGTCACCATCTACAGTGATTTTGGAGCCCAAGAAAATAAAGTCTGTCACTGTTTCCATTATTTCCCCATCTATTTGCCATGAAGTGATGGGACCAGATACCATGATCTTAGTTTTCTGAATGTTGAGTTTTAAGCCAACTTTTTCACTCTCTTCTTTTACTTTCATCAAGAGGCTCTTTAGTTCTTCTTCACTTTCTGCCATAAGGGTGGTGTCATCTGCATATCTGAGGTTATTGATATTTCTCCCTGCAATCTTGATTCCAGCTTGTACTTCATCCAGCCCAACATTTTGCATGATGTACTCTGCATTAAGTTAAATAAGCAGGGTGACAATATACAGCCTTGATGTACTCCTTTCCCAATTTGGAACTAGTCTGTTGTTCCATGTCCAGTTCTAACTGTTGCTTCTTGACCTGCATTCAGATTTCAAACTAAGTCCATGGGGTCTCAAACATTTCAAGAATGTTCATACTACCAGACAATTGTGTTTACTTCCCATGCTAGTAAGGATATGCTCAGAATCGTTCAAGATAGGCTTCAGCAGTACTTCAATCGAGAACTTCCAGATGTCCAAGCTGAGTTTAGAAAGGCTGAGGAATCAGAGTCAAATTGTTGATATTCACTGGATCACAGAGAAAGCAAGGGAATTCCAGAAAAACATCTATTTCCATTTCACTGAAAGCCTTTGACTGTGTGAATCACAACAAACTGTAGAACATTCTTAAAGAGATGGGAGTACTAGACCACGTTACCTGTCTCCTGAGAAATTTGTATGCAGGTCAAGAAGCAACAGTTAGAACCAGACATGGAAAAACTGACTGGTTTATTGTCACCCTGCTCATTTAACTTATATATAGAGTACATAATGTGAAATGCCAGGCTGGATGAAGCATAAGCTGGAATCAAGATTATCATGATGGAGAAATGTCAACAACCTCAGATATGCAGAGATACCACTCTAACAGCAGAAAGTGAAGAGGAACTAAAGAGACTCTTGATGAGGGTGAAGAAAGAGAGTGAAATAACTGGCTTAAAACTCAATATTGAAAAAACTAAGATTGTGGCATCTGGTCCCATCACTTTATGGCAAATAGAAGGGGAAAAATTGGAAACAGTGACAGATTTTCTATTCTTGGGCTCCAAAATCACTGCAGATGGTGACTCGAGCCATGAAATTAGAAGATTCTTGCTTCTTGGAAGGAAGGCTATGATAAACCTAGACAGCATATTAAAAAGCAAAGACATCACTCTGCTGACAAAGGTACATATAGTCAAAGCTATGGTTTTTCCAGTAGTCATGTATGGATGTGAGAGATGGACCATAAATAAGGCTGAATGTTGAATTGATGTTTTTGAATTGTGGTGCTGGAAAAGACTCTTGAGAGTCCCTTGGACAGCAAGGAGATCAAACCAGTCAATCCTAAGGAAATCAACCCTGAATAACTCATTGGAAGGTCTGATGCTGAAGCATCAATATTTTGGCCACCTGATGCTAGGAGCTAACTCATTGAAAAAGACCTTGATGCTGGGGAAAATTGAAGGCAAAAGGAGAAGAGGGCAGCAAAGGATGAGATGGTTGGATGGTATCACCGATTCAATGGACGTGAAGTTGGATGAACTCCAGGAGATGGTGAGGGACAGGGAAGCTTGGCATGCTCCAGTCCATGGGATCTCAAAGAGTTGGGCACAGCTTAGCAATTGAACAAGCACAACAAGGTCATATTCTGAGGTTCTAAGTGGATATACCTTTGGGTGAGGGTACATCATTCAATGCACTATAGAATTGTTGCAGACGTGTCAGTCACAGTGACTGTCACACAGTTTCTCTTTTCTGTGAAAAAAAAAAATTGTACTTGAAGACTCCAGCTCAGGTTAGTTATCAGACTCAAGGGCAGTCTTCTCCTTAGGGAGACTGTAGTGATGTTCAATCAGATGGCTCCTTTCAAAATGTAGATTGAGAGTATGTACACGATGGTTGAGAGAAAGAGAAAAATAGAGTTGCCATTAGAAAGAGACCAAAGTGGTACAAAAAATACTCAATATAATAATATTAAAATTTTTAATGATAAAGGCAATGGCACCCCACTCCAGTACTCTTGCCTGGAAAATCCCATGGACAGAGGAACCTGATAGGCTGCAGTCTATGGGGTCGCTAAGAGTCAGACACGACTGAGCAACTTCACTTTCACTTTTCACTTTCATGCATTGGAGAAGGAAATGGCAACCCATTCCAGAGTTCTTGCCTGGAGAATCCCAGGGACGGGGGAGCCTGGTGGGCTGCCGTCTCTAGGGTCGCACAAAGTCGGACACGACTGAAGCAACTTAGCAGCAGCAGCAGCAGTACAAGATTTATACACTTAAAAATACAAAACATTACTGAAGGAAATTGGGCTTTCCAGGCAGCTCTAGTGGTAAAGAACCCGCCTGCCAACGTGGGAGATATTAGAGATGAGGGATCAGTCCCTGGGTCAGGAAGATCTCCAGGAGGAAGGCACAGCAACCCACGCCAGTACTCTTGCCTGGAGAATCCCCATGGACAGAGGAGCCTAGTGGTCTACAGTCCATAAGGTCACAAAGAGTTGGACACAACTGAAGTGACTTAGCACACATGCACTGAAGGAAATTAGTGAAGTTCTAAATAATAGAGAGGTGTACCATGTTCATGGATTGTATAGGTCATTCTTGTTAAGAGATCGATTCTCTTTAAGTTGATTTATAAGTTCAATGTGAAAATTTCAGCAAACTTAATAAGCTGATTCTAAAATTTCTATGGATACAATGAACATGCATTACTTTTTATATCAGGAAAAGATTAAAGAAAACATTACTTCATAAAAATAAAATACAAATTTTATTTTAATGGAAATATAAAGAGCTAAGACAAACTTGAGCAGGGACAAACCTGGAGGATTTACACTGTGTGATATCAAGATTACTACAAGGCTATGGTAATCACGATATTGTTGTGTTGGTATAAGAACAGACAGACCAATGGAAAGAATACAGAGCCCAGAAATAGATTCACACATATGTTTTCAACACAGGCTTCATTGCAATGTGGAAGGGAAGACCTTTTAAATAAATGGTGCTAACTCAACTGGAAATTTATATACAACAGTGAACCTTGATCCCTTACCTTACATCATACAAAAAAAATTACTTTGAAATAAAACAGACCTAAATGTGAAAGATAAAATAATAAAGCAGCTAGAAGGAAACAGGGAAATATTTTCATGATCTTAGAGTAGACAAATATTTCTTAAACTGTATGTAAACAGCCTTAATCATGAAACAAAAAAAGATAAATTTGACTTCAATGAAATAGAAAACTTCTGTTCACCACAAATACCATTAAGGAAGAGAAAAGGCAAGACACGAACTGGGAGAAAATATGCATAGTACATATGTCTTACAAAGGATTAGAATATATAGAATACTTAGAATTTATAAAGAGCCCCTACTAATTAAAAAAGAAAATGATAAAACTCAATAAAAAATGAAAAGGAAATTTTGCATAGGTACTTTACAAAAGATCTTTTACAAAAGATATCCAAATATCCAACATGATCAATAGACATATGAAAATGTGCTTAGTTTCATTACTCATCAGGAAAATACAAATTCAACAAAATACCACTACCCACCCCTTTGCCTGTCTAAATTTACAAAACTGGCAGTACCAAATGCTGATGAAGAGATGAAGCAAGTCTCATTGCTGGTAAGAGTATGAATGGTCCAAATGCTTGGGAAAACTGCTTATCAGTTTCTGATGAACTTAAACATACTGATAATTTATGACATAGCAATCTTATTCTAGGCATTTACCCAAAACAAACTTGTACAAGAATGCTTATGCAGTATGATTCAATTTACACAAAGTTCAAAACCAGTTTAAACTAATGTATGATTATAGGATGCAAACAGTGGTTGCCTCTGGGGGTGGGACAGGTATGGATTGACTAGGAATGGGCACAAGGGAGCTTTCTGGGGTGATGGAAATGTTTTTATATTGATCTAGGTGGAGGTTAATGGGTATGCATGCATGCATGCTAAGTCACTTCAGTCATGTCCAACTCTGTGCGACAGCAGCCCACCAGGCTCCTCTGTCCACGCTGCTGCTGCTACGTCGATTCAGTCGTGTCCGACTCTGTGTGACCCCATAGACAGCAGGCCACCAGGCTCCCCCGTCCCTGGGATTCTCCAGGCAAGAACACTGGAGTGGATTGCCATTTCCTTCTCCAATGCATGAAAGTGAAAAGTGAAAGTGAAGTTGCTCAGTCGTGTCCGACTCTCAGTGACCCCATGGACTGCAACCTACCAGGCTCCTCCATCCATGGGATTTTCCAGGCAAGAGTACTGGAGTGGGGGTGCCATTGCCTTCTTCGTAGACATAGATAAAAACTCACCACCTTTGTACTTAAGATTTGTGCATTTTACTGTATGTAAATTGTATTTTCATAAAGCTGAACTATTTAAAACCCTAAAAGATGATAGTCTTAAAGTGTTGCACTCAATATGCCAGCAAATTTGGAAAGCTCAGCACTGGCCACAGGAATGGAAAAGCTCACTTTTCATTCCGATCCCAAACAAGGGAAATGCCAAAGAATGTTCAAACTACTGCACAGCTGTATTCCTTTCATGTGCTAGCAAGATTATGCTCAAAATCCTTCAAGCTAAGCTTTAGCAGTATGTGAACTGAGAACTCCCAGATGTTCAAGCTGTGTTTAGAAAAGGCAGAGGAACCAGAAGTCAAATTGCCAGCATTTGTTGGATCATAGAATAAGCAAGAGAATTCCAGAAAAACATCTAAGTCTGTTTCACTACGCTATAGCCTTTGACTGTGTGGATCACTACAAACTGTGGAAAATTCTTGACGAGATGGGAATAACAGGCCACCTTCTCTGGAGAAACCTGTATGGGGATCAAGAAGCAACAGTTAGAATAGGACATGGAACTGGTTCAAAATTGGGAAAGGAGTACAAGGCTTTGTTTGTCATCCTGCTTATTTAACTTGTATTCAGAGTACATCATGCGAAATGCTAGACTTGATGAATCACAAGCTGGAATCAACATTATCAAGAGAAAGATCAATAACCTCAGATATGCAAATGATACTACTCTAATGGCAAAAAGTGAAGAGGAGAGCTTCTTGATGAGGGTGAAAGAAGAGAGTGGAAAAACTGGCTTAAAACTCAACATTCAAAAAACTAAGATCTTGGATCTGGTCCCATCACTTCATGGCAAATAGAAGGGGAAAAAGTGGAAACAGTGACAGAATTTATTTTCTTGGGCTCCAAAATCACTGCAGTAGGTGACTGAAGCCAAATTAGAAGATGCTTGCTCCTTGGAAGGAAAACTTTGACTAACCTAGACAGCATATTAAAAAGCAAAGACATCACTTGGCCAAGAAAGGTCTGGATAGTCAAAGCTATGGTTTTCCAGTAGTTATGTACAGATGTGAGAGTTGGACCATAAAGAAGACTGAGGGCCAAAGAATTGATGCTTTCATCAATTGTACTTGGACTACAAGGATATCAAATCAGTCAACCCTGAACATTCATTGGAAGGACTGATGCTGAAGCTGAAGCTCCAATACTTTGGTCACCTCATGGGAAGAGCCTTCTCAGTGGAAAAGACCCTAATGCTGGAAAGGATTGAAGGCAGGAGGAGAAGGGGATGACAGAGGCTGAGATGGTTGGATGGCATCACTGACTTAATGGACATGATTTTGAGCAAACTCCAGGAAATAGTGAAGGTCAGGGAAGCCTGGTGTGCTGGTCCACGGGGTCACAAAGAGTCGGACGTGACTTAGCAACTGAACAACAACAAACTATATTTCAATAAGATAATATAAATAGCTAGGTCTCCATGCTATCTTTACAGTAAACCCCTCATTTTTCAGCATGATCAGATCTAGTCTGTGACCCTTCCTTGAAGACAAAATAACTTGCCCTCCAACTGTGAGGATCTGACAGACTTCTTCCCAGGGACCTCGAAGTGGTCGTGGGCCAAATGGGGCAGAGCATGCGTAGGTGCGCACGTTAGTGTGTGTGTGTGCACGCGTGCATGTGCATGCACGCATGTGTATACCTGTATATTTATGCACATTTCTGTTTTGACTAGCAAAGCATGTTTTAAGCTTTTTGAAAGTCAATGCCTTTAGGTAGGACAGGCACACTCCAGACTGTGAAGTCTGTCTCTCCATTGTCCAGCACCTTAGGGCATTTTGCCTCAGGGTTAGCACTTAGGGAATGAAGTTCCAGACCAGCTTGCTTCATCTGCTCTCTAGTGATCCTGCCAGCCCCTTTCCCCCACCTGATGCATGTGGTCTCTTAGCCCTCCCTGCCTCTCTCTCTTTGAGGCCCTTCTGGCTACCCCTTGGCATTCCTTATTTTTGACTCTTGATGCTGCAGGCCCTTCACTGGGAGAGTCATGGTCAAGAAGGCATCCCCCTTTCTCTGTCCCTGTGATCATTCCCTTCTGGGACCTCCTGGCTGGGCTCCCAGCTCTGCCTGCCTCATGCTCCCCACAGACACGTTGAGCTGCAGCTGGGGCACCTCGCAGACTTTGCCATGCCAGATCCAAGAAGACAGCTGCTGGGAGGGTCTCTCATCATGAAGCCAAAGTGCAGACAAACATCCCATCATCGCTGCTGAAGTGGGCTGCAAGTGTGACAACGTGTGATGCCAGAGAATAAGTCAGAGGCTGGCTGAGCTGGAAAAGCACTGTGTGGCTCAGTGGGGAGGAAATGACGAGTGCTGTGTCAGAGCCTTGTAAACAAGCATGACTTCATGCTTGTCCCGCACACACCCCTCTGAGGTCATGCAGACCCCACCTGTCCCCTGGGCCTGCCACACATAGGCCTTGAAACCATGAGGCTGCACACTTCTAGGAGAGGGCCTGCAGCTTGCGCAAGGGCCATAGGCATGTGGGCTGCTCTGAGAGGACACAGTGACCCTGCCCCATGAACCATAGAAGTAGCAGACACCCTGTGCCAGCTCTTGGCCTGAGTACCGGGGACACAGGAGGTGGCCCTTGTCAGTAGCTCTCAGGGCCTAGTGGGGACTCAGCTTTGTGACTATCCCATCACAATATAGAGCGGGTAGCTGTGGGGCAACCTGGTGGTGTCCAAGGCCCTAGGGACAGCAAGAAGAGGGAGTTTTTCCCAAGGGTCAAAGGAAGCTTTAGGAAGGAAGAAACTTCAATGGTGTCTTGAAGGAGATTGCAAACTGCCCTCCCCCCCTCAAAACAACAACAACAACAACAACAAAAAATGAAGGGAAAGGACTCAAGAGTAGCAGTCTGAGAAGCCTGCTAGGAGGAAGAACCCGTCAGCCTCTGGTTGCCTACTTTCTGTCTCCCAGAGGGACGCCAGGAGCCACACAGACTCAGTGAGTTGGGCATGCCTGGTTCCCTGCCCCCTCAGCACCCAGAGCAAGATGTAGGGTTGACAAGTGCTGCCCACCCTCATCCTTTCTGGGCTGGGGATACCTCCTCCTCCCAGGCAGGCCCTTGAGGCCCGGTGGTCCTGGCTGGTAGAAAGTCCTGCCTCCCACAGGGTCCCCACTCTGTGAGACCTCTGACCTGCCCCACCCAGAGCCTTTAAACTCGCAGATTTCCCACAGCCTGTGGGACTCATCTCCCCATGTCTGTGATTTCCAGCTGCTTTTTCCCAGCCAGATGGCCGGAAGCCAGCATCTCCTGCATTGCCTGGAGTCAGGCCCTGCTGGGGCTTCAGGTTCCCTGCCTGGGTGTGAAGGAAGAAGGAGAGTACCTGGCTGTGTTACCCCCACTCTGGTCCTCCATGGTCACCCCTTACCTCACCCCTAGTCATCCTGCTCATGTCCACAGTTGGCTGGCAGGGAAAGTAACTTCCTTCATGCCAGACTGGGGACAGCACCTGCTTGGGGACACACAGATGATGGAGCTGGGGCTGCAGATCAGAATCCAGCCTGAAAAAGTCTCCATCTGGCCCAACCTGCTTGGAACTCTTGAAGCATCAACTGGCAGCCTATACCATGAAGTTGGCAAGTCCAGACATAGCTGGCTGTCAGAGGAGCAAGAAGCTGGGCCCGTGCCTGAGCAGGGAAGGGAGCGAGGCTCTTGACTGAAGGAACAGCTGCCCAGCTTTAGCTACCTGTGGCTTTGTGGGGCTGCAGTTCATGTGTGACAGATCATAGCCCTCTTCTACCTTTAAAGAGAAGCTGGAAATTCAGATTTTAGACAAGTGTCTTCTGATGTTAAAATGTTGGCAATCAGTTTAAAATGTTAAGATGTTCTATGAGTACCAGGTAACCCAAATCTGTGGGCTGGTGTGGCCTCCAGTGACCCTTACATCCTCTGAATCATGCAGCTTTTCACTAAAAATTTGCCCCCAGTTTATAAATGAGGCTACTGAGACCCAGAAACCTGAGGGATTGTCCCCATGGGAAGCTAGGTCTGTTCATTCTAAACCATTGCTTGGCCCCCTTCCCAGTCTGGCTACCTCACTGAAGGTTTGAAGGTGGCCACAAACCAGATAGCTGCTTGTTGCTACCCCTGCTTGGTGTGTGATACAGAGGACCTTGTCAGAGTCCTGCCACCCACAGACACCTGGGAAAGGGCTTCTGAAGACCAGGCCTGGCCCTTGGAATAATCTGCAGGCTGTGGGGACTGACTCCTCTCCTGTGCAGAGGAGAACATACTGTCTACTGGCCAGGCTTCCCTGGGCCAGGTACCAGGCACTTGTGCAGGCTAAGCCCCAGCCCCAGGCCTGCCCCCAGGATCCCATCAGAGGCTGGCCTGCTGGCAATGAGACCCACAGCTTGGATCTGTCTCAAGGCAGATGCCAGGATTGCCTTCTGGGGCCTCTCCTATCTGCTGCTCCTGATGGAGCAGGGAAGTGTCCAGGGAATGTGAAGGCCACAGTGTTTCTAAGCTGAGCTGCAGCAGCCTCTTTGGACTGAAAGCGCACCTCTTGCCACTTTGCTCAGAGCAGTTCTTGTGCTTCTGGCTGGAGTCAGGTGATGCATTGCGCCTGCTCGTCACTGCAATCTGAAACACTCAAGTTCGCACATCACTCATGCTGTGCTGTGAACTGTGCTAAGCACATCTCCTGCCCTATTTTAGGCATTCCTAGCAACGGTTCTCTGAGAGAGCTATCATCTTTGGTTTTGTTATACAGTTGGGCTGAAATTGTCTGTGACAATATTGGGGTTTAGTGGCAGAATCATTCCGGGGACCCAGACCTATCTAGTCTCAGAGTCCTTGCTTACTAATAATATATATTTTCCCTCCCACACCCTGATAGCTCAGTTGGTAAAGAATCCTGCAATGCAGTTCGATTCCTGGGTTGGGGAGATCTGCTGGAGAAAGGATAGGCTACCCACTGCAGTACTCTTGGGCTTCCCTTGTGGCTCAGTTGGTAAAGAATCCGCCTGCAATGCGGGAGACCTGGGTTCGATCCCTGGGTTGGGAAGATCCCCTGGAGAAGGAAAAGGCCACCCACTGCAGTATTCTGGCCTGGAGAATTCCATGGACTGTACAGTCCATGAGACTGCAAAGAGTCAGACACGACTGAACCACTTTTCCCTCCCACACAGTCCTGGGTTCAAGTCCCTGCCCCAGTTCGTGACTTTGTATCCCTGAGCCTCAGTTTTCTCCTCTGTAAAGGCTAGCAATCCCCTTGTGCAAGCTCATTATGAAGCTGTGAGCAAAGAATTAACACAGCAGGTCTAGTTGCTCAATCCTTGTATATCCTCAGGGGAGCCTAAATTCAAGACTGATCATTGGTCAATTCCTGGGAATGTGGCCCTCAGAATCTGTTTTTTTTTTTTTTTTTTGCTACTGATTAATGATGCTGTGTGTGGCTGGATCAATGGGACCTTGCTGAAATGTACCGTCCAGAATTTTTCGGTGCAAGCGTCAAGGCTGCTGATGTATCTGGTTTCCTCTCTAGAATCCTGAGTTTGGATCTCTAGAGTGGGATGTGCCTAGGTGACCAGCTCTCTGTACGAATCTGGATCTGAAGACTTGAGTGAGCTGTCCTGGGCAGAGATACTTCACACAGGTCTTAGTTCTCTGCTACAGAAAAAATTATGTCCTATGTGGTCCCAATGGGGGAAGGACTTGGAAGCCTGAACCTAACCTTACTGGACCTTATCTGATGCACGTCTTTTCCATTTTGCTTTTACTCTTTGTCCTTTGCTGTAATAAACCTTAGCTTATGAATATAACCTGGTATTGAGTCTTGTGAGTTCTAGGATGGTCTTGAGACTCCTGGAAACAGAAGCTTAGAGGGAAGTTATGTAGTGTCGACCATGGCTGGAATATGGCGTGGTTCTCAGCAATGGTGGTCAGAATGACCTCTTCTAGACTTCAACCTATTTCCAGCCATTCCTGTTGACTTCATCCTCTTCTCTGACCACTGGTAGGATTTGACATTGATGCTAAGCTCTACTCTTTGCTTTCCTAACTGAATTTAGCAGTCACTCCCCCATAACTTCTTGAGGGTTTCCATCAAAGCATCCAAGATCAGGGCTGGGCCCTCTCCCTGACCGGGGATACAAAGAGAAGAGGCTGACCCATGACCTAATAGGTGGGGTCAGTAAGTTCCACAGCCCAGTCTACCTCTGAGAGGTGATAAGTTATCATGTTGAAAAGGCAGAAAAGCAGACCTACAAGAGAAGGGAAGGGTCCAGAAGGCTGTGAGATTTGATGAAGCTCTTCCCTTTGCACATGCTTACACATGAGGACATGTCTTTTCATGGTCTTCTGGGACCAGTGCTAAGACAGCTCTTCTGCATCCCAGAAAGAATCAATTTAACTGATTTAGTTATATGGGGCCAGAGTGCTGGAAATGGAACCAGGCCCTGGGAGGTTGGGACATGTCTGAAACCTGCGGAAGAAAGGAATAAGTATATGGACAGACAGTAAATAGTGTTAAAATGAATGAATGAATAACAAATAGTGTCAAAGCCTACCAAAGACCACTAGGAATATACAATCAGAGACGGTCTATGGCAAAGGGAGAGCATGCAATCGAGAAGGACTGTGGGAGTTGGGAGGGACCTGTAGAATGTGGGCTTGTGCTGGATGGTCCTAAGGAGCATCCTGGGGAATATAGATCAGTTGTAGACTGGGTGCAGGGACAATTTGGTGATTCTTAATAACATTGACTTAGGAGATAGGAGAAGCAGAGAAGTTTAGATCCATCATTAGTAAAGAATCAGTAGTCACTCAGAGATCCTAAGATTGTGCTGTTGGTATTTGTATGATTGTATGCTTTTCTCTGTGTAGTTCCATCATATTTATGGGGTTGCCTTGCCTGATCATTGTATTCTACAGAAGTTGTTTGTATTCAGTAAGGAACATTGTAGCCTCTGTGGCAGCTTCCAGCTGCCGGGCCATTTTTCATGTCCTTGGTATGTTATCCAAGTGACTCCATGTTTTCCTCTTCTCTAGGGTCCCCTTTCTCCACTTCCTTTAATTTCTAAGTGGAATAACCTAAGATGGTCCATGCTGGCATATTTCTGAGAGGTATAGACACATTTTAAAAATTGGCAGCCTTCATGAATCACACATCTCAGCATGCATATCCTTGTGCAGTCCCTTTTCTCAGAATGTGGGCTGAGCCTGTGACTTGTTTTAACTAATATTAATAGAATAAGTCAGAGGTGACTCTGGGCCAGTGATAGTTCTGAGTCTGAAGAAGCCCTTTCTACTTTTGCACTCTTGAGAGCTGACTGTAAAAAGTCCAGCTTTCTTCTTGGAAAGCCTACTGGGAAAGACCATGTGGAGGGAGAGGCCCTGAGAGAGAGAAGAGGGCCAAGAAACTGAACAAGAGTGAGAATGGAGGCTTTAGTTAACTTGACTGCAGTTAAGCCAGATCAGCCAGTTTCTGGCAATTGGAGCCATACTAACTGAAGCCCCATCAGATGAATGAAGAAAATATCCTGAAATTCGGCCTCAGCAGGCATCACATGGAACTGTGCTCTGTCTGAACTCCTGATCCTCTTGGCCTTTACTTTCCTTTGATGAAGGTATGGGGACAATATTTTGCTGTATTGTAATGTTCTCTTAAGTTTCTCTTACTCTGCCATAAGAAATGGTGAAATATAGCAATACGTTACAGTTGGCACTGGCCTCAGATTTGGAAACAGTTAGGAGTAGTGCATTCTACAACAAACAGGTGAATACATGTCCCAACTAAGCACAACCCTGCTTAGCCGTGGGTGTCAGTTTACAGGTGGAAATGAGGACCATGATTGCCCAGCTTCCAATTTGTCAAGAGAGGTTAATGATTTTAGTGGCACGTGAATTCTCCCAAGTTTAAAATGTTAACTCAAAATGTTTATTAAACTCTGTGTAGATACCCATCCTCCAAAGGAAAAAAGGGCAATCCATTTGCAGGTTGATTTTGGGTTGTGGTTTTTTGGTAAACTCTTACCTAGAGGAATGCTTCTCAACAGTTTGACTATTAAAAAATATTTTCATTAAGAAATGAAGCATTTCATCTTTCCCTATGTTTCAAACATTGAAGAATAAATTTATTTTTCAAAAAAAAAAAAAAATGAAGCATTTCATACTCCCTGACTAGTAGGTGCTCTTAGCTTTATATTGCTGTGTAACAAACGAGTCCAAAGTTTAGTGGCTTAAAACAATATGTACTTATTATATTGCAGTTACTGTGAGTCAGTCTGCTGTCACTGACTTAGATCCACTTTCAAAGTAGAACCTTCCCAGTCAAGCCTTTAGACCCTTGACTGGGGAAGGACCTACTTCCAAGATCACACACACAGTTTTTGGCAGAAGTTGTGGGCTGTTAGACTGAGGGCCTCGGTTTCTCACTGGCTGTTGGTCTGAGGCCATCCTCAACTCCATACCACATTGGCCTCTCCATAGGGCAGTTCACAACATGGCAGCCAACATCACCAAATTGAGCAAAAGAGAAAAGAGTACCAGCAAAAAAGAGTATGTGAGCAAGACAGTCATCATCTCTTATAGCCTGATCTCAGAAATGACACCCATCACTTTCGCTGTGTTCTGTTTTTTTAGGAGCAAATTAGTACGTCCAGTCCTCTCATGAAGTGAGCTGCAGGACTATGCTCACACCCAAATTCACCAAGCAGAGACAAGAACCAAGAGTGCAGTGACCAGAAGCCACTGCATGTCCAAGGAAGGATCAGAGCTTGTTCCCACAGCCATTGTCAGGGGGTCTCAAAGCACCCTGCCTCTGGGGAGCTGCCAGCCACTATCACTGGGATTCAATCCAAGGTCTCTACGGGCGAGGTGAGGACAAGTGATTATCACAATACAATGACTATATAGTTGACTCTTGAATAATGTGGAGTTTAGCGCCCCAGTTGAAAATTTGCTTGTAACTTTACACTTGGCCCTTTGTAGCCAAGGTTTCACATCTGTGGATTCCACCAGCTGCAGATTGGTACATGTTTATTGAAAAAATCCAGGTGCATATGGACCTGTGCTGTTCAAACCTGTATCATTCAAGGGATAGAGGGACACACTCAAGCACTTTTGAATTAAGTACACATTAAGGCAACCTTTGGGGAAATCAAAATGTATTAAGAGATTTAAATATACCCTTTGTCCTGTTATCTCCCCTTATCTTGAGACTCAAGCATGAAGATAAATAAAAAAAAATCACAGAACATTCATTTTAAATGATCTCACTTTTGGTTATAAATAAGTGTGTATATTTAAGTATATTCATATGATTATCTCTAGGAGGTAAAATTATAGGCAAATTTAATTTTATCTGCATTCTATGATGAAAATGAGTCAGTTTCTTATTAAGAGATTATTTTACAAACACATATGTAGATTGCAGCAGCTTATTATTTAAATATCACACATTAGAAGCATTTAAAATATTTAAGACTTAAGTGATTATGACATAACCATACAATAAAACTTTACATGGTCATTAAAATTGTACTTGCAAGAAATTTTTTAAGGTTCTTAGAACACAGAAAACTTTTTAAAGTTTTTAACAACACAGGGAAACCCTTATAAAATAAAAATTAAGATATCATTTAGAAGAAAAATACACTTAGGATTTGACTCCAATTCCAGTGTGTGGAGGGTGGGAGTTTTCCCCACACCACTAAGCAATTCTTGAATGGATATTCTACAATTCAATGAATTTCTGAAACTATCTATCAAGAAATAGCATCTGATTCCACAGGTTAAGGGCTCAGTCCCATCAAGATATCCTCTGCTTCAGATGCCAATTCTGTCTAGGTTGTTACCTGTACTTTTGACTGGTTAGGGGCCAGGCCATTGGTTGCCATGACTCCCACCTTGGATTGGATTAATTTGCTTGAAGGGCTTACAAAACTCAGGAAACTTGTTTTACTCACTAGATTGCCAGTTTATTACCAAGGATTTTAAAAGATATAAATCAAAAGCCAATGAAAAGATACTTAGGGGAGGTCCTAAATGAAGGAACTTCTGTCTTCACAGAGAAGTGTGGTCACAGAGGGAAGTGTTCTGGTTCACTAACCTAGAGTTATCCAAACCCCCTTACTTTTTGGGATTTTATGAAGACTTCATTGCAGTCATAGTTGATTAAATCACTGGTTACTGGTGACTGATTCAACCTTCAGTCCCTCTTCACTCCTTGGAAATCAGGAATGGTACTGAAAGTTCCAGACCTCTGTTCCAGTTGGTTCCCTTGGCAAGCAGCCCCCACCCTTAGCTGCCTTCCAAAAGTCACCTCATTAACATAAACACAGTTGAGATGGAAAGGGGCTTGTTATGAATGGCAAGACACTCATTTCACCTTTATGACTCTGTTTTCAGAAAGTGAGGACCAGAAGTCAAATATTTTAAAAACGCTCCTGTTGCTCTTATCATTCAGAAAGTTCCAAGGGTTTGGGGATCTGTGATTCAGGAACCATGATATATTTTGTTCATCTGAATGACCAAATACATATATTTCTTATGAATCACAATACCGCATCTATGCAGTCAGTTGGACTCATTTCCTGTAATCGAATCAACACAATCAACAAATACCAACATCTGACATGCAGTACACACTCCATCAATACTATATCAGTTAGTCTGTTTCTCCTGCAAAATTGACTATGCCAAAGCCTCTGACTCTGTGGACAGTAACAAACTGTGGGAAATTCTTAAAGAGATGGGAATACCAGGCTACCTTACCTGCTTCTTGAGAAACCTATATGCATATCAAGAAGAAACAGAACCAGACCTGAAGCAACAGGCTGGTTCCAAATTGGGAAAGGAGTACATCAAGGCTGTGTATTATCACCCTGCTTATTTAACTTATGCACAGAGTACATCATGTGAAATGCCGGGCTGGATGATGTGCAAGCTGATCAAGAATACAGGGGAAAATATCAATAACCTCAGATACGCAGATGATACCATCCTCATGGCAGAAAGCGAAGAGGAACTGAAGAGCCTCTTGATGAAAGTGAAAGAGGAGAGTGCAAAAGTTGGCTTAAAACTCAACATCCAAAAAACTAAGATCATGGCGTCTGGTCCCATCACTTCATGGCAAGTAGATGGGAAAACAGTGGAAACAGTGAGAGACTTTATTTTCTTGGGCTCCAAAATCACTGCAGATGGTGACTGCAGCCATGAAATTAAAAGATGCTTACTCCTTGGAAGGAAAGCTATGACCAACCTAGACAGCATATTAAAAAGCAGAGACATTACTTTGCCAACAAAGGTTCGTCTAGTCAAGACTATGGTTTTTCTAGTAGTCATGTATGGATGTGAGAGTCGGACTGTAAAGAAAGCTGAGCACCAAAGAATTGATGCTTTTGAACTGTGGTGTTGGAGAGGACTCAAGAGTCCCTTGGATTGCAATGAGATCAAACTAGTCAATCCTAAAGGAAATCAACCCTGAATAGTCTTTGGAAGGACTGATGCTAAAGCTCCAATACTTTTGTCACTTAATGAAGGAGCTGATTTACTGGGAAAAAACCCTGATGCTAGGAAAGATTGAGAGCAGGAGGAGAAGGGGCTGACAGAGGATGAGATGGTTGGATGGCATCATCAACTCAATGGGCATGAGTTTGAGCAGACTCTGGGAGATAGTGAAAGACAGGGAAGTCTGGCATGCTGCATCCATGGGGTAGCAAAGAGTCAGAAATGACTGAGCTACTGAACAACAACCACCAGCCAAATTAGTTAACTGGTCTGGGCAACTGGTTTGTTGGGGTGGCAGGGTGTACATTTGACTGGGGGAGGCTGATCACATCATCTGACTGTGGTTTGAAATGCCAATTGGTTAGATTACCTGCTTTTGATTGCCTTTGAGTATTTTGAGTGATTCATGCAAATTGTGATTAGACAGGAATGTTAGTGTACATGTGCGTAGGAATATACACTGACAAAAATCCACCAAGAAGGTAATAGTGTTTATCTCTGGATGATGAAATTGTGATAAGTAATATTATTTTTCATACTTGTCATAGATACTATTTTGTTCCTACTCTTTCTGCTTTCGCCTGTGAGATGGCTCTGCCCACTGCCTGTGACTCTGCAGTGCCTCCCTCTGGCACAAGCACACTGACATTGAACTTGGCCATTGACTTGCTTAACCAGTGGAGTGTGAACACAAGTGGCATGTACAGTGTCAGAGGAGACACTTTAAAGCCGTTGTGTGGCTTGGCTGGTTCTGTCTTCCTTGCTATGTGAACTGCACGTCCCAGTGCGACTAATCCTTCAGCCTGCATTTGGAATGAAGATACACAGGACAGAGCCTGTTGGCCCACTGCCAACGAGTGAGAAATACATTTTTGCTGCTATAAGCCACTGAGATTTGGGGGATCATTTGTTACTGTAGCATATCTCAATGAAAGCTGATTAATTCATTCCATAAGTAATATACATGAGATTTATAATCACAATACATGTTACTCTCTAGGTATTTAATATTTTATTCTAAATCTTTGTATCTGTGCAGAGTCTGTGTGGTGAAAACAAGCCTTGAATACTCTCACTAAATTAGATTTTGATGCACCACAGGGTGAGTGATCAAGGTGAGTGATCACTATAAATTAATCTATAAAGAAAGTGGGTGCCAAAGAATTGATGCTTTTGAACTGTGGTGTTAGAGAAGACTTTTGAGAGTCTCTTGGATTGTAAGGAGATCAAACCAGTCAATCTTAAAGGAAATTAGTCCTGATTATTCAGTGGAAGGACTGACGCTGAAGCTGAAACGCCAATACTTTGGCCACTTGATTGGAAGAACTGACTCACTGGAAAAGACCCTGATGCTGGGAAAGATTGAAGGCAGGAGGAGAAGGGGACAACAGAGGAGGAGTTGGTTGGATGGCATCACTGACTTGACGGACATGAGTTTCAGCAAGCTCCAAGCGTTGGTGATGGACATGGAAGCCTGATGTGCTGCTGCAGTCCACAGGGTCGCAAAGAGTCAGACATGACTGAGCAACTGAACTGCACCACAGGGTCTAAAATTTATTTGAGAATAATTTAAATAAAATCCAAGTGTTCTGAAACCTTTTGCCAGCTTGACCCTGTAAAGATGCTCAGAAGGAGTCTACTGGCCCTGAGTGAAGCTGAAGAGAAGAAGCAACACCTAGATATTAGAGGTTGGCATTATTTGTGCTTGCCCAGTGTCCTCCCCACTTATGGTAATTGTGCTCTCATGTTCCTGCAGGGAAGCAGGCATCCTCCACAGTCAGCCCAGGAGGTTTGATGGGCTGACCTGCTTCCCTGACTTCAGGGCTACATGTGTAACCTAGACCTGGCCAATCAGAACAGTGAGCTTCCTGGCCTCAGTGACCAATTCAAGGAGTTATATAGCACTCAGCAACCTGTAACACTACTTTATCCTCCTCCTGTGCCAGCTCTGGCCAATGGCAATTGGGAAGAAGTAATGGGTGCCCCTTGTAGACTTGTACCCTAACACATCTGTCACATGGGATATGCTCTCTTTCGCTTTTCTCTGTTAACCATAAAACCTCACATTGACATGAGCACAAAATGGAAGGAGCCTGGACACTTAGGTAACTACTTAGAGCAAAGCCCCCAATGTCTCAAAGACATTGGACTATAATATGAATAAGCAGTAAGTGACTTCAGGATTGACCTGATACCACGGCCAAGTCTAGCCTACTCTGACAAATACATGATGCAAATCCAGGCCAGACTAATTAGAGTCAACCCTGAGGACTGGTTTGGAAAGAGTCACTTACTGTCTTTTCCCTGGAATTGCTAAGCTAATATAAGATATAAAGCTGGAATGCTAAGCCGATCATTCATTCATTCATTCATTCCACAACTATTTCTCAAACCCCTAAAGTACTCTTGGCATCAGTCTAGGGCCATAGGCCAGGACAACGCAGTGGGGAACAGCAAGTCTGAGAATGAGGCTAACGGGAAAAAGCCAGGCTGAGAAAGAGAGGACTGGTTTACACTGCTGGATCCACCATCTGTAGCCATCTGGTTACCATCTGTAACCACTTGCACTCCTTTTTAAAACCATTTTGAGTGGGGTTTCTGACACTTGCATATAATAATTCAAGGATAATCCTGAAATGAAAGCAAGGTTGCAGGTCTGTGTTATCATCCAGGTGGGCTGTTAGAGGTAAAGTACATATTTTGGCCCAGACAGAGCATGCCAGAGCAGTCATGTGGGTACACAAATGATACACTGTGCATAAGTGGGCATGCCCTGGGTCCCTGGAACACGTTTCAAGGATGGGGGAGGGAAGAGCAGTCTGGCACTGAACCTGTACCAAGGTTTGCTCTGGTGCGCAGCCACTGTGCTGACTGCTCAAGTCAGGTCCACCAGCACTGACCTTGCTCCTGACCTCAGGCTTTCAAGCTGTGCTTTTCTGGGCTCTCTGGCTGTGGGCTTGCATTTGACAAAAAATCTACAAGTCAAAACTGGAAGGGACAAAAATACAAGTCAATTCAATTGCAGCTAGCTTATGGTGCTCCTGTTGCATTCCATTTTCATGCTGGTTTGGAAAAACTCTGAAAACACTTTCTACATGTCAAGGACTTTATCCTTTCTCCCTTCCTTCTCTCTTTTTCCCCTTCCTTCCTCGTGTCTTTCTTTTATTTGGCAGTAACTATACATAATCTCAGCTAGGCCCTGTGCTGTGTAGTGACCCCTGAAAGGAAAATGTAATATCCTGCCTCTGGATTCACAGAAAGTGTGCTAGTTGTTAATGCTGTTTACTCAATATTTTTAGCTCTTCACCTTCTGTACAGATGATAGAGTCACACTTCCTCCCCTCCTTGTTTGAGTAGGTTTGAATGACTAGTGAGACAGACAAATGAGTCTGGAAATTTAATTGCTTATGTTCTTTCCTCTGTCATGATGACTATTAATATCTCAAATGGTGCCTGCTTCTTCAGCCTGAATCATGCAGACAGAAAATATGGAGCAGAACCCACATATAACCCAATGTAAATGTGAAATAAGAGAAAAAATAAACCTTTGTTGTTATAATTCACAGAGTTTAGGGTTCTTTGTAATTTCAGCCTGGCCTTCCCTATTCTGACTGATATTCACATTTGCCAAAGGATGTAATATTCAGTTGAATAACATTCACGACGGAGATCCTTCCCATAGGGTAGCTCCACAGGTACACCAAGAATACCTCCTCAGAAGACACTGGGTTTCTCCCTGGTTATAAGTCTTCTCTCCTGCTAGGGCCTCTGTCTGCCCTTTTCCGCTCTTCCCACAGCAGATTGCAACTGACTTCTCAGTCTGCCTGGGGTCTGACTTCTAGATGGAGAAGGCCTGGGCAGGGTTACTTGCCGACAGCTGGGCCTCTCTAAAGATGCACTTTTTCCCTGGGACTGCTGTAAAAAATTGCCACAAACAAGTGATATTTATTCTATTACAGTTCTGGAGGCCAGAAACCCCAAAGCAAGGCTCAACAGAGATACACTCCCCTCCAAGGTTCTAGAAAAGAATCCATTCTTTGTTTCTTCTAACTATTGGTGGTTGCCATCTTCCTTGGCTTTTGGCCATGTCATTCCAATATCTGTCTCTATGTTCATGTCACTTTCTCCTTTGTGTTGGCCTCTCTTCTTTTACAAAGTCATCTGTTATTAGATTTAGGGCCCACCCACCTTGTCTCATGACCCTTAACTTAATTATATCTGCGAAGACTCTTTTTGGTAAATGAGGTCATATCCACAGGTTCTAGGGATTTGGGCATAGATGTATCTTTTGGGAGGCCACCAATTAAGTACTACATGTGTCCACAGTCCCAAGGAGTAGGGTAAGGGAATGTCAGAGCCTATGGCAATGACTCTTTTGTTTGGTTTTTACATTTTTATTATAATGGAATATTTAGGTAATATAAAATAGACAGTGAAAAGTAAAATAAACAAAGTCTTAGGGATCTGTTCCTTGAAAGAGGAAGGGCCAGCATCTGCACTTGCTCTCTTCCTTCCACCTGAGCAGATGTGGTATCCAAGGCTGGAATGAGAATGTTCACATTATCTGGATGCTGTCTTTCCCCCACAACATGCTTCATATAACCTCTCCATCCATCAAAATAGTCTATAACTTATGCCTTAGAAATGATTCTGACCATTAAATGGGAGTTCATTACTACTTGGGTTATTTTAAGAATGCTTAATGATTTTTTCTAATTTTACAAGCAATAACATTCATTAGAGAAATGTTGGAAGTGATCAAAAAGTGAGTAAGTGGCTTCCCAGGTAGCGCTAGTGGCAAAGAACCTGCCTGCCAATGCAGGAGACATAAGAGATGCAGGTTCAATACCTGGATTGGGAAGATCTCCTGGAGAAGGAAATAGCATAGGTCACACAGACCCTATGGACTGTGAATAAGAAAGTGGATAAGAATAAGAAAGTGAATAAAAAACCTCCCCAAATCCTACTACCAGAAATAATTGGTAAGATTTTGTTAAATATTTTTCTCAGTGTTTTATCCAACCATATATTTATTGCATTGTATTCCAAAAACTAAGTTCTAATGAAGATGGAATAAGCACACTATTCTGCTTCTCCCACTAAATCGAATTAAAAGTGAACAAAATGAGTGGAGCAGCTGAGGACTCTAAAAAACAAATCAGATGCCCAGTTTCCTGCCTGGCATGTAGGGAGCTTGGAAGCCATCACTCTATCTGAATGACAAATAAAAACTTAGACAAACTGAAAATTCAAAAACTCTTCTTAGATCTGTCAGAGAAATGAGGTCATAGGGCAGAGTACTGTCTCCCCAATTGGACAGACAGGCTGATACAGTCATAAATTAGAGTAGAAACCCCAGAGTAGAAACCTTTACACAGAAACCAGTGTCTAAACTGCAGTTGATGAGTTGGAAGCTCAGTGCGGACAAGCCTGAGAGTTAAAAGCTCCAGGCAACCCAGTACTGGAGGGGGCATCCACACTTTTGTGAGTTTTACCTCCAGGAATTCTACTAGGTTCTCACGGTGAATATCAGAGAAAAGTCCCCTTGTGCTTCTTGCAAAGGAGGGAAAAGTAACCATTAAAAAATATGTCAGAGTGTAACTATTTTGCCAGAGCCTTGCCAATTGGAGTTATCTGATTCACCTGGAGGAACAAATATAACTATTATCATTTCCTTAAAGGTAGCCTTAGACCTGGGGGAAGGGAAATCCCTAACTCTGTCATTCTCTAGTCATCCTATCTTACCTGAGGGAGTGAAAAACTGAGAAGCACTTGTGAAGTTCACAGTCAAGGGGCATAGTCTCATTTAAAGACTGAAACCTAATCATAAAGCTATGGAACACTTCCCTTTCCCCTCATACCTTACCATTACATTACTAAAATCTATTTACCAGTGTTCCTTTTATCCATCAGGTCTGACTTTCAACAAAAAAATACAAGGCATACAAGAAAGCCAAAACAGAGTTTGAAGAGATAAAGAAAGCATCAGATATGGCAGAGAAGTTGAAATGATCATATTGAGAATTTTAAGCAATTATGATTAATATGCCAAGAGCTTGAATGGAAAAAGAGGACAACACGCAAGAACAGATAGGAAATGTAAGCAGAGAGATGGAAATTCTAATAATAAAAAAGAAATGCTAATGATGGAAACTGCTGTAACAAAAATGAAGAATGACTTTGATGGTCCCATTAGTGGACTGGACGTGATGAAGAAAGATTCTCCTTCTTAAGAATGTGTCAATAGGAATTTCAAAAACTGAAAGGGAAAGTAAAAGTAGAAGTCACTCAGTCATGTCCAACTCTTTGTGACCCCATGCACTATAGCCCACCAGGCTTCTCTGTCAATGGAATACTCCAGGCAAGAATACTGGAGTGGGTTGCCATTCCCTTCTCCAGGGGATCTTCTGGACCCAGGGATAGAACCCAGGTCTCCTGCATTGCAGGCATATTCTTTACCATCTGAGCCATGAGGGAAGCCCAAAACTGAAAAGTAAAGAGGAAAAAGATAACATTCAAGAGCTGTGGTACAACTACAAGAGATGTAATATATGTGTAATGAGACTACCAAAGAGTGGTCAACTTGGTGGAACAGGAGGACCTGGGTCACTTCTCCCCACAGATACATCAAGAATACATCTACAAGTGGAAAAATTCTCACAGAGCACCTACTAAATGCTAGCAGAGGGCCCTGGTCACCTCTAAGTATAAGAAAAGCTTCCTATGTAATCAGGTAGGGCAAATGAGAGAAAGGGAAGGAAAAGAAAAAAGGAAAGGGGATGGAATCCTCACCACTTGAGGGATGGGAGCTGAAGGAGAGAAGTGGTTACTGCACTGGGGGAGGCTCCCCTCACCAGCAGTGAAATATGCTGTAATAAAGATAGGGGGTGCTTTGAGGGCTATTAGAAGAAAGTGCAATGGCCAGTCTTTGGCAGGCAGGATAGAGTGAGACTTGCACAGATTGTATGTATAACAACCCAGCATGCTCCAGCCTGAGACAGGTGTCCACCAGTGTGGGTAGGGACTGGGTGCTGGAGCGTGGGGTTAGCAGAGCAGACCTAGGAAGAAGACTGCTGTTGGCTGCGAGGAGACAGCTGAAGGGATGGAAGTAAGGAGCTCAGCTGCATGGAGACAGTCTGAGGGGACAGGAGTAAGGAACTCTACAGCCAGAAATGCTCCTGGAGGTGGTGTAGACTGCCTTGGAAGTCAGGTGCCACTGTTGTGTGGCACAGAAGGGACAGGGTCACCATCACAGACCCTTTCCTTACACAAGCACTGGGAGGGATTTCCAATAGAGGGAATCCCCTCCTGCTTGAGCAAGAATGTGCACTCCCGTTAGTTGCCACCTCTTGCCCTTGCCACTTAAGTGAGTAGGCATGCCCCAGTCAGTTGCTGCCTTTGCTTCCTCTTACCTGGGCATGGGCTTCCCTGGTGGCTCAGATGGTAAAGAATCCACCTGCAATGTGAGAGACCTGGGTTTGATCCCTGGGTTGGAAAGATCCCCTGGAAGAGGGCATGGCAGCCCACTCCAGTATTCTTGCCTGGAAAATCCCCATGGACAGAGGAGCCTGGCGGGCTACAGTCCATGGAGTTGCAGAGCTGGACATGACTGAGTGACAGCACAGCACAGCACCTGGACATGGAACAGACACCTGAGGCCACACACAGAGGTGGGGCTGAAACCACAGCTGAGCCCCAGGGGCTGTGCAACTAAGGTAGAGGAACTGGAATCTGTCCACACAGCTGCACAGCCAGTAGACTAAAACCCCATGATTAGTTTGGTATGAAAAGTGAAAATGAAAGTCACTCAGTCGTGTTCGACTCATGCCAGAATACTGGAGTGGGTACCCTTTCCTTTCTCCCGGGGATCTTCCCAACCCAGGGATCAAACCCAGGTCTCCTGCATTGCAGCAGATTCTTTACAAGCTGAGCCACAAGGGAAGTTCAAGACTACTAGAGTGGGTAGCCTATCCCTTCTCTAGTGGATCTTCCTGACCCAGGAATTGAAGTGGTGTCTCCTGCATTGCAGGTGGATTCTTTACTAACTGAGCTGTGAGGGAAGCCTGCCTGGTATACCCAATACCTGTGGAACATCTGAATGGATAATAAGTGCTCCCTCAGCAATGACCAGTCTAGCTGTGGCAGCTGTGGATTTTGGGGGCACGTGCATGAAGGAATTGTGTCAAGTCAGAGTCTCAGCTGTCCCAGGGTGGGTTCAGAGACTTACCTAGAGGTCTTGAAGGACTTCCTGGGGAGGTGGGGGTTGGCTGTGGCTTACTATGAGGACAAGGACAATGATAGTGGAGTCCCCAGGGACTTTGTGTTTGTTTTGTTATCGTTTTAATTTTTATTTTTCAAACATATTTTTATTTGTCTTTATTTTATTTTATTGTTTCCTTTTCTGTCTTTCTTGTTTTTGTTTTTTAGCTCCCCCCACCCCCTACCTGGCCAGTTTTTGGTTGTTTTTTGGTTTTGTCGTCCTTTTGTGTGTTTATATTTTGTTTTCTTTGCTTTCTGCTTTTCTGTTTCCTTTTTTTCTTGCTTTGTTGATTTTGTTTTTACTGTGTGTTTTGCTTTTTGTGGGGTTTTGTTTATTTGTTTGCTTGTTTTATTCTTTCTTGTTTCTTTGTGTTTTTGTTTGGTTAGTTTTTTATTTTATTTTTATTTTTTTAGGGTTTTTAAAAATTTTATTTTATTTTTAAACTTTACAGTATTGTATTAGTTTTGCCAAATATCGAAATGAATCCATACAGGTATACATGTGTTCCCCATCCTGAACCCTCCTCCTCCTCCCTCCCCATACCTCCCTCTGGGTCGTCCCAGTGCACCAGCCCCAAGCATCCAGTATTGTGCATCGAACCTGGACTGGCGACTCGTTTCATACATGATATTATACATGTTTCAATGCCATTCTCCCAAATCTCCCCACCCTCTCCCTACAAGAGTCCATAAGACTGATCTATACATCAGTGTCTCTTTTGCTGTCTTGTATACAGGGTTATTGTTACCATCTTTCTAAATTCCATACATATGCGTTAGTATACTGTATTGGTGTTTTTCTTTCTGGCTTACTTCACTCTGTATAATAGGCTCCAGTTTCACCCACCTCATTAGAACTGATTCAAATGTATTCTTTTTAATGGCTGGGTAATACTCCATTGTGTATATGTGCCACAGCTTTCTTATCCATTCATCTGCTGATGGACATCTAGGTTGCTTCCATGTCCTGGCTATTATAAACAGTGCTGCGATGAACATTGGGGTACACGTGTCTCTTTCCCTTCTGGTTTCCTCAGTGTGTATGCCCAGCAGTGGGATTGCTGGATCATAAGACAGTTCTATTTCCAGTTTTTTAAGGAATCTCCACACTGTTCTCCATAGTGGCTGTACTAGTTTGCATTCCCACCAACAGTGTGAGAGGGTTCCCATTTCTCCACACCCTCTCCAGCATTTATTGCTTGTAGACTTTTGGATCGCAGCCTGGTTAGTTTTTTTTTTTTTTTTTGTTTGTATTGGTTTTGTTTTCTTTTCCTCTTTGTTTTGCTATCCTCTGTGTTTAATTTTTGTTTGCTTTACTTTCTTTTGCTGTTTTTGCTAGTTTTATTTTCACTATTTGTTTTGGTTTGGGTTCCTTGTTTGTTTTCTTCTTTTTGTCTTTGTGGGATTTTTGTTTGGTTTTAATTGTTTTGATTTTTGTTTGCCTATTTTCTTTTCCTTTTTTTTTTTTTTGGTTTGGCTGCATTTTATGGCTTGCAGGGTATTTGTTCCCCAGACAGGAGTTGAACCTGAGCCCCTGTGATGGGAGTGCTAAGCCCAGGCCCCTGGAACAACAGAGAATTCTTGGTCCCGGGGAATAATCAGCATGAGCTTTCCTGGAGGCCCCATCTTGGTTCCAAGACCTTGCTCCACCCAACAGCCTGCAAGTTCCAGTGCTGAGTGCCTCAGGTAAAACAACCAGCAAGACAGGGACACAGCGCCACCCACAGGCTGCCTAAAGTCATACTAAGCTCACAGACTCCCTGAAACACATCCCTTGAAATACGGCCCTCCCCACCAGAGGGACAAAACTCAGCTCTACCCACCAGAGTGCAGGTCCCAGTCTCTCCCACCAGGAGTTCACACATCCCTGAACCAACCTCACCCACCAGGGACAGACACCTGGAGAGGAACTATAACCCTGCAGCCTGTGGAAAGAAGACCGCAAACACAATAAGTTAGACAAAATGAGACAACAGAGGAATATGTTGCAGATGAAGGAGTAAGGTACAAACCTACAAGACTAACTAAACAAAGAGGAAATAGACAATCTACCAGAAAAAGAATTCAGAGAAATGATAGTAAAGATGACCTAATATCTTGGAAATAGAATGGAGGCACAGATTGAGAAGATACAAGAAATGTTTAACAAAGACCTAGAAGAACTAAAGAACAAACAGTGATGAACATACAATAACTGGCATGAAAAATATAGTAGAAGGAATCGATAGCAGAATAACTGAGGCAGAGGAATGGATGAATAAGTGAGCTGGAAGATAAAATGGTGGAAATCACTGTCATGGAACAGAATAAAGAAAAAAGAATGCAAAGAAATAAGAACAGTCTCAGAGACCTCTGGGACAACACCAAACACATCAATATTTGAATTATAGGAGTCCCAAAAGAAGAAAAGAAAGAGAAAGGGTCTGAGAAACTGTTTGAAGAGACTATAGTTGAAAACTTCCCTAACATGGGAAAGGAAATAATTACTCAAGTCCAGGAAGCAAAGAGAGTCCCATACAAGATAAACCCAAGGAGAAACATGCCAAGACACATATTACTCAAACCAAAAAAAATTAAACACAAAGAAAAAAATATTAAAAGTGGCAAGGGAAAAGCAACAAATAACATACAAGGGAATAGCAACAAATAACATACAAGGGAATTCCCATGAGGTTATCAGCTGATTTTTCAGCAGAAACTCTACAGGCCAGAAGGGAGTGGCAGGATATATTTGAAGTGATGAAAGGGAAAAGCCTACAACTCAGATTACTTTACCCAGCAAGGCTGTCATTCAGATTCAAAGGAGAAATCAAAAGCTTTACAGACAAGCAAAAGTTAAGATAATTCAGCACCTAACCAGCTTTACAACAAATGTTAAAAGAACTTCTCTCTAGATAGGAAACATAAGAGAAGAAAAAGAGCTGCCAAAGCAAACCCCAAACAATTAAGAAAATGGCAATAGGAACATAGATATCAATAATTACCTTAAATGCAAATGGATTAAATGCTCCAACCCAAAGACATAGACTAGCTGAATAGATATAAAAACAAGATTCTATAAATGCTGTCTACAAGAGACCCACTTCAAACCTAGGGACACACAGACTGAAAGTGAGGGGATGGAAAAAGATTTTCCATGCAAATTGAAATCAAAAGAAAGCTGGAGTAGCAGTACTCATATCAGACAAAATATAGACTTTAAAATGAAGACTATTATAAGAGAATACCAGAAGAAAGAGAGAAAGAAACTGAAGAAATATTTGAATCAACACTGACTGAAAATTTCCCAAATTAATGTCAGAGCCAACCACAGATCCAGGAAGTTCAGAGAAGAGCAAGCTGGATACCTGGCAAACAAACAAACAAACAAAATACACTTAGGCATATGTTATTCAAATTGTAGATAATCAAAGATCAAGGGGAAAAAATCTTTAAAAAAGAACTGCAGGTGGGGGGAATCTTACCTATAAGGAACAAATGTAATAATAAAATTTGATTTCTCTTCAGAAACTGTGAAGGAAAGAAGAGTGGAGTGAAATATTTAAAGTATTGAAAGAAAAATTCACTAACCTGGAATTCTATGTTCTGCAAGATAATCCTTCCAAAGTGAAGGTGAAATAAAGACCTTCTCAGGCATACAGAAATTAAAAAAGGATACATTTGAATCAGTTCTAATGAGGTGGATGAAACTGGAGCCTACTATACAAAGTGAAGTAAGCCAGAAAGAAAAACACCAATACAGTATACTAATGCATATATATGGAATTTAGAAAGATGATAACGATAACCCTATATGTGAGACAGCAAAAGAGACACAGATGTATAGAACAGTCTTTTGGACTCTGTGGGAGAGGGCGAGGGTGGGATGATTTGGGAGAATGGCATTGAAACATGTATATTTTCATATGTGAAACGAATCACCAGTCCAGGTTCAATGCATGAGACAGGGTGCTCAGGGCTGGTGCACTGGGATGACCCAGAGGGATGGTACGGGGAGGGAGGTGAGAGGTGGGTTCAGGATGGGGAACACATGTACACCCGTGGCAGAACTATGTCAACGTGTGGCAAAAACACTACAATACTGTAAAGTAATTAGCCTCCAATTAAAATAAATAAATTTATATTAAAAAATAAAATAATTTGCTCTTATTCATGATTTAAAAACCATCAGAAATTTAGGACTAGAGGGGAACTCCTTCATCTTCTTAAATAATGTATACAAAAAACCCTACAGCTAATATTAGACTTAATGGTTAGAAACGTGAAGTTTGCCCATTAAGATTAGGAATAATCTTTAATCTTTCTCTGCTCTCTCTCACCACTGCTTTTCAACATCATATTGAAAGTCTTAGTCAATGCAATAAGACTAGAGAAGGAAATGAAAGGTTCACAGATTGGGAAGGAAGAAATAAAAATATCTGTGTTCACAAATTGTATGATTTTGTATTTAGAAAATCCAGTAGAATTGACAAGAACAGTCCTGGAACTGATAAGAAATTAGCAAGTTCGCAGGATACAAGGTTAGCATTAAAAAAGTCAAACATTTCCCATCAAATTATTTCTTCCTAAATTTCTAAGGGTTTTTTTTTTATCCTATCATGAATAGGAGCAAATTATCTTAATTTTTGTATGCCTAAGAAGGTTTTATTTCACCTTTACTTTGCAAGGATTATCTTGCAGAACATAAAATTCCAGGTAGTGGATTTTTCTCTTGATACTTTAAATATTTCACTCTCCACTCTTCTTTCCTTCACAGTTGCTGAGGAGAAATCAACTCAGCAATGAACAAATGGAATTTGAAATTGTTTTAATTCAAGCAACCACACAAAAAGATGGTTTTACTATCATTAGATAGCTTACAGTTAGAATCGGACATGGACCAATAGATTGGTTCAAAATTCTGAAAGGAGTGCGTCAAGGTTGTACATAATCACCCTGCTTATTCAACTTATGTACAGAGTACATCATGCAAAATGCTAGTCTGGATGATGCAGAAGCTGGAATCAAGATTGCCAGGAGAAATATCAATAACCTCAGATATGCAGATGACACCACCCTTATGGCAGAAAGTGAAGAGGAACAGAAGAGCCTCTTGATGAAAGTGAAAGAGGAGGGTGAAAAAGTTGGCTTAAAACTCAACATTCAGAAAAGTAAGATCATGGCATCTCGTCCCATCACTTCATGGCAAATAGATGGGGAAACAATGGAAACAGTGAGAGACTTTATTTTCTTGGGCTCCAACTCACTAAAGATGGTGATTGCAGCCATGAAATTAAAAGATGCTTGCTCCTTGGAAGAAAAGTTATGACAATCCTCAGTTCAGTGGCTGTGTCCAACTCTTTGCAACCCCACGAACTGCAGCACACCAGGCTTCCCTGTCCATCACCAACTCTTGGAGCTTACTCAAATCCATGTCCATTGAGTTGGTGATGCCATCCAATCACTTCATCCTGTCTTCCCCTTCTCCTTCTACCCTCAATCTTTCCCAGCATCAGGGCCTTTTCCAATGAGTCAGTTCTTCTCATCAGGTGGCCAAATACGGGAATTCCAGCTTCAGCATCAGTCCTTCCAATGAAAATTCCAGGATTGATTTCCTTTAGGATTGACAGGTTTGATCTCCTTGCTGTCCAAGGGACTCTGATGAGTTTTCTCCAGCATCACAATTCAAAAGAATCAATTCTTCCTCACTCAGCCTTCTTTATGGTCCAACTCTCACATCCATACATGACTACTGGAAAAAACCATAGCTTTGACTATATGGACCTTTGTCAACAAAGTGATGTCTCTGCTTTTAATATGCTACCTGGGTTTGTCATAGCTTTTTTTTTTTTACAAGAAGCAAGGGTGTTTTAATTTCATGACTGCAGTCACCATGGGCAGAGATTGTAGAGCCCCCAAAAGTAAAATCTGCCAGTGTCTCCATTATTTCCCCATCAATTTGCCACAAAGTGATGGGACTGGATGCCATGATCTTCGCTTTTTGAATGTTGAGTTTTAAGCCATCTTTTTCACTCTCCTCTTTCACTTTCATCAAGAAGCTCTTTAGTTCTTCTATTTCTTCCATTAGGGTGGTGTCATCTGCATACCTGAGGCTATTGATATTTCTCCCAGCAATCTTGATTCTAGCTTATGAGTCATCCAGCTTGGCATTTCACATGATGTACTCTGCATTAAGTTAAATAAGTGGGGTGACAATATACAGCCTTGATTGTACTCCTTTCCTAATTTTGAACCAGTCTGTTGTTCCATGCCCGGCTCTAGCTGTTGCTTCTTGACTTGCATACAGGCTTCTCAGGAGGCACATAAGGTGGCCTGGTAGTCCTATCAATTTCAGAATTTTCCAAAGTTTGCTGTGATTCTCTCAGTCAAAGGCTTTAGTGTAGTCAATGAACCAGAGTAGATGGTTTTCTGACATTCTCTTGCTTTTTCTATAATCCTAGTGGATGTTGGAGTAGGAAATGGCAACCCACTCCAGAATTCTTGCCTGGAAAATCCCATGGAGAGAGGAGCCTGGTGGGCTACAGACCCTGGGATCGCAAAAAGTCAGACACAACTGAATGACTGAACAGTGGAAGTTGGCAGTTTGATCTCTGGTTTCGCTGCCTCTTCTAAATCCAGTTTGTACATCTAGAAGTTCTTGGTTCACATACTGCCGAAGCCTAGCTTGAAGGATTTTGAACATTACCTCGCTAGCATGTGAAATGAGTGCAATTGTGCGGTAGTTTGAACATTCTTTGGAATTGCCTTTCTTTGGGATTGGAATGAAAATTGACCTTTTCCAGTCCTGTGGCCATTGCTGAGTTTTCCAAATTTGCTGGCATATTGAGTGTAGCACTTTTACAGCATCATCCTTTAGGATTTGAAATAGTGCAGCTGGAATTCTATCACTTCCACTAGCTTTGTTTGTAGTGATGGTTCCTAAGGCCCACTTGACTTCACATCCCACGATGTCTGGCTCTGATTGACCACACTATCATGGTTATCTGGGTCAGTAAGACCTTTTTTGGTGGCTCACAGATTAAAGCATCTGCCTACAATGTGGGAGACCCAGGTTCGATCCCTGGGTTGGGAAGATCCCCTGGAGAAGGAAATGGTAACCCACTCCAGTATTCTTGCCCGGAGAATCCCATGGATGCAGAAGCAGAGTCGGACATGACTGAGCAACTTCACTTCACTTCACTTAATTTCTGTGTATTCTTGCCACCTTTTCTTAATCTCCTCTGCTTCTGTTAGGTTCTTGCCATTTTTGTCCTTCATTGTGCCCATCTTTGCATGAAATGTTCCCTTGGTAACTCTAATTTTCTTGAAGACATCCTCTACTGCACTTGATAAAGGCTTGAAAGTTAAAAGTGAAAGTCGCTCAGTTGTGTCTGACTCTTTGTGACCTCATGGACTATACAGTCCATGGAATTCTCCAGGCCAGAATACTGGACTGGGTAGCCGTTTCCTTCCCTAGTGGATCTTCTCAGCCCAGGGATTGAACCGGGGTCTCCTGTATTGTGGACCAAATCTTTACAAGCTGAGCCAGAAGGGAAGCCCAAGAATACTGTAGTGGGTAGCCTACGCCTTCTTCAGTGGATCTTCCCAACCCAGGAATTGAACAGGGGTCTCCTGCATTGCAGGCAGATTCTTTATCAACTGAGCTATCAGGGAAGCCCTGATAAAGACTTGAGAAGGAATATTAAGAAAAAAAAAAAAGAATAGATGCAGAAATTGGAAAACATAAACTGAATGAAATAGGAGCACTGAATATGAAATAGAAAAAGTGAAACAAACCAGTTAAAAGTAAAAGATCATCATATAGTCCGGTTGCTTTTAAACATGTTTGTCATTAGAAATTTATCTGGAGCTTTGGAGACAAAAAGCAGTATCTGGGCATTTGTATTTTTCAAAAAATTCCAAGATAATTCTGATACGTATCTGGATTTTAAAAAGCGATTGCAGCTTTTTCTATTAAATGGCAGTTTTGGTGCTATAGAATTCTTTTATTTTTCTGTTGACCAATCATGATACAATGGTATTAAGTGAGTAATAGTTACATAATCATAGGAGTAAAAGATGTTTATAAGTTTTCACAATCAATAGGCAGACAAAAAATAGAAGACAATTACAATTGCAAGCCATAATGGGAACATAATTAGTCTAACAATATAAAATAACTATATAGAGTTGGGGGGGGGTGGATCAAGCAGAGTGATGTGGTTAAGTGGACGTGCATGTATGCCCAGTTAGTGTATGTTTTTTGGTTGGTGCACTTAATCCATTTACATTTAAGGTAGTTATAAATATGTTTGTTCCTATTACCATTTTCTTAAGTGTTTTGGGTTTATTTTCTGTAGATCTTTTCCTTCTCTTGTGTTTGTTGCCTAGAGAATTTCCTTTAGCATTTGTTGTAAAGCCTGGTTTGGTGGCGCTGAATTCTCTTAAATTTTGCTTGTCTGGAAAGCTTTTGATTTCTCTATCAATCTGAATGAGAGTCTTGCTGGGTAGAGTATTCTTTGTTGTAGGTTCTTCCCTATCATCACTTTAAAAATATCGTGCCATTCCTTTCTGGCTTGTAAAGTTTCTGTTGAGAAATCAGTGGGAACCTGATGGGAATTCCCTTGTATGCTATTTGTAATTTTTCCCTTGTTGCTTTTAATATTTTTCTTTGTCGTTAATTTTTGTCAGTTTGATTACTATGTGTCTCAGTGTATTCCTTCTTGGGTTTACCCTGCCTGGGACTTTCTGTGCTTCTTTGACTTGGTTGACTATTTTCTTTCTCATATTAGGGAAGTTTTCAGCTATTATCTCTTCAAATATTTTCTCAGGTCCTTTCTCTCTTCTCCTTCTGGGACCCCTAAAATATGAATGTTGGCTCATTAAATGTTGTCCCAGATGTCTCTTAGGCTGTTTTCATTTTTTAAATTCTTTTTAAAATATTCTGTTCTGTGGCAGTGAATTCCACCATTCTGTCCTCCAGGTCACCTATCAATTCTTCTGCCTCAGTTATTCTGCTATGGATTCCTTCTAGTGTATTATTCATCTCTGTTTGTTCTTTAGTTCTTGTAGGTCTTTGGTAAACATTTCTTGCATCTTTTTCATTGTTTTCCCAAGATCCTGGATCATCTTCACTATCATTATTCTGAATTATTTTTCTGGAAGATTGCTTATCTCCACTTTCTTTCATTGTTTTTCTGGGGTTTTACCTTGTCCCTTTACCTGGGACATAGCCTTTTCATCCTGATTAAATTTCTGTAAAATGGTTTTGGTTCTAACTGTGAGACTGTGGTACTTCTTGCTTCTTCTGTGGACCCTCTGATAGAGGAGGCTAAGAGGCTTGTGTCAGCTTCCTGATGGGAGGGACGGGCAGTGGGAAAGACTGGGTCTTGTTCTAGTGGGCAGGGCCTTGCTTAGCAAAGCTTTAATCCAATTGTCTGCTGATAGGTGGGGTTGTGCTTCCACACTTTAGTTGTTGATCCAGCCGTGGGGTCTGCCCATTCTATGGTAGGGTTAATGGTGACTTCCAAGAGGGCTTACACCAAGTGGGTAAGGACTTCTAGGACTTCTGTTGCCAGTGTTCCCGTCTCTGTGGTGAGCCCCTGTTAACCCATGTCTCCACAGGAGACCCTCCAACACTAGCAGGTAGTTTTGGTTGTCTCCTGTGGGGCCGCTGCTCCTCTCCTGTAGGTCTTGGAGTATGCAGTATTTTGTTTGTGACCTCCAAGACTGGAGTTTCTCTTTCCCCCAGTCCTTTGGAAGTCCAAGAATCAAATCACACTGGCCTTCAAGGTCAGATTCCTTGGGTATTCCCAATCCCTTTGTTGAATCCTCAGGCTCGGAAGCTTGACACCAGGTTCAGAAACTTCACAACAATGGGAGAACTTTGGTATTTTTGTTCTCCAGTTTGTGGGTCACCCACCTGGCAGGTATGGGATTTGACTTTATCGTGACTGTGCCCTCCTACCATTTTGCTGCAACTTCTTCTTTGTCTTTGGACATGGGACATCTTTTTTTGGTGAGCTCCAGTGTCCTCCTGTCAATGGTTGTTCAACAGCTAGTTGTGATTTTGGTGCTGTCTCAGGAGCAGATGAGCATATTTCCTTCTACTCTACCATCTTGAACTGGAAGCCCCATAAGGGATTTGATTTAGGTCATACATGGATGTGAGAGTTGGACTGTGAAGAAGGCTGAGCACCGAAGAATTGATGCTTTTGAACTGTGGTGTTGGAGAAGACTCCTGAGAGTCCCTTGGACTACAAGGAGATCCAACCAGTCCATTCTGAAGGAGATCAGCCATGGGATTTCTTTGTAAGGAATGATGCTAAAGCTGAAACTCCAGTACTTTGGCCACCTCACGCGAAGAGTTGACTCATTGGAAAAGACTCTGATGCTGGGAGGGATTGAGGGAAGGAGAAGAAGGGGACGACAGAGGATGAGATGGCTGGATGGCATCACCGACTCGATGGACGTGAGTCTCAGTGAACTTTGGGAGTTGGTGATGGACAGGGAGGCCTGGCGTGCTGCAATTCATGGGGTCGCAAAGAGTCGGACACGACTGAGCGACTGATCTGATCTGAATGGCCTAGTAGATTTCCCTAATTTCTTCAATTTAAGTCTGAATTTTGTGATAATGAGCTCATGATCTAAGCGACAGTCAGTACCTGGTCTTGTTTTTACTGACTGTGTAGAACTTCTCCATCTTTGCTGCAAAGAATATAATCTATCTGATTTTGGTATTGACCATCTGATGATATCCATGTGTAGAGTCATCTCTTGTGTTGTTGGAAGAGGGTGTTTGCTATGACCAGTGTGTTCTCTTGGCAGAACTCTGTTAGTCTTTGCCCTGCTTCATTTTGTACTCCGAGGTCAAATTTGTCTGTTACTCCAGATATCTCTTAACTTCCTATTTTTGCATTTCCATCCTCTATGAAGAAAAGGATATCTGTTTTGGGTATTAGTTCTAGAAGGTCTTGTATTTCTTCATAGAACCATTCAACTTCAGCTTCTTCAGCATTAGTGGTTGTGGCAAAGAGTTGGATTTCTGTGATGCTGAATGGCTTGCCTTGGAAACGAGTTGAGATCATTTTGTTTTTGAGATTGCATCCAAGTACTGCACTTCAGACTCTTGTTGATTGTGAGGAATATTCCATTTCTTCTATGGAATTCTTGCTCACAGTAGTAGATGTAATGGTCATCTGAATTAATACCTAGAAGGACACACTATTCTATTTTGTTCTTCTATCAAGAATGATGAGGGAGGGGATATGTGTATGCTGTGTTGTACTGTGCTTATTCACTCAGTCGTGTCCAATTCTTTGTGACCCCATGAACTGTAGCCCACCAGGGTCCTCTGTCCATGGGGATTCTCCAGGCAAGAATACTAAGTGGGTTGCCATGCTCTCCTCCAGGGCATCTTCCCAACCCAGGGATCAAACCCAGGTCACCCACATTGCAGGTGGATTCTTTACCATCTGAGCCACCAGGGAAGCCCTGGTCATTTGAATTAAATTCTCCCATTCCCATCCATTTTAATTCACTGATTCCTAAAATGTTGATGTTCACTCTTGCTTTCTCCTGTCTGGCCACGTCCAGTTTAACTTAATTCATGGAGCTAATATTCCATTTCCCATGCAATATTGTTCTTTATAGCATCGGGTTTTCACCATGAGGCACATCTATGACTGGCATCATTTCCACTTTGGCTCAGCCTCTTCATTCTTTCTGGAGCTGTTTTTCCGCTTTTCCCCAGTAGCATATTGGACACCTACCGACCTGGGAGGCTCATGTTCCAGTATCATATCGTTTTGCCTTTTCATACTGTTCATGGAGTTCTTGAGGCAGGAATCCTGAAGTGGTTTCCCACTCATTTCTCCAATGGACCATGTTCCAACAAAATGTAGTCCATTGGAGGGTAAAAGTGGAGAGTAAAAAGTTGGTTTAAAATTCAATATGAAAAAAACTAAGATTGAGGCATCTGCTCCCATCACTTTATGGCAAACAGAAGGGGAAAGTTGAAGCAGTGACAAATTTTATTTTCTTGGGCTCCAAAATCAATGTGGATGGTGACTGTAGCCATGAAATTAAAAGATGTTTGCTACTTGGAAGAAAAACTATGACAAACATAGATATTATATTAAAAAAAAGCAGAAATATTACTTTACCAACAAAGGTCCATCTAGTCAAAGCTATGGTTTTTCCAGTAGTTATGTATGGATGTGAGAGTTGGACCATAAAGGCTAAGCTCCAAAGAACTGATGCTTTTGAATTGTGGTGCTGGAGAGTCTCTTGGACTTTAAGGAGATCAAACCAGTCAATCCCAAAGGAAATCAACTCTGAATATTCATTGGATGGTCTGGTGCTGGAATTGAAGCTTCAATACTTTGGCCCCTTGATGAGAAAAACTGACTCATTGGAAAAGACTCCGATGCTGGGAAAGACTGAAAGCAGGAGGAGGAGGGGAACAGCAGAGGATGAGATGGTTGGACAGCATAATCAACTCAATGGACATGAATTTGAGCAAACTCTGGGAGATTGTGAAGAACAGAGAAGCCTGGTGTCCCGTGGTCTGGGGGACCACAAAGAGTTTAACACGACTTTGCAATTGAACGGCAACAACAACAAAAAGAACTAAGTAGAAATTTCAGATTTGGAAAATTCAAGAGCCAAAATACGGAAATTCCCTGACTAGAAAAGGAGTCACTGAACCTGAAGACAGATCAACAGAATTTATCCAAAATGAACAACAGAGAGAAAAGCGTAGAAAAAAAGGAACAGTGTCTCCAGAACTTATGGAGCAATACCAAAAGGTCTAACATTTATGTCATCATAGTCCCAAAAGGAGAGGAGAAAGAATGTAGAAAATGTATTTGAAAAATAACGACTGAAAATTCCCCAAAACTGGCAAAAGAAATTCAAGAGCTAAGTGATTTTCATTGTATATTCACATGTAATTCCCACAACTATGGCATTAAGTAAGTGAAGCAAAATCAAACATTTTAAAAATAAAGAAATTAAAGTAAAGGAAAATAAACTGACTTGTGCAGTGTTTAGAAATGCCATCTTGGCTAAGCCAGAACTGTTTACCAGAATTCCCTATCTTGTATGATATTTTATTTTTGGCCCAAACAAGAATTTTTTTTTTCAAGTTTTGGAAGGTGAAAGTAAAGCAGCACTTCAGAAATCTGTTGAGGCCATCAGCAACAAATAAAGAGATACAGGTGATTCTAAGTAGTTCTTGCTCTCTTTGGCTCCAGATTCATCTCATCTTCCCAAATGAAACTCTTGCTGATCAAGAGCAATTCAAGCCCATCAAATGTGTAGAGATAGAAGTCTTCCATAATCTTTTTAAAATATATTTTTAATTGGAGGATAATTGCTTTACAATGTTGTGTTAGTTTCTGCTGGACAACAACATGAATCAGCCGTAAGTATACATATGCCCCCTCCCTCTTAAACCTCCCTCCCCGCCATCCTACCCCTCTAGGTTGTCACAGAGCACGAGTTGACTCCCTGTGTTATATAGAAATTTCCCACTAGCTATCTATTTTACATATTATAATGTATACATTTCGATGCTACTCTCTAAATTCATTCTACCCTCTCCTTTCCCACTGTGTCTACAAGTTCATTGTCTGCATCTCTATTCTTGCCCTGCAAAAAGATTCATCAGTACCATTTTTTCTAGATTCTACATATATGTAATAATAGATGATATTTGTTTTTCTCTTTCTGACTTCATTCTGTATAACAGGCTCTAGGTTCATCCACTTCAGTTCAACTGACTCAAAATCATTCCTTTTCATAGCGGGGTAATATTTCACTGAGTGATGTTGTACCACAACTTCTTTATCCATTCATTTGTTGATGGACATCTAGGTGGCTCCCATGTCCTGGCTATTGTAAATAGTGCTTCAGTGAACATTGGGGTACATGTGTCTTCTAAAAATTTATTTATTTTTAATTGGAGGATAATTTCATTACAATATTGTGTTGGTTTCTGCCATACATCAGCATGAATCAGCCATAGGTATGCATATGTCCCCTCACACGTGAACCTTCCTCCCACCTCCTACCGCATCTTACCCCTCTAGGTTGTCACAGAGCTCCAGTTTGAGTTCCTTAAGTCATACAGCAAATTCCCACTGGCTATCTGTTTTACATATGGTAATGTATATATTTCCATGCTACTCTCTCCATTCATGCCACCCTCTCCTCCACACTGTGTCCACAAGTCTGTTCTATGTGTCTGCATCTCTATTGCTGCCCTACAAATCTTTCTAGATTCCATATACATGTGTTAATATAGTATATTTGTTTTTCTCTTTCTCAGTTACTTCACTCTGTATAATAGGCCCTAGGTTCATCCACGTCATTAGAATTTACTTGAATGCATTCCTTTTTATGGCCAAGTAATTTGTTAATGTTGTTCAGTCCCTAAGTTGTGTCCAATTCTTGTGACTCCATGGATTGCAGCGTACCAGGTTTCCCTGTCCTTCACTATCTCTTGGAGTTTGCTGAAATTCATGTTCATTGAGTCAGCAATGATATCTAACCCTCTTGTCCTCTGCCACCCTCTTCTCCTTTTGCCTTAAATCTTTCCCAGCATCAGGGTCTTTTCCAATGAGTAGGTTCTTTGCATCAGGTGGCCAAAGTAGTGGAACTTCAGCTTCAGCATTAGTCCTTCCAATGAATATTCAGGGTGAACTATATGGCTGAGTCATATCCCATTGTGTATATGTACCACAGCTTCTTTATCCATTTATCTGTCTGTGGACATCTAGGTTGCTTTCATGTCCTAGCTCTTGTAATAGTGCTACAATGAATACCAGGTACATGTATCTTTTTCAGTTATGGTCTTCTCAGGATACATGTCCAGGAGTGGGATTGCTGGGTCATATAGTAGTTTTATTCCTAATTTTTAAAAAAGAAGCTCCATGCTGTTCTCCATAGTGACTGTATCAATTTGCATTCTCACCAAAAGTGCAAGAGAGTTCCCTTTTGTCCACATCCTCTTCAGCATTTACTGTTTGTAGATTTTTTATGATGGTCATTCTGATTGTTGTGAGGTGATATCTCATTGTAGTTTTGACTTGAATTTCTTTAGTTACAATAAGCCATGTTGAACATCTTTTCATGTATTTGTTGGCAATCCATATATCTTCTTTGAAGAAATGGCTGTTTAGATTTTTTGCCCATTTTTTCATTGTGTTGTTTGTTTTTCTGATATTGAGCTGCATGATCTGCTTGTATTAATATGTTTTGGAGATTAATCCTTTGCCAGTTACTTCATTTGCAATTATTTTCTCCCATTCTGAGGACTGTCTTTTCATCGTGTTTGTAGTTTCCTTTGCTGCGCAAAAACTTTTAAGTTTAATTAGATCCCACTTGTTTATTTTTGTTTTTATTTCCACTACTCTAGGAACTGGGTCATAGCAGATCTTGCTACTATTTATGTCAAAGAGTGTTTTACTTATGTTTCCTTCTAAGAGTTTTATATTGCCTGGTCTTACATTTAGGTCTCTAATCCAGTTTTCTGTATAGTGTTAGGAAGTGTTCTAATTTCATTCTTTCACATGTAGGTGTCTAGTTTTCCCTAAAGACAAAATCCAGAAGGGCAAATTGGTTGTCTGAGGAAGCCTTACAAATAGCTGAGAAAAGGAGAGACGCGAAAGGCAAAGGAGAAAAGGAAAGATATACATATTTGAAACCACAGTTCCAAAGAATAGTAAGGAGAGATAAGAAAGCATTCCTCAGTGATCAGTGCAAAGAAATAGAGGATAACAATAGAATGGGAAAGACTAGAGATCTCTTCAAGAAAATTAGAGATACCAAGGGAACACTTCATGCAAGATGGATTAAATAAAGGACAGAAATGATATGGACCTAACAGAGACGATATTAAGAAAAGGTGGCAAGAATACACAGAAGAACTGTACAAAAAAGATCTTCACGACCCAGATAACCACGATGGTGTGATCACTCACCTAGAGCCAGACATCCTGGAATGTGAAGTCAAGTGGGCCTTATAAAGCATCACTATGAACAAAGCTAGTGGAGGTGATGGAATTCCAGTTGAACTATTTCAAATCCTAAAAGATGCTGCTGTGAAAGTCCTGCACTCAATATGCCAGCAAATTTGGAAACTCAGCAGTGGCCGCAGAACTGGAAAAGGTCAATTTTCATTCCAATCCCAAAGAAAGCCAATGCCAAAGAATGTAGCAAAATAGCAAAGTGATGCTTAAAATTCTCCAAGCCAGGCTTCAAGAGTATGTGAACCCATGAACTTCCAGATGTTCAAGCTGGATTTAGAAAAGGCAGAGGAACCAGAGATCAAATTGCCAACATCTGTTGGCTCATAGAAAAATCAAGAGAATTCCAGAAAAACATCTACTTCTGCTTCATTGACTACGCTAAAGCCTTTGAATGTGTGGATTACAAGAAACTGGAAAATTCTTCAAGTGATGGGAATACAAACCACCTTACCTGCCTCCTGAGAAATCTGTATGCAGGTCAAGAAGCAACAGTTAGAACTGAACATGGGACAAGAGACTAGGTACAAATTGGAAAAAGAGTACGTCAAGGCTGTGTATTGTCACTCTGCTTATTTAATTTATATGCAGAGTACATCATGAGAAATGCTGGACTGGATGAAGCACAAGCTGGAATCAAGATTGCCGGGAGAAATATCAATAACCTCATATATGCAGATGACACCACCCTTATTGCAGAAAGCAAAGAAGAACTAAAGAGCCTCTTGATGAAAGTGAAAGAGGAGAGTGAAAAAGCTGGCTTAAACCTCAACATTCAAAAAACTAAGATCATGGCATCTGGTCCCACCACTTCATGGCAAATATGTGGGGAAACAATGGAAACAATGATAGGCTTTATTTTCTTGGGCTCCAAATCACTGCAGATGGTGACTGCAGCCATGAAATTAAAAGACACATGGTCCTTGGAAGAAAAGCTATGACCAACCTAGACAGCATATTAAAAAGAAAAGACATTACTTTGCCCAAAAAGGCCCATCTAATCAAAGCTATGGTTTTTCTAGTAGTCGTGTACAGATGTGAGAGTTGGACCATAAAGGCTGAATGCTGAAGAATTGATGCTTTTGAACTGTGGTGTTAGGGAAGACGCTTGAGAGTCCCTTGGACTGCAAGGAAATCAAGCTAGTCAATCCTAAAGAAAATCAGTCCAGAAAAATCATTTGAGGAACTGATGCTGAAGCTCCAATATTTTGGCCACCTGTTGTGAACTGACTCATTTGAAAAGACCCTGATGCTGGGAAAGATTGAAGGTGGGAGGAGAAGGGGACAACAGAGGATGAGGTAGTTGGATGGCATCATGGACTCAATGGACATGAGTTTGAGCAAGCTCCATGAGTTGTTGATGGACAGGGAAGCCTGGTGTGCTGCCGTCCATGGGGTCGCAAAGAGTTGAACATGACTGAGTGACTGAACTGAACTGAACTGAACTGAGTTTTCCCAGCACCACTTAATGAAGAGGCTGTCTTTTCTCCATTGAATATTCTTTCTTACTTTGTCAGTGATGAGGTGCCCATAGTTGTATGAGTTTATGTCTGGGCTTTCTATCTTGTCCCATTGGTCTATATTTTGGTTTTCGTGCCAGTACCATATTGCTTTGTTTAATGTAGCTTTGTAGTCTGTAGTCTGAAGTCAGGAAGTTTGATTCCTCCAGCTCCGTTTTTCTTTCTCAAGATTACTTTGGCTATTTGGGGGGCTTTTGTGTTTCCATACAAATTGTGAAATTTTTTGTTCCAGTTCTGTGAAAAATGCTATTGGTAATTTCATAGGGATTGCATTGGATCTGTAGATTGTTTTGGACAGTATATTTTCACAAAAGTAATTCTTTCAATCCAAGAACATGATATATTTCTCCATCTTTTTTTGTTGTCTTGATTTCTTTCATCAGTGTCTTGTAGTTTTCAGAGCATAGGTCTTTTGTCTTTTTAGGTAGGTTTATTCTTAGGAATTTTAATCTTTTTGTTGCAATGGTAAGTGGAATTGTTTCCTTAATTTCTCTCTGTGATTTTTTTGTCTTTAATGTATAAGAATGAAAGGGATTTCTGTGTTTTGATATTGTATCCTATGACTTTACTGTATTCACTGATTAGCTCTAGTAATTTTCTGTGGCATCTTTAGGGCTTTCTATGTATAGTATCAAGCCATCCGCAAACAGTGAGAATTTTAATTCTTCTTTTCCAATCTGGATTCCTTTTATTTCTTTTTTTTTCTCTCATTGTCATGGCTTTATTCTTGTTTGGTTTCTCATTTGTGTCCAACTCTTTGCAACCCCATGGACTGCAGCACCTCACTCTTCTGCAGTCTTCACCATATTCCAGAGCTTGCTCAAACTCATGTCTATTGAGTTGGTGAATGCCATCCAATGGTCTTGTCCTCTGTCTTCCCCTTCTCCTCGTGCCTTCTATCTTTCCCAGCATTAGGGTCTTTTCTAATGAGTGGCTCTTCTCATCAGGGGGCCAAAGCATTGGTGCATTGGCTTCATCATCAGTCCTTCCAATGAATATTCAGGACTGATTTCCTTTAGGATTCACTTGTTTGATCTCTTTGCAGTCCAAAGGACTCTCAAGAGCCTTCTCTAGCACCACAATTCAAAAGTATTGATTTTTTGGAGTTTAGCCTTCATTATGGACCAACTCTCACATCTGTACATGACTATTGGAAAAACCATAGCTTTGACTATCCGGACCTTTGTTTGCTAAGCAATGTCTCTGCTTTTTAATAAGCTGTCTAGGTTTTCATAGCTTTTCTTCCAAGGAGCAAGTATCTTTTAATTTCATGGCTGCAGTCATGGTCCAGGGTGATTGTGGAGACAAGAAAATAAAGTTTCTTACTGTTCGTTCCCATTGCTTTCCCATCTAAACTGATTGGACTGGATGCCATGATCTTAGTTTTGTGAATGTTGAGTTTTAAAACAGCTTTTTCACTCTCTTCTTTCACTTTCATCAAGAGGCTCTTTAGTTCCTTTTTGCTTTTTGCCATAAGGGTGGTATCATCTGTATATCTGAGATTATTGATATTTCTTCCTGCAATCTTGATCCACTTGTGATTCATCCAGCCTGCATTTCACTTGAGATACTCTGCATATAAGCTCAATAAGCAGGGTGATCATATATAGCCTTGACATACTCCTTTCCCAATTTGGAATCGGTTTGTTGCTCCATGTCCAGTTCTAACTGTTGCTTCTTGACCTGCCTACAGGTTTCTCAGGAGGCAGGTAAGGTGGTCTGGTATTCCCATCTCTTGAAGAATTTTTCACAGTTTGTTGTGATTCACACATTCAAAGGCTTTAGCATAGTCAATGAAGCAGAAACAGATGTTTTTATGGAATTCTCTTGCTTTTTCTATAATCCATCGGATGTTGGCAATTTGATCTCTGGTTCCTCTGCCTTTTCTAAATCCAGCTTGCACATCTGGAAGCTCTTGGTTCATGTAATGTTGAAGGCTAGCTTGAAGGATTTAAACATGACGTTGCTAGCATGTGAAATGAGTGCAATTGTGTGGCAGTTTGAACAATCTTTGGCATTGCCCTTCTTTGGGATTGGAATGAAAACTAATCTTTTCCAGTCTTGTGGCCACTGTTGAGTTTTCCAAATTTGCTGGCATATAGAGTGCAGCACTTTCATAGCATCATCTTTTAGGATTTGAAATAGCTCAGCTGAATTCCCTCATCTCCATTAGCTTTGTTCATATAATGCTTCCTAAGGCCCACTTGACTTTGCACTCTAGGATGTCTGGCTCTAGTTGAGTGATTACACCATCATGGTTATCCAGATCATTAAGATCTTTTTGTATAGTTCTTATGTATATTCTTCTTAATGTCTTCTGCTTCTCTTAGGTCCTGACTTCCAAAACTGTGCTGCATAATTATGGCAAATGTGGGCACTCTTGTCTTAATCCTGATCTTAGAGGAAATGCTTTCAGTTTTTCACCATTGAAAATAATGTTTGCTGAAGGTTGTCATATATGATCTTTCTTATTTTAAGGTAGGTTCCTTCTCTGTCCATATTCTAAAGAGTTTTCTTTTTTAAATCATAAATGTGTGTTGAATTTTGTCAAAAGATTTTTCTGCATCTATTTAGATTATCATATGATTTTTATCTTTCAATCTGTTAATATGGTGTATCACATTGATTAATTTGCATATATTGACAAATCCTTGCATCCCTGGGATAAACCACTCTTGAACATGGTGTATGATCCATTTAATGTGCTGTTGGATGTGTTTGCTAGTATTTTGTTGAGAATTATTGCATCTATGTTCACAATGATATTGACTTTTATTTTATTTTTTTCTGTGTGATATCTTTGGTTTTGGTACCAGGGTGATGGTGGCCTGGTAGAATGAGTTTGGTAGTGTTCCTCCCTCTGCAGTTGTTTTTTTGGAAGTTTTGCAGAAAGTTTTCACTTTCATCTCAGGTTCAAAGGATTTGTTAACAAAATAAGCCACTTGTTACATACAATTAAACAATATCAGTATTTATTAGAGAGTTATCTAGCTTACTTTCAATATACTAGCATTAAAAGAAAAGAAAAACAGAAACAGCAGAGGATACATCACCAAATTGGGATTTGACCAACACCCAAACAGCACTGGACAGTCCTGTGATACAGCACATCTGGAGTCCCAAATGATAAAAGGCTCCAGGAAGTACATCCATTTCGTGGTTGAGACTTTAAAAATTGCAGTTTGGGGTTCCCGCTTACAATCCCAGGATGCAAACTGATATCATCATTAACCTGTGAGCAAATTGGAGCCCTAGTTTCATGTTAATGCTGTTTTGTTGTGTGAAACTTGGAATGTTAAGCCTTGGCTTGGTTGGCCAGACCACCTCTATGGGCTCACCAGTCTCAAGATTCATACCCTGTCCTATTTTCAGAGCTGTAAGGTTTGCACTCACAGCAGTCAGTCAGGGAACTTAGAGTCACAGCAGCGTCCAGGCAGGTTAGAAGCAAGGTCAGAGGCCTATTCTGCTTTGTCTTGGAAGCCTAAACAAGACTATTTAATTTCCCTAACATTGGGGTCCCAGCAAACTGGAAAATTCTTAAAGAAATGGGAATACCAGACCACCTTACATGCCTCCTGAGAAACCTGTACGCAGAGAAAGAAGCAACAGTTAGAACCAGACATGGAACAAAAAGACTGGTTCCAAATTGGGAAAGGAGTATGTCAAGGTTATATATTGTCACCCTACTTATTTAAACTATATGCAGAGTACATCATGCAAAATGCTGGACTGGATGAATCACAAGCTGGAATCAAAATTGCCAGGAGAAATATCAATAACCTCAGATATGTAGATGACACAACCCTATGGCAGAAAGTGAAGAGGAACTAAAGGGCCTTTTGATGAAGGTGAAAGAGGAAAGGGAAAAAGCTGACTTAAAACTCAACATTCAAAAAACTAAGATCATGGCATAGGGTCCCATCACTTCATGGCAAATAGACGGGGAAACAATGAAAACAGTGAGAGACTTTATTTTCTTAGGCTCTACAGTCACTGCAGATGGTGATTGCAGCCATGAAATCAAGACACCTGCTCCTTGGAAGAAGAGCTCTGACAAACCTAGATAGCATACTAAAAAGCGGAGACATCACATTGCTGACAAAGTTTTTTTTTTTTTTTTTTTTTCCGTAGTCATGTACAGATATGAGAGTTGGACCATAAAGAAGGCTGAGTATGGGAAAACTGATGCTTTTGAACTGTGGTGCTGGAGATTCTTGAGAGTTCCTTGGACTGCAAGATCAAACCAGTCAATCCTAAAGGAGCTCAATCGTGAATATTCATTGGAAGGACTGATGCTGAAGCTGAAGCTTTATTACTTTGGCCACCTTATTAAAAGAGCTGACTCATTGAAAAAAACCCTGATGCTGGGAAAGATTGAGAGCAGGAGAAAGGGCAACAAAGGATGAGATGATTGGATGGCACCATCAACTCAATGGGCATGAGTTTGAGCAAACTCTGGGATATAGTGAAGGGCAGGGAAGCCTGGCATGCCGCAGGCCATGGGTTCCAAAGAGTCAGACATGACTGAGCCCAAGCGATTGAACAACACACCAACATTGGAAGAATTTGAGAAGGATCATACCAAGTGTCTTTTCTGACCACCATACTATCAGATTAGATATAAATCACAGGCAAAATAAAACTCTAAACAACACAAACACATGGAAATTAAACAATATAATTCTATAATAACCAAGAGGTTACTGAAGAAACCAAAGTGGAAATTAAAAAAAAAATACCTAGAGATAAATTACAACAAAAATACAATGACCCAAAACTTACAGGATGCAGCAAAATCAGTTTTAAGAGGGAAGCTAATAGTAATGCAATCCTACCTCGAGAAATAAGAAAAACATCAAATAGAAAACCTAACTTAACAGCTAAAGCAACTAGAAAAACAAAAACAACAAAAATTAAAAAAAAAAAAAAACATTAGTAGAAGGAAAGAAATCATGTAGATAAGAGCAGGGATAAATGAAAAAGAAATGAAGGAAATAAAGCAAAGGTCAATAAAACTAAAAGCTGATTCTTTGAGAAGATAAACAAAACTGACAAACCAATAGCCTGACTCATCAGGAAAAAAGGCAAGAAGACGCAAATCAGTAAAATTAGAAATGAAAACGGAGAAGTTACAATAGACAACACAGAAATACAAAGGATAATAGGAGACTACTATGAGCAATTTTATGCCAATAAAATGGACAACCTGGGAGAAATGAATGAATTCTTCAAAAAGTAAAATCTTCCAAGACTGAACCAGGACGAAAAAGAAATTATGAACAGACCAATCACAAGTACTGAAACTGAAACTGTGACCAAAAAAAATCTCCCCCAAAATGAAAGCCTAGGGCCAGATGACTTTAAAGATGCATTCTATCAAATATTTAGAGACAAGCTAATGTCTATTTCGCATTTTAAATAAAGTATCAGTTCAGTTCAGTTCAGTTCAGTTCAGTTTAGTCGCTCAGTCGTGTCTGACTCTTTGCGACCCCATGAATTGCAGCACACCAGGCCTCCCTGTCCACCACCAACTCCCGGAGTTCACTCAAACTCACGTCCATCGAATCTGTGATGCCATCCAGCCATCTCATCCTCTGTTGTCCCCTTCTCTTCCTGCCCCAATTCCTCCCAGCATCAGAGTCTTTTCCATGAGTCAACTCTTCGCATGAGGTGGCCAAAGTACTGGAGTTTCAGCTTTAGCATCATTCCTTCCAAAGAACACCCAGGGCTGATCTCCTTTAGAACGGACCGGTTGGATCTTCTTGCAGTCCAAGGGACTCTCAAGAATCTTCTCCAACACCACAGTTCAAAAGCATCAAATCTTCAGCACTCAGCTTTCTTCACAGCCCAACTCTCACATCCATACATGACCACAGGAAAAACCATAGCCTTGACTAGACGGACCTTTGTTGGCAAAGTAATGTCTCTTTTAATATGCTATCTAGGTTGGTCATAACTTTCCTTCCAAGGAGTAAGCGTCTTTTAATTTCATGGCTGCAGTCACCATCTGCAGTGATTTTGGAGCCCCCCAAAATAAAGTCTGACACTGTTTCCACTGTTTCCCCATCTATTTGCCATGAAGTGATGGGACCAGATGCCATGATCTTCGTTTTCTGAATGTTGAGCTCTAAGCCAACTTTTTCACTCTCCTCTTTGACTTTCATCTAGAGGTTTTTTTGTTCCTCTTCACTTTCTGCTATAGGGGTGGTGTCATCTGCATATCTGAGATTACTGATATTTCTCCCAGCAATCTTGATTCCAGCTTAGTAATTGCTAAATCAAATTACCACAAACTTTGTGGCTTAGGAACACAAAAATTTATTCTCTCACAGTTATGGAGTCTAGCAGTCTCTGAAATCAAAGTGTCAGCAAAGCTATTCTACCTCTGCAGTCTCTAGGGAAGAATCATTTTTTCACTTCTAGCATCTCATGGCCCCAGTCATTCATTGTGTAGTGACTGAATAATTCCAGTCTCTGCACACACCTATCTTCACCTTCTCTGTGTTTATTATCTGTGACCTCTATTATCCTCTTATAAGGATACCAATAATTGGATTTAGGGCTCACCCTAAATTGAGGATGATTTCATGTCGAGATCCTTAACTAATTAAATCTACAAAGACTCTATCTCCAAATAAAATCACATTCAGAGTTTTTGGGTGTTTTTGAGGAGATACTGTTTCAACTCACTACATATGATCAGTAACATTGTTTAATTTTTGAATGTTAAATCAAACTTACTTTTTGGATAAACCCTTATTGGTCATAATTTATTAATATTTTTACAATTGTTAAATTGGATTTGGTAAACTTTTGTTTAAGAATCTTGCCTATATATTGGTAAGAAAGCTCAGTCTATAGCGTTCTTTTCTTGCAATGGCTTTGCCAGGTTTTGATATCAGGATAAGGCCAGTTCAGTTCAGTTCAGTCACTCAGTTGTGTCCCACTCTTTGCGACCCCATGGACTATAGCACACCAGGCTTCCCTGTCCATCAACAACACCGGAGCTTGCTCAAACTCATGTCCAACAAGTCAGTGATACCATCCAACCATCTCACCCTCTCTTGTCCCCTTCTCTTCCTGCCTTCAGTCTTTCTCAGAATCAGGGGATTCTCCAATGAGTCAGTTCTTTTCATCAGATGGCTAAAATATTGGAGCTTCAGCTTCAGCATCAGTCCTTCCAATAAATATTCAGGACTGATTTCCTTTGGGATTGACTGGTTTGACCTTGCTGTCCAAGGAACTCTTAAGAGTCTTCTCCAACACCACAGTTCAAAAGCATCAGTTCTTCAGCGCTCAGCTTTCTTTATAGTCGAACTCTTACATCTATACATGACTCCTGGAAAAACCATAGCTTTAAATAGATGGACATTTTTTGGCAAAGTAATGTCTCTGCTTTTTAATATGCTGTCTATGTTGGTCGTAGCTTTTCTTTCAAGGAGCAAGCATCTTTTAATTTCATGGCTGCAGTCACCATCTGCAGTGATTTTGGAGCCCCCCAGAATACAGTCTCTCACTGTTTCCATTGTTTCCCCATCTACTTGCCATGAAGTGATGGGACCAGATGTCATGATCTTAGTTTTTTGAATGATGAGTTTTAAGCCGGGTTTTTCACTCTCCTCTTTCACTTTCATCAAGAGGCTCTTTAGTTCCTCTTCACTTTCTGCCATAGGGGTGGTGTCATCTGCATATCTGAGGTTATTGGTATTTCTCCTGGCAATCTTGATTCCAGCTTGTGCTTCAAGTCCAGCATTTCACATGATGTACTCAGCATATAAGTTAAACAAACAATGTGACAATATACAGCCTTGACATACTGCTTTCCCAACTTGGAACCAGTCTCTTGTCCCATGTCTGGTTCTAACTGTTGTTTCTTGAGCTGCATACAGGTTTCTCAGGAGGCAGGTCAGGTTGTCTGGTATTCCCATCTCTTGAATAATTTTCCACAGTTTGTTGTGATTCACACATTCAAAGGCTTCAGCATAGTTAATAAAGCACAAGTAGATGTTTTTCTGGAACTCTCTTACTTTTTCTATGATCCAGTGATGTCAACAATTTGGTCTCTGGTTCCTCTGCCTTTTCTAAATCCCGTGTGAACATTTGGAAGTTCTCGGTTCACATACTCTTGAAACCTGGCTTGGAGAATTTTGAGCCTTACTTTTGCTACATTGTGAGATGAGTGCAATTATGTGGTAGTTTGAACAATCTTTGGAATTGCCCTTCCTTGGGATTGAAATGAAAACTGACCTTTTCCAGTCCTGTGGCCACTGCTGAGTTTCCAAATTTGCTGCCATATAGAGTGCAGCACTTTCATAGCATCATCTTTTAGGATTTGAAATAGTTCAGCTGGAATTCCATCACCTCCACTAGCTTTGTTTGTAGTGATACTTCCTAAAGCCCACTTGACTTTGTACTCCAGGATGTCTGGCTCTAGTTGAATGATCACACCATCTTGGTTATCTGGGTCATTCAGATCTTTTTGTACAGTTCTGTGTATCCTTGCCACCTCTTCTTAATCTGTTAATCAGTTCATACCATTTCTGTCCTTTATTGTGCCCATCTTTGCATGAAATGTTCCCTTAGTATCTCTAATTTTCTTGAAGAGATGTCTAGTCTTTCCCATTCTATTGTTTTCCTCTAATTCTTAGCACTGATCACTTAGGAAGCCTTTTTTAAAATCTCTCTTTGCTATTCTGTGGAACTCTGCATTCAGATTGGTATAGCTTTCCTTTTCTCTTTTGCCTTTCCTTTCTCTTCTTTTCTCAGCTATTTGTAAGGCCACCTCAGACAATCGTTTTGCCTTTTTTGCATTTGTTCTTCTTGGGGATAGTTTTGATCATGGCCTCTGGTATAATGTTGCAAACCTCCATCCATAGTTTTTCAGGCACTCTGTCTATTGGATCTAATCCCTTGAATCTATTTGTCAGTTCAGTTCAGTTCAGTCACTCAGTCGTGTCCGACTCTTTCTGAACCCATGGGTTGCTGTATGCCAGGCTTCCCTGTCCGTCACCAACTCCCAGAGCTTACTCAAATTTTTGTCCATTGAATCGGTGATGTCATCCAACCATCTCATCCTCTGTCGTCCCCTTCTTCTCCTGCCTTCAATCTTTCCCAGCATCAGGGTCTTTTCCAGTGAGTCAGTTCTTGGCATCAGGTGCCCAAAGTATTGGAGTTTCAGCTTCAACATCAGTCCTTCCAATGAATATTCAGGACTGACTTCCTTTAGGATGAACTGGTTGGATCTCCTTGCTGTCCATGGGACTCTCAAGCGTTCTCTCCAATATCATAGTTCAAAAGCATCAGTTATTTGGCACTCAGCTTTTTTTTTTTTTTAATAGTACAACTCTCACATTCATACGTGACTACTTGAAAAACCAAAGCTTTGATTGGATGGACCTCTGTTGGCAAAGTAATGTCTCTGCTTTTTAATATGCTGTCTAGGTTGGTCATAGCTTTTCTTCCAAGGAGCAAGCCTCTTCATTTCATGACTGCAGTCACCATCTTCAGTGATTTTGGAACCCCAAAATTAGATTCTCTCCCCATTGCTTCCCCTTCTATTTGCCATGAAGTGATGGGACCAGATGCCATGATCTTAGTTTTTTGAATGTTGAGCTTTAAGCCAACTTTTCCATTCTCCTCTTTCACTTTCATCAAGAAGCTCTTTGGTTCTTCACTATCTGCCATAAGGGTGGTGTCATCTGCATATCTGAGGTTTTTGTTATTTCTCCCGGCAATCTTGATTACAGCTTGTGCTTCATCTAGCCTAGCGTTTCTCATGATGTACTCTGTGTATAAATTAAATAAGCAGAGTGACAATATACAGCTTTGATGTACTCCTTTTCGTATTTGGGACCAGTCTGTTGTTCCATGCCCAGTTCTAACTGTTGCTTCCTGACCTGCATACAGATTTCTCAAGAGGCAGGTCAGGTGATCTGGCATTCCCATCTCTTTCAGAATTTTCCACAGTTTATTGTGATCCACACTGTCAAAGACTTTGGCATAGTCAATAAAGCAGAAATAGATGTTTTTCTGGGACTCTCTTGCTTTTTCAATGATTCAGCGGATGTTGGAAATTTAATCTCTGGTTCCTTTGCCTTTTCTAAACCAGCTTGAACATCTGGAAGTTCATGGTTCACATATTGCTGAAGCCTGGCTTGGAGAATTTTGAGAATTACTTTGCTAGCATGTGTGATGAGTGCAATTGTTTGGTAGTTTGAACAATCTTTGGCGTTGCCCTTCCTTGGGACTGGAATGAAAACTGACCTTTTCCAGTCTTGTGGCCAGTGTCTAGTTTTCCAAATTTGCTGGCATATTGAATGCAGCACTTTCAAAGCACCATCTTTTGGATTTGAAATAGCTCAACTGGAATTCCATCACTTCCACTAGCTTTGTTCATAGTGATGCTTCCTAAGGCCCACTTGACTTCACATTCCAGGATGTCTGGCTCTAGGTGAGTGATCACACCATCGTAATTATCTGGGTTGTGAAGATTTTTTTGTACAGTTCTTCTGTGTATTCTTGCCACCTCTTCTTAATATGTTCTGCTTCTGTTAGGTCCATGCCATTTTTGTCCTTTATTGAGCATAAGTTATGGTAAATCCTCTGAGGGAGTAGAGAAGGGACATGGGAAGGGAGGAATGCCCAAAAAGAACATGCTAATAAGCAGGCTACTGCTGGGGCTCAGTCTCCTGGGGACCTCCAGAGACTTGAAGGCACACTGTTTGGCTCCCCACTGGCAAAGAGGCTGGGACCCTGACACCCCCCACCATCATCCTGGGGAATCAGTTCCTCATTACCTCAGGACTGCCCTGCCGAGAGACAGTGATATGTCTGGAATAATCAAATGACCTCAGGTACAGAGATGCAGGGGTGCCAAGTGACCCTAGAGTAGGCTTCAGCTATGGACAGGGTACCCACCATCAGTGTCTGTACAGTTCCATCCCTGGAAAAGGTCAGGCCAAGGGATGCAAGCAATCAGCCTGACTTCATCATCACATCTTCCTTCCTCTTCATATCAAAGCATTTTAGACAAAGCATGTGGTTGCTAGTGGGGGCTAGTTGGCATCTCCTCTCTGTAGGGCAGTTTAGCAATAGGCCACTTTAGATGTGAGGAACAGATGTCCTCCCACCAGACTCAAACCACAGCAGTGAGTGGAAACCGAATTTCTGTGTCAGGGCTGTCAGAGGGCCTGCAATGCTGCTGAGCACCTGGGCTCACTCTTCTCTTTTACCTTGCAGCTTCATTTGGTCAGTTAGTCTCATTGCAGCCTTCCAGAACCCCCGGAGCAACTGCTCTAAGCTGAGCCAGGGTCCAGAGTGTGACTCAGGGGACAAGATGGCTACTTCTGAGGGAGGCTATGTCTTCCCAGGCTCTGCCTCCAGCAGTGTCCCTGAGACCAGATCTGGATCTGTTCTGACCAAGGCAGTGGTGTTGGGTTGGAGTTGATAGCAACTCCTCACCTGCTGGTCACAAGCTTGAACCTGGCCATAATGCAGATGGACTGCAGAGCCATTCCTAGCATACACTCAGCCAGAATGGGTGACCCCTCATTCCCCAGGTCCTTGTCCTTGGAAGGGAGAGAAGGCCCAGGGCAAGGGTCCCAGCCACTGGGCAGAAGGGCCTGCTGCAAGCCAGGATAGTTGCTGGGGGCCTGGCATGTGTCCTTGCTTTGCATTCCCTGGTGCTTAGGGGTAGTAGCCAGGGTCTGGGATTCAAGACCTGTCCATCTTGCTTTCCTCCATGCCTAGAGCATCCCCAGCCTTGGCAGTCTATGCTGACATAACAGTGGCTACCATGAAGTCTCTGAGCAGCTTGCCATTTATAGTTAATTAATTTTAAATACTCAAGTAAGACATGAATGGATTTTTCTGATGCAAATAAAATTATTTCAGTAAAGCCAAGACTCCTTGACCACTTACTCTTTGCTGAATATCATGCCCCCCAGGTATCACTGTCTGGATTTGCTGACGGTACTTTCAGATCTTCCCAATGCACTGACAGACACTTGCACTCACCTGTACCTAGGCAAGCAACTCTCTGTATGTGTTACAAATGACATAATCTGTCCCTATTTTTCTGCAGCTTGATGTTTTTCACCATCAACCCTGTTGTTGAGTGGAATTAGTACACGCCTCTCTACCATTCGTTTAATGGCTGCTGTATTCCCCTGTATGACTGGACTGGCTGATGGAGTGTTTCTCCTACTGATGGATATTTGGGGTCTGGGTAAGTTTCTGCAGTTCATTTCCTTGGGCTAAATGGTTTCTTCTCTGTTACTTTGGGCCATGTCCAAGCCCCAGTGTCTCCTTCATCTCTACTTGCTCTGGGGCTGGTTCCTGCACTCCCTTGCCTCAGCTTTGAACTCTGCCAGCAAGCCCACATCTCAAGAACCTTACCTGGCCACCTCTACTGGACAGCCTCTGTGTGTAGCTACCAACAGACTAGCCTTTATGTTTTGTAAGGGACAGAGGCCAATAAGTATTTGTTGAGCCCAACACTCTTGGTCATGCTGTGTCCTTCTAGAAGAAAATTTTAAGGGCAGCCTTAAGGGGGCATGTTTACATACTGATGGTTTCCTCGACTGCCACTCCTACAGGGAAGCCAGTGCTGGGGCTAGCTGTGATCCGTGACCCAGTCTGCACTGCAAGGAGGAGCCTTGCAGAAGGCAAGAAACCTGGGTCACATCCTACCCCGCTTCTTCCCAGTTCTGGGCCCTGTGGCCAGTCAGAACCATATCTGAGCCTTGAAGGGGAGATAAAGGATCCAGTTAAATGACATCCCTATACAGTCCAGACAAACTGGGAAGGAGGGAACACTCTAGAGGATGACTGACTTAGCTTATGCAATAAATAAAAGGCAAGAAAAGCAAAAGGGTGCAGGACATTTTACATTAAAAGAGAATTAAGAAATATAACATCCAAATATCCTGTGTGGCTTTTGAGGGGGGTCTTTTCTTCCCAAAAGAAAAGAGACTATTTCTGAGGCAGTAGGAAAATGTGATCAAGGATTGGTTATCAAATGACACCAGAGATTTCTTGACTATTTAGTGTTATTATGGTATATTACAGTTGTGTAGGAAAATGTCCTTCCAAGGTATACAGGGGATTTTAGTATTTTACCAGTGACATCTTTGTCTATAGTATATGAATATTACAACAAGCAACTTTTATTTCTAAGAGTGGAAGAATAAAGCTATTTGCAAACATTTTAAAAATTAAATAAGAGTCAAAGTCAGTAATACTGTAGTGAAGCCAAGTATATTCATTTATTGATAGCGAGAATATGCAAGCATATGGGAAGATAATTGGTCAATAAGTAGATAGAGCCATAAAAATATTTGTTCATGTTCTCTAGACCAAGAATTTCTCTGCTGGGAATTTACTCTGATGAAATAATCCAAAGAGGGGGAACCTCTCACAGCAAGGCGTGGGTTTTTGAGCTCACATACTTTGGCTTGATGGTGTTGGAAATCAAAGTGCTAAGAGCTATGTCGCAATCTGAAGGCCTGAGCAACTCATTGTGGGAAGAGCACTGTGATTACAGCCACATGAAGGCATGTGTGCTTGGGGCCCACCCCAGCAGACAGCCCAGAGAGTGAGAGGGCTGCCACTTCTGGGGAAGGGGAAATCCTGCTGGGAAGCAGGGACTGGAGGTTTTTTTCAAGCGGGTCCCATGCTGTCTTAGCCACAAACGTAACTTCCTTGGAAATAGATTGTGAGCCTGGAGTGGTCTGTGATTACTTACCAGTTGAGAATTCAGCTTTCCATAGGGCAAAGTTGGACTTTCAGGGGTCCTGGAAAGCCATGTCCTTGCCTCATTTCTCCCAAGTGCCCCTCTCTGTCAGTCTTGGAACTCTGTGCTTACACATAGGCCTTTCTCATTCGGGTGAGATTGTCAGACCCTCTCCTGAAATCTTAGGTGGAGAAGGAGTAAGGTCACAAAGGCAGAGTGTCCAGGGAGAAGGGAGGGTCCATGGAGGGGAGAGGAAACAGAATAAAGGAAACTTACTGGTGCTAGGTCCTTGGCACACATTATCTTTCTGCCTCAGAACTTTAGAATGAGGCACAGCATAACATCTCTCATCACCATTTCTTCACCATAGTCCATAGTAGATATTATTATCCCCATGTCACAGATGAGGAAACAGAGGCTCCAAGGGATTGGTAATTTCACTAGGTTTACTGGTTTTATGTGTAGAGCTGAGATACTAACCCAGGCCCATATCTTTTGGGATCAGGCTTGGGAGCAGGGTTCCAATTTTTTTACATCCTCACTGACATTTGTTATTTTCTGTTATAGCTATTAATTGCCATCCTGGTGGGTATGAAGTGGCATCTTGTGGTTTTGATTTGCATTTTCCTAATGATTAGTGATTTTGAACATGTGTCTCTTGGCCATTTGTATATCTTCTTTGGACGAATGTCTATCCAACTCCTTTGTCCATTTTTAAGTTGAATTGTCCCTTTTGTTGAATTTTAAGAGTGCCTGATATATTCTGGATACTAGACTCTTGTCAGATATATGAATTGTAATATTTTCTTCAAGCCTGTGGGTTGTCTTTACACTCTTTTAAAAAAAATAATTTCTAAATTGAAGTATAATTGAGGATTAAGAGTTTTATATATTTAAGATGATTAATTTAGGTACAATTTGATAATTTGGAATACACTAGGAAGCTGTCTCTTCATATAGTTACCACTCTGTGTGTGTCTGTCTGTCAGTGGTGAGAACACTTAAGATCTACCCTCTTAACAAATTTCAAGTATACAGTCAAGAATTGTTACTATGGTCACAGTGTTATACCATAGAATGGTAGTACTTTTTTATCTTGCATAACTAAAATTTTGTACTCCTTGATCAACCATTTCCTCTTTTATCCCTCTCTCCATCCCCTGATAACTACCATTTTACTCTCTGCTTCTGAGTTCAACTGTTTTAGATTCTACATGTCAGTGAGATCATGCAGTATTTGTCTTTGTGTCTGGATTAATGCACTTAACATAATATCCTCCAGGTTCATTCACATTTCCATGTTGTCACAAATCATAAGATTTCCTTCCTTTTTAAGGCTTGAAATATATAGACATATAACTAGCTGTATGTAATATATGTTTGTACGTACATATGCATTTATGACTGTGAAGAAGGCTGAGCGCCGAAGAATTGATGCTTTTGAACTGTGGTGTTGGAGAAGACTCTTGAGAGTCCCTTGGACTGCAAGGAGATCCAACCAGTCCATTCTGAAGATCAGCCCAGGGATTTCTTTGGAAGGAATGATGCTAAAGCTGAAACTCCAGTAATTTGGCTACCTCATGCGAAGAGTTGACTCATTGGAAAAGACTCTGATGCTGGGAGGGATTGGGGGCAGGAGGAGAAGGGGACGACAGAGGATGAGATGGCTGGATGGCATCACTGACTCGATGAACGTGAATCTGAGTGAACTCCGGGAGTTGGTGATGGACAGGGTGGCCTGGTGTGCTGCAATTCATGGGGTCGCAAAGAGCCGGACATGACTGAGTGACTGATCTGATCTGATATATATATATATATATATATATATATATATATAATTTCTTTATCCATTCATTCACTGATGGACATTAGTGTGTTTGCATAACTTGGTTTTTGTGAGTAATACTGAAGTGAACAAGGCAGTGCAGATACTGCTTTGACATTCGGATTTTATTTCTTTTGGATATATGCCCAAAAGTGAAGGTTTACTGGGTCATAAGATAGTTCTATTTTTAATTTTTTTAGTAACTTCATACTTCTTTCTATTAAGGTCATACCACTTTACATTTTGAAGAATTGATGCTTTTGAACTGTGGTGCTGGAAAAGACTCTTGAGAGTCCCTTGGAAAGCAAGGAGATGAAACCAGTCAATCCTAAAGGAAATCAACCCTGAATATTCATTGGAAGGACTGATGCTGAAACTGAAGCTCCAATGCTTTGGTCACCTGATTTGAAGATCTGACTTATTGGCAAAGACCCTGATGCTGGGAAAGATTGAGGGCAGGAGGAAAAAGGGGCGACAGAGGATGAGATGGTTGGATGGTATCACTGTCTCAATGGACATGAATTTGAGCAAATTCTGGGAGATAGTGAAGGACAGGGAAGCCTGGCATGCTGCAGTTCATGGGGTTGCAGAGAGTTGGACATGATGTACTGACTGAACAAGAACAACAAATTTACATTCCCACCAACAGTGTACAGGTGTTCTCTATTCTCCACATCCTCAACAGCACTTATTATCTTTCATCTCTAATAATAGCCATTCAACAGATATAAGGTGATATCTCACCAAAGTTTTGAGTTGCATTTCTCTAGGCTTTGTAGGTGGCTCAGTGGTAAAGAACCAGCTTACCAATGCAGGACATATATGTTCGATTCCTGGGTCAGGAAGATACTCTGGAGAAGGAAATGTCAACCCACTCCAGTGTTCTTCCCTGGGAAAATTCTATGGACAGAGGAGCCTGGAGGGCTACAGTCTGTGGGGTTGAAAAGAGTTGGACACAACTGACCAGCTGACCATGACTAGTGGTCAGTGGACGTACAATGACTAGTGAAGCTGAACATTTTTCATATACCTGTTGGCCATTTATATGCTTTCCTTTGAGAAGTGTCTATTCATATCTTTTGTCCATCTTTTAATTGAGTTATTTGGTTTTTTGCTACTGAGTTGTTCATGTTTCTTATTTATTTGGGGGTATTAACTCTCATTAGAAATAGGGGTTGCAAATATTTTATCCCATTCCATGGATTGCCTTTTCATTCTGTTGATTGTTTTCTTTGCTGGGCAGAAACTTTCTGGCTTGATGAAATCCCACTTGTTTCTTTTTGGCTTCGTTGCCTTTGTTTTTGGTGTGATTTTCAAAATGACAGTGTTGAAGCTTTCCTTCTACATTTTCTTTTAGTAGTTTTGTGACTTCAGGTCTTACATTTAAGTCTTTAATCCATTTGGGGTTGATATTTTTGCATATGGTGTGATATGAGTATCCAACTTCATCCTCCTGCATGTGGATATCCAGTTTTCCCAACATTGTTATTATCATTTTCTCATTTTGGATTTTTGGTACCTTAGTCAATTGATGTATATGTATGGACGTATTTCTGGGCTCTCTATTCTGTTATTGGTATATATGTCTGTTTTTATGCCATCACCATACTGTTTTGATTATTGTAGCTTTATCATATATTTTGAAATGGTGAATTGTGATGCCTTCACCTTTGTTCTTCTTGCTCAAGATTGCTTTGTCTATTCAGGGTCTTTTGTGGTTCCATATGATTTTTCTATTTCTAAATTTTAAATTTCTATTTCTAAAGAAAGCCATTGGAATTTTGATAGTATTGCGTTGAATTTGTGTATTGCTTTTGGTATTATTACCATCTTAACACTATTGTCTTCTAATCCATGAATACAAGTTGTTCCATTTATTTATATCTTCTTTAATTTCTTTCAGCAATGTTTAGTAGTCTTCAGTGTGCACGTCTCGACTCCCCTTGGTTAAACTTATTCATAAGTATTTTATTCTTCTGATGCTATTGTAGATAAAATGATTTTTCTTAATTTCCTTCTTAGATTGTTCAGGCTCCTATATAGAAATATAACTGATTTTTGAATGTTTTCTTTTTGAGGTGGATTTTGGTATGTTGATTTTGTATCTTGCAACTTTACTGTATCCTCCCCCTTAACGGATTGCTGCCTTGTCATGACAAAGGGGCTTGTGTAACTCAACGAAGCTATGACCTATGTTGTGCAGGGCCACCCAAGAAAGATGGACTGGTATTAGTGGAGAGTTCTGACAAAATGTGATCCACTGGAGGAGGGAATGGCAAACCATCCCAGTATAATTGCTGTGAGAACCCCATGAACTGTATAAAAAGTCAAAAAGATGTTACACCAAAAGATGAGCTCTCCGGGAGGACAGTGTCCAATATGTTACTGGGGAAGAGTGGAGGACAACTGCTAATAGCTCCAGAAAGAATGAAGTGACTGGGCCAAAGTGGAAACACCACTGAGTTGTGGGTCTTTCAGGTGATGAAAGTAAAATCTGATGTTGTAAAGAACAATATTGCATAGGAATCTGGAATGTTAGGTCCATGAATCAAGGTAAATTGGATGTGGTCAAGCAGGAGATGGCAAGAGTAAAAAATCGACATCTTAGGAATGAGTGAACTTTACTTAATTTTTTAAAAATTAAATTAATTAATTTTAATTGGAGGCTAATTACTTTACAATCTTGTAGTGGTTTTTGCCATACATTGACATGAATCAGCCATGGGTGTACATGTGTTCCCCATCCTGAACCCCCCTCCCACTTCCCTCCACATCCCATCCCTTAGGGTCATTCCTGAGCACCCTGTATCATGCATCAAACCTGGACTGGTGATCTATTTCACATATGATAGTATACATGTTTCAATGCTATTCTCTCAAATCATCCCACCCTTGCCTTCTCCCACAGAGTCCAAAATTCTGTGCTTTACATCTGTGTCTCTTTTGTCGTCTCGCCTATAGGGTCATCGTTACCATCTTTCTAAATTCCATATATATGCGTTAATATAGGGTATTGGTGTTTTCTTTCTGACTTAACTTCACTCGTATAATAGGCTCCAGTTTGACCTACCTCATTAGAACTGATTCAAATGCATTTTTTAAATAGCTGAGTAATATTCTATTGCATATGTGTAGTACCACAGCTTTCCTATCCATTTGTCTGCTGATAGACATCTAGGTTGCTTCCATGTCCTAGCTATTCTAAACAGTGCTGCAATGAACATTGGGGTACGTGTGTCTCTTTCAATTCTGGTTTCCCTGGTGTGTATGCCCAGTAGTGGGATTGCTGGGTCATATGGCAGTTCTATTTCCAGTTTTTTAAGGAATTCCCACACAGTTCTCCATAGTGGCTGTACTAGTTTGCACTCCCACCAACAGAGTAAGAGGGCTCCCTTTTCTCCACACCCTCTCCAGCAGTGATCGTTTGTAGACTTTTGGATAGCAGCCATTCTGACCGGCGTGAGATGGTACCTCATTGTGGTTTTGATTTGCATTTCTCTGATAATGAGTGATGTTGAGCATCTTTTCAAGTGTTTGTTAGCCATCTGTATGTCTTCTTTGGAGAAATGTTTATTTAGTTCTTTGGCCCATTTTTTGATCAGGTCGTTTATTTTTCTGTAATTGAGCTGCAGGAGCTGCTTGTATATTTTTGAGATTAATTCTTTGTCAGTTGCTTTGTTTGCTATTATTTTCTCCCATTCTGAAGGCTGTCTTTTCACCTTGCTAATAGTTTCCTTCATTGCGCAAAAGCTTTTAAATTTAATTAGGTCCCATTTGTTTATTTTTGCTTTTATTTCCATTACTCTAGGAGGTGGGTCATAAAGGATCCGCTGTGATTTATGTCAGAGAATGTTTTGCCTACGTTTTCCTCTAGGAGTTTTATAGTTTCTGGTCTTACGTTTAGATCTTTAATCCATTTTGAGTTTACTTTTGTGTATGGTGTTAGAAAGTGTTCTAGTTTCATTCTTTTACAAGGTTTTCCCAGCACCACTTGTTAAAGAGATTGTCTTTTCTCCATGGTTATATTCTTGCCTCTTTTGTCAAAGATAAGGTGTCCATAGTTGTGTGGATTTATTGTGAGCTTTCTATTTTGTTACACTGATCTATAGTTCTGTCTTTATGCCAGTACAATACTGTCTTGATGACTGTAGCTTTGTAATATAGTCTGAAGTCAGGAAGGTTGATTCCTCCAGTACCATTCTTCTTTCTCAAGATTGCTTTAGCTATTTGAGTTTTTTTATATTTCCATACAAATTGTGAGATTATTTTTTCTAGTTCTCTGCAAAATACCATTGGTAGCTTGATAGGGATTGCATTGAATCTATAGATTGCTTTGGGTAGTATACTCATTTTCATATATTGAATCATGTATTGATTCTTCTGATCTATGAACATGGTATATTTCTCCATCTGTTTGTGTCCTCTTTGATTTCTTTCACCAGTGTTTTATAGTTTTCTATATATAGGTCTTTTGTTTCTTTCAGATCAGATCAGATCAGTCGCTCAGTCATGTCCGACTCTTTGCAACCCCATGAATCGCAGCACGCCAGGCCACCCTGTCCATCACCAACTCCCGCAGTTCACTCAGACTCACGTCCATCGAGTCAGTGATGCCATCCAGCCATCTCATCCTCTGTCGTCCCCTTCTCCTCTTGCTCCCAATCCCTCCCAGCATCAGAGTCTTTTCCAATGAGTCGACTCTTTGCGTGAGGTGGCCAAAGTACTGGAGTTTCAGCTTTAGCATCATTCCTTCCAAAGAAATCTCAGGGCTGATCTCCTTCAGAATGGACTGGTTGGATCTCCTTGCAGTCCAAGGGACTCTTAAGAGTCTTCTCCATCACCACAGTTCAAAAGCATCAATTCTTCAGCACTCAGCTTTCTTCACAGTCCAACTCTCACATCCATACATGACCACAGGAAAAACCATAGCCTTGACTAGACAAACCTTTGTTGGCAAAGTAATGTCTCTGCTTTTGAATATGCTATCAAGGTTGGTCATAACTTTCCTTCCAAGGAGTAAGCGTCTTTTAATTTCATGGCTGCAGTCACCATCTGCAGTGATTTTGGAGCCCAGAAAAATAAAGTCTGACACTGTTTCCACTGTTTCCCTATCTATTTCCCATGAAGTGATGGGACTGGATGCCATGATCTTCGTTTTCTGAATGCTGAGCTTTAAGCCAACTTTTTCACTCTCCACTTTCACTTTCATCAAGAGGCTTTTGAGTTCCTCTTCAATTTCTGCCATAAGGGTGGTATCATCTTCGTATCTGAGGTTATTGATATTTCTCCCAGCAATCTTGATTCCAGCTTGTGTTTCTTCCAGTCCAGCGTTTCTCATGATGTACTCTGCATATAAGTTAAATAAACAGGGTGACAATATACAGCCTTGATGTACTCCTTTTCCTATTTGGAACCAATCTGTTGTTCCATGTCCAGTTCTAACTGTTGCTTCCTGACCTGCATACAAATTTCTCAAGAAGCAGATCAGGTGGTCTGGTATTCCTATTTCTTTCAGAATTTTCCACAGTTTATTGTGATCCACACAGTCAAAGGCTTTGGCATAGTCAATAAAGCAGAAATAGATGTTTTTCTGGAACTCTCTTGCTTTTCCCATGATCCAGCGGATGTTGGCAATTTGATCTCTGGTTCCTCTGCCTTTTCTAAAACCAGCTTGAACATCAGGAAGTTCACGGTTCACATATTTCTGAAGCCTGGTTTGGAGAATTTTGAACATTACTTTACTAGCGTGTGAGATGAATGCAATTGTGCGGTAGTTTGAGCATTCTTTGGCATTGCCTTTCTTTTAGGTAGATATATTTGTAAGTATTTTATTCTTTTCGTTGCAATGGTGAATGGAATTGTTTCCTTAATTTGTCTTTTAGTTTTCTCATTGTTAGTGTATAGGAATGCAAAGGATTTCTGTGTGTTAATTTTATATCCTGCAACTTTACTATATTCATTGGTTAGCTCTAGTAATTTTCTGGTGGAGTCTTTAGGGTTTTCTGTGTAGAAAATCATGTCATCTACAAACAGGGAGAGTTTTACTTCTTCTTTTCGATTCTGGATTCCTTTTATTTCTGTTTCTTCTCTGATTGCTGTGGCTACAACTTCCAAAACTATGTTGAATAGAAGTAGTGAGAGTAAGCACCATTGTCTTATTCCTGATTTTAGGGGAAATGCTTTAAATTTTTCAGCATTGAGGATAGTGTTTGCTATGGGTTTATCATATATGGCTTTTATTATGTTGAGGTATGTTCCTTCTATGCCTGCTTTCTGGAGGGTTTTTATCATAAGTGGATGCTGAGTTTTGTCAAAGGCTTTTTCTGCATCTATTGTGATAATAATATGGTTTTTATTTTTCAATTTGTTAATGTGGTGTATCACACTGATTTATTTGTGAATATTGAAGAATCCTTGTGTTCCTGAGATAAAGCCCACTTGGTCATGATGTATGATCTTTTAATATGTTCTTGGATTCTGTTTGCTAGAATTTTGTTAAAGATTTTTGCATCTATGTTTATCAGTGATATTGGCCTGTAGTTTTCTTTTTCTATGGCATTATTGTCTGATTTGGGTATTAGGGTGATGGTGGCCTCATAGAATGAGTTTGGCAGTTTACCTTCCTATGCAATTTTCTGGAAGAGTTTGAGTAGGATAGATATTAGCTCTTCTGTAAATTTTTGGTAGAATTCAGCTGTGAAGCCATCTTGTCCTGGGCTTTTGTTTGTTGGAAGATTTCTGATTACAGTTTCGATTTCTGTGCTTGTGATGGGCCTATTTCTTCCTGGTTCAGTTTTGGAAAGTTATACTCTTCTAAGAATTTGTCCATTTCTTCCAAGTTGTCCATTTTATTTGCATATAGTTGCTGGTAGTAGTCTCTTATGATCCTTTGTATTTCTGTGTGTCTGTTGTGATTTCTCCATTTCATTTCTGATTTGTTGATTTGATTCTTCTGCCTTTTTCCCTTGATGAGTCTGGCTAATGATTTGCCTATTTTATTTATCTTCTCAAAGAACCAGATATTAGCTTTGTTGATTTTTACTATGGTCTCCTTTGTTTCTTTTTCATTTATTTCTGCCCTAATTTTTAGGATTTCTTTCCTTCTACTAACCCTGGGGTTCTTCATTTCTTCATTTTCTAGTTGCTTTAGGTGCAGAATTAGGTTATTTACTTGATTTTTCTCTTGTTTCTTGAAGTAAGCTTGTATTGCTATGAACCTTCCCCTTAGCACTGCTTTTACGAATACCATAGGTTTTTGGATTGTTGTGTTTTCATTTTCATTTGTTTCTATGGATATTTTTATTTCTTTTTTGATTTCTCCTATGATTTGTTGGTTATTCAGAACCGTGTTGTTTATCCTCCATATGTTTGTATTTTTAATAGTTTTTTCCCCCTGTAGTTGACATCTTACCATGTTATGATCGGAAAAGATGCTTGAATAGATTTCAATTTTTTTGAATTTACCAAGGCTAGATTTATGGCCCAGGATGTGATCTATCCTGGAGAAGGTTCCATGTGTACTTGAGAAAAAGGTAAAATTCATTGTTTTGGGCTAAAATGTCCTATAGATATTAATTAGGTCTGACCGGTCCATTGTATCATTTACAGTTTGTATTTCCTTGCTAATTTTCTATTTAGTTGATCTATCGGAGAAGGCAATGGCATCCCACTCCAGTACTCTTGCCTAGAAAATCCCATGGATGGAGGAGCCTGGAAGGCTGCAGTCTATGGGGTCGCTGAGGGTCAGACACGACTGAGAGACTTCACTTTCACTTTTCATTTTCATGCATTGGAGAAGGAAATGGCAACCCACTCCTGTGTTCTTGCCTAGAGAATCCCAGGGATGGCGGAGCCTGGTGGGCTGCCATCTGTGGGGTCGCACAGAGTCGGACACGACTGAAGTGACGCAGCAGCAGCAGCAGCAGCATCCATACGTGTGAGTGGGGTATTAAAGTCTCCCACTATTATTGTGTTACTGTTAATTTCCTCTTTCATACTTTTAGCATTTGCCTTACATATTGCAGTGCGCCTATGTTGGGTGCATCAGTTCAGTTCAGTTCAGTCGCTCAGTTGTGTCTGACTCTTTGCAACCCCATGAATTGCAGCACACCAGGCCTCCCTGTCCATCACCAACTCCCGGAGTTCACCCAAATTCATGTCCATCGAGTCGGTGATGCCATCCAGCCATCTCATCCTCTCTCGTCCCCTTCTCCTCCTGCCCCCAATCCCTCCCAGCATCAGAGACTTTTCCAATGAGCCAACTCTTTGCATGAGATGGCCAAAGTACTGGAGTTTCAGCTTTAGCATCAGTCCTTCCAAAGAACACCCGGGACTGCTCTCCTTTAGAATGGACTGGTTGGATCTCCTTGCAGTCTAAGGGACTCTCAAGAGTCTTCTCCAATACCACAGTTCAAAAGCATCAATTCTTTCACACTGAGCTTTCTTCACAGTCCAACTCTCCCATCCATACATGACCACAGGAAAAACCATAGCCTTGACTAGATGGACCTTTGTTGGCAAACTAATGTCTCTGCTTTTGAATATGCTATCTAGGTTGGTCATAACTTTCCTTCCAAGGAGTAAGCGTCTTTTAATTTTGTGGCTGCAATCACCATCTACAGTGATTTTGGAGCCACCCAAAATAAAGTCTGACACTGTTTCCACTGTTTCCCCATCTATTTGCCATGAAGTGATGGGACCAGATGCCATGATCTTAATTTTCTGAATGTCGAGCTTTAAAACCAACTTTTTTCACTCTCCTCTTTCACTTTCATCAAGAGGCTCTGTAGTTCGTCTTCACTTTCTGCCATAAGGGTGGTGTCATCTACATATCTCAGGTTATTGATATTATTCCCAGCAATCTTGATTCCAGCTTGTGCTTCTTCCAGCCGAGCATTTCTCATGAGGTACTCTGCATGTAAGTTAAAAAATCAGGGTGACAATATACAGCTTTGAAGTACTCCTTTTCCTATTTGGAACCCATCTGTTGTTCCATGTCCAGTTCTAACTGTTGCTTCCTGACCTGCATATAGGTTTCTCAAGAGGCAGGTCAGGTGATCTGGTATTCCCATCTCTTGAAGAATTTTCCACAGTTTATTGTGATCCACACAGCCAAAGGCTTTGGCATAGTCAATAAAGCAGAAATAGATGTTTTTCTGGAATTCTCTTGCTTTTTCAGTGATCCAGTGGATGTTGGCAATTTGATCCCTGGTTTCTCTGCCTTTTCTAAAACCAGCTTGAACATCTGGAAGTTCACGGTTCATGTATTCCTGAAGCCTGGCTTGGAGAATTTTGAGCATTACTTTACTAGCGTGTTGATAGAGTCATTTCCTAGGCAGGTTGATAGGGAGTCTAGGGGTCCCCAAGGAGAGAGGGGTCTGGAATTCTCAAGGAGGAAGAAAGGACAAACTTTTTTTCTTTCTCCACATTCCTTAGGATTATATAACAATAATGTATCCTGCCTGAGGACAGTCTCTGGATTAAGGACAGTCTTTGGATTAAACCTTCTGGCTAATTCTGTTATCTTAAAATGTAAATTATGGGAGTAGGTCTGATGAGGTCTTTACAACCTCCAGACATTCTTTGGATTCATTAGAGAGTATATAACTTCATTGTCAACACTAGCAAGCGGGTACTCTTTCTGCCCCCTTCTGATGCCTATGTCAGAAGCTTTCTCTATCTCCTTTATACTTTAATAAAACTTTATTACACAAAATCTCCGAGCGATCAAGCCTCGTCTCTGGCCCCGGATTGAATTCTTCTCCGGGAGCCAAGAATCCCGGTGTATTCGTGTGATTCAACAACAACCTTTCAGTGTGAGATGAGTGCAATTGTGCGGTAGTTTGAGCATTCTTTGGCATTGCCTTTCTTTGGGATTGGCATGAAAACTGACCTTTTCCAATCCTGTGGCTACTCCTGAGTTTTCCAAATTTTCTGGCATATTGAGTGCAGCACTTTCACAGCATCATCTTTCAGGATTGGAAATAGCTCAACTGGAATTCCATCATCTCCACTAGCTTTGTTCGTAGTGATGCTTTCTAAGGCCCACTTGACTTCACATTCCAGGATGTCTGGCTCTAGGTGAGTGATCACACCATCGTGATTATCTTGGTCATGAAGATCTTTTTTTGTACAGTTCTTCTGTGTATTCTTGCCACCTCTTAATATCTTCTGCTTTTGTTAGGTCCATACCACTTCTGTCCTTTATCAAGCCCATCTTTGCATGAAATGGTCCCTTGGACTGAGGTTCGTGACATTGTACAGGAGACAGGGATCAAGACCATCCCCATGGAAAAGAAATGCAAAAAAGCAAAATGGCTGTCTGGGGAGGCCTTACAAATAGCTATGAAAAGAAGAGAAGTGAAAAGCAAAGGGGAAAAGGAAAGATATAAGCATCTGAATGCAGAGTTCCAAAGAACAGCAAGAAGAGATAAGAAAGCCTTCCTCAATGGTCAATGCAAAGAAATAGAGGAAAACAACAGAATGGGAAAGACTAGAGATCTCTTCAAGAAAATTAGAGATACCAAGGGAACATTTCATGCAAATGTATAATTGTAATATCTTCTTCTTGGATTGATCCTTTGATCATTATGTAGTATCCTTCTTTGTCTCTTTTCAAAGCTTGTATTTCAAAGTCTGTTTTATCTGATCTGAGTATGATCATTATGTAGTGTCCTTCTTTGTCTCTTTTCACAGCCTTTATTTCAAAGTCTGTTTTATCTGATCCGAGTATTGCTACTCCTGTTTTCTTTCGGTCTCCATTTGCATGAAATATCTTTTTCCAGGCCTTCATTTTCAATCTGTATGTGTCCCTTGTTTTGAGGTGGGTCTCTTGTAGACAACATATATAGCAGTCTTGTTTTTGTATCTATTCAGCCAGTCTTTGTCTTTTGGTTAGGGTTTCAACCCATTTACATTTAAGGTAATTATTGATAAGTATGATCCTGTTGTCATTTACTTTGTTGTTTTGGGTTGAAGTTTGTAAACCTTTTCTATGTTTCCTGTCTAGAGAAGATCCTTTAGCATTTGTTGAAGGGCTGGTTTGGTGCTGCTGAATTCTCTCAGCTTTTTCTTGTCTGTAAAGCTTTTGATTTCTCCATATTTGAATGAGATCCTTGCTGGATGCAGTAGTCTGGATTGTAGATTTTTCTCTTTCATCAATTTAAGTATGTTCTGCCATTCCCTTCTGGCCTGAAGAGTTTCTATTGAAAGATCAGCTTGAAAGGTTGTTGTTGAACCACGGAAAAGATGCCAGGATTCCTGGCCTCTGGAGGAGAAGAATTCAATCCGGAGCCAGAGACGAAGCTTGATTGCTCAGAGCTTTGTGTAATAAAGATTTTTTAAAGTATAAAGGAGATAGAGAAAGCTTCTGACATAGGCATCAGAAGCGGTAGAAAAAGTACCCTCTTGCTAGTGTTAGCCATGGAGTTATATACTCTCTAATTAGTTATTACAGTGAATCAAAGAATGTCTGGAGGTTGTAAAGACCTCACTAGACCTACTCCCATAATTTATACCTTAAGATAACATGATTAGCCAGAAGGTTTTTTCCAGAGACTGTCCTCAAGCAGGATACATTATTGTTACATAATCCTAAGGAATGTAGAGGGACAAAAAAGTTTGTCCTTTTTTCCTCCTTGAGAACTCCAGACCCCTCTCTCCTTGGGGACCCCTGGACTTCTTATCAATCTGCCTAGGAACTGACTCTCTCAAGCTGTTATCCTTATTGAAATCCCCTTGTGTGTTATTTGTTGTTTTTCCCTTGTTGCTTTTAATATTTTAATATTCTTTGTGTTTGACCTTCATTAATTTGATTAATATGTGTCTTGGGGTGTTTTGCCTTGAGTTTATCCTGTTTGGGACTCTCTGGGTTTCTTGGACTTGGGTGGCTATTTCCTTCCCATTTTAGGGAAGTTTTCAATGATTATCTCCTCAAGTATTTTCTTATGGCCTTTCTTTTTGTCTTCTTCTTCTGGGACTCTTATGATTCAAATGTTGGGGTGTTTAATATTGTCCCAGAGGTCTTTGAGGTTGTCCTCATTTCTTTTAATTCTTTTTTCTTTTTTCCTCTCTGCTTCATTTATTTCCACCATTGTATCTGCCACCTCACTTATCCTATCTTCTGCCTCAGTTATTCTACTGTTGGTTCCCTCCAGAGTGTTTTTGATCTCAGTTATTGCATTATTCTGGAGAAGGCAATGGCACCCCACTCCAGTACTCTTGCCTGGAAAATCCCATGGACAGAGGAGCCTGGTAGGCTGCAGTCCATGGGGTTGCTAAGAGTAGGACACGACTGAGAGACTTCACTTTCACTTTTCACTTTCGTGCATCAGAGAAGGAAATGGCAACCCACTCCAGTATTTTTGCCTAGAGAATCCCAGGGACGGTGGAGCCTGATGGGCTGCCGTCCATGGGGTCGCACAGAGTCAGACACGACTGAAGCGACTTAGCAGTAGCAGCAGCCTTGCATTATTCATTATTGACTGACTCTTTTTTAGTTCTTCTAAGTCCTTGTTAAACCTTTCTTGTGTCTTCTCAATCCTTGTGTCCAGACTATTTATCTGTAACTCCATTTTGTTTTCAAGATTTTGGATAATCTTTACTATCATTATTCTAAATTCTTTTTCAGGCAGACTCCCTATCTCCTCCTCTTTTGTTTGGTTTCATGGACATTTATCATGTTCCTTTACCTGCTTAATATTTCTCTGCTTTTCATCTCGTTTAGATTGCTGTGTTTGGGGTGGCCTTTTGTATGCTGGAAGTTTGTGGTTCTCCTTTGTTGTGGAGATTCTTCCCTGTGGGTGAGGTTGGAAGAGTGGCCTGTCAAGGTTTCCTGGTTATGGAAGCTTGCGTTGGTGTTCTGATGGGTGGAGCTGGATCTTTTCTCTCTGGAGTGCAATGAAGTGCCCAGTAGTGAGTTTTGAGGTGTCTATGGGTTTGGTGTGACTTTTGGCCACTCGTATTTTAATGCTCAGGGTTATGTTCCTGCATTGTTGGAGAATTAGCATGGTATGTCTTGCTCTGAAACTTGTTGGCTCTTGGGTGGAGCTTGGTTTCAGTGTAGGTATGGAGGCTTTTGGATGAGCTCTTGTCGATTAATGTTCCCTGGAGTCAGGAGTTTTCTGGTGTTCTCAAGTTTTGGATTTAAGCCTCCTGCCTCTGGCTTTCAGTCTTATTCTTGCAGTAGCCTCAAGACTTCTCCATCCATACAGCACTGATGATAAAACATCTAGATTAATGGTGAAAAGATTCTCCACAGTGAGGGATATCCAGAGAGGTTCATGGAGTTACATAGAGAAGAGAAGAGGGAGGAGGGAGATAGAGGTGACCAAGAGGAGAATAGGAGGAATCAAAAGGGGAGAGAGCAATGTAGCCAGTAATAAATTCCATATGTGCTCTCCACAGTCTGGAACACTCAGAGAGATTCATGGAGTTACAGAGAGAAAAGAAGAGAGAGGAAGGAAATCGAGGTGACCAGGAGGAGAAGAAGGGAAGTCAAAAGAAGAGAGACAGATATAGCTAGTAATCGGTTCCCTAAGTGTTCTCCACAGCCTGGAACACCCAAAGAGATTCACAGAGTTGGGTAGTGAAGAGAAGGGTGAGGGAGGAGATAGAGGTGACCTGGGTGAGAAAAAGGAGAGTCAAAAGGGAGAGAGCAATCAAGCCAGTAATCACACCCCTAAGTAAAAATGGGCACTGAAGATGGGATTCTGAAAGGTACAAAATTGGTAACAAATACTGAAAAGCAAAGATTAAAAATCTAGAGGTTAGACTCTCAAAAATACAATATTAAAAAAATCACAAAAATTATAAAAATATATATATGAAATTTGATTTTAAAATGGGGTCTTTTTTTTGCAAGGTAATAGGTTATAAAATGAAAATTAAAGGAGTAATAAAGAACTTAAAAATTAAAAAATGATAATAGTAAAATATATCTAGGAATTTCTCTGGAGCTGTTGAGGGCAGGGTGGGGTCAGTTCAGTTTCAGATATTTCCTTGTTCCATCTTATACTTCTTCTCAAGGTCTATAGGCCCCTTCCAATGTAGTCAATGCTAACTACAGGGTTTTAATCTGTTGCACCTGTCACTTCCAAAGCAGTTCCCTCTTCTTTGTTTATTTTGGCTTCCTCTGTTTGCAAGTCTTTTCAGTGTCTGATTTCTGCCCTGACACAAGGGGGCAAAGGTGGTCATTTATTTAGGCTCACTTGTTCAGTTGTGCTGCGGGGAGGGATGAACACTGCTAACAAATATCACTGGCATGAGTGGGGAGTGCTTGCAGTGACTGGGCCACACTGGGTTTGCCCCTGCTCATGGGGTGTGTGCTTTCAAGGTCTACACTGCTCAGGCTCCAGGTTTCTCTGCGTGGGAACTGTCTAAAGCAGGCCCTGGGTTGTGTGTACTTCCCAGGTCTAAGCCACTCAGGTTCAGATTCTCAGGTACTCCACAAAGGCACAGACTCGGTTGGGCCTGTGTTTTGTGCCCTTCCCAGGTCTGAGCAGCTCTGGCGGCTAGGTACTTGGCAAGTGCATTCTCCCAGGTGGACAGTGCGTCTTATCACCTCCCCAGTCCCAGCTCCTCGGTTTCCTGGGTGTGCAGCAAGAGTGCCATCTCAGGTGTGCTGTGTGTCTCCTCTGGGGGGCTGATCTCTGACTGAGACCCTCCTGGCAGATGTCAACCATCCAGGATCCCAGGAAGACTTGGTTAGCAACTGGGAGCCTGCTCACAATTTAGTGGAGGATGCACCCCAATCCACTACTCTTGCCTGGAAAATCCCATGGATGGAGGAGCCTGGAAGGCTACAATCCATGGGGTTGCTGAGGGTTGGACACGACTGAGCGACTTCACTTTCACTTTTCATGCATTGGAGAAGGAAATGGCAACCCATTCCAGTGTTCTTGCCTAGAGAATCCCAGGGATGAGGGAGCCTGGTGGGCTGCCATCTCTGGGGTCGCAAAGAGTCGGACATGACTGAAGCGATTTAGCAGCAGCAGCAGCAGTAGCAGCAGTTGTCTCTGTGGCCGAGATTGCCCCTTGCCTTCTGGCTCTGGCTGTCACCTGCCTGCCTCTCTGCCTCCAGCAGGATGAGGGGCCGGTCTGCAGTCGGCTAGCTCTCATCTGGTATTCACTCAATCCTTTGTTCCGTGAGCAGGCCAGGCTGTGCCTTGCTCTCTCTCTCTTTTTTTCCTTCTCTCTATCCCACAGCTTGGGTTGCTATCTCACGTTAGCTCCCTCAGATTGTCCTCAGGGCATTCAGGTCTGGTCCTTACTCTAAGCATGCAGCCAGCACCTCCCTGTTCAGCCCCCACTCATTGTTGGTGGATGCGAGCATCTGGGCTACTTCTCCACTGGGAGTTGAGGTTAAGCGCGTAATCTGTGGGTTTTTTGTTTTTTGTTTTTTCCTCCCAGTTATGTTGCCCTCTGAGATTCCAAAACTCCCCACAGTGAGAGGGTTTCCTGGCGTTTGGAAACTTCTTCTCCTTCACAACTCCCTCCCTGGGGTGGATCGCCATCCCTAACTCTTTTGTCTCTCTTTTTATCTTTTATATTTTGTCCTACCTCCTTTTGAAGAGAATGTGCTGCCTTTTGGGGGGCCTGGTGTCCTCCACCAGCATTCAGAAGTTGTTTTGTGGACGTTCAAATGATCTTTTGATAAATTTGTAGGGGAAAAGTGGTCTCCCCATCCTATTCCTCTGCCATCTTTGACCTGGCTCTGAGTGAACTTTAAAATGGATGGTAACTGGTGAATTTAATTCAGATGAAGTGTAGTAGCCCTCACAATCAACAAGAGAGTCTGAAATGCAGTAACTGGTTGTGTATTGATGATCCTGTTTGTGACACAACTTACCTTGCTATTCACACTGTCTGCACTGTTTGTTGAACCCAAGGTAGACAAGGTGCAAGCAGGAAAGCTGGAAGAAAAATCAAAGAGCCATAGCAAGCACAGACATGTTTATTTCCTCCTGGCTGATGCAGCAGCCGTAGCAGTAGCCATAGCATAACCTAACATAACACAACCTCTCTCCTGGCTGGCACAGCAGCCATGAACAGTTTGCTCTCCTTGCTGATGCAACAGCTGTAGCAGTAGGCACACTATATTCTCTCCTCTAGTGGCTGACCCAATGGGCACAGCAGTGATGCAGCAGTAAATGCCACCACTTTCTAGGTGGAACTCATATATCCCTGCAGCACAAAGTATCCCATGACCAAGCAAGTACCTCATGATGTACACACACAGTGCTATAAGTGATCTCAGTTGTTACATAATCATTATTTACAAAACATGGGTGAGAAAGCCTGAACACACGATCTTGGCTAATTTGATCTCTCCCCATAGAGAACAGTCTCAAAAACTATAGAATGATCCCAATTTGTTTCCAAGGCAAACCATTCAACATCATTGTAATCCAAGTCTATTCCCCAAGCACTGATGTCAAAGAAACTGAAGCTAATCAGTTCTATGAAGACCTACAAGACCTAGAACTAACACCAAAAAAAAAAAAAAAAGAGGTCCTATACATCATAGGGGATTGGAATGCTAAAGTAGGAAGTCAAGAGATACCTGGAGTAACAGACAAGCTTGGCCTTGCAAAATGAAGCAAGGCAAAGGCTAACAGAATTCTGCCAATAGAATGCATTGGTCATAGCAAACACCCTTTTTCAACAACAGATGACTTTATATTTGGACATCATCAAAAGGTCAGTACATAAATCAGATTGATTACATTCTTTGTAGCTGAAGATAAAGAAGCTATATACAGTCAGCAAACATAAGATCTGTAGTTGACTGACTCAGACCATTTTGCCTTATAAGAAAATTCAGGCTTAAATTGAAGAAAGTAGGGAAAAATCACTAAACCATTCAGGTATGACCTAAATCAAATCCCTTATGATTATACAGCTGAAGCAAGAGATTCAAGGGATTAAAACTGATAGACAGAGTGCCTGAAGAACTATGAACACAGATTCATAATTTTGTACAGGAGGTGATAATCAAAACCATCCCCAAGAGAAAGAAATACAAGAAGGCAAAATGATTGTCTGAAGAGGCCTTACAAATAGTTGAGAAAAGAAGAGAAGTGAAAGGCAAATGAGAAGGGGAAAGATACACCCAACAGAATGCAGAGTTCCAGAGAGTAGCAAGGAGAGATAAGAAAACCTTCCTCAGTGATCAATGCAAAGAAATAGAGGAAAACAATAGAATGGGAAAGACTAGAAATCTCTTCAAGAAAATTAGAGATACCAAGGGAATATTTCATGCAAATATGGGCACAATAAAGGATAGAATCAGCAAGGACCTAACAGAATCAGATGAAATCAATAAGGGGTGTAAGAATGCACAGAAGAACTACATACAAAAAAGATCTTAATAACCCAGGTAACCACCGTTGGGTGGTCACTAAATTAGAGCCAGACATCCTGGAATGTGAAGTCAAGTGGGCCTTAGGAAGCATCCCTATGAACAAAGCTAGTGGAGGTGATGGAATTCCAGCTGAGTTATTTAAAATCCTAAAAGATGATGCTATTTAAGTGTTTCATTCAATAAGCCAGCAAATTTGGAAAATTCAGCAGTGGGCTCAGGACTGGAAAAGGTCAGTTTTCTTTCTAATCGTGAATAAAGTCAATGTCAAAGAAAGCTCAAACTACTGTACTATTGCACTCATTTCACATCTTAACAAGATTATGCTGAAAATCCTTCAAGTTAGGTTTCAGAAGTAACTGAACTGAGAACTTGCAGAGGTACAAACTGGATTTAGAAAAGGCAGAGGAACCAGAGATCAAATTCCCAACATCTGTTGGATCATAGAAAAAGAAGGGAATTCCACAAAAACCATCTACTTTTGCTTTCATGGTAAAGCCTTTGACTATGTGGATCACAACAAACCGTGGAATACCAGACCACTTACCTGTCTCCTGAGAAGCTGGTACATAGGACACGAAGCAACAGTTAGAATCAGACATGGAACAATGGACTGGTTCAAAACTGGGTACGTAATGAATATGGCATTATATCCCATTACTTCATGACAAATAGATGAGAAAAAAGTGGAAACAGTGACAGATTTTATTTTCTTGGATTCCAAAGTCACTATGGATAGTGACTGCAGCAGTGAAAATAAAAGATGCTTGCTCCTTAGAAGAAATGCTATGACAAACCTAGAGGGCACATTAAAAAGCAGAGACATCACTTTGCTGATAAACATCAGTTCAGTTCAGTAGGGTTGTTCAGTCATGTTTGACTCTCTGCGACCCCATGGACTGCACCATGCCAGGCTTCCCTGTCCATCACCAACTCCCGGAGCTTGCTCAGACTCATGTGCATCAAGGTGGTGATGCCATCCAACCCTAGCATCCTCTGTCAGCCCCTTCTCTTCCTGCCTTCAATCTTTCCCAGCATCAGGGTCTTTTCCAATGAGTCAGTTCTTCCCATCAGGTGGCCAAAGTATTGGAGTTTCAGCCTCAGCCTCAGTCCTTCCAATGAACATTCAGGATTGATTTCCTTTAGGACTGACTGGTTTGATCTCCTTGCAGTCCAAGGGACTCTCAAGAGTCTTCTCCAACACCACAGTTCAAAAGCATCAATTCTTCATTGCTCAGCTTTCTTTATGGTCCAACTCTCACATCCATACATGATCACTGGAAAAACCATAGCCTTGACTAGACAGACCTTTGTTGGCAAAGTAATGTGTCTGCTTTTTAATATGTTGTCTAGGCTGGTCTGGATTGGAAAAGGTCAGTTTTCATTTCAATCTCAAAAAAAGCCAATGCCAAAGAATGCTCAAACTACTGAACAATTGCACTCATCTCACATGCTAGTAAAGAAATGCTCAAAATTCTCCAAGCCAGGCTTTAGCAATATGTGAACCAAGAACTTCCAGATGTTCAAGCTGGATTAAGAAAAGGCAGAGGAACCAGAGATCAAATTGTCAACATCTGTTGGATCATAGAAAAAGCAAGAGAGTTCCAGAAAAACATCTATTTCTGCTTTATTGATTATGCCAAAGTCTTTGACAGTGTGGATCACAATAAACTGTGGAAAATTTTGAAAGAGATGGGAATACCAGACCACCTGACCAGCCTCTTGAGAAATCTGTATGCAGGCCAGGAAGCAACAGTTAGAACTGGACATGGAACAACAGACTGGTTCCAAATCAGGAAAGGAGTACATCAAGGCTGTATATTGTCACCCTGCTTATTTAACTTATATGCAGAGTACATCATGCAAAACCCTGAGCTGGATGAAGCACAAGCTAGAATCCAGATTGCTGGGAGAAATTTCAATAACCTGAGATATGCAGATGGCACCACCCTATGGCAGAAAGCCCAAGAAGAACTAAAGAGCCTCTTGATAAAAGTGAAAGAAGAGAGTGAATAAGTTGGCTTAAAGCTCAGCATTCAGAAAACTAAGACCATGGCATCTGGTTCCATCACTTCACGGCAAATAGATGGGGAAACAGTGGAAACAGTGTCAGACTTTATTTTTTGGGGGCTCCAAAATCACTGCAAATGGTGACTGCAGCCATGAAATTAAAAGACGCTTCTCCCTGGGAGAAAAGTTATGACCAACCTAGACAGTGTGTTAAAAAGCAGAGACATTACTTTGCCAACAAAGGTCCATCTAGTCAAGGCTATGGTTTTTCCAGGAGTCATGTATGGATGTGAGAGTTGGACTATAAAGAAAGCTGAGTGCCAAAGAATTGATGCTTTTGAACTGTGGTGTTGGAGAAGACTCTTGAGAGTCCCTTGGACTGCAAGGAGATCCAACTAGTCCGTCCTAAAGGAAATCAGTCCTGTATATTCATTGGAAGGAGTGAGGTTGAAGCTGAAACTCCAATTTTGGCCACCTGATGCAAAGAACTAACTAATTAGAAAAGATCCTGATGCTAGGAAAGATTGAAGGCAGGAGGAGAAGGGGATGACAGAGGATGAGATGGTTGGATAGCATCACCAACTCAATGGACATGAGTTTGAGCAAGCTCCAAGAGTTGGTGATAATCAGTGAGGCCTGGCGTGCTGCAGTCCATGGGGTTGCAGAGTCAGACATGACTGAGCGACTGAACTGAACTGACCTAGTTTGGTCAAAGCGTTTCTTCCAAGGAGCAAGTGTCTTTTAATTTCATGGCTGCAGTCATAATTTCAAAGCCTGCAGTGATTTTGGAGCCCAAGAAAGTAAAGTCTGTCACTGTTTCGATTGTTTCCCCATCTATTTTCCATGAAGTGATGGGACCAGATGCCATGATCTTCATTTTTTTGAATTTTGAGTTTTATGCCAGCTTTTCACTCTCCTCTTTCACTTTCATCAGCAAGTTCTTTAGTTCCTCTTTGCTGTCTGCCATAAGGGTGGTGTAATCTGCCTATCTGAGTTTATTGATTTCTTCCAGCAATCTTGATTCCAGCTTGTGCTTCATCCAGCCCAGTCTTGACATCCTCCTTTCCCGATTTGGACCCAGTCTGATTCTAATTGTTGCTTCTTGACCTGCATACAGATTTCTCAGGAGGCAAGTAAGGTGGTCTGGTAGTACCATCTCTTGACTAATTTTCCATAGTTTGTTGTGATCCACACAGTCAAAGGCTTTAGCATAGTCAATGAAGCAGAAGTAGATGTTTTTCTGGAGTTCTCTTGCTTTTTCTATGATCTGACAGATGTTGGCAACTTAATATCTGGTTCCTCTGCCTTTTCTAAATCCAGCTTGAACATTTGGAAGTTCTCAGTTCATGTATTGTTGAAGCCTGACTTGGAGAATTTTGACCATTACTTTGCTAGCATGTGAGATGAGTGCAATTGTGAGGTACTTTGAACATTTTTTGACATTGCCTTTTTTGGGATTGGAGTGAAACCTGACCTTTTCCAGTTCTGTGGCCACTGCTTAGTTTTCCAAATGTTGGCGTATTGAGTGCAGCACTTAAATAGCATCATCTTATAGGATTTTATGCTTAAAGTATATTTTGTCTATTATTAGTAGAGGTACTCCCATTTTCCTTTGATTATTCTTTGTGTAGAATATTGCTTTCTATCTTTTTACTTTCAATTTGGGGCTGTATCTTTGAATCTAAAGTGAATCTTTTGTTGACAGTATATAGATTAATCACATTTAAAATAAATCCATTTTGCTACCTATACCTTTAATTTCAGAATTTAATTCATTTACAGTTAAAGTAGTGACTGGTAAGAAAGAATTTCTGTTGCAATTTTTCTGATATTTCCTTATGTTATATTCTTTTTGTTTCTCAGTTCCTCCAATACTGCCTTCTTTTGTGTTCCATTGATAGTTCACAGTGTACTATTGATTCTCTTCTCATTTCCTTTTCTGTACATTTTCTAGTTAGTTTCCTTAGTGGCTGCTTTGGGGATTAAAATTAACATGTTAAATTTATAACAATGTAGTTTGAATTAATACCAACTTCTCTTGAATAGAATACAGAAACTCTGCTCCTATACATCTCCATCCCTCCCGTTTTAAAATTTATTTATTGTCACCAATTACATCCTTCTACATGTGTACTCAGTTAGATAGATTTATAACCATTGTTTTATGTATTTGTATTTTGAATCATATAGGGAGAAAAAGAGGCATTGCAAACCAAAATACAAATATGCTATCTTATATTTATCTATCTAATTACCTTTACCACTGTTTCTTAGCTCTTCATATGACTTTGACTTTTCATTTCAGCCAGAACAATTCTCTTTAGCATTTCTCATAGAGCAATGAACTCCCCCAGTTTTCATTTATTTAGAAATGTCTTAATTTTGCTTTCCGTTTTGAAGAATATTTTTCTAGATAAAAAATTGTATACCTGTGGTGGATTCATTTTGATATTTGGCAAAACTAATACAAATTATGTAAAGTTTAAAAATAAAATAAAATAAAAAATTAAAAAAAAATTCTTAGTTGACAGTTTTAATTTTCTTTCAACACTTTAAAAATGTCAGTCTTCTGGAAGAGATCTATGAAGATCTATAAATCCAAAACAATTAAGAAAATAGTAATAGGATTATATATATTGATAATTACCTTAAATGTAAATGGGTTAAATACACCAGTCAAAAGACATAGACTGGCTAGGTGAATGAAAATATGTGCATGTATGCATTTCCACTTACCACATCACTCTACTTAACCCCCAACATGTATGTAATTATTTTATACTGTTAGGTTAATCATGTTTCCATTATGGTTTAAAATTTAATTATCTTTTTTTTGGTCTGGCTATTAATTGTGAAAACTGATAAACATCTTTTACTATTGTGATTAAGTAACTAGTACTGATTTAAATATCATTGTGTCATCATTGGTCAGTAGTAAAATAATAGAATTCTATATCACTAAAATTACCATTTAACAGAAAAATCTGTAATCACTTTTTAAAATATAGATGCACATTAGAATTATCTTGGAATTTTTATTTGAAAAATACAAATGCCCAGGTATTGTTTTTTTCTCCAAAGCTCCAGATGTGATTCTAAGGAGTAGCTGTATTTAAAAACAACTGGATGATCTTTTGCTTTTATCTAGTTTGTTTCACTTTTTCTTTCATAGTCAGTGCTTCCATTTCATTAATTTATGTTTTCCAATTTCTCTCTCTGTTTTGTCTGTTCTTTCTCAAGTCTTATCAGGTGTAGCAGAAAAACTTTTTTGTGTGTGTATAAAGTATAATATATAGTTTAGAAAACTTATTTTTGCTTAGCCAAAAATTTATGACTTTTTGGCTCCATTTGTTTGACTAAGTATGGATAGAATGTTAGATCTCTAATTTATATTTCCTCAAAATTTTGATATACTTCCATTATTCTGGCATCTAGTATTACTGCTAAAAGTCTAAAGAGTTTATTATTTTAGCGATTAAAAAAATTTTTTTTGAATGAGGCTTGAAAGTTCTAATCCAATTCTGAAAATATAAAGAAATATTATGTTGTAAAAAACAAGAGGAAATTAACATGTGATACAATATTATTAACTGAAGTACAGATTTTGTTCAAATTTCAGAAAATTTTATGCTAGAGTCCATTATTTGTTTTTGTACCTTATTCAAGATTCCATATTGTATTTGCATTGAACAACTTCATCTGCATGCAACAGATTCTGATAAATTCTCTTTTCACTTTTATTCTATTACAAATACTTTCTAATTTTCTTTGTTAAAGCTTCTTAGATATACCCATAATTTAAAAGTAGACATTTAATTTCCAAATACATGGGGTTTTAAAAGTATCCTTGATATTAATTTCTCATTTTGATATTCATTTTTCATTTAAATGCTTTCTTCTCTGCAATCACCCTCTGTGTTTTTTCAGTCTTTTAATCTTCTTGAGGTTTTCACTGGCCTATTCAAAGATCTCTCTTGGTAAATGTCACTGCACTTGAAAATATGTGGCTTATTTTCAAATATCTTTTGATATTTATTTCTAACATCATTTCACAGTGATGGAACAGACTTCTATGATTTCAATACCTTTATACCAAGAAATTTTTGCACCTTGTTTTATGTCCCTGGATGTGTTTCAGTGTCTCCTGGTTTAAAACTTTGGGAACTTGAAGAGAATTTGTATCCTGCTGTTGTGCAAAAATTATATAAATCTTAATTATATATTGAATTGGTTCTTAGTGCTTTTCAGGTCTATTATATCCTTCTACTTTTCTGTCTATCCATTCTATTGTTTTTGAGAATTTTATATTGAAACTCCAACTAAAAGTTTTAATTTATCTACTTAAATAATTAATTGTAATCTATAGTGAACCTGGAGAAGGCAATGGCACCCCACTCCAGTACTTTTGCCTGGAAAATCCCATGGGCGGTGAAACCTGGTAGGCTACAGTCCATGGGGTCTCAAAGAGTCGGACACGACTGAGCGACTTCACTTCACTTTCACATAGTGAAACTACAGGTAACTTTGTTGTGTATTTTCCAAGTCTCCTAAAATGTGTTATCATACTTTCATAATTTAAAAAGTAAAAAAAAAAACACATTTTTTAAAATGTCAGCCTTGTCTCCATGCTTTTCAATGGGAAATAACTTATTAATCTTATTGAGGGTCTCATATGTGACAGTTCAGTTCAGTTCAGTCACTCAGTCATATCGGACTCTTTGTGACCCCATGAGCCACAGCATGCCAGCCCTCCCTGTCCATCACCAACTCCCTGAGTCCACCCAAAGCCATGTCCATTGAGTCGGTGATGCCATCCAACCATCTCACCCTCTGTCATCCCCTTCTCCTCCTACCCCCAATCTTTCCCAGCATCAGGGTCTTTTCAAATGAGCCAGCTCTTCACATCAGGTGGCCAAAGTATTGGAGTTTCAGCTTCAACATCAGTCCTTCCAATGAACACCCAGGGCTGATCTCTTTAGGAGGGACTGGTTGGATCTCCTTGCAGTCCAAAAGACTCTCAAGAGTGTTTTTCAACACCACAGTTCAAAAGCTTCAATTCTTCGGAGCTCAGCTTTCTATCTTGCTGCTTTCAAGAATCTGTCTGTTTTTTGACAGTTTTGTTATAATGTGTGTCAGTGTGTATTTCTGAGTTTATCACACCTGGAATTTGTTGAGTTTCCTGAATGTATAGATTTATGTATTTTTATTAAATTTGGTAAGTTTCTAACCATTATTTCCTCAGCTATTCTTTTTGCTCCTGGTACTTTCTGCTTCTGAGACATCTATAATACATATATTGGTATGCTTTATGATGTCACATAAGTCTCTTAAGAACTGCTAATTTTTCTTCATTCTATTTTCTTTCTAAATGTGAGATATTTAATTTATTTGAACTATTTTTAAATTCTCTGATTATTCTTTTGTTAGCTCAAATTTGCTTTTGTCCCCACTAACGAATTTTTCATTTTAGATTCTGTACTTCTCATGGAGAAGGCAATGACACCCCACTCCAGTACTCTTGCCTGGAAAATCCCATGGATGGAGGAGCCTGGTAGGCTGCAGTCCATGGGGTCATTGAGAGTCGGACTCGACTGAGCAACTTCCCTTTCAGTTTTCACTTTCATGCATTGAAGAAGGAAATAACAACCCACTCCAGTGTTCTTGCCTGGAGAATCCCAGGGATAAGGGAACCTGGTGGGCTGCCATCTATGGGGTCGCACAGAGTGGGACACGACTGAAGCGACTTAACAGCAGCAGCAGCAGCAGCACTTCTCATCTCTAAGTCCATTTTGGTGCATTAACAGAATATTATAGACTGGGTGGCTTATAAACAAAATTTAGGGGGAATTTCCTGTCAGTCCAGTTGTTAGGACTCTGCACTTTCATTGCAAGGGACATGAGTTTGATCCCTGGTTGAGGAACTAAGATCCTGAAAGCTGTGCAGCATTTATGAAAACAAACAAAATTTATATTTCACAGTTCTGGAGGGTGGAAGTCTGAGAGCAAGGTGTCAGCAGATTTGGCGACTGGCTTTATTTTTGGTTCATATACTACTATCCTTTCCCTATAACCTCATATGGTAACCTCAGATGGTGGAAGGGGCAAGCAAGCTCTCTAAGATCTCTTTTATAAAGGCACTAATCCTATTCTTGGGGCTTCCCAGGTGGCTCAGTTGTAAAGAACTTGCCTGCCAATGCAGGAGATGCAGGTTTGATCCCTGGGTCAGGAATATCCCCTGGAGGAGGAAATGGCAACCCACCTCAGTATTCTTGCCTGAAAAATCCCATGGATAGAGAAGCATGGTGAGCTACAGTCCACAGGGTCAAAAAGAATTCAGACATGACTGACATGCATGCAGTCCTATTCATGAGGGCCCTCCTGTTCCTCAAAAGTTCCACCTGCCATTGGGCATTAGTTTTCAACAAGGATTTTGGGAAGACACAAACATTTAGTCTAATTTCTGTTTGGTTCCTTTTTATTATTTCCATTTCTTTATCAATATTCTCTATTTGTTGAGACACCCTTCTCCTAGTTTCCATTCACTCTTTGTCCATAGTTTCCTTTTTTTCCTCTTTGAGTATGGTTAAGACAGTTAAAGTTTTTGTCTAGTAATTCCAATATGTGTGCTTCCTTGGGGACATTTTCTGTTAATTTTTTTTTTCTCATGAATAGGGCCTAGCTTTTTTTGGGGGGGGGGGGGTGCATACCTCATTTAAAAAAAGTTGTTATTTTAAAAAATGGGAATTTAAAATACTGTGAATACATGCTAAGTTGCTTCAGTCATGTCTGACTCTTTGCAACCCCATGGACTGTAGCCCACCAGACTCCTCAGTTCATGGGGTTCTCCAGGCAAGAATACTGGAGTGGGTTGCCATGTCCTTCTCCAGGGGATCTTCCCAACCCAGGGATCAAACCCTTTTCTTTTGTGTCACTAGTACCACCTGGGAAGACCATTTAAAATATTTTGCTGTGGCAATTTGGAAATCAGATTCTACCTCTTCCTCTGGAATTTTTCTTGTTGCTTGCTTGCTGTGAGCTGGAAAGACTGTATTCTTCGTTATGTGTGGCCTCTCAAGAATCTGTTCCATTAAGTTAGGCATCAGCTAGTGGTTCAATAGAAATTTTTCTTCAAATACTTTGAGCTGAGAGAGAGAAGATAAAAGAAAAAAGAAGAACAGAATACTGTCAGGTCTTTGCAGACTGTCTCTGTGTTGAGGTACCCTGTCAGTGCTTAGCAAGGTCTTTTACAACTACACTTTCGCCTTCACTGCTTGCTTTTGTGGAGCCTGAAGTTCAGTTCAGTCGCTCAGTCATGTCCAACTCTTTGCGACCCCATTAATCGCAGCACGCCAGGCCTCCCTGTCCATCAGTTCACTCAGACTCATGCCCATTGAGTCAGTGATGCCCTCCAGCCATCTCATCCTCTGTCGTCCCCTTCTTCTCCTGCCCCAATCCCTCCCAGCATCAGAGTCTTTTCCAATGAGTCAACTCTTCGCATGAGCTGGCCAAAGTACTGGAGTTTCAGCTTCAGCATCATTCCTTCCAAAGAAATCCCAGGGCTGATCTCCTTCAGAATGGATTGGTTGGATCTCCTTGCAGTCCAAGGGACTCTCAAGAGTCTTCTCCAACACCACAGTTCAAAAGCATCAATTCTTTGGCTCTCAGCCTTCTTCACAGTCCGACTCTCACATCCATACATGACCACTGGAAAAACCACAGCCTTGACTAGATGAACCTTTGTTGGCAAAGTAATGTCTCTGCTTTTGAATATGCTATCTAGGTTGGTCATAACTTTCCTTCCAAGGAGTAAGCGTCTTTTCATTTCATGGCTGCAGTCACCATCTGCAGTGATTTTGGAGCCCAGAAAAATAAAATCTGACACCATTTCCACTGTTTCCCTATCTATTTCCCATGAAGTGACGGGACCAGATACCATGATCTTCGTTTTCTGAATGTTGAGCTTTAAGCCAACTTTTTCACTCTCCACTTTCACTTTCATCAAGAGGCTTTTGAGTTCCTCTTCACTTTCTGCCATAAGGGTGGTGTCATCTGCATATCTGAGGTTATTGATGTTTCTTCCAGCAATCTTGATTCCAGCTTGTGTTTCTTCCAGTCCAGCGTTTCTCATGATGTACTCTGCATGTAAGTTAAATAAGCAGGGTGACAATATACAGCCTTGACGAACTCCTTTTCCTATTTGGAACCAGTCTGTTGTTCCATGTCCAGTTCTAACTGTTGCTTCCTGACCTGCATACAAATTTCTCAAGAGGCAGATCAGGTGGTCTGGTATTCCCATCTCCTTCAGAATTTTCCACAGTTTATTGTGATCCACACAGTCAAAGGCTTTGGCATAGTCAATAAAGCAGAAATAGATGCTTTTCTGGAACTCTCTTGCTTTTTCCATGATCCAGCGGATGTTGGCAATTTGATCTCTGGTTCTTCTGCCTTTTCTAAAACCAGCTTGAACATCAGGAAGTTCATGGTTCACATATTGCTGAGATATTTACAATTGTTATGTCTTCCTCTTGGATCGATCCCTTGATCATTGTGTCCTTTCTTACCTCTTGTACTCTTATTTATTTTAAGGTCTATTTTGTCTGATATGAGGGTTGCTACTCCGACTTTCTTTTGCTTTCTATTTGAATGGAATATATTTCCCATCCTCTCACTTTCAGTCTATATGTGTCTTTAGGTCTGTAGTTCATTTCTTGTAGACAGCATATGTATATAAGTTTTGTTTTTGTACCCGTTCAGCCAGTCTGTGTCTTTTGGCTGGAGCATTTAATTTGTTTATATTTAAATTGTTTATTGATATATATGCTCCTATTGCCATTTTCTTAATTGTTTGGGGTTTGATTTAAAAAAAATTTAATAGAAGGATAATTGCTTTTCAGAATTTTGTGGTTATCTGTCATATATCAACAAGAATTAGCCATAGGTATACCCATGTCCCCTCCCTCCCATCTCCCTCCCATCTACCTTCCCACCCCACACTTCAGCTTGCCACAACCCCTGTTTGAGTTCCCTGAATTATACAGAAAATTCCCATTGGCTATCTGTTTTACACATGGTATTGTAAATTTCTATGCTACTCTCTCTATACATCTCCCCTTCTCCCTTCTCTCCTTCCACCTTGTCCTTAAGTCTGTTCTCTATGTCCGTTTCTCCACTGCCACCCTGAAAATAAATTCATCAGTGCCATCTCTTCAGATTCCATATATATGTGTCAGTATATATTTATATTTCTCTTTCTGACTTACTTCACTTTGTATAATGGGCTCTAATTTTGTCCACCTCATTAGAGCAGATTCAAATGTATTCCTTTTTATGGTTGAATGGTATTCCATTGTATATATGTACCACAGCTTCTTCATCCATTCATCTATTGGTGGACATCTAGGTTGCTTCCATGTTCTAGCTATTGTAAACAGAGCTGCAGTGAACATTGGGGTACATGTGACTTTTTCAATTTTGATTTCCTCAGGGAATATACCTAGCAGTGGGATTGCTGGCTTATATGGTGGTTTTATTCCTAGCTTTTTAAAGAGTTTCCATACCCTCTTCCATAGTGGCTGTATCAGTTTACATTCCCACCAGGAATGTAAGAGTGCTCCCTTTTCTCCACACCCTCTCCAGCATTTATTGTTTGTAGACTTTTTTTATGATGGCCATTCTGACTGATGTGAGGTGTATCTCATTGTAGTTTTGATTTGCATTTCTCTGATAACGAGTGATGTTGAGCATCTTTTCATGTGCTTGTTAGCGATCTGTATGTCTTCTTTGGAGAAATGTATCTTCAGGTCCCTTTCCCCACTTTTTGATTGGGTTGTTTGCTTTTTTGGTATTGAGTTGTATAAACTGCTTGTATATTTTGTAAACTCATTCTTTATCAGTTGTTTCCCTTGCTATTATTTTCTCCCATTCTAATGGTTGTCTTTTCACCATGTTTGTAGTTTCCTTTGCTGTGCAAAAACTTTTAAGTTTAATTAGGTCCCACTTGTTTATTTCTGTTTTTATTTCCATTACTCTAGGAGGTGGGTCATGGAAGATCTTGCTTTGATTTATGTCATCAAGTGTTCTGCCTATGTTCTCCTCCAAGAGTTTAATAGTTTCTGGTCTTACTTTTAGGTCTTTAATCCATTTTAGATTTATCTTTTTGTATGGTGTTAGGTAGTGATCTAATTTTATTATTTTAAATGTAGTTGTCCATTTTTCAGCACCTGTTATTGAAGAGGCTGTCTTTGCCCCATTGTATATTCTTGCCTCCTTTGTCAAAAATAAGGTACCCATAGGTGTGTGGGTTTATCTCTAGGTTCTCTATCTTGTTCCGTTGGTCTATATTTCTGTTTTTGTGCCAGTACCATATTATCTTGATGACTGTAGCTTTGTAGTATAGTCTGAAGTCAGAAAGGTTGATTTCTCCAGCTCCATTCTTCTTTCTCAAGACTGCTTTGACTATTCAGGGTCTTTTATGTTTCCATATGAAATGTGAAAATTTTTGTTGCAGTTCTGTGAAAAAAAGGCATTGGTAATTTGATAGGGATTGTATTGAATCTGTAGATTGCATTTGGTAGTATAGTCATTTTGATAATATTGATTCTTCCTACCCAGGACCATGAAATATCTCTCCATCTGTTTATGTCATCTTTGACTTTCATCAGTGTCTTATAGTTTTCTGTATATGTGTCTTTTTTTTCCCCTTAGGTAGGTTTATTCCTAGATATTTTTTTTTTTTTTTGTTGCAATGGTGAATGTGATTGATTCCTTAATTTCTCTTGCTGGTTTTTCATTGTTAATATATAGGAGTGCAAGTGATTTCTGTGCATTGACCTTGTATCCTGCAACTTTGCTGAATTCACTGATTAGCTCTAGTAATTTTCTGATAGTTTCTTTTGGATTTTCTATGTATAGTATCGTGTCATCTGCAAACAGTGAGAGTTTTCCTTCTTCTTTTCTGATCTGGATTCCTTTTATTTCTTTTTCTTCTCTAATAGCTGTAGCTTGGAGTTCCAAAACTATGTTGAATAATAGTGGTGAGAGTGGACACTTGTTTTGTTCCTGATCTTAGAGGGAAAACTTTTAGCTTTTCACCACTGAGAATGTTTCCTGTTTTTAACATATGGCCTTTACTATGTTGAGATAGATTTCTTCTATGCCCATTTTTTGAAGCATTTTTATCATAAATGGATGCTGGATTTTGTCAAAGGCTTTTTCTGCATCTATTGAGATGATCGTGTGGTTTTTATCTTTCAATTTGTTGATATGGTGTATCACATTGATTGATTTGTGCATATTGAAGAATCCTTGCATCCTGGAATAAACCTGACTTGATCATGATGTGTGAGCTTTTTAATGTGTTGTTGGATTCCATTTGCTAGAATTTTGTTGAGGAATTTTGTATCTATGTTCATCAGTAATATTGGCCTGTAATTTTCTTTTTTTGTGTTGCCTTTTCCTGGTTTTGGTATCAGGGTTATTGTGGCCTTGTATAATCAGTTTGGAAGTGTTCCTTCCTCTGCAATTTTTGGGAAGAGTTTCAGAAAAATAGGCATTAACTTTTCTCTGAATGTTTGATAGAATTCGCCCGTGAAGCCATCTGGCCCCGGGGAGATTTTTGATCACTGTTTCAACGTCAGTGTTTGTAATTGGGCTGTTCATAATTTCTATTTCTTCCTGGTTCAGTTTTGGGAGGCTGATCTTTTGATCTTTTCTAAGTGTCTATCCATTTCCTCTTGGTTGTCCATTTTCTTAGCATATAGTTGCTCATAACATTCTCTTATGATCCATTTTATTTCTGTGTTGTCTGTTGTAACCTCTCCTTTTTCACTTCTAATTTTATTGATTTGATTTTCTCCCTTTTTTCTTGACGAGTCTCACTAGAGGTTTGTCAATTTTGTTAATCTTCCCAAAGAACCAGCTTTAGTTTTATTACTCTTTGCTATTGTTTCCTTCATTTCTTTTTCACTGATTTCTGCTCCGATTTTTATGATCTCCTTCCTTCTGCTGACTTTTGGGTTTTTTTCTTCTTTTTTTCCAGCTGCTTTAGATTTAGAGTTTGGCCGTCTATTCAATGCTTTTCTTGCTTCTTGAGGTATGATTGTATTGCTATAAAGTACCCTCTTAGAACTGCTTTTGCTGAGTCCCATAGGTTTTGGGTCATTGTGTTTTCATTGTCATTTGTTTCTAGGAATCTTCTGATCTCTTGTTTTATTTCTTCAGTAATTTCTTTGTTATTGAGTAATGTATTGTTTAATCTCAATGAGTTTGTGGTTTTTTTCCCCCCTGTAGTTGATATCTAGTCCCACAGCATTGTGGTCAGAGATGATAATTGATACAATTTCAGTTTTCTTAAATTTACTGAGGCTTGATTTGTGGCCCAAGATGTGGTCTATCCTGGAAAATATTACATGTGCACTTGAGAAGAAAGTGTATTCTTCTGCATTTGGATGGAAAGTCCTGAAGATATCAATTAGGTCCATTTGGTCTAATGTTTCATTTAAGGTTTGTATTTCCTTATTGATTCTCTGTTTTGGTGATCTGTCCATTGAAGACAGTACGGTGTTAAAGTCCACTACTATTATTGTGTTGCTGTCGATTTCTCCTCTTATGACTGTTAGTGTTTGTCTTATATATTGATGTGCTCCTGTGTTGGGTGCATAGACATTTCCAATTGTTATGTCTTCTTCTTGGATTGATCCCTTGATCATTATGTAGTATCCTTCTTTCTCTCTTATGATATTCTTTATTTTAAACTCTATTTTGCCTGAAATAAAGATGGCCACTCCAGCTTTATTTGGTTTCCATTCACATGGAATATTTTTTCCCATCCTTTTACTTTCAGTCTGTATGTGTCTCTAGGTCTGAAGCAGGTCTCCTGTAAGCAGCATATATATGGGTCTTGTTTCTGTACCCATGCAGCCAGTCTGTATCTTTTGGTTGGTGCACTTAATCCATTTACATTTAAGGTAATTATTGATACATATGTTCCTACTGGCATTTTCTTTATTGTTTTGGGTTTGTTTCTGTAGGTCTTTCCTTTCTTTTGTGTTTACTGGCAATGTAAGTCCCTTTAGTATTTGTTGCAAGGCTGGTTTGGTGGTACTGAATTCTCTTAATTTATGCTTGTCTGTAAAAGTTTTGATTTCTCCATCAATTTTGAATGAGGTCTTTGACAGGTATAGTAATCATGGTTGTAGGTTTTTCTCTTTCAGTACTTTAAATATGTCCTGCCATTCTCTTCTGGCCTGTAGAGTTTCTGCTGAAGGATCTGCTATTAATTGTTTTGGTTTTCTCTTGTATGTTACTTGTGGCTTTTCCCTTGCTGCTTTTAATATTCTTTCTTTGTACTTAATCTCTGTTATCTTGATTAATATGTGTCTCGATGTGTTTGTTCTTGGGTTTAACCGGTAGGGGACTCTCTGTGCTTCTTGGACTTGACTATTTCCTTTCCCTTGCTGGGAAAGTTTCCAACTATAATTTCTTCAAAAATTTTCTCAGTGCCTTTCTGTTTTTTCTTCTTCCTCTGGGACCCCGATAACTCAAATATTGGTACATTTAATGTTGTTCCAGAGGTCTCTGAGGCTTTCCTCAATTCTTTTCATTTCTTTACCTTTATTCTGCTCTTCAGCAATTATTTCCACTATTGTATCTTCCAGTTCACTTATCCATTCCTCTGCCTCGGTTATTCTGCTATTGGTTCCTTCCAGAGTATTTCTAATTTCAGTAATTGTGTTTTTCATCTCTGTTTGCTTATTCCTTATTTCTTCTATGTCCTTGGTGACTGCATCAACTGTGTTAAATTCTTCTTGTATTTTCTCCATTCTATTTTCAAGTCTTTGGAGCATCTTTACTATCATTACTCTGAATTCTCTTTCAGAGAGATTACTTATTTCCTCTTCATCTATTTGGTCTTGTGAGTTTCTGCTTTGCTCTGTTATTTGTGTTGTATTTCTCTGTCTTTTCATCGTCATCATATTTTTTTTTTCCTAACTTGCTCCACTTGAGGTCTCCTTTTCCCAGGCTTTAGGGTTGTATTACTTCTTCCTTTTGATTTTTGCCCTTGGAGGGAAATGTTGGTTGGGTGGTTTGTGTTGATTTCTTGTGCCTGTGTTCTAGTGGGAGGAGATCAAGTAGGTAATTACAGAAATACTGGGACACGCACACACACACACATTTTCACACATACAGTTATAATCAAAGCATTCTAAAGAAAAGAGTACAGGAGATTGACTTGGTGAGCAAGGGAAACCAGAGGTGATATTAACCAATTATAGCAGAGTTAGCTAATGCTCAATCTGGAAATCTGAGCATGAGCAGAAGGCCAACTGGGGAATATAGCATAGAGAGCTCAACAACTTAACTTACTTGATAAAAGAAAAAAGAGTGAAGGAAAAAAGGGAGAATAAAAAAAGAGAAAAAAGAAATAGGTGAAGGGAGGGAAAAGAGAAAAGGAAGGGGTGGCAAAGATGATTAAAAAAATTTAAAAAGGGAGAAAAGAAAAAATAGAAAAGCAAAGATGAATAGACATGTGTGGAAAAGATTAATGTACATTCAGGGTTAGTTAAAGCCAGTAAAAAACAGTAGGAAAAGCAATTGAACATATCCAAAACAAAATCCATAAACTCATCAAGAAAAAAAAAATGAGAAAGAAAAAAAGAAAAAAACCTACAATCAATTTTTTTCTTGCTTGTATTTTGACAAGAAACACAAAGAGGAAAACTCCACAGCACTGAAAAAGGCTAACACAGTATGATTCATAAGAGAAAAAAGGGAAGAAAAATGAAAAAGGAAAAAAATTTTAAAAAAGGTTTTCAAGGTCATAGTTCTTGGTTGTGGAGTCTGCCCCTGTGGATGGGGTTTGGTTGCTGTCCTGTGATGTTTTCCTGGTTGGCAGAGCTTGTGCCTGTCTGTGTTCTGGTTGATGGAGTTGGATCTCATCAATCTGAAAGGCAGTGCAGAGTCCAGTAGTAGGTTTTGGAAGGTCTACAGGTTCAGTATGCCTCTGGGCAGTCCTTCTAGTTTTCCCAGTGTTAGGCGCACCTATTTCCATAGCTGCTTCAAAGTGGATCTCTCAGCATAACTGCAAAACTGCCAGTCCCCTACTTGTTCCTGGGATCATTGCTGGTGCGTCTGTTCCCCTGACATGCCTTACAATGCTGGCCAAAACTTGCTAGGTAGGTGCTTGTGTGGATTCTTCTGTATTGCAGCAACTTGTGTGGGGTTCCCTCAGCCCCCTAAGCTCACCTCTGTGTCACGGGCCTTGTGTGCACTTGTTTCAGCTCCCCGGGCTGGTCTCTGCATAGTGGGGCTAGTGTGGACTTGTTTCAGCTCCCTGTGCCTGCCCTCCGCGTCTTGGAGTTTATGTGCATTTGTTTCGTCTCACTGCCTGCACTCTTTGTCCAGGGGGTTATTTTTTCTATTTCCGCTGTGCCTGGAGGGTCGTGTGCGCTGCCCAAGTTTGTATGTCTCCCCTCTATCAGCACCCCAGTTCCGCCCTTTGCGCCGGCTGTGTTTGTCTGCCTGGGCCCATCCTCTGTGCTACGCCCTAGCTAGGTTTGTCTGCCCCGTCACACTTGGCTACCTGGGCCTGCCCTCTGTGCTGCAAGGGTTGTGTGCGCTTGCTGGGTGTGTATGCTGCACCACTCTCAGTTTCTGGAGCCTGCCATTTGTTTGGGGCCACAGTCCATGAGCTGTTAACAGGTTGAGAAGTAAAGCTTTCTCTGTTTACTGCCCTCCAAGTCCCTGCTTTGCCTGGTTTTCCAAGACTTCACAGCTCCTCTTTGGGGCCTCCTGTGATGGAGTTTCCCTGGGCATGGGAACTCTTGTTTCAGGGCTCCCTCCCTCCCTTGGAACACAAGCTCCTGCCCAGAAGTTCTCCATCTGTTCCTTTTTTGTGTCTCCCTCCTCTCTCCTACCTCATTTCAGGGGGATTAGCCTGCCCCCCTGGAGGCCTGGGGTCTTCTGCTATTGCCTATAGGTTGCTTGGTAGGAGTTGTTCCATATCTTGATGAGTTATCTGTGGGGAGGCTGGCAATCTCCCCGTCTTACTCCTCTGCCATCTTCTCTCTACTCTAAGGTTTGATTTTGTAGATCTTTTTCTTCTATTTCTTGGCTACATAAGTCCCTTTAACATTTGTTGTAAAGCTGGTTTGGTGGTACTGAATTCTCTTAACTTTTGCTTGTCTAAAAAGCTTTTGATTTCTCCATCAATTTTGAATGATATCCTTGCTGGGTAGAGAAATCTTGGTTGTAGATATTTCCCTTTCAGTACTTTAAATATATCCTGCGATTCCCTTCTGGCCTGCAGTTTCTGCTGAAAAATCAACTGTTAAACATATGGGTTTTTCCTTATATGTTACTTGCTGCTTTCCCCTTGCTGCTTTCACTATTCTTTGTGTTTAATCTTTGTTAGTATGACTAGTATGTGTCTTGGTGCATTTTTCCTTGGGTTTATCCTGTATGGGACTCTTTGCGCCTCTTGGAGTTGATTGACTATTTCCTTTTCCAGGTTGAGGAAATTTTCAACTATAATATCTTCAAAAATTTTTTCATACCCTTTCTTTTTCTCTTCTTCTTCTGAGACCCCTATAATTTGAATGTTGGTGTGTTTGATATTGTCCCACAGGTCTCTGAGACTATCCTCAGTTCTTTTCATTCTTTTTACTTTATTCTGCTCTTCATAAGTTATTTCCACCATTTTATCTTCCAGCTCACTGATTCATTCTTCTGCTTCAGATATTCTGCTATTGATTCCTTCTGGAGAAGGCAATGGCACCCCACTCCAGTACTCTTGCCTGGAAAATCCCATGGACGGAGGAGCCTGTTAGGCTGCAGTCCATGGGGTCGCTAAGAGTCGGACATGACTGAATGACTTCACTTTCACTTTTCACTTTCATCCATTGGAGAAGGAAATGGCAGCCCACTCCAGTGTTCTTGCCTGGAGAATCCCAGGGACGGGGGAGCCTGGTGGGCTGCCATCTGTGGGGTAGCACAGAGTCGGACACGACTGAAGTGACTTAGCATAGCATAAAGTATTTTTAATTTTAGTAATTGTGTTGTTTGTCTCTGTATGTTTATTCTTTAACTTTTCTAGGTCTTTTAAATTGATTCTTGCATTTTTTTCTGTTCTGTTTTCAAGGTTTTTTTTTTTTTTATCATCTTTACTATCATTAATTTGAATTCTTTTTCAGGTAGTTTGCCTATTTCCTCTTCACTTATCTGGGCTTCTGTGTTTCTAGTTTGTTCCTTCATTTGTGAAGTATTTCTCTGCCTTTTCATTACTTTTTTTTAACTTATTGTGTTTGAGGTCTCCTTTTCCCAGGCTTCACTGTTGAATTCTTTCTTCCTTTTGGTTTCTGCCCTCCTAAGGTTGGTCCAGTGGTTTGTGTGAGCTATGTGTAGGGTGAGATTTATGTTGAGTTTTTTCTTTTTTGTTGTTGTTGTTTGTTTTTCCTCTGATGGGCAAGGGTGCGTGAAGTGATAATCCTGTCTGCTGATGATTGGGTTTGTATTTTTGTTTTGTTTGTTGTTTAGATGAGACATCCTGCACAGGGTGCTATTGGTGGTTGGGTGATGCGGGTCTTATATTCAAGTGGTTTCCTTTGTGGGAGTTCTCACTATTTGATACTCCCTAGGGTTATTTCTCTGGTAGTCTAGGGCTTGGAGTCAGTGCTCCCACTCCAAAGACTCAGGGCTTGATCTCTGGTCAGGAACAAAGATTCCACGAGTGGTATGGCATTAAGTGAGATTAAAACAAATATCCAAAAATGAGAAACCAACGATGAACCCCAGACAAATGGCAGTTACAAAATCAAGGAAGTAATAATGAAAATAATGGAACACATTCACACATATACATATACACCCATTAGCAAAATCAAAACAGTCCAACAAAAATAAAGTACAATAAATTGACCCAGTGAACAAAGCAAACCAAAAATTATATCTACCAGTTAAAAGCAAAACTAACTAAAGCACAAACTGGAAAACGAAACTAAAGCAAGGTGCTAAGTGGGGAATAAAGCAATGAAAACAAAACTAACAAATAGAAAGAAAGAATAGATATGCAAAGTTAAATAGAGGTAGATAAAGAAGATTTATATACATTAAAGATTAACTGCAAGGGGAAAAGAACAGTAAGAAAAGCAAATGAAGAAATACATGTAGAAAAAATAGTAATAGGTTAAAAAAAAAAAAAGGATGAAGAAAAAATAAAAAAAAGGAAATCTCCACAGAACTGCAAAAAAGCCCAATGTAGAGGCAGAGGTTTATAACAACAATAAAAAGTGTGATTGAAAAAAAAAACACTCAAAACCTTAATTAGGTTTCATAGTGCCAATAAAATCGACAACTACAAGGTGAGGGGTGGGCAGAGACGAAAGAAAACAAAAGAAAAAGAAAAGAAGAAGAAAAAAAGTCCAAAAGAAGCTACAGAACAAGTCAACACATAAGAATAATAACTGTTTTTCTTGAGTCACTGCTGTCAGAGTCCTTTCCCTCACTGGAAGTTACAGCCCTCCTCACCTCCCTGGGATGCCCTCCATCACTGTGCTGACCTCTGACCTGCTGTGGGGGCAGCTCAGATTCTGATCTGGTCCTACTCCTCTGTGTTCTTGCCTCCAATATCCACAGCTATCAGAACTAGTGCATTTTCTTTTGTGGGAGCTCTCAATGGCCTTTTATATATTCCATAGACACAGAGTCTGCCTAGTTGATCGTGTGGATTTAACCTGCAGCTTGTACAGCTGGTGGGAAGGTTTTGGGTCCTCTTCCTTAGCCACACTGCCCCTGGGTTTCATTTGTGGTTTTATTTCCACCTCTGCATGTGGGTTGTCCACTGGGGATTGCTCCTGAGGCTGCCGTGGAGGACTTGGGTTTGCCCCTGTGAGGGCCAGGTGTGGAGGTGGTGCAGCTGTTTGGGTCTCAGGGGTTCTGGCAGCACCAGGTACTGAGGGGGGTTGGCGGCTAGGGCAGCAGGAAATGTAGTGCTCTAGAAGGGTATGGCAACCAGTATTGGCCAATATGCTCCATTAATCTTGCCCGGAGAACCCCCATCCCTGACAGAGAAGCCTGGCAGGCCACAGCCTACAGGGTTGCAAAGAGTCAGACGCTACCAAAGCAACCCTGCACCCATAGAGGCAAGACTTTTTTTGCCTGTGGTATCTCTGCCCCAGTGAGAGTTGAGCATGAAGGTGGCGCAGCTGCTTGGCTTGTGGCGCCCTGGAGGCGCCAAGTGTGAAGAACACGGACTGCCTCTCTGCCACAGGAGTTATGGCACTATCAAAGTCTTTTTTCGGGCCTCTTGTGATCAGAAAGCCTCTTTGGCCAGTCATTCTCCGTAGCTCCACCCATTCAGGCACTTAGAGGGCTCCCTTGCCTGGGGTCCTTCTCTGTTGTTCAGTGCACCAGGTACGGAGAGGGGGACCCCTGGCTGGGGTCCTACTCTGTAGATCAGCCCATCAGGCACTTAAAGGGTCACCCTGGGTAGGGTCTAACTCTGTAGTTTGGCACATCAGTCACTTAAAGGAGCACCTGGGTGGGGTCCTACTCTATGGTTCTGTGTCAGGTGCTTGAAGGGCCAGCCTCTCTATTGTTCAGCTGCCAATGCTGGCATTGTGGGGACAGAGAGAGAGAGAGAGACTCTGGTGATGGCTCCACCCCCTATGCATGAGTCAGCAGTATTGCCTTGCTTCCATGGCTTTCCTCCACAGGCATTTCCCACCACAATCTCCTCCCTCACATCCCCTCAGTCCATCTCTCCACAGTCCACAGCAGCCCTGCCCTGGGATTGCTCCACAATCCCTAAGCTCCAGCTCCCAGCTGCTGTGCATTCTAGGGGACCTGCGTCCCTGTCCAGGGTACGTATGGCTGCAGCAAGTTCTGATTCTCATTCTATTTAGGCTGCCACAGATCAGCTGTTTCACTCTCAGCCTTAAATGTTTCTCCTCTGACTCAAACAATTGTCCCTATGTGGAGATCAGACTCCTGCTTCAGTTCCCCCACCTGCTGATGGCAGGTCCAATCCTACTAACACTCCTGTGTTTCCCCCAGTCCCTAATACTTTGGCCACCTGATGCGAAGAGTCGACTCATGTTAAGACCCTGATGTTGGGAAATATTGAAGGCATAAGGAGAAGGGGGTGGCAAAAAATGAGATGGTTAGACAGCATCACCAACTCAATGGACGTGAATCTGAACAAATTCCAGGAGATAGTGGAGGACTGAGGAGCCTGATGTGCTGCTGACCATGGGGTCACAAAGAGTCAGACACGACTTAGGAACTGAACAACAAAAAAAACTTTACAGCACTGAATTTGAAAATTAGACAAGATAGGGCCCTGAAAAAAAGCACAACTTAGCAAAACATAAAGAAGAATATATGGAAAATATGAAGAGTTTAAATATTAAAGTGATTTAATCTATAATTTAAGACCTTCCTAACAAATATTGTAGGCCTCGTTGGCTTAAGTGGTAAATTGTCCTAAACATTAAAGGGAGAAATGGCAACCATCTCACTTCACTCTTCCAGAGAAAAGGAGGGACACTTCCTTGAGAAAAGGTAATAAAAGGTCTGGACCCTTTCTTCAGAGAAGTAAGCAGGCCTGGTAACATGGCCTGTTGTCTTCCTCAGATCGTTGTTTTCCTTGGAAGCATATGGAGTGTAGATACAGGTGGAATACTGCTATGCACCAAGAACTGATGATGAACCCCATTTACTGTGGATTTTCAACTTGTGTGACTGTGTCCAGACCAGGAGACCTGTGAGTTGGCATGGAAGCCAGGGGCCCAAGCTATTGGAGGGAAACCAAGGCAGTGGTTTCTCTGTGTTGAAGTCTGATGGATTTGTATCACGTCAAGTTAGCTGAACTAAAACTGTTTCCCAGAATTTCCATCGCCACACAGTTCCAGAGTACTGTGGGTATCATGAGACTGTGGACGTGGAAGTGAAGCAGCAGATTCTTTAGACGCAATGCCCACTTGCAGCCAACACAGTCCCCTTCTGCTGGTTCACTTGGTTGCAGTGGGGCAGATTACCTGAGCGTGAAGTTCTTTCCACTCCTGACAGATTCTCTTTCAGCTTCTCAGGCTCCTGGGCCAGGTACACACTTAGCTCCCTGATGAAGGGATTCCAGTTTATCCAGAAGGTCACTTTCATTATCAGAGCTCAAGGCTTGAAAGCAGTGAAAGGTCAATGTGGGTTCTGGCCCATTCTCATACACTCCAATCCATCCTCACAGCTTCCCACTTGTTGAAGTTCTCTTCTCTTCCAATTGCCTGCTCTGCTGATCTCAGATTCCAGCACCAGGCACAGAAGCAATGGCTTTACATAATTTGTTTAGCTCCCACATTTCATAAGGTCCAGCCCTCCTAAAAAATCCTTATCATCTCCTGCTAGTTCTGTTTCTTTGATCAAGTCCTGATTGGTACACAACGTCGTCCTGATGTCATCTGTGGCAGTCATGCATGCTTACCTCAGTGGAGTGGGGCGTGGGGTGGACAAGGGGCTGCATGCTATATTGTTGCTGTATTGTTCCCGGTGGACCTTATCAGGAGGTATGTGATTTGACATGTCTCATTACTGGCAATGTTAACCGTGATCACTTGGTTAAGGTGGAGTCTGCCAGATTTCTCCATTATAAAGCTACTGTTTTCTACTTTGTAATTAGTAGGTATCTTCTTGGGGGAGACTTTGAAATTATTAATTTTTAGCACTCTTTAAGGGTTCCTTGCCTGCTTCGATTGTTACAGTGGTGCTTGCCAAGCAGTGATTTTCCATTTCCCTCATTCCTCCTTCATTTATGAGTTAGAATTCTACTATAAGAAAGCATTTTCCCTTCTCATTCATTTAACTATATATTTAAATACTTATTTATATCAGATTCATGGATGTTTATTTTTCCTATGTGAGTCTTAACACATTATTCATTTGGTTCCTCAAATCTTGCCACATTTGGCCACTGGGACCCTTTCAAGCTGGCTCCTCTCTTAAAGGACCATCTTTCAGTTTGTTGATTTTTTCTATTGTGTGGACACTAAGTCACATCCAACCCTTGCAACACCATGGACTGTAGCCCTCCAGGCTTTACTGTCTATGGGATTTCCCAGGCAAGAGTACTCGAGTGGGTTGCCATTTACTTCTCCAGGGGATTTCCCTGACCCAGGGATCAAACCCATGTCTGCTGAAATGCAGGCGGTATCCAGCTTTGCGGGTGAGTCTTTACCCCTAAATCACCAGGGAAGCCTTCTCTGTTGTTTATATATTTGCTGTTTTATTGGTTTCTGGGGCCAGTAACAAGCTCCCTTTCCTTCTAATTTATTGCTCTTTCCCCCTAATTTTTGCAGCCCTTAACTTAACAAAATTGATTTTTCAACCTTCTTTCTCCTACAGACAAACATTTAGAGCTTTTAATGTCCTTGCAAGCTCTGTTTTAGCTGCATCCCACAAATATTGATACGTTGGAGATTGTTTTAAGCTTTCAGTTTGAATATCTTCTATTTTTCCATATTTTGACCCACTCATTACTTGGAAAAATTCTAATCAATTTAAAATATTTATAAAATTTTTAGATTTTTTGTTTGTTTTTGATTTCTAATTTAGTTTCACTGTGGTCAGAGTATATGCTCTGGATGGTTTCGGTGAAAAGTGTTAGGAAAAATGTTTGCATTAGTAAGTGTCTTCTGGACCAGCACATGGTTTATTTCGATGAACGTTACGTGTACAGTTGAAGACAGTATGTGCTGTAAAGTTGTTTGGTGTAGTGCTTTGTGAATATCAGAGTAAGTGTGTTGATAGTACTGTTAGAAGCATTCATTTATTACTGTTTTTTGTTTCACCTTGGTTTGTATAATTTACTGAGCTAGAGTGTAAAACTTTCCAACTGTAATTGTGAATTTGTCTAATTCTCCATTATATCTGTCAATTTTTGCTTCATGAATGTTAAAACATTTTTATCAAATGTATACACATTTATTATGTCTTCCTGGTAAATTGATATTTATCATTATGAAAGATCTCTATCTCTGGTAATATCCTTCTTCTAAAACTTACTTTGTTAACAGGAGCCATCCTAGATTTCTAACAATTAATCTTTTGTGGTATATCTTTAATATGCTTATTATTACATATGTTTATTATAACATATATAAGTACATATAACATATAATATATTGCATATTTATGCTATGCTGCAAGGAGATCCAACCAGTCCATTCTGAAGGAGATCAGCCCTGGGATTTCTTTGGAAGGAATGATGCTAAAGCTGAAACTCCAGTAGTTTGGCCACCCATGTGAAGAGTTGACTCATTGGAAAAGACCCTGATGCTGGGAGGGATTGAGGGCAGGAGGAGAAGGGGACGACAGAGGATGAGATGGCTGGATGGCATCACTGACTCGATGGATATGAGTTTGAATGAACTCCGGGAGTTGGTGATGGACAGGGAGGCCTGGCATGCTTCGATTCATGGGGTCGCAAAGAGTCGGACACGACTGAGCATCTGACTCTTTGTGACCCCATGAACTGCAGCATGCCAGGCTTCCCTGTCCATCACCAGCTCCTGGAGCTTCCTCAAACTCATGTCCATTGAGTCGGTGATGTCATCCAACCATCTTATCCTTTGTCATCCTCTTCCCCTCCTGCCTTCAATCTTCATATTTATGTATATGTATCTGTATATTTAAAAAACCAGGGTTAGTTGATTAGTTGTGTTCTACACTTCACAACCCCATGGACTGTAACCCACCAAGCTCCTCTGTTAGTGGTATTTCCCAGGCAAGAATACTGGAGTGGGTAGCAATTCCCTTCTCCAGGGGATCTTCCCGACCCAGGGATCAAACTTGGGTCTCCAGCATTGCAGGCAGACTCTTTAGCATAAACAGCATTTATTTATTTATTGTCGTGTTCAATCATGAAACTTTAATAAGGAATCTTTACAAATTAGTGCCTGAGCAAGTTTTCTTTTCTTCTTTACAATGATGAATAGTTTTTCTTTAATTTTTATTGGAGTATAGTTGTTTTATGATGTTGTGTTAGTTTCTTGCTGTACAGCAAAGTGAATGAGTCAGATGTATACATTTATCCACTCTTTTTAAGATTTCCTTCCCAAGTAGGTCACCTTGAAAGAGTAACAGGCAGGAAGGCTAGGGGTCTATAACAATGTCTGTGTGTAAGAAGGGTCTTCCATAAATACATTCAAAGGGGGACAGTCCCCCTTTTTGGGGGGCACTTCACGCCCTCATTAAAGCTACGGGTAAAACTTTAAGCCTCTTGAGTTAATTTGCACAGATGTCTCTTAATAATGTCGTTAGACTTTTCAACCTTTCCTGATGATTGGGGTCTCTAGGAACAGTGTAAGGTGAAGTCGCTTAGTCGTGTCTGACTCTTTGAGACCCCCCCGGACTGTAGTCTACCAGGCTCTTCTGTCCATGGGATTTTCCAGGCAAGAGTACTGGAGTGGGTTGCCATTTCCTTCTCCAGAGGATCTTCCCGACCCAGGGATCAAACCCGGGTCTCCCGCATTGTAGGCAGACGCTTTACCGTCTGAGCCACCAGGGAAGTCTAAGTGATATTAGACTTAGATATTAGTAGATATTAGACAGGGAACAGTGTAAGTGATATTCTATTCCTAGAGCTTTTGACACCCCTTGAGTTACAGCAGCTTTAAAAGCGGAGCCATTGTCACTCTGAAGGTTCTATGGGAGCCCAAACCTGGGAATAATTTCATGAATTAAAATTCTTATAACCTCTCTAGCCTGTTCACGACAGGGAAAAGCCTCAAAACATCCACTAAAGGTATCCATCCAAACTTGTAAGCAAGAATATCCATTTGCTTTTGGTATATGCTGCTGCTGCTGCTGCTAAGTCACTTCAGTCGTGTCCGACTCTGTGCGACCCCATAGTTGGCAGCCCACCAGGCTCTGCCATCCCTGGGATTCTGCAGGCAGGAACACTGGAGTGGGTTGCCATTTCCTTCTCCAATGCATGAAAGTGAAAAGTGAAAGTGAAGTCGCTCAGTCGTATCCGACTCTTAGCGACCCCATGGACTGTAGCCTACCAGGCTTCTCCATCCATGGGATTTTCCAGGCAAGAGTACTGGAGTGGGGTGCCATTGCCTTCTCCGTTTGGTATATAAGGAAAATCAATTTCCCAGTCCTCTCCGGGATATTTTCCACTTCGTTGTAACCCAGATTTTGCTAGCTTTTCAGTCTTTGGATTATTTTTCTGACAAACCTCACATCTTTTGATAATGTTCTTTAAACTTTACATTTTTACCTTCAAAACAAACAAACAAACCTGAGAAGCCAGCTGGTAAGTACTCTCAACACCTAAATGAAAAACTCTGTAACCCTTTAAGAATTTTCCATTTAGCATTTTCAGGAATTATTAATCTTCCATCCTTGGACTGTAACCATCTTTTATCAGAAATCTTTGCTCCTCTTATCGCAAATCTTTCTAATTCTTCCACAGTATATTGTGGTTTTTCCTGTTCCACAGGACCTGTCCAGATCAAAGGCATCTGCAGTGAAGGGGTTTCATAAAGTGCCACCTTTCTAGCTGATTACCCTTGGCTACTTTACTCCCATCCTTGCTGTGCCCTTTACAACGCACAACAGCTACTTCTTTAGGACAATATATAGCAGTCAAAAGTCTCTCGATCTCTCTGAAATGTTTAATAGGTTCTCCTGTTGCCATTTTAAACTTTCTTTCCATATTGTAGCATGACCATGTAAAGTCAAATAAGCATTCTTAGAATCAGTGTAAATATTTACTCGTTGCCCTTTGCTTAACTCTAGAGCTCCACTAGCTGAGCACTTGTTCCCCTGGGGAGATATTTTGCTTCTAAAACCTGTTCAGCCATCACTATGGTGTAACCTGCTTTATTCTTCCTATCCTGAACAAAAGAACTGCCATCTGTAAATATTTCCATGTCAGGATTGTCTAATGGGATATTATCAGGTCTTCCCAAGCTGCATAGTTTAAAGTTAGAAACTGGGAACAATCGTGATCAGGTGTTTCATTTTCCTTCTCAGGAAGGAAAGTGGCAGGATTTAAGTTTCCACGAACTTTAAACGTAGTCATTAGCCCTTCTAACAACAATGACTGATATTTAAGAAGCCAACTGTCTGTCATCCAAATAGTAACCTTAGAGTTTAAGATTCCACTCCCATGAGAAGTCGGTACAGTAAGATTTCTCCCATCAATAGTTTTAAGAGTTTCAGGTGCTAAGCAGTTTCAGCAAATACTCTTAGACAGTGTGGCCATACACTTGACACTACATCCAATTCTCTGCTCAGATATCCTATACACTGCTGGTGAGGCCCTTGGGGATGTGTCAAAATTCCCAAGGCCATATCCTTTCTTTCAGTGACAAACAAATTAAATTCTGATCCTGTGGGCAAGCTCAAAGCAGGAGCTTGCACGAGAGCAGTATGAAGAGCCTTAAAAGCCTATTGAGTATCTGGAGACCAGACCAGTTTGTCAGTTTGGGCTTGTTGAGTTTCAGCTATAAGTTTATATAAAGGCCAGGCAAGTTCCCCATAACCCAGAAACCAAATGCAGTAGTAGCTTGTGATTCCCCAAAATCCTCTCAAAGGTCTCAATGTCATGGGTAGGGGATGATTTAGTATAGGTTTAATTCTCTCAGGGCCTATGGCCCTAGTCCTTTCTGATATGATTAGGCCCAGATATTTAACAGATTGTTGACAAAGCTGAGCCTTTTCCCTGATGCCTTATAACCACAGAGAGCCAAAAAGTTTAGGAAGCCTTATGAGGCTTCTGAGCAAGCTTCCTCTGTCTCAGCACAGAGCAGAATATCATCTACATGTTGTAGCACCACTGTCATGGAGCTATTAAAGTTCTGAAGGTCCCATGACACACTTTGCCCAAATAGGTGGGGGCTATTAAAAAATCCCAAGATCAAAACTGTCCAGGTTAACTGAGAAGCTGGTTGAGTAGGGTCTTCAAAGGTAAATAGAAATTGACTTTTCTCTGCCAAAGGTACAGAATAGAAGGCATCCTTTAAATCAATTACTGATAAATATTGGCTCATTCAGAATTTCAGACAACAGAGTATAAGGATTAGGCATCATGGGGTGTAAAGGAACTACAACCTCATTTATTATTTGTAAATCTTGAACTCGTCTCCACTTATCATTTGACTTCTTTTCACCCAAAACGGGAGTGTTTCATGGACTGTTACAGGGAATTAATAGCCCCTGCTCCTTTAAATTTTCAATGATGGGTTTTAACCCTTCCTTAACCTCAGGTTTCAGTGGATACTGCTTTTGATGTGGAAATAAGTGCAGGTCTTTGAGCTTGACAACTACAGGAATAGCATTTTGTGCTTGACCCACAGACTTTCCCATCAGCCCGCACTCTAGGATTTACATTTTGTGCAATTAAAGGGAGAGAAAGGGAGGGCTCCATATTCATGAAAACAGAAGCATGACCTTCTTCAGTGTATCCCTCCCCAGAAGGGGTGAGGGAGACTCTGGCATGATCAGAAACTCGTGTGAAAATAGCACATAGCCCCAGTTGCAGCTTACAGGATGATTGAAATAATAACATTTGGCTCATCCAGAGAGTCCCATTACTGAAGTGGATTGGGGAGAAAGTGGGCCAGGGGCTTCAGTAAGCACAGAGTAAGTTGTCCTGGTGTCCAAAAGGAACTCGATGGGTTGGCCCCAGTTATTAATACCTGGAGTTCATCAGGTGTTATTAGGATAGGAACTTGTGTGGGGACCCCCAGGCACTTTTAGTCCTGATTGTCTTGAGAGTTCGACCCCTGAGACCCACGCCTCTGGGGCAGTCTTTCCTCCAGTGTGGTCTCTTGCAGACCAGACATGGAGCCGGGGGTGGCTTAGATGGCTGAGGACAATTCCACTTGAGGTGCCCCTCCTTTCCACGGTAATAGCAAGCCCATCACTTTTCACCTAGGTCCTTCCTGGCTGTTTAAGAACAGTTCTGACAGCCATTACTGGCTGCTCCTTCGTCTTTTTCTGGCTTTCTTTTCCTCATACTCCTTCCTTTAATAGACTGTCTGAGCCAGCTGCAACAGATTATCTAAAGACTGGTTTAGTCCATACACCTGTTTTAATAGCTTATGGCAGATATCTGGAGCTGACTGAGTGAGAAATCTATCTTTTAAGATCACTCTTCCCCCTTCACTTTCGGGATCAATCTCAGTGAATCTGCGAAGGGCTTCCCTCAGTCTATCTAGGAATTTACCAGGGGCTTCCTTCTCGTTCTGTTTTATGTTTGCCAATTTGGCATATTTTAAAGTCTTAATATGTGCTTGCCTGAGTCTTTCAAGAACACATCTGACAAAATGACTCTGATCCCATCTTCCTTTAGCTGTGTTATCGTCCCAATCTGGTTCTATAGTCGGGACCGCCTCCTTCCCAGTGGGGAGGTTGGCTATCTCACCCTCCTTCTTCCCTACTGATTCATTACCAAGCCATTCATCTCCATAGGCAAAGGCTTTCCCCAAAACTCGAGTTTTTAAGTTGGGAGTCAGCGTCTGTCCCAGGTAAATCACAAGGTCATAAAGCATAACAATACCCTTAAAGGCTCTAATATATTTTTCTGGATCCTCTAAATAATCTCCCAGATCCTTCTTGATTCTTTCTATTTCTTGATAAGAAAAAGACTTATTAACTCTCATAGACTGATTATTTCTCCTGGTGGGTGCTTCATAAAGAGGCAACAGCTTGTGCGGTTGTTCCTCAGCCTCTCTGGCTGCTCTGCGCATATGATCCCAGGGATAGATTGGAGAAACCTGCTTTTCTTTATGTCTTTGTTTCCTGTCCTCCATCTCATCCTGTATTTCACCCTTAGTTTTGGTTGTCTGAGCTTCTCTTACCTCTATTGTCAGAGTTTCTATTGAAATCAGAGTAGTGTGAGGTCGTACTGAAACAGAGGTTGTTTGGACCTCTACTTGGGCAGTTTGAATCTCAGTTTGGGTTTTTACTGAGGCTAAGGCAACTTGAATTTCTGAGTTTCTACCAGGACCAAGGCAACCTTTCCTAGGGGGGCGGGGGGAGGAGCGGGGTGGTTCCCTGACTTTCAGTTTGCTCAGTTTGGAGACCTGGGTATGGGGGTAACGTAGGAGGACAGGAGGGAGCTGAAGGTTTCATACCTGAATCTATACCCTTAGGACATAAATCTGGCATGTCTCACAGAGAGAAAAAGGGCAACACACATGCTAATTCTACCCAGTTCCCTTGTTTTCTACAGAACCTATCTAACTGTAACACAGTTATTATAATTAAGAGATCCTCTAACCGGCCACCATTCACCATCCTCTAGTGATACCGTGGACATGCAGTATCGCATAGGAAGACCAGGCATGTCTTCTTTAAGCTTTGGAGATCAAATCTATCGCAGTTTTTCAAAGGAGTGAGGCTAGAATTTTTAGCTCCCATCTGTAAGAGAGAAAAAAAGCAGCCAGCATCATCATTCTACTAGAGCCGCCCCTCCCTGCTCTAGATGGGGGTGGAGACAGGTCTTCCACCTAAGCTTCCTTCCCTGGCCAGAGTTAACCTGTCTGTTACCGACGCAGGTGTGCCACTACTGTCCCTCTTGGTTCTAACACTGGGGCAGCGTGGAGATACATCAGGGATAAACCTGACGGCATCCCAGACTAATACCTAGTTTCTCACCATTAAACCTTTACTTGCCTCTGATGCCACCCGAGGTGTAATCAGAGTAACCTTCTGGAATGCCTCCAAAGCTAAGACCTCTGGGGGAAACACTTGTCTCCTAAGTGCCTGTGCAACCTGAGTATATTCCTGACCACACTAAGACCATTATTAACACAAAGCCAAGATGTTCCTTCTGAGCATCATCACACCAGTATAAGTGATAGCAAAGGAGATGGTGAAGGGCTGGCCGGCAAGGAAAAAGTGATTTTTGTCCTCAAATTATTAGGGCCAGTCCTTCCAGTTCATTCCCACAGATTCCACAGAAAGACTATCTAAGGAGTTGGGACAAAAGCCACTGGAGAGCCTCCTCTAGTCCATTAAGAGCTGGCGTTACCAAAGGAAGAAGCCCACTGTACTTCCTATCTGAGTAACCTTTAACCCAATAGATGCTCTTGGAGCTAGAGCTCCACCTAGCTTCCGAACTTTCAAATCCTAGCAGGGCTAGGCTCTCCCTGACTACCAATCCAAGTTTGGGACCTAAGTAACAGTGCACAGTAACAGCATAGATACAAGTCCCTCAAAAGTGCATGATCCGACAGATTAGATTAGTAGTTCTAATTCCAAGGAAGTTATGAAATGGTCAAAGAGACTGGAAAGTTTGACTGAGAAAGGAGAGTTCAGTCCACATGCTTCATCCATCTCTGGCTATTCCCTGAAGGAGACATTGGGTGCCTCTTGACATTAGTAGGTTGGTATAATCTCCCGACAGGGTTTCTGCCATAAGCCTTATGAGGTCACCATGGAACCAGAGTTTAGGATACAGCTCTTGCTTTGCACATGTTTGTCTCTTTCAATCACACACACACACACAGACACACACACACACACACACACACAAGCACACCACAGAGTTAGTAAAGTACAGCATAAAACGTGTTTGCTAGGAGAACAAAGAAGTACAACTCCAAGTCTCCTTACCTTGTCCTGAAGAAACCCGGATGGGCCCCCAAGATTAAATGTTGGTGCTGAGCCATGAAAGACGTTGGGACTCTTGGCCTCCAGAGGAGAGGAATTCAATTCGGGGCCAGTGACAAGGCTTGATAGCTCAGAGTTTTTGTGTGATAAAGTTTTATTGAAGTATAAAAGAGATAGAGAAAGCTTCTGACACAGACATCAGAAGGGGACAGAAAGAGCACCCCCACCCCCAGCTAGTCTTTAGCAGAAAATTATATAGCTACTAGCAGGCTGCTAATTAGAGAAAGGAAATGTCTCAAAACTCAGAGACTGGCACAGGCTCCTCTTCCACAACATGCATTTTGAGGTAACATTGGAACAAGGTGAGCTGTCCCGGGCCATAAAATGATTGACATGAATCTTGAAGAAAGGCAGGTTTTCAAGCAAATGCGTTATCTCATAACATGGCTTAAGAGAACATGTGCATGAATAAAACATATTTGTCAAGTTGGTTCTGAGTCTTAGGTGGAACCAACTTGAAGACAGACAGAGTCTAGGGTAAATACATAGTTCATTAACATAGCTTAAGAAAAACATGTCCTTAAGAAACACGCATTGGTTAGCTCAAGGTTTGCGAAAAGTTCAGGTGGAACAGGTGTTGTCATGGCAACACAGAATTTTAAAGGAAACCTTTGAATTTTGTATAGAGATAGGAAAAAAATCTGACACCTGTAGTTTGTTTCCTCCTGCCACTTAAGAGGGAGATTTAAAAAACGTCTGACACTTGCAGCCTATTTCCTCCGTTTGGAGACCTCTAGCCTTCCTGCCTGTTACCCTCTCATTCCCCACTTTTCTTTTAGGAGAATTATGTTGCCTAGGGAAAGGGACATCATCCTCATTCCATAACTGCTTCCGAGTGATAAGGGGGTGTCATTCCTAAATTTGTGAGACAACGTTTTCTCCTAACCCTCATATTGAAGGTCTCTGATCCAGGGGCCCCAAGTAGTAGTTGGAGGAAGCCACCAGAGTCATGGGAGTTTGAGAAACCATTGGTAACTTGAAAACTTTTCATGCAACTAGAAACAAATCCAGCTACACAGTTGCAGATTCAGGGAGCAAACAGCAAAAACAGAACAATCAGCAAAGTTAAAAATCACATTATGTCCACAGTTATATGTACAGAGTGTTGTACCAGTCCATCTTTGGACTGTTAGATATCATCAGATTAAGAAGAGGCATCACCTATGATTGTTGTTGTCAAAGGTAGTCTCAGACTTAGAAAAAGTCCTTTCTTGAAGTGGCGATACCCACCATGGGAATCCTTCCCCTGATGAAGAGGGGAGCACTCCACAGACAGAGTAGTTAGACTGATTGTGGAACGCAGTGAAGGAGTGAGCCCAGGACAGGAAGGCATTGTCTTGAGGATCAAATGGCAGACTCAGGATTTTTGGAGTCAGCAGAAGTAGACTCACATAGATTATCAGTCCTATTTGAAAAGTACAAAGTCAGAGCATAGAGAATAAAGACATAAAATGATGTCACTTAGTTTTGGGGAGGGTGTCACCTCTTAACTCAAGTGTGGTGCACCCATGATTCAATTCCTGGCACTTTGACAGATGTGAGAGAAGAAAGAATAACCTGGTAAGGGCCTTCCCAGAGGGGCTCAAGGGATCATCCCCCAGATCCCAATGTTTTTATCAGGACCTCAGTTCCTGGCTCAAACAGAGGCATGTTTGACCCAGAGGCTGGATCAGGAGTCACCTCCTGGAGTTTCTTTAATGCCTGTTGAAAAGCTGAGAGCTGAGTTAATTCCAAGGCTTCAGAGTAACAGGCAGGAAGGCTAGAGGTCTGCAAACGGAGGAAATAGGCTGCAAGCGTCAGACGTTTTTTTAATCTCTCTCTTAAGCGGCAGGAGGAAACAAACTACAAGTGTCAGATTTTTTTCCTATCTCTATACAAAATTCAAAGGTTTCCTTTAAAATTCTGTGTTGCCATGACAACACCTGTTCCACCTGAACTTAACTTTTCACAAACCTTGAGCTAACCAATGCGTGTTTCTTATGGACATGTTTTTCTTAAGCTATGCTAATGAACTATGTATTTACCCTAGACTCTGTCTGTCTTCAAGTTGGTTCTACTTAAGACTCAGAACCAACTTGACAAACCAGTATGTTTTATTCATGCACGAGTTCTCTTAAGCCATGTTAACGAGACAACACATTTGCTTAGAAACCTGCCTTTCTTCAAGATTCATGTCAATCATTTTATGGCCCGGGACAGCTCACCTTGTTCCAATGTTACCTCAAAATGCATGTTGTGAAAGAGGAGCCTGTGCCAGTCTCTGAGTTTTGAGACATTTCCTTTCTCTAATTAGCAGCCTGCTAGTAGCTATATAATTTTCTGCTAAAGACTAGCTGGGGGTGGGGGCGCTCTTTCTGTCCCCTTCTGATGTCTGTGTCAGAAGCTTTCTCTATCTCTTTCATACTTCAATAAAACTTTATCACACAAAAGCTCTGAGCTATCAAGCCTCGTCACTGGCCCCGAATTGAATTCCTCTCCTCCAATGGCCAAGGATCCTGGTGTCTTTCACAGCTCAGCAACAACCTTTCAACCTCAGAGCACTGATGAGGGTTCCTTGTGCTATACAGTAGGTTCTCATTAGTTATTTATTTTATACATAGTAGTGTATATATATAAGAGAAGGCATATATAAGGCATATATAAGGATCCGTGATCGCTGAGGAGAGGATTTTCATCTGAGATCAGAGATGAAGCTTGATTATTTGGAGCCTTTTGTGTAGCAAAGTTTTATTAAAGTATAATAGAGATAGGGAAAGCTTCTGACATAGACATCAGAAGGGGACAGAGAGAGTGCCCCCCTGATAGTTTTTAGCAAGGTGTTTTATGTTGGTTAGAAAGCTATTAATCATATAAGAGAGACTTCTCAAGGCTGAGGGAGTTTCACCAGGCCCCTCTCTCACAATATGTATTTTTGAGATAGGATGGCATGGGGTGTGTCATCCCCCAGCCATAAAACAATTGACAGGAATACTGGTTTGTTGAGCTATTATCAGCCCAAGGTTTGAGGAAAGAACAAAGGTATTCTTAGGCAGAACCATTTTGAAGAAAGGCAAATTTCAAAGCAAATATATAGTTTCATTAACATAGCTTAAGAAAAACATTTCCATAAGAAAAATACATTGGTTAACTCAAGGCAGAACCAGGTGTTGTCAACACAGAATTGAAAGAAGCCTCTTTTAATTTTGTGTAGAGAAGATAAAAAAGTCTGCACTTGCAGTTTATTTCCTCCTGCCGCTTGGGGACCTCTGGCCTTCCTGCCTGTTACCCTCTCACTCTCCATCTCTATAGGAGTCTGTGTTGGCTTCATTCACTCATACCAGCTTCTCCCCTGGGTGGAGACATGACAGCCTCAGTTCTGGGGACAAAGGGAAAGTTACTTTCTGAGCTCTAGGTGAAAAGAGCTCCCATTTATCTAGTTTAGGTGCAAAGTCCCCTCCCCACCACACACACACACTCACATTGCTGCTGCTGCTGCTGCTGCTAAGTCGCTTCAGTCGTGTCCGACTCTGTGCTACCCCAGAGACGGCAGCCCACCAGGCTTCCCCGTCTCTGGGATTCTCCAGGCAAGAACACTGGAATGGGTTGCCATTTCCTTCTCCAATGCATGAAACTGAAGTTGCTCAGTCGTGTCCGACTCTTAGCGACCCCATGGACTGCAGCCTACCAGGCTTCTCCATCCATGGGATTTTCCAGGCAAGAGTACTGGAGTGGGGTGCCATTGCCTTCTCCACTCACACTGCAGACCCCTGCAACTGAGAGTGGGTACTGTTGGCTGAAAAAATATATGCAATCTAACCGTTGAGAGTTAGGTTTATTTAGTGAGAATTATGAGGACTCCGAGCCCAGGAGACAGTATCTTGGGCAACCCCAAAAGATCTGTTGCAGAGGAGGCTGGGAGTGGGGGGTGTGGGGGTGGGGGGAGAGCCAGGCTATATACAAGTTTGCAACAAGGGACAGGTAACCTGAATATTAAGATTACTATTAATTAAAGAAAATCAGATGTCTCGCACAGAGAGATTTAGCATTCTTCATGTTTGGGAAGATGCAAGTATCCAGGCCTACTGAAATCATTCTTTCATATGCTTCTCAGCTATATGGGGCTAAATCCTGCTTTTCAATTATTTACGTCTGAATTCCTCATTATTTACCATAAGGGGTGGCAGAGGTGGTGGATGGCTGCCTCTGGAGTCCCCCCAGATCCTCAGTGCTTACTGGGGAGGAAGTAGTTAAGGGCTGTTGAATAGCTGGTATTGTTCCTCCTGAGCTCAGAAATTTGCATTTGGAAGGCTGGAATCCCTGATAGCTGTGACATGGCTTGTTCACTGGTAAAGCAGAAAATATTTCATTTCACAGAAATTTTCACTTCACAGTCCCTCCCAATGGTCAGATGTTCGACCATATTGGGAGACATTTCATGACCATTTGTTGTTGTTGCTGTTCCCATGGTCCTAGGAGGCTCATCCCAGATCAGGTGAAAGCTCTCATTGATATGTCACCCTGGGTGTTAATTTCTGGATTAGGCCCATTGAGAGATCATAAAAGATTCTCTGGATCTTCTATCATCTAACCTAATAGGATCCAGGAGGTATTTCCCTTGTTGCCTCTTCCCATACCTAGAATCAAATTATCCTATGTCATAAATGTGGTCTATTTCTTCAAGATATTTAGCTATCATTAATTTGGCCAGGGCCTGGTTATACATTGTGTGATACAGGAGACAATAACCCTATGAAACAAGCAGATTACAAGTAATGCAGCTAATAATGTTATTAAAGTTACAAGTAGGGACTTAAGCCATGACCAAACCATCTTCCCAAAAGATCACCAAGGCTAGAAAGTGGATTATCTAAGGCGGCAATCTGATTTTTCATGTGAGCCATTAAATATGTTACATTAGGGGGTTCATCTGTTATGTAAACACAATATTCAGTTTGAATTATAGCACAGGTGCCCCTTTGAGATGATTTTGTAAGACAGCTTTTCTCATCACAGAGACCTTCAGAATTTAGTAGGCTCATAGCCTGTTTGGTATCATTTCAGGCCTTTTGAGTGAATTCTGTTAAGGCTTCAATGTGAGAAATAACATCTTCCAATCCTGCTAAAGGCACAAAAATAGCTGCTAAGTGATCATACTGTTACTGAGTCCAAGTTTGCTCCACTCACCACATGACAGACCACTGAATCCAAGAAATGATGTGTTGAGGCAAGGAATATGACTTTATTCAGAAATCCAGCTGACTGAGAAGATGGCAGACTCATGTCTTAATTGGAAAAGCCCCTGATGCTGGGAAAGATTGAAGGCAGGAGGAGAAGGGGACAAAAGAGGACGAGATGATTGGATGACATCACCAATTCGATGGACATGAGTTTGAGTTAGCTCTGGGAGATGGTGAAGGAAAGGGAAGCTTGGCGTGCTGCAGTCTGTGGGGCCGCAAAGAGTCAGAGAAGCCTGGAGTGCTGCAGTCCGTGGGGTCGCAAAGAGTCAGACATGACTGAACGACTGAACTGAATGTCTCAGAGTAACCATCTTTTGGAGTCTGGATGCCAGGTTCTGTTATAGAGTCAGAGAGAGAGAGAGACAATGAGGGACTGAAGTCAAAAGGCAGAATAGAGGAGAGGCAGTGAAGAAATAAAGTAAAAAAGGTCTGCAGTCTTGCAAAACGTCTCCAGAAAGGGCCAGCCTTTGGAAGCAGTGTATTAATTTCTTCTTTTTGTTGTAGCTATTCACAAGTGGACAGGGTCAGATTCTCTCTCTATGAGCTGAACAAAGGCTCTTTAGCTTAACAATCAGGCAGAGAGGCAGGGTCTTTTGAGGCACGCCAGTATGTATAATTGCAATAACAAAAGCAATGAAAAGCAAGTCAGAGAAAGAGTTTCCAGTATGGAGTCAGAATTGGCTTCTCCCTGCAACAATTTCCCACTTTCAAAATCCATTCCACAACCCTGTGGGAAAAAGGGGATGACAGTCATTCTGCTTCAACAGATGGATCTTTCTGGGGGCATCTGCCATTAGTGCCCGTGTTCCAAATGTTAAGATATATACTTAGAAATACTGAACTTCAAACTCAGGAGGCAGCATTTCAAGTCAAGGAATTTAGTTCTTTCCTGTGTGTGGGAAGATGCAAGAGTTAGAGCTCATTAAAATCATTCTCCTGGTGTATACCCAGCTACCTGAGGCCTGGAGCCCTGTATGCTCAGAGTTCTCTCTGTGCTCACCATCGAGAGTGGCTGCCGTCTGATGGCTGCTGGCAGGTAGACCTTCCTCTGCGCTTGCCAGCTCACACTGGAGAGCTGGAATTGCTGATTCCATTTTTCAGCTCTTCCCATCATGGTCAGGAGTTTGACCATTATTTGGGAGATATTTCATGATCAACTTTTGTCCCATGGTGCTGACAAGTTCATCCCAGTTCAGGCAAAATTCTTGGTATGCCATTGCAGGTGTTAAGCTTTGGACCAAACTCCATCAATAATTAAAATTCTCTGGATTCTGTCTAACTATAATCCAGGAGATATTTTCCTTGTTCCTTCTTCCTATGCCTACAATCACACTATTACAATTATTTTATGTCATAAATTTGATTTCCTAAAAATGTTTAGCTTTAGAAGTTTTGTTGGAGGCCTGATTACACATTGGTTACTGCAAGAGACAACTAATTAGAATATAAGTAATGCAGTTAGTAGCGTTGACAATGACATAGAGCAGTAGGAAGACAAAAAGCACAATTTGAAAACAAAGAACAAATTTAAATAATGATTAGTGTAACTAATTGCAATACAGTCACGATAATCAAGTGACCAACGGAACTCCAACTGATTTAATGAGCTACCTACATTTCCATTGTACCGGCCATGCATATTTATGCATGGCTTAATCTTATGAAAGTGAAAGTGGAGAGTGAAAAAGTTGGCTTAAAGCTCAACATTCAGAAAACGAAGATCATGGCATCTGGTCCCATCACTTCATGGGAAATAGATGGGAAACAGTGGAAACAGTGTCAGACTTTATTTTGGGGGACTCCAAAATCACTGCAGATGGTGACTGCAGCCATGAAATTAAAAGACGCTTACTCCTTGGAAGGAAAGTTATGACCAACTTAGATAGCATATTGAAAAGCAGAGACATTACTTTGCCAACAAAGGTTCATCTAGTCAAGGCTATGGTTTTTCCTGTGGTCATGTATGGATGTGAGAGTTGGACTGTGAAGAAAGCTGAACACTGAAGAATTGATGATTTTGAGCTGTGGTGTTGGAGAAGACTCTTGAGAGTCCCTTGGACTGCAAGGAGATCCAACCAGTCCATTCTGAAGGAGATCAGCCCTGGGTGTTCTTTGGAAGGAATGATGCTAAAGCTGAAACTTCAGTACTTTGGCTACCTGATGTGAAGAGTTGACTCATTGGAAAAGACTCTGATGCTGGGAGGGATGGGGGCAGGAGGAGAAGGGGACGACAGAGGATGAGATGGCTGGATGGCATCACAGACTCGATGGACGTGAGTTTGGGTGAATTCCAGGGGTTGGTGATGGACAGGGAGGCCTGGCGTGCTGCAATTCATGGGGTCGCAAAGAATTGGACACAACTGAGCGACTGAACTGAACTGAATCTTTGAGATAAGCATATGTTACTGGCAGGATTAATCAGGTAGACAGAAAAAGATAAATGCTACATTTCTGCTCATGAAAGGCATAATCTACCAAACTACTGCAAGTTATAAATAGTTGAAGGAGAAGGTTCTTCTTACACCTGGAAAACACAGATTTAAACTAGTAATTTTTACATAGAAACCATAAAAGTTATAAACATATTCACTAGTTAATTCAGTCATTTTGTTAGTCTTTGTGAAGCCATCAGATTTCACATTAAAATCTTTTAATTTCTTACCCAGTTCAGAATTATGAACTGAAAGTCAGAAACTTGCATTTATTCAAAGGTCCTTTTTATAAATCTTGAAGAGGAGACATTTTTGCAGAGACCTTAGAGAGAACCATAACTGTCTATAGAAGACTTAAGAAGGCACATTTAAATCTGATTACAGTGCAATTGACAAAACAAACTGGTTGCTGCTGTGTCATATAACACTTTCAGAAAACAACTAGAATTATGACTGATAATATTCTACCAGGACATATCAGATTTTTAGGAACTCCATATGATCTCTAGAATATCTGTATCATTTACCACAGAATATAACTTAAAACATTACTCATTTGACAACACTCCCCTTATATTATAACATACCAAGTGAACCTAATTAGTTTAATATCTCCTTTTGGGGTGTTTCAGGGTCCTTATGAAGCACCCTGAAGCTGAAACTCCAAACTTTGGCCACCTGATGCGAAGAACTGACTCATTGGAAAAGACCCTGATGCTGAGAAAGATTGAAGGCAGGAGGAGAAGGGGACAACAGAGGATAAGATGGTTGGATGGCATCACTGACTCAATGGACATGAGTTTGAGCAGGCTCTGGGAGTTGGTGATGGACAGGGAAGCCTGGCATGCTGCAGTGCAAGGGTCACAAAGAGTCAGTCACAAGTGACTGAACTGAATTGAACTGATAAAGCACCCTAAAGTTAGATAGAGGTCAAAGGAATTTTATTAAAATTGATTTGGGAAGCCTTGTCAAAAGAACACTTAAAAAAAAATTAAAAATACAACAGGACCATAGGTCACTGTGAAACTTAGCCAAAGTGATAATTAAAGATTTCAAAGGCAAATACAGATTGCTTAAAAGGTAAATAAACAAAATCTGTTATAAAAGGCAGTTTAGCATTTTCAGAAAACTTGTCTGTTTTAATAGAAAAGCCAAATTTATATTTTGCACTAGCTTAATTTTAAGGTTCATTTACTCAATTAAATTTGTTTTAAACTTAGTCAGTCCTAACTGATCATATACAAAACCCTTTTGGGGTTCTATTTTCCATAAACCTTTCATTATTTAACATACTTTAGCACAATTTTAATTTTTAAGTTGTAGAATATCTAAAGATCATTAAACATATTTCTAAAGGTACACACAAAACTCTTGTCTCATTTGTACTTTCTTTCCTCAAAAGTTTCTTCACACTGAGTTACTTTCCCTGCTGACAAATTTGTAACGGATGTAATACCTTATTTACCTCATGTTAAACCTAGGCACAATTAAAGTACTATACTTAATATTATATTAAATATGTTGATGACTCACAACATGTCTATATTATATATAATTAGATCAACAAGCTTAAACATTAATAAAATGAAAGTGAAAGTCTCTCAGTCGTGTCCAACTCTTTGCAACTCTGTGAGCTATACAGCCATGAAATTGAAAGATGTTTACTCCTTGGAAGGAAAGTTATGACCAACCTAGATAGCATATTGAAAAGCAGAGACATTACTTTGCCAACAAAGGTTCTAGTCAAGGCTATGGTTTTTCCAGTGGTCATGTATGGATGTGAGAGTTGGACTGTGAAGAAGGCTGAACGTCGAAGAATTGATGCTTTTGAACTGTGGTGTTGAAGACTCTTGAGAGTCCCTTGGACTGCAAGGAGATCCAACCAGTCCATTCTGAAGGAGATCAGCCCTGGGATTTCTTTGGAAGGAATGATGCTAAAGCTGAAACTCCAGTACTTTGGCCACCTCATGTGAAGAGTTGACTCATTGGAAAAGACTTTGATGCTGGGAGGGATTGAGGGCAGGAGGAGAAGGGGACAACAGAGGATGAGATGGCTGGACGGCATCACTGACTCTATGGACGTGAGTCTGGGTGAACTCCAGGAGTTGGTAATGGACAGGGAGGCCTGGTGTGCTGCGAATCATGGGGTCGCAAAGAGTCGGACACGACTGAGTGACTGAACTGACTGACGGAACTGACTGAGCTATACAGTCCATGAAATTCTCCAGACTAGAATACTGGAGTGGGTAGCCATTCCCTTTTCCAAGGGATCTTTCCAACCCAGGGATCGAACACAGGTCTCCTGCATTGCAGGTGGTTTCTTTACCAGCTGAGGCACGAGGGAAGCCTTAAATATTAATGCCAGGTACTAATTTGATGTTAAATATTTCCAAGTTCATGTGAGCCTGAAACTCATTTTGTTGGGGCCAGTGTGAGTAAAGCAGGAGAGACACCATCGTGAAGCCTATCATCCATCTTAAAGACAGGATGTGAACTGGGCCTGAACCCTGCCCAAGAGTGAGGAAACCATTGCTAATGAATACCAGGTCTCCTGGAGACTTCCCTCCCTACAGATGGCAAACAGAGATTGTAGTTGAGGTCTGGCTGCCCCTATTAGATTAACCATGGAGACATCCCCCTTGATGTATAATCATTGTCCCCCCACTACCAACCTTAATTGTTTGTTCTCCTAGCACCCACATGTTGTAAAACTCAATCATATACAACATACACAAAGAGTTTGCTAACACGTAACCAGTCACATAGCAGGGGGCGTGGGGGAGCAGGAAGTGGGGGCGGGTATAGAACTGGGCCTCTCAGAAACACCAGGGTCCTTGTTGGGTACTGATTTTCCTTGGACCTGCTGGCATAATAAACTGTACTCCATTGTCTTGAATGTCCTCTGAGGTGTGTTTTGTGACTCCAGATTCCACAACATTTCAACTTCTCTTTTATTTAGAATTGTTTGGTTTGTAAGCACTTATTACTTTTATTTAAGCTAATTAAATAGAGCTCTTTTACAAATCAACCATGACAGTGCTATCCAAAGACAAAGATGCATACAAATACAGGGAGGCCTCAATTCTTCTTTCAAGATTTCAGTCCTGAATCAGGTATAGCAATGTAAACCCATCAGTTTACAAAAGAGGTTGGGTTAAAATTGGGTTCTGACAGTTGGAACAAATCAAACTCACTTGGCTAGATAGCTAAATATTTACAAAAAAAAAAGCAATTTCTAATTACCTTGGACAAGCCAATTCTAAATTACTTTACCCTATCTAAAATTTGCATTTTAAAAAGACAGCAGAGATAAAGGTTCCTGAGAAGATCAGACAGGACATTTGCATCTCAAAGATACAGACAAGTTTTTCCTGCTGTTGTTCATTTGTTTAGTCTGTTCAACTCTTGGCAACCCCGTGGACCATATCCCGCCAGGCTCCTCTGGGCATGAGATTTTCCTGTCAGGCATACTAGAGTGGGTTGCCATTTCCTTCCCCAAGGGATCTTCCCAACCCAAGGATCAAACCTGAATCTCTTTTAAGTCTCCTGCATTGCAGGCAGATTCTTCAGCACTGGGCCACCAGGGAAGCCCAAGTTCTTCCTAAGATGACTTTGTTACCCTTTGTTTAATATCTACAAGCCTCTTAATATAAACAAAGGAAGGTTTGGGGAGTAGTAAAAGGATTTTTGGAGCCACCCTTCTGGTCTTGTAAAGACTACATTTGTAAAAACAAGGACAATTTTGTTTTTCCTTTTTGTTTTGAAAGAATTGGGTGGCTACTTTAAAACTGAAGGACTGGCATACCCATTTACCTATGTTGAAAAATTTTACTTTTCCTTCTTTGGCTTAGGGGAGAAGGCCTCTTGGGAAGACTAAGAGGCAACACCTTGGCTCCTGTAAATCAATCTGGACTTAAAGGGAAAGAGGTGAAGGTAACAGGATTCTTCAGACTGAAGAATCCACCTCATAGTCCTGCTGGGAAGGCAGTGACCAGGAAAGTGGGCTTGAACCAGTATGTGCCTGACACAGTGCACGGAGTTTTCTTGTCGGGACAGATGCTCTAAGAGCCTGGTCTGTTCTGTGACCCTCTTATCCTGTCATGTTACTACTGCTGCTAAGTCACTTCAGTCGTGTCCGACTCTGTGTGACCCCATAGATGGTAGCCCACCAGGCTCCCCTGTCCCTGGGATTCTCCAGGCAAGAACACTGGAGTGGGTTGCCATTTCCTTCTCCAATACATGAAAGTGAAAAGTGAAAGTGAAGTTGCTCAGTCGTATCTGACTCAGCGACCCCATGGACTGCAGCCTACCAGGCTCCTCCATCCATGGGATTTTCCAGGCAAGAGTACTGTCATGGGAGTCTTCAAATGACAGGCGCCCTAATGGCTTTTAAGTGTCTGACCCCATGACCTCACCATATTGATTGGCCTGGTCCTCAGTTTAAGGGAGGAAGAGGAAAGGAGAGCCCTCACCCACTTGGGTGGCAGCTACCAGGGCACAGTGGGCTGTGAGCCTTTAGAACACACAGGAGAGTAACCTCAGCCAGAGTTCTTCAGTCACTCCCACAGCTACTCACCTGTTCACAGAGGGTCTAAAGGAGAAAGAAACAAACTGTAGAGGAAGCCTTAGAGGAAACAGTTAGTACCAGATGTCCATGCATCACCAAAGTAGCCAGAATAAGCCAGAACCTCGCCAGCCAGAAAGTCACATTAACTAACATGATTTCCCAGGCTCATTAGACTTCTGACCTTTCTCTAAAAGGTTGGAGTTTTCCTTCACAAGGGAAGCTCTCTAAACTGGAGCTGAAACTCCCCATTGTCAAATTTACCAGGGACTCCTGTAGGGGAAATTAGAATCACATGTTTCAAGTCCAGGCGAGCCTGTAGGGTTATTCATTATCACAGTGTTCCTCTACTTTGCAAGGTGCTTCTAATTGTGAGACTGTAACATGCACTCCAAAGAGCTTTCCTTTCAGTTCAGTACAGTTCAGTCGCTCAGTCGTGTCCGACTCTTTGCGACCCCATGAATCGCAGCACGCCAGGCCTCCCTGTTCATCACCATCTCCTGGAGTTCACTCAAACTCATGTCTATCGAGTCTGTGATGCCATCCAGCCATCTCATCCTCTGTCGTCCCCTTCTCCTCCTGCCCCCAATCCCTCCCAGCATCAGAGTCTTTTCCAATGAGTCAACTCTTCGCATGAGGTGGCCAAAGTACTGGAGTTTCAGGTTTAACATCATTCCTTCCAAAGAACACCCAGGGCTGATCTCCTTCAGAATGGACTGTTTGGATCTCCTTGCAGTCCAAGGGACTCTTAAGAGTCTTCTCCAACACCACAGTTCAAAAGCATCAATTCTTCGGCACTCAGCTTTCTTCACAGTCCAATTGTCACATCCATACATGACCACAGGAAAAACCATAGCCTTGACTAGACGAACCTTTGTTGGCAAAATAATGTCTCTGCTCTTCAATATGCTATGTTGGTCATAACTTTCCTTCCAAGTAGTAAGCGTCTTATAATTTCATGGCTGCAGTCACCATCTGTCATGATTTTGGAGCCCTAAAAATTAAAGTCTGACACTGTTTCCACTGTTTCCCCATCTATTTCCCATGAAGTGATGGGACCAGATGCCATGATCTTCGTTTAGCCAACTTTTTCACTCTTCTCTTTCACTTTCATCAAGAGGCTTTTTAGTTCCTCTTCACTTTCTGCCATAATGGTGGTGTCATCCGCATATCTGAGGTTATTATTTCTCCCAGCAATCTTGATTCCAGCTTGTGCTGCTTCCAGCCTAGCGTTTCTCATGATGTATTCTGCATATAAGTTAAATAAACAGGGTGACAATATACAGCCTTGATGTGCTACTTTTCCTATTTGGAACCAGTCTGTTGTTCCATGTCCAGTTCTAACTGTTGCTTCCTGACCTGCATATAGGTTTCTCAAGAGGCAGGTCAGGTGGTCTGGTATTCCCATCTCTTGAAGAATTTTTCACAGTTTATTATGATCCACAAAGTCAAAGGCTTTGACATAGTCAATAAAGCAGAAATAGATGTTTTTCTGGAACTCTCTTGCTTTTTCGATGATCCAGCAGATGTTGGCAATTTGATCTCTGGTTCCTCTGCCTTTCCTAAAACCAGCTTGAACATCTGGAAGTTCACGGTTCACGTACTGCTGAAGCCTGGCTTGGAGAATTTTGAGCATGACTTTACTAGCGTGTGAAATAAGTGCAATTGTGTGGTAGTTTGAGCATTCTTTGGCATTGCCTTTCTTTGGGATTGGAATGAAAACTGACCTTTTCCAGTCCTGTGGCCACTGCTGAGTTTTCCAAATTTGCTGGCATATTGAGTGCAGCACTTTCACAGCATCATCTTTCAGGATTTGAAAGAGCTCAACTGGAATTCCATCATCTCCACTAGCTCTGTTCATAGTGATGCTTTCTAAGGCCCACTTACCTTCACATTCCAGGATGTCTGGCTCTAGGTGAGTGATCATGATTATCTTGGTCATGAAGATCTTTTTGTACAGTTCTGTGTATTCTTGCCACCTCTTCTTAATATCTTCTGCTTCTGTTAGGTCCATACCATTTCTGTCCTTTATCGTGCCCATCTTTGCATGAAATGTTCCCTTGGTATCTCTAATTTTCTTGAGGAGATCTCTAGTCTTTCCCATTCTGTTGTTTTCCTCTATTTCTTTGCATTGATCGCTGAGGAAGACTTTCTTATCTCTTCTTGCTATTCTTTGGAACTCTGCATTCAGATGCTTGTATCTTTCCTTTTCTCCTCTGCTTTTCACTTCTCTTCTTTTCACAACTATTTGTAAGGCCTCCCCAGACAGCCATTTTGTTTTTTTGCATTTCTTTTCCATGGGCATGGTCTTGATCCCTGTCTCCTGTACAATGTCATGAACCTCATTCCATAGTTAATCAGGCACTCTATCTATCAGACCTAGTCCCTTAAATGTATTTCTCACTTCCACTGTACAATCATAAGGGATTTGATTTAGGTCATACCTGAATGGTCTAGTGGTTTTCCCTACTTTCTTCAATTTAAGTCTGAATTTGGCAATAAGGAGCTCATGATCTGAGCCATCGTCAGCTCCTGGTCTTGTTTTTGCTGACTTACAGAGCTTCTCCATCCTTGGCTGCAAAGAATATAATCAATCTGATCTTGGTGTTGACCATCTGGTGATGTCCATGTGTAGAGTCTTCTCTTGTGTTGTTGGAAGAGGGTGTTTGCTATGACCAGTGCATTCTCTTGGCAAAACTCTATTAACCTTTGCCCTGCTTCATTCTGCATTCCAAGGCCAAATTTGCCTGTTACTCCAGGTGTTTCTTGACTTCCTACTTTTGCGTTCCAGTCCCCTATAATGAAAAGGACATCTTTTTTGGGTGTTAGTTCTAAAAGGTCTTGTAGGTCTTCATAGAACTGTTCAACTTCAGCTTCTTCAGTGTTACTGGTCGGGGCATAGACTTGGATTACTGTGATATTGAATGGTTTGCCTTGGAAACGAACAGAGATCATTCTGTCGTTTTTGAGATTGCATCCAAGTACTGCATTTCAGATTCTTTTGTTGACCATGGTGGCCATTCCATTTTTTCTAAGGGATTCGTGCCTGCAGTAGTAGATATAATGGTCATCTGTGTTAAATCCACCCATTCCAGTCCATCTTAGTTCATTGATTCCTAGAATGTCGACATTCACTCTTGCCATCTCCTGTTTGACCACTTCCAATTTGCCTTGATTCATGGACCTAACATTCCAGGTTCCTACACAGTATTGCCCTTTACAGCATCGGACCTTGCTTCTATCACCAGTCACATCCACAACTGGGTATTGTTTTTGCTTTGGCTCCATCCCTTCATTCTTTCTGGAGTTATTTCTCCACTGATCTCCAGTAGCATATTGGGCACCTACCGACCTGGGGAGTTCTTCTTTCAGTATCCTATCATTTTGCCTTTTCATACCGTTCATGGGGTTCTCAAGGAAAGAATACTAAAGTGGTTTGCCATTCCCTTCTCCAGTGGACCACATTCTGTCAGACCTCTCCACCATTACCCACCCATCTTAGTTTCACTGAGTTAGACAAGGCTGTGGTCCTAGTGTGATTAGATTGACTAGTTTTCTGTGAGTATGGTTTCAGTGTGTCTGCCCTCTGATGCCCTCTTGCAACACCTACCTTCTTACTTGGGATTCTCTTACCTTGGACTAGGGGTATCTCCTCATCTTCGCCCCTCCTGACCTTGAACGTGGAGTAGCTCCTCTAGGCCCTCCTGCGCCCGCGCAGCCACGGCTCCTTGGACTTTGGGTAGCTCCTCCTGGCTGCGGTCCCTGGCCTCAGGTGGTGGGCAGCTCCTCTCCACTGCTCCTGCGCTGTCGCAGCCTGGCAGTCTCGGCTGCCGCCCCTGACCTTGGATGCGGGGTTGCTCCTCCCAGCCGCCCCTGACCTCAGATGCAGGGTAGCTCCTCTCGGCCACTGCCCCTGACCTCGGAGGCGGGATAGCTCCTCCCGGCCGCCACCCCTGACCTCGGATGTGGGGTAGCTCCTCTCGGCCGTTCCTGCGCTGTCACAGCCTGGCACTCTCGGCCGCTGTTCCTGACTTCGGACGTGGGGTAGCTCCTCCCGGCCGCTGCCTCTGACCTCCGACATGGGGTAGCTCCTCTCGGCCGTTCCTGCGCCATCACAGCCTGGCACTCTCGGCCACTGTCCCTGACCTCGGACGTAGGGTAGCTCCTCTTGGCCGCCGCCCCTCGGGCATGGGGTCCTCCCGGCTTCTACCCCTGACCTTAGACGTGGGGTGTTGGAGTTTTCTCTCTGGGACTTGGAAACAGCGAACCTGAAAGAACAACACTTGGACAGTCTCTGCAAGGACTGACAAGTTTATTTTTGCAGTAGAGCCTTTTTATAGGAACAAGGAACAAAGAGCTTAGAGCATACGGCCAGCAGAGCACTTACAAGGCTAAGACATAATCAGTAAAAGATACTTCAAGGAACAGCACATTCTTAACCACCCATGTGTTTATCCATGACCCATTTTCTCAAGCAACATCTTTAATGTTTAATTGTTAAATCTTGGCACGGAGCATAGCCAAAGGCAGGAAATGTTTTTCAGCTATCAGAACATAATGCCTGGGTACTTCTGGCCCTTTGCCATTTTCCCACAGACCTTCTCCTTCAAGGCTATTTTGCACTGTGCCTCCCAACATGGGGTATCTCCTCCTCTCGGCCGCGCTTTAGTGCCATCACAGCTTTCCTTTAGGATAGATGAAATATGTCCCATTTTTATAAGTGTCATAATATTAAAACAGAAAAGATATAGGCAAATTTCAACCAAAAACAGCACAAATAAATTGTATCAATGCTCAGATGATCTGATTCCCAACTCAGATAAATAAATTTACCTTACAAAAATGAACTAGTTTCAACTAGGGTAGGCTTACCCCCATAAGAACTTTTCCAATGAACCAATTCCAACTCAGATAGTCCAACATCTCCCCCATCCAACAGGGTAGCCTGACCAAATTGGCTTGTCCTGTAAAAGAAAAAGCCCAAGTTGAGGGTGAAAGATGTTCTTGGTGCGCACACCAGAGTGATCTACCCTACAGAATCAAGCCCATCAACTCATAACACAAAAAGCACACACAAAACCACAAGCAAATGAACTGCTATTGTATTGGGTAGATTTATTCTAAAAATAAGTTTTTTCAGTTCTGTTTCACAACTGCCAAGCACTGGGACAGTTGGCATTGTTTCAGGGAACCTTGAAAGAAAGATCCTCAGGACAAATGGTCCCAACAGCTGCTTAGGGCCGTGTCTCAATACTTCCTAATAGGGGCTGGCTAGCCATGAGCAGCAAGGCTCCTGAGTTGGCTCACCAAACTTGTTACCGAGTCCAAGCTCACTCTGCTTGTTGCACGATAGGCCAGTGAGATGTTGAGGCAAGGAATGTGACCTGAGAATCCTGAGAAGAGGAACATGAGCCCCTGAGTACTTGGGAAGCAGATGCTGACCAGGGACAAGGACAGATGCGGAACCAAAAGTCATGAATGACATCACTCCTAGTCCTCTGCCCCACTTGGTCCTGGCAGTGAGGTGGGCTTTAATCCTTGCTGCTCTAATGAGGAGACAGAGGGGCTCAGTCCTAAACAGACCCATCCCCTAGAAGGCTACTCCCCGGGCCCAGAGATTTGTCTCTTTTGTTCCCAGAAGTGTCCTGAGTACCCACTGCAGGGCCTGGCACAGGATGGACCACTCATCAATACTTGTGGAACCAGGGGAATACTTGCTGGTCACTAAGCAACCACTCTGAAGGGACAGGTGAGTCTCCTTTGGGGTGGCCCCAAGGCTATAATGTGGCTACTGCATTGTCTTTACAAGGAGACTGTATTAAGCATCAGAGATACCCAGGAGTGGGAATAGCTGTGAGGACCAGGCCTTTCTCCTTTTCCCATTATGGCCCTAAGGGCAGGATCCAGCCTGATTGGGCTCCTGCACCCACTAACTCCAAGGGATGGGGTGAGCCTGAATGTTTGTTGAATGGACAGTCCTTCAGACCCTAGGAAAGCTGGTTTATGCAGGAAAGCATCAAGGCTGTATACCCAATCTCAGTCCCCTCCCCACCACTGCCTTCAGCAGCAGGTCTGGGCACCAGCAAGAGTGGAAACCCTGGAATCTTAACTCTGTGAAGACTCCCTGGACCTCCCTAGCACTCTCCTCAGGTGTTCTGGTCCTATCAGCAACTCCCCTCATTTCTGGGCTCAGGCCCATGACTCCTCCTGCCAATCTTTAACATCTGTCTCACATCCACACTTCTGAAGCCACCCTTATGCCCACTCAGCTGGATTCCCACAGCTGTGCTCCATGCTCCCAGCAGGACGTCAAAGCTCTGGCTTCAGCCACTGGACTCTGAGCCCTGCTGTGCAACTCCAGGAAGAGGTGGAAACCAGTGCTCTCTGGGTCCAAGATGAAAGACACGAGTTGCTTGCATCAGTTGAAACCTGAGGGTGGGCTACAGGCATCCCTTGGCCAGGGGCTGGTCCCATCTCCAGGTCCACGCATCTCCTCAGGTTCTCCTGCCTTCTTCCAGCTCTGTGCTGACTCTCAGGAAGGTCCCAGCACTTCAGACTTCCACGTGCCCAGCTTAACAAACCTACAGGAAATAGTCCCTACAAAAGTCTTCGGATAGTGTCCTCTCATTCTGGGTTCAACGGCTGCCCACCTCAGAACCAGTAGCTTTGTCAAGGAATGGAATTCTCTAAATCAGTCTTTGGGCCTTGGCCCTGTGCTTAGAGTGGAGGTGCTGGGAGAGGTAATCTTGCTTGGACCCCATATACTGAGAGTGGGGCAGGGGAGATCTCCAAGGAAAACCTACGAAAAGAAAGGTGGATGCTGAGTGGGCAGAAACAGCCAAGAGCTGTTTCACCAAAACACATTGGTGTCCGCTGTGTCCTCCAGTGGCACCCCTCAGCACGCCTCATGTCTCTACTGCTGATGCTGCCTAGACATGGCTATGGAACTGTGTCTGGCCACTGGATATGCCATTTGGGCTTCAGGGCCTCTCTTCTTTGTTCCCTCTGCATGCAAGCACCTGCCCCAGTCCCAGCCCAATAGGCCCTTTTGTGGGGAATAGCCTGAACCAGCTGAGTCCTGCAGTGGAACCCTCCCCACATTCCCCACTGGAAGAGTCAGTGAGGGGCATCAGGGCAGGGAAACATGCCTGACACTTAATATTCTAGAGGACCGAGTCCCAGCCTTTCTGATCTCTAAATGGAGATTAGTGGCCCAGGAGTTATCAACTGAATTCCACTCAGAGGCCTTTGTGGCTTCTTGGGTCTGGCATGGTCACCTGATGTTTGAGGCCCCCTATGTTCACATTCCCAAACCCTTCTACTCATTACCACGATTCTGTCTTTAAGGATGAGGATATCTTCTTAAATTAAGGGTGAGGATAGCTGTGGGAGGATTATTCTTTGCAGAATAAGTCATTCTTGAATATAAGCTGGCCAATGTGTCTCCCAGGCAGTGCTTCTAATGAGGCAGTAAGCTTGGAGAACATGCCTTAGACATCCCTAGATGAGCTACTCCAGGTTGGAGTGGTTTAGGCAAACCAGATTATTGTTTTCAGGGACATAAACAGTGGTTCCTAAAGGTCATCCACAAGTAGAGTGTCCTCTGGAGTCTGGAGCAGAGGTAAGGGGTGAGAATGGTCCGACTGAATTCAGTGACTGAATTCAGGGGCTGACCCAGCTCCTCCTTCCACAAGCTTCTTGCACCATCTCCCCACAACACCTGTTAAGAACACAGCGGTGAGGGGCAGGCCTGCTCAGGGCCTTGCCTCTTGCCCTCTGACAGGACTAGGAGGGACAGCATTTGCTTTGGCTTCATTGGCTGATCAACACCCAACTCAAACCTGTACATTCAGAGTGTCAGGCCTATTCCACTCAGAAGAGAGCAACAGTGAGGGTGGAGAGAGTTCCCCAGTCCTTCCCTTGGTGGGACTGTACCTGATCCTTTCTGAGAGCAAGAGAACCTGGAGGGCTTGGAGCATATCAGATCTAACAGTATGTGTGCATGGGGCTCCTGGCAGCCCTTGAGCACTGGGAACTTAGCCAAGGCACAAAGGGAAGACTTGGCACAAAGCCCCAAATTGATGAATGAAGTTCTGCGTAAGGCCCAACATTGTCCATTCCAAGTACTATCTTAAGTGGCACAGACAACTGAGTTCAGTCCGGAGGAGAGCACTAGCTGGTGGGGCTCATCCAGGAAGCTCCTCAGAGAAAGAAGCCTGAAGTTAAGAGAAAGGGGAGCAGCAGGCAGTGTGTGTGGGTGAGGTCACAGTGGTGAGAAGGTAACAGGCAGGAAGGCCAAGGGTCTACAAACAGAAGAAATAGGCTGCAGGTGTCAGACATTTTTTATCTCTCCCTTAAGCTGCAGGAGGAAACAAACTACAAGTGTCAATTTTTTTCCTTCTCTATACAAAATTAAAAGGAGGTTTCTCTTAAAATTCTGTGTTGCCGTGATGACACCTGGTTCCACCTGAACTTAACTTTTCTCAAATCTTGAACTAACCAATGTGTTTTTCTTATAGAAATGTTTTTCTTAACCTATGTTAATGAAACTACCTATTTGCTTTGGAATTTGCCTTTCTTCAAAATCATTCCACCTAAAACTAACTTTTTTTTCTTTTCTCAAACCCTGGGCTGATAATAGCTCAGCCAACCAGTATTCATATCAATTGTTTTATGGCTGGGGGATGACACACCTCGTGCCATGCTATGTCAAAAATGCATATTGTGGGAGAGGGGCCTGGTGAAACTCCCTCAGCCTTAAGGTGTCTTTCCTATCTGATTAATAGCTTTCTAACAGACATAAACGGAGAAGGCAAGGGCACTCCACTCCAGTACTCTTGCCTGGAAAATCCCATGGATAGAGGAGCCTGGTAGGCTGCAGTCCATGGGGTTGCTAAGAGTCGGACATGACTGAGCAACTTCATTTTCACTTTTATGTATTGGAGGAGGAAATGGCAATCCACTCCAGTGTTCTTGCCTGGAGAATCCCAGGGACGGGGGAGCCTGGTGGGCTGCCGTCCATCGGGTCGCACAGAGTCGGACACGACTGAAGCGACTTAGCAGCAGCAACAGACATAAAACATCTGTCTAAAGACTAAGGGCAGCACCCTGCTAAGGGGAGCACTCTTTCTGCCCTCTTCTGATGTCTATGTCAAAAGCTTTGTCTATCTCTTTTATAATTTAATAAAACTTTGTCACACAAAAGCTCTGAGCAACCAAGCCTTGTCACTGGCCCTGGACTGCATTCCTCTGCTCTGGAGGCCAAGAATCCCGGTGTCTTTCACAGCTCAGCAACAACCTTCCAGTGGTACTGGGAGGCAAGAAACGGTGACTCAGGTTAGCAGCAGTAACAATCTTGGAACTCCCCAGGGTTTTCCAGAAGTCAGGGAGCCAGGGTGGAAAGGGTTATCCCTCCTGTCTTGTTCTTCCTGCACCAGCTCCAGCTAGGAAGCCCTGGGCAGATACCCAGGGGCAGCTGGCACACTCTGCTTTTAGCAGAGATTCGAGGTGGGCTGGGAGGACTAATGGAGGGAGGAGGGCCTGGGGTCCTGAGCCAAGGCCCCGCCCTGCACTCAAGATAAGAATTCCGAGAGCTAAGGGGAGAGGGTGACAAAGGGGGCCAGCCCATCCAGCTATTGTGCAAGAAGAAAGGAATGTTTCTGGTCAAATTTCAAGGCTTGTGGAAACTGTTTACTGGTCCTGGGTTAGCTCCAGCAGACCCCCTCCCCACTGACCTAGATCTGAAGTATGGAAGATAAGGGAAGCATTTCTCATTGTCAGGGAGAAGAGATTCTCATCCCAGTTTACAGACAAGAACATTGGAACTCAAGGAGTTGATAAAGCAGCCAAAAGGTCAGGCAAGTGGGAGCAGGCTGGGAGAAGCCCAGGGTTTCTAACTGCTGACACTGGGCTGTGGAAGGAGGGGCTGGATGGGCTTATGCTGGGAAAGGGCAGACCTCTGGGGCAGTTGTGATTACTGACTTGGAGAACAGGAGGGTGAGAGTTGGGAAGACTGACAGGAGTCAGGTTCAGAAGCCAAGGCGATCTTGGGTCAGCAGGGGCAGAGCCATACTGTGGACTGATCCAAAGGGTATGGTCAGGTCAGGAGGCAGGGCATCAGGAGCGGCCCAGGAGTATCACTTGGATCCTACTCAGAGGCCTCTGGGGCTTCCTGGACCCAGCATAGTCACCCAGTGTTTGAGGCCCTTTGTGTTCACATTCCTGAATGCTTCTAGTCAATCCCATGATTCTGTCTTTAGATAGGTCTGTCTTTTATCTCACCGTAAGCGCTTTCAGTCCCATCTCACGATTGACTGCTTGAACTAGGCTGTACTTACAAACTGCAGCTTACCAAAATTCTGAGCTTCTGCCCCCACTTCCAGTTTTATCTCACAAACGCCTTCCAGGAAGCACTCCTGCACCCGGAATTTCTCTGGGTCCTGGAACATATCAGTGAATCACTCAACACTGGCAGAAAAACTAGTGTGTGTCAGACACTCACGGAGAAAAGAGTACCCACCATCCTCACTTCTTGGAGCTGACATCGTTGAGAAGACAGCCAGCCAGGGGAAGAAGCAAATACACAATGGCAACTTTGACATGGACTAGTGAAGGGAATGATCAGTGTGCTGAGAATGGAGATGAGAGGGGAGGCCTCTCTGAAGTGGGGAGGCCTCTCTGAGGTGGGGAGGAAACCTGCTGGCATTCCTGCGTGGACCTGAGATGGAGCAGGAGGGCAGGAGGCTGGCGCTGCCTGTGGGGGATAGAGGCCCTGGCAGAGTGGACAGATTGTGTGCACTGAGGGCCTGATGGCAGGTTTGGGCTTTGCTCTTAGGTCCATAGGAAGCCACTGTAAACTCCTGGGAAGTGTGTAATAATGATAGTAACCGATTTGAATTTGGGAAACTTCTCTGCCTGCTGTTGTGGGATGAATTGGAGAGTTCAAGGTTGGATCCTGGGACATATTTGAGGCCATGGAAGTCGTCTGGTTCAAGATGATGTTCTTGGATCAGGGTGGTCGCAGTAGAAATAAGAAATAAATGGATTTGGGAAGCAAATCCTTCACTGCTACCCACCCTTCCAGACGGATTTCATTTGTACTGGGGACAGCCATCACAGGTATGTTCCCAGTTCCCAAACCAAGCACTTCTTGCCAGATCTGGACCAACTCCCAAGCTCCTTCCAAACACTGCACCTCAGGGTCCTCAGGCACCCCAAATCCCATAGGGCCAAACGAAACGTACATATCTCCCACCCTTCCCTCAACCCCTGATCGCCCCTGGCTCCTGTTTCTCCTCCTGCATACTCTACCAGAGCAAAGTCACAACAGTCACCACTCTAGACCAGGGCCTTCAGACTTGAAGGTACATGTGTGTGTGCATGTTCAGTCGCTTTAGTTGTATCCGACTCTTTGTGACCCTATGGACTATAGCCCATCAGGCTCCTTCTCTAGGCAAGAATACTGGAGTGGGTTGCCATGCCATCCTCCAGGGATTCCTGGCCCAGGGATCAAACATGAGTCTCCTGCAATTGCTAAATTGCAGGCAGATTCTTTACTGCTGTTTACAGCATCGGACCTTGCTTCTATCACCAGTCACATCCACAACTGGGTATTGTTTGTGCTTTGGCTCCATCCCTTCACTCTTTCTGGAGTTATTTCTCCACTGATCTCCAGTAGCATATTGGGCACCTAGTGACCTGGGGAGTTCCTTTTTCAGTATCCTATCATTTTGCCTTTTCATACCGTTCATGGGGTTCTCAAGGCAAGAATACCAAAGTGGTTTGCCATTCCCTTCTCCAGTGGACCACATTCTGTGAGGAAATGGAAAAGTTCAGTTTTCATTCCAATCCCAAAGAAAGGCAATGCCAAAGAATGCTCAAACTACCACACAGTTGCACTCATCTCACACGCTAGTAAAGTAATGCTCAAAATTCTCCAAGCCAGGGTTGAGCAATACGTGAACCATGAACTTCCAGATGTTCAAGCTGGTTTTAGGAAAGGCAGAGGAACCAGAGATCAAATTGCCAACATCCCTGGATCATTGAAAAAGCAAGAGAGTTCCAGAAAAAACATCTATTTCTTCTTTATTGACTATGCCAAAGCCTTTGACTGTGTGGATCACAATAAACTGTGGAAAATTCTTCAAGAAATGGGAATACTAGACCACCTGACTTGCCTCTTGAGAAACCTGTATGCAGGTCAGGAAGCAACAGTTAGAACTGGACATGGAATAACAGACTGGTTCCAAATAGGAAAAGGAGTACGTCAAGGCTGTATATTGTCACCCTGCTTATTTAACTTTTATGCAGAGTATATCATGAGAAATGCTGAGCTGGAAGAAGCACAAGCTGGAATCAAGATTGCCGGGATAAATATCAATAACCTCAGATATGCAGATGACACCATCCTTATGGAAGAAAGTGAAGAAGAACTAAAGGGCTTCTTGATGAAAGTGAAAGAGGAGAGTGAAAAAGTTGGCTTAAAGCTCAAGATTCAGAAAACTAAGATCATGGCATCTGGTCCCATCACTTCATGGTAAATAGATGGGGAAACAGTGGAAACAGTGTCAGACTTTACTTTTTTGGGCTCCAAATCATTTCAGATGGTGATTGCAGCCATGAAATTAAAAGACGCTTACTCCTTGGAAGGAAAGTTATGACCAACCTAGATAGTATATTCAAAAGCAGAGACATTACTTTGCCAACAAAGGTCTGTCTAGTCAAGGCTATGGTTTTTCCAGTGGTCATGTATGGATGTGAGAGTTGGACTGTGAAGAAAGCTGAGCACCAAAGAACTGATGCTTTTGAAGTGTGGTGTTGGAGAAGCCTCTTGAGAGTCCTTTGGACTGCAAGGAGATCCAACCAGTCCATTCTAAAGGAGATCAGTCCTGGGGGTTCATTGGAGGGACTGATGCTGAAGCTGAAACTCCAATACTTTGGCCACCTCATGCAAAGAGTTGACTCATTGGAAAAGACTCTGATGCTGGGAGGGATTGGGGGCAGAAGGAGAAGGGGACAACAGAAGATGAGATGGCTGGATGGCATCACCGACTCGATGGACATGAGTTTGAGTGAACTCTGGGAGTTGGTGATGGACAGGCAGGCCTGGCGTGCTGCAGTTCATGGGGTTGCAAAGAGTCGGACATGACTGAGCGACTGAACTGAACTGAACTCTTTACTGCTGAGCCACCAGGGAAGTCCAAGGTACACATAAACCACCCAAATAAAGGTACTGATTCAGCAGGTCTGGAAGGTCCAAAATTTCGAATTTTTGATAAGCCCCCAGAATGTGGCTTGTGGACTTCCCTCTCCCTCACCCACCCACCTCCACATCCTATATACTTTTTGAATCTGCCGTCTCCTTTCTTCCTACCACACCTACTTTCAGGTCCCATGATCACTAACCTGGGCTGTTTCAACACCTGCTGATCAGTCTTCCTTAGGTTCATGTTGCTAAGGGGTGTCCCCAGGAGAAATCAAATGTTCCATGAGAAGTACTGCTTGGTCAGGCATCTTGACCACAATTGCCAACAGGGTTCTTGCCAAGGGCAGGCTGCAGAGTTGAAGATGTTCCTCACCACCAACTCTGAGCAAGGCCGGAGGCTGTGCACAGAGTGGAGTCCTGGAGGGGCATCAAGATCCAAGCCAGCAAACGGGCTTGAACGGAGTCATCCCATCAACCCTGGGATGCATCCGACAGCGGACCCGAAGGTCCTGGGCCAAGGAAGGACACTACATAATGATCAAGTGATCAACCCAAGAAGAAGATATAACCATTTTAACTATTTATGCACCCAACATACGAGGTTCTTAATACAAAGGTAAATACTAATAGCCATAAAAGGGGAAATAAATAGTAACACAATAAGAGTAGGGGACTTTAACATTTCACTTACACCAATGGATAGATCATCCAGATAGAAAATTAATAAGGAAACAAAGAGTCACATTTTGGGACAGCAAATTTTGCTCTTTTATGATATATGGACACACTGCACAGGAAACATCCCTAGGTCCTCCATAAACTAGTAGTGAAAGTTAATGATGTTTCTGGCATTATCATCTTTCACTTGATTTATGATAATTTTACAGGATAGATTTAAAGCAAAATTTTTTATTTTACTTTTTAATCCTAGCAAATTTTTAAATAAGAGATTATATTAGATGACAATACATTTTGGTTTTTTCTCTTTTTTAAATTTTTATTGGAGTATAGTTGCTTTACAATGTTGGGTTAGTTTCTGTTGTACAGCACAGTGGATCAGTTATACGTATACATATACATATACATATACATATACATATAGCTAATCCTTTTTAGATTCCCTTCCCATTTAGGTCGCCACAGAGTACTGAGTTCCTTGTGCTATACAGTAGCTTCTCATTAGTTATCCATTTTATATATAGTAGTATATATATGTCAACCCCAATTTCCCAGTTCATCCCACCCCCTCTTCTCCCCTTGGCAACTGTCAATTTGTATTCTACATCTGTGACTCTGTTTCTGCTTTGTAAATAAGTTCATCTCTACCAGTTCTCTAGATTCCACATATAAGAGATATTATATGATATTTGTCTTTCTCTTTCTGACTTACTTCATTCTGTATGATAATCTCAATATGGAATTGGCATTCTTTTATTCCTTTGAACAAAATAAAATTCCATTGTATATATGTACCACATCTTCTCTATCCATTCCTTTGTAAATTATAATACATTTTGAATTGGGGAAAGAAAAGAATTAAAAACCCCAAACTTCTATCAATTTCCTCAAAATAAAAAAATATATAAAATTATATAAATATAGGTTAACTCTTCCCACTATGTAAATTGATGCTGCTGTTTGAAAGGCTTGAAAATTATTTTTCAAGTTTTAAAGTCCATCTCAATCCCTCAATAAAGTATAACTATATTTTCTGAATGCTAGTTTCTGGGAAGGCTTCCTTGGTAGCTCAGCTGGTGAGGAATCTGCCTGCAATGCAGGAGATCCCAGTTTGATTCCTGGGTTAGGAAGATCCCCTGGAGAAGTGATAGGCTGCTGCTGCTGCTACTTCTGCTGCTAACTTGCTTCAGTCGTGTCCGACTCTGTGCGACCCCATAGACGGCAGCCCACCAAGCTCCCCCATGCCTGGGATTCTCCAGGCAAGAACACTGGAGTGGGTTGAAGTGATAGGCTACACACTCCATATTCTTGGGCCTCCCCGGTGGCTCAGGCAGTAAAGAATCTGCCCGCAATGCGGGAGACCTAGGTTCGACCCCTGGGTTGGGAAGATCCCCTGGAGAAGGGAAAGGCTACCCACTCCAGTATTCTTGCCTGGAGAATCCTCATGGATAGAGGAGCCTGGAGGGCTACAGTCCATGGGATCTCAAAGAATCGGACACGACTGAGCGACCGAGCACAGTTTCTGGGAGAGAAACTACTCCACGTGCTCAATCAGCGGGTCTCAGATTTTCATAGTGTGTACTAAAAATCACTTGTTAAAATGCAGATACCCTAGCCCCAATAGAGACTGTGATTCTGTCTCCTCTGGGGAATTAATATTTTATAAGAAAAAAACAGCAAACCAAAAAAACCGTTCAGGAGACAAAGATGCGCATTCAACTTTGGTTCTGGCTGCTTTTCTTCCCTGATGCAAATGGCCCCACCTGGCGGTCTTAAGGTGAATTACAGGCACTCCTAAAGGAAGGTTACCAGACGAAAGGTTACCCTTTCTAGGGCAGGGTACAGGCTCAGGACATACAGTATCTCTTCTAATTTTCCTCAGAACTCCTTTCATGAGATAGCCTCATCCAATATCACTGATGGAAAAACTGAGACTCAGTAAGTAGAGGTGACTTGCCTTATTGATTGCTTTGCAGTTTCTACAAATATCATTATGCCTGAAACTAATATAATGTTATTTGTTAATTATACCTCAATAAAAGTAAAGAGGAAAAAGAAAAGGGAGTATTGACAGTTAAAGGTTTCCACAGAGAAATGGGGAGTGGGTGAATTGGGTTGCAGCAGAACCTCTTGAGGTCCTCAAGGTCACCCAGCCCAGAGGGAGTTCAGGAACTATTCCCAGCTGCCCAGGGGGCCCAAAAGTACCAGGCTTGCCAAGGCCAGGGGCACCTACTCTCTCCCAGGGCAGCTCTGTGGTGGCAGCTACTAGCCAGCAACCCTGCCTGGTTTTTCTTCCCTGTACATGCAAACAGAAGAACAAGAGCCATTTGGCACTTAAGGAAAGACTAATAGAATCCCCATATTGCATATTTTATCCTCACCTAAATGATGTCCACAGGCTTCCCTGATGACTCAGACAGTAAAGAATCTGCATGCAATGCAGGAGACCTGGGTTTATTCCCTGGGTTGGGAAGATCCCCTGGAGAAGGGAATGGCTACCCACTCCTGTACTCTTGCCTGGGAAATCCCATGGATAGAGGAGCCTGGCAGGCTACTGGGGGTTGCAAAGAATCAGACACAACTGACTGACTAACACTTTCATTTTTTTTTTCCAAATACATCCACAACTTGCTTTTTCTTTCTGTGTGTTTTTTCAGATTCTGTTGCTGTTTAGTCGCTAAGTCATGTCTGACTCTTTGCAATCCCATAGACTGTAGCCCACAAGGCTTCTTTGTCCATGGGATTTCCTAGACAAGAACACTGGAGTGGGTTGCCATTTCCTCCTCCAGCAGATCTTCCTGACCCAGGGATTGAACAGATGCTTGAGAGGTGGATTCTTTACCACTGACCTTCCTCTTGAGAAACCTGTATGCAGGTCAGGAAGCAACAGTTAGAACTGGACATGGAACAACAGACTGGTTTCAAATAGGAAAAGGAGTACATCAAGGCTGTATATTGTCACCCTGCTTATTAACTTATATGCAGAGTGTATCATGAGAAACACTGGGCTGGAAGAAGCACAAGCTGGAATCAAGATTGCTGGGAGAAATATCAATAATATGATATTTAATATCATCATAATATCAAAATTATAATATCAAATATCTCAGATATGGAGATGACACCCTTATGGAAGAAAGTGAAGAAGAACTAAAGAGCCTCTTGATGAAAGTAAAAGAGGAAAGTGAAAAAGTTGGCTTAAAGCTCAACATTCAGAAAACTAAGATCATGGCATCTCGTCCCATCACTTCGTGGCAAATAGATGGGGAAACAGTGGGAACAGTGGCTGACTTTATTTTTCTGGGCTCTAAAATCACTGCAGATGGTGACTGCAGCCATGAAATTAAAAGACGCTTACTCCTTGGAAGGAAAGTTATGACCAAACTAGAGAGCATATTGAAAAGCAGAGACATTACTTTGCCAACAAAGGTCTGTCTAGTCAAGGCTATGGTTTTTCCAGTAGTCATGTATAGATGTGAGAGTTGGACTATAAAGAAAGATGAGTGCTGAAGAATTGATGCTTTTGAAGTGTGGTGTTGGAGAAGACTCTTGAGAGTCCTTTGGACTGCAAGGAGATCCAACCAGTCCATCCTAAAGGAGATCAGTCCTGAATGTTCATTGGAAGGACTGATTTTGAAGCTGAAACTCCAATACTTTGGCCACCTGATGTGAAGAGCTGACTCATTTGAAAAGACCCTGATGCTGGGAAAGATTGAGGACAGGAGGAGAAGGGGATGACAGAGCATGAGATGGCTGGATGGCATCACCGACTCGATGGACATGAGTCTGAGTGAACTCTGGGAGTTGGTGATGGACAGGGAGGCCTGGCGTGCTGCAGTTCATGGGGTTGCAAAGAGTTGGACACGACTGAGTGATTGAACTGAACTGAGCCACCTAGGAAGCCCTCTTTGAGATGTATTCATTGTAAATAAATCAAGTAGTTAAAATTTTCAAAATTCCTATGTATGCATGTTTCTCAATTTATTAAATGACATGTAGGTTGATTTGGTATGGCTTTGTTCTGGTTACTATAATTACAAATAATGCTTAATAGCCCTGTGGCTTTGAAAAGTTACTTCGAACCTCTCTGAGCTTTTGTTTACAGAAGCTCAGTTTACAGATATTGATCTGTAAAATCAGGGTAACATTAGGTTTGCAATTAGGAGTAAATGAATTCATAAATGTAAACAGCATGTCTCAATCAGGATAATTTTGTGCCCAGGGAAAATTTGGCATTGTCTGGAGACAATTTTGGTTGTGACAACTTGGGGAAGAGGCTGCAGCTGTTACTGGAAGGTAGGTTAGAGACTAATGTTACTCTGGTAGGCAGAGGCCAGGGATCCTACATTGTACAAGACAGCCCCCATGCACAAAGAATTATCCAGCCCAATATATCAGTAGTGCTAAAGTTGAGACATCCTGGAATAGTGCATGGTACAAAAAAAGCACTCAGTAAACATTAGTTTTGAATTGGTGTTGGAGAATACTCTTGAGAGTCCCCTGGACTACAAGGAGATCACACCAGTCAATCCTAAAGGAAATCAGTCTTGAATATTCACTGGAAGGACTGATGTTGAAGCTGAAACTCCAATACTTTGGTCACCTGATGTGAAGTACTGACTCACTGGAAAAGACCCTGATGCTTGGGAAAGACTGAAAGCGGGAGGAGAAGGGGTCGACAGAGGATGAGATGGTTGGATGGCATCACCGACTCAATGGACATGAGTTTGAGTAAGCTCTGCAAATTGGTGATGGACAGGGAAGCCTGGCGTGCTGCAGTCCATGGGGTTGCAAAGAGTTGGACATGACTGAGCAACTGAACTGAACTGAAACATTAGTTATTTTTCAAGAGCAGCAGTGAAGATTCTCTTATTTTCTGTATACAAGCATAAGAATCTCTCATAGAAATAATCACTGCCTACAAATACTCATAGAACATTTACCAAAATTATTTTACTCAGCCATAAAGAGCACCTCAGGAAATTCTGCTGCTAAGTCATTTCAGTCGTGTCCGACTCTGTGTGACCCCATAGACGGCAGCCTACCAGGCTCCCCGTCCGTGGGATTCTCCAGGTAAGAACACTGGAGTGGGTTGCCACTTCCTTCTCCAATGCATGAAAGTGAAAAGTGAAAGTGAAGACGCTCAGTCGTATCCGACTTTCAGCGACCCCATGGACTGCAGCCTTCCTACATCCACGGGATTTTCCAGGCAAGAGTACTGGAGTGGGGTGCCATTGCCTTCTCCGCAGCAAATTCTAGAATATAGCAATTGTGCAGAATATTTTCTTACCAAGAAGCAGTAATAGGGAATTCAACTACAGAAGGAGAGCTTCTTCCTGCCCCACCAGTACCTCTCACACGTACTAGAATTCCAAGGCCACAAGAATTTTTAAATTTTGTCAGTAGCTCTTTTTAAAAAGAGTGACATAGAGTGAAATATTAATTTATAAAGTACTATCAATAATATATCATATATTAAAAGCTATTGAGCATAACCAAAAGAAAATGCAGGAATAAAACATACCACAATCTTATGAAATTTTATAAAATAAACATTTTTAACTTTTTAATTGAAGTATAGTTGATTTGCAATATCACATTAAGTTTCAAGTGTACAGCACAACAATTCCACTATATACGTGTGTGTGTGTGTATATATATATATATATATATATATATACTCTTTTTCAGATTCTTTTCCCTATAAGTTATTATATGATACTGAGTATAGTTTCCTGTGCTATACAGTAGGTCCCTGTTGGTTCCACACTTGGTTTTGATGTAACAAATGTTATCTTTCTTCTTCCCCTTCTTTTCTCCTTCTCCTCCTCCTTCTTCTCCACCACTGCTGACACCATCACCACCACCACCATCACTCAGCCCCATCCTGGGCTACACACTTCCATGTGTTGCTTCTTAACCGTTTTCACTGCAACTCCAAGAGGGAGAATTATTATTTTATAGATGCAGAAACTGAGGCACAGAGAGGCAAAGCCATCCACCAAAGGTCCTAGAGTCCCAGTGTGGTTGGGACTAGAGGGCAGCAAGTGAGCTGAGTCATACATGTGGAGGGTCTGCTTTGGGCTTGATTGAATGAAACAAAGAAAATTCAAAATAAATGAGTTAAGCATTCACTTCTATAAAGATAATAAGTAGTAAATACCAAGATAGTAAGAAGAGGAAATTAATAACAATAAAAAATGAAATAAGAAACAAAAACAGCCCCAATAAATACATATTTTTGTAGCCCACCAAGTTCCTCTGTCCTAGGGATTTTCCAGGCAAGAATACTGGAACAGGTTACCATTTCCTACTTCAGGGGATCTTCCTGACCCAGGGATCAAACCTGAGTCTCTTGTGTCTCCTGCATTGGCAGGTGGGTTCTTTACCACTAGCACCACCTGGGAAGAGAGGTGAGAAACCCACAAAACAAAAATGCAGAGAAGAGGGGGGAAAACTTACTGTTTTGGAGTACTTCCATGGTAGTCCAGTGGCTAAGACTCTGCACTCCCGATGCAGGGGGCCCAGGTTCGTTCCCTGGCCCAGGAACTATATCCCGCATACCATAACTAAGACATGACACAGCCACATAAATAAATATATTAAAAAGTTTGGAAGCTAGAAAGCAGATATTGACACATAACTGACTTAGACTCCAGATAATCCACACAATAAGCCAGTGAGGAAAGCTGAGAAACTCAATTAAAACCTTGGATTAAACCCCTGAACCACAACCTGAACCACGTGATCCACCAGCAGCCACAGAGCAGCAAAGTCCCTGGCTACCACAGTTCTCACTCCAAAAACAGTGCATGGGTGGTGGTGGTATCTGCCTGCAGCAGCAGCCAAGTCTCGGAGTGTCCCAAATCGCACACTATAATCAGGGACTAGCAGGCCCTGCAATGGCACCAGCAGGAAAAATGCTATGCTTCCCTGACTTTCACCAGTGGCCAAAGGAAATCCAGCCCCAGTATCTTCTGTGTAGACATCAGTTCAGTTCAGTTGCTCAGTCGTGTCCAACTCTTTGCAACCCCATGAATTGCAGCATGCCAGGCCTCCCTGTCCATCACCAACTCCCGGAGTTCACTCAAACCCATGTCCATCGAGTCGGTGATGCCATCCAGCCATCTCATCCTCTGTTGTCCCCTTTTCCTCCTGCCCTCAATCCCTCCCAGCATCAGAGTCTTTTCCGGTGAGTCAACTCTTTGCATGAGGTGGCTAAAGTACTGGAGTTTCAGCTTTAGCATCATTCCTTCCAAAGAACACCTTGATCTGATCTCCTTTAGAATGGATTGGTTGGATCTCCTTAGACTGTGAAGAAAGCTGAGCACCGAAGAATTGATGCTTTTGAGCTGTGGTGTTAGAGAAGACTCTTGAGAGTCCTTTGCAGTCCAGGACCCAAGGGACTCTCAAGAGTCTTCTCCAACACCACACTTACAAGACTGGAGCAGTCTGTGGCTCAGATCATGAACTCCTTATTGCCAAATTCAGACTTCAGCTGAAGAAAGTAGGGAAAACCACTAGGCCATTCAGGTATGACCTAAATGAAATCCCTTATGATTATACAATAGAAGTGATGAATAGATTCAAGGGATTAGATATAATAGAATGCCTGAAGAACTAGGGACAGAGATTTGTAACACTGTACAGGAGGCAGTGAACAAAACCATCCCCAAGAAGAAATACAAGGCAAAATGGTTGTCTGAGGAGGCCTTACAAATAGCTGAGAAAAGAAAAGAAGCAAAAAGCAAAGAAAAGGAAAGATATACCCATCTGAATGCAGAGTTCCAAAGAATAGCAAGGAGCGATAAGAAAGCCTTCCTCAGTGATTAGTGCAAAGAAATAGAGGAAAACAATAGAATGGGAAAAACCAGAGATCTCTTCCGGAGAAGGCAAGGGGAAACCACTCCAGTAGTCTTGCCTGGAAAATCCCATGGGCGGAGGAGCCTGGTAGGCTGCAGTCCATGGGGTCGCTAAGAGTTGGACACGACTGAGCGACTTCACTTTCACTTTTCCTTTTTATGCATTGGAGAAGGAAATGGCAACCCATTCCAGTGTTCTTGCCTGGAGAATCCCAGGGACGGGGGAGCCTGGTGGGCTGCCATCTATGGGGTTGCACAGAGCTGGACACGACTGAAGCAACTTAGCAGCAGCAGCAGCAGCAGCAGCAGCAGAGATCTCTTCAAGAAAATCAGAGATACCAAGGAAATATTTCATGCAAAGATGGGCACAATAAAGGACAGAAATGGTATGGACCTAACAGAAGCAGAAGATATTAAGAAAAGGTGGCAAGAATACACAGAAAAACTACACACTAAAGGTCTTAATGATCCAGTTAACCATGATGGTTATGATGGTTAACTGCGATCACTCATCTAGAGCCAGACATCCCGGAGTGTGATGTCAAGTGGGCCTTAGGAAGCATCACAATGAACAAAGCTAGTGCATGTGATGCAATTCCAGTCGAGCAATTTCAAATCCTAAAAGATGATGTTGTGAAAGTGCTGTACTCAATATGCCAGCAAATTTGGAAAACTCAGCAGTGGCCACAGGACTGGAAAAGACAGTTTGCATTCCAATCCCAAAGAAAGGCAATGTCAAAGAATGTTCAAAATACTGCACAATGCACCCATCTCACACGCTAGTATAGTAATGCTCAAAATTGTCCAAGCCAGGCTTCAACAGTTCAACCATGAACTTCCCGATGTTCAAGCTGGACTTAGAAAAGACAGAGGAACCAGAGATCAAATTGCCAACATCTACTGGATCATCGATAAAGCAAGAGAGTTCCAGGAAAACATCTACTTCTGCTTTATTGACTACACCAAAGCCTTTGAATGTGTAGATCACAACAAACTGTGGAAGATTCTTCAAGAGATGGGAATACCAGACCACCTTACCTGCCTCCTGAGAACTCTGTATGCAGGTCAAAAACCAACAGTTAGAACTGGACATGGAACAATGGACTGGTTCCAAATTGGGAAAGGAGTACATCAAGGCTGTATATTGTCACCTTGCTTATTTAACTTACAAGCAGAGTATATCATATGAAATGCCAGACAGGATAAAGGACAAGCTAGAATTAAGATTATAGGGAGAAATATCAATAACCTCAGATATGCAGATGACACCACCCTTATGGCAGAAAGTGAAGAGGAAGTAAAGAGCCTCTTGATGAAAGTGAAAGAGGAGAGTGAAAAAACTGGCTTAAAACTCAACATTCAAAAAATTAAGATCATGGCATCTGGTCCCACCACTTCATGGCAGATAGATGGGGAAACAATGGAAACAGTGACAGACTTTATTTTCTTGGACTCCAAAATCACTGCAGGTGGTGACTGCAGCCATGAAATTAAAAGACGTTTACTCCTTGGAAGAAAAGCTATGACAAACTTAGACAGCATATTAAAAAGCAGAGACATTACCAACAAAGGTCTGTATAGTCAAACTATGGTTTTTCCAGTAGTCATGTATGGATGTGAGAGTTGGACCATAAAGAAAAGTTGAGCACCAAAGAATTGATGCTTTTGAACACTGGTGTTGGATAAGACTCTTAAGAGCCTTTTGGACTGCAAGGAGATCAAACCAGCCCATCCTAAAGGAAATCAGTCCTGAATATTCATTGGATGGATTGATGCTGAACCTGAAGCTCTAATACTTTGGCCACTGATGCGAAGAGCTGACTCACTGGAAAAGACCCTGATGCCGGGAAAGATTGAAGACAGGAGGAGAAGAGGACAATAGAGGATGAGATGGTTGGATAGCATCACCAACTTGATGGACATGAGTTTGAGCAAGCTCCAGGATTTGGTGATGGACAGGGAATCCTGCTGTGCTGCAGTCCATGGGGGGTCACAAAAAGTCAGACACTAATGAGTGACTGAACTAAATTGAACTGGCATAAAAACACTTCAACAATCAATTACAAATTGTCTCAAAACACATGAAAAAAGTTTCAGCAAAGAAAAACATTTATAAAAAAAGAATCAAATGAAAACTGTAGAACTGAAAAATACAACATCCAAAATTTAAAACCTCACTGAATAAACACAACAGTAGGTTGGAGACGACAGAAGACAGAATCATTGAACTTGAAGACAGTCTGAACTACAGAGAATAGACTGAAAAATAATAAACAGAGACTCAGGGACCTGTGGGTCTATAATAAAGGATCCATATAATCAGGGTTAGAGGAGCAGAGGAACATGTGGGACCAAAAAGATAATCAAAGAAATAATGGTTGAAAATCTCCCAACCTTGGTGAAAGACATAAACCTACGGTTTCAAGATTCAGAGAGAATCCCAAACATGAGAAACACGAATAAATCCACATCAGGACACATCACAATTATACTTCTGTAAACTAAAAACAAAGGGAAAAAATTGAAAAAGCTAGAGAGAAATAATGTACTATTTACAAAGCAACAGCAATTCAAATAACAGTGGCTTTCTGATTTCTCTTCTGAAACCATGGGGCCAGAAGGAAGTGGCATAACATTTTTCAAGTGCTGAATGAAAAACTGTAAACTCTGAAGTGTAAATCTGTTGAAACTATCCTTCATAAAAGAGAAGGCAATAAAAAACTTCTCAGATAAAGGACTTCTAAGAGAATGTACTGCCAGCAGATCTATTCTTAAAGAATGGCTAAAGGGAATTCACTAGAAAGAAAGGAACTCATGACAGAAGAGACTGGGCCCTCAGAAAAGAAAGAAGAATGATACAATTAGTAAACAGACGTAAACACAACAGATTATCCATTACCGCATGAGTTTAATTATATTTTATGGATGAAGCCAAAAGGTGCTATAACATTTAATGTATTAACAGTATAACTTTAACGGGGGTGCTTTCCTGGTGGCTCAGCTGGTAAAGAACCCACCTGCCAATGCAGGATATGCAAGAGATGTGAGTTTGATCTTTAGGTTGGGAAGATTCCCTGGAGAAGGAAATGGCAATCTTCTCAAGTATTCTTGCCTGGAAAATTCCATGGACAGAGGAGCCTGCCAGGCTATAGTCCAGGGGGTCAAAAGAGTTGACTCATTGGAAAAGACTCTGATGCTGGGAGGGATTGAGGGCAGGAGGAGAAGGGGTCAACAGAGGATGAGATGGCTGGATGGCATCACCGACTCAATGGACATGAGTTTGAGTGAACTCCTAGAGTTGGTGATGGACAGGGAGGCCTGGCATGCTGTGATTCATGGGGTCGCAAAGAATCAGACACGACTGACCGACTGAACTGAACTAGGCTGGTCATAACTTTTCTTCCAAGGAGCAAGCATCTTTTAATTTCATGGCTGCAGTCACCATGTACAGTGATTTTGGAGCCCACAAAAATGAAGTCTGACACTGTTTCCACTGTTTCCCCATCTGTTTGCCATGAAGTGATGGGACCAGATGCCATGACCTTAGTTTTCTGAATGTTGAGCTTTAAGCCAACATTTTCACTCTCCTCTTTCACTTTCATCAAGAGGCTCTTTAGTTCTTCATCACTTTCTGCCGTAAGGGTGGTGTCATCTGCATATCTGAGGTTATTGATATTTCTCCTGGCAATCTTGATTCCAGCTTATGCTTCATCCAGCCCAGCGTTTTTCATGTTGTACTGTGCATATAAGTTAAATAAGCAGGGTGACAATATACAGCCTTGACGTGAAAGTGAAGTCGCTCAGTCGGGTCTGACTCTTTGTGACCCCGTGGACTGTAGCCCACCATGCTCCTCTGTCCATGGGATTTTCCAGGCAGGAGTACTGGAGTGGAGTACTGGAGTTGCAATTTCCTTCTCCAGAGGATCTTCCCGACCCAGGGATCGAACCTAGGTCTCCCACATTGTAAGCAAGATGCTTTACCGTTTGAGCCACCAGCGAAGTCCTCCTTTTCCTATTTGGAACCAGTCTGTTGTTCCATATTCCATGTCCAGTTCTCACTGTTGCTTCCTGACCTGCATACAGATTTCTCAAGAGGCAGGTCAGGTGGTCTGGTATTCCCATATTTTAAGAATTTTCCACAAACTGTGGAAGAGTGGATTAAAAAATAATAACTCAACTCTATGTTCTTTATAAGAACCAATACAATATTGTAAAGTTAAAAAATAAAGTAAAATTAAAAAAAATACATTCACTTCAAACATGATGACAGAGGTAGCTTCAAAGTAAAAAGATGGAAAAAATATCTCCAAACCCAGATGGCTTCACTGGAGTATTTTACCAAACATTCAAAGAATTAATAAATGATTTTAACCTATTTCAGAAAATAAGAGAGGAAGGACGCCTTCCAACTAATTTTATGAGCCTATACTATTCTGATCCCCAAATCAGACAAAAATAGCACAACAAAGAAAACCACAGACCATTATCCCTCATAAATTTAGATGCAAAAATCCTCAGAAAAATTTAGCAAATTAAAGAACACATTAAAAGATGATATACCACAACCAAGTGGGGTTTATCTTTCCAGTTATAAAGGTTGGTTACATATTTCACAACCAAGACTGAAGGTCATATGAACATTTCAAATTACACAGGAGAAACATTTGACTAAATTCAACAAGTTCATCATTCATGATAAAAATTCTATGGAATAAAAAGGGACTTAATCTCATAAAGAACATTTACAAAGCCAATAGAGAACATCATACTTAATGGTGTGACTTTCCCCATGAGACTGAGAAAAGAAGGCAACAATATCTGCTTTCACCACTCCTACTCAACATAATACTGGAATTTCTAAACACTGTCACAAGTCAGTTCAGTTCAGTTCAGTCGCTCAGTCGTGACTCTTTGCGACCCCATGAATCGCAGCACACCAGGCCTCCCTGTCCATCACCATCTCCTGGAGTTCACTCAGACTCACGTCCATCGAGTCGGTGATGCCATCCAGCCATCTCATCCTCTGTTGTCCTTTTCTCCTCCTGCCCCCAATCCCTCCCAGCATCAGAGTCTTTTCCAATGAGTCAACTCTTCGCATGAGGTGGCCAAAGTACTGGAGTTTCAGCTTTAGCATCATTCAGACAAGGAAATGCAAAAAAAAAAAAAAAAGAAGAAGACATCCAGAGTGGAAAGAAAGAAATAAAACTTTCTCTACTTGCAGACAACATGCTTGTTTATGTTGTAAACGCCAAGGAATGTATAAAAATCATCTAGAATTAATAAGTGAGTTCAGAAAGATGGCAGGATACAAAGTTACTGTGCAAATGTATTTCTATATGCTGATGACATTCAAGTGGAAACCAAAACTAAAGATACCACATAGAATTGCTCCAAAGAAATGAAACAGGTATAAATCTAACAACACATGCCCAAGATCAATATGGTAAAATTTATGAAATACTGATAAAGAGACATAACTTGTTCAAGATTTGAAAGATTCAACATAGCAAAGATGCTAATTCTTCTCAAACTCATTCACAGATTTACCACAATCCTCAACGAAATCTCAACAAGATCTCTTTTTATAAATATAGAACGGCTTATTCAAAATTTTAGATGGAAAGGCCCTAAAACAGCCAAAACAAATTAAAAAAAGAAAAGCGGGAGTCATCATTCTTTTAAATGTGAAGCGTTTGCTACTAGCTACAATAATATTAATAATATCATATTAGCAGAGGGATAGTCATATAGATTAATGGAACAGATAGAAAATGAAGAAATAGATCTATACAAATTTGTTCATCTACTTTTAACAAAGGAAAAAAATCATTCCAGTGAGAGAGAGAGAGGGTTTTCAGTAAATGGTGCTGAAGTAGGTACCTATAGCAAAAACAAAAAACCTTAAACTAATCCTTCAACTTTATACAAATTTTAACTCAAAATGGTGAGTTTTTACAAGTACGTAAAATGTAGAACTTCTAAAAAAAATATGATAAAATAGTCAAGACCTATTAGGCAAAGAGTTCTTAACCAAAAGTATGATTCATAAAAGGAAAACTTGATTAATTGAACCTTATACATTCTAAAACTTTTGCTCAGCAATTGACCCCATTAATGAATACGAAAAGACAAATTATGGACTAGGAAATATTTGCAAATCACATATTTGACAGAGGATTTGTGTGTGGAATTTACAAAGAACATCTCAAACTCAAGATTTAAAAAGACAAACAATCTAACTTTTAAAACAGGCAAAAAATATGCATAGATGTTTTATGAAATAAGATATGCATATGGAAAATAAGCACATGAAAAGACATTCAACATCATTAGGAAAATGCCAAATAAAACTGCATATCAAATAGAACTACATACCATTCATAATTACAGAAATAAATACAGTAATAACACAAATGGCAGTGAGGATGTGGAGAAACTGGATCCATGATAAATTGCTGCTGGGACTGTAAAATGATAGAGTAATACAATTTTTGTAAATGCTATCTTGACCCCTTTTTGATGCCCTGGCTAGAGGTTGGTCAGTTTTCCTTCTTGAGCACCCAATTAAGCCCAAACTCCCAACTATTGATTTACTGGGCTCTCATACTCCTAGCCATTATTTGTTGTTTTTGATGTCAGTCACTAAGTCATGTCCGACTCTTTGCGACCCCATAAACTGCAGCAGGCTAGGCTCCCCTGTTCTTCACTATCTCCCAGAGTTTGCTCAAATTCATGTCCACCGAGTTGGTGATGCCCCTTCTCCTTATGCCTTTAATCTTCCCCAGTATCAAGGTCTTTTCCATGAGTTGGCTCTTCACATCAGGTGGCCAAAGTATTGGAGCTTCAGCATCAGTCCTTCCAAGGAATATTCAGTCTTGCTTTCCTTTTAGGATTGACTGGTTTGATCTCCTTGCAGTCCAAGGGACTCTCAACTGTCTTCTCCAGCAGCACAATTCGAAGCAGCAATTTTTCAGCGCTCAACCTTCTTTATGTTCCAACTCTCACATCTGTACACAACTGGGAAAAACCATAGCTTTGCCTACAGGGATCTTTGTCAGCATGTGATGTCTCTGCTTTTTAATATGCTATCTAGTTTTGTCATAGCTTTTCTTCCAAGGAGCAGGTATCTTTTAATTTCATGGCTGCAGTCACCATCCACAGTGATTTCGGAGTCCAAGAAAATAAAATCTGTTCCTGCAGCCACTTTTACCCCTTCTATTTGCCATGAAGTGATGGGACCAGATGCCATGATCTTTGTTTACTGAAGGTTGAGTTTTAAGCCAGCCTTTTCACTCTCTTCTTTCACCCTCATCAAGAGGCTCTTTAGTTCCTCTTCACTTTGTGCCATTAGAAGGGTATCATTTGCATATCTGAGGTTGTTGATATAGCTCCAGCAACCTCGATTCCAGTTTGTGAGTCATCCAGCCCAGCGTTTCACATGATATATACTCTGCAAATAAGTTAAAGAAGAGGGTGACAATACACAGCCTTGTCCTACGCCTTTCCCAATTTTGACCCAGTCCGTTGCTCCATGCATCTTTATTGGATTTTAACAGTCTGCAGGACGTGCCTCTCGCCCCTGTGCTGTGACCTTACTCCTGGCAGGCTGGAGCCTGATTCTTCTCTCGGCCCTGGTTGGAGGCCAGAAGAATCATTCACGACTAAATGTCTTGTCTTTATAGAGATCAACATACTGGCTAAGCGCGAAAGTCTGAAAGCTTGTCCTGTTTCTAAGTAACTGACAGGCCAAATGAAAGAGAGGGACAAAAATGAACAGCCTGAGACAAAAAAAGAAGAAGAAGAAGAAAGAGTTAGTTGGAAAGAGTAGGAGCGTCAAGAAGATGATAAAGTAGAAACGACAGGCAGTAACAAGCGAAGAGAGCGAGAAGAGGAGAACTCAGACCCTGAGAGGCGGGCACTGATCACGGAGCCCCAGGGCCCGGGATAGGGAAGAGAAAAGGCGGGGCCTGCGGAAACTGCGAGCCGAGAGCGACCGCCCCGGATGCTGAGTGGTCGCGCCCTGCGGCGGTGGCCAATGGGCGCCCGGGATGTTGGAGCGGCAGCGTCAGTCGCGGCGCTCTCTCGCTCGCTCGCCGCAGAGGGGGTGAGCTGGGGGAGGGGGACGGCGGCCGCCGCCATGATGCTTGTTTGCTTTCAATGAAAACAAGGGGGACGCGGAGGAGGAGGAGGCGGCGGCGTCGGTGGCGGCGGCGTCGGCTGCGCGGAGGCGAGGGCAGCGGTGGGTGCAGCGAAAAGGGAGAGGCCGGAGGCCGAGAGGCCGAGAGGGCGTAGTGGCGGCCCGTCGAGGAGGCTGAAGCGGGCGGCTGACGCGGTGGATCTCGGAGGGGGAACAAAGAGCGGCGGCTAAGGCGGCAGAGGAGCGGCGACGGCGGCGCTGCAGCTGCGGGCGGGACTGGTATGGTGGTTCCACAGGTCAGACCCCGCTGCACTCACAGGCAGGAGGCGGCGGCAGCGGCGGAAGAAGGCGGCGCACCCCAAGAGGTGAGCGACACCGGCCCGAGGCCCAGCCGGGCGCTGCTCCTCGCACTGGCGGCGCACGGGCCGCTCTCAGTCGTGTCCCGGGGACCGTAGCGCGGGGCACTCGAGCGAGAGCACCTTAAGTTTTGTGGGCGGCGGGCCTGCAGCTTGGAGGAGATGCCGACTGTTGAGGGGTCCCTAGATGCGCATCTGTCGCGACCCCGCTGATTCCGGGACCGCGCCCCCGCGCAGAGTACGGGGCTGAGGGGTGTTGATTGACTGCGGGGGTGGGGGCGCGCAGAGGGGCGCCGGGATTGGGGGGAATGCCCTGGCTCTCGGCTCTGGCTCTGGCCACTCGTAGGAGGAGAGTTGTTGTCTGGGACTCTGGGCCAGGATGGGTGGCAACTTTGGAGAAGTGGCAGTGTGGGATTGCGCGAAGTGTAGTATGGAACTTCGCACTTACCGCAGAGCGGGAAACTGTTTGCCCCAAATGTGTTTAAAATTAAGTTTTAGGCAATTATTTTTTTTGGGGGGGGGCGGGGAATGGATTGGGAGGATGGGAATGACATGGTTAAAGAAGCCCTGAGCAGCAGATGGAGAGATTAGGATATTGCTGAGGACTCAGAGATACAGTTACTTGAAGCTTTTATGTTTAATAACCTAAATCTTATCTTTCCTCCTTTTTTCTAACTACCAGTAATTATTTTCTCCGGAAACTTTTTTTCTTTTGACTCTTCTCCTTCTATCCCTTTCTTGAAGAGCTTGCTAAGCAATACCTGTAATCGTTTCTTGAACTGTTAACTGTAAAAGACCGCGTTGTGAATGGTTATTTTGCTTGTCCTTTTTGGATGTGTTATTGTGCTAAACTGACGTTTAAATAATCTCCTTGAATATGAGTTACCATACTTATTTCCAGGTGGATTGCCCCATAGAATCTTCTTGCCTCTTTGTATCTGGGGATTTTAATTTTGGGGAGGAAGAGAGTGAATATGAACAAGTGAAAAATAAAATGGCATTTAATTACACTTTGTGTTTTTCTGAATGCACTAGAGTTTATTATCCCAAAACAGTTTTGTAGGCTATAGGAGCTATGTCCATTGATCAAAAGGGTTTGAAGGCTTGTTTTGTAATTGCTATCAGGGTAATTATTACAGTCTTTAGAATATGATGACTTTTAGAATAAAAATTGCTTAATATTTTTAGATCAGTGATCTGGTCCAGTCGACTTGCTTTAAACAAAAATTTTTTTGAATAGCTACTAATGAGGAAACAAACTTAGAAAGGTTAAAGCGACTTGCCCAAGATATTACAGTTAAGAGGGAAAGGACTAGGTTTTGTGTAAGTGTGAGAGCACATGAGAGTGATATACTTGCCAAAGATTAGTTCTTTGGGGAGGGCAGAGTGTGTTTTAATAAATGGAAGTTATTTGAGGTAGTTGAGTCTGATCAGTTTCAGTAGGTGAAAAAGATACTTAATGAAGTGGTCAAAAAGGGAGGATGTGACAAAAGACAAAGTTTCTTGTGAAGCTAAGAAGATTTTGCATAGTTTCAGAAGTGTCTTCATCAGTGGTAATGTGTTAATAGATTAAGAAGCTCTTCTGAATGCTTATTTGTTTGTAGGGATTTTTAGTTTTCTTAGACCTTGGTGGCAAGGTAAAACTTTTCAGACTCTTGAATAGACATGAAGTTGGTTATAGAACTTAGTCCTGACTACAGATATTGGCATTTGCTTCTGTACTTGTGGTTTATAAATAATGTATTTTGGTTAGTGCTTAGGCATTCCACTGTGCCCACATTAGCCTTTTTTTAATGTTCTTTAAAGCATAAACCTTTTTCATGTTGTAGTGCAGCAGAAAGGGGTAATGTGTAAGGCATACTGGAATAAATGGTCAAGGCTGCTCACAACTTGTAGCTTTTGGGTCATAAAGCATGAAGACTCTTCAGCACCCTTGTAACTTTCTCATACGTAAGGTGCACTGGTTGAAAAACTGCTTTTAAAGTGTTTATTTGCATATAAGGTGGGGGCTCATTTAGGCTGCCTTAATCTTACCCTTCTCTGGGCTTTACCTCTCCCTCATCCATTTTAATTTTCTTGGTTCCTTGTGCAAGGAATAGTATATGCTGGACATAGTGTTGGACCCTGAGAATTAAAAAGTGAATAATAGTTGCTGTCTTATTATTGCTGTAGTCTTAGTAGGTGTAGAGAGCTGTGGGAGAACAGGAGAGAATGATTAAATTTGTAGAAGGTGTGGGAGCAGTTTACAGAAAATAACATGGAATTAGGTTTGTCAAACTGGGGAGACGGGTCTTTTCAAACGTAAGGAACTCTGGGTGCACTGAGGCGCCAAATGTTGGGGTAAGGCCAGTGGTGACATGTTACTGAAAAGGAGAGTGACGAGATGAGCCTGCAAAGGTATGTCCATCCTAGATTTTGAAGAACCATGCTTATTAAGCTAAAAGTGAGGTTTATATCTTTATCCTATAGGAAAGGAAAGAGCAAAATATTTTTCAGAGGGGAGCAATGTGATTTAGAGATCATTTAGGCATCAGTGTGGACAACTAAGTGGAGGCCTTACATATAAGAAAGTCACATTTGAGATAGTGTGAAGTTAGTGAATCTGAATCTGTTTTAAACTTAGATATATAGGGTATTTTGTTTCTGTGATCCCTTTTGTAGTGGGCTTGAGGACTCGGTTCAGTTGCTGTGTAATAACAGGGTAATTTAAAATGTTTTGAAGATTAAGAGCAATGAAAACAATGAAACCCATATAGTGTTACTGTAGGTAGGCATTCAGGCTTTTAGAACTTGTCTTCTCAGTTAGGCTGAGGCAGATTGTAGTAGTTAAGCTGGAAAAATCAAGCCTTTGCCCACCAGAAGTGAGAGCCACCAAGCTCAAAGGTTATGGCTATCCTGATGGTCTGTGAGGATATGGACTGTAAACATTTTGTGAAATTGGGTGGAGGACAGAGTTTTCCCTTCTGTATGGTGGTGGTGGTTTAGTTTCTAAGTTGTGTCTGACTCTTGAGACCCCATGGACTGGGGTTCCTGCCAGGTTCCTCTGGGATTTTCCCAAGCAAGAATACCTGAGTGGATTGGCATTCCTTTCTCCAGGGAATCTTCCCAACCCAGGGTTTGAACCCAAGTCTTCTGCATTGGCAGGTGGATTCTGAGCCACCAGGGAAGCCCAGAGCAACATATAGGTTCCTAAAAGTCACCATGGTAGGCAGAATTGTGCAGTAAAAACTATAGGCCTTTTGGGAAAAATGGTGCTGGGACACAACAGTCAGAACATTGTCAGTGACTTTATTTTTTTAAAAAGGAACCTGATAAAAATGGTAGCATAGTTTTAATCCTAAATGATTAAGGAATACATGAATACCACAGGTGCTGGAGAAGATTCTTCAGAGTCCTTTGGACAGCAAGGAGATCAAACCAGTCAATCCTAAAGGAAATCAACTCTGAATATAGATGGGAAGGACTGATGCTGAAGCTGAAGCTGAAGCTCCACTGTGAAGCTGATGTGAAGAGCTGCCTCACTGTGAAAAGACCCTGATGCTGGGAAAGATTGAGGGCAGGAGGAGAAGGGGACGACAGAGGAGATGGTTGGATGTCATCACCAACTTGATGGACAAGAGTTTGACCAAACTCCTGGAGATAATGAAGGACAGGGAAGCCTGGGGTGCTGCAGTCCATGGGGTTGCAAAGAGTTGGACACAGCAGCTGAACAAATACCATGATAAATGTGACACTTTACCTTGAAAAAGACCTGGTTTGCTTGTGGAAATGGGCATCAGAAGGGTTGCTGCTTGTGAGTTATTGTAAGGTGATGGAAAGAGGGTTACCTGAAATCAAATGGAATGTTATAATAACACCAGATGTGGATGGGTGTGGCTCAGCATATGTGTACACACAGACTGAACTGATGGAGCTGATAGGTGTTTTCAGGTGTGTGTATTTTGTAAATTTCTATGTAGCTCTGTTCAGCCAGGGGCAGGTTTCTGCCTTTTTCAAGTGTTTTTCTCAGACAAAATCGTATGTAAGCAAATGGGAATTTTGTGTTATGCTCAAATTTTCTAATATATTAGTTACATTGGAACAGATTATTTTCAGAATAAAGGATACAGCAGAACTAATTACGCTTCAACATAGCATTTTAAAGTAGTGCTAAAACTCAATTCCAGAAATACCTGAAACACGCTATTTTAGACTTGCTACTGTAATTGGGATGGTTGGAAAGCGTCACCAACTCTGGACATGAATTTGAGCCAACTCTGGGAGATAGAAGAGACTGGAGGAGCCTGGTGTGCTGCAGTTTATGGGGTTGAAAAGAGTCAAGACTTAGCGACTGAACAACAACAACAGCAGTAGGGCTTATGCTCTTTTATTTCAAGTGGGCTTATAATGGTGCAGAGAGAAAAACAAATGAACCAATAAAGCGCTCATCAAGTTACATGAGGAATACACACAGTATTTGGGGGATGCTAAAGAAGGAACAGAGGCTTCCCTGGTGGCTCAGATGGTAGAGAATCTGTCTGAAATGCAGGAGACCTGGGTTCAGTCCTTGGGTTGGGAGGATTCCCCTGGAGAAGGGAATGGCTACCCACTCCAGTATTCTTACATGGTGAATTTCATGGACAGAGGAACCTGGCCAGCCGCAGTCCATGGGGTCGCAAGAGCTGGACGTGACTTAGCAACTAAATCACCACCGCCAAAGAAGGAGCATCTAATTCTGCTTTGGAAACGGGGGAATTCATCTCAGAGGTCTTTGGGCTGAATTTTGAAAGTTGAATAGAGGTTTGTTAGACTGAGTGGAGGCATTTCAGTGGGAAGAAAGAGTATGTGCGAAGACAAGTTACGTACAACTTGGACTGTGAAACAGGTTGCAAAGATGTAAGGGACAGGAGAAGTTGCCAGAAATAGTCTATGAATGGTCTTAGGCTCTTTCTTAAAGTGTTGGGATGTAAGTTTGTATATAATAGGGATTCATTGAGAGTTTAGGTGGATGGGGTGGGGAAGTTGTATGTGTGACATACTTTTTCAGGAGACATAGTAAGAATGTGAAGGCTTGATGAAGAGGGTCAAGAAACTGGGGTCAGAAAGTCCTTAGGACTTCACTTAAGTCCTTATGAGGGAAATACTCTAGAATTGTTAAAGCCTTCATGATTTATATGGTCAGCATTTTGTGAATGATTTTCTGTCTTAGTTTTCAGGGGGAAAAAGGACTAGAGGGTCAAAATTGATTTCTAGTATACTAGAACTTCCCACAATGATTGTATGTATGACTTAGCAGCTAGAATAAATGTTGAATGTCTCAAAAGGCCAAAATTGCAATGAGATATGGTGTGGTCACTCACGTAGAGCCTGACATCCTGGAGTCTGAAATCAAGTAGGCCTTAGGAAGCGTTACTACAAACAAGGCTAGTGGAGGTGATGGAATTCCAGATGAGCTATTTCACATCCTAAAAGATGCTGTGAAAGTGCTGCACTCAATAAGCCAGCTAATTTGGAAGACTCAGCAGTGCTCACAGGCCTGGAAGAGGTCAGTTTTCATTCCAATCCCAAAGAAGGACAGTGCCAAAGATGTTTAGAGTACTGTACAATTGAGCTCATTTCACAATGCTGGTAAGATGTTGCTCTATATCCTTCAAGCAGGAACTTCAGATGGACAAGGTGGATTTAGAAAAGGCAGAGGAACTAGATATCAAGTTGCTGACATTTGTTGGATCATAGGGAAAGGAAGGGAATTCCAGAAAAACATCTAGTTCTTCTTCATTGACTATGCTAAAGCTTTTGACTGTGTGGATCACAGCAACTGTGGAAAATTCTGAAAGAGATGGGAATACTAGACCCCCTTACCTGCCTCCTGAGAAACCTGTATGCAGGTCAAGAAGCAACAGAATCTTACATGGAACAACTGACTGATTCCAAATTGGGAAAGGAGTATGACAAGTCTGTATATTGTCACCCTGCTTATTTAACTTATATGCAGAGTAAGTACATGGTGCAAAATGCCAGGTTGGATGAATCCCAAGCTGGAATCAAGATTACAGGGAGAAATATCAACAACCTCAGATACACGGATGATACCACTCTAATGGCAGAAAGTGAAGAGGGCTATAGAGCCTCTTGATGAGGGTAAGAAGAGAGTGAAAAAGCTGGTTTAACACTCAGCATTCAATAAACAAAGATCTTGGCATCTGGTCCCATCACTTCATGGCAAATAGAAGGGAAAAAAGTGGAAGCAGTGATAGGTTTTATTTTCTTGGGCTCCAGAATCACTGTGGATGGTGACTGCAGCCATGAAATTAAAAGATACTTGCTCCTTGGAAGGAAAACTATGACAAACTTAGACAGCATTTTAAAAAGCAAAAATATGTTGCCAACCTAAAGTCCATATAGTTAAAGCTATGGTTTTTCCAGTAGCCATGTATGAATGTGAGAGTTGGACCATAAAGAAGGCTGAGTGCTGAAGAATTGATGCCTTCGAATTATGGTGCTGGAGAGTCCCTTGGACCACAAGCTGTTCAAACCAGTCAGTCCTAAAGGAAATGAACCCTGAGTATTCACTGGAAGGACTGATGTTGAAGCTGAAGCTCTATCTTCAGCTAGAGCTTTGGCCTCCTGATTCAAAGAGCAGACTCATTAGAAAAGCACCTGATGCTGGGAGAGACTGAAGGCAAAAAGAGAAGAGGGCAGCAGAAGAGATGGATAGAGAGCATCACTGAGTCTGTGGACATGAATTTGAGCAAACTCTGGGAAATAGGGAAGGATAGGGAAGTCTGGCGTGCTGCAGTCCATGGGGTCACAAAGAGTTGGTTGCGATTTAGTGAATGAAAGACAACAAAAAGGGGTAGCTATAATAATGTGATCGTAAGAGAGGAAAGAGCAATTAGATGATTGAAAATCTGGCCAAAGATAAGAGATGAAAAGGTTTCTGTTGGCAGCCATCATTGTTGGATTGGTTGTTGCTTGTCCTATGCTAAGAGAAAAGATTTAGATTTAGTACTGGTGGTTGGCTCTCCTTACCTTTTTGATCTCAGTGATGTTTCACCACCCAAATTTTGACTCAACGCCCTTCATATTAGTTGGCATTCAGCTTTGTTGATTAGATCATAAATCATGATTGTCTTAATATATTCTTTTGCTCTGTACTTCATATTTGACTTAAAATATAGAAATTAAGATTTCTACACTGAGAAATATTTGTATTTTAAATTGAAATTTGTGGATGACCTGTATTTAGGGTACCTTTGTAGTTATATTTTGAATTGATTTATTGAGTTGAATTTGCTAGTATTTGTCCATTTTTGACCTTCAAAATTGGTAGTTTCCTGTGGTGTTGCAGTACACTCTCGCTTCTCTCTGTATTTTATATTCAATCATGTTATTAGGCACAGGCACATGGTTAGAACTGCATTTTATCAGCAGTCTGTCGTGGTGGTTGGTGGTTTAGTTGCTAAGTTGTGTCCGACTCTTGAGACCCCATGGATTGTAGCCTGCCAGGCTCTCCTGTCCATGGAATTCTCCAGGCAAGAATGCTGAAGTGGGTTGTCATTTCCTTCTCCAGGGGATCTTCCTAACCAGGGATCAAACCTATACCTCCAGCATTGCAGGCAGATTCTTTACTGCTGAGCCACCAGGGAATCCCCCTTAATAGCAGTCTAGTAAACTCTTATAGGCGGTTGGTTATTGACTGGGCACTGCAGATACAGACGGGTATGCCAGTCTTCTCCTTTGAGAAATTAGACTACTACGTCTGCTGTTTGACTCTGTATTTGGAGGATTATTTTATCATAATTTAAAAATCTTTTTTGCAGAGGTTTTACTGGTTGTAAGTTTTAGTTAAATCATTATGAACTTAAAGTGAGAAGTGTTAGTTGGTCAGTCATGTCTGACTCTTTGCAACCCAATGGACTGTAGCCTGCCGAACTTCTCTATCCATGGAATTTCCCAGGCAAGAATACTGATGTGGATTTCCATTTCCTCCTTAAATTTATTTTTATTCTCTGTGAGAAAAGGATTTAAGGAATTGAGATTTTGGGACACAGGAGAAGGTAGCTACTGAAACCTTAAATTTTTAGAAATACCACTGCAATGTTCTTTGCCTTTTTCGTTCTCATCCTCTTATGAGTATACTGTGCAGTTTTTCATAGACTAACAAATGTGTATGATATCTGATTAATTGAATTTAGAGTAGACAGGCTGTCTTCCAGCATGTTAGACCTTAAAGATTTGTAAAAATGTAAGACAGTGTCACTCTTCTTGCAAAATTTTGCTTTGTTTTTGAAAGTAGTTACTCTTCATTAAAATGCTGTGGTTAACATGTGCTAGGTTTATTATATTTAGTGAGTTAATACATGCCGGAGTCCAGCTCCAGCAGCCAGGGAATCAGCCTGAAGAGATGAGTGGTGTCGGCGGAAAATGATGCAGCCTCCAACCCACTCCAGTGTTCTTGCCTGGAGAATCCCAGGGACGGGGGAGCCTGGTGGGCTGCCGTCTATGGGGTCACACAGAGTCGGACACGACTGAAGTGACTTAGCAGCAGCAGCAGCTGACTCAAGGTGCGGGACTGCATGTTTATTTCAAGCTTCAGGTTTTCTTTTATACTTTGACAAAAGCATTAGGTCAGAGGTTTGACATTTTCAGTTCCTCTTCACCCAGATTATTGTCTCATTGTTGTCCTTCAAACAGAGTTCCTGATTACATTATAACTCATGCTTATGTCTGGGCTGCATACCACATTCCTCAGTTTATTTCTTATCTTTCTAAATCCTGCTTGCCCCTAGTATCTTAAGCTCACTATCTCCTAAAAAGGCTTATAGCTATCTCTAAAATTCCTAATCCCTACAAGCTATAGTAAAATATGCTAACACTACAACATTCCTTAAACTTTTAGCTTCTAACTATTCTTAATTATTCCTAAACCCTAAACTCTGCAGACTTCCTTTGCCATAAACATTCCCCTCACAAACAGGTCTTAGATAACAATCCTTCCCATGGCCTCGAGCTGCAGCCTGCGTGCTCATCCTGGAACGTTCTTTGTAAAGATCCTTGAACGAATGTCAATAGTTACTTTATAGATTATTTTCTGGGCACAACTGCAGAAGGCTTTGTGCTTTCTCATGCTTCTCTCAAGAACAATAAGCACCTTAACATTCTTTCCAGCCAACTCAACTGAAGAAAGGAAAAAACAAGTCAAAATCACAAGGCCTAACTCCTTCATCCCAGGACCGTGCCTGCGGGACAAGGAGAGGGGGTTGGGGCCATGCCTCCATTTTGTCAGTAATGCCTAACATGGCTCCCGACAAATACACTTTTAAATTCCTTAGTTCTTATTTCTAATACAGTAAATATTGATAGATAGAACTCACATACAAAAGGTCTTTGAGGTACTTGAGTATAAGGATCCTGAGATGATAGCATTTGAGATCTGCTGGAGAAGGCAATGGCACCCCACTCCAGTACTCTTGCCTGGAAAATTGCATGGACAGAGGAGCCCGGTAGGCTACAGTCCATGGGGTTGCTAAGAGTCAGACACGACTGAGCTACTTCACTTTCACTTTTCACTTTCATGCACTGGAGAAGGAAATGGCAACCCATTTCAGTGTTCTTGCCTGGAGAATCCCAGGGATGGGGGAGCCTGGTGGTCTACCGTCTATGGGGTCGCACAGGGTCGGACACGACTGAAGCGACTTAGCAGCAGCAGCAGCAGCAGTCTTAAGTATTAGGCAGAGTTTGGGAGTAGAGAATATGAGTGAAGAGTGGTTTGTAAAGATGATATATCTGAGAAGGCAACTCAAGGACTCATGGTCTTAGTAACATAATATTTGAAGAATGAACCCAGAAGATCTTGGTTTCATCAGTGACAGAATTCTAGAGTTGTATGAGGCATTGGTGTACAGCTTGCAACTATATTGTCCCAGGTTCAAATCCTAGCTCTACTATTAGGTTGGTGCAGACACAATTGCGGTTTCAGACTGTGAATCATTATAACTAGGCTGAAACACAAATCTTTATTAATCAAAACTGTTGACCAGTTCTGGCTGCAGGCCTTGCAGTTTTTGGTGCATCTCATTGATTTGTTGAGCATACTTCTCAGATGTAATGGTTTTGCCCTGATTCAGAAAGCTGTAGTGGATCAGACCGGCAGCAGACCACCAAGTTTGGCTTTGGGAGAAGCTTTGGAGCTTTTTGGTTCAACCACTGTTGCCAGTTGTTGTCTAAAATCCACGTTTCGTTGCATGTTACAGTCTGATTGAGAAATGGTTCATTGTTGTGTAGAATAAGAGAAGATGACACTTCAAAACAATGATTTTTTTTTTAAATTTTCGGTCAGCTCATGACCCACTTAACCAAGCTTTTTCACCTTTCCAATTGCATCACACACTGAATGACTGTAGAAAGCTGGACATTGAAGTCTTTGGCAACTTCTTGTGTAGTTGTAAGAGGATCAGCTTTGATGATGGCTTTCAGTTGGTCGCTGTTAACTTCTGATGGCTGCCCACCACGCTCCTCATCGTCAAGGCTCTCGTCTCCTTTGCAGAACTTCTTGAACCACCACTGCACTGTATGTTCATTAGCAGATCCCCAGGCCAAATGTGTTGTTGATGTTGAGAGTTGTCTCCCCTGCTTTACAACCCATTTGAACTTGAAGAAGAAAATCGCTCAAATTTGCTTTTTGTCTAACATCTTTTCCATAATCTAAAATAAATATAAAATACATAGAAAGTAATGTCAAGAGCAGGGGAAAAAAAGGCAAGAAATGTGTATTAAAATGATGTATAACATAATCACATTTATTTAAGAATGCATTCTAATATCAAACAGCAAATTTCAACAGTGCTAAAACTGCGATTACTTTTGCACCAACCTAATACTAACCAAGTGTGTGTGACTTTGGGCAAGTTACTTAAATGTAAGAGCCTCAGTTTCCTCATCAAAAGTAAAAAGAGGATAGCGCCTACTTCATGGGCTGCTATGAGAATTAAATCGAGATAATACAAGGAAATTATTGCATAATGGTTGAAAGCCAGACTGTTGGATCAGATTTGAGTTAAAGTCTCAGTTGTGCCACTAGTACCTGTGATCTAGACAAGTGACTCTCTGACCCTTCCTTTCTTTATGTATGAAGAGTAGTAGTATTTATTTCTAGGAGTTGTGAGGATTAAATGACATAATGTATGTGAAGGGGCAGCCAGTTGGTGAGTGCTCAGAACATGTTAGCTGTTATATGCCCTGTGCAGATTGTGGCAGACAGGCACCCAGCAGTTTTGTCATTACTGCCACCTGTTTGAGGTTTGCTCTCATTTTGCTCTAGTATGTCACTAAGATTATATAGTTTTTACCTTTAAGTTTGGGCTTTCCTGGTGGCTCAGTGGTAAAGAATCTGCCTGCCAGTTCAGGAGATGTGGGTTTGATCCCTGGGTTGGAAAGTCTCCTGGAGAAGGAAATGGCAGCCTACTCCAGGGCTGTAGCCTGTTCCCATGGACAGAGGAACCTGGCAGGCTACAGTCCATGGGATCGCAAAAGAGTAGGACACGACTTAGCAACTAAACAACAACATTGACTGAGCACCTACTATTTGCCAGGCTCTGAAAATATAAAACTATTTAAAATGTAAGTGCAAGGATCCTATAGTAGAGTAGGTGAATGAGATGTAAAAAAAATTAAGGTGGGGTTAAAGAGGCAACATTAGAAATACCTTCAAGGTTCAGAATAGCTCAAAGCAGGAAATTATAGACTCCTGTGTTGGTGAGGGATAGGGAAGGAGTCCTAAATTAATGTTTGTAAAAAGAAAGGTTTGTAGTGTGATTACACTGTTGTAAGGTTTTTGTTTGCAACTCCCTCCCCCAACCCCGTAGATTAAGATCCAAGATCATGTACGTGTTTCCTGCTTATTTTTTCCCAGCACCTGACAGAGTGCTTGAAACAGAAGCAGAAGGTGCTTAGTAAATATTTGTTGAATGAATGATTCTGTAAAGAAAGCTTCCTTAAGGAAGCATGATTTCAGTTGTATTGAATTGCCCTTTTTTTTAAATTATTATTTTTAGTTTTCTTTGAAAACCTGATTTTGAGTTTGAAGGAAAGAATGTTAAGACCACTTTATTAGTGTAACATGCTAGGTCTGACACAGGACGCTGGGAGATAACAATTGGACTGATAAATGCTGAGTAAATGTGTGGTGTGCAGAGGAAAGAGGAGTGGATTTGTGCCTTTGTTGGGAAGGGCTTACAGGGGCTCTGATGTTAACTTGAGTTGCTGTGAAGGGGATGAGTAGGAGTTTCGAGTGAAGGTTGTCTGGTGAAAGGATTAGGATGTATCATTGAAAGATTGTCTTCAAAGTAGGTATGCTTTGATCAACTTTGGACTTGATAGAATGATGCACATGTAAGTGGCTGAAGATGAGTGAGAAAATAGTGCCCTAAATCCAGGTCATAAAGGACTTTGATGTTAGGGTTTTAACTAACTAGGTAGGCAGAAAGGGCCATGTTAGATTTTTAAGCAGGAGAGTTACATGGGCAGGCATCAATCAGGAAGATATAGAGAAGGTTGTTTAAAAGTTGTAGCTGATAAATGAGGGTGTGAATTAACTTTAATAGCTGTAAAAGTGGAAAAGACAGGTTTAGAAGTCCTGAAGAGGTAAAAATTAGTTGGATTTAGTGAAAGATTTGTTAACACCTAGTGAAAATTTGGATTGGAAAAAGTCAATGGGCACCAAGGCTAGTGGCACTACCTTTTGTTTTTCCCTAGCTTACAGTTCTTTGAGGAGCCTGATCAATAAATAAAAGGGTCTTTTTTTGAGAAATGAGTCTATTTCTCCTTTTTTCCCTTGCCTGCCTTTCCTCTGCCCCACTCACTCTTTTTCTTTGTGTTTCTGAAAGAAGTAAACACCAAGAATGGAGGAGAAAATGTAACAAACAAGAAAAGGAAAAGAACTTACCTTTTTGTCTTGTCAGTTAAGATTGGCTGTAATTTGAAATTGGTCATTTGTAGTGATATGGATGAACCTAGAGTATGTCATACAGAGTGAAGTAAGTCAGAAAGAGAAAAACAAATACATATTAACACACACACACACACACACACACACACATATATATATATGGAATCTAGAAAAATGGTACTGATGAACGTATTTGCAGGACAGGACTAGAAACACAGACCTAGGCGATGGACTTGTGGATGTGGGGAAGCAGATAGTGGGACACGTTGAGAGAGCAGCACTCACATACATACACGGCTGTGTGTGAAATAGATGCTAATGGGAGCTGCTGTGGAGCACAGGAAGCTACGCTCCATGTTCTGTGATGACCTAGGGAGTGGGGCTGGGGGCTGCGATGGAGGCTCAAGAGGGAGGGGATCTATGTATGCTTACATCTGATTCATGTTGCTGTACAGCAGAAACTGATGCATTATAAAGCAATCATACTCTAATTAAAAAATAAAAAAATTGGCTATGACTCAACCTTATTTCCCTTGGGAAAAAAATCTGGCCATTACAATTAAATTATTTAACTTTAGAGTGTCTTTTAACAAGTTTTTATACATTGCTGCAGTAAAATCTCATAATAATTTATTAATATTTCAAAATATGAACTAGGTATTAAATGTTTCTCCAGCTGTCTGCAGAATGTTGTTGTGGATTTGTGGATCATTCATTACATCTCATTATATATATCTCTTCATTCTCTTCAAATCTATAATAGTTCTGACCCCAGTTTGTTGAAGGTAGCAGACCAGTTATCCTGGAGAAAGTCCTTCATTGCAGTTGCTGCTTTGGTGTCATCTAGCCAGTTGCTCTGGGCTTCCCTGGTAGCTCTGCTGGTAAAGAATCCACCTGCAATGCAGGAGACGCCAGTTTGATTCCTGGGTCAGAAGTTCCCCTGGACAAGGGATAGGCTATTTACTCCAGTGTTCTTGGGCTTCCCTGGGGGCTGAGACTGTAAAGAATCCACCTGCATTGCAGGAGACCTGGGTTCGATCCTTGGGTTGGGAAGATCCCGTGGAGGAGGAAATTGCAACCTACTCCAGTATTCTTGCCTGGAAATCCCCATGGACAGAGGTGCCTGGTGGGGTACAGTCCATGGGGTTGCAAAGAGTCGAACGTAACTAAGCACAGCACAGCACAGCCAGTTCCTCCAGTTCTGAAAAGGGTAAACATTATTGGTGTGTATTTCATATTCTGTCAGATCAAAAGACCCACAGTGTCTGGTTCTGCCCCTTACTAGTGTTGAGAAGATTGATGAAGAGGTAATAGTTTATTCCTCTGTTGAACATTTTCTACCTTATAATCAAAAAACAACCTGGGTGGTGGTGTTACCTTAGCATTATGCCAGTGCCAGTGATTCATCCCAAGGTTTTAACTCAGTTTATAAGTCTTTGTTTTAGAAAGACTCATTGGGAATTGTGAAATGATATTGTTTTTATTTTTTCATACTTCATTTATTGTCTTTCTTTTGTAAAATGGGACTTTTTTTCACCTGGGCCATTTGATGACTGAAATAGAGTACCCATTGAAAGGATAGACGCTTAAATCTTTTTATTTAGTACTAAATTTCTTAGTTTGGAAGCTGCCTCAAATGGTGTTTGGCTTGCAGTTAGGGTCCCCCACCGGACCCCTTCCCCTCTCCTCCTCCCTCCACTTCTCTGTTACCCTTCCTCCTGTGTATTTTTAAGCCATTACATAAAATCTTTAATAATGTAAGCATATCTTTCTGTCTGGTAAATAATGTCCTGTATTTCTTCAAGATAAATAATTATTTTATTCTAAGATAATGAAAAACCATTTCTCTGAGGTCTAGATCAGGGACAGGTTTTATGCTGCCAGTATCAGTAATGATGTTTGGCATTGGATTGGGGGAGTTGAAGATTGACTAGTCTGGGGTTATATACATGCTGACTCTGGCCTAGCTATTTTTTAAAAGTCTTATAATTTTCCTTGGCAATTTTCCAGTCAGTTTTGAAAACCTTTTACTCTTTTCAGATAGTAATCTGCAGCGACATGCTGTATTTTTTAGAGAGCAAGAGCTGCTTGTTGATTTCAAGGCCTGAGGAAAAATCCTGAATTGTTTGTGTTCTTATGTCCTTTTTACTACCTAGTTTCCAATACTGTGTTCTGTTGGACTCCAAGAAAAATGGGTGGAATTGCTTAGTGGGCAGATATGCTTCTCAGAAGGGCTTAATTGTCCAGTTTGCTACCATTTCTTTTATTCTGTCATGTTCTTTTCGCACTCTCGGGCATTTGGAAAATAAAGACTGTGCCTCTTTCAAGTTTAGAGTGATGTGCTGTCTCTTAAATTTTAAGACAACCCATCACATGTCTTGAAAACTCAGAAAGGGAGTGGCTGGCTGCCTAGGCAGAAATCATGACTCTTGATGGAATGACCCCAGGTCTAAGACCTGGATTTCAGATTTCAGTCCTGTAATACTTTTATTTATTCTCTGAAGCATGAACTCTGGACATTGATCCACACTAACTAAGCTTGCATGAGATTGGTAAATCAGACTTCTGAACTTTCACTAAGTCAAATGATTTAATAACTCAAAGGGAACCCTCTTACACTGTTGGTGGGAACGCAAACTGGTATAGCCACTGTGGAGAACAGTGTGGAGATTCCTTAAAAAACTGAGAATAGAACTGTCATACAAACCAACCTCACTGCTGGGCATACACACTGAGGAAACCAGAATTAAGAGACACATGTACCCAAGTGTTCATTGCAGCGCTGTTTACAATAGCTGGGACATGGAAGCAACCTTGATGTCCATTGACAGATGAATGAATAAGGAAGATGTGGTACATATACACAATGGAATATTGCTCAGCTATAAAAAGGCACACATTTGAGTTATTTCTAATGAGGTGGATGAAATTGGAGCCTAATATATAAAGTGGAGTAAGAAAGAGAAACACCAATACCGTATATTAACACATACATATGGAATTTAAAAAGACGGTGATGATGATCCTATATGCAAGGCAGCAAAAGAGACAGATGTAAAGAACAGACTTTTAGAAGAAGGGGAGGGTGGGATGAATTGAGAGAATAGTATTGAAACATGTATATTACCATATGTGAAATAGATGACCAGTGCAAGTTCAGTGCATGAAGCAGGGCACTCAAAGCCAGTGCTCTGGGACAACCCAGAGGGATGGGTTGGGGAGGGAGAGGGAGTGGTTCAAGATGGGGGGGACACATGTGCACCCATGGCTGATTCATATCAATGTATGGCAGAAACCATCACAATATTGTAAAATAATTATTCTCCAATTACAGTATATTAGTTTAAAAAAATAGCTCATAGGACCAAAATACTAACCTTAGCTGAATACAGCAGCTTATCATTAAATTCTATTTGGAAAGCCAGTGAAGATCAGATGGTTGCTTTGTAAGTAAAATCTAGTCAGAACAGTGGCATTTGAGTGATCATAAGGACTCTTAAGGGATGTTGTCATTAAGCTCTGGTTGCCTTACACAGTGTTTTGTTATTACTGGTATATTCATATGATTCACAGTAGGCACTTGCTTTGCCAGCTTGTCCTCTAGATGGAATAGGAACAGTTCTTGACAGTATAGCTCTTTGTTAGGTATGTTTTGTATTAGTCTAAAAACTTCAGTCATTGCTATTCTGGAGAAATCAACATGTAGGAGAACAGTTTTATTAAGAATATTTAACAAAACAAAAACTAGATATTCTGTTCCTTGTGCAGGTGGTTAGTCTCACTATTTACTTACCTTTTTCAAAAAGGGATTACTTACCTCTTCCTGTGTTTTGACTACATAGTCAAAACCATCTTTGTGTTTGAAAAATAGCTCTAGTTCTCATCAGTACAGAAGCGGCATAACATAATGAAAGTAGCTTTAGCCCTTTTCTAATTTTTTTACTGTGTAAAATATACATAACATAAAGTTTACCATGTTAACCATTTTTAAGTGTAGCATTCAGTGTTATTAGATACATTGATGATGTTATGCAGCCATCACCATCATCCTTCTTTGCAACTCTTTTCTTTTTGTAAAACTAAAACCTCAAACCCATTTAGCAGTAACTCCATTTGAGGTAAGTAATTGCTGACTGGCTCACTTTAACTTCATATGATAGTGGGTTTTTCTCCAGCTTTGTTTAGCTGTGTAAGGTATCCAGAGTAGGTGTTCAATTCAGTTGCTCAGTTGTGTCCGACTCTTTGCTACCCCATGAACTGGAGCATGCCAGGCTTTCCTATCTATCATCGTCTCCTGGAGCTCGCTCAAACTTTTGTCCATCGAGTCGGAGATGCCATCCAACCATCTCATCCTCTGTCATTCCCTTCTCCTCCTGCCTTCAATCTTTTCCAGCATCAGAGTCTTTACCAATGAGTCAGTTCTTCGCATCAGGTGGCCAAAGTATTAGAGCTTCAGCGTCAGTCCTTCCAGTGAATATTCAGGATTGATTTCCTTTAGGATTGACTGGTTTGATCTCCTTGCAGTCCAAGGGACTCTCAAGAGTCTTCTCCAACACCACAGTTCAAAAGCATCAATTCTCTGGTGCTCAGCTTTCTTTATGGTCCAGCTCTCACATCCATACGTGACTACTGGAAAGACTGTAGCTTTGATTAGACGGATCCTTGTTGGCAAAGTAATGTCTCTGCTTTTTAATACGAATTTTAAAATAATGACAAGCAAAATGCACAGTAGTCCCAGTATCAGCTTAGATATAATTCTTCCAGTTTGTCTGATTCTCATAAATGTTTTTTACACTTAATTTGGTCACATTAGACCCAGATGAGGCTTATACATTACATCTGATTGCTGTGCCTCATAAGTCATTTAATATCAGTTTCCTTTTCATATAATTTATTTGTTGGGGAAATTGGGCCTTCTGTCATGTAGAACTTTCTGTTGTCTGCATCTGGCTGGCTGTATTATTGTGGCATTATTTTAAGAGTTAAGAAAAAATTTTTTTACTCATAGTAAAATATACATAGCAAAATATGCTATTTTAATAATCATTTTAAGTGTGCAGTTCAGTAGTGTTAAGTATATTCACATTATTGTGTCTTATGTTACTTTTACCATATTCCTCTGTCTCCTTACTTGATATAAACTGGTTCCAGATCTAGAGAGGCTTATTTGATTCAAGTTCAGTCTTGTAGTTTTTTTTTTGGATGAAGGGGCAAGAGTGTACATAGTATTGACATATAAGTCTAGTTGTCCTGAGATTGATCCTTGGGTTGAGGTCTTACAGTCTGATCTATTTAAATTTTTTCCATTGGACATTTTTCACCTGATTCCTTTATTAGCCATTAATGGTCATCCGTTTTTTTCATTAAAGGTTGTGAAATAGTGGTTTTTCTAATTATGTAACTTTCTGCATTTATTAGCTAGAATTCTGTTAAGAACATTTCCTCAACTAGTTTCTGCCAGAAATGCTGGATAAATACTTGATTCTTTCCCTTTATTTTCCAACTTCAGGTGACAGGTTTTTTGTTTTTCTTTCATCAGAGTTTTGGAGTCATACAGTTTAAAATTGATTCGTAGTCTTCCTTTTGTTGTTCAGATTGTCTTATCTTGGCCAGTGGGATCTCTTCAAGCTAACTCCTGTGCCCTTCACAGCTAGAGCATCTTTCTTAGTGTCCAGGCTTGTTTATATTTTTCCAATCCCATTCTTGAAATCTTCCATTTCTTTTAGGAGTTCCTAGTTTGTTTTGGTGGGAAATTGTGTTTAGAGATCATAATATGGATGTCTACTTTTTAAAAAGATGTTATTTTCAGCTATTTGACTCTTTCAAATATTGATTGGTTTCTTTTCTTGATTCAACAGGCATGCCCAAAGAAAAATACGAGCCCCCTGACCCTCGGAGGATGTACACAATTATGTCCTCTGAGGAAGCAGCAAATGGAAAGAAATCTCATTGGGTGGAGCTTGAAATAAGTGGTAAGACATACACGGCTAAATTTATGGTTTGGAAGTTAAGATCTAGTAATGCCAGTACACAAGGGAAGCAATGCTGTATTTTACCAATGCTGATTTGTCTTAGAAGCTGAAATGTTCAGTAGGAAAAACATGGTTTGAGTCAAAGTTCAGAACCCATTCATTGCTTATTTTCTCACTGTCAGTGTCCTTTTATAAAATCAAGATGATAATATCAAAGATGAAATGAAAATAGCATATGTAGTGATTAGTATACAAAGGTTTGTCCTGTTCCTTAATTCTCTGATGACGTAGGGTAGGGATTTTTGTGTTATCCAGTTACAGGTTTCCAATGAGGTGGGGAATGCCTGTTTGGCTGTAGATTCTGGGATAGATTTATTTCTCCTTATTTTCTGAATTTGTGTTTCAGTCTGAGTCTCTGGGGACAGCCTTGTTCAGAAACACAAAATCTTGAAAGAGTTTGAAGCAGCTCTCAGGATTCCCTTCTGCCTTTAATGCAAGTCTTCAAAAATATGGCCAAGGGGCGTGATTGCTTCTTAAGGCAACCAGGGCTAAAGAAATTTTGTGTTCATGTTGGCCTAACATGCCTCCTCATGCTTTCCTTCTAGTTTTTCTTGACTCTTGCTTTCTGAAATAATATTGACCAAATTGTCTTTTCTTTCACCTGGCTGCCCTTGATATTTTTAAAAGTTTAATGCAACAAACATACTGAGTATATGCTATGTGTAAAACATTTTCCAGGTGCTGTACTAGGCATATGTAAGATATATAGGTGGGGGGGAAGGTCTGTTTCATTCTGACGCTTTTGACATATTACTGGGCGAGAGGAAGGGACTATGCCAGTGTGAGTAACTAATAGACAAAACATAGCTGTGAAGTCTAAGTAGAAAAGTGCTGTACAGAAAGCAAAAGGAGGTAGTGATAGTAGCATCTCTCCCCTGTCAGCTCCGAAGTTCTGATTACTTATTGAGTAACCTAAGCACCTTCATGCAGCCATGGTAGAGGTTGGTACCTATATGGGTCTCTCCTGTTTTCCCTCTTCCAGTTTCTGGAGTGCTGGTGTAGAGTGGTGGGAGAGTGAAATTTCTCTCTTCTTTTGGCTGTCCTGTCAAATTTGATTTTCTCTGTCAGAGAGCCTTTGAAGCATAGGCAATTACTGTTCCAACTTCCCCTTTTAATTTCTGCAGGGTTGGTATTTAACTATATTTTTCTTTTTTCAGTCTGTATTAGCAGTTTTTGAATTACAAGTCGTTTGCTTCTAGGAAATTTGGATAATCTATAAAGTGTTCACTTAGGTTAGTGAGGTTATATCTCAGAGGTAAAGGGGATTTTTCTCTGTCTGCTCACTCTACCTTATGTTTGGAACTCAGTGGCAATTTGGAGTCATTGTTCTCTGCTTACTCTGAACTTTGGGAAGAGATCTGTGTAGAAGATAGGAATGAAAAGGAGAGATTTTTCCTTTAAAATAGCATTCTTAACAGTTTTATCTTTACCAAGTGTTGTGGAGGATAAGCTGTTGATTGAATAGGTCTGGTGGAATAAGACCTTGTAATTAACAAAACCACTATCAGGAAGGTCACTTTATTATCTTAATACATGAATATAAACTCCAGTGTGTAGAAATTTTCAAGACTGAATTCATTTCATGCTAAGATTAGAGTTATCATGTATATTATATACTCTAGCATTCCTTAAGATCTGTGATACAAAATTCTAGGGATCTGAGGTCACTGAATTCTGGACCTGAAGTAATCTCATATATTCTTCTGGTTCTAGGGAGATGAGTGGTTAGATCCTTGTGCCATTGGAGGTAGCCAGATAATCCAAATGGCTGTTAGTCATTTACTTTTTTAAAGAAGGCCATTTTTTTAATGGTAAAATCAAACACAGATAAAGAAAACCCCAGAAGCATATTAGTGAATTATTTTAAGGCCAGAAGCCTAGTAATACCCAGGTCAAGAATTAGAAGTTTTCTGATCAGTCCAATAGGCATGAAACGCATGTGGCTACTGAGCATTTGAAATGTGCTTAGATTAGTCCAGGGCTTCCCTCAGTGGCTCAGTGGCAAAGAATCCTCCTGCCAGTGCAGGGCCCATGGTTTCCATCCTTGGTTTGGGAAGATCTCACGTGCCTTGGAACACCTAAGCCCATACACCACAACTAGTGGCCTGTGCTCTAGAACGCATGCTCTGCAACAGGAGAAGCCATCACAGTGAAAAGCCTCTGCTTGCAGCAACTAGAGAAAGCCCATGTGCAGCAACGAAGATCTAGCACAACCAAAAATAAATAAAAAATCTGAAAAAGAAATGTCCTTAGTCCAAACTAGGATGTAGTCTAAGTATAAAACATTTGCCTGATTTCAGAGAATTATAAAAAAGAGATGTAAAACCCTTTGTTAATAACTTGATATTAATGAAATAAATGTTTTAGATATAGAGGATTAAATATTATATTACAGTTTAAAAAAAAGGAATTAGAAGTTTTTCACTTTTCCCAGAACCCCTTCCACACCACAGCCAAACACAATCCCTTCCCCACTCCCCAAAAGTAACTGTTACTCTAACTTTTATAGTAATCACTTCTTTTGTTTCCTTAGGGCTTGCCTGGTAGCTCAGATGGTAAAGAATCCGCCTGCAATGCGGGAGACCTAGGTTTGATCCCTGTGTTGGGAAGATTTCCTGGAGGAGGGCATGGCAGTATGGCAATACATTTCCAGTATTCTTGCCTGGAGAATCCCCATGGATGAGGAGCCTGGCGGGGTTGCACAGAGTTGGACATGACTGATAACTAAACACAAGTGTTAAGAGTTTAGTGCTCAATTTACATGTTCCCTGTCCATCCTTTTCTTTACAATTTATCTGTTGAACTTCTTATTACCCTGCAGTATGTATTCTCCTGCATGCAGTTCAACATGTTTTTCATCCATATTTGCAAGTAGGATGCAGAGACTTGATCAAGAGTTGGATTTAAGACCCTTGACAGGACTGAAGACTGCGTTATGTGTGTGGTATTATTCTTTTTCTTTAGGAGGCACATAAGATACAAAAGCCTTCTTTTCTACTGATGTTCAGTGCCTAGAGCCATTAATTCTTTGAAGGTTGCAAAATAGTGATAGATGAGCTGTATCTGTTAAGAGATACTTTCCCTCATCTTAAAATTTTATTTTATTTTATCTTGGGCTTCCCAGGTGGTGCTAGTGGTAAAGAACCCTCCTGCCAATGCAGGAGACACAAGCAATGCTTGATCCTGGGTTGGGAAGATCCCCTGGAGGAGGGCATGGTGACCACTCCAGTATTCTTGCTTGGAGGATCCCATGGACAGAGGAGCCTGGCAGGCTACAGTCCACAGGCTCGCAAAGAGTCGGACACGACTGAGTGACCTATGGTGCACACAGTTGATTTATTCCCTCATTTATTAATTGATTGCTCAAGATATAAATTTGTATAGGAGAGGTAGAAAAGAATGCTTCTTTCTTTCCTTTTATTTACGAGTTTTCAGGATAACCTGTTGTCCTTTGAAGGTGACCAATCAGATTTTTAAAGTTTCATTTTTAAAGTATCCAGTGGTTTAAGAATCCAACTTCCAATTCAGGGAATTCAGGTTTGATCCTTGGTCCAGGAACTAGGATCTCACATGCTGCAGAGTGACTAAGGCCTTGTGCCACAACTACTGAGCTGATGTGCCACAACTGGAGAAACCCCCGTGCCACAAGGAATAATCCCACGCCGCAGCTGAGGCTCTACCGATCCAAAAATAATTAAAGAAATAAAGTATTTTACTATTATATTTGGGTTTCAAACATATGCTGTGAGTTGTCATTATTCCTCTTTATTTTATTGCTTAAAATTGTCCTCTTTTGCCGTAGGCTTGATGGCAGTCAGATTTCTTTTCATTATTCAGTTCAGTTCAGTTTCCCAGTCGTGTCCTACTCTTTGTGACCCCAGGGACTGCAGCATGCCAGGCTTCCCGTCCATCACCAACTCCTGGAGCTTGCTCAGACACGTCCATCGAGTTGGTGATGCCATCCAACCTTGTCCTCCTTCGTCCCTTTCTCCTTCTGCCTTCAATCTTTCCCAGCAACAGGGTCCTTTCTAATGAGTTGGTTCTTCGTATCAGGTGGCCTGCGTATTGGAACTTCATCCTCAGCATCAGTCCTTCCAATGAATATTCAGGACTGATTTCCTTTAGGATTGACTGGTTTGATCTTGTAGTCCAAGGGACTCTCAAGAGTCTTCTCCACCCTCACAGTTCAAAAGCATCAATTCTTTGGTGCTCAGCTTTCTTTATAGTTCATTATTATTTTCTCTTTTTTGCTTAGATGCTCAAAGGATTTTTTCCCTTTAAAGTCAGTAATTTTTACTTGAATATATTTTGGTATTGGTTGTTCTACTTTGATATTCTTAGGTATAGTATGCTCTTTCAATGTGTAGTTTGAGTTTTTTCTCTTTTAATTTCAGGGAAGTTTCCTTGAAATTAAAATAGCTTGAATAGCTTTAGTGTTTGTTCTGAGTCCTTTCTTCACTTTTTCTTTCAGAGAGATTTATTCTCTGAATTTGAATATTTACATATTTGTCTCAGAATCACTTTAAAGACAGAGTACAGTAAGTTCACTCCCTTACTGTTGTACCATTCTTTTACATGTACAGTCAGACAGTCGTTCAGCCACCATCACAATTACAATATGGAATGATTTCATCACTGCAGAAAACTTCACCCTGTTCCATTTTAGGCAGACTGTCCCCCCACTTTCGGCCCCTGGAAACTACTGAGTTTTAATTTTTTTTTTTTTTTTTACTAAACTGTTTTAGGTTCATAGCACCTTTGATGTAAAGTACAGTGTATGATCCTTCCACTGTCAACATCCCCCACCAGAGTGGTGCATTTGTTACATCCATGAATCTGCTTTCGCACCCCAAGTTCATAGTTTACTTTAGAGTTCACTCTTGATATTGTAGATTTTTGGGGTTTAGACAAACATATAATTAAATGTATCCATCACTGTCATATCATACAGAGTAGTATAACTGCCCCGAGAGTCCTCTGTGCTCTCCCTGTTCGTTCCTGCTTCACTCTGCCTGAACCCCTGATCTTTTTACTCTCGCCATTGTTTTGCCTTTTCTATCCTTGGGATCAAACAGTGTGTAGACTTCTTAGATTGGGTTCTTTGACTTAGTAATATGCATTTAAGTTCCTCCATGTGTTTTCATGGCTTGATACTTCATATATTTTTAGTGCTAAGTGATATTCCATTGTCTAGATATATCACAGTTTATCCATTCACTTACTGAAGGACATCTTGATTATTTCCAAGTTTTGGCAATTATGAATAAAGCTGCTACAGATGTCCACATGCAGATTTTTGTGTGTTTGATGTAGGTTTTCAACTCCTGGGTAAATGGCAAGGCGCGTGATGATGAGAATGTTTAATTTTGTAAAAAAAAAAAAAAAAAAGCCAGACTATTCCAAAATGGCTATTATTTGGCATTTCCACTAGCAGTGAATGAGAGTTCCTATTGCTCTATATCCTCTCCAGCATTTGACATTGTTCTGGGTTTTGCCCATTATAATGGGTATGTATAGTGGTATCTCATTGTTATTTTAATTTTCATTTCCCTGATGATAAATGATTAAGAGCATCTTTTCATATAATTATTTACTATGGACATATCTTCATTGGCAAGGTGGTGTCTGTTCAGTTCACCCCCCCAGTTTTTTTTTTTTGATTTTTTTAAAAATTATTTTTAATTGGAGGATAATTGCTTTAGAATATTATGTTGGTCTCTGCCATACATCAACATGAATCAGCCATAGGTATACATACATCTTCTCTCTCTTGAACCTCCCTCCCACCTCCCACCCCATCCTGCCCCTGCATCATACAGCAAATTTCCATTGGCTGTCTGTTTTACATTATGGTAATATATGTGTTTTCATACTACACTCTCAATTCATCCCATCCTCTCCTTCCTCCACTGAGTTCATAAGTCTTTTCTCTGTCTGCAGTCCTTTGCTGCCCTGCAAATAGGTTTATCAGTACCAGACTTGGCAGCAGTAGCAGCGTATATACACATTAATTACAATACTCTTTCTGTCTTCATTCTATATAAAAAGTTCTAGATTCAGTCATTAGGACTGATTCAAGTGTGTTCTTTTCTATGGCTGAGTAAAATGTCATTTAATTTAGATGACCATTACATTACTACTGTAGGCATGAATCCCTTAGAAGAAATGGAGTAGCCCTCATTGTCAACAAAAGAGTCTGAAATGCAGTTTTTGGGTACAGTCTCAAAAATGACAGAATGATCCTGTTCATTTACAAGGCAAACCATTCAATACCATAGTAATCTAAGTCTATCCCCCAACCACTAATGCTGAAGAAGCTGGAGTTGAACGGATCTATGAAGAACTAAAAGACCTCCTAGAACTAACACCAAAAAAAAGATGTCCTTTTCGTCACAGGGGACTAGAATGCAAAAGTAGAAAGTCAAGAGATACCTGGACTAACTGGCAAATTTGGCCTTTGAGTACAAAATGAGGCAGGCAAGGGCTCACAGTTTTGCCAAGAGAACAGACTGTTCATAGCAGACACCCTCTTGCAACAATACAAGAAACAACTCTATGCATAGACATCACCAGATGGTCCATATCAAAATCAGATTGCTTATACATTTTGCAGCTGAAGATGGAGAAGCTGTATACAGTCAGCAAAAACAAGACCTGGAGCTGACTGTGGCTCAGATCATGAACTCCTTATTGCCAAATTCAGACTTAAGTTCAAGAAAGTAGGGAAAACCATAAGACCATTCAGGTATGACCTAAATCAAGTCACTTGTGATTATACAGTAGAAGTGACAAATAAATTCAAGGGATTAGATCTGATAGAGGGCCTGAAGAAATACAGATGGAGGTTCATAACATTGTCTAGGAGGTGGTGATTAAGACCATCCTCAAGAAAAAGAACTGCAAACAGGCAAAATGGTTCTCTGAAGAGGGCTTACAAATAGAAGCGAAAGGCAAAGGAGAAAAGGAAAGATGTATCCATCTGAATGCCGAGTTCCGAAGAATAGCAAGGAGAGATAAGAAAGCCTTCCTCGGTGATCAGTGCAAAGAAATAGAGGAAAACAATAGAATGGGGAAGACTAGAGATCTCTTCAAGAAAATCAGAGATACCAAAGGAACATTTCATGCGAAGATGGGCTCGATAAAGGACAGAAATGGTATGGACCTAACAGAAGCAGAAGATATTAAGACGTGGCAAGAATACACAGAAGAATTGTACAAAAAAAGATCTGAATGATGTGGATAACCATGATGGTGTGACGACTCATGTAGAGCCAGACATCTTGGAGTGCAAAGTCAAATGGGCTTTAGGAAGCATCACTATGAACAAAGCTAGTGGAGGTGATGGAATTTCAGCAGAGATATTTCAAATCCTAAAGGATGATGCTGTGAAAGTGTTGCACTCAATATGCCAGCAAATTTGGAAAAATTTGGAAGTGGCCACAGGACTGGGAAAGGTCAGGTTTCATTGTAGTCCCAAAGAAAGGCAATGCCAGAGAATGTTCAAACTGCCACATAATTACACTCATCTTATGTGCTAGCAAAGTAATGCTGAAAATTCTCCAAGCCAGACTTCAACAGTACATGAACTGAGAACTTACAGGTGTTTAAGCTGGATTTACAAAAGACAGAGGAACCAGAGATCAAATTGCCAACATCCATTGGATGATAGAAAAAATCAGAGAATTCCAGCAAAATATCTGCTTCATTGACTACACTAAAGCCTTTGACTGTGGGGATCACAACAAACTGTGGAAAATTCTTCAAAAGAAGGGAATACCAGACCACCTTACTTGCCTCCTGAGATACCTGTATGCAGGTCAGGAAGCAACAGTTAGAACTGTACATGAAACAGTGGACTGGTTTCAAATTGGGAAAGCAGTATGTCAAGGCTATATATTGTCACCCTGCTTATTTAACTTATGTGCAGAGTACATTGTGCAAAATGCTGGGCTGAATGAAGCTCAAGCTGGAATCAAGATTGCTGGGAGAAATATCAATAACCTCAGATATGTAGATGACACCATCCTTATGGCAGAAAGTGAAGAGGAACTAAAGAGCCTCTTAGTGAAAGAGGAGAGTGAAAAAACTGGCTTAAAACTCAACATTCAAAAACAAAGATCATGGCATCTGGTCTCATCACTTCATGGCAGATAGATGGGGAAACAATGGAAACAGTGATAGACTTTATTTTTGGGGGCTCCAAAATCAGTGGAGCTGGTGAGTGCAGTCATGAGATTAAAACATGCTTGCTCCTTAGAAGGAAAGCTATGACCAACCTAAATAGCATATTAAAAAGCAGAGAGATTACTTTGCTGACAAAGGTTTGTATAGTTGAAACTGGTTTTTCCAGTAGTCATGTACAGATGGGGAACTGGACCATAATGCTGAGTGCTGAAGAATTGATACTTTTGAACTGTGGTATTGGAGAAGACTCTTGAGAGTTCCATGGAACACAGGCAGATCCAACCAGTCCATCCAAAAGGAAATCAGTCCTGAATATTCATTTGAAGGACTGATGCTAAAGCTGAACCTCCAGTACTTTGGCTACATGCGAAGTAGTGAAGTGAAATCTCTCAGTCATGTCCAACTCCTTTGCGACCCCAGGGACAGTAGCCTGCACCAGGCTCCTCCGTCCATGGGATTTTCTAGGCAGGAGTACTGGAGTGGGTTGCCATTTCCTTCTCCAGGGAAGAACTGTCTAATTGGAAAAGACTCTGATACTGGGAATGATTGAAGGCAGGAGGAGAAGGGGACGACAGAGGATGAGATGGCTGAATGGCATCACTGACTCAATGGACATGAACTTGAGTAAGCTCCGGGAGTTGGTGATGGACAGGGAGGCCTGGCATGCTGCGATTCATGGGGTCGCAGAGTCGGACACGACTGAGCGACTGAACTGAACTGAAAATGTCATTGTGTATATGTACCACAACAACTTCTTTATCCATTCATCTGTTGATGAACATCTAGGTTGCTTCTATGTTCATGTTGTTGTTTTACAGTCACTAAGTTATATCTGACTCTTTGTGATCCCATGGACTGCAGCATGCCAGGCTTTCCTGTCCTTCACTATCTCCTGGAGTTTGCTCAAACTCATGTTCATTGAGTCAGTGATGCCATCCAACCATTTCATCCTCTGTCTCCCCCTTCTCCTCCTGCCCTCAATCTTTCCCAGGATCAGAGTCTTTTCCAATGAGTCAGGTGTTCGCATCAGGTCACCAGAGAATGGGAGCTTTAACTTAAGGTTTGCATGGGTCCTTCTAATGAATATTCAGGGTTGATTTCCTTTAGGATTGAGTGGTTTGATCTCCTTGCTGTCCAAGGGACTCTCAAGAGTCTTCTCCAACACCACAGTTAGAAAGCATGAGTTCTTTGGCACTCAGCCTTCTTTTTGGTCCTGCTACTGAGTCCAGGCTAAATCTGTTCATAGCAAGTCAGTGAAAATCAGATGAGGTGTTGGGACCAGGAAGATGGGTGCCTCCTGCCTCAAAAAAAAACTATCATGTTGGGGCCTGGATGTCAGATTCTTTTATGGATCAGGGATGAGGGGAAGTGAGGAAACAAAGAAAAAAGATCATTTCATTCCTGCAAATATCTCTTAGAATGGCAATACTGAGGTAGGGGGATATATTAGTTTCACTTTTTCACAGTCATTTCATGGGTAGTATGAAATGGAATATTGCCTGTCATACAACAAAGATGCCACATTTATCTGTGATTCCAGCCTCTCGAATTGTGAATTTCTGGGGCGAGCCTGTGAGCAGAAAATGAAGGATGCCTCGTGCCGTGCCTCATGCTGAGCCATTTGCCACACAAATGATTTAAGTTGTCACAGTCCTTCACAGGTGGGCTGGGTCAGGTTATCTTCCTGAGGCACACCATTGTGTATGCTTAATAACAAAAAGGGTTAAAGTCACAGAAGCTGTTCCAGTGTAAATTCAAAATTAACCCTTCTTGGTTACAGTCCAACTCTAGTATCATTACGTGACTGCTGGTTTGACGATCCAGACCTTGTCAACAAAGTAGTGTCTCTCCTTTTTTAATACGCTGTGTAGGTATGTAACAGTTTTCCTTCCAAGGGCCAAGTGTTTTTAATTTCATGGTTGCAGTGATTTTGGAGCCCAAAAATAGTCTGTCATTGTGTCTGTTTTTCTTCCTGTCTATTTTCTATGAAGTGATGGGACTGGATGCCATGATCTTAGTTTTTTGAATGTTGAGTTTTAAGCCAGCTTTTTCACTGTCCTCTTTCACCTTCACAAGAGGGTCTTTAGTTTCTCTTCCATGTCCTAGCTATATACAATAGTGCTGCAGCAAACATTGGGATACATGCGTCTCTTTCATTTATGAAAGAGAATATGCCCAGTAGAGGGATTGTTGGGTCATATGGTGTGTTTTACTCCTAGTTTTTTTAAAGGAATCTCCCTGTTCTCTTACTGTTCTCCATAGTGGCTGTATAAGTTTATATTCCCACCAACAGTGCAAGAGAGTTTCCTTTTCTCCACTCCCTCTCGAGTATTTATTGTTTGTGGATTTTTTGATGATGGCCATTCTGACCAGTGTGAGGTGGTCAGTGTAGTTTTGATTTGCATTTCTGAAGGAGATCAGCCCTGGGATTTCTTTGGAAGGAATGATGCTAAAGCTGAAACTCCAGTACTTTGGCCACCTCATGCGAAGAGTTGACTCATTGGGAAAGACTCTGATGCTGGGAGGGATTGGGGGCAGGAGGAGAAGGGGACGACAGAGGATGAGATGGCTGGATGGCATCACTGACTCAATAGATGTGAGTCTGAGTGAACTCCAGGAGTTGGTGATGGACAGGGAGGCCTGGCCTGCTGCGATTCATGGGGTCACAGAGTTGGACACGACTGCGAGTGAACTGAACTGAATACTGCGTGATGTTGAGCATCTTTTCATGTGTCTGTATGTCTTCTTTGGAGAAATGTCTGTTTAGGTCTTCTGCCCATTTTTTGATTGGGTTGTTGGTTTTCCTGATGTTGAGCTGTACGAGCTTTTTACATATTCTGGAGATTAATGATTTGTCAGTTGTTACTTTCGCAATTATTTTCTTCCATTCTGATCTTTTAATTTTGTTTATTGTTTCCTTTGCTCTGCAGAAACTTTTAAGTTTAATTAATTCCCATTTGTTTATTTTTGTTTTTATTTCCATTACTCTAGGAGGTGGGTCAAAGAGGATCTTGCTGTGATGTATGTCAGAGAATGTATTGCCTGTGTTTTCCTCTTAAGAGGTTTATAGTTTCTGGTTTTACATCTAGGTCTTGAATCCATTTTGAGTTTATTTTTCCGTATGGTGTTAGGAAGTGTTCTTGTTTCATTCTTTTACACGTAGCTGTCCAGTTTTCCCAGCACCTCTTATTGAAGAGACTTTGCCCATTTTTTCATTGAGTTGTTTTCCTGTTGAGTTTTAAGAGTTCTTTGTATAAATAACAGTCCCTTATCAGCTATATCTTTGCAAGTGTTTTCTCCCAGTCTGGCTTGTCTTTTCATTCTCCTAACAGTCTTCCATTGAGCAGAAGTTATTTTAATGAAGTCCAGTTTATTCTTTCTTTCACAGATTGTGCTTTTGGTATTATGTGTAGTCACTGGAGAAGAGTGAAACAGAGACCAGAAACAGACGCCATAAGTACCAATAGACCCACGTAAATATGTAGTCAGTGCAGACTCAAAACCATGTGGGTTTTCTCCTGTGTTGTTTTCCAGGAGCTTTATGGTTTTATGTTTAGTTCTAGGATCCGTTTTGAGTCCGTTTTTATGAAGAGTGTGAGGTTGGATTTTGTTTTACTCTTGGATGTTCCAGCACCTTTCATTGAAATGACTTTTCTCTATAGTATTGCCCTTGCTCCTTTGTCAGAGATCAGTTGACTGTATTTATGTGCATCTGTTTCTGGTTTCTTGTTCATTCTTTTGCCAATACCACAGTCTTGATTACTGTAACTTTGTAGTATTGAAGTCAGGTAGCATCCAAATTTTATTCTTCAGTTTTGTGTTGGCTATTCTGTATCTTTTCCTCCTCTGTATAAACTTTAGGATTAGTTTGTCAGTATCCACAGTGTAACTTAATTGGCATTTAGAAGTCTTATTTATGTTCATTTATCATTTCTTAATACCTTTCCAGTCATTTTGAAATTGTAGGTGATAGTTTCGGGGTGTGTTTGGTATGTTTTTGTTGTCTGTAGGGAGTTTTTCCTGCTCCTTATATATATGTTTTCCTGTTCCTTATATATGTTTTCTTATATAATTTTTAGAACTATATGACAACTTTTATAGGATTTGACCTTTTAACTTGTTCATTTTTATTTAAATTTAATTTTTATGAACTTTTAGGTGTGCTTCAGGATAGTTTTTCTAACTTTAGAGCTCCTTCTCCTGTGTTTTTTGTTTGCAGAGTGTTCACAATTGTGGTAATGTATTTTATTTTCTGAAACTTTCTGGTTCTCTTCCCTTCTTTCATTTTTATCTGGACTTTTCCCCCCTTTATCTCTTTTATACCCGTCCTACTTTATTTTATTTCCTATTTTTTTGAGTTTTTTTTTCTTTTTTTCTCAGTCTGGGGCCTTGGCTGGTCAGTTTGGAGAAATTCTGGGACCCAGGCTACTGTGAAATGAAGTTATCTCCTGCCATATCAATAAACAAGAAATGTCACAGCCATCAGCAATTTCGGGCCTCCACATGTGAGTGAGGGCTCTCAAAACGGAACACAGGGCAATCCAGCACAAGTTGCCACCTTTCCCCTGCCCCGTGTGGTGATTGCTGAGGTGCTCAGAGGAATGGAGGCAGCAGCCATCCCCACTCCTTAAGGTGAAGGTGGTGAACAAGGCATTAAGGATGTAAGCAATCAGGAAACTGGATTTGGCCCCAGATAGCTGAGATGCATATGACAGGAATGAATTCAGTGAGCCCAGAAGCTTGCATCTTCCCTTACAGAGAGGAATAGCAAATTCCTTAACTCAGTATCTGAGTTTCCTTACCTCGCAGTAATCTTTGATGTTCAGACTGCCTGCTCTCTTTGGTGCAAACTTTGTTGCAAACTGACTCCCCCTTCAGTGTCCTCTTCAGGTCTCCAGAGCTTTCAGTCTGTGTAGTCTCTCCTCTTTGGTGCTTTGCCTTGTCACCTATAGTCACCTTGGCATCTTTGGACTCCCAGCATCATCTCTTCAATTTACATAATGTTGCCAGACTCCATTTGGCAATGTACTGCTCCTTGTACTACTTTGGAAACTGTAGCCATAAAGTGGAACAGACTTAAGGGCTCACCTTGTTTTCCGTCTCATCAGTGATCACTGTCCTGTGTTGCCTATTGTCTGTCCAGTGCCTTAAACTCAATATTTCATATATTTGTCCGGTTTTTTAGTTGCTTTAGGTGGGAGGGTAAATCCAGTTCATGTTACTCTATCTTGCTGAAAATTAAGTCTGTCAGTTTTTTTTTTTTCTGTTTAAGATTGTGTTTGGTAACTCCAGTATCTAAATCTCCTGGGTGTTCTGTTTTGTTGTTTCTCTTTTTCTTCTGTTTTTCATTTGTTTGGTCTGGTAATTTTTATTAAATAATAGGAGTTATATGTTAAATGGTAGAATAATTTGATGGTCTGAATGGTATTCTCTTTCTTAGGAGTGAATTTTCCTTTTTGTTTGTCAGACAGTTCTGTAAGGAGTGACCTTAATCTAATCAGGGATTCATTCATCTCATTTAAACTTGGTGTTGGCAGGGGTTTTAAGAGTTGACTTACTGCAGAGTCACCCCTATTCCATTTATAGATGCCAGCTGGAATCTTGATGGTTAACAAAATCAAATTCCTTGGTGGTTCAATTGCTGTTTTGCGTTCCCAGCTGTGTAAGAGGACTTAACGTTGTGCTCAACACTTCACCCTCCCGGCCCCAACTTTCATTTCATCTGCTTGCTTCTGCTGCTTGTGATTCAATGCATTCCTTTAGAAGTAATGTGGTGGGATGTGTCTCACTCATTACTTCTATATTTGCTTCCCTTTTCTCCAGGTTCTTTGTCTCTCATGTCTTGCTGCCTCTATAGTCCTCCATTTCTTTTGAACTCATTTGTGGTGGTCTTCCTCTTTTTTTACTTAGTTTTTCTTTTGCCCAGCGGGATTATTGGTCAGCAACAAATGACTCTCATTATAGTGTTGGAAATGCTCTCAAACGGTGTTGCAGGAATAAAATAGACAATTGAAAATGGCTCCGCAAGGTAGTCTTTACTTCTGCAGAAGGATGTGCTACAGACTCAGGTCTGGGAGCAAGCACACCAAATGGGAAGTCCACTTGGTCTATTCCTAAGGTGCAGATTGCCTCCCCTGGCTCCTCATAGATTGAGGACCACAGAGTTTTACAGTCTTTCCCAGACATTGCCTAAGTTTTTTATTGGACAATTGATAACTGTTTTCCCCACCCTTTTAGTTCTTTGCACATGTCCAGGGTAAAGCCTGCAAACTTAGCCTGCCAAAATGTTCTTATGAGGAAAGAGAATCAGGACATGAAAAGAGCAAAGGATTGATACCTAGCCACCATTTAGGAATCTTATTCACAAGCTGGCTATATACCTTTCTGTTCAACTATTCTAAGAGTGAATCACTTCTTTATTTCTTATACCTTCTCCTTTGATAGAAAAGACTATAAAGTAAAAAGTGAAGTTGCTCAGTTGTGTCCGACTCTTTGTGACCCCATGGACTGTAGCCCCACCAGGCTCCTCCATCCATGGAATTTTCTAGGCAAGAGTACTGGAGTGGGTTGCCATTTCCTTCTCCAGGGAATCTTCCTGACAAAGGCATCAAACCCAGGTCTCCCTCATTGTGGGTGAAGGCTTTACCATCTGAGCCACCAGGGAATCCCAGAAAAGACCATATCTTTCTTAAATAATTGGAAACAAATAACAGATGTGTACTAATTTGAAAATTCTGCTTAAAGAATCTGCAGATACCAAATTTCTTTTCCTGTTCCTCATTTGGTGGTGGTCTTACTGTTTTTTCATTGTGTGGGGTAACACTGGTTACCTGTTTTTAGGTACATCTGTAGCCCAGAATAACTGCTTATTCCAGGCTTTTGAGGTAGCAGTGTAGGGCAAGGACAGTATACTGATCAGAGCTGCTCCCAGGAATCTTCCAGTAAGTAGAGCCTTAAATCTGCACTCCTTGGTAGTCATTAAATGATCTTAGAACTAGGTGACCTGGCTGTAGGTTACATATCAGTCTTAACTACTTTGTGACATTTTCCAGCATTTTGAAAGCTTGAGTTTATCACAAAGTTAATCTCTATTCAGACTTAACTGTTTTCCACTGGAAAGTGATAGACCATGTCTCCCAAATTCTGAATCAAATATTTCTGATTAAAAAAAATTTTTTTTAAATATTGTTTTTGGTTCTTTGATAATGTGGTAAGTAACTTCAGAGTCAGGTAGCTTTCATTATGTTATCAGCTTGTGCATGCCCACCCTCTGGACAACCCTGGTGTCTGCTGTATGGAAGTTCATAGTGGGGATGGGTAAACAGGAGAGGAGGGAGACCCAAGGAGATACAGCAGATACTGAATGGTGGCTCTGAGGCCATCATTAGAATCACTTATATGTCACTCATTCATTTATTGAAACTTTGGTGGGACAGATTTCAGTAATCCAGCAGACTGTAGGAAGAAATTCCTTCAAGAAGGTACTTAATCAAACCTTGATAAATACAAGGGAGAAAGCTTGAACTGTTTGTCATTTTTAAGATTGTCTTAACCAGGAATCACAGAAAGCATCCTTAAAATAGCTGACTTTCGAGTTAATGATATTAGGAGAGGGTGGAGTTAACATCTTAGGAAGAGGGGACATGGAGAATATAAAGTACCATGGAAGTCTCTCATCCCCTTGTTACACTTCCTAGCAATCACAGGCACGTGACCATTCACATACAGCTTTATTAATTTCTTTTGCATGCTTTTAGAGTCCCTCTATGTATATATAAAATAAATTCTTGTTCCATCCCTTATTTTTAACTCAAAAGGTGTTGTACATTATATACAAATCTGCACTGGGCTCTTTCTTTAAACGTAACATGTTTTAGAGAGATTTCTTAACATGTATATAGATAACTCTCCTGTATGTTTTAAACTCCATATATTCTGTCACATGTATACTGTAATTTCATTGGTACAGTACTGATGTCTGACAAGCAGTGCTATAGTAAATAAACTTGTAGGTGATTTTGTATTTCTGCTAATAAATCTATAAGTCAGAGGGTATATGCATTTATAGTTTTGACAGATGTAACGTAATGATTGGATGGGAAGAAGAATAAAACAATGATTTCTTACTATTTTACTATAGGGAGTCAAGTGTAAAAGTGAAGCATGCAGTTAAAACTGTAAAGAATAAGCTTTAATGTTTTTTAGAACTTAGCTTAACCAGAGAGGGATTTTAGAAAATCTTCTGTAGCAAAAGAAAACAAAATTTGAAGGTCTGTATTCCCATTATTTTTTCATTTTTTCTTTTATTAAATCAAATTTAAAGAAGCTTTCAGTCCATTTTCATTGCTTTTTATATTAACATATTAATGTGATACAATGGTAGTCATGCTAGGTGATAGAATTTTGGTTTTTTAAAAATGATGCTGTGTTACCACGTGGTAGAGCTACTTAGTGTTAGTTCAGTTCAGTCACTCTGTTGTGTCTGCCTCTTTGCAACACCATGGACTGTAGCTCTTAGTGTTAGAGCCAGACTAGAACGTAAGTCCCCTGACTTGAATGCATCATTCTTTTCTACATCACACTGTGGTGGTCATTTTATTTTCAACTAACATTTTCACCTTTCTCTCAATTTTTGTGTTTTTCCTAATACTTAGTTTTAGTCTTCCCATTCTCAAGTTCTAGGCTTTTTACTTTGAGCTATAATCTTTTGCTTAAATCAGATCTGTTTAATTTGAACAAGCTGCATCTTTTTGTTGCTATTAGGACATGAAAATGGCAACCCACTCCGGTGTTCTTGCCTGGAGAATCCCAGGGATGGCGGAGCCTGGTGGGCTGCTGTCTTTGGGGTCACACAGAGTCGGACACGACTGAAGTGACTTAGCAGCAGCAGGACATGAATTCCTTCCCACAAGAGTTCAGCAATGTGTATATATACCTTGGCGATTGCGGTTTCCTTTATGAATTGAAATTTTTGTTAACTCAAATGCTTGGTGCATTAAGTTCATTTTCTCCCTCGCCAATCCTACTATTTTTAAACTAAGCATTATTACTGTACTTAATCTGCCAAGTGTTTTCCTTAGCACCCTTTGTGTATTTTAATCTGGTCTCTTTCCTTCCTTTTAATCCAATTTGCAAATCTTAAAACTGAATCTTCCTTTTGTAAGCTTGCAGTCTCCCTTGCTAGAAGCCTGAAATCCTAGTCTTGAACTTCAACAGGAGTTTTGACTGGAGAAAAATTTAAATTACCACTGTTTCCAATTATAGTTGATTCTCATTATTCACTGTAGTCATGTTCTATATAACTACCTGAATTAGCAAATACTGAACTGTTACTGTCAGATGAAATCGTTAGGTTCCTAACAACCTTTGGTGGTAATATTTCTGTCAGTTGTGATACATAAGCTGTTTGACATGTGTTTCTATTTAAAGACAACTTATTTAATGTATGTTGTCACTCATTAAACTCATGACCAGCAACACTGTAACTTGTGCCTGAAGGAAGCTTATCTAAGGCATATCACACAGCCTTGTGTTTAGCACTACACTTAGGGGCTGTTATCACTCATAAAGCAAAAAAATGCAAAAACTGGCAACAAATAGTGAAAAAGATAACTTGTTTACATTGTGAGAGCAGCAACAAGAAAGACTATTACCTGTTGGACCTCAGCTGGAACCTTGGGCAACTCCAGTTTTTACTACTCTGTGCTTATTTGTGAATGACTATGAAATTGTAAGAATTGATTTGGCAGTTAGAAATAAATTTGAAGTGAAGTGAAATGAAAGTTGCTCAATTGTGTCCATCTCTTTGCAACTCCATGGAGTGGGTAGCCTTTCCCTTCTCCAGGGGATCTTCCCCACCCACGGTTTGAACCTAGGTCTCCCACACTGCAGGTGGATTCTTTACCAGCTGAGCCACCAGGGAAGCCCAAGAATACTGGAGTGGGTAGCTTATCCCTTCTGCAGTGGATCTTCCTGACCCAGGAATCGAATCAGGGTCCTTTCCATTGCAGGCAGATTCTTTACCACCTGAGCTATCAGGGAAGCCCAGGGAATAGGCAGATTTGCAAATACAGAATCCAGGAGTAATGAAGATCAGCTGTAATTCCCGATACTAGAGTTTCAGAGATTTAGTCAAGATTTCTTCCTTGTTTTATCTCAATCTGCAAATGGGAGATAGTGATTTCTCTATAGATAATCCTAATTATAACACCCAAAAAAGATGTCCTTTTCATTATAGGGGACTGGACTGCAAAAGTAGGAAGTCAAGAAACACCTGGAGTAACAGGCAAATTTGGCCTTGGAGTACGGAATGAAGCAGGGCAAAGGCTAATAGAGTTTTGCCAAGAGAACGCACTGGTCATAGCAAACACTGTCTTCCAACAACACAAGAGAAGACTCTACACATGGACATCACCAGATGGTCAACACCGAAGATGGAGAAGCTCTCTACAGTCAGCAAAAACAAGACCAGGAGATGACTGTGGCTCAGATCATGAACTCCTTATTGCCAAATTCAGACTGAAATTGAAGAAAGTAGGGAAAACCACTAGACTGTTCAGGTATGACCTAAATCAAATCCCTTATGATTATACAGTGGAAGTGAGAAATAGATATAAGGGGCTAGATATGATAGAGTGCCTGGTGAACTATGGATGGAGGTTCGTGACATTGTACAGGAGACAGGGATCAAGACCATCCCCATGGAAAAGAAATGCAAAAAAGCAAAATGGCTCTCTGGGGAGGCCTTACAAATAGCTGTGAAAAGAAGAGAAGCGAAAAGCAAAGGAGAAAGGAAAGATATAAGCATCTGAATGCAGAGTTCCAAAGAATAGCAAGGAGAGATAAGAAAGCCTTCTTCAGCGATCAGTGCAAAGAAAGAGGAAAACAACAGAATGGGAAAGACTAGAGATCTCTTCAAAAAAATTAGAGATACCAGGGGAACATTTCATGCAAAAATGGGCTCAATAAAGGACAGAAATGGTATGGACCTAACAGAAGCAGAAGATATTAAGAAGAGGTAGCAAGAATACATAGGAGAACTATACAAAAAAGAGCTTCATGACCCAGATAATCATGAGGATGTGATCACTGACCTAGAGCCAGACATCCTGGAATGCAAAGTCAAGTGGGCCTTAGAAAGCATCACTACGAACAAAACTAGTGGATGTGATGGAATTCCAGTTGAGCTATTTCAAATCCTGAAAGATGAAGCTGTGAAAGTACTCCACTTAATATGCCAGCAAATTTGGAAAACTCAGCAGTGGCCACAGGACTGGAAAAGGTCAGTTTTCATTCCAATCCCAAAGAAAGGCAATGCCAAAGAATGCTCAAACTACTGCACACTTGCACTCATCTCACACGCTAGTAAAGAAATGCTTAAAATTCTCCAAGCCAGGCTTCAGTAATATGTGAACCATGAACTTCCAGATGTTCAAGCTGGTTTTAGAAAAGGCCTAGGAACCAGAGATCAAATTGCCAACATCCACTGGATCATTGAATAAGCAAGAGAGTTCCAGAAAAACATCTATTTCTGCTTTATTGACTATGCCAAAGCCTTTGACAGTGTGGATCACAATACACTGTGGAGAATTCTGAAAGAGATGGGAATACCAGACCACCTGACCTGCCTCTTGAGAAACCTATATGCAGGTCAGAAAGCAACAGTTAGAACTGGACATGGAACAACAGACTGGTTCCAAGTAGGAAAAGGAGTACGTCAAGGCTGTATATTGTCACCCTGCTTATTTAACTTACAACATGAGAAACGCTGGGCTGGAAGAAGCGCAAGCTGGAATCAAGATTGCCGGGAGAAATATCACTAACCTCAGATATGTAGATAACACCACCCTTATGGCAGAAAGTGAAGAGGAACTAAAGAGCCTCTTGATGAAAGTGAAAGAGGAGAGTGAAAAAGTTGGCCTAAAGCTCAACATTTAGACAACTAAGATCATGGCATCTGGTCCCATCACTTCATGGCAAATAGATGGGGAAAGAGTGGAAACAGTATCAGACTTTATTTTTTTGGGCTCCAAAATCACTGCAGGTGGTGACTTCAGCTATGAAATTAAAAGATGCTTATTCCTTGGAAGAAAAGTTACAACCAACCTAGATAGCATATTCAAAACCAGAAACATTTGGCCAACAAAGGTCCGTCTAGTCAAGGCTATGGTTTTTCCAGTGGTCATGTATGGATGTGAGAGTTGGACTGTGAAGAAAGCTGAGCGCCAAAGAATTGATGCTTTGAACTGTGGTGTTGGAGAAGACTCTTGAGAGTCCCTTGGACTGCAAGGAGATCCAGCCAGTCCATTCTGAAGGAGATTAGCCCTGGGATTTCTTTGGAAGGACTGATGTTGAAGCTGAAACTCCCAATACTTTGGCCACCTCATGTGAAGAGTTAACTCATTGGAAAAGACCCTGATGCTGGGAGGGATTGGGGGCAGGAGGAAAAGGGGATGACAGAGGATGAGATGGCTGGATGGCGTCACCGACTCGATGGACATGAGTTTGGGTAATCTCTGGGAGTTGGTGATGGACAGGGAGGCCTGGCGTGCTGCACTTCTCGGGGTTGCAGAGTCAGACACGGCTGAGGAACTAAACTGAACTGAATTATACCTAATCTGTTTGCTAATCATCCCTTTGATTTCAGGGAGCACCAGTGAGATTCTTTCTGTTTCTTGGTATTTAGCAATTAAGAATTCTGGACACTTTAGAATGAATTTGCCTATCAAAACAGGGCTCTTAACTTAGACCAGGATAATCCCAGCGTTTCTGAAGTCACTATAAACTGCTTAAAATGGAATGCAAATTTTTGAGTGCTCATGAATATGTTTAGTTTTTATAGAAAAATAAATAGATATCATCAGAACCTCAGAAAGTCTGTATTCTTCTTTGACCTCTATCAGAAAATTAGGAACCTTAGTTTCTTGAATAGCCTAGTTCTGTCAGTAGAGATTTATCTTTCTCTATAGTGTTACATTCTTTTGCTTTTATAACTGTTGATCTTTTAAACCAACATCTTTTCCCAAATGGAGTACTGTAATGTTTTGAAATTTGCTTTTTTCCTCTTTATGTTGACCATCTTTCCATATCATTGTATATAGCTCTACTACATTCTCTTTAATAGCTGCAGAATATCATTGTGTATATGAGTCATAATTTAAGTATACTGTATTAATGATCATTGGTTATTTCACATTTTTCCCTACTACCAATAGTATATATTTCTTGGCATTCTTGAATATATTTTTATAAGATAAACCTCTAATTGTAGAATTGTGATAGGGCAAAGAATATTCAAAGTTAAATTTTAGTAGCTGTTATTACAAGATTGGTTTAAAATATGGTTGTATGTTTCCCATAATGAATGTGTTTTTCCCTCTTAGCCTTGCCAGTACTGGGTATTAATCTTCTTACTTTGCTATTTGCATTGGTAGCAATGTTTTATTTAGATTTGCATCTCTTTTATTACTGAAATGAACTTTGTAAAATGACTGACCCTTTGTTTTTTATTAAGTTACTTGTTCTTATCTGTTGTTCATTTTCCTATTGCTGATTGCTATTTTGATTATGGAGCTCACATAAAAAAATCCTGAAGTTGGGAACTTTGTCTTATTACCATTCTGTTGCCATGCCACACTAGTCACTAAATGTTGGCTGAATTAGTGAATGTTGTCTCTTTAGCTGCCAAACACGTTGGCAACTCCACCATATACAGTTGAGCCTTGAACTTGCCTGTTTGAACTGCGTAGGCCCACTTAGGTGCAGATTTTTTTCAATAATGTGTACTACAGTACTGCACCATCTAAGGTTGGTTGAATCTGAACAGAACTGCATATTAAGAGGACTGGCTGTAAGTTATGTGTGGGGAACTCTGCATTGTTCAAAGATCAACTGTAGAGGTTATCTCTTCACTTACTTAGGACTCCTTTCATTTTTTTTTAGCATTCTTTTGTAGTTCTTAATATACTTGGATTCTGCACTTTTTTTTTTTTTTTGGTCAAATTTGTCCCTAAGTGTTAACATAAGTTTGATAGATAATAATATATAACTGTGGATAATTCTTCAAGAGAAAGGAATACCAGACCACGTTACCTGAGAAACCTGTATGCAGGTCAAGAAGCAACAGTTAGAACCAGACAACAGACTGGTTCCAAATTGGGAAAGGAGTATGTCAAGGCTGTATATTGTCACCCTCCTTATTTAACTTATATGCAGAGATCATCATGCGAAATGCCGGGCTGAATGAATCACAAGCTGGAATCAAGTGTGCCAGGAGAAATATCAAAAAACTCAGATATGCAGATGACACCACCCTCCCTTATGGCAGAAAGTGAAGAAGAACTAGAGAGCATCTTGATGAAGGTGAAAGAGGAGAGTGAAAAAGCTGGCTTACAACTCAACATTCAAAAAACTAAGATCATGGCATCCGGTCTCATCACTTCATGGCAAATAGATGGGGAAACAATGGAAGTGATGGACTTTCTTTTCTTGAGCTTCAAAATCACTGCAGATGGTGGCTGCAGCCATGAAATTAAAAGAGGCTTGTTCCCTGGAAGAAAAGCTATGACCAACTTAGTAGCATATTAAAAAGCAGAGACATTACTTTGCTGAGAAAGGTCTGTCTAATCAGAGCTGTGGTTTTTCCAGTAGTCATGTATGTATGGGAGAGTTGGACCATATAGAAAGCTGAGCGCTGAAGAATTGATACTGTTGAGCTGTGGTGTTGGAGGAGACTCTTGAGAGTCCATTGGACAGCAAGGAGATCAAACCAGTCATTCCTAAAGGAAATCAATCCTGAATATTTGTTGGAAGGGCTGATGGCTGAAATTGAAGCCCCAGTCCTTTGGCCACCTGATGCAAAGAGCTGACTCATTAGAAAAGACTCTGATGCTGGGAAAGATTGAAGGCAGGAGGAAAAAGGGATAACAGAGGATGAGATGGTTGGATGGCATCACTGACTCAATGGACATGAGTTTGAGCAAGCTCCGGGAGTTGGTAATGGACAGGGAAGCGTTGCCATGCTGCAGGCTGCTGTGGGGTCGCAAAAAGTTGGACACGACCTAGCGACTGAACTGAACTGAATTGTAAATGCTACAATTTTAAAATTTCAATTCCTCATTGTTTATTGCTAGCATACAGATACACAGTAGATATTTTTGTATATTGATCTTTGCTGTACAACTTTGCTAAACTCACTACTGGTAGCATTTTCATAGATTCCATAGGATTTTTTTACATAGATGATTTGATATTTGCAAATAAAGATTTTTATATCTGCCTTTTTAATTTCTCTTGTCTTGGAATAGCTAGAACCTACAATATAATGTTGAATGGTAGTGGTGAGAGTAGATATATTTGCTTTGTTTCTGACCTTAGGGAAAGAATTTATTTCTTTATCACTACGCTTTTTGTAGATGCCCTTCATCAAGATTGAGGAAGTTCTTAGCTTACTGAGCATTTAAAAATTTTTTTCGTGTATAAGGGGATTTATTTTTATTAAAATTTTAAAAAATTCATATGTTTATAGAGGTTACATGCTGTTTACAGTTATTGTATGATATTGGCTGTAATCTCTGTGTTGTGCAGTCCATCCTTGTGGCCTTTCACACAGAAGTTTGTGCCTCTCACCCCAGTATTGCCCTCCCTTCCCACTGGTAGCTGCTAGCTTGTTCTCTGAATCTGTGAATGTACCACCTTTTTGTTATTACACTAGTTATATTTTTTTAGATTCCACATATAAATGATACTGTACAGTATTTATTTTTCTCTGTCTGACTTAGCTCACTTAGCTCAGTACCCTCAAAGTCCATCCATGTTGTTGCAAATGGCAGAATTCATTAATGGCTGAGTGGTATTTCACTATATATATATATTTATCCATTCATCAATTGATGGACACTTAGGTTTCTTCTGTATCTTAGCAGTTGTAAATAATGCTGCTATAAAGATTGGAAAGCATGTATCTTTTGGAATTCGTGTTTTTGTTTCTTTTGGATATATATCCAGGAATGGAATTCTGGGTCCTATGGCAGTCTATATTTAATTTTTTGAGAAACCTCATATGCGTGTTCACAGTGGCTATATCAGTTTACATTCATACAGCATTGTAGAAGGGTACCTTTTGCTCCTCATCCTCACCAACATTTCTTATTTGTGTTCTTTTCAGGGATAGCCATTCTGACAGGTGTAAGGTGTTATTTCATTGTGGTTTCAAGAAGAAATAAATGAATTATTCTGAAGATAGTTATCCCATTTTCTGAAACATGACATGATGGGGAATTCATAATTCAATAGTCAATCATTTTTAAAAGGTAATGAATACAGCTGACCATAACAGTATGCCCCTTCATCTTTTAAATTTGGCTGACTTTTCTCATTTCACACTATCTGTCCCTTACTAATCAGATAATTTAGTTAATTTTCAAATAAATCCACTTAAACCTATCTTATTTTTCCTTTTATGCTCAGTCTTTGCCCCATTAGAAATATTTGAGGGACTTCCCTGGTGGTCCACTGGTTAAGACTCCATGTTTCCAATACATGGAACTCAGGTTCAGTCCCTGGTTGGGGAACTAAGCTCCAACATGCAATGCAGTGCAGCCAAAAAAAAAAAGAGAGAAGGGAGCGAAATATTTGAAATGAATATTAAAGAAGGGAAAATGTAAGACTGTAAGACATGGGAAAGTTGAGACTAGTCTTATTGGACAGCTTCCTTTTAAATACCCAATCAAATCCTACATTAAAATGTGCTTCCAACTGCTCTGGTCTGAATATGTATTTCCCTAAATTCATATATTTATCCAACCAGTCCATTCTAAAGGAGATCAGTCCTGGGTGTTCTTTGCAAGGAATGATGCTAAAGCTGAAACTCCAGTAATTTGGCCACCTCATGTGAAGAGTTGACTCATGGGAAAAGACTCTGATGCTGGGAGGGTTTGGGGGCAGGAGGAGAAGGGGACGACAGAGGATGAGATGGCTGGATGGCATCACCGACTCGATGGACATGAGTTTGAGTTAACTCTGGGAGTTGGTGATGGACAGGGAGGCCTGGCGTGCTGCAGTTCATGGGGTCGCAAAGAGTCGGACACAACTGAGCAACTGAACTGAATGATGAGTAATGTTGAGCTTCTTTTCATGTACCTGTTGGCCATCTGTATTTCCTCTTTTGAAAACTGTCTATTCAGTTCTGCCCATTTTTTAATCAGGTTGGATTTTTTTTTTTGGCTGCACTGGGTCTTTGCTGCTACCCACGAGCTTCCTCTAGTTGTAATGGGTGGGGCCGTTCTCCACTTGGTGCGTGGGCTTCTCGTGGTGGTGGCTTCCCATGTTGCAGAGCACAGTCTCTAGTGCACACAGACTTTAGTAGTTGTGGTGTGTGGGCTTAATTGCCCCGAGGCACGTGGACTCGTCCCAGACTAGGGATCAAACCCAAGTCTCCTGCACTGGCAGGTGGATTTTTCAACCACTCGACCATCAGGGAAGTCCTGGTTGGTTGTTTTTTTGATACTGAGTTGTATGAACTGTTGAATATGTTGATATTAATGTTAATATTATGTTGACAGGCCATAACATTTGCAAATATTTCCTCCCATCGACTAGGTTTTTTGTTTGGTCAGTGGTTTCCTTTGCTGTGCAAAAGCTACTTAAGTTTAATTAGATTGCATTTGTTTATTTTTGCTTTTATTTACTTTGAGACAAATCCAAAATAAAAATTATTGTTGTGATTTATGTCAAAGAGTGTCCTGCCTATATTTTCCTCTGGGAGTTTTTCAGTATCTGGTCTTAAATTTATTTATTTATTTTTTTAAATTTTATTTTATTTTTTAACTTTACAATATTGTATTGATTTTGCCATATATCGAAATGAATCCGCCACAAGTATACATGTGTTCCCCATCCTGAACCCTCCTCCCTCCTCCCTCCTGATACCATCCCTCTGGGTCGTCCCAGTGCACCAGCTCCAAGCATCCAGTATCGTGCATCGAACCTGGATTGGTGACTCGTTTCATATATGATATTATACATATTTCAGTGCCATTCTCCCAAATCATCCCACCCTCTCCCTCTCCCACAGAGTCCAAAAGACTGTTCTATACATCAGTGTCTCTTTTGCTGTCTCATATACAGGGTTATTGTTAACCATCTTTCTAAATTCCATATATATGCGTTAGTATAAGATCATGGCATCCGGTCCCACCACTTCATGCAAAATAGATGGGGAAACAGTGGATACAGTGTCAGACTTTATTTTTCTGGGCTCCAAAATCACTGCAGATGGTGACTGCAGCCATGAAATTAAAAGATGCTTACTCCTTGGAAGGAAAGTTATGACCAACCTAGATAGCATATTGAAAAGCAGAGACATTACTTTGCCAACAAAGGTTCGTCTAGTCAAGGCTATGGTTTTTCCAGTGGTCGTGTATGGATGTGAGAGTTGGACTGTGAAGAAGGCTGAGCGCCGAAGAATTGATGCCTTTGAACTGTGGTGTTGGAGAAGACTCTTGAGAGTCCCTTGGACTGCAAGGAGATCCAACCAGTCCATTCTGAAGGAGATCAGCCCTGGGATTTCTTTGGAAGGAATGATGCTAAAGCTGAGACTCCAGTACTTTGGCTACCTCATGCGAAGAGTTGACTCATTGGAAAAGACTCTGATGCTGGGAGGGATTGGGAGCAGGAGGAGAAGGGGACGACAGAGGATGAGATGGCTGGATGGCGTCACTGACTTGATGGACGTGAGTCTGAGTGAACTCCGGGAGTTGGTGATGGACAGGGAGGCCTGGCGTGCTGCGATTCATGGGGTCGCAAAGAGTCGGACACGACTGAGCGACTGATCTGATCTGATCTGATCTGATACTGTATTGGTGTTTTTCTTTCTGGCTTACTTCACTCTGTATAATAGGCTCCAGTTTCATCCACCTCATTAGAACTGATTCAAATGTATTCTTTTTAATGGCTAAGTAATACTCCATTGTGTATATATACCATAGCTTTCTTATCCAAATCTATTTTATTTTTGTACATGGTGTTAAAGAATGTTCTAACTTCACTTATTTACATGTAGCTCTCTAGTTTCCCCAGCACCATTTATTGAAGAGATTGTCTTTTCTCTGTTGTATACTCTTTGACAGAGAAGGCCTCCTTTGTCATAGGTTGACCATGAGTGTCAGAGATTGATATAGATTGTCATGAGTGTCATAGATTGTCATGTCATAGATTGTCATGAGTGTCATAGATTGTCATGAGTGTCATAGATTGTCATGAGTGTCATAGATTGACATAGATTGTCATGAGTGTTATAGATTGTCATGAGTGTCATAGATTGACAGAGCTTGTCATGAGTGTCATAGATTGACTTAGATTATCATGAGTGTCATAGCTTGTCATGAGTGTCATAGGTTGACATAGCTTGTCATGAGTGTCAGATTGACAAAGATTGTCATGAGTATCATAGATTGTCATGAGTGTCAGATTGACATAGATTGTCATGAGTGTCAGACTGACATAGCTTGTCATGAGTGTGATAAATTGACATAGTCATGAGTGTCATAGATTGACATAGATTGTCATGAGTGTCATAGATTGTCATGAGCGTCAGATTGACATAGATTGTCATGAGTGTGCCGCTTTATTTCTGGACTTTCTGTCCTGTCCTGTTTTTGTGCTGCTACCATACTGTTTTGAGTCCTGTGCAGTAGGACTAAAGTCTGGGAGTATAATTCCTCCTGCTTTGTTTTTCTTTCTCAAGATTGTTTTGACTATTTGAGAGTCTTTTCGGTTTTGATACAAATGAAAATTTCTTTGTTCCACTTCTGTGAAAAATGCCATTTGTAATTTGGTAGGGATTGCATTCAATCTGTTGATTGCCTTGGATAGTATCATTTTAGCAATACTGATTCTTCTAATCCAAGAACATAATATACATTTCTATCTACTTGTATCTTCAATTTCTTTCATCTTTAATTCAAGATTATTTAATTATAAAGCTGGATAACTGGAAAAGAATTTTCCATTAAAAATAGTTTCAGAGCTAGAAAGTAATATAATGGTTAACAGGTTATGACTTTAGTACAGTGACGTGATTGAATAGAAATGGCTTGAATCTTCTGGATGCATTAATCTACATTTGCTGTTGGTTCAGAAATTTACAAATAAATTTCAAAACAAATTATGATTCATCTTGATTTTTCTTTCCAAATCCACAAAATAAAGGTTTTCCTGATTACCAGTTTATCATGCAAGAGACAAGTAAATCTCATGGCACTACCCAGAAATGTGTACACCTTAGGAACTTCACAGCAACTGGCTTCTTAACAGGAAGACAGTGAGAGTCTGATAGTTTCTGGAGTAGTCTTTTGCCTCCTTAGGTAGGTTTACTCCTAGGTATTTTATTATTTCTGAATAAAAATAAATGGGATTCTTTCTTTAATTTCTTTCTGATAGTTTGCTTTTAGTGTATAGAAATGCAGCAGATTTCTGTATATTAACTTTATATCCTGCAAGTTTACTGAATTCATGAATGAACTCTAGTAGTTTTCTGGTGGTGTCCTTAGGATTTTCTGTGTATAGTTATGTCATCTGCAAAATAGTGACAATTTATTTCTTCTTTCCTAATTTGGTTCCTTGTATTTCTTTTTCTTGTCTGATTGCTGTGGCTAGGACCTCCAACAAGACTATGTTGAATGAAGGTGGGAAGAGTGGGCTTCGTCTTGTTCCTGATCTTAGAGCCATACTCCCCCACCTTTTTGGCACCAGGGTTGGTTTGATGGAAGATAATTTTTCCCAGACCAGGAGATTGAGGGAGATGGTTTCAGGGGGATTCAGGTGCATTGCATTTACTTTGCATTTTATGTCTATTATTATTACATTATGATGCAGAGTGAAATAATTACGCAGCTTGCCATAATGCAGAATCAGTGGGAGTCCTGAGCTTGTTTTCCTGCAACTAGATGGTGCCATCTGGAATGATGGGAGACAGTGATGCCCACCGTGTGTTGCTTGTGTCCAGTCTACTCTAATCTCGTTTCAGTTGCTGTCACTGCAGAAAACCCCTTTTCACAAAGATAGGATGTTGGAAATGGAAGCAGGCTTTTCAGTGCTTTTGTGGCCATCTCAGGCTATTCCACCTTGATTTTAATCCAGAATGTATGGAGATTTGAAGGTGTCTCAAACATACTTTAAAGGCCAAATCGTTTGCTCTCTCAAGCAGTTGATCCTTTTCTAGCAAGGACAAAGTCGTTTCACCTGTCTTATTCACAGATGGGTTGTGGATCTATTCCTTCCCAGTTCAGGGTCTTTTGTGGTTGGGAAGTAATTCTCAAACTTACTTGAAAGCTGAGACAGGTGATCATGCACCAGCTGGGAGAAAGAAGGCCCTGGCTCAGTCTCTTTGAAAATCTCTGCCAATGTTTGAAACATGTCAGAAATCCCCATGTTCAGTTGTCATCCCCATCATTCCAGTTTGGCGTTGAATGCAACCACTTTTTGCCATTTCATACTGTTCCTGGGGTTCTCAAGGCAAGAATACTGAAGTGGTTTGCTATTCCCTTCTCCATTGGACCATATTTTGTCAGAATTCTCCACCCTGACCCATCTGTCTTGGTTGGCCCTATGTGGCATGGCTCATTCATTGAGTTAGACAAGGCTGTGATCCATGTGATCAGTTTGGTTAGTTTTCTGTGATTGTGGTTTTCATTCTTTCTGCCCTATAATGGATAAGGATAAGAGGCTTATGGAAGCTTCCTGATGGGAGAGACTGATGTGGGATAAACTGGGTCTTGTTCTGGTGGGCAAGGCCATGCCCAGTAAATGTTTAATCCGATTTTCTGTTGATGGGTGCGGGTGTATTCCCTCCCTATTGTTTGGACTGAGGCCAAACTATGGTGGGGTTAATGGTGACCTCCTGCAAAAGGACTTAAGCCAGCACTGTAGTATTCAGTGCCCCTGACCCCATAGCAGGCCACTGTCAACCCACGCCTCCGCCGGAGACTCCTGGACACTCACAGATAAGTCTGGCTCAGTCTCTTGTGGGGACACTGCTCCTTTCTCCTGAGTCCTGGTGCGCACCAGGTTTTGTTTGTGCCCTCCAAGAGTCTGTTTCCTCAGTCTTGTGGAAGTTCTGTAATCAAATCCCACTGGTCTCCAAAGTCAGATTCCCTGGGGATTTTCAGTCCCTTTGCTGGATCCCCAGGTTGGGAACTCTGTTGTGGGTCCTGGAACTTTCTTAACACTGCAAGGATTTCTTTGGTGTAATTGTTCTGCAGTTTGTGGGTCGTCTGCTCGGTGGCTCTATGGTGGGGCTAATGGCGACCTCCTCCAAGAGGGCTTATGCCACATGCCATGTGTCCCAGGTCTGCTGCAGCCAGAGCCCCTGTCCCTGCAGCAGGCCACTGCTGACCTGTGCCTCGGCAGGAGACACTCAGACACTCAAAAGAAGGTCTGGCTCAGTCTCACTGGGGTCTCTGGGTCCTGGTGCACACAAGGTTTAGTTTGAGCCCTCCAAGAGTCTCTGGTGGGTTTGGGGTTTGATTCTAAATGCAGTTTCACCCCTCCTACCATCTTCTTGGGGCTTCTCCTTTGCCCTTGGACCTGGAGTATCTTATTTTGGTAGGATCCAATGTTCTCCTGTTGAAAGGCAGAAGAACCAGAGATCAAATAGCCAATATCCATTGGATCATAGGAAAAGCAAGAGAGTTCAGAAAAACATCTGCTTTATCGACTGTGCCAAAGCCTTTGACTGTGTGGATCACAACAAACTGTGGAAAAAGAGATAGGAATACCAAACCACCTTATCTGTCCCCTGAGAAATCTCTATGCAGGTCAAGAAGCAATAGTCAGAACCGGACATGAACAACAGACTGGTTCCAAATTGGGAAAGAAGTAGGTCAAGACTGTATATTGTCACCCTCCTTATTTAACTTATATGCAGAGAACATCATGCGAAATGCTGGGCTGGATGAAGCATAAGCTGGAATCAAGATTGCCAGGAGAAATATCAATAACCTCAGACATGCAGATGACTCCACCCTTATGGGAAAAAAAAAAACGAAGAGGAACTAAATAAAGAGCCTCTTGCTGAAGGTAAAATAGAGTGAAAAAGCTGGCTTAAAGTTCAACATTCAGAAAATTAAGATCATGGCATCCAGTCCCATCACTTCATGGCAAATAGATGGGGAAACAGTGGAAACAGTGACAGACTTTATTCTTTTTGGGTTCCAAAATCCCTGCAGATGGTGACTTCAGCATGAAATTAAAAGATGCTTTCTCCTTGGAAGAAAAGCTACAACAAACCTAGTCAGCATATTAAAAAGCAGAGACATTACTTTGCTGACAAAGGTCCATCTAATAAAAGCTATAGTTTTTCCAGTAGTCAGGTACAGATATGAGAGTTGGACCAAAAAGAAGGCTGAGTGCCGAAGAATTGATGCTTTTGAAGTGTAGTGTTGGAGAAGACTGTTAAGAGTCCCTTGGACTGCAAGGAGATCAAAGCAGTCAATTGTAAAGGAAATCAGTCCTGAATATTCATTGGAAGGACTGATGCTGAAGCTGAAGCTCCAGTACTTTGGCCAACTCATGTGAAGAACTGACTGACTGGAAAAGACCCTGATGCTGGGGAAGATTGAAGGCAGGAAGAGAAGGGGATGACAGAGGATGAGATGGTTGGATGGCATCATGGACCTAATGGACATGAGTTTGAGCAAGTTCCAGGAGTTGGTGATGGACAGGGAAGCCTGGAGTGCTGCAGTCCATGGGATCACAAAGAGTTGGACATGACTGAGCATCTGAACTGAACTGAAAGAAACCAACAAACCATCTAGTCATGGCAACCACTCTGTCCATGCATATACAGACACAAAATGACCAATTCTGTTTCTCTGATGTGTAATCATTTTTGAATAGTTCTGCAGCTGTGATGTTGTTGCCACAAAAGTGTATATAACATATCCTCATGCACGTATCACACAGAGACAAGCACTTTTGTCCTTTTGTGAACATCATAGACTTTCAACGTGGGTTGTGTGCAACAGTGACTTACTGATCCTTTCTAATAATGGTGCTGTTTAATCCATTCGTCTACTTATGCCGTTAGCCTAAAGAGGAACTCATGTCACCTTTTGAACTGCAGCATCTCCTAAAAGTTCATTATAAGTGAACTTTAGCAGCAGTCAGGATCAACTCTTCACCAATAGTAAAGGGCTTTTAGTTTTAGCAATGCAGTTAGCCACTAAGAATGATGCTCTCAGTGCAGACACATTTGATGATGTGGTGGCCTTCAGTAATTGCTTCTGTTTTTCATATTTGCATGTTTGTTTTTTAACTCTAAAGCCTTGTTGTTTAATGAAGTATCCTTGGTCTCCATATGGTGAAGCAGTTCTCATGGCTTCATGGCTTCTTGGATAACTGGTTGCCACATATTACATAAAGTGGCCTTGGAGAATGTGAATCACTTGTTGCAATGAACCCCTAATTTAAATAGGACTCTGGTATTTAAAATACAGCTTTCTTTTTGTTAGTAGTCTTGGAGTCTTCTGCTGTCTCATCATGGGTCTTTCGCTTTGTTCAAAGACACTCTCTAGCAACGTTTGTGTTTTACTCATTTTGGCTGGGATTACCTTGTGGGCTTACCAAAACTGACTGAGACAGTATGCAGTGCAGGAAAGAGGCACAGATGGAAGTGGTAAAGAAGATAATGGGTGGGCCACTCATGGACTAAAATAGTGTCGAATTCTGACTTAAAGCCTGCCACCAGATGCAGCTGTACAATTGAAGTATGTCAACTTACTTGCAACTGTAAACCCTGACACCAGATGCTGCTTAACTGTCTCTTGCCACTCACTGATAGGGATTTGATAGGAGTCTGCAAGCAGTTGATTTATTATAGTCTCTGTGAGTCAAACCTCTCTGCTGATGATAATGTGTATTTGCAGCTGCTCTTCAGTGCCAGCATCAGTGCCTCAGCTCCACCTCAGACTCTCATAAGGAGCTCAGAGTGTAGATCCCTTGCATGTGGTTAACAGTAGGGTTCATGCTGCTATGAGAATCTAATGCCACTGCTGATCTAATAGGAGGTGGAACTCAGATGGTGTTGTCAGCAATGGGGAGAGGTTGTAAATACAGATGAAGCTTTCCTTGCTACCCCAGCCATTCATCTGTGCAACCCAGTTCCTAACAGGCCATGGACCAGTGTGAAGATTGGGGATCCCTATCTTAGAGGGAATGCTTGCAGCTTTTCATAGTTAAGTATGATGCTAGCTGGAGAGAACCCACAATCTCTGGAGAGATTTTTTGTCATAAATGGATTTGAATTTTATCAGAAGTGTTTTTGCATCTGTTGAGATAATCCGATGACTTTGTAAAAGATTCATTCATTGATTCATTCATTTTTGGCTCTGCTGGGTCTTCATTGCTGCATATGGGCTTTCTCCAGTTAACTGTGAGTGGGGTCTGCTGTTCATTGTGCTCGGCTTCTCATTGTGGTAGCCTCTTCTGTTGCACAGGCTCTGGGATGTGTGGGCTTCGTCGGTTGCTGTTCTCAGGCTCTAGAGCACAGGCTCTGCAATTGTAGCACACGGGCTCTTTTGCTCTGAGGCATGTGGGGTCTTCCAGGACCAGGGAATATTCCTGTACTCTTGAATGTTTATTCTACTGCTGTCAGATGGAATGTTCTATATGTTTATCAACTAAGTCAATTTGTCTAATGTGTCATTCAAAGTCTTTGTTTCCTTACTGATTTTCTCTCTGATGCCTTGTCAGTTGTTACTGTTGGTTTCTCCTTTTATGTCTGTTGACACATTATCGACCAGGGGAATTTTTACACAAACTTAATGCCTGTGGCTGGTGATTTGTTATGTAAGTGAATGTTGACATGCTCATGTTTGAGTAAATACTAACAAGTTTTTTTTTGCACTTAATGTATTTATTTGAAACTTTGTACATGTGTTTCTAAAGCCTTCTAATATTTTGTTAGCATGTGATAGACAGTACATCAGGCATCTCTGTGCAGAGGAACAGAACATCTATTACAAATATACCGTTTCATTGTGCTTTCCCTGGGAAGCGCAGACTCTCCACTTTCTGGCAGGATTCTTTTTTAGTCCTGTGGGTATTATTTCCTCTAGAACATGTTCTTTTATTTTACCTGATAGTTAACAAGGTGGATCTTTGAAGGGGGCTCTTTTTCAAATGAGAAATTTTGTGATATGTCATTTGTGATAGTTTTACAGTAATAAACTTGTGTTTATAATATTTAGAAGGTTGACAAAATCTTAACGGAGCAAAATGTGAATGATAATAACAACCACAAGTTGTATAATGAACCCTTGATAAGTTTTAAGTTCTAACAACTTCGCATAGTGATGTTAATTGTACCACTCTCTAAAACTATTGATCTCCCTGGTCAATAACGCACAGGTAACAAAAGACATATTAATGTGTCATTGGTCAATACTGTGTTAGTATTTGCGTTATGTATTGAGGTGCTCCTATGTTGGGTGCATATATGTTTACAATTGTTATAAATATTCCTGGATTGATACTTTAATCATTATGTGGTGTCCTTTTTTGTCTTTTCTAACAGTCTGTATTTTAAAGGTGATTTTTCTTTTTTTTTTTTTGGGTATGATAAAAGTATTACTACTCTGGCTTTCTTTTGGTTTCCATTTTGCATACACTTCCTTTTTTCATTCAGTCACTTTGTGTGTATCATTAGTTCTGAAATGAGTGTCTTGTAGGTAGTATATTTATGGGTATTGTTTCTGCTTCCATTCATCCACTCTTATCTTTTGGTTGGAACATTAGTCCATTTACATTTAAGGTAATTATTGATTTATATATAATCAGTATTACCATTTTGCTCATGGTTTTGTTGTTTTTTAGGTCTTTTTGCCCTGCTTTTATTCTTTGTGATTTGATGACTGTCTTTAGTGTTGTTTCAGTTACTTCCTTTTTTTTGTGTATATCTATTTATACTTGGTTTGCAGTTAACCGCGAGGTTTTTATATAACAGTCTTCATTTGGCCCCAGTAGCTCAGCAGTAAATTGGAGATGCAGGAGACACAGGTTTGATCCCTGGATCAGGAAGATCCCTTAGAAAAGGAATGGCAATCCACTTCAATATTCTTGCTGGGAAAATCCCAAAGACAGAGGAGCCTGGCAGGCTATTTAGTCTATGGGGTTGCTGTAATTTTTAAAAATTGTTTTTAAAATAAAAATGAAAATTTTTAGTTTGTGCTGAAAAATCAACCGATAGGAGAGGTTTTTAAAAGTCAGAAATGGATACTGATTTTGTCAAATGCTTTCTTTTCTGAGAAAACATTTTTTAAATTATATTTTTAAAATGTTCAACAAACCTAGCATTTTCTGGCACAAATCTTACTTGGTCATTATCCCTTTTAATGTATTGTTGGATTTGTTTTTGTTAAATTCACATTTATGTTCATGAGGATGTTGTTTTGTAGTTTTCTTGTCCTAGTGTTGTGTGGTTTTGGTATCAGGATGGTGTTGACCTCATAATGAGTAGGAAAGTATCCTTTTCAGTTTTCTGGATGAATTTGTATAGAATTGTTTTTAATTCTTCTTTGAATGTTTGGTAATATTCACCAGTGAACCCATCTGGTTCCAAAATACTCTTTATGGAAAAGCTTTTTAGATACATTCATAATGTGCATTTGTCACTACCATCCATCTCCATAGCTCTTTTCATCTTGTAGTTTGCCTTCACTTTTGACAATATCTCTCTGGGTTGCTAGATCGTTGCATTAATGTGGGAATTTTTCTGCCTATGTGTTTGTGTGTCTGTCTGTCTCTCTTTTGGTGGCGGCTATAATTGGTAACAGTATAATTCACACAGTTCACCCACTTAAAGTACAAATTCAGTAATTTGTATATATTTTGTTGTGCACCCCTTACCATAGTTAATCTGAGAACATTTTCATGGTTCCCAGAAGAAACCCTGAATACACTAGCAGTCATTCTCCATCTCCTCTTAACCATGGTGTTCAACTTGAAAAGTTCAATATGAGCATCTGTGCTGTCTTGTTCAGCTGTCTAGCTTTTGACAGTATAGAATATAATTAAAGTGACTTTTAACATCTCTACTAGTTGTATCATTGTTATCTCTTGTGGACTGGTCTTAATTGACTGATTTACAGTCTCTTTGTGTACCTAGTAATTTTTAATTAGGTGCCAGATATTGTGGATTTTACCTTATTAAGTGCTGTGTGAACCTGAGTGATGTGTGAACCTAGGGATTATTACCTCTGCTCCTTTTGGGTGTTTTTTTCCTCTGGCTCAGGCAGTTTCTCACATGCATCTGCTGATTAGTTGATAACTTGAGGGGGCAAGTCAAATCTCTAAACCTCTTTCTTCATCTTTCTCCTCTCTGCTCCTCTGCCTTTATAAATTCTAGTCATCTTGGCTTCCCTGGACGTTCGCTGGGTATCTTGTACTTGGGGGAGATCAGTGTTCTTCCCCTGGAATCCCCTGACTGTGCTGAACTGTTCAAGAAGTAAGCTCAGATAATAGTAGACCTGACTTGTTTGTTTCCCTTCCTTAACGGATCACTCTCCTGCCTTGATTGGTGTCTGATCTCTGAAATTGGTTGATTCATGTATATTAGACTTATTACTATAAATTACTCATACTTTTTCTTTTCATAGCTGAGGCTAATTAAAGGATAAAGTCTTTTAACTATTGTGCTCTTAAAAATAACAATGCAATCTAAACACTGATATATTTCCTTAAATGAGTTGTGGTTAGTTTGCTAAGTGGAGAGTTTATAACTTAATCCTAGCAGTGAATTGTTCTAGAATCAATAAGGTGTTGACCCCTTTCTCACAATTTTTTGTATGATGAGTAATTCTAAATGTTACTTAATCCAGAGACCAAATTGTAGAGTTAATTCTTGTCCCATTTTTTTTCTTTTACAGGAAAAGTAAGAAGCTTAAGCTCATCTTTGTGGTCACTAACTCACTTGACAGCTTTGTATCTGAGTGACAATTCCCTGTCCCGCATTCCTTCAGACATTGCCAAGCTTCACAATCTGGTGTATCTGGACCTGTCCTCTAATAAAATCCGAAGTTTACCAGCAGAACTCGGAAACATGGTATCACTCAGGTATACAGATTCAACTCAGTGCATAGTTGTATACCCTTAAAACAAAATATTGTTATATCGTTAGGAAACATGACTTTGTTAGGAAACACCACTTTGTTAGGAAACAACATTGTGAATTTAATGTTATTTGAACAAAATTAAACATGAGGTTTTAAACAAGAAAGTTTTCTGGGAAAATTGAATGTCAGCTAATAAATCATAAGTCACGTAGATCCATTGCCTAACACTTATTTCATTGCTGTTTTGTATAATATACTTCATATTTGAAACAAAATTTTAAGACAAAGTGGAGCAAACAAATACAAAGTGTTTGTGTTATTCCATATATGCACACACTTGTGACACAGTTGAGGTGCTTTTTCTCCACTAAATTCTGGGGCCCCTTATCCTTAATACAGGATCTAAGAAGTCATTGCCAATTAGTGATATCTTTTTGACTGTCCCAGGGCTTCTGTGCATGATAGTAACAAAGATGGGACTTGAAAGAAGCTAGAATTAGTGATTGAATGTGGGGGACTGTAGTGTGGAGTATAGGAGGCAGATAGAATGTGGAGTCATAGAGTTCAGATTAGAAACTTTGTCGTTTAAAAATTGTGTGATTTGGGGCAAGCTTCTTATAACCTTGCTGAGTGTTCCTTCATCTGTGAAGTTGCTGTAATAAGGACCCAGCTGAGATCAGCAGTATTTGGGATACTGACTAAAAAGCTATTAGCAGCCCTGTTTGGCAAATACTGTATTAGTAAATGGTGATTCCTGTAACCTCTGTTTTCTAAGATAGATGAGATTTACTCAAGTTGAATATAAAGCCAATTTCTAGCTATTATGTTAATCCTAATGGAAAATCTTGTACCATTTCATATTATCTGCCTTTAAAAAAAACAATTACACTGACTTTTTCTGCTGCTTTCTATCATTTCCTGCATAATAAAAAAAGGTATAAGGACCTTGTGAGAGGTGTTTTTTTTTTTTTTTTTAAAACCTCTGTTGTTTGCCGACAGCCCTTTGACAATTTCAGGCTTAATGAGTATATACCATGACTTTTAATCCTCTGAACCAAATTTACTTAAAGGACCTCCTTTCCTATGTGATATATGTGGAAATAACAGGTATTCAGAACAAGTTTTTCTTGTTCATTTTATGGCCTCACCAACCTCTGGTTTTACTCAGTAGTAACCAAGCTTCTTTTAAATTCTAAGAACCAAGGATTTCAGAAGTAGTTCTCATTCACATGTAAAAATTGACAAAACTTACTATTATAGGATATTACCAGTATCTTCATATTGGATCTTTCTTTTTTTTCCTACTGAAGGTGTCTTTCATAGTTAAATTTTGTATGCAAAACAAATCATTGAAATAATCAGTGGTTATTAATATAGCTGCCATTATTTATAAAGTGAAACAGTAAATTTGGAAAAATATTAATCATAAACTTATGCAGCTACCATAAAGTATTTTGTTTCGGCATGATATGATCACTTAAATTCTATTTTCACAGTTTACATGTTAGGCGGGGTTTTCATTTCCACTTTCTGGAATATGTGTGAGAGACTTCCATCTGTGCTGACCCGGGCAGTCTCTGGACTGTACCAGTTCAGAGTGTGTCACCAGCTTGCAGTGAGATACACAGCATGTATCTGTTGAATCTCATGCTCTTAAAAAATGGGCTTATATTTTGTTGCTCTTTTTCTTTCTCACTTTTACAATAATTGATTCCCCCCCCCCCCTGTGTTTTATAAATGTATGTCTTTGGCAGTTTGTGATTTTTTTTGTTGTGTCTTTTTTTTTTTTTTTAAACCACATGAGAAGCACTGTACTAGACATTAGCTTATAATACTAAATTTGTATTAAGAATTTATATTTTTATATTCCTAGAAATCATATTGTTGATTTTAGCTGTTAAAGTTAATATATCTTTTGACTTCCTGGAATTTTTACATCTACAGGGAACTCCATTTAAATAACAACCTGTTACGAGTTCTACCTTTTGAGCTGGGAAAACTGTTTCAGTTGCAGACTTTAGGCCTGAAAGGTATGACTTCCCGTATTTGTGCTGCTCATGGTTTATATGTATGTCTTTGAGTCTGAAGAAGGCATAAGGGAATCTTTGCCGGGATTTGCAGTTCATTCTTACCCAGAGTGCATCAGTTTGTTAGATGCAGCCCACTAGTTTTTTCTCTTTTTCACTGATAGCTTGTCTGCTAGTCCTTTTATTGTTTTTTCCTCCTAGCCTAGCATTGCTTTTCTTGCCCTTATTTCAGTCACCTCTATGTTTCGGTTATACATTCTTGATATCAGACTTTATTTCATCATGCTGTAAAACAGCTTATTTCTTTTTTTAATGTTCAGATCTCAAAAAGCGGAGATTCTTACAAAGTGCAGAAAACAGAAAATTTTGATCCATTTGAATCCTCTAATATAAAGACCAGTATTTAAGCATTTTTTAAAAAATAAAAAAAAATTGATTTATAAGGACTTCATTAATATGTTAGAACTTGGGGACATAATTGACGTAGTAAGAAGTATTAAGAAATATTTTTTTAAACCAGCAAGGTTAAAAGTTATATTTTAAGTGTATGTTAATGCCTGTAATTTTTTTTTTTAATCACATTATGATTGTTCACTAGTCTTGTACACGTGGCCAGCTTACTCTCTAATTGATTCCTAAATAGAGAGCACAGGGAGACTTCCTTCTCCGTCAGGTGGCTGTGGCTCTGCCCTTGTACTGCAAGGGGCCTGCGTTCGGTCTCTGGTTGGAGAACTAAGATCCCACATGCTGTGTGTTGTGCCGCCCCTTCCACCCCAAAATCACATGGTTAGGTCTTCAAGAATTTTACTTCTTAAAAATAGTTATAGAATGAGGTTTTGTTTATATAAATCCATGTCATATTATAAAATTAATGTTATTGTTCACAAAAGCAATTGGAAGAAAATAAATAATACCTTTACAAATATATGTAAAACCATGTTCAACAGACATCACCTTTATAAATGGTTCTTTGGAAAGGTTTTATCTGTATGGTTACACTGGGTGAGGCCTCTTAAAATGGATGTCAGGGAAATGTGAGTTGCAAAAGCCTTTTTCTGTTCTATTTCCCTATGGTAAGTCTGATTTATTCTTATTTTCCTGTTTTTAAATTTGAAAAACAGAAAAATATAAAATGTAGCCAAGTGTAATCCATATAAGGACTACCAGAATTAGCAATATTTTGTCACTTTTGTGTCTTTTTTTTAATGTAAAAGAAATAAAACGTTACAGAATGTTAAGGCCCTCTTCTTTGTTCCTCTTCTAGTCTTTTTCTCCTCTCAGGGGCAGCTACTGTTGTATGTCCTTCTGGTTTAAGGTTTTTTTGTAATCTTATATATATATTTACAAACCTTAGCCTATATTCATTTCTCTAAAGATTTTGCTGTTGTTGTTCAGTCACTAAGTCATGTCTGACTCTTTGCGACCCCATGGACTGCAGCACGCCACGCTTCCCTGTCCTTCACTGTCTCCTGGAGTTTGCTCAAACTCATGTCCATTGAGTCTGTAATACTATCCAACCATCTCATCCTCTAAAGATTACAAACTTTATTTGAGGTTAGGGTCATTGGTCACAGGTTTTACACTGATTTAAGGTATGTAAAAGCCTGTGAAAGTAAATGCTGGGGATGGGTAGGAAAGTCTTTATGGCACCTTCAGTTTTGATTCCTTGGTCTTCCATTTCAGAAAGATCCTTTACCATTTGACATTTGTGCTGTATGATTCTCTCTTGGAAGTATAGTTTCACTGAGGTGTTTGTATGGCTCAGCAATTCTGTTGGACGTTGTTACATATCTGTCTATAACAGTAGTCTTTTCACTTAATTTCACTGTTTTAAGACAGATCTCTGTTATTTTCCTGAGCTTTGCAACTTTGCATTGTAATGTTGTGCTAGCTACTAAAAAACAGTTACATTACCCTTTCTCTCTGAAAACTTTCATAATTTCTCATATCACTGTTCATTATTTGAAAGAGAAAATGTATCACTTTGTTCAAAAATCAAGTCTATTTGCCTATATCATCCATTCATACAGAGCCAGAGTATTTCTGCCATGTAAATCAGTTCATAGCATTTTCTTTAAAGTTGTTTGCCTAAGGCTAGCATGTGTCACTTTTTTTTTTTTTAAGTTTTTCCATGTTCTTCAAAATTGTTCTACTGTGAAAGATAGGACTATAACCTTAGATGCACATTCATTTTTTTTTTTTTTTTTTTTTTTGTCAGCAAAGTAATGTCTCTGCTTTTTATTTATTTATTTTTTTTTTCTGTCCACAATTTCTTTTTTTTTTTTTTTTTTTTTTTTTTTTATTCTTCCAATTTTATTTTATTTTTTAAACTTTACATAATTGTATTAGTTTTGCCAAATATCAAAATGAATCCATACAGGTATACATGTGTTATTTTGAGGTACTTAAAAGATTCACATGAACCTGTAAGAAATAATGCAGAGAACAATTCATATGCCTTTACCAATTTCCCTCCAGTGATAACATCTTTCAAACCTATAGTACAGCTTCACAACCAGGGTATTGGTTGGGAAGCTCCCCTGGAGAAGGGAATGGCTCTCCACTCCAGTATTCTTGCCTGGAGAATTCCATGGACAGAGGAGCCTGGCGGGCTACAGTCCATGGGGTCACCAAGAGTTGGACACGACTGAGCAACTACACACATATGCACAGTCAAGGTACAGAACGGTTCCATCACCAAAGGATCCCTCCTGTTGCCCTTTAATAGCCACACTTGCTGCTTCTTGCCCCAGTTCACTCCTTAATTTCTTACAACCACTGAAAAAACTTTCTGTAATTTTGTTATTTCAAAAATAATATGTAGAACTTGCTGGTGGCTCAGTGGTACAGAATCTGCCTGCCAGTGCAGGAGACAACAGGTTCGATACCTGATCTGGGAAGATCCCACATGCCTCAGAGCAGTTAAGCCCATGTGCCACAGTTTTGAGCCTGTTTTCTAGAGCCTGCGAGTCTCAGCTCCTGAGCACAAGTGCCCTAGAGGCACTGCTCTGCAACAGGAGAAGCCACCACAATGAGAAACCCGTGCTCCGCAGCTGGAGAACAGCCCCTGCTTTTTGCACCTACAGAAAAGCCTGCACAGCAGTGAAGACCCAGTACAGCCATTAAATTAATTAATTAATTAAATTATTTTTAAAAATACTATGTAAATAGAATTATGCTGTGTCTAACCTTTTGAGATTTTTTTTTTTTTTTTAGGTTAATTCTTTGGAAAGTCGCCCAGGTTGTTGGGTGTTTGCTTGATTATATTGATGAGTAGTATTCCATAGATATATATCTTCATGGGTTGTTTAACCATCTTACTGGGTGTTTATGGAGGCTCCATTTTGCAGGTCTAGTTGATTAGATCATTGGCTGTTGGTGTTTTGTCCCTTCTGGGGGTGGGACTGAAAGTTCCAACCTTCTAGTCACATAATAGTTCTCTTAGCAATCAGCCCTGTCTTTCAGAGAAATCCAAATATCACCTCATTAACATAAAGCATCTTTATCAATCTCATCACTTAGGAAATTTCAGAAGTTTTAGGATCTGTGTACCAGGAACACCAGACAGAAAGTAAATATATATTTCTTATTGTAAATCATACTATCACACAGGGTATTTTATATAGCAGAAGTCTTAAATTTTGATAAAGTCCAGTTTATCAGTTTTTTTGTTTCTGGAGCTTACTTCTGGTGTCAAGTCTAAGAACTCTTTAAAATAGCTCTACATGCCCAGTTGCTCCAGCACCATTTGTTGAGAAATTTATCCTCCATTGAATTGCTTTTGCACTGTTTTTGTAAATCAGTTGAACATATCTATGTAGATTCTCTTCTTTTCATCAGTCCCTGTGTCTGGCCTTCTGCCAATATCACATAGGTTTTGGAACTTGAAATAGAGTAATAAGTCTTAATAGATAGATTGATTCTTCCTCTGCAGTCTTCTTAAAAATGGTTTTAGCTATTCTAGTTCTTTGGCCTTTCCATATACATTTTAGAATAATTTTGTCTGTGGTTATAAAAAAATATTGCTGGGATTTTGATAACTTGTATCAAATTGGGGAGAACTGACATCTTTACTATGTAGTGTCTTCCAATCAAGGAATGTGCTATATCTTTCCATATATTTAGATCTTCTTTGATCTTTTTCATCAGTGTTGTATAGTTTTTGGTATATAAGTCCTGTAAATATTTTGTTAGACTTAATACTTGTCTTTTTGTTTGAGTGAATATAAATCATAATGTATTTAAATTTTGCTGTCTTTGTGTTCATTCCAATATTTGTGTGGTGTGTTAAGTGGCTTCAGTTGTGTCTGACTCTTTGTGACCCTATGGACTGTGGCCCAGCAGGTTCCTCCGTCCATGGGATTCTCCAGATGAGAATGCTGGAGTGGGTTGTTGCAGTGCCCTCCTCATGTTCATTCCCTGTATATAGAAATATAATGGATTTTTAAAGTTTTATTTTATATCCTTCTACATCATAGAACCCTATTTTAGTTTTAGGAGTTGGTTTTTCTTTTTTTTTTTAATAGGTTATTTGGTAATTACAAATTTTTTTTCTATGTAGAAAATTAGTTACTTGCAAACAGGAACAAGTTTATTTTATTTTTTCTAATATGTATGCTTTCCCCTCCTTTCTCTTGCCTTATGGCACTGACTGACTAGAACTTCCAGCGCTATGTTGAGTAAAAGCTGTGAAAGCAGATATCCCTCCTTTTACTTGATCTTAGAAAGTATTGTTTTCATTTATGAGTATAATGTTAGCAGTAGATATTTTGTAGATTCTCTTTATCAATTTGAGGAAATTTCCTTCTGTCTTTTTTCTGAGCATTTAAAATCATGAATGGGTATTAAATTTTCTCAAATATCTGTTTTATATCAGTTGATATGATGTAATTTTTCTTCTTTAGCTTGGTAACTAATTTTTGAATATTGAACCACGCTTGCATTCCTGGAATAAAATCTGCTTGATCATGATGAATAGTTTATTTATTGCCCATGTGTGTATCCTAATATTTTCTTAAGGATTTTTGACCCTCTATTCATGAGAGATGTTTGTATTTTTGTTTTTTGTTTGCTTTATACTCACCTTGCCTGGTTTTGGTATCAAGGTGATACTCGTTCAGTTCAGTTGCTCAGTCGTTGTGTCCAACACTTCGTGACCCCATGGACTGCAGCACACCAGGCTTCCTGGTCCATTACCAACTCCCAGAACTTGCTCAAACTCACGCCCATTGAATCAGTGATGGCATCCAACCATCTCATCCTCTGTCGTCCCCTTCTCTTCCTGCCTTCAGTCTTTCCCAGCATCAGGGTCTTTTCCAATGAGTCAGTTCTTTGTATCAGGTGGGCACAGTATTGGAGCTTCAGCTTAGCATCAGTCCTGATGAATATTCAGGACTGATTTCCTTTAGGATTGACTAGTTAGATCTCCTTGCAGTCCAGGGGACTCTCAACAGTCTTCTCTAACACTACAGTTCAAAAGCATCAATTCTTTGGCACTCAGCTTTCTTTATGGTCCAACTCTCACATTCATACATGACTACTGGAAAAACCATAGCTTTGACTGGATGGACCTTTGTTGGCAAAGCAATGTTTCTGCTTTTTAATATGCTGTCTAGGTTGGACATTAACTTTTTTTCCAAGAAGCAGGCATCTTTTAATTTCATGGCTGCAGTCACCATCTGCAGTGATTTTGGAGCCCAAGAAAATAAAATCTGTCACTGTTTCCATTGTGGCCCCATCTGTTTGCCATGAAATGATGGGACTGGATGCCATGATCTTAGTTTTATGAGTGTTGAGTGGTAAGCCAGAGTTTTCAGTCTCTTCTTTCACTTTCATCAAGAGGCTCTTTATTTAGTTCCTCTTTACTTTCTGTCATAAGGATGGTGTCATCGGCATATCTGAAGTTACTGATATTTCTCCCGGCAGTCTTTATTCTAGCTTGTGCTTCATCCAGTCCAGCATTTCACATGATGTACTCTGCATATTAGTTAAATAAACAGGGTGACAATACTCAGTCTTGACATACTAAAATTACACTTGGAGACATTAATACCCCTCTCTCAAAAATTGATAGAACCAGACAAAAGTCCACAAATGCCATCAGTCCAAGAGGTATTAGACAAATATACTGGATATAACTGATATTTATAGACCACCTACCCAATAATAGCAGAATACAACTCCTGTTCAATGCCCAAGGGACAAAAAGGTTCATGCCTGGGCCATAAAACCAAACACCCACAAATTTAAAAGAAAGGACAATAGGAAAATGTAAAATTACACTTGAAAGGACAATAGAGAAATCTAAAATTACACTTGGAGACATTAATACCCCTCTCTCAAAAATATTTTGAGTTTTGTTACTTAATGAGTACAGATTCAGAATTGCCAGTTCTTCTTGAGGATTGGCCCTTTGTCATTACACAAGACCACTCATGCTGTGGTAATTTTCTCTGAAATTTACTGTATTTGATATTGATATAATCACTTCTGCTTTTATTTGAGTAATATTTGCATGATTTTTTTCCCCATCCTTTTCCTTTCAACCTGCTTAGACTGGTATATTTGAAGTGAGTTTCTTGTTTATAGCATATAGTTGGGTCATGTTTTTAAATCCATTCTGCCAATCTCTATGTTTTAATTGGTATATTTAGACCATTTACACTCACTGTAATTATTGATTTATTGGGGCTACAGCTGCCTCTTCATTTTTTGTTTTCTATTTTTTCTCCTTGCTTGGTTTTTTGTTTTCTTTTTCTTGCCTTTCTATGGTTATTTGAGCATCTTTTTATATTACCGTTTTAATTTGTCTAAGAACATTTGAATGATCTATTTGTGTATCTTTAGTAGTTGCTCTTTGTTTCTTTGGTATTTAGCTGGAATAAAGATGCTGCTATCTATGAGTTTTGTTTTGTTAGGTTGCCGTTTCCTGGTCCTTCAGCTTTTGTTGGATTTTTTTTTTTTCCTTGTTCCCATTTATATGTTCAAGTTGCTGGCTTTTTCAGTTCTGTATCTGGCGTATGTTAGGCAAATAGTGAATTCAAGGAGTTCTCTACTGTGTTCCTCAGGCCCTGATCATTCTGCCTTCTTAACCACATTTCATTCAGTCTTATGTTTCTTTACAGAGGCTTTAGTTGTTTTTGATAGGAAGAATAGGGAAAAGTATGTTTACTTCATCTCTTCAGAAGCAGCTTCTCTCAACTCACTTTTCTTCCTTAATTTTGAGGGCTCAACATCATGTTTTAATTGCAGAATTGTGTTGTACTTTTTAAGTTTACCCTATGTATATTATTTTTCCAGGCAATGAAAAGCCAGATTAATTATAAATTTAAAGGAATTTCAAAAAAGTACACGTATGTTGTGGGAAATACACCATTTGACTTCATCCATTTATTGTTATTATTCAGCCACTCATTCATGTCTGATCTTTTGCAACCCCATGGACTGCAGCACACCAGGCTTCCCTGTCCTTTACCATTTCCCAGAGTTTGCTCAAACTCATGTCCATTGAGTCAGTGATGCTATCCCACTATCTTGTCCTCTGTTGTCCCCTTCTCCTGCCTTCACTCTTTCCCAGCATCAGGGTCTTCTCCAGTGAATTGGCTCTCTGCATCAGGTGGCCAAAGAAATGGAGCATCAGCTTCAGCATCAGTCCTTTCAATGAATATTCAGGGTTGATTACCTTTAGGATTGACTAATTTGGTCTCCTTGCTGTCCAAGGGATTCTCAAGAGTCCTCTCCAGCACCACAGTTTGAAAGCATCAATTCTTTGGTGCTCAGCCTTCTTTATGGTCCAACTCTCACATCCATACATGACTACTCGAAAAATCATAGCTTTGACTAGGCGGACCTTTGTCGGCAAAGTAATGTCTCTGGTTTTTAATGTGCTGTCTAGGTTTGTCATAGGTTTCAAACCTTCCAAGAATCAAGCGTCTTTAAATTTCATGGCTGCAGTCACTGTCTGCAGTGATTTTGGGGCCCAGAGAAAGAAAGTCTGTCAACGTTTCCATTGTTTCCCCATCTATTTGCCATAAGATGATGGGACTGGATACCATGATCTTAGCTTTTCTTTTTTTTTTTTAAATTTTATTTTATTTTTAAACTTTACATAATTGTATTAGTTTTGCCAAATATCAAAATGAATCCGCCACAGGTATACATGTGTTCCCCATCCTGAACCCTCCTCCCTCCTCCCTCCCCATACCATCCCTCTGGTTCGTCCCAGTGCACTAGCCCCAAGCATCCAGTATCGTGCATCGAACCTGGACTGGCATCTCGTTTCATACATGATATTTTACATGTTTCAATGCCATTCTCCCAAATCTTCCCACCCTCTCCCTCTCCCATAGAGTCCATAAGACTTTTCTGAATGTTGAGTTGTAAGCCAGCTTTTTCACTCTCCCCTTTGACCTTCGTCAAGAGGCTCTTTAGTTCCTCTTCCCTTTCTGCCATAAGGGTAGTGTTACGCATATCTGAGGTTATTGGTATTTCTCCTGGCAGTCTTGATTCCAGCTTGTGCTGCATCCAGCCCAACATTTTGCATGATGTACTCTGCATATAAATTAAATAAGCAGAGTGACAGTATACAGCCTTGACATACTCTTTCCCAGTTTGAAACCAGTTCATTGTTCCATGTCTGGTTCTGACTGTTGCTTCTTGACCTGCATACAGGTTTCACAGGAGACTGGTGAGGTGGTCTGGTATTCACAACTCTTTCAGAATTTTCCACAGTTTGTGTGACCCACATAGTTAAAGGCTTTAGTGTAGTCAGTGAAGCAGAAGTAGATGTTTTTCTGCAATTCTCTTGCTTTTTCTGTGATCCAGTCGATGTTGGCAATGTGATCTCTGGTTCCCCTGTCTTCTAAATCCAGCTTATACATGTCGAAATTCTTACTTCACATACTGTTGAAACCTAGCTTGGAGGATTTTGAGAATAACCTTGCTAGCATGTGAAATGAGTGCAATTGTGCTGTGGTTGGAACATTCTTTGGCATTGCCCTTCTTTGGGATTTGAATGAAAACTAACCTTTTCCAGTCCTGTGGGCACTGCTGAGTCTTCCAACTCTGCTGGCATATTAAATGAAGCACTTAAATAGCATAATCTTTTAAGATTTGAAGTAGCTCAGCTGGAATACCATCACTTCCACTAGCTTTGTTCATAGTGATGCTTCCTAAGGCCCACTTGACTTCACAGTTCAGGATGTCTGGCTCCAGGTGACTGATCACACCATCGTGGTTATCTGGGTCATTAAGATCTTTTTTGTGTAGTTCTTCTGTGTATTCTTGCCACCTCATCTTAATATCTTAGAAAGTCAGATCCCTGTCCTTCACCATCTCCTGTATTTTGCTCAGATTTATGTCTGTTGTGTCGATATCATCCAACCACGTCATCCTCTGTCACCCCCTTGTCCTCTTGCCGTGGATCTTTCCCAGTGTCAGAATGTTTTCCAATGAGTCAGCTCTTCACTACAGGTGGCCAAAGTATTGGAGCTTCAGCATCAGTCCTTTCAATGAATATTCAGGGTTGGGTTTGATTTCTTTTAGGCTTGACTGATTTGATCTCCTTGCAATCCAAGACACTCTCAGGAGTCTTCTCCAACACCACAGTTTGAAAGCATCAATTCTTCAGCACTCCGCCTTCTTGATGATTCAACTCTCTCATCCATACGTGACTCCTAGAGAAACAATAGCTTTGACTATAGGGACCTTTGTTGGCAAAGTGATGTCTCTGCTTTTTAATACACTGTCCAGGTTTGTCATAGCTTTCCTTTCATTGAGTAAGTGTCTTTTAAGTTTCACGACTGCAGTCACTGTCTTCAGTGATTTTTAGAGCCCACGGAAATAAAATCTGTCACTGTTTCCACTTTTTCCCCTTCTGTTTGCCATGAAGTGCTCGGACCTAATGCCATGGTCTTAGTTTTTGAATGTTGAGTTTTAAGCCAGCCTTTTCACTCTAGTCTTTCACCCTCATCAAGCATCTCTTTAGTTCCTCTTGCTTTCTACTATTAGAGTGGTAACATCTGCAAATCTGAAGTTGTTGATGTTTCTCCTGGCAATCTTGATTTTAGTTTGTGATTCGTCCAGCCTGGCATTTCACATGATGTATTCTGTATATAAGTTAAATAAGTAGGGTGGACAGTATTTAGCTTTGACCACCTCCTTTCTCAATTTTGAACCAGTCCATTGTTCCATGTCTGGTTCTGTTATTTCTTGTTGACCTACATGTAGGTTTCTCAGGAGACAGCTAAGGTGGTCTGGTATTCCCATCTCTTTCAGAATTTTCTAGTTTGTTGTGAGCCACACAATCAAAGGCTTTAGCATAGTCAATGAAGCAAAAGTAGGTATTTTTTCTGGAATTCTCTTGCTTTCTCTGTGATCCATTGGATGTTGGCAATTTGTTCTCTGGTTCCTCTGCCTTTCCTTTTTTATATCCAGCTTTTACATCTGGAAGTTCTTGTTTCACGTACTGCTGAAACCTAGCTTGAAGGATTTTGAGCATAACCTTGCTATCATGTGGTATGAGTGCAGTTGTACAGTAATGGGAACTTTCTTTGGCATTGCCTTTCTTTTGATTTGGAATAAAAATTGACCTTTTCCAGTCCTGTGGCCACTACTGAGTTTTCTGTATTTGCTGACATAGTGAGTTCAGCACTTTCTCAGCATCATCTTTTAGGGTTTTAATTAGCTCAGCTGGAATTCTGTAACCTCAGTAATTGCCTTTAAATATTTTTTACGCTAGAAAGTAGTAAAAAAGATAGTGTTAAGTGTAATCTGGTTAGAATGGGATGCTTACCTGGTACTGAGAAATTTTTAGTTGACTTCATTTTCTCAACACACTCATAGCGTCCTGGTAACTTTCAAGTTATAGCTATCTGTTTCATAGGATTGTGACTAAATGAAAATTTCAGGACTCTGGTATCTGTAAAGAACTGTACACATATGTTGTAACTTGTCTTCCTGTAATTAATACTTTGCATTTATAGGAGCACCTTTTACCTTTACAGTTATTAAAGTTGTAGAGATCTTAAAAGCCAACTAATTTAGCTGTTCTTCCCACCCATGTAATCTGGCTTTTTATGAAGGATATTCCACTATCTCACAGGTCAGGGCGTGTTATCTTAAATAGTTCCAGTGCTTACCATCCACTTCTCTTCTGAGCTGGTTTTCTGTTAGATCCTGTCCCTTGTCCTCATTCTGCTTTTTGTGTCTGTTCTTTCACAAGAGAAAAGAATAAATGCAAATTGCTTTTTTTCTCTGTTTGGTGATGATTCTTAAATTCCATACTTAAAAAAAATTTCAAATGACTAAAATGTCTTATTATTTTAACTGTCTTCAGTCTATAGAATTTACTAGTCTTTCTTAAAATGGAACATGGATAGGAACTTTGGTTTTAAACTGTACTGTGTTGTTACTTCTCGTATGTAAGAAACCCTTCTGAGAGATTTCAGACTCTTAACAGTACATGTAAACCATTGCATTTGCTTTCATTTTTGGCACTTATGAAACAGTGATTGAATTTGCTGTTGAAATACTGCTCTGGGGTTTTCCCCCTTTGTTAGTGAGTTAATCTTAAACCAAATCTGTCTCATTTTGCTATTTCATTCTTTAGAATTTTGAAAAATCTAAGTGCTGGACTGCATTTCTCAGTAGGATATTTCCTTATTAACTCTGTAGCATTCTTAAATTATGATTCTCAGGTTGATTATATTGGCTCTCCCCTTTCCTTCTCCTAGTCCTTCTTCCCACTCTTCCCCAATCCCGTTTTACTTGCTTTTGATCATTATGAAAATGTTGAAGAGGCAGGGTCAAATACAGAGCACTATTAGATATCTTCTAGATTGACATCAGTCCATTAGTAATCATTTTTGGATACTTCTATGTAATGTGGTATGAATTATTTTTACTCTTCACATCAAAAACTGAAAAAATATTTTTTCTAGTTTGATATATTGAGTTAATATATATATATTTATATATGTGGTTAATATATACAATTACATAGTTAATACACAAATGATCTGATAGTTTTGGTATATTTTTAAGTTTTAAAATATTTTAATATTTGTCTTTGTTTCATTTTGCCTATTCTAAAAATATTTCCAGGAAATCCACTTACCCAGGACATATTGAACCTCTATCTGGAGCCAGATGGAACAAGAAGGCTACTGAACTATTTGCTTGATAATTTGGCAGGTACTGCAAAAAGAAGTAAGTGGTCATTTGATTAAACCGTTTTTTTAGAAAGACGTCTAAGAATATTGTTTAATTTTGTGTTTTATGTTCAACTAGTTGCAACAGAACAGCCACCTCCAAGATCTTGGATTATGTTACAAGAACCAGACAGAACACGGCCAACTGGTTGGTAACCTGATTTTTTTTTTAATCTTATTTTTACTTTGTCTTTATAAACCTAATAATATTGTTGGTATGCTTTAGATTATGGGCAGTATTACAGTAGAACGCTTAAGGTTGATTTGGTTTGAAGATAATAATAATAATAATAATAAAGGCTTGTGTGAGTGACGTGGAAGTCGCTCAGTCATGTCTGACTCTGTTCTCATGGACTGTTGCCCGCCAGGCTCCTCTGTCCATGGGGATTCTCCAGGCCAGAATGCTGGAGTGGGTGGCTGTTCCCTCCTCCAGGGGATCTTCCCAATCCAAGGATCGAACCCAAGTCTCCCGCATTGCAGGCGGAATCTTTACTGTCTGAGCCACTAGGGAAACCCTGGTGTAACTGGCCTGTATATAATCATTGTCGAGGAAAGTTTGGTATAAGGCAGTACTTCTCAGCCAGGGGCGGTTTTATCCCCCAGAAGACATTCAGCAGCATCTGGAGATATCTTTTCATTGTCAACAAGTGGTAGATGTGCTCTTGGCATCTTGTGGCTAGAGATCAGAGATGCTGCTGTGCATAGCACAGCCCTCAACAACAAAGAATTACCTACTCATGATGTCCATGGTGCTGCTTTTGAGAAACTCTGCTCTAAAGTATTGATCAAATTCAGTTATAATAAACACACCCAAATCTTTCTATATTGTAATTTCCCAAATTCTACAGTATTCCAGATGTATGATAATACAAAATTATAAGATAGCGAAAACACCTACTTGAGAGAGAAATCAAGCTAATGACCTCTAATCTTTTAAAATTGTATGAAAATAGTTTGGGCACTTCTGTCAGGGGTGCAGTGGTGTTCTTCTTTCATGTAAATTAATAGTTGCTTTGTAGAAGAAAAGCAGAGATGGCTGTTAAGAAAAAACTTATGTTTTCTTAGTTAAATGTCAGAGTACATTCTACATTAATAATTGATGAAGTGGTGGAGGGAGCATAGAAATGAGGAGTCTTGGTCTTAGAAGCTGAAGGACTCGAGATCTTAGTCTGTTTCCTTTTGAACCTTCTGTCTGTACTTGCGTAGTGGGAAACACAATTATTATCTATATTTGTTCATATATCTGTTCTTCCTTTATTATCTGACTTATGCCATGTCTGGCATATGGTAGCTTTTCTGTGAATATATTATTGAATAAATAAAATCAAACTTAGTTTTAAGTGAAACAAAATTAATTTTTTTTTTCTGCCACGTGTGTGAATAAGTAAAGTTATCTTTCCTACAGCCTTATTTTCTGTCATGTGCTATAATGTTCTTTGTGATAAATATGCGACCCGGCAGTTATATGGCTACTGTCCATCATGGGCACTAAATTGGGACTACAGGAAAAAGGCCATTATTCAAGAAATCTTGAGTTGCAATGCTGATATCATAAGTCTTCAGGTAAGTCATCAGAAGAATACTTGTTTAAATTGCAGAAATGCCCCTTGATCAAGCAAGGAATAGCTTGAGTATGCATTACATTAACACATTTGAAGTCCTGGCTTTAGCGGTTCTTAAAATACAGACTTTTCCTGTATTGACTGAATTCCGGGAACATTCACTGCATCCTGTGCTTTTAGCACTGTGCTGCCAAGTTAAGCAAACGGGTTAAGCTGGGTGTTTTGGTGTTTGCTATTACAGCTAAATGTTTACCTGCTCCTCCCTTATGTCCCTCCACACTATTTTTAATTGGGTGGCAATGTTACTGAAACTGTGGCACTGTCAAGGTATAATTTTGCTTTACCACCAGTGGTAATTGAATAATTAGGGCCAAGTGGAAAGAACATTGAATCTGGTAGACAGTAACTGGGTTCTCAGTCCAACCCTCATAATAACACGTGACCTTCGGCAAGTGACTTTCTCCTTGTGGTCTGAAACTTGATCTGTGGAGTTCCTTCTACTGCTCTGATTTTTGTTTACCCCAGTTTTAAAATATAAGAAAATACATATGCATAGGGGTATATGGCTTTCCATTCTTTACTCCTAAACAGCAAAGAGGTACTTTATCAACTGGTACCTGTAAAATGACAAGTAGGTGTTATGATTGATTTCAGATAAATTACATTGAAAAGATGTAATTCTTCATTCTTCAGATCAGTCCTTTGAATTTATTTTAAGATCTCAAACTGTACATATAAAGATAGTGCATATGACTGGATTTTGTCTTATGAAATAACTGCTGTTTACAATTTTTCAGGAAGTTGAAACAGAACAGTATTACAGTTTTTTTCTGGTAGAACTGAAAGAACGTGGCTACAATGGATTTTTTAGTCCTAAATCTAGAGCTAGGACAATGTCAGAACAAGAAAGAAAACATGTTGATGGCTGTGCAATATTCTTTAAAACAGAAAAGTAAGTCATCTTCTTTCTTTCTTCTTTTTTTTTGAGGGGTAGGGGCGTCCATGCCATGTGGGGATGTTAGTTCCCTGACCAGTGATTGAATCTGTTCCCCTGCAGTAGAAGTCAGAGTCCTAACTACTGGACCACCAGGGAATTCCCCAGTCATCTTACTCTTAAAAAGAAAATATTCTCTGTATTTGCAGGATGAGGGTCAAGGGAATGGAAATTAGTTGGCAACTAAGAGAATGAGGCACCATATTATTTCTCAAGAAAACAGTACTATGATTTAAAGGGTTTTGTTTTGATTCATCAGAAAAAATGTTTTTGGAAGACATGTTGAAAGTTCTGCTATTTTTTCAGGTGTCTTCTAGGGTTTAACTCCAGTTGTTAATTGAAACACTTTGTAATTGCATTCCCTCTGGGATGGTAGAGAGATTCTTAAGCCCATACTTTGGAAAAAAATTATTTTAAAATTGTAAGAGGAAATATTCCAACATGAAACCTAAATAGAAAATGACTGCATTATCTTAAGTTGTAAAAGTTTTTCAAGATGTTATTTGTATCTGTGACAGACTGAGAGCAACTGAAATGGACATGGGAAGCTTAGTGCTAAGTGTGGAGGATTTTCTATAATGTAATTTACATGTCATCATATCTGTTAAGGAAGTTGGGGGGAAATTGCATTTACCACAAAACGAATGTCTTGGTATTCCCAATTTTATATTTGTGTGTGTTTTGTTTTAGATTTACTTTGGTTCAGAAACACACTGTTGAATTTAATCAACTAGCCATGGCAAATTCAGAAGGGTCTGAAGCCATGCTGAACAGAGTCATGACAAAAGATAACATAGGAGTTGCCGTACTGCTAGAGCTTCGAAAGGAATTGATTGAAATATCATGTGAGTGACCTTTCCACTTCCTGTAAAATTTGGCTTCCAAAATGGAATAAAAGACAGAAAATGTTTCATATTAATACTCTTGTCTAATGTCTGAAGAAATTCAGAATTTAAATGTTTTCTAAAATCTCATATCCATTTTTCTCTACCACAAAGCTCAAGAAGAGGAAGCATTGCCTAGAAAAATATTTCAAATCTTAAAAGGCATAAAACAAGGTTTTTTTCTGCTTGAGAATTTTTCACATAAAATGCTGAAGTAAATAATTAGTTAAAATAACTGCTCAGAGAGAAGAATTCTGTACACTTAATACAATTTCTTGGCAACAGGGATATTTCTGTGTTGACTTCTCTTCCTGACCTGCTTTTAGTCATTATTTTAAAGGTCTTAAGTCTTGGAGAAATGGACCACTTATTTCAAATTAAATGTATATTTAGAGAGTGATCATCATGCTAAGAACTGAGACTTCCATCACTTGAGGAGCAGTTGGAAATGGGGATATTTAATCTGAGGGATAGAAAAGATGAAAGATGGAACTTAGTGACTGTTTTAAATGTTTTTTAAGAAAAAGGATGTCCGTTTAATTTTGTGATGCTCAGTTTAGGATATCTAGAAGATCAGAAGTTTTAAGGAGCTGGAACTATTTAAAAACCAAGCTGTCCCAAATAGAATGGGCTCTCTTTGTTCAAAGAGTGAATACCCTGTGCTGGAAGTACTCATCTCAGAGGCCAGATGTCTGTTTCTCAGGTTTGTTACAGAGGGTAGATCAGTTTTCAGATGGGAGATTTTCAACCAGATTTTAGCGTTCTTTTTTTATTCCCAGGACTCTGAGATATTACTTGCTTTCAGAGCATGTGACAATATATGGGCTTTGTTTCTTTTCTTTTTATCTAATATAGCTGGAAAGCCACATCTTGGAACAGAAAAGCAGCTTATTCTTGTGGCTAATGCTCATATGCATTGGGACCCTGAATACTCTGATGTGAAGTTGGTTCAAACGATGATGTTCCTCTCAGAAGTGAAGAATATTATTGATAAAGCCTCGAGAAGTCTCCAGTCCAGTGTATTAGGAGAATTTGGAACTATTCCACTAGTGTTGTGTGCAGATCTTAATTCTTTGCCGGACTCTGGTAAACAAAACAATGCTATTTTACATAGAACACTTGCTGACTTAAAATGCTTTTGTAATGCGTTGTTTCTGATAATTCCAAATCTAGTCAAAATGAAAATTCAGTTTATAGTGGCCGCTATCAATCAGGTTAAAAAAAATTTTTTTTTGTGGAGTAGGGAGACCATTTTGAAAATGAAATGGTATTATTACCACTTCATTATAAAATGAAATAGTAAATGGTAATGGTATTATCCTCTGGTACCTCCAGAGGAAGGATGTTAATCATCTTCAGAAAACACATGGGCATATTTTATTATCCTCATGTTATATGTATTGCAGACTCTGAAAAGGTTATTAAGACAGACTCTGGGATTCCAGCATGTGGTAATAAAATCCAGTTTAAATTTGACCATATATCACACAATCTCAAATTTTGGTAGACTTGATTAGAAACGTGCTCCTCAGGTGGAATTTGAGATTTTTCTATTTACAGAGGTCAGACAGTGGTTTTAACAAAAAAGGATCAAGAATGTTGATATTTAGTCACAGAATGGAAGAATACACAAAGCCTTATTCTTAAACTTTTCCATAGATAGTACAGTGAGTAACAACCATACTTTCTTGGATACTCAAGAGAACTTTTCCTTGAACTTACTTGCATGCATGAATGCATGCATTCACACACATATACACTTGGAGTAGTTAAATTCAGTGACATATTGCTGCTATCACAACAGATGAAAGAAAAGATAATGAAATTAAATTTATGTTAAAAATCTGTTTTCGGGGAAATAAAGGTGCCTAACATCCATAATTCTTTAGTCCATCTCATCAAAGCCATCTGGGGATTACTGGAAAATTCTTTATTTGCTTTTCATCCTCTTTAGCTACAAAATATGTGAGGGGCAAAGAGAGACTCTTGTCACATGATACAGATCTTAAGACTCATTTCTATGTTGCATTGTAATAACAAAACACATGGGAAAATGTCTAGTTTTGCTAAGTGATTAAATGAAAGTTAAATATTTGCAGAGCCCACCTTATGCCTGTGTGTGTGCTAAGTCACTTCTGTCATTCCGACTCTGCGATCCCATGGACTGTATCTTTCCAGGCTCCTCTGTCCATGGGATTCTCCAGGCAAGAATACTGGAGTGGGTTGCCACACACTCCTCCAAGGCATCTTCCCAACCTAGGGATTGAACTCAGGTCTTCCGCAGTGCAGGTGGATTTTTTACCATCTGAGCCACCAGGGAAGCCCCATCTTATGCTTAGCACACTGGAAAAATAGTGTCCAGAGATGGTGAGATGGCTCTGTCATTCTTTCATAATTCATGTATTCATAAGCACCATGAAGCCTAATCTTGGTATTTCATACTAACCCTGAACAGAAGCCTACATACCAAGATGTTGATTGTGGTGTTAATTTTTTTAAAAAAATAGGAATAACATGAATTTTTTTTAAGAAATAGGAAACTGGTTTAACAAATACTATATGTCAGCCCTGTTGTATTACACAATTATTAAAAAAAATAATTGAGATGATGTAAGTTCATATGGTACAGTAAAGTGTAAAATACTATAATTAAAACCATGGAAAAATGTGTTTATACAAGTTTTGGCAAAGGTGGAAAATAGTGAAACATTTTAAAAAGTGAGAATATGTGTGATTTAAAACTTTACTATTGAATTGTCTGTTTAGTTATGTATTGCACATTGTATATTATACTTAACAATGCAGAAAGTACATTTATATTCTTTATAGGTGTTGTAGAATATTTGAGCACTGGTGGAGTAGAAACAAATCATAAAGACTTTAAGGAACTGAGATACAATGAAAGTCTTACAAACTTCAGCTGTAATGGGAAAAATGGGACAACCAATGGAAGGATCACTCATGGCTTCAAGTTAAAGAGTGCCTATGAGAGTGGCCTGATGCCTTACACCAATTACACATTTGATTTTAAGGTGAGTTTTGAGATGAATAAACATTTAAAACTCCATTTATTTTTTCAAGAGCATTTTATAATTTTGTGATGGCTTTAAATGTTAACAGAATGGAATTAAGCCATCTCGAATTAGCTGACAGCAGTATTCTTACGTAGAATTCCATGTGATTAGAATTCTACCTCTACTTTATAGATATTATTAGAATCATTTCCAGGGTTAGAAATCAGATGAAATAATGATATTAAATCCTGAGTTACCTGTCATCTCTTTAGGGCTTTTTTTTTTCTTTTTTTTTTTAATGGGCTCATTACTAACAGCTGGATATGCAGGACCATTGTATTTTATTTGATGTTAGTTTGATGTTCCATTTCTTTTATTTCATTATAACTGAAACAGTACTATTTGAGAACCAAAATGTAGTTTACTATTAGCTGTTGTAAATTTTCTACTACACATATTGTTTATATGCCTTCTTATACAATTAATGGATTATTACAATATGGGGTTTTTTTCCTTAGTAATTCTCCTCATTTTTATTATCTGTGGTTGTTTAGGACTTGTGTTCAACTGTCCTTTTTTGCTATCTTTTGCATTTTTGCTCTCTTAAATCCTAGTTTTCCATTTCTAACCTGCTGAAAAAATAATCATTCAGGTTAGATTGTCTTTTTTTTTTTTATCAATGCTACTTTCTCAATTCATCCCACCCTCTCCTTCCCCTTCCTTATTGTCTAATAAGACAATAGATTGTCTTATTAGAATAGTGTAAATACTTGTGTTAACTGTTGCTTAATTTTAGAGGGGAGGGTTATTTAGACTCCTTTGAGAAACTGTTGAAAACTAAAAAAAATTTTTATTTGACTTTTGAGGATCTACAGAACTGTAGATAATGATTTAACACTGGGAAGAGATGAGTATGTATAGTTAAAGAGAGACTAGAGTAGACTGGACAAAACTAACATGTAAATGATGTTAGTAACCAAAGAGGTGGAAAACCATGACAGTATAAGGAACTTAAATGCCAAGGAAAGAAAGCCTTTCTAGGGAAAGAGGAGTGAGTGTTAAGCTTCAGAAAGATTTGCTCAGAGTTGTCTGTAGAAATGGTCAGAGAAACTAGAATATAATGAGTTGAAGAGTAACTGAGCAATGAGAGAGAAAACCAGCTACAGATTTTCGTTTCAAGGAGGTTGATGGCAGAAGAGGAGAGGATGATAACCAAAAGGTGGGAGAGATTAGAGGTGTTTCCCTTCTGACTGCTGTTACTGGTAGAAAGTTGGGAAGAATTTAGAATGTGCTTAAATACTTTGGCCAAGAGCATGTAAAGGACAGACTGTTACAGTTACTGGACAGAGAGGAGCAAACTAAGAGTATCCTAGCTGTGTGCCGGATGCTGTGCCTGCATGCTGTTGAAGGTGTGAAAGGCAGAGATGTGCTTGGCCTTTGTGACATCATGGTCTGGTGGGAACGTAGATCTCAGCCACACAAATGAGTATATAGTTGCACTTTAGGGTATGCATTAGCGAGGGAAAAAAATCAGCTGGTAGCTTTAAGTGGATGAGGGTAGGATTCCAGAAGGCCTTGGGAAAGTAATTAAACTTGGCACTTGAAGGTTAAGAAGGATTTAGCCAGGTGACAAGTAGAAGAAAGTGTTCCAGACACGTGCGGAGGCCCTGGAGGAGGATGGAGCTTATCACCTAAAGGAATTGTACCTCAGTCACACCCTGCTTCCCCAAAAAGGGCTTAGTGTGGCAGTGGAATAGTGAGCAAGGAAAAGTGTCACAAATTAAGTTAGGAAAAAGAAGCAGAGGCCATATCATGAAGGATTCTTTTAGGTCTCGTTAAAGATTTTGAAACGATCTATATAAGAGGAAGAATGATTACCATCCCTAAGGTTTCTTCATTCTCAATTTGGGGATGCTATTTGATCTGTGTAATAACTGCCCTTTTCTACAGGCCAGTAAGTTTCTTTGTTTACCAAACATGACTGGGGATATGTCTTGAAAGTTCTCAGTATTTCAGTGTCATTTTATGTGTTATTTTCTTATTTTTCTTTTTGCCTTCTGTTTTTCAGGGTATAATTGACTACATCTTCTATTCTAAACCTCAGCTGAACACTTTAGGCATCCTGGGACCTCTGGACCACCATTGGCTAGTTGAGAACAATATCAGCGGCTGCCCACACCCACTCATCCCCTCTGACCACTTCTCACTTTTTGCACAACTGGAGCTCTTACTGCCTTTCCTGCCCCAGGTTAATGGCATTCACCTTCCTGGCAGGAGGTAGTCAAGTACCTTCAGAGGATGACCTCAGTTTTACTCGTAAACTTGTAAAAATTCTGAATATAGGGGAGTGAGGTATGGCCACTTAGATTTGTTTATTTGTTTGTTTTTTCTTAATGATGATTTGAGTTTTCAGTCTGATCATTTGATAAGGATATAGTATGAAAGCCAGGTGCTAGCAAACAAATTCTGAGCCCAGTATGCTTTATATACTGTTAGACAGGGATTGGTGTGTTTGCACCTATCTTTAATTTGTTGCAAATAATTTTCCTGTTTCTTCTATCCAATATAATATTTTCATGCCTTGAAATAGGAAACTGAACAGCATATTCTCTTTGCACAGAAATCTGTAGCACTACTTTTTTGAGGCCAGTAATAACATCCAGAGATCATTCTTCCATACTTTACTCCCTCCTTTTTCAGACTTGTTTGTAAAATATAGAATTTGAATTTAGCCTTTATGATTGTATATGATCCACAGAAGACCTGATTTATGAAATTTTGTACTAAAAAAATCAGATTTGGAAATGATTGTATTGTAATCTAAGGCTAAGGTTTTTTTTACCTGTTTCATGTGTTATAAAGCTTGTAAAAGAAGTTGCAACAGACTTTCTCTGCTGATGATTTGCACTGTTAGGGTTTTGTTAGCCCTTTTGTACTACTTTGTTTTTAAATTGAGAACATTGCTCTTTAAATTTAACTCTGTTTAAAGTTTAGGACATTTGCTTGGACTAGAGACAACTTACCGATGAATTCCTGGGTTTTTGCAAAAAACTATTTACCAGGACAGATAATCTGAGTAGTGAATGATCTGAAGGCATTTATGGACTGAATGTGTAATGGTTGATGTATGTACATTCTGATGTTTTTAAATCCTTAACTTTTTTAAGTTAAAAAATTATGGCTGCTTAGGTACAGCTTCTTAACTCCTTTTTGAGACACTTCTTGTCCTATCTCCACTGTGCCTGCCTGAATTTGTTCCCACCAAGCACTGCCTGTGCATGCAGAGAAAATCTGTGCATCCTCTTTTGTATTTTTTAAATACTGTTTAACATTTGTGAGAGTTTTATGAAAATCCTTTTGTATGAGCTGTGGGTTTTTTCCATTGTGAAGCATTGAATATCACATTTTGGAACGTGTTCATAGGGTGGGGAGCCCTGGGTCTTTGTTTGCCAGACCCAAGCACTGCTTCTTGGCGTCATTGCACAGTGCTGTTCGTCACCCAGAGTACTACTATCATGTGAATTCTTTTTGTTTTCCATGTATTCCTTAGTTTCCATGTTTTTAAAAAATCATTCCCTTTTTTTAAAAAAGAAAAAAAGTAATTTTCCGTTTATGAAGCAGTATAAAATAAATGAGATGTATTTTCAAAACAGGTCCCTAAGACAATACTTCAGATCATTTTTAAAGTGACCAAGTCATTTTAATATGTCAACCAAGATAAAAGATATTATACCTTGTATTTTGCCTGTAGTGCCATTAGTAGAATAGAGATTAAAGCCAGCTTTAACTTTGCAAAGTTAACTCCTATATGTTCTGTTCTCATTCATTCATTCTCTCAAAAAACAAATGAATTCAGAGGGAACTTGGTCTAACTGCTTTTGTTTCAGCTGCAGGCAGGGAAGCAAAAGGACACCATGTATCCAGTGAGCATTAAGAAGAGAAATTGTTGAATGTTAATAACAGTTTTTATACAGAGAATGAGTCATTTTGGATAATGACTTAAAATTTTATGAAAAATGTTTAGCACTTAAATGTGCTTATTCTAAGAGAAAATAAAATTACATACTGTTTAAGTAAAAGATTCTTTTTTTTTTTCCTTTAAAAAAAATTCTACAAAAGGTTTTGATCTTGAATCTTTGTCTGGGACCTGGTTTTTCCTTTGAGGTTTGCTTTTTCTTTCTTTTTTATTTTTTTAAAGATTTTGTTGTGATAGTTTTTTATTTTTTGCCTTTCGTTTTACGTTGTGCTGACACCAAACACATCTGGTTTATAATCAGTACATTGGAAAGCTGGTATTATTGATATAGAACCAATGCATAGCTTTCTTTAGGGTTTCTTTTTGGGTTTTTGTAAAGTGTGAATAAAAGGTGTGTTTACTCATTTTTCCTAAACACTGTGTTGGTAGTGTGCATCATGACAGTTTCCAGCAAAGGCAAGCTGGAGCTGGCTGGACTGATGAGATGAAGGAAACTGCTTGAGCTTTATGGAAGAAGGGGAGAAGCACTTACTCTGTTTTTAATGGAGGATGTATTCTTTTCATAGATGCTGGAACTAGAGTGCACTTGTTAGATGCTAAAGGTTTGAGCTTTACACAAAATATTTTCATCTGTATTTGTTATTGTCTACAAAATATTTTAATTTGGAACCAGCATACTAAGATATAATGGCTGGTTATGTCTTGAAAATATTTGTTCTTGCCTCTTCTAGGCATACTGCATTCTGTGGGTCAGTTTGAACAGCTTCTCCACCTTATTAGATAGTGATAAATTGAACCAGGATTATAGATTTACAACCATAAGCTTCAAAAGAGAAAAAATAATTTCAGTCTATAGTGAATAAATGATCACACCAAAATAGACTGAAACTTTGGTTAAGCAAGGTTTGTGTTTTAAATATTTTCTGTGTTCTGGATAATTTCCAGTAATCCGTACTCCCTAAAATGCAGTAAAAAAAAAAAAAAAAAACTAGTAAGTTTTCACAGTATAGGTTTTCTTCAAAAATTCTGTAACAAACATATTTAATGTGGTGTTGCCATAATGTAATTTCAGTGTTCTTACAGGATAAATCCATCTTATGAATATTTTGCAGAAAATTTGGGGTATATTTTCTTTTTAATGATCAGAAATTCAGAGGTGCTCAATTCCTTGTAAAATCTCTTGACATACAGTTTACTGTATTAGTGGCTGATTATTTATGCTTTATGAACTTAAATACTGTTCATCAAAATTAACTTACGGCATAATTTTAAGTTGTAGAAATAAATTGTTGATTGCAACTTAACAGTCCTAGAAGATAAGCAGGGAACAACTCCAAGAAGTGTTTTCTATTTTACTTGATTTAGTGACAACCAGGAAAACTTGAGTTAGCACTTTGAAACCTAAGGACATGATTAAATTGGGTGGAATGCACTTCTAAATGTTGAAATTAAAATTTCAAAGCTCTTCTAAGATGTCAGGTTTTCAATAATAAGTTTTAAGTTTTTGTATTCCACTTTTTACTACTTAAACTTACAGAATTTCCATAGTAACTTTTAAGGTTTGGGGGTTATGCTATATAAGTACAAGAACCATCCTGGGCAAAACAACAATTTACAGCAGATTTGTTCTTTTAATGAAACAATAAGAATACCCAGCAGAGATGCTGCAGAGAATTCAAAGAACCTTTATAGCAATTGTTTATCCCCTACTTGTAAACAGTGTTTTAAGATGTTCACTTTGCTCTCTTCGGTTACATAAATTTTAGTAACCATTCTATTGAAATAGTGTCTAAAATAGAGTATCTAGTCTTTATTCACAGTACATTATATTATGTAATGCACTGGACTAACTTTTGTTTACCATTCATGTAACAAAACCCAGCACGTTATCTGCACTAAACTCAAGGAATGTCCCATTTGCCTAGGCAGCTCTTTAATAAGGGTAATGGGAAACTGAATATGACCTATGGACTGATGGTAACAAGGGCTTTTACTGTTCTTTTCAGTGGAACCTTCATTGTAACTAGCTAGTATTATATTTATATACAGGGTCTCTTTTCTTTACTGATGTATTTTCCTACTCATAGCCAACCAATAAATTCAATTATCTGTTTCAAATATTTTTAAAGTGTAATTTGTATAGCTGTAGTACTGAGGTTTGAGGAGATACACGTTAATCAGCAGACCACCTGTTTAAAATTCTGAGTTCTCTGGAACAGAGTTGTAACTCTTTGAAGGGGAAGAGTGAACAGGGCCCATGATGTGAGAAGATGGTGTGAAATTAAGGATCTCCTTATTGCTGTGTTATCCTGTGTAACACATCTTTGCCAAAGATCAGTTTTATATTTAGGCAACTGATGGTCCTTTTGCATTTAGGTTTTTTGTTGTTGTTACCATATACCTCATAGCATAAGAAATGGGCTCATGTGTCTTTCATCCTTTGGAATGAGCTTGACGTATTTTGAATAAATGCTTTTAAATACAGTAGCAAACATTGTATTGGTGGGGTTATACTAATTAATTAAATGTTTTAATTGTTACATGTATATTTTGTTGTATATATAAACTTTTAAAATGTCTGATTTCTCAACTCTTCAGAGCATTACGTCTATTTACTTTTTAGAAACTACTTCTTTAATAAATAAATGTAAATTTTTATGTAGATGCTGGGAAAAAAATCCTTTAAAAATACAGCACAATTTAGATAAAATGTTTGCTGAGATGTCCAGTTTTTAAAGCAGGCATTTTCTAAATAATCGTTAATATATAATTTTACATCTATAACAGAAGAATTTTGCTAGATATGAAGAAAGATCTCTGGGATTACAAGGTGACTGAAGACCAGTTTCTACAGTTACTTTAGGAACATTAACATTTTAAATCAAATGAGTACGGAGATGTCCATTTTCTCACTTTCTTTGAACTGCACACTTCAAATAACTTGAATCTGTTCAAAAACTACTGAATTATTTTGGGCCTGTCATGAAAAACTTTGTTCACTATACCAACATGACTGTTAAGTGATCCCAAGAGCTCTTACTGCCAGATACTTTTCAGGCTTACCAGTAAAGTGAGTTTAAGCTGTGGGATCTCAGAGCCTGCTTCATTAATTCATTAATTAAAGACTTTTGACTCTCATCCCTGTAGCCCTGGTGATTTTGGTATCTCCCCTTCATGGCAATCCTGCTAGTAACTTTTTTCCCCAAGCTTTGTGTAATTCTTGAAAGTATGGTCCTTGAAAGACATTGAAAAGGGATGCTGCTGTGATCAAATTCAGGCAGAAGAAATCTGCAAAATCGTAGGACTTGCTTTCCTTTTAATATTCATAGTGATGAAGATGTGAGGGGTATGTGCTCACATTCTGAGCTTTATATGGGAAATAACTTTCTCCTCTCTCCATTAACATGATGCCTCCTAGTGGTGCCTTTGAATAGACCTGATGAGTGGGAGAACTGTGTGTACTTGGTCCCTTTTGATTAATCAATTGTCATTAATCTACTTTTCCTACTATACTGATCAGCGTTACTAGTACTATACTGATCAGTGGGCTTCCCTGTTAGCTAAACGGTGAAGAATCTGCCTGCAACTCAAGAGACCTGGGTTTGATCCCTGGGTCAAGAGGATCCCCTGGAGAAGGGAATGGCAACCCACTCCAGTATCCTTGCCTGGAGAATCCCACGGACAGAAGAGCCTTGCGTGCTATAGTCCATGGGGTCGCAAAGAGTCAGACACGACTGAGTGACTAACACATACATAAATACTGATCAGTACTCATTTAGAATTTCTTCTTTTCAACCCCATGTTTAGATTGGAAATAGAGATTTATGAGACATGTCCTCTGACTTTAAGTTATTCATGGGTCATTATAATCTAGTGTAATATGTGCTAAAGATATACCAGGTATGAAGGGAGCAAGTCTGTCTACGTGGGTCTATGAAGTCTTCAGAGGTGTTTATAAAGCTGGTTTTAAAGGACTAAGAGCTTGTTTACTGTATGACTAATAGGAGCTGTATTAATTAACATGGTGTATTAATATAGTAGGAGCTGTATTAATTAACATATATTAACATGGTGAGGATCTTTCAGTTGAAAGTGCCCTAGTGTGTTGTCTGGAACACAGTGGGCATCTTTGAACTTTGAAGCATGTACTAAAGTTTGAATTTCATCCTGTAGGTGGTGGTAAAGAGCCACAAAGGGTGTTCAATGGGAGTAGCATTAGCCAATTTGTGTTCTGGAAAGGTCCTGGCAGTACCGTGGAGGGTGGATTAAAACAATTACTGTTAGCTGGTTTTCTTGTCGTCCATTTGTCAGATGATAAACTGAGAAGAGATTGCAGGGCAGTAAGAGAAGAAGGGAGATTTGACATATTTAGGAAATAGAATCAGTGAGAAACTTGATCCCTGCCTTGTGGGAGAAAAGACAGGTAAGTGAATTTTGCTCATTCATTCATTATTTCCATTAAAAAAACCCTGACTCAACATCTCTTACGTCTTTACCACCAAGGCCCTTGTTTTTCAGGCCCTTTACTGGCCTGACAACATTTAGTCAAACATTTTTTTCTCACGTTTCATTTTACTTCATTTCCCAGTATAATTCATTCAGATTTTAGTCTGCAGAAGAGATCCAATGTGCCTCTACTAGACAGTTAAGTAATTCTGGAAAATAATAGAAGATAACATTTGATGCTAATTTGATTGTTTTAGCTTGTTTCTTCTAGGCTGTTTATGTCCTTGAAAATGCCATATGTATAAAAAGAGTTTTTTAAATCTAGATTACTAGGTAAGATTATTCTTTAGAAGATGTTTCAGTAGAGGAACCCTTAAATGGGAGGAATCCAGCCATTCTAAACCCACTTGTTTCCCCTCATGCAATGAATTAGACTCTTCAGTATGATGCCCTCTAACCACATGGTGTTGGAGCACTTGAAATACGGCTAGTGTGATTGGAGCTGTAAAATGCTTTCTGTTAAGTGAAACTTCATTTTGATAGGACCACATTTCCCTTTATATCTTGCACTGTGCTTGTTCATCCTACACATAAAACATCACCAGTTGATGTCAAAAAACTGGTTCTGTTCTAATTGTGATTTACTAACCAAAGTAATAGGTGTTCATCCAAATGCTTTATGTAAGCAGCACAAGCCACTGTGCCTATGTGAGTCACAATTAGTAATTGAGATACCTGTATTCATTTTGATATCATTAAATTATTTTTTCTAGTTCAAAAATAAATATGAACAAATTGCTAAATTTAAAATCAGTTCTACTAATATAGAACTGAGCTAGTACCACAACTGGAAAAGACTGGGAGATGAATTACAGTGAAATAATAATTGTAATTTGTGCACAGAGCAAAAGAAAAACTTTTTATGCAAAAGTAATAAAATGAACAATATTAAGATATATTGTGTTCACATGCATATTGGGTTTGTTGTTTTAACAGTCAAAAAAGTATGGATGAAATTAATCACCTGAAGTCAGAATTAAAAGTCCAACAGAGCAAGAGGTAAGAACTTACATACTTGGCTAGCTAAAGAAGATCTTGTACTCAGGCAGAGAAAACATTTTTTGATGGATTTATGGTTTATAGTATGGAAATCTTGTTGGAAATTGTGGAAAAGACAGTGTTTTACAAAGATGAAATATATTCAGTTAAGCAAGCAGATTACCTATAGACTGTAAGACCTTTCTGATAGTACTAAAGATTAGTTAATTCAAAATTGAAGTATTGGGTTGCCCCAAATGTTTGGGTTTTTCCTTAAGTAATATGTTACAGAAAAACATGAATGAACTTCTGGGCCAACCCAATGTTTTTTTTAGCTTTAGATGAGCTATAATGTAAAAGACACTGCTCAGTTAACAGTTTGTATGCTTTATCTTAAAGGAGTTCCAAATGGACCCGAAAAAGGTGAATTCTTAGCCTAAAAAAAATCACTTGTGGCATGTTTCTGCAACTTTGACATCTGCTGAAGAATTTTGCTAGATATGAATATAGAGGTTTCTATCACTACAGAAAGTGTTTCTGCTATGTCAGGTCAAAAATCTGGATTTCTTATGACTTTTTTAATAAGCCTGGATTTCTCTTACTGTTTTGTTTCATCTAGTGATGCTTATTGCAAATAAGTTTTCTGAAATAGACTCTTTGAAGAGCGTCACAGTTGTCAAAACTTGATCGGTATGTAGGTTCAAATCCAACTGCCATAACCAGTTTGTGATAAAAGACAATTTAATGATCTTGTCTACCTTAATGCTCATTGGTTGAATTGTTAATTTCTAACAATGATTTATTGTTCTGTTAATCCCAGTTTTGGATTTTCTTGCCAAATATCCAGTAGTCAAAAGCAAAACATGTCAGTATAATACACATTTTCTTGCCTGTATCACAGTATATTAGTAAACCAATACTGAAACTCCAAGGAAAGGAAAAACCTGTCACGTTCACAGCCAGGTGCAAAAATCTGTATTGAAGCATGATGATACAGATCAAGAAATGGTGATTGTACATATTTTCTGACATTATTTAAAAATTTTCATTGTAATCAGGCATTTTGTAAATTTGCAACAAAAGCAACCAGAAAACTTTGAAGAACACTGTTGATATTAAATAAGTTTAGAGTTTCTTTACAAATTATGCAAATACCTTTTTAAATTTGATTTAATCTAGAGTTGACAAGGATTGATACTTAAATAGAAAAGTTAAAAATTGATAACCTTTTGCTAAAAAGTTAAATAGGTTCTTCTACAAAATATTTGTTGCTGTGGATCCAAAAAGAAGGTCTTAATGACTTTCAAGTAGTTGATTCAGTTGTGGGAAAATAAGTACATTTCAAGCAATTTGGATATATGAGTCTGCTTAACTATGAACTCAGTTATGAAATGGAGAGCAAAATTTATAAAAATTAAACTGTTACACTGGAAAATACTTAACACAAAAAGGAATAAATGAACAGCAACCCAAAAAAGCATGAGAAGCTGAAAAAAGTAAAATGGTAGACCTAAGTCCAATAATGTTAAATGTGAATGGATTGCTTCTATCAAAACACAGAAGATCAGACTGGATAAAGATAAACATGATCCAACTAATTGCTGTGTATAGGAGACATACTTTAGATTTAAAGATACAAATAGTGAAAGTAAAAGGATGGGAAAAGGTGTCAGGCAGACAGACTATCAGAAAGTTGGAGTGGCTATACTAACATAATAGGCTTAAAAACAAAATATGCTTTTAGAAATAAAAGGAGGCATTTTATAACAATGCGCAGCACCAATGATAAGCAACCTCAAACTACAGGAAACAAACTGACAAAATGGAAGGGAATAATGGACAATTCAACAGTGATAGTTGGACACTTTAATTATTGTTGCTGTTTAATCACTAAGTTTTGTCAGATTCTTTGCAACCCAATGGACTATGCCCCACCAAGTTCCTCTGTCCATGGGGTTTTTCCAGGCAAGAATTCTGGAATGGATTGCCATTTTCTTCTCCAGGGAATTGCAGGAGATTCTTTACCCCTGAGCTACCAGGGAGGCCCAAACACCTTTAATACCTCACTCCCCAGTGGCTTAGATGGTAAAGGATCTGCCTGCAATGTAGGAGACCTCGGTTTGATCCCTGGATTGGGAAGATCCCCTGGAGAAGGAAATGGCTACCCACCCACTCAAGTATTCTTGCCTAGAGCATTGCCTAGATCACAAAGAGTCAGATACGACTGAGCAACTAACACACTGTCAATGGATAGAACCAGGGAGACCAACAAACAGCAGACTCTAAACACTGCAAGGCAACTAGATCTAACAGATACTTGTAGAACACTCCACACCAGAATGCATGTTGTTCCCAAGTGCACATGGGACTTCAGTATTCCATAGGCTACATCAAAAGCAAGCTTCAAAATTTTAAAAGAACTAAAATGAGAAGTATATTCTCCAATCATAATGAAGTTAGATACTTTGGAAATGTATGGAAATTTGGAAATATATGGAAATTAAACAATACACTCCTAAAAACCAAAGGGTCAAATGAAGAAAGAGAAATTAGCAACACTTTGAAATAAATGAAAAAGGATAACATACCAAACCTGATGGGAGGCAGTCAAAGCTTCATAAAGGGAAATTTATAGGTATAAAAGTCTAGATTAAAGAAAAAATAAGAACCCTAACCTTTCAGTTTAAGACACTGGAAAACAAACAGCAAAGTAAACCCCAAGCAAGCATAAGAAACTAATGATTAGAGCAGAAAAGAATGAAATAGAGAATAAGAAGACAAATGAGAAAGGAACAAAAAATGTGGTTCTTTGGAAAGATCAGCAAAATTGATCAAAGAACACTCAAATTAGTGAAATCAATAAAGGGGAACATTACTACCAAATTTACAGAATAAAGATTATTATGGAATACTATTGTAAATGAATCAAATAACAGACAAATTCCTAGAAAGACACTATCAAAACCGATTCAAGAAGAAATAGAAAAAGTTGAATAAACTTCAGGAAAGAGATTGAGTTAATAATGAAAAAAAGCTATGAAAAGAAAATCCCAGACACAGATGGCTTCACTGGTGAATTTTAAGAAAAGTAACAATTCTTCACAAACACTTCCAAAATTTGAAGAAGGAACACTTAACTCATGTGAGGCCAATATTACCCTAATACCAAAATCAGACAAAACTATCACAAGGAAAGAAAACCACACGCTAACATCACATAGGAATATAGATAACAAAATTCTTAATCTAGCAAAACAATCCAGCAAAATGTTAAAAGATCATGCAGTATGACAAAGTGAGATTTATCCCAGGGATGCAAAGTTGGCTTATGATCCCCAATTAATGTAATAGACTGTAATGCATGCAAAAATGATTACTACAACAAAGCTAATGGAGGTGATGGAATTCCAGCTGAGCTATTTCAAATCCTAAAAGATGATGCTGTGAAAGTGCTGTATTCAATATGCCAGCAAATTTTGGAAAAGAGCAGTGGCCATAGGACTGGAAAGGGTCACTTTTCATTCCAATCCCAAACAAAGGCAATACCAGCTGCACTTATTACACATGCTAGCAAGATAATGCTCAAAATCCTTTAAGATAGGCTTCAGCAGTATGTGAACAAAGAACTGCCAGATGTACAAGCTGGATTTAGAAAAGGCAGAGGAACCAGAGATCAAATTGCCAACATCTGTTGGATCATAGAAAAAGCAGAGGAATCCGCTCCCCCACCCCCAAATCTGCTTCATTAACTATGATAAAGCCTTTGTGTGGATCACAGTAAACTGTGGGACGTTCTTAAAAGAGATGGAAATACCAGGCCACCGTGGCTATCTGCCTCCTGAGAAATGTGTATGCATGTCAAGAAACAACAGTTAGACATGGAATGGTGGACTGATTGAAAATTTGGAAAGGAGTACATTGAGGCCATATATTGTCACCCTGCTTGTTAACTTCTATGCAGAGTACATCATGTGAAGTGCTGAGCTGAATGAATCATAAGCCAGAATCAAGATTTCCAGGAGAATTATCAATTGCAGATGACACCATTCTAATGACAGCGAAGAGGAACTAAGGAGCTTCTTGATGAAGATGAAAGGGATAGTGAAAAAGCTGGCTTAAAACTCATTCAAAAAACAAAGATCATGGCATCTGGTCCCATCACTTCATGGGAAATAGATGGGGAAACAATGGAAACAGTGACAGACTTTATTTTCTTGGGCTCCAAAAGTCACTGCAGATCGTGACTGCAGCCATGAAATTAAAAGATGCTTGCTCCTTGGAAGAAAAGCTATGACAAACTTAGGCAGCATATTAAAAAGCAGAGACATTACTTTGCCAACAAAGGTCCTTCTAGTCAGGGCTGTGGTTTTTCCAGTGGTCATGTATGGATGTGAGAGTTGGACCATAAAGAAGGGTGAGTGTCAAAGGAATGATGCTTTTGAACTGTGGTGTTGGAGAAGACTCTGGAGAGTCTCTTGGACAACATGGAGATCAAACTAGTCAATCCTAAAGGAAATCGATCCTGAATATTCATTAAAAGGACTGATGCTGAAGCTGAAGCTCCAGTACTTTGGCCACCTGATGCAAAGAGCTAAATCACTGGAAAAGACCATGATGCTGGTAAAGATTGAGGGTAGGAAGAGAAGGGGGCAATAGAGGTTGAGATAATTGGATGACTTCACTGACTCAATGGACATGAGTTTGAGCAAACTCTTGGAGATAGTGAAAAACAGGGAAACCTAGTGTGCTACCGTTAATGGGTTTGCAAACAATTGGACATAACTGAATAACGATAACAATGTCAAAAGGCAAAGGACAAAATGAGAGGAATTGGATAGGCACAGAAAAATTATTTGACAAAATTTAGACTCTTTCATTGAAAATAACAACAAAAACTGACTCGCCAAACTAGAAATGGAAGAGAACTTCCTCAACCTGATTAAAAGCACTTACAAAGAGGCCACAGCTAACATCTACTTAATGGTGAATGATTGAAGACTTCCCCCTGAAGATCAGGAAGAAAAGAAAAGTCCACTCTTAACACTTCTATTCAGTGTTTTATTAGATGTTCTAGCCCAGGGAAATTAGGTAAGAAAATGAAATAAAAGACATTTTTTATTGTTTGTAATACCATATGGCATGTGTTATTCTTTGGAAAGATCAACAAAATTGATGGGCCTTTAACTATACTGTTCAGAAAAAATAACACTCAAATTACAAAAACCAGAAATGAAATGGCTAGATTACTACCAGCCCTACAGAATAAGAAGGATTATTATGGAATCCCATGAACACTGGTATGCTGATGAATCTGGTAATACAAGTGGAATTGATTGGAGAGGAAGAAGTAAAACTATATTTGCGGTAACATAATCTTGTGCATAGAAAATATTAAAACCTGTTAGGACTAACATAAATTCTGCAAGATTACACAATAACAATATCAATATACAAAAATCAATTGTATTTCTACTCACTAGCCATGAACTATTCCAAGTTAAGTATAAACAGTTTTATTTACAATACTTTAAGCAGTAAAATACTTAGGAATAAATGTAACAAATGCACAACTTGCACACTGAGAACTAAAACATTGCAAAGAGATGTAATTAAATGGAAAGTCTTTTCACACGTTGGCTGTGGTGCTTCGTTTTTCATATTCATCCTTAGTTTGCTGCGGAATTTTAGAGGTAACTTCCCTACTGCTTGCCAGCGCCCTCTCGGCTTATAACCTTTAGGGTTTTGAATGACGTGTTTTGAAAATCTTAATACTGTTAGGATGACAGTACCCCCCAAATTGATCTACAGAGTCATTTCCATCCCTAACAAAATCTTACTGGCTTTTGTTTGTTGCAGAAGTTGACAAACTGATCTTAGAAATTTCTACCAAAACCTGAGAGACCCCAACAGCCAATCTTGAACAAATTTGGAAGACTCAAATTTCTTGATGTCAAAACATATTACTAAGCTACAGTAATCAACACACTGTGGTATTGGCATAAGGAGCGTATATACATCAGTGGGATTGAATTGAGAGTCTAGAAATAAACTCTTCCGTATATGGTCAATTGATTTCAAACAGAGATACCAAGATACCTCAATAGGGAAAAGAATATTGTCTCCAACAAATGATGCTAGACACCCGAATATCTACAAGTAAAAGAATGACGTTAGACTTATAACATACACCATATATTTACAATTAACTGACAACTATATAACATTAAATGTAAAGGCTGAAACTACAAAAACTGTTAGGAAAACACATAGGTATAAATCTTCATGACATTGGACTAAGGTAGTAATTAACTTAGATAAGACAACTTTTAAAGCACAAGTAACCAAAGACAAAAATAGATAAGCTGAACTTAAAAACTTTTGTGCTTCAAGGGAAAAGTAAGACAACCCATAGAAAGGGAGAAAATATTTGCAAATCATGTATTTGATGGGTCTAGTCCCCAGAATATATAAAGAACACTTACCGCTCAACAGTGAAAAGACAGCCGAATCTAAAAATGGTTGAAGGATTTGAATAAACATTTCTCCAATGTAGAGTGACTTCTAAGGGGTATAGTTTCTTTGGGGGCTGATAAAAATGTCCTGAGATTCAGTAGTGGTGATAATTGCACTACTCTGAATATTCTAAAACCTCTGAATTTACTTTAAAAGGGTAATTTTATGGTATATGAATTATCTCAAAAATAATACATGTGTGTCAACTTAAAAAATTACACAGCATGAGAGTTGTGAGTTAAGTTTTATTTGGGCCAAAATGCAGACTATAACCCAGAGAGAGCACCTCAGAGAGCTCTGAGAAACTGCTCCAAAGAAGCCGGGGGAAGATCAGTATATATGTTGTCTTTTTTTGCTTTTTGCTTTTTTTTTGAAGAGGGAGTGCATGTAATCAGTCACATTTTTTTGGGGGGTGGGCAGGTTTCTGCTAGTTACCATGAAGGATTTTAGTGCTTTTCTAGATGTGAGTATAAACAAGAATTGGGTTCATAAAATCAGCTCTTGAAAGTATCTAACTGTCTGAAAACCTGTTCTGCCTGTTTTCCCAGACCACAGAGTGCCTCACTTCTGCTCCTGGTGTTTGAAAATCAGCAGCTGCAGCAACTCATGATGTAATCCTTGTAGATGACAAGTGCCCATTTATAATTGACAGGGTCCCCTCTTGGTCATAAATTATACCATAATTTGTGAGGCATTTCATGACCATTTTGTCCCACAGTGCTAGGAAGGCTCATTTCTAGGTCTGGCAAAGATTTTACTAACTCAGTGTGCTGTTACTGAGCTAGGTCTTATCAAAAGTAACCAAAGGACTCAAGACTGTTACTAATCTCTTATAGTCCAGGAAAAATTCCTTCTTGTTGTGTCTTCCCATAGCTACACTATTGCAATCATTGATCTCATATAAAACTACATATTTCTGTCAGGAGCTCAGTCACACATTTGGTAATGCAAGAAACAACAATTTAATAAAACAGGCAAAGTACAAATAACATCACTAGCAGTATTATTAAAGTCATAAGTAATGATTAAGTGAAGAACTTCCGTTAGGTGCTGCCCAGTATATTCTCAGGTTGTCTAAATTAGTCTATTTTATACCAGTCTTTTTCTTTAGAGGAAATTATATGTTGGTCCTGTCCATCAGCTTTCAGGGTGGCACAGTGGTAAAGAATCCACCTCCCAGTGCAGGAGGTGCAAGAGATGTGGGTTCAACCCCTGGGTCCAGAAGATCCCTGGACTAGGAAATGGCAACTCTCTTCAGTATTCTTGCCTGGAAAATTCCATGAACAGGAGAGTCTGTGGCTTACAGTCCATGGGGTCACAAAGAGTTGGACATGACTGAGCGTGTGCGCGCACACACACTGTCCATATGGCTCGCAGTCTTGTTTCCTAGTGTTATTGAACTGGTTATCCTCAGCACAATTTCATTATTCCCAAGATAAAGGGGGGTCTTAAAACTTAAGTGAACACAGCTTGATTTTAACCACATAAATCCATCCCATAATTGTGGGAGGTTTTATTCCTTGGCTGAACTTTTGCTTGCTGTTCAATCAGCTTGAGTAACTAGAAGAAAATTCACATCTATTGCCAGGGTCAGAGCAGGTATTATTAATTGGCCAGGTAAGAGGGTCCAAATCAGTAATACCAAGAATGGTCTGAATAGGACTGAGCTTTGTTTCTTTTAAAACAATTTCCTAAGGGCTATCCAATCAGAGCCTTGGAGGGGAAAAATCCACCAAAATAACCCCAAAGTATTAGACATAGGTAATTGACCACAAACACAACAATTGAATTGATTTTTAAAATTAGCATAGGGTTTTGTCCATGACAGAAAACATTTAATTTATATGGAAAGGTCTAAGAAGTCAAGGGAGAAGGCACTGGCACCCCACTCCAGTACTCTTGCCTGGAAAATCCTATGGACGGAGGAGCCTGGTAGGCTGTAGTCCATGGGGTCGCAAAGAGTCGGACATGACTGAGTGACTTCACTTTCACTTTTTACTTTCATGCTTTGGAGAAGGAAATGGCAACCCACTCCAGTGTTCTTGCCTGGAGAATCCTAGGGATGGGGAAGCCTGGTAGTCTGCTGTCTATGGGGTAGCACAGAGTTGGACATGCAATGGCACCCCACTCCAGTACTCTTGCCTGGAAAATCCCATGGACGGAGGAGCCTGATGGGCTGCAGTCCATGGGGTCAAAGAGTCGGACATGACTGAGCGACTTCACTTTCACTTTTCACTTTCATGCATTGGAGAAGGAAATGGCAACCCACTCCAGTGTTCCTACCTGGAGAATCCTAGGGACGGGGGAGCCTGGTGGGCTGCCGTCTGTGGGGTCGCACAGAGTCGGACACGACTGAAGTGACTTAGCAGCAGCAAGAAGTCAAGAAAACATTAGAAATGATCATGCAAGTCATGTCCAGCATCTTGGGTAAGCTGTCTAATTCTGACATCTCATTTCAGGTGGAAGTACAGTTTCTTCAGTTTGAGCATTGTTTTAAGGTGAGTTTGAGGTTATCAGTCCTTCCTATAGAACAGTACAGTGCAGGGATCCTGTTGAGGGCCTTTGTATCTGGGTTGTGGTGAGTCTATTAAATGATGCCTTTTCCAGTATACATAATTTCCTGGTTGAATGTTGTAGAGCATCTGATCTTCATCCAGAAATTACTAAGATAAGCTTCAGAAATATTTTTTAATGAATCAGTTAAACTTTACATTAATGGAGCATAACAACAAGGAATTATCCGGAAAGTGAATCTTAGTAATACAGACCTCCATTAAATTGGAAATAAGTATTTATTGAAACATCTTTTTCTCTCTAAAATCACCTGCATCTCTACCAAATATATCCAAATTAAAGACTAATATGTTTGTAAAATACGTCTAGTGTCAAAAAACTTGGCCTGATAATTTATATAACTATAATTCATCATACAGGCCTTTTGCTTTCCTGAAACTTTTATGAGGAGTCTCAGACTGAACTTTTAAAATATCACTCAGAGCTAAGAAAGTCATGCCAATGGCTTATCACAGATTCCACCTAACAGATTTAGGTGAATTCCTTCCTTTTCAAGGTCCCCAAAATACCTTGAGGGACTTCCCTCATGTCTCAGTGGTAAAGAATCTGCTTGCCAAGTGGGAGATATGGATTCGATATTTGGATCAGGACTATGCCCTGGAGAAAGAAATGGAAGCCCACTCCAGTATTCTTGCCTGGGAAATCTCATGGACAGGCAGGCAGGTTACAGTCCATGGGGTCGCAAAAAAGTTGGACATGACTTTAGCGACTAAATAGCAACAATAACAAAATACCTTGAGGTTTCTGTACCTGCTAGTGAGGTAGTCTTGACAATTTATCTGATAAACCTGCCAGGGCCTAAGAGTTTAAAAATCTCTGGAGGGAACAGATAGAGAAAAAACATTTCAATTCTGCTTACAAACGTATAATTTACCAAATTACTGTGAATCATAATTAGTTTGAGGGTAAAGTTTCCTTATACATAGAAAAAATTTAAACCAGATAGAAACCGTAAGAATTATAACCGTATTCACCAGTTCACTCAGTCTTATGTAACTAACTCTCTTAGCTAACAGTTTATGAAGCCATCAGGTTCTCATTAGGATTTTTCATTTTCTTAACTAGTTCAGCATTATGGTCTAAAAGTCAGAAACTTGTATTTATCCAAAAGTTCTTTCTGTTAATCTTGGAGGGGAAAAATTTTCCCAAAGGCTTTATAATAAAACCACAACTGCCTATAATGACAAAGACTTAAGACATTTAAAATCTGATCGCAATGCAATTGACAGAGAGACTTGATCACTGCTGTGACATATAGCACTTTAATAACTAGAATTATGACCTATAGCATTTACAAGGATATGTCAGATCTTTAGAAATTCCATATAATCTCTAAAATGTCTATATTAATAAGCATTTATCCTCAATATAACCTGAGAAGATTACTCATTTAACAATACTTCAGGTAATTTAACATATCAAATACAACTAATTAATATCTCTGTTTGGGATGTTTCAGGGGCCCTTTGAAGCATCCTAAAGTTAGCAAGAGGGCAAAGGACTTCATTAAATTTTGATTTAGGAAGTTTTGTCAGTAAATATCAAAAGGGTTTAGAATAATAGTCAGATAGGATTATATGTCACTGTGAAAAATAGTTGTTCACTTAGCAAAATAACAAAAGATTTCAAAGCAAGGACAGAATAGATCACTTAAAGGGCAAACAACTTAAAATCAGTTATCAAAGGCAGTTTAGCATCTTAGTAAAACTTATCCTCTTAACAGAGAGAAAAGTGAAGTTCAAGCTTTATACAGCTTACTTTACTTTTTTTAACCTATCAGTAATTATTTTTTTTGCATTTTTAAACAATTATTTAATTTAATTGGAGGATAATTACTTTACAATATTGTGAGGGGTTTTGTGATACATCAATATGAATTGGCCATAGGCATACATTTGTCCCCTGCACCCTGTACCATCCTCCCAACTCCCTCCCTACCCCATCCCTCTAGGTTGTTACAGAGCAATGGCTTTGTTTGCCCTGTGTCATACGTCAGACTCCCAATAGTTGTCTATTTTGCATACAGTAATATATATGTTTCGATGCTATTCTCTCAAATCATCCCACCTTCTCCTCACACTAAGTCCAAAAGTGTTCTTTACATCTGTGTCTCCTTTGCTGGCCTTGCACATAGGGTTGTGAGTATGATCTTTCTAGATTCCATATATATGCATTAATATATGATATTTGTCTTTCTCTTTCGGATGTACTTCACTTCGTATAATAGGCTCTAGTTTCATCTACCTCATTAGAACTGACTCAGGTGCATACCTTTTTATAGCTGAGTAATATTCCACTGTGTATATGTACCACAACTTACTTATCCATTCATCTGCTGATGGGCATCTAGGTTGCTTCCATGTCGTGCTGCTACTGCTAAGTCACTTCAGTCGTGTCCGACTCTGTGCGACCCCATAGACGGCAGCCCACCTGGCTCCCCCGTCCCTGGGATTCTCCAGGCAAGAACACTGGAGTGGGTTGCCATTTCCTTCTCCATGCCCTAAGTACTGTAAATAGTACTGCAGTGAATATTGGGGGACATGTGTCTTTTTCAATCTTGGTTTCTTTAGGGCATATGCCCAGTAGTGGAATTGCTAGGTCATTTGGTATTTTTATTCCTAGTTTTTAAAGGAATCTCCATATTGTTCTCCATAGTAGTTGTATCAGTTTGCATTCCCACCAACAGTTTAAGAGGATTCCATTTTCTCCAGCATTTACTGTTTGTAGGCTTTTTGATGATGACCATTCTGACCAGTGTGAGATGATACCTCGTTGTGGTTTTGATATGCATTTCTCAAATAATGAGTGATGTTGAGCATCTCTTCATGTGTTTATTAGTCATCTGTATGCCTTCTTTGGAGAAATACCTGTTTAGGTCTTCTGTCCACTTTTTGATTGCATTGTTTGTTTTTCTGGTTTTCAGCCACATGAACTACTTATATATTTTGGAGATTAATCCTTTATCAGTTGTTTCACTTACTATTATTTTCTCCCCTCCTGAGGTTTGTCTCTGCACCTTGTTTATAGTTTCCCTTGCTCTGCAAAAGCTTGTAAGTTTAACTTCGTCCTACCTATTTAGTTTTGCTTTTATTTCCATTTCTGTAGGAGATTTGTCATAGAGGATCTTGCTGTGATTTATGTCAGAGAGTGTTCTGCCTATGTTTTCCTCTAAGAATTTTATTGTTTCTGGGCTTATATTTAGCTCTTTAATCCATTTTGTTTGTTTTTGTGTATGGTGTTAGAAGTGTTCTAATTTTACTCTCTTACATGTAGTTGTCCAGTTTTCCTAGCACCACTTGCTAAAGAGACTGTCTTTTTCTCCATTGTATATTTTTGCTCCTTTGTCAAAGGTGTCCAAAGGTGTGTGGATTTATCTCTGGACTTCCTGTCTTGTTCCAATGGCCTATATTTCTATTTTTGTGCCACTACCATACTGTCTTAATGACTGTTGCTCTGCAGTATAGTTTGAAGTTGGGAAGGTTGATTCCTCCAGTTCCTTTCTTCTTTCTCAAGATTGCTTTGGCTATTCAGGGTCTTTTGTGTTTCCAAACAAATTGTGAAATTATCTATTCTAGTTCTGTGAAAAATACTGTTGGTAGTTTGATAGGGATTGCATTGAATCTATAGATTGCTTTGGGTAGTGTAGTCATTTTCACTATATCGATTCTTCCAATCCAATGCTGGCCAGAAGAGGATGGTGGGATATACTTAAAGTGATGAAAAACCTGCAATCAGGATTTCTCTACCTAGCAAGGATCTCATTCAGATTCGATGGAGAAATCAAAGTTTTGCAGGTGAGCAAAAGCTAAGAGATTTCAGCACCACCAATCCAGCTCTTCAATAAATAGTAAAAGAACTTCTCTAGACAGGAAACACAGAAAAAGCCCTTAAGCAAACCCCAAACAATAAAGTAAATGGTAAGGGATCATACTTATCAATAATTACCTTAAACATAAATGGGTTAAATGCTCCAACCAAAAGACATAGACTGGCTGAATGGATACGAAAACAAGACCACTATATATGCTATCTACAAGAGATCCACCTCAAAGCTAGGGACCCATACAGACTGAAAGTGAGGGGCTGGAAAAAGATATTCCATGCAAAAAGAGACTAAAAGAAAGTAGGAGTAGCAATACTCTTATTAGATAAAATAGACTTTAAAATAAAGACTGCTATAAGAGACAAAGGACATTACATAATGATCAAGGGATCAATCCAAGAAGAAGGCATAACAATTATTAGTATATTTGCACCCAACATAGGAGCACCTCAGCACATAAGGCAAATGCTAACAACTATTAAAGGGGAAGTCAACAGTAATACAATAATAGTAGGGGACTATAATACTCCACTCACACCAAGGGACAGATCATCCAGACAGAAAATTAACAAGGAAACAGAAGTTTAAATGATACATTGGACCAGTTGGACCTAACCAACATCTACAGGGCATTTCACCTCAAAACAATGGAGTTCACCTTTTTCTCAAGTGTACATGGAACATTCTCCAGGATAGATCACATCCTGGCCCACAAATCAAGCCTTGGTGAATTTTAAAACACTGAAATCAGTTCAAGCATCTTTTCTGATCACACACTGTAAGATTAGGTATCAACTACAGAAAAAAAAAAAAAAATACAGAAACACAAGCACATGGAGGTTAAACAACATGCTTCTGAATAACCAACAGATCACTGCAGAAATAAAAAAGGAAATCAAACTATGCCTAGAAACATGACAACCCAAAGCCTATGGGATTCAGTAAAAGCAGTGCTAAGAGGGAAGTTCATACCAATACAAGCCTGCCCCAAGAAACAAGAGAGACATCAAATATAAACCTAACCTTACACCTAAAGCACATAGAAAAAGAAGAACAAAAACCTACAAAGTTAGTAGAAGAAAAGAAATCATAAAGATTAGAGCAAAAATAAAGGAAAAAGAAATGAACTATAGCAAAGATCAGTAAAAACTAATAGCTGGTTCTTTGAGAAGATAAATGAAATAGACAAACCATTAGCCAGACTCATCAAAAAAAAAAAAAAAAATGAGAAGACTCAGATCAATAAAATTAAAAATGAAAAAGGAGAAGTTACAACAGACAACACAGAAATACAAAGGATCATAAGAGACTACTATGAGCAACCATATGCCAATAAAATGTGCACTTAATTGGCATAACTGAAGGTTCATAATTGTTGTAGGTACCCCATTTTTTCTTAATGATTGTGAAAAATTGGTCAGCCAGTGTAATAAGGACATTTTTATATAACTCTGACCAACTTAGACTGTCTTTTGACTAGAGTAGCCAAATACTCATCTAGGTCCAAATCCTCCATCTAAGAGGTGTAGTTAAGCAAAGGATCATTTTGGTGGTTAGAAAATGATTTAAATGTCAAGTCAGAATATTGCTTTAAAGTTTTCTCAAGCATTTCACCATAGTTCAGAATTGATTCATCTGATCTTTTCTTGCACTGTTGAATCTGTCCAGTCTACATTTTTTGAAAAAGCTCTGGGATAAATTTGAGTAATTTCTGTGCTCAGTTCAGTTGAGTTGCTCAGTCGTGTCTGACTCTTTGTGACTCCATGAATTGCAGCATGCCAGGCCTCCCTGTGCATCACCAACTCCCGGAGTTCACTCAGACTTACATCCATCAAGTTGGTGATGCCATCCAGCCATCTCATCTTCTGTCATCCCCTTCTCCTCCTGCCCCCAACCCCTCCCAGCATCAGAGTCTTTTCCAATGAGTCAACTCTTCGCATAAGGTGGCCAAAGTACTGGAGTTTCAGCTTTAGCATCATTCCTTACAAAGAACACCCAGGGCTGATCTCCTTCAGAATGGACTGGTTGGATCTCCTTGCAGTTCAAGGGACTCTCAAGAGTCTTCTCCAACACCACAGTTCAAAAGCATCAGTTCTTCGGCACTCAGCTTTCTTCACAGTCCAACTCTCACATCCATACATGACCACTGGAAAAACCATAGCCTTGACTAGACGGACCTTTGTTGGCAAAGTAATGTCTCTGCTTTTCAATATGCTATCTAGGTTGGTCATAACTTTCCTTCCAAGGAGTAAGCTTCTTCTAATTTCATGGCTGCAGTCACCATCTGCAGTGATTTTGGAGCCCCCAAAATAAAGTCTGACACTGTTTCCCCATCTATTTGCCATGAAGTGATGGGACCAGATGCCATGGTCTTCGTTTTCTGAATGTTGAGCTTTAAGCCAACTTTTTCACTCTCCTCTTTGACCTTCGTCAAGAGGCTTTTGAGTTCCTCTTCACTTTCTGCCATAAGGGTGGTGTCATCTGCATATCTGAGGTTTTTTATATTTCTCCTGGCAATCTTGATTCCAGCTTATGCTTCTTCCAGCCCAGCATTTCTCATGATGTACTCTGCATATAAGTTAAATAAGCAGGGTGACAGTATACAGCCTTGACAAACTCCTTTTCCTGTTTGGAACCAGTCTGTTGTTCCATGTCGAGTTCTAACTGTTGCTTCCTGACCTGCATATAGGTTTCTCAAGAGGCAGGTCAGGTGGTCTGGTATTCCCATCTCTTTCAGAATTTTCCACAGTTTATTGTGATCCACACAGTCAAAGGCTAATTCCTTGCATTTAGTGCAAGCCTGTTGTTCAAAATACATTAAGGGATTGTCCCCACCTGCTTTCTTTATTCATTCCCTTGCTTTGTTTTCAGAAACTAACAACTGTATTAATTGATATATTAATAGATTTGAATACCCAGGGTCATAGGACTGGGTGGTTAACTCAAATTCCTTAGAAAATTGCAATGCATCCTGACTTAGCTAAGGCTAAGCTCTAGGTTCTGTTTGGGTCCAGGGTGTGTACATAAGGACTAAGGACAGGTCACCTCTTCCTATGATAGGCTTCTCCTTAAAGGGAGAAATCACTTCTGATTTTTTAAATCCTCTTTTACTGGAGAAAGGGGAGCAGCAGGAGGCTGAAGAGTTGGAGGAGAAAAAAAAGATAGTGTCTGGGCCAGGCAATTCAAATAGAAGAAGATACATGGGAGAAACAGACAGAGAGTACTTCTGGTGACCTTTTAAAATTCTGATATAGTTTCAAGCAATCTTGTTGTTTTCTACAAAGAAGTTACTCCATCATTTCCTCGTTTAGAAACTTCTAAATATAAATAAAAATACCAATCCATTCAGTATGTTGATCTTATGGCCAGCATTATCTAATGTATGTGTAAAAATATCAATTTTGGAATATCAAAAGAACCTCAATTTGACCATTTTAGGTTGACATTTTCTTTAGTATAATTTTCCCAATTAACTAGGTACTTGCAAGTATGAGTTTTGTATGTTCATAATCCTGGCCAAGGTGTGTTTTAGAGGTTGACTTCTGATGGCCCTTATTTCTGTGTTTGAGAGGTGCTATTTCCCATTTTAAAGTTGGATTTGTCAGGGATAAATTTACTAGTGAAATTGTGTGGTGGACCAGCTTGTGAGCTTATCTCCTCTAGTCATCACTCTCTATAGAGTCATTTCAGCCCTCTTACATGTCTTGGTTTTTCCCTTGGCAGCTTAAGACCAGCATGGGTGATTGGATCATTGAATGCAATTATTAGTTGTGATCCCTGATGAGCAAGTGTTTTAGTTAATGAGTGGGTTTCCCTGTGGGACCACTACACAGTATGAGGACTCTGCCTCCACCACTCCTGTAAATTTTTCAGTTGCCTGAGAAAGCCAGAACCTGCTGAGAGTCTTGTCACTTTTCTTCAGAGCAAAGTTCTCATATCTTCCCAAATCTTGACAAATTCTATTAAGGCAGCTGAATTGAGGAAGACTGCCAAATCAGCCTCTTACCTAACCATTCAGTCAAGACTGTCTCCTACAACTTAGAAAACTCTGAAATCTTTCAATCAAGGCTGTCCCCCCAGTATCTTTTACCTGGTGGGTATTCCCTGGTAACTTTCAACTAGCACCCACCCCCACACCCCCCGCAGTTTCCACTGGAAAGATTCACCAGTATCTTTCAACTGGCTCCCTCTCCCCAGTATCTTTCAACTGGGAGAGGGCAGATACCTGCTATACAACACCAAATAAAGCTCAGGATCATCAACCAGTATGGGAGATCCAAAAACCAGGACAGACTTACCCAAGTTTTTCTGGACTTTCTGAGGAGGCAGATGGGCACAAGGGCCTCTGCTGCTACAAAGACTCCAGTTCTTCATAGAGTTCAGGTGAAGGAGAGACGTCCACTGTGGGTCCCTTCATGGTCACTGTAAAACTTTCAACTTAAAAAAAAAAAAAAAAAAAGGCACAATGTAAAGGCTGTGAGTTAAATTTTATTTGAAGGCAAAATAAGGTCTGTAGCCCTCAGACAGCACCCCAGATAGCTCTGAGAAACAGCTCCAAAGAGGCAGGGTGGGGGCAGGGAAGATCATTTTGGTGAAGGGGGAGCACATGCAATCAAGCACAAATTTTTTTCGCAGAAGGTTTCTGCTATTCACGAGGAGCAGGTGTCACCATGAAGGATTTGAATGCTTTTCTAGATATGATTATATACAAAAATTGGGTTCATAATGTTGCTCCTGAAAGTGTCTAACTATCTGAAAACCTGTTCTGCCAGTTTTCCCAGAGCACAGAGTGCCTCATTTTTGCACTCCATCTTGAGCTCCGTACAGTGGCGTGTTGAAAATCAGCAGCTGAAGCAGCACATATTTCAATAATCCTTGTAGATGTCAATAACAAGTGCCTACTTGTAGTTGACAAATAAAATCATTTTGTATGATTTCTTCTGGGACTTGAATTCTTTGGTCGCTGCATTTCTGACATTCATTCATGTTAATACATGCAGTTGTAGTAGCAAATGTGTTTTCACTGTATATGATACTGTATTTTGTGAATATTCCAAAATATATTTATTCATTCTTCTCTGCAAGTGTCTTTGAATTGTTGTTTCTAGTTTGCTTCCTCCTTACCCCTGCTCTTAAAAATCATTCTGCTCTGAACATTCTGGTAGGTGTTGGAGTACAAGAGCTTCTCTGAAGTATTAACCTGAGGGTTGGAATTGCTAGGTGGTGATGGAATTCCAGTTGAGCTATTTCAAATCCTGAAAGATGATGCTGTGAAAGTGCTGCACTCAATATGCCAGCAAATTTGGAAAACTCAGCAGTGGCCACAGGACTGGAAAAGGTCAGTTTTCATTCCAATCCCAAAGAAAGGCAATGCCAAAGAATGCTCAAACTACTGCACAATTGCACTCATCTCACACACTAGTAAAGTAATGCTCAAAATTCTCCAAGCCAGGCTTCAGCAATATGTGAACCGTGAACTTCCTGATGTTCAAGCTGGTTTTAGAAAAGGCAGAGGAACCAGAGATCAAATTGCCAACATCTGCTGGATCATGGAAAAAGCAAGAGAGTTCCAGAAAAATATCTATTTCTGCTTTATTGACTATGCCAAAGCCTTTGACTGTGTGGATCACAATAAACTGTGGAAAATTCTGAAAGAGATGGGAATACCAGACCACCTGACCTGCCTCTTGAGAAACCTATATGCAGGTCAGAAAGCAACAGTTAGAACTCGACATGGAACAACAGACTGGTTCCAAACAGGAAAAGGAGTTCATCAAGGCTGTATATTGTCACCCTGCTTATTTAACTTATATGCAGAGTACATCATGAGAAACACTGGACTGGAAGAAGCACAAGCTGGAATCAAGATTGCCAGGAGAAATATAAAAAACCTCAGATATGCAGATGACACCACCCTTATGGCAGAAAGTGAAGAGGAACTCAAAAGCCTCTTGATGAAAGTGAAAGTGGAGAGTGAAAAAGTTGGCTTAAAGCTCAACATTCAGAAAACGAAGATCATGGCATCTGGTCCCATCACTTCATGGCAAATAGATGTGTAAACAGTGGAAACAGTGTCAGACTTTATTTTTCTGGGCTCCAAAATCACTACAGATGGTGACTCCAGCCATGAAATTAAAAGACGCTTACTCCTTGAAAGGAAAGTTATGACCATCCTAGATAGCATATTGAAAAGCAGAGACATTACTTTGCCAACAAAGGTCTGTCTAGTCAAGGCTATGGTTTTTCCAGTGGTCATGTATGGATGTAAGAGTTGGACTGTGAAGAAGGCTGAGCGCCGAAGAATTGATGCTTTTGAACTGTGGTATTGGAGAAGACTCTTGAGAGTCCCTTGAACTGCAAGGAGATCCAACCAGTCCATTCTGAAGGAGATCAGCCCTGGGATTTCTTTGGAAGGAATGATGCTAAAGCTGAAACTCCAATACTTTGGCCACCTCATGCGAAGAGTTGACTCATTGGAAAAGACTCTGATGCTGGGAGGGATTGGGGGCAGGAGGAGAAGGGGACGACAGAGGATGAGATGGCTGGATGGCATCACTGACTCGATGGACGTGAGTCTGAGTGAACTCCGGGAGTTGGTGATGGACAGGGAGGCCTGGCGTGCTGCGATTCATGGGGTCGCCAAGAGTCGGACACGACTGAGCGACTGAACTGAATGAACTGAAATCAAGCACATGTTTGACTTACTAGATATGCTTAAATTTGTTCAAAGACTTTGTTCCCATTTACTCTCCCATTAGCAGTATGTGAGGCTTTTTTCATCATTCCACAACTTGCTGTTGTTCAGTCGCTAAGTTGTGTCCACCTATTTGGGAGCCCGTGTGGTGAAGGTCTTCACTACAACTTAGCCAATGCTTGCTTTTGTCTGATTTTTAATTTTTGGTAGTCTGGTAGGTATAATATTTCATTGTGGTTTCAATTATATTTCAGGTTCCTCTTATGATTTTATGCCTATTGAGTGTTTTGTCCTTTTCTGATTGATGCATAATTCTTTGCATACTCAGGATACTTATCTTTTATCAATGATATGTGCTGCATATATTCTCTCACTTTCAATCTTTTTATTTTTTTGACTTTGTGTTTTGAAATATTTCTAACACATGCAGTAGTGTAGAGAACAACTGGAAGAAGGCAATGGCACCCCACTCCAGTTCCCTTGCCTGGGAAGTCCCATGGACAGAGGAGCCTGGTGGGCTGTAGTCCATGGGGTCATGAAGAGTCGGACACAACTGAGCAACTTCACTTTCACTTTTCACTTTCATGCATTGGAGAAGGAAATGGCAACCAACTCCAGTATTCTTGCCTGGAGAATCCCAGGGACGGGAGCCTGGTGGGCTGCCATCTATGGGGTCACACAGAGTCAGACATGACCAATGTGACTTAGCAGGAGCAGCAAAGAACAACTGAATGAACTTGATTCACCCATCACCAAGCTTCAATTACCACTATATAACTAATCTTGTTTCAACTAGCCTATCTGTTGTGTACATCCTGGGTTATTTCAAAGCAAAGTCCAGACATCATATCATTTAATCTATAAATATTTCAGTACATATTTCAAAGTGATAAGCATTTTTTAAAAATGTTTATCAATTTTCAGAACACTGAGTTGATTTCCTTGTATCTCTGTTACCACACAAACTATTTCCCCCATATCAAAATCATATGAATTTTAACAAGCTGGGTCATGGAAAAAGGAAGAGAGTTCCAGAAAAACATCTATTTCTGCTTTATTGACTATGCCAAAACCTTTGACTATGTGGATCACAATAAACTGGAAAATTATGAAACAGATGGGAATACCAGACCACCTGACCTGCCTCCTGAGAAACCTATATGCAGGTCAGGAAGCAACAGTTAGAACTGGACATGAAACAGCAGACTGGTTCCAAAAGCCCCTTGATGAAAGTGAAAGAGGAGAGTGAAAAGGTTGGCTTAAAGCTCAACATTCAGAAAACGAAGATCATGGCATCTGGTCCCATCATTTCATGGCAAATAGATGGGGAAACAGTGTCAGACTTTATTTTTTTGGGGTTCCAAAATCACTGCAGATGGTGACTGCAGCTATGAAATTAAAAGACGCTTACTCCTTGGATGGAAAGTTATGACCATCCTAGATAGCATATTGAAAAGCAGAGACATTACTTTGCCAACAAAGGTCCGTCTAGTCAAGGCTATGATTTTTCCAGTGGTCATGTAAGGATGTGAGAGTTGGACTGTGAAGAAGGCTGAGCGCCAAAGAATTAATGCTTTTGAACTGTGGTGTTGGAGAAGACTCTTGAGAGTCCCTTGAACTGCAAGGAGATCCAACCAGTCCATTCTAAAGGAGATCAGTCCTGGGTGTTCCTTGGAAGGACTGATGCTAAAGCTGAAACTCCAATACTTTGGCCACCTGATGTGAAGTGTTGACTCATTGGAAAAGACTCTGATGCTGGGAGGGATCGGGGGCAGGAGGAGAAGGGGATGACAGAGGATGAGATGGCTGGATGGCATCACTGACTCAATGGATGTAAATTTGAGTGAACTCCGGGAGTTGGTGACAGACAGGGAGGCCTGGCGTGCTGCGATTCATGGGGTTGCAAAGAGTCGGACATGACTGAGTGATTGAACTGAACTGAACTGAGTGAATTTCATCTACTCCACTTATTACCATTACTGATGTTCAAGTTACCCCAACTTTGGCTGGTGGGAGCTGTATTCAAACTGTTCTCTGTGTCTTTTTGGCACAATCTCAATAGTCTTCAGTAACTTCCTTTTGTTCTACATGGAAAGATGTTTCAGGTTCATCTTTCACATTTCCTGCTACAAACCTGGAACCAGCCATTCCTTGAAAGATCCCTGGTTCCTTTAGTGAGAAATGTTATCTAGAGGCCACAATTCTCATTAGTTAAGTTATAGGGTTAGGCTGTTCCTGGGTCCTTTTTGGAGACAGAGATAAGAGGTTTTCCCTTCTAAGGAAAAATACACCATACAATTATAATTATACTTCCAGTTCAAATCTTGAGGTATAAGATTTTTACTTTGATCATCTCATATCGGTATCAACTTTGCCAGAAATCTCAGGTTTCAATGAAAGTGAAAGTTGCTCAGTCGTGTCCAACTCTTTGAGACCCCATACAGTCATATAGTCCACAGAATTCTCCGGGCCAGAATACTGAGGTGGGTAGCTGTTACCTTCTCCAAAGGATCTTCCCAACCCATGGATCGAACCCAGGTCTCACGCATTGCAAGTGGATTATTTACCATCTGAGCCACCAGGGAAACCCAAGAATACTGGAGTGGGTAGCCTATCCCTTCTCCAGCAGATCTTCCTGACCAGGAATCAAACTGGGGTTTCCTGCGTTGCAGGCAGATTCTTTACCAGCTGAGCCACCAGGGAATCCCCAGGTTTCAATGACATTAACATAATTACTCATTTGGCTTAGAATATGCAAAGAATAGCCTCAGTATAGCAATGCTACCAACCAGAAAATTTCATTGTTTTTACAGTTCTTGTCCTTGGGGTGCAGGATGTAGAATCCCAAATTACTGCATTTTCATGTTACTTGAAATAGTTTCTCTCTGTTGATTATACCACCACTGGAAACAAGATTTGGTTTATATGTTTCTTTAAATTTTTTTTAATTGAAGTATAGTTGATTTTACTATATTAGTTTCAATTGTACACAACAGTGATGCAATTTTTATAGATCATAGTCCTTTTACAATTATTATAGGAAATTCCCTGGCAGTCCTGTGGTTAAGACTTGATGCTTTTACTATAGGGGCCTGGATTCAATTCCTGATTAGGGAAATATGATCCTGTAAGCCATGCAGTGTAGCCAAAAAGTAAATAAAATAAAGTTATTACAAAATAGTGGCTATATTTCTATGTGCTGCACAATATATCCTTGTTGCTTATGTATTTTGTAAGTAATAGTTTGTATCTCTTAATTGCCTACCCCTATCTTGCTCCTCCTTCCCACTCCTTTCCCCACTGGTAACTGCTAGTTTCCTCTCTTTATATATATATATATGAGTCTGTTTCTGTTTTGTTATATTCATTCATTTTATGTTTTAGGTTACACATATAAATGACAGCATACAATATTTGTCTTTCTCTGACTTATTTCACTAAGGATAATACCCTCTAGGTCCATCCACATTCTTGGAAATGGCAGAAGTTCGTTCTTTTCTGTATGGTCGAGTAATGTCCCCTTGTGTGTATATCTGTCATATCTTTATTCATCTGTTGTTGGACACTTAGGTTGCCAACTTTCTTGTCTTGGCTATTGTAAATAATGCTGCTCTGAACATTGGGGTGTATGTGTCTTTTGAATTAGTGTTTTCATTTTCTTCAGATATACCCAGGAGCAGAATTACTAGATCATATGGTAGTTCTAGTTTGACTTTTTGGAGAAATCTCCATTCTGTTTTCCACTTGCATTGATTTACATTCTCACCAACCATGTATGAAGGTTCCTTTTTGTCTACATCCTCACCAACATTATTATTTGTGGTCTTTCTGACAGACGTGAGGTGGTATCTCACTGTGGCCTTTCATTTGCATTTCTTTGATGACTATCAATGCTAAGCTTCTTTTCACGTGTGCCACCTTGTTTCATTTACTTATATTGAGGTGTAGTTGATGTACAACATTACATAAGCTTTAGGTGTACAACATAGTGGTTCACAATTTTTAAAGGTTACGTTTCACTTACAGCTATTACAACATACTGGCTATATTCCCTGTCACTAGTTTGTGCGGTGATATTTCAGATGTGAAGTGGTATTTCATTGTAGTTTTAATTTGTATTTCTCTGGTGATTAACCATATTGAGCATCTTTTCATATGCCTGTGGATATTCTTGTTTCTTTTTTTTTAATTTAATTTTTTTGATGTTGCTTTAATTATTTTTAGTCTTGTAAAATACTTACATGGTTACAAACTCAAATTGGCAAAATAAGATATTAAAGAGATCTAGCTTTCTCTCCACCATATTCCATCTTCCTCAGGAATCTACAGAAAGAAAGAATCTAGCTATTGCAGCTAGCCTTGGGACTTCAAGTGATACTCATGGTCTTCCTTTTCTAGACACTTTGATTTCCCCTCCACGTCAAGGCTGTATATTGTCACCCTGCTTATTTAACTTATATGCAGAGTACATCACGAGAAATGCTGGGCTGGAGGAAGCGCAAGCTGGAATCAAGATTGCTGGGAGAAATATCAATAACCTCAGATATGCAGAGGACACCACCCTTATGGCAGAAAGTGAAGAGGAACTAAAGTGCCTATCAATGAAAGTGAAAGAGGAGAGTAAAAAGTTGGCTTAAAGCTCAACATTCAGAAAATGAAGATCATGGCATCTGGTCCCGTCACTTCATGGCAAATAGATGGGGAAACAGTGGATACAGTGTCAGACTTTATTTTTCGGGGCTCCAAAATCACTGCGGATGGTGATTGCAGCCATGAAATTAAAAGACGCTTACTCCTTGGAAGGAAAGTTATGACCAACCTAGACAGCATATTAAAAAGCAGACATTACTTTCACAACAAAGGTCTGTCTAGTCAAGGCTATGATTTTTCCAGTGGTCATGTATGGATGTGAGAGTTGGACTGTGAAGAAAGCTGAGCGCCGGCCTCACAAAAGGGTGTCAGGCCGCCTGACTCAGGCGACCCGGAATGCCTCCATACCCACTTGGGGACAAATAAAAACACTCTGCCACCAGGCACGGGGAATAGCTTCCTTACAGGGATCTCCAGCTTCTCCTGAGAAAATGTTTATTGCCATGCTTGCTTTGCTTTCCTGTCAGGGCGGAAAATGATGCGTGGCCGTGGATTGGAGAGAAACCTACTCCTCTCACACGCCTGAAGGCAGAAAGTTCTCAGGGGGACGGAACCTGCCTTCACTTCTCAGGGGGACTGGGACAGTCCCCTCGCCTCGCGCGCCGCCCCCCCCCCCTGACCCTTAGCCCAGTCCCCCACTCCCGTCTCCCTAACCTCACACTCCCCCACCCCACCCCCATCCCGGCCACCGAGGGGGGCCCGGGGAGGGATGGCTGTCTCAGCCCCGGTTCTGAGATGTCACTTGTGAAACTGCTCTAGGCCGAGATGCCAGATGGCCGCCCTGCTGCTTGGTGTCCATCTCCATTACCCGTGCCCGAAAGGCACGTGAGATCACGGACAGCACATCAGATCAGATCAGATCAGTCGCTCAGTCGCTCAGTCGTGTCCGACTCTTGGCGACCCCATGCATCGCAGCACGCCAGGCCTCCCTGTCCATCACCAACTCCCGGAGTTCACTCAGACTCACGTCCATCGAGTCAGTGATGCCATCCAGCCATCTCCTCCTCTGTCGTCCCCTTCTCTTCCTGCCCCCAATCCCTCCCAGCATCAGAGTCTTTTCCAATGAGTCAACTCTTCGCATGAGGTGGCCAAAGTACTGGAGTTTCAGCTTTAGCATCATTCCTTCCAAAGAAATCCCAGGGCTGATCTCCTTCAGAATGGACTGGTTGGATCTCCTTGCAGTCCAAGGGACCCTCAGGAGTCTTTCTCCAACACCGCCAAGTTCAAAAGCATCAATTCTTTCGGTGCTCAGCCTTCTTCACAGTCCGACGCTCACATCCATACATGACCACAGGAAAAACCATAGCCTTGACTGGACGAACCTTTGTTGGCAAAGGAATGTCTCTGCTTTGGAATATGCTATCTAGGTTGGTCATCACTTTCCTTCCAAGGAGTAAGCGTCTTTTAATTTCATGGCTGCAGTCACCATCTGCAGTGATTTTGGAGTCCAGAAAAATAAAGTCTGACACTGTTTCCACTGGTTCCCCATCTATTTCCCATGAAGTGATGGGACCAGATGCCGTGATCTTCGTTTTCTGAATGTGGAGCTTTAAGCCAACTTTTTCACTGGAATTTAGAAAGATGGTAACAATAACCCTGTGAACGAGACAGCAAAAGAGACAGTGATGTATAGAACAGTCTTATGGACTCTGTGGGAGAGGGAGAAGGTGGGAAGATTTGGGAGAATGGCATTGAAACATGTAAAATATCATGTATGAAACGAGATGCCAGTCCAGGTTGATGCGATACTGGATGCTTGGGGCTAGTGCACTGGGGCGACCCAGAGGATGGTATGGGGGGAAGGAGGAGGAGGGTTCAGGATGGGGAACACATGTATACCTGTGGTGGATTCATTTTGATATTTGGCAAAAACTAATACAATTATGTAAAGTTTAAAAATTAAATACAATTAAAAAAATAAACACAAATTAAAAAAAAAAGAAAGAAAGCTGAGCGCTGAAGAATTGATTCTTTTGAACTGTGGTGTTGGAGAAGACCCTTGAGAGTCCCTTGAACTGCAAGGAGATTCAACCAGTCCATCCTAAAGGAGATCAGTTCTGAGTGTTCATTGGTAGGACTGATGTTGAAGTTGAAACTCCAATACTTTGGCAACCTGATGCAAAGAGCTGACTCATTTGAAAAGACCGTGATGCTGAGAAAGATTGAGGGCAGGAGAAGGGGACGACAGAGGATGAGATGGCTGGATGGCATCACCGACTCGATGAACATGGGTTTGGGTAAACTCTGGGAGTTGGTGATGGACAGGGGGGCCTGGTGTGCTGCAGTTCATGTAGTTGCAAAAAGTCGGACATGACTGAGCAAATGAACTGAACTGAACTGATTTTCCTGAGAAGTTTCCAGTTCAGTTTCCCGAACTGATTTTCCCAGGTGGAATGTAGCAGGGCCATGTCATGATGGAATCCTTGGTCTAGTTCCCAAGCCAACCGTCAGTTCCAACAAGGTTTTGTGCATACAGTGTTCTCTCAGAGATCCCTTTGAATGTTTTAATCCAGTGCATTAACTGAGGAACCGTTACCAGACCACCTGCAAGGAGCCTGGATACGTGTATAATGCTGGAAGAGATTGGCCTGGGATCAGGTCATGTCCCTCCTGCCTTCTTTGCCAGAGATAATAATTCCTCTCATTACTGGTTCGTTTTTGTCCAGACCAGAGTTTTACACAAAGATTTAGAACCCTTGAGAACCTTGTGGTCAATGTGTTGACAGTGAAATTTAAATTTAATCTGGATCCAAGTGGCCTCCTCCCTACCCTAATTTGACTGTGAATGCATCAAAATGATCCCCACACAAATTTTAACTCACTACATATACTTGTCAAAAATAGGAAAAGAAAAAGGTCAGGTCTATTGAAACTGTGGGTAATCGCTGGTTAAATTCATTGCATCTGAAACCCAGCTTCACTAATCAAGGTTATTTTAATTGTTGCTAAGAAATACTCTTGTATATCCTCCAAGCATTGCATGGCTTAAACAATAAGATATTTCCCTGTGTTATTCTCCCGATGTTGGAGTCAGTTGTGTTTAATTCGAGCCAGTTAAGTCTGGATCAGTTCAGTTCAGCTCAGTTGCTCAGTTATGTCCAACTCTTTGTGACCCCATGGACTGCAGCAGGCCAGGCTTCCCTGTCCATCACCAACTCCCGGAGCCTGCTCAAACTCTTGTCCATTGAGTCAGTGATGCCATCCAACCATCTCATCCTCTGTCATCCCCTTCTCCTCCTGCCTTCAATCTTTCCCAACCTCAGGGTCTTTTCCAATGAGTTAGTTCTTTGCATCAGATGGCCAAAATATTGGAGTTTCAGCTTCAATGTCAGTCCTTCCAATGACTATTCAGGACTGATTTCCTTTAGGATTGACTTGGAAATGAGGTTTCAGTGACATGAGACCCAGATGTGTCTTGTAGGATTTTGAGGAGTGGAGTATTTCCACTTTGCTGGAGGATGGCTGGAGAGGACTGCCTCCACAGGGAAGGCGCCCAAATTACCAATAGAACCTTCAAGACCCCTGTGGCCTCAGGGCTCAGCTCAGCCACACACTTCAGCTCTCCGCGAGATGCTTCACTGGGATTCCCAGGCTGGACGGCAGGAACTTCAGAGGGTTGACATCTTTGAAAAGTGGGTTGGCCTCCGTGGCGGGGGAAGGGCAGCTGCCTGTGGAACCACACACTTGACCACTGAGCTTAGGAAGAAAGCAGCGGCTGTGAACATAGGTAGAGACGAGCCACTCACTTGGACCTGGGGGTCCTGAGGAGGCTTGCTGAAGGCTGGTCTCCTCCAGGAGGTGCCTAGAGAGACTTTTTAGCTGACCAGCACCCCTGACCACCTACTCCATCCTCACTGATGTCTGCCCTGTGCTGAGTCCAGGCAGGCCTGGCCAGTGGGGAGACGTGGCTGTGTAACCAGAGAGCTGGGGCCCAGCAAGGGTCTGGTTGGATGGAAGGACATAGGAGGCAGCTTGGGAGTGGAAGGAGGGAAACTGAGCTGTGTGGGAGCAAGGGTAGGTTTCCCAGAGGTGGCGATGCCTGGGCTGTGCTGTAAAGACTGAAGCAGAGATCAAGTCAGTGTTTCCAGACTAGGGCCTGCACTTGCACTAGACTGAGGGTGGGAAAGCCTGGTGTTGGTGAGTAAAGAAGAGAGTCTGGAATGGGCAGGAGGCCTGAGGGCTCAGGGGACAGACCCCAGAGGACTGGAAGACTTTAGGGAGGAGCAAGACTTCCTGCCCTGAGGGATGGGGAGCCTTGGAGGCGGTAAGCAGAGGAATGACCTGGTTCATCCAGGCCACTGGCGGGCTGGGCATGAGGAGCCTGGTGCCCAAGGTGCAGAAGCAGCAGGGGCAAGAACAGCTGGCATGGAAGAGGGGGACAAGGATCCCATGTTAGGAGCGCATGGTGCAGCCAAGAGCCAAGGCCGGACAGCACTCACCAGAGTAGCTGAGCAGGGCCACACAGAGCTCCAGGAAGGTGGTGGCAAGCTTCATGGCAGGCTGGGCTCCGTGGATGCTCCTAGGACCAAAGTTGCTCTTCCTAGAGCCTGGCCCTGGGCTTCATATACCCCATCCTCACCCTTCTCCAGAACCAGGGCCTCACTCTATCCTCCTGAGAAATGTACTGTTTGCTCAGATAACAGGAAGAGCCTTGGCCAACTTCCTGCTCAGGCCAGTGGGTCCTAGGAGACCTGTACCCCGACCCCATCCCAGGTCTCAGGGACTTCCTCTTGGCAGTCTCCTGGGCCAGAGGGCTGGGCCCTCCTGTGAGTGCAGGAACAGAGGTTGTGCTTTGTCTGCACAAGGCTCACCCAGGCCTTCACCTGTCTGGAGAGCTCTCTAGCCTGACACCATCTGACCTTCAGTAGTACTGTGGGTGTGAAAGGGACAGGTATATGACTCTAGTCCTTTCCTCTGCTCTCAGACCGTAAAATGCTGTGCAGTGGGTGTCCTTGTGGCTCCTTCTGGTCCTGGGGAGGCTAGTGAGGTTGACCAGGGGCAAACTCTGGGTAGCCCTTCAGGTGTCCAGTTCTCACTCCTGGCCACCTCCCCCGTTAGTAAGGCCACAGAATGCTACTAAAGCAAACAGAAGGATGCCAGACATTTTTTCATCTTTGAAATCAGTCTACATACTGAGGGGTTCCTCCTGGAGTCCTCACACATCTGTGACTGCAGAGAGAATGAACAAAACATTTAGCCCCATGACACTGGTGCATCAGAGGGACAATGACTTTTTAGGGAATGTCTTAGAATACCCGCATCGTGGTTACAAGCGGGTCTTGACCTTTGCAGCCTGGAGGGATCTCCAGGCCCCTTTCTCCATAGTCGCCTCTGCAAGGTGCTTCATATTCTTCCTCCTGCAGGCACTGCATGACTTGGTAATAGCCCAGATGACTGTGTGTACATTCACATGGTATCACACTCCTTTCTCCCATTCTTCCTTGACTGTTTTGTTTGTTTTTTTTTTTGTTTTTTTGCAGCAGCGTGGGAAAGGCAGATGGCCATGGCCACCTCCAGAGCCCGAGCCTCATCTTCTCAAGTGGATGCCTCCTGAAAAGGTGAGGTTACCTTTTTCTACTAGCCAGGGTAACCATCTCCCCAGCAGGCAGAGGGTGCCAGTGGTGGGGTAAAACCAGAGGAGTTTCTCTATGAAACTCAAGGCCTAAGGGTTTTCCAAATTGGATACTGGTTCCCGGGTGAGTGGAAACAATAGCACAACTTGGGTAAGGAAAACCAGACACAGTTGAGAAATTTCTCCCAGTTTCAAACCAAGGAGATTCTGTCTTTGCCCACCTTCCTCTTCCCCATATTAGTGTGTCTCCTGCCATTTTCTCAGGCCTAAGGACAGGGACATGGTGTCCCCTGCACTGTGTCCTTTCCCAGGAGCACCACCTCTGCTTGGAATGGAGAATATGTGCCCTGAGGAGAATCTGCTGGGGCAGAATTGTCAGTAAAGTTTCTTCAATGTGCGTGCGTGTGTGTGTGTGTGTGTGTGTGTGTGTGTGTGTGTGTGTGTGTTGGGAGCATGGTGCTGGTTGGTGCTAGAATGTTCTTATATGCCCTTTTGTCCCTTTGAGACTTAGGGACATGGGTCTTACAAGAGCATGTATGGTTCATGCCAACTTGGGGTTGGGGAGAAATGTCAGTGGTTCCCAGGGGTCCCAGACGGCCCAGGTCCACCCACAGCCAAAGTGTCCCCACCTGCTGTGGGCCAGCAGTGGTGGGCATAAGGGGTCTCTGGCCTGGGAGAGCCACACGGAAAGGCTGAGGAGAGCTGAGGTCAGACTGCCATTGGCTGTGCAGACTTGAGTCACAGCTTCGTCAGTTGATATTTGGTTGTGGGGATTTTGGAAGGGACTGCACTCCTACAGATGGCCAACTGCAGGTCATGGGGTTGTTGACTTCACCCAGATCCCTTTGTCATCTGCTGGTCAAAGAGCAGCCCTACCTGTAGAGCTTGGAGAGTACAACTCAGCATGATTCCCAATTGGAAATGGAACATGGCAGAATTTGGCATTAGTGGGTCCTCAGAGTCAACATAATTCCTGAACCACTTCACAGTTCTGGAGCTGCATCTAGGCAGCGTCCTTTAAGATACACGAGCTACAGCCAAGTCCCTGAAGACCAGAGTCAGGAAGTTCTGACTCCCTAGGAGGCCACACCTTTAGCTTCAAGAAACAGTTGAAACCCTGAAAACAGGGTTTCCAGAAGGAAGAAAAAGATGGACCAAGTTCCCTACCAGGGAAGAAGAACTCAGCTCCTCTGCTTCTCACTCCAGCCTCTCCTAAAAGAGAGCTCCTGCCAGCCAGTTCCATGCTTTGGATAGTTTGATGGTGGGTCCCTCAGTGGTCAGCCCACTGCTCTTCCTCTTTTTCCTGGTGCCTATTTTTCACCCAGTGCTGACCTTCTCTGCCCCTTGGCTCTTCTGTCTCGCAGATATAGGACCAGGAAGCAAGCCCTTAGGCCTGTGATCTAGGCTCTTGGCTCCAATCCAACATAACAGACCTATGAGTTCAGGACTCAAAGTACTCTGGCATTTGTTTTTCTTTGCCATCGCTTCTCACTGAAGCAAGGCAGAATTCGTTGGGTTCTTGGCCAAAACCCATCTAATGGCACCCAAGGGGCAGATAACATTTTCTACTACTTTGTCTAATCTTCTGGATCAAATTAATTAATGAGGACTAGGGCCTAGCCTAGACCATTCAGGTATGACCTAAATCAAATCCCTTATGATTATACAGTGGAAATGACAAATAGATTCAATGGATTAGATCTGATAGAATGCCTGAAGAACTATGGACAGAGGTTTGTGACACTGAACAGGAGGTAGTGACCAAGACCATCCCCAAGAAAAAGAAATGCAAAAAGGCAAAATGGTTGTCTGAGGGGGCCTTACAAATAGCTGTGAAAAGAGGAGAAGTGAAAGGCAAAGGAGAAAAGGAAAGATATACCTGTTTGAGTGCAGAGTTCTAAAGAATAGCAAGGAGAGATAAGAAAGCCTTCCTCAGTGATCAGTGCAAAGAAATAAAGGAAAAAAATAGAATGGGAAAGACTAGAAATCTCTTCAAGAAAATCAGAGATACCAAGGGAACATTTCATGCAAAGATAGGCTCAATAAAGAACAGAAATTGTATCCTAACAGAGACTGAAGATATTAAGAAGAGGTGGCAAGAATACACAGAACTGTACAAAAAAATCTTCATGACCCAGATAATCACAATGGTGTGATCCCTCACCTAGAGCCAGACATCTGGAATGTGAAGTGGGCATTAGGAAGCATCACTATGAACAAAGCTAGTGGAGGTGATGGAATTCCAGTTGAGCTATTTCAAATCCTAAAAGATAATGCTGTGAAAGTGCTGCACTCAATATGCCAGCAAATTTGGAAAACTCAGCAGTGGCCACGGACTGGAAATGGTTCGTTTTCATTCCAATCCCAAAGAAAGGCAATCCCAAAGAATGCTCAAACTACCGCACAATTGCACTCATCTCACACACTAGTAAAGTAATGCTCAAAATTCTCCAAGCCAGGCTTCAGCAGTATGTGAACCGTGAACTTCAAGATGTTCAAGCTGATTTTAGAAAAGGCAGAGGAACAAGAGATCAAATTGCCAACATCGACTGGATCATTGAAAAAGCAAGAGAGTTCCAGAAAAACATCTATTTCTGCTTTATTGACTATGCCAAAGCCTTTGACTATGTGGATCACAATACACTGTGGAAAATTCTGAAAGAGATGGGAATACCAGACCACCTGACCTGCTGTTGAGAAACCTATATGCAGGTCAGGAAGCAACAGTTAGAACTGGACATGGAACAACAGACTGGTTCCAAATAGGAAAGGGAATATGCCAAGGCTCTATACTATCACCCTGCTTATTTAACTTATATGCAGAGTATATCATGAGAAACGCTGGGCTGGAAGAAGCACAAGCTGGAATCAAGATTGCTGGGAGAAATATCAATAACCTCAGATATGCAGATGACACCACCCTTATCGCAGAAAGCCCGAGAAGAACTAAAGAGCCTCTTGATGAAAGTGAAAGAGGAGAGTGGAAAAGTTGGCTTAAAGCTTAACATTCAGAAAACTAAGATCATGCCATCCAGTACCATCATTTCATGACAAATATATGGGGAAACAATGAAAACAGTGGCAGACTTTATTTTTTGGGGCTCCAAAATCACTGCAGATGGTGACTGCAGCCGTGAAATTAAAAGATGCTTACTCCTTGGAAGAAAAGTTATGACCAACCTAGACAGCGTATTAAAACACAGAGACATTATTTTGCCAACAAAGGTCTATCTAGTCAAGGCTGTGGTTTTTCCAGTAGTCACGTACGGATGTGAAAGTTGGACCATAAAAAGGGCTGAGCACCAAAGAATTGATGCTTTTGAACTGTGGTGTTGGAGAAGACGCTTGAGAGTCCCTTGGACTGCATGGAGATCCAACCAGTTCATCCTAAAGGAAATCAGTCCTGAATATTCATTGGAAGTACTGATGCTGAAGCTGAAACTCCAATGCTTTGGCTACCTGATGGGAAAAACTGACTCATTGGAAAAGACCCTGATGCTGGGAAAGATTGAAGGTGGGAGCAGAAGGGGACAACTGAGGATTAGATGGTTGGATAGCATCACTGACTCAATGGACATGAGTTTGAGTAAACTCCGGGAGTTGGTGACGGACAGGGAAGCCTGGCATGCTGCAGTCCATGGGGTCGCAAAGAGTCAGACACGACTGAGCAACTGAACTGAACTGAACTGATGCGTCAATAAAAAAATATAATCCATGTTGGACCCATTATTTTATATATATATAACTATATATATTCATTACTATGATGTTTTTCTGATTTAAAGCGAAATACAATGAAACCTTTCCGTGTCCTAAGTGCATCACTGGTCCTTGGCTCTTCTCTGGAATTCACGTATCTTATGGAGAGCATCAGCCCTGAACAGAAGTAACTGGACAACACCTAGCACGTTGTCAGAGAAGCTCTATGGGCCTCTCCCAGCTTCTGGTGTGTATCTCTGTTCATTCTGCTCATGACGCCAATTGTCTTGCTGTATCTCACTGTGTTCACTGTTCACTGAACCCAGGGTAGGCAAGGCTAAAGCTAAGATTCTGGAAAAAGACTTGAGGAGCCATGGGAACTGCAGACACCTTTATTCTCTCCTGGCTGACTCGGCAGCCATAGCATAACCTAACACTACACAACCTCTCTCCTGGCTGACACAGCAGCCATAATAGTATTGTCTCCTCGCTGACGCACAAGCTGTGGCAGTAGACACACTACATTCGCTCCTCTTGTGGCTGACACAACAGACACAGCCATGATACAGCATTAAAACCACCACTTTCTAGGTGGAGCTCATATAGCCTGTGACCAAGCGAGTACCTCGTGACGTGCATGCGTGGTGCTACAAATGATCTCAGCTGTTACATAGTCATTATTTACAAAATGTGGGGTGAGAGAGCCCGAACGGGCCATCATGGCCAATTTGCTCTCTCCCCACACTCCACCCGCTGAGGGTCTCTCACCTCATGTTCTATGCACAGTCCATCTTCTGCGACACTGCCTTGATGAATAACGCTGACCCTTGGACTTACCTCCTGCAACAGCAGTAGCTACAACAACAAACAGTTACATTCCCCAGTACATTGCAAAACCCAGAGCCAGGTATCACCTGGGACTCGTGTTCCAGTCCTTGCACTCATGGGGCTAGAAGAGCCACCCACCACAGGCACAGTGCCTTTATCTTCCATGGCCAAGTTCAGTCTACTGTCTGTCCATGTGAAATTGCAGGAACATCTCCACAGGGGCAACTCCACTGCCGTGGGATTTTTTTTTTTTTTTTTTTTTTTGCAGCATTCACATGATCACACTTTGTCCTAATCTGAGGACACTGTCTTTCTAACGCACTATCTACATCCTAGGACACAGCCTCTACAGTACTCTGTTCTAAATCTGTATCACAGGACACAGCTTTATAGTACACCTTCACACAAATCAGCCCACATTGCATCCGTATAACCCAGTGGGACCCCTGCCAGCTCAGGCCCCCTTTGGGATCTTCACATTTTTAAAATGTAGTCTTGCATGCCATCCCTCTACTTCTCTTGGTGAGGACCCACAAACCCCCCACAGGTGCGGGGCCCACCCCTGTGTTCCAGAATTGCAAAAGGCAAGCTGCCAAGGTTTCCCCTTGCTTTTTGCCAAAACTGCTTACCCCAGTGGACCAATGGCTCCTGAGTATATGGTTGATACGTCATCAACTCAGTCACACTGGGGCCCCTTGAGGATGTCCCCCCTGGGCCATAAGGTGCTCATGCTTCACTTTTTGCTGCACAATGGGCCTCTCTGCCAAGTGGGAACCCTCAGTCTCAAAACGTTCATCATCACTGTCACTTACCACCTTGCTGTCAGAGATGCTGGGTTCTTCAGGGCCACAGGGTTCTTGCTGTAACACCAATATACATTGCTCTAGTTCTTCCAAGCGTCTCTGCACATTGTGCACTAGCATGGCAACACAGAGGGCATGATACATACTTGCCTTCAGGTCAATCAGGAAAATCCACCCCCCAGTGCCAGCAGCAGTCCGTGCATTCTTATTTGGCAAATGGGAACTCACCACCTGTAACGCCTTTCACTGCTATCCAGTGAACCGTCCACTGCTTCCCAGTCTTCCACCAGAGCCCACACTGAGAGGATTGCAGCCACATGGCACCACATGCTATATGGTGGCTACTGGCTTCCTCCATCCAGTGGAGCCTCCATCCCCTACCTGCTGGGTATTCTGCTGACTGCCTATTGTATGGCTGATGCTGTTTGTGATGCCAGTTGTCTCACTGTATCTCACTGTGTGCACTGCTTGCTGAACCCAGGGTAGGCAAGTCACGAGCTAAGAGTCTGGAAAAAGACTCGAAGAGCCATAGGAACTGCAGACACGTTTATTCTCTCCTGGCTGATGCAGTACCATAGCGGCAGACACACTATATTCTCTCGTCTAGTGGCTGACCCAAGGGACACAGCCATGAAACAGCAGTAAACGCCACTGCTTTCTAGGTGGAGCTCATATATCCCTACAACACAAAGTAGCCCATGACCAGGTGAGCACCTCATGATGCTCATTGGCAGTGCTACAAATGATGTCAGCTGTTACATAGTCATTATTTACAAAATGTGGGGTGAGAGAGCCTGAACAGGCCATGTTGGTCAATTTGCTCTCTCCCCACATGGTGGCTGCCAGCATTCCTCAGCTTGTGGCCACACCACTCCAGTATCTGAGTGATCACACGTGATCACACTGCCCCTTCCTTTTATATGTGTGTGTGAGAGAGAAAGAAAAGTCTCTGCCTCCCTCTTAAAAGACTTATATGTGATTTCATTCAGGGCTCATTGTATAATCCAAGATAATCTTATTTCAAGGCAATTAACTTCATCACATATGCTGAGAGTCTTTTTCCACATAAAGTAACATTCAGAGGTTCAGGAATTGGAAGCTGGATATTTTAGGGATACTTCTAAGGCCACCTCATCCTGAAGGCTCTGCATGACATCCCCATCAAGTCCGTAGAGGGTGCTCAGAGGGATATTGGAAGCCCACTTGGCTCAGGGCGAGGGTGCAGAGGTGAGCAGAAGACATCCGGATCCACCTGGGCCTCCCGGATCTGGATCCTGCACGCCTTCCTCCTGCTGGCAGGGGCTGGGGTGGCACAGAGATGCCCCTCCTGCAGATGACATGACCAGCCTGTCCTGGGTAGCTCTGGCAGTCCCAGGTGCAGTTCACATACCAAATCTGGGGGCTGAGGCAGACCACGGGGCTAACCAGACCTGGGAGCCAGGTGCTCAGACGGAGTGCTTCCACAGGGAGCCGAGGGCACATGCAGCCACCTCTGCCTGGGCCTCCTCTGTGGCTCTGACTTCAGCAAACCCCTGGAAAGGGCATCTGGCAGTGGTCCCTGTGTTGTGACAGGGACCAGTGGCTCCTTCACACTGGGCTGGGGCTACCTTGCAAGCCACTCCCTGCCCCTGAGGTTCCAAGAGATCCCTCAGTCTCTTCCCATTCTCTTTCTGTTAGATTAGCATCTGTGTTTCTGAGCTCTGTCTGAGAATCTGGCTAAGTAAATTATTAAGCAAACTGGAACAGATTATGGACACCAATTCCACTTCTCACTGAGGGTTAGGGTTAGGGTCAGCCCTAACCCAGCTTCGCCTTTCACACCAGTGGGCAGCTGGAGCCTTGGTTACTGTACATCACTGGAGGGCTCTTGATGCCCACAGTTTTTTTTTTTTTTTTTTTTTACAATAACTCACTATGGTATAGTCTCCTCATATTTGTGATGTTTCTCAAGTATAAACTCCTGAGTCAATCTCTGAAGCCAGTGCACATACAAGCCTGTAAACAGCCCCCACGGTGCCTTGCCTCATTCCTTGGTGCTCCTTTCCCAAGGAAGGTGGGGATGGAAGGGCAGTCTTGAGTTGGTTCCCAGGGTCCTGAGGCCCCTTTGCCATAGCCTGGTCTCAGAGACTCCCCCTGCCCTTATGGCTCCCCTCTCCCCTCCCAGGGATGTCCTCGTGGGCCAGGACTTGCCACACCAACCAACCAGGAGAAGATCCCTCCCTCTCCTGTCCTGAGTAGTCACCACGACTCAGGCAGTCATGCCCAGGGCCCTCCTGGGAGCTCAGATGAGGCCATCCCAGCAAGGCTTCAGGGTTCTCCCTTGTACAGGTCAGAGCAGCTGATGGTAAGCCGGTGGGGGAGGGCCAGAGCAGAAAGCTTGCTGGGCTCGGAGCTGTGTGGTCCTCCCCATGGCCACACCGTGAATCTCTGCCAATACCAACTTTTGGCTCTTCCCTCCTCCTCCTAGCTCATTCATCTGGGCCCTGGGCTCTGCACTATGTCACCAGCACTTCTATTCCTGCCTCCATGGGCACCTTCCCTTGGGTCAATATTTATCTGGCTCCCTCAGCTACTTCCTTCTTCCCTTCCCCTGTGCAGGGCCCTCCTTCTCTCAGAGCCCTGCTGTGGGGAGGGTGGACAGGGTCAGCTGCCATCCACATGGTTTTGCTGTGTGAAAGGGGTGCACTGCACTGGTAAAAGTGATGGGCTATGGCTTAAGCAAAGAATGAAATTCTGCCTTTTCAGCTAGGTGTCTGGCAGCCAGCAGTACCAAACCTCAGACACTATTTCAGGCTAGGGGGACAAGCTGCTATCCTTAGGCCCAGTGTTGCTCTGCTCCAAGTGGCCAAGCTGTGTCCTGCATAATTAAGTCCAGTTTGCCTGTTTCAGCCTGAGCTAGAGTGGGGTCCTACAATTCGTGGACTGAAGGTATGGTCAGCAGTGGTTCCTTACATGGAGTGGCATCACCCTTGTGAATCAGAAGAAAGGCAGCTCAGAGAATGTTGGTGACCTGCCAGGGGTCTGCAGCCAGTTCCGGGTGTGTCTGCAGGGTCTCCTCGGTCTCACCTTATGCCTTCTAGTGCCGCTCAGGACTGGAAGGTCCCCCGCTGACTAGCACCTTGCGCTGCCTCTACACACAGGGGCTGGGGGCAGCCATCTGCCAGCTGAGCAGTGGGAGTTGGTGGATCAAGCCCCGAGGGACATCCCAGCCCAGAGCCCACCCATACAGAGATGTACTCCCTGCCGTTCCAAAGTGAGGACGCTCTGAAGCTTATTCAACAGCTTCAAACCCAAGGGTTTGATAGCAATCCCTTTGTTATTCCCATCTCTCACAGGCCATGGAGGGAACCATGATATCCATCAGTGCCCAGGGTGGGCAGACCCCCTTCTAGGGTGCCCATGCCTGACTGTACTGATCTACACAAACCAGCTCTGATGGACATCACCCTGGGAGACATTCTGACCTAACTGGACCTCATGTCCCATGGAGGCTGACTGAGGCTTTCAAAGATGCTGCCTTACCACCTTCCTAAGCGCTCAATTCTGTCTCTCCAACCTTTCTGAATTCTTCCCTTAGCCCCTTTGTATTTCCCTGTCAGTATCCCTCACCCCCTACCCTGCCTCCCCCGCACATCAGCACTGAGCTGATGACAAACTTTACCTCCTCTGGCTACAGCTGGAAAGTAAAGGGGTTTCCACCTGGATCTAAAGAGACAGAGGTGCTCTCATTCGCTGTGCACCAGGCCAGGGACGACTCACTCACAGTGGTGGCTGCAGCCAGCTGCTCTAGCAGAGCCTCAGAGGAGGCTCACTGACTTCCAGAAGGTGCCCGTTTGGTCTCATACAAGCGATACATTTTCTTCTATTAACGTCATCTTGACCCTAATCCTCCTAAAAATAGGCTTTTCCACCTTCTCCTACAGAAGCCCTAACCAACTAGCTGAGAATAACTCTGTCCCCATCCTGTGGCTGCAGCCCCCAAAGTCTCTGTGATTCCTGAGAGGGGTATTTGTGGGTGGCTGAGTTCCCATTTATTCTGCCATGGGGAATGGGTGTGGAAATGGATGTATGTTTGTATGAGGATATGGGGCTTCCCTGATGGCTCAGACGATAAAGAATCTGCATGCCATGCAGGAGACCTGGGTTTAGTCCCTGGTTTAATCCCTGGGTTCGATCTCTGGGTTGGGCAGATCCCCTGGAGAAGGAAAGGGCAACCCACTCCAGTATTCTTACCTGCAAAATTCCTTGGACAGAGGAGCCTGGCGGGCTACAGTCTATGGGGTTGCAGAGTTGGACACGGCTGAGCGACTAACACACACACACACACACACACACACACAAACACACATATATGGATAGATAGATACATGGAGAGAGGGATGGATGCGTGCATGGGTGTGGATAGATGGATGGGTGGACAGATGGGTGGATGGATGGCACAGTGGGTATCTGGATGATGAGCATGGGAGGTGTTGGTGTTGGGTACCACTTCAGACAGGGTCTTTTCAAGCTGAATTAATGTTGCATTGAAGGACATGACTTGGTGAGGGCAGGGCTTCCTCCTCAGTGTGGTCACTCCTAGGGGCATTTAAATTGTTACCTCATTGTCAAGGTGGCAACATAGCAAGTCACAAATAAGAAACTAAGGCCCAAAGGGGCAGTGCCTGGCCCAGGGCCACGCAGCCTCAGGGTGCCGTAGTCACCACTCTTTGCTGTGAGAAGCCTGCAGAGCAGCCTGGCCCAGGCTCTCTGCCCGGTGGCTCAAGGCACCCGGGCCCCACTCAGGGGCGCTCAGGGGCAGGCCTCCATCCTGGCAATGCTGCAGTTCCCGCTATGAACCTGCATGTGGACATCTGGTGGGGTGGACCCCAGGACATAGGCACTGGCTAGTGCCTCAGACACTGTCTCCAGCGGATTATCTGGGCTGAGTGTCCGGCCTCAAGTTGGCCTGGCACTGCTAAAGACAAGCGGCCTGAGGGATCCACGTGGGGGTGAGGGAGGCCAGTGTCTGTGCTGGAAGCTGCTTTCTGGGTTCCTCCTGCAGACAGTGAACACTGAGTTCATGGATCCTGCATGTTTGAGGGCACTGACAGGGCTGGGCATCCTAGCTGACCCACTCGGGTGTCCCTCTATCTCCCCAGGAGCCCAGCATTGCCACTCCATCCAGCAAGTCCTGGGTGCTTTCAGTACTGCTCTCCCCTCTCTTCTCAACTATTTCTTCTCCCATTTGGACGCTGGCCCCTGCCCAGACCCGAGGAAGTCAGGAAGCCCCCTCCCTGGGTATGGGTCAGGCCTCATGCCCCCATTGTTCTCTCATCCTCAGAGCTCTTTCCCTGGCACTTGCGCTCCTGGACTGAGAATGCCCTGGGCCTCAGGCAGTGTGGGTAGAGGAGGTTTCAGTTCAGTTCAGTTCAGTTCAGTCGCTCAGTCGTGTCCGACTCTTTGTGACCCCATGAGTCGCAGCACGCCAGGCCTCCCTGTCCATCACCAACTCCCGGAGTTCACTCAGACTCACGTCCATCGAGTCAGTGATGCCATCCAGCCATCTCATCCTCTGTCGTCCCCTTCTCCTCCTGCCCACAATCCCTCCCAGCATCAGAGTCTTTTCCAATGAGTCAACTCTTCTCATTAGCTGGCCAAAGTACTGGAGTTTCAGCTTTAGCATCATTCCTTCCAAAGAAATCCCAGGGCTGATATCCTTCAGAATGGACTGGTTGGATCTCCTTGCAGTCCAAGGGACTCTCAAGAGTCTTCTCCAACACCACAGTTCAAAAGCATCAGTTCTTCAGCACTCAGCTTTCTTCACAGTCCAACTCTCACATCCATACATGACCACTGGAAAAATCATAGCCTTGACTAGACAGACCTTTGTTGTGAAAGTAATGTCTCTGCTTTTGAATATGCTATCTAGGTTGGTCATAACTTTCCTTCCAAGGAGTAAGCGTCTTTTAATTTCATGGCTGCAGTCACCATCTGCAGTGATTTTGGAGCCCAGAAAAATAAAGTCTGACACTGTTTACAGTGTTTCCCCATCTATTCCCCATGAATGATGGGACCAGATGCCAAGATCTTCATTTTCTGAATGTTGAGCTTTAAGCCAACTTTTTAACTCTCCTCTTTCACTTTCATCAAGAGGCTTTTGAGTTCCTCTTCACTTTCTGCCATAAGGGTGATATCATCTGCATATCTGAGGTTATTAGTATTTCTCCCGGCAATCTTGATTCCAGCTTGTGCTTCTTCCAGCCCAGCATTTCTCATGATGTACTCTGCATATAAGTTAAATAAGCAGGGTGACAATATACAGCCTTGACGTACTCCTTTTCCTATTTGGAACCAGTCTGTTGTTCCATGTCGAGTTCTAACTGTTGCTTCCTGACCTGCATACAAATTTCTCAAGAGGCTGGTCAGGTGGTTTGGTATTCGCATCTCTTTCAGAATTTTCCACAGAAGAAGCCAGGTTAGGCACTTAACTGAGTGGAGTTGAGCCCCAGTGTCCCACTGCTTCTAGCGCCCTCTGCTGGTGGCTTTTGGGGGACTCCACAGCAGAGTGAAAGTTAAGTTGCACAGTAGTGTCCGACTCTTTGAGACCCCGTGGACTGTAACCCCCAGTCTTCTCCATCCGTGGGATTCTCCAGGCAAGGATACTGGAATGGGTTGCCATTTCCTTCTCCAGGGGATCTTCCCGACCCAGGGATTGGACCCAGGTCTCCTACATTGCAGGCAGATGCTTTAACCTCTGAGCCACCAGGAAAGCCACACAGCAGAGTGAAAAAGCTGGCTTAAAATTCAACATTCAAAAAACGAAGATTATGGAATCTGGTCCCATCACTTCATGGCAAACATATGGGGAAAAAGTGGAAACAGTGTCAGATTTCATCTTCTTGGGCTCCAAAATCAGAGGACAGTGACTGAAGCCACGAAGTTAAAAGACACTTGATCCTTGGAAGAATAGTTACGACAAACCTAGACAGTATATTAAAAAGCAGAGCCATCATTTTGCTGACAAAGATCCATATAGTCAAAGCTATGGTTTTCTCCATAGTCATGTATGGGTGTGACAGTTGGACCATAAAGAATGCTGAGTGCTGAAGAATTGATGCTTTCGAACTGTGATGTTGGAGAAGACTCTTGAGAGTCCCTTGGACTGCAAGGAGATCAAACCAGTCAATCCTAAAGAAAACCAACCCTAAATATTCATTGGAAGGACTGATGCTGAAGCTGAAGTTTCAGTACTTTGGCCACCTGATGTGAAGAACTGACTGATTGGAAAAGACCCTGATGCTGGGAAAGACTGAGGGCAAGAGAAGTGGGTAACGGAGGATGAGATAGTTGGATGGCATCACTGACTCAATGGACATGAGTTTGAGCAAACTCTGGAGATACTGAAGGACAGGGAAGCCTGGCGTGCTGTAGTTCACAGGGTGGCCAAGAGTCAGACACAACTGAGTGACTGAACAATAACAACCTTTGGGCAGAGAAAGGGGGCATGAGTTGCCTCTACTGCCGTTTCCTTTGCATGGCCTGTCCAATGGGCTTGTAGGGCTGATGATCAGGTGGGAGGAAGGCTAGAATAAAATCTTAATAGAGATCTGGAATTTAGCTGAGAATCTATTCACTGTAACTCAAGACTGGCATCAAATTTATTATTATCTTTTGTTAAATACTTTATCTTTTTGGAGCATATGTTCTGCAAGGGGTAGGGGGAGGTTTTCTTCTCAATACATTTTTGTGTGTGCAGTTATGTGACAGGAGCATAGGTGGACACATGTCGGGAGGGGTCTTGGGCCTGGGCCACTGCACGGAAGTCCTTGAGATGCTTCTCTGATTGAAACACCCTCTGGACCTCAACCAGGTAAACCTGAGACCCAGGTCTTACAAGCAGGTGATATCAGGGGAGAAGGACACCTGGGGACAGTTAGGGTTACAGCCACACTTACATTCAATGTATCTTAAAGGAACAATATACAACGTGGTTGGAGTGGGGGGGGGGGGGCGGTGGTTCCTGCCGGGCACGCCCCTGCTCGCTGCACGGCCGCCTGTCCTGCAAGCGTCTCATGGTGGGGAGCGGGGTGTCAACCTCCGTGATACTAACTGGGATGAGGGTCTTTCTCCTGGGGTGTGGGTGGCCAGGCAGTGCGGAATGGTCCAGCCTCCAGAGGGCCCTCCACTGTTCTGTGGCAGCAGAGGCTTGACCTGCCAGACCACTGATGTCAGGTACAGATCAGGGGGCAGGAGACAGGGGCCTCCATGGGGGTGTAGGGGCATCTGTGGATTGCCTCCTGGTATACAGTAATACTGGTGGGTCCTCTGGGCCAGCCCCAAAGCCTTTCTTGAAGGAACCCATAGTATTTGCCTCTCATAAGGATGTTCACAGCTTGGGTGGCACCTTGGGTAGCAGATCCAGGCCCCAGAGGGAAGAACCAGGTGGCTTTCCAACGGGCAGCTCTAGACCATCAGATGACTCTTCCAATTCCGGACCAGGCAGGTACGGCTGGGGGCCTTCTCCAGAAAGAAGTGGTAGCCACAGTGGGGTCTTTTATGACAGCAGTTGACTGGGTGTCAGAGGCAAGAATTTTCCAGATTCAGAAACACCTTTCCTGGCTTCCCTTCAGACTGAAGTTTTTAAAAGTAAATTCTTCACAGCAGCTCAAATAGCCTCTGAAATTCTAATAAAAAAAAAAAAAAGTTGAATAGTTCTCAGCACTCAGGAGAAGAAGGCTGCTGTAACTGGTTTGGAACTGCAGAGATGGCTACTCTGAGCTGCTTGGTCAGGCTCAGGAAAGGAGACTTCCATCCCTCTCCACTCAAATTTCTCATTTGTTGCTTTGAGTTGGAAATATGGCACCTTGTCTGAGCCTTGGAAAGGCAAATGAAGAAAGCCATTCCCACAGGAAGGGGCAGTATTTGGGGCAGGGCTGGGAGACCACAGTTCGACCTGGACTATTATGTTATTCTCTTATTTCTCATCAGAAGTCAGGGATCACACCATCTACCATGCTGAGAGAGGCACCCAAAGAGATATTATTTCCTATGAGAGTGCTCAGCCCAGAGCTGGCCCCTGTGGATGTTGAACTAAGTGGAACCTGAATCTGAAGGGGAGGAGGGCCCCAGAGATCTGCAGGGTGTCCTGGGCAGGCATGGTGATGGAATTGAAGGGAACGCTGGAACCTGGGTTTTACTCTTCCTAGCTAAGGAGGAAGAAATGTTTCCTGGCCCAAACTAGATGAGATAAGCTTCCAGCCTGGGTCTCTAGCCCTCTGTTCACTGGCCAGGCGTGACCCCCACCCACTGTAGAGCCCAGGGTCCAGGGTGGCTTGTCCGAAGCTGCTTTAGTAGCTGCTGTCTGTGAAGAAGGGCGATCGGGCGGCTGGGGTGCTGGCGCTCTCCTCCGGGGGCCCTGCCAGCTCCCCGTACTCGCTGTTGTAGAACACCTGGCCCCGGGGCCCCGGGTCGGGCCACCGCCTCCCTTGGGGGTCGAGGTGTGCCGTGGTCATGCTCACATTCCTGCCTGGTCCTTTACAGCTGCAGAGAGAGGAAGGTGACATCAGTCAGAAAAGAGTAACGATCGGAACTGTGTTCAGGTCTGACTGGAATCACCAGAAACAACCAGAGCAACAAGCAAAGCCAATGGAAACACACACACATTTGACTTAAATAGAAAAACAAAGCAATGTGCCTGCTGGCAAACACCAGGACGTTCTTTGTCATGCCTGGGCATGGGACAATGGAGAAAGCCTGACTCCATCCCCCCAAACCTGCTTCTCTCCCAGTCTTGCTCATCTCTGTAAATGGCACCAACGTTGATTTAATGTCTCAAGCACCCAGGTGTCATCCTTTCCTCCTCCCCTTCCCTCACCCCTCACATCCAGCCCACATGGCAGTCCTGTCCTTTCCGAGCTGAAATGCACGCTCCACCTCTTCTTTAGAGTGAGCTGCCATGACCGCATGCTCTGTACTGCCCTATCACATCTTTTTTTCTCCCACTCATGCCTCCCTATAGGCCAGCCTTCACAGATCCTTCAAGTTACACCCTTCAACACAACTCATTCACTACAACTCTCTCTCTGAATAAAGTCCAAGCTTCTGCCCCAGGCCCAGAAGGCCCTGCAGCTTCCGGTCCCCTCCTGCCTCACCGATGGCCCAGTGATTCCCCCTCCTTAGCATTCATTTTCTTTGAGATTTCTGCAAGGTTGTTTCATTGTTTTTGCTTTGCATGGTGCTATTGAAAAGCCTGATGCTTCAATCTCTCTCTCTCTTTTTTTTTTGGTGACTTGGTGTTTTACCTGGATGTTTATCTCTAGCTGAACTTGATAGTTCAACTGGGATATGTCTCAGAGTTTACTCTTTTTGGACCAGTTTTCCCAGGTACCCTTCTAATATGTAGATTTGGTCTCCTTTTATTTAAGAGCATTATCTTGAATTACATATTTAAATATTAGTTCTATTTCACTGTTGGCATTTTTCTTCTTCAGAGACACCAGTTGTACATCTGTGGGAGTTTTCTATTTAACTTCTAAAATTTTCACATTCCTTCTGACCCTTTAGACCTCTTGATTTATTCTTGACCTCTTTTCATATCTATCAAATGTGCCCTCCACTGCAAGTCTGATCGTATTTAATTGTCCCTTGGGCACTCTGCTTTTCATTTTTGAGAGGCTTTGTCTTTTATTTCAATTTCTTCCATAAATTTAGTCGGCTCCCATTTGATATTGTTACACTTCGTCCATTTTTATTCTGAATTTTTGAATTTATGATTCATAGTACAGCTACTTATTTCATTATGAATTTATGCTGCTGTGTTGTATCACAGTTTTTCCATGCTATTTTTGGAGTGTTTATGGCTACTGAAAAGTTTTAATTCTGATTTTCTTTTTTATTCTTATAATAACTGTATGGATAGTGCTCATTTTTTTTCTGTTCATGCTTATCAGGCTGAGATTACCTTAATGGGTTTGATCTGACTGCAAGGAGATCAAACCAGTCCATCTAAAGGAAATCAGTCCTGAATATTCATTGGAAGGACTGAAGCTGAAACTTCATCCAATGAAACTTCATTGGATGCTGAAGCTGAAACTCCAATACTTTGGCCACCTGATGCAAAGAACTGAATCACTGGAAAAGACCCCGATGCTGGGAAAGATTGAAGGCAGGAGGAGAAGGGGATGGCAGAAGATGAGATGGTTGGATGACTTCACCAACTTGATGGACATGAGTTTGAACAATCTCCAGGAGTTGGTGATGGACAGGAAGCCTGGCGTGCTGCAGTCCATGGGGTTGCAAAGATTCGGACACGATTGAGTGACTGAACTGAACTACCCTATGGCAGGAGGGCCAGGAATGTAGGTGTCTCCGTAGCTTTCTTCATTCAGGAGTACTGTAACACCATAACCCCTTGAATCCAACTGCATCCCTCTCTCCAAAGGCTCCATTCACGTCCCATGCTGTATCACCAGTGGGGACTTGCCAGTCACTTAAGAGGGAGTGCTGGACGCCTCCCCAGCTGCTGCTGTGCAGCCGCACTGACCAACCACAAGCCCAGGGCTTGCAGATCTCCCTTTCACCTAGAGTTGGATGAACTGCCATGTCACAGGGAATGGGATATGGCATCCTAAGTGCCACTGAAAGGACTGGGTGAGTCACCTTGAAGTGAGGATGAGTTAACTTTCCACAGGATGAGTACTAACCAGTGGTTAACAGAAGATAGGAAAGAACTGAGGAGATAAACTCCTTCCTTCTCCCTGACAGATGCTTTCAAGGCACGTTCCATCCCACCTCTACATCTGTTTGGGGAATGTTCCATTTGCCAAGTGACCAGCTACACCTCTTTGTGGCTCATCACAATGTGTTTCTAAGGGAACCCGGGAAGAGAATAATGTCCTCTGTTGCTTCCATCATGATGTGCAGTTTCTGTAATGAAGAGACCCTTGGGTGTGTAACTGTCTTTTCAACTCTTAATATAACCTTGCTTCTATAAGACTCTTCTCCAACTCTCCTCTTCCTTCCCCACGAGGCACCTGAGAGGCACGCTCCCCTCCTGCTCACTGTCCTTTCAGAAGCAGAGCCTTCCTAAGGCCACTGTCCTAGTGCTCACACTCTGGAATCTCCTCAGTCTGCATGGCCATGGTCCCAAGGACCTGGAAGGTCCCCTCTCAGGGGGCAGTTCCCAGATGGCTCTCCCCAGCCAGGCTGTGGGCATGGCTCTGCTGGTTCTGCTGCTGAGTTCTCTACTCACACACAACTGGAGTCTCTCCCTTGCTTATGTCACAGTCACGGACTCTGAGAGGTCTTGTTTCATGTGCTGATTTTAAAAAGATGTGTGGAGACTGGAATTTAAGTACTTAACATCCTCAGCTCATCCTCTTACTGAAATACTTTTTGGGGAGATTAAAAAAAGTTTGGTAAAGAAAAATTAGCCAGAAACTATTTTTGTTGAATAAATAAAAAGCATTAATTTTTCAAAACTCAGTTACTCATAGAGGTTACCTGACAGAATCAATGAAAACAAAGAAGGAGGCCAAGATGCATGCTAGAGGTTCAGCAGTCATCTGCAAGCACGCGACCCCACAAACCTGCGTGTTCACAGTGCTGCACGCATGCCTTTGCGGGCTGCTGGGAAGGTAACAGATATTTGGCTAAGTTGCAGAGATCTTAATGATACCTGCCAGAAAGGTGAAGAATGACCTCAACTATCCTACTGTGATACAAACTAACACCTGTGGTCTCGGGTAAACTATTCAATGATAACACCTATTGATTCAAAAACAGCCTAGGCAGAAGACAAGTGGAACTACACCAGATGCCCCAAAAGGGGTCCCTGAAAGACACAGGTGTCACACAAGGATCTGGAAACAGCAAAAAAGAGCAGTGTTTTATATTAATATAATATTTTAGGTTCTATCATTTAAACAGCTATGAGCAAGTCAATTACTAAAGTAAATAAGCAGCAGCACAGATGGATACGGGGCACATGAAAAGATGTTCAATATCACTAACCATGAGAGAAATGAAAATAAAAACTACAGTGAGATATCACTTCACACTGGTCAAAATGGCCATCACCAAAAAACCCACAAACAATAAATGCTGGAGAGGGTGTGGAGAGAAGGGAGCCCTTCTTCAATGTTGCTGGGAATGTAAATTGATATAGTCACTACGGAGAACAGTATGGAGGTTCCTTAAAAAACGAAAAATAGAGCTACCACATGGCCCTGCTATCCCAACTCCTGGGCATATATCCAGAGAAAAACATGATCCGAAAGGATGCATGCATCTCAGTATCCATTGCAGCACTGTTTACAATAGCCAAGACATGGAAGCAACCTAAATGTCCATCGACAGAGGAATGGATAACGATGTGGTACATATATACATTGGAATATTACTCAGCCATGAAAAATAACGAAATAATGCCACTTGGAGCAACATGGATGGGCCTAGACACTGTCATACATACTGAATGAAGTGAGTCAGACAGAGAAGGACAAAGATCATATGACATCCCTTACATGTGGGTGCAATCCAAAAAGATGATACAAAACAGAAAGAGACTCACAGTCTTAAAGAGTGAACTTACAGTTGCTGAGGGAAAAGATGGGCAGAGGGGATATCTAGGGAGTCTGGGATGGACATGTATACACTGCTATATTAAAAAAGGCAACCTACAAGGATGTACTGTATAGCACATGGAGCGCTGCTCAATGTTATGTGGCAGCCTAGATGGGAGGGGAGTTTGGGGGAGAATGGACACGTGTGTATTTATGGCTGAGTCCCTTCACTGTTCACCTGAAACTATCACAACATTGTTAACCAGCTGTACCCCAATACAAATAAAAAGTTAAAAGACTGCATGCAAAAAGACACTAATCTTCATTTATGGTTCTATATGCAACAGAGTATCTTAGGCCATTGCCCAGACCCATCTTTAATGTGCAGTTTCCACTGGATTTTAAGAGATGCTGTGTGAAAAAAGAATTGTGTGCTTCTCTATGAAGTTGAAAAAATGGATCAAAAGTTTAAAAAAAAATGCACACATTTAACTATTTAATGTATACCCTTAAAAGTTTAAATATTCAGATCTATTTTTAAAGAGTGGAGATATCTTCTTGGAAAATGGAGGTCATTGTTTATGGAGCTCACCCCCTATGCAAGCACGCTGGAAGATTTCTCTGTAACTGTATTCTCATCAAAAAAGTACAACAGCCAGCTCTAGGTCACATGATCTGTGGCCTCCCCTGGCTGGGTGAAGGGTGTTACATCCATTGGACACAGCCGATGTTTCTTGGATTCACAAAGAGGTTATTGTCTAGTATCTGTCAAAGGGGAGGGAGGTTTGGGGACCAGCACCAGGGTGCTGGGTCAGGACAGTGATGAGGGGTGGGGCTTATGGGAAGGCTGGTGGACAAAATCCTCAAGTCCCAGTGTGGTCTGCCTTGAACACACAAAAAGGTAATTTGGAGACATGAAAAGTTTCAGGTAAGAGAGTGAGAGGCACATGCAGGCCTGGCCTCCCTGCACTGGGCCCTGGCCAGGAGGGGGCCTCCAGAAGCCCTACCTGAGCCTGCTCTCTTCTCTGTGCCTGCTCTCCAGCTGCTCAAACTCCTCGGAGGCCAGCACCATCCCACTGTCCGTCTGGCTGTCCTGCGCAGAGAGATCACGCCAAGGTTGTGGGTGGGCCCTAGGAAGGCCCGTCTGTAGGCAGCTGCCCCTCAGACCTGCCCCTCTGCTGCCTGGACACTCATCCTGTGTGTGGGAAACAGGCCTCCGTTCCATCCAGAGGCTGTTGGTCAGAGTTACACACCCCTGCCGCAGAGGGAGGAACTGTGACTGGCGGGGCCACACCCTATGATTCAAGAGGGTGGCAAGACTGGGACGCCCCTTTTGGGAGATACACAAGGCAGCCATACACCTGCTCAGGACACAGCAGAGCAGGAGCACCGGGAGAAACAGGGGAAGTCTAGAAAGAACCTGACAGCTCACAGTACAGAAAAAGGATCCTCAGATGCGTCCAAGGATTGGCAGGGCTATGTCACAATCAGTGTGACTTGGAGTGGTCTTGATTTCTGTGGAGGGGGACTGAACCGCACTCTCATCAAAGATGGGAGGCCCTCCCCCTATGCCTTTATCTGACCCTGGGGATGGGAGGTCGGGTCTGCATGGCGCTGGTTCAGGACACCCATCGCAGCCCCTGTACCCAGCCCCCCCGGGCCTGTACTCACTCCAGCCCCATCTGGATGGAGGCTAGAAGGCTGTGCTTTTACACAACGGTCACTGAGCTGTAAGAGGTCTCCTCTGCTTGACCGCATCTGAGAACATGAGTGGTCTTCCCACGTCTCTTACCCTAGACTTCTTGTCTAGTGACACCATCTTCTCCTCTCCAGTCACGGGGCCCGATGGCCACCCAAGGAGGGCCCTGACTTGAGTCAATCCCAGGAGAACCATCTAGAAGGAGGAGCTGACTTTCCACTGGGTTTCTACTGGGGTTTCTACCTTGCTGGGAGAAAGAGGCTGGGTGCTGGGGCGGCGGGGGGGGGAGGCCCTGGGTGAGTGAGGAGGGCTCGGGTGAAAGGAGCAGAGACATGGTGGCACTGGGCTCCCTGTGCTGAGCTGGCTTCTGCCATGAGCCTCAGGACTTCCTGACGTCCAGCTCAGCTCCCTGTGGAAGGAGTCCAGCAGCCCTGACCTGGGGCGGGGGCACAGGCCCACTCACCCCACTTACCACTATGGCCTTGTAGGTAGCTGGGGTCATGGGAAATTCCTCAAACGTTTTCATCCTGGAGGAACCCTGGGTTTGCGTTCCTCTGGCAAGGCATCCCGGAAAGGACACACAGTTATAATATCTGTGGGGAGGAAACGGCAAGTGCTGAGAAGTGCCATCCAGCACCCCTCCTGAACGCTCTCTCCACCTTTCCTTCTGCACCCCTCTCCTCTTGGGAAGGACCCCAGGGGCTGGTCTAGACGGCTCCCCAGGCCCCCGAGTCTTGCCTCTGCTCCCAGGCAAGACGAGCGAACCTCCCTGAGGCCACTGCTGGGGAGGATGTGGGAAGTGAGCAGCAGAGGGCACCTGGCCTGGGTGTGATGTGGAGCTGGAGAGAGGCTGGGGGAGGACTTCCCTCCAGGATAGGCCACCCTATGCAGGGCAGGCAGTACTGATGTCACAAGCCCCTGCCTGACCTGCACGTGTGTACGTGTGTGTGCACATTCGAGTGCCTACGGTGGGGCTGGTGGAAGGAACCTGGCAAAAACCAGCTGGGTGTTCCTGTTCCCCAGGCTCAGCCTTGCTCTCTGCTGGGGAAGATGGCGTGGAGAGTCCCGAGCTCTTCTCTCAGCAACACCAACGCGAATGTGGATGTACGACCTTCTTGGAATGTAAATATTCACTAGCCTCTGACCCCAAACTCTGGATACTTAGGCTCCATTCTAAATCCTGAATAAGGTTAGTGAGTGACCAGCCCCACCCTTGGGGTCCCTGGGAACTCGCCCCTCTCCCCGCCTGCTCCATTCTATTTCCTTACAGGGTGGAGCTGGCCAGGCCGTGGTGCCTGAGAGCGGCGCTCCCTTGAAATTGATGGTGGAGGGCCTTTCAGGGCCTAGGAGTGTGGGCAGGCGGAGGAAGCCAGAGGGAAGAACTGAGGGGGCATGGAGAAAAGCAGAGTTCAGAGGCCACATGGGCTTGCAAGGACTTGAGACTGGCCACACCCACCAGGGCATCAGCGATGCTGTCACTTAGCTCTTTGAGTTGATAAACAATGGCCTCTTAAGTCCTTCTCCTTCACTTTTCCTTGATGACTGATGACTTACTTGTCCAAACTGCTTTCCCCTTGCCTGGGGGACCCTTGGATCTGAAGGCGGGGTGGGGGAGGGGGCTGACCTGGCGGCCAGGCTGTGCTGGTGCAGGCTCAGCGGGCTGTCCTCTGTGTCAGCATCCGTCTCTGTGGTGTGCATGGCCGTGGTGGATGCCTGCAAGAAGCTGCCTTCCTCCGAGCTCTGAGAAGCACAAGGAGCCACGCAGTCATCTTCCTGGCAGGAATGGCACAAAAAGCCAGGGTCAGAGGCTCCTTGGCCCCACTTCGCCCCTACTCCTGCACTCAGGACTTCTAGAGTTCCTGATCCTTCAAGTGCTATTCTCAAGGGCTCCAAGGGCTAAAGGAGCTGGGCAAGTTCTCCCCACAGCCCTTCCAGGTGCCCCATCTAAGGAGGAGGCAGGCATAATAACAGCATCCTCGTTTCAGAGCCTGGCTGTCCCACAGCCTTGAACATCGGTACTTCCCACCCTCACCTTGGGGGAGCACTGGCCCCCAAGTGCCCATCTCAAGTCCCTGACGCTGGGGCAGCAGGCAGCTCCCTGCTTCCTCCTCCAGGTCTCAGGGCTGCCCTGAGCCAGCCCTGAGCTTGGGGAGGGAGATACAAGTCAGAGGTGGGTGCAGGGGGCAGAGGGGCAAAGAGGGAGGGAGAAGAACATGCCACTCTTCTGCCAGGAGGTGGGGGCTCCTTGCCGGCTCCCTGAGGATCAGCCTGGGGCTCTTCGTGGGAAAGTTGGGCTCTGACCATCCATGTGATGGTCCCTGGCTTGAGGGCCAGAGGTTGCTGCAGCAGGACAGGGAGAGTCGGGGCCTCACCTGCTGGGCCCTGCCCTGAAGCAGGTTCCCCAGGATCTCCACCAGATCTGAGAATGCAGGCCTCTCTTTGGGGTCTCCCGCCCAGCAGCTCAGCATGATGCGGCGTCTGTGGGTATAGCTGGATGCTGGACGGCAGTCTGAGTGCACCCTGCACCCGAGCCCAGCAGACCCAAGTCTCCCACCTCCCGTCGATCCCTCACACCTGCTCTGCCTGCCTCCCTCCCCCGGGCTTAGGCGGGCCGTCCCTCCTACCTGCAAGGAGGAGAGTTGTCAGCAGACCCATGGTGGAGTGAGAGGCGGTGTCTGCAGGCCTCCAGCCCGGCTTCTGTGCCTGAACTCCCTCCCGCCTCCCACCCCTGCTGGCAAGCCCCCTTTCCCAAGCCTGCACACAACCCCCCTTATCTTTTCCTGGTGCCCACCCACCCCTACGGCCCCTCAGTGCCAGCGGCTTCCCGAGAGACTCACATGGCAGGAGTGGCTAGCTCCGGGGCCCGCATCCGGGTGCCCTCTTTCAGCCGCTGGCAGAACTCCTCATTGATCTGCACCCCAGGGTATGGGGAGGCCCCTGATGGTAGAACAGGATGGGGGCTGGGTGGGGAGCAGGCTACCGCTATTCAGCTCAGGTCCGACCCGCTTCTTCCCCGGCCCCTTATGGCAGGGAGCTCACCCTGCTGCCCCCCTCCCCTCGGACGAGTTCTTTATTTGTTTAAGAGGATGGTGGCACCCGCTTGTGAGAACTGCCATGAGCATCAGAGCTTTCACAGGCACACTGGCGGAAATACTTCCCACCCTGGGACCGTCAGGGTCAGTAGAGGTTTGCTGAGCCAGTTGAGTGGCCCTGTCACAGTAAGCCCTCTTCAGAGAAGCCTTCTCCAGTTCTTCCTTAAGTCCTGTGGGCTCTACCAGCAAAAAGGACCTAGCTCCTGCAAGCCATACAGTAGTGGAAAGGCCCTTTTAAGACAAGAGTCCCTCCCTCAAACCCTGCACGGCTCCCAGTAGACTTAAATCCCAGGCCCTCACCCCAGAGGGCCTGCAGGGGCTCCCTGGACCACCAGTACAAGCTTTTGCGGCATCTCCCAATGCTGACTGCTTACACTGCTCAGCTCCCAACACGAGGACCACGGCCCTGACCAACCCTGCACCCTGGACTGCTGTTTTGCAGGCCCTCTTGCCTCCAGCCCACCCACCGTCATTAGCCTGCCCGTCCTGGCCCCTCTGGCTCACACCCAGCACCGTCCTTCCTGTGCTCCCCGTGCTCTTTTATCTTTACTAACAGTGCCGGTCATGGTTGCCATTCAGCCTTTTCACTTTTCTACTTGTTTCCTGCCTCACTCCCACCCTGGTTGGGGCCCCTCATCTTGGATCCAGCGAGGTCCGGTTTACTATGTGAGGCGTTAGCAGCTGTGGTCATCAAGGGAGCAGCTGGTCTCCTTCCAGATGCTCCCCAGACCCACGAAGCCAGGAGCAGTGTCCCCAATGGCTTGTGAGGAAGGGGCTTGGCCAGGGAGGGAGGGGTCTGGGGAACTCCTACGGCCTTTCCCTCTGTGACAGGTAATGAGCCCAGGAGCTGCTGGGTGAACATGGGGTTCTGCTGTGGGCACAGGCTGGACATGAAGGGGGACTCAGGGGGCCCTCCAAACAACTGTCTCAGAATGAGCGGGACTGCTCGGCCCAGGTGTGCATCTCTGCTGAGCTTGCCCTGCCCTGCCCCCTGCCTGTACTCACCCAGGGAGAAAATCTCCCAGAGCAGGACCCCAAAGGACCACACGTCGCTCTGCGTGGTGTACACCTTGTCGAAGATGCTCTCAGGGGCCATCCACTTCAGGGGCAGCCGGGCCTGTGGGATGGACGTGTGTCCCAAGGGGAAGGGAAGAATGGAGAGAGGCCAAACCCAGAGGCATCCCTCCCCTGCCCCTCTTCTCCCCAAGAAAGGCTCTTTGGTCAGGACCACCCTGCGTGTATTCAGATGGCTCCTGCAATTGGCTCTGTCCCTGCCGCCTCCCCCAACTCCATTCCAGAGGTGCCTGGTGACTTCTTTGAAGGCTTCTTCCCTGCTACTCTTCTGGGCAGACATCCGGTCCCTCTCTTCCCCTGTGCTCTCCCAGAGAAAACTTGTAGCTTGTCTCCAGCTCCAGACCCTCTGGCCCAGTATATTGAGGGATGCTGTATCCCTGCACACCCTCACCAGCTCCACCTCTATCCATTCACTTGGTCCCCACACTGGAAACCTGGCATCACTCCTGACCCCTCCTCTGGTGGCTCCTAATGTGACTTCCCTCCTATGGCTTCGACCTGGGAGCCTTGAGGACCATGGGCCTTCCTGACTTGCCTCTGCCTCCACCCTAGCACCCCCCACCCCTCTCTTGTTATAGCTTGTAGAGGGAGTTTCTGGACAGCTGACTGTTATCTCCACAGTCCCCACACACCTGAGAGTTAGAATAAAGGACAGAAGCCTGCACGGTGGGCCTCTCGTTGTTTAGTCGCCAAGTCGTGTCCGACTCTTGCAACCCCATGGACTGTAGCCCACCAGGCTCCTCTGTCCATGGAATTTCCCAAGCAAGAATATGGGAGTGGGTTGCCATTCCCTTCTCCATAGCCTGGACCCAATTTGCCTGTCAACCTCCCTCTAAGCCTCTTCCTTCATCCCCTGGGGCAAAACCCTAAACAAATGTAGATGCTCAGATGCCTGCTTGGCTACCTCTGAGCACCACCAAGGAGACACAAGCTGCCGCTAGCACCCAGGTATTTTTCTCTGACTGTGCTACACTAGGTGTGTCCACCTCGAGGACAGACGCCACGTAGGCTCTACCTCTGTATGGCCGGCCCCTACTGAGCAGGTGTGTGGAGTCAGTGCCCACCTAGTGGACCAAAAAGGCCAGACACAAGCTCCATTCGGAGCACTGGGGCCCTTGTTTGCCAGCTCCTGTCTCCACTCACCTGCTCCAGGTGCCTCAGCAGGGTCTCCAGGATCCCTGTGGGTGCAGACCTTCCAGGTCGATGGCAGTGAGTCCCCCACCCTGCTCCGTGGCCCACAGCCCCCAGCCCCGCTCTGTGGCCTGTACTCACACTGCCCTTGCGCACATAGTCAGGGTCCTTGTAGATGTCCCGGGCCAGGCCAAAGTCACAGATCTTCACCACGTCACTTTCTGACAGCAAGATGTTTCGAGCGGCCAGGTCCCTGTGGATACACTAGGGGGGTGAAGAGGAGCAGTGAGGCGATCAGAGCAGGCCCCTGTGGCCACACCCCCACCTAGAGCTCCAGGATGCCCTGCATGAGTCCTGCTCTTATGAGGATAGATTTCTGTGTGCCCCATAACTTGCCATGGAGAGAGCTGGTGGCACTGTGCAGACAGCGAAGAAGGCTGTGCAGTAGGACAGACTGGCTCTATACCTAGCTCTGCCTCTGACTAGCGGAATATCTTGGGAGTTCGGTTCTACCCTTTGGACTCAGTCTACAGCTCTGCAAAGTGGGAGAGATGTGCCTTGACTACGGCTTCACTGTGGGGTAAGCTGGTGAGTTTTGGCCTTTCTCCCCTCTGAAGAGACTGCTGGGGCAGTCACCTTTCGAGAGGCCAGGAACTCCATCCCTCGGGCCACCTGGAAGCTGTAGCAGACAAGGTCTTCCATGGTCAGCGGGCTCAGCCACAGGTCCTTGGCTGCACAAAGAAGTGAGGCTGGCTAGGAGGGTCCTCAGCTGTGGCTCCCACTTTCCACCCAGCCCCAAAGGGAGCACTTACGTGTTCACTGAACCTGGCTGTGTCCCTCCTGGCCAGGCTTAACAAGCCTGCTGGCCCACTGTCCTGCCCCTCAGCTTCCCTTCTCTCCGTGGTATCCACTAACTACTCCTAGAGCAGTGAGTACTGTTGCCACACTAAACCTCTGCCTCTGCTACTTCTGCCTGGACCGCTCCCCACCATGTTTGCAGGGTAAACTCTTGTTTATCTAGAAGACGACCAAATCAAACATCAGAAGTCTCACACCCCCAGGAGGTTGACCACGTTCAGGTGGTTACCCGTGTGGATTAGGATTTTGAGCTCCGACATTAGGGCGCACGGCTCGCTGGCTATGGCGCCCTCTGGCGGGAACATGGGGGCTTTGCTTCCTGAGGTGGCCTAAGGCAGAGTGCATTTCATACGCTCCCATGTTAAGTCCCTCCAGGAGGGCCCCAGGTTGGCTTATCCCAGGGTCCAGGAGCATGCCAGCCGTTTCGGGCAAGGGGAAGCCAGACTCTTACCTTCTTGGACTGGAGCGGCCCGCCCTGCCCCGCCCTTGCCCGTTAAGAGCCTTGTGAGGAGGGCCATGTCGCAGTTCCCTGGCCTCCTCTGGTCAGCCTTGGCGTCCTCCACCATGGAGCAGAAGCGCCTTCTCTGTTCAGCAGACTTCTCCTGCGATGCACAAAGCAGGTCGGAGCGGGAGGAGGCTCGCCATCTACTGGAAAGGCACTTTCTGCCCTCCCCACCCGGCTCACCAGCAGAGGCCTGGCCCTCGGTGGGGCGCCCACCTACCGCGCAGGGATTGAAGGCCTCTCGCTTGGTGCGCAAGAAGTTGGAGAGATTGCCATACTTGCAAAACTCCACGATCACCATGAGAGGGCCTGGGGCAGGGCGGGAGGGTGCGCTGGAGGGCAAGCACCACAGCCACGGCCCCGCCCCCAAGCCCTCCTGTGTCCCGCCTACTCCCGGCCCAGCTGGCCCTTCACACCCACAAAGATAAGGGCACCTTGGGGCTTCGCCCTCCCCGCAGGGCGCCCGAGTTCTTTACCATTGGGCTTGGTGCAAGCCCCCAGGAGGTTGACCACGTTGAGGTGGTTACCAATGTGGATTAGGATTTTGAGCTCCGACATCAGGGCGCGATGCTCGCTGGCTGTGGCGCCCTCTGGAAGCAACATGGGGGCTTTGCTTGGTTCCCGGCTCCACCTGGCCCCTGACCCAGGCCCTGAATATCCCTTTGTGCTGGCCACTAGCTCAGATGGTAAAGAATCCCCCTACAATGCAGGAGACACAGGAGTCCCAGGTTTGATCCCCGGGTCTGGAAGACCCCCTGGAGGAGGAAATGGCAACCCATTCCAGTATTCTTGCCTGGAGAATTCCATGGACAGAGGAGCCTGGTGGGGTACAGTTCATGAAGTAGCAAAGAGTTGGACACAACTGAGCGACTACTTTCACTTTCAGCTGAGCTGAGGCCTGGCCAGCACTCTTACTGGTGGGGGTGCAGCAAATACCACCTCCCTCTCTGAGGCAAAAGGTTTAGGTGGGACTGATAAGTATTACTCAGAGGTGAGCTCCAGGCTATGGATTCCCTATATAACCTCTGGTAAGAATCTGTTCTGAACCTGTTTCCCCTCCGGCACCACAGACCCACCAGCCCACCCAGAGTTGCTGATCCTCACCAGCTCAGCCACCCCTTCTACCCATGACCCCACACCTTTCAGCATTTTCACAGCCACAGTGTCACAGCTGCTGCCCTTGTTGATGCCAAAGGCTGAGGCTTCCACCACCTTCCCAAAGGCCCCGTGGCCGAGGACTCTGCCTGTGGGTGCAGGGAGCCGGTTCCAGGTGAGCTGTATGGGGGTGTGGGTGGAGAGGACTGGGCAGAAGGGACAACCCCTGTGGAGGGCCAGGAAGGAAGGCCCAGGAGGGGGAGGAAAGTCAGGAGCCCCCCTGCCAAACAGGAAGTGCATGGGGAGCAGGGTGGGGAGAGAGGGAGGAGAGAGACTGACAGGAAGGCCTGCATCCTCTCCCAGCAGGTGTGACAGGCCCACCCTGCTCAGAGCAGCAGGAAGTGACCTCGGGGGGCCTGGGAATTGAGAGCCCCTATAATAGTTCTGGGGATGCGTGCCTAGATGGACAGGTCAGGCCAGGTGGGGGCCAGGTGGGACTTTCTGGCATGAGTTCTGAGAATAGAGGGATTGCAGGGCTCCAGCCTGCCTGACCCCAGAGCAGCTGAAGCAGTGTCTGCCCAGCAGGACTGGGTGGGTGAAGCAGGCTGGGAGCGGGTCTCACCGAGGTGCAGCCGTTCCCGGGGGAACTCCCATTGACTAGCATCGTAGGACAGGTATTCACACTGCTCCTCCAAAGGCACCTCCCCGGGGTCCATGATGATGGACAAGTAGCCAGTCTTGATGTCTGCATGGGTTGGCTGGGAGGTGGGGATGGGGACAGCTCACTGACTTGGCCATACCATCCTGGCTTTGGTAAAACTGTGCTCAGGACAGATGGCCTCTCCTTAGGGACTTCTGATATAGGAGGGGACAGATGGACAACCTCTTGTCCTCTAAGAGTGAAGCATGGAGGGGTCTGGGGGGCCTCCCAGGATACAAGGCTTCCAGGTGAGCCAGGGTGAACCATATTCCTTAACTTAAGGGCTGGGCAGGGTGGAGAGAGCCCATGAGCAGCTAGGGATGAGGAGTACTTACCCTCCTCATGTTACAGAAGATGAGGAGAAGGAGGACCCAGAAAAAGACAGCGATGACTCCGGTGCCAACAAGGATCACGATCTCCATGCTGCCTTTATCCTCAGAGCCTGAGTGGGCAGAAAGAGGGGGGTGGCTACTGTGCACATATTGTGATGGGGGAGAGGGTGTACCCTTCCGGCGGCAGCCCTTCTGGTGGGCACAACTGGCAGTGAGGTGGCCGTGAGGAGACGGCATCGAGTGCGGGCAGAAGGTGGGCTGGGGGGCGCGAGGGGGAGGCGGGACCTTCCACAGCCACGCTGGCAGAGGAGTTGACACAGCCCTTGGCGTTGCACACACTGCACAGATAGTGGCCCGCATCCTCCTCGCGCACGCGCTGGATGCTCAGCCTCTGGTTCGAGTCCGCCAGGTCGATTCCTGCAGCGAGGGCGGTGGACGTTTGAGTTCAAGTAGGTCTGGGGCTTTGGCCTCGAGAGCTTCCGGACCCCGCCCTCCACCTATATCCATCCCCCTACCGGACTCTTCTTCCAGCAGCCTCTCATCTTTGTACCACACGATGCTGGGTACGTGCGTCCCAGCCACTGGGCACCGCATCTCCAAGGAATCGCTCACGTTCACCAGGAGGTCGCTTAGGTTCTGTGTGAGCCGTGGGGCTTCTAGGGCTGGGGGCGGGGGTCGAGAGAGAGCTGAATGGAGCTGCAGAAAGCAGGAGGGCACTCCAGGAAAGGGCCCTCCAGTGCTAGGAGCTCTCCAAGCTGAAGGGTCAGGATTTGAGCTCGGGGTGGGCAGGGCTGTGCACCTCCCCGGAGGGGAAGGAGACGGGGATGGATGCTCTTGCAGGCTCGGGCTTGTGAATGGACTGCCCAGGCGCGTGCGGGGCGGGGGGTAAAGGCTCCTTGGGGAGCGCTGCCCTGACTGGCCCCTCTGGCCCGGCTTGCCTCACCCTGCACGGACAGGTACTTCTTATGGCAGTGCTTGTCGTGGGTGCGCCGGTCCTGCACCTCGCACACGTAGTCGCCTTCGTCTTCTGGTGCCACACTGGGGATGGTGAGGGTGAGCGTGGCGTGGGGCTCCCCGGACGCCACCTCCTCCAGGCTGGCGGCCAGTGGCGTGGCAAACAGGTGCACGTTCTTGCAGTCAAGCAGCAGTGGGTTCCCCTGCGCGTCATGCAGCGTGGACAGGTTGAGGCGGTACCATTGCAAATGCTCATATGTGTAGTTGTCAGCCCGGCAGCTCAGGCGCACGGTCTGGCCCTCTAGGGGCTCTTCTGATGGCTCTGACTCTATGCTGAAGCCATCGGGGATGGCTGGGGAAGGAGGAACCACTCACTGTGACATTGTGAGGTGCTGGCGAACCTACCCACCTGCTCAGGGACTGTCTCTCTCTCTTTCTCATTGACCTTTGAACTCACTCAGCTCTCAAATAAGGGTGTATGTCACCCTACCTCGGCCAGGGACACCACTCTGGAGACCTCCTCTCCCTCTCCCTGACAAGAGACCGACTCTCTCAAGTCAATTCCACCAGGGGCTCCTCCTGCCGTGCCTCCCTCTAGTTTTTCCCGAACAAGCCCCAGCTGGGTACTGCCCCTACCTCTCCCAGGAGCCCAGGCCACCAATGAGTTTCTTGCCAGCAGCTGAGCAAGGGCGCAAGGGCCCATTCTCCCTCACTGCTGAGCACACTCCCACCCCTGTCCTCTTCCTGACACAGTCTGGTTCCATTAGCCTTTGGCAGTGGCTCCCGATTTCCTTTCGTCCCTCTAGCTGTCCACTGTCGAGCTCCTATGGGCTCCTCTCTCCTGTAGAGTGTTTTCTTTGGCTCCACCTCTCTTCCAGGTGCCCGCATTTAAACCTCTGGGCCCAGTGACTGTCCTTCCATGGTCTTCTTAGTGTTCCTGAGGTCATTAACAGGTTTGAAAAATCTGAGGCAACCATGGACCTTCTTCCCAGGGCCAAATGCACATATGAACCAGCTGCTGTGCAGGATCCATGGCTCAGGAAGAGGGTGGGAGGGAAGCGGAGGTAGGTGGAGCTGTGGGGAACAAGATGGCACCCCTCGGGAGGCACCTCCTGGTCTAGGGGCAGATGGCGCTGCCTCATCCCAGTTCATATGTCTATAGCCTCCAAATCTGTCCTCCTGCCAAGGCCCAGAGGCCCGGGGTGGGGCTGGGGTTTCTCCTGGTGCCTCACAAGACACTCACTGGGGCCTCAACGCAGGTGTGTTTTCTCCTCCCATGCCTGGCCTCCTCCTGCGCCCACCTGGCTCCTGACCTCCATCCAGGCCTGCCCAAGTCACTCACTGGCCACGTAGAAGTAGATGAGACGCTCATCCTGGCCCACTTTGTTGAAGACCACGCACTTGTACATGGCGGACACATTGGCCTCCTGGATCACCAGCTTGCTCACCGTCTGGACAGGATACATGTCAGGTGTAAGGATCCATTCCCTGCCTAAGTTCCCCTACCCTAACCTCCTCTTTCTGCATGGAAGTTGCTGTGCCCACCAGAATAATGGGGGAAACTGAGGCTCTGGGCTGGAGATGACCAACGCTCAGAGACAGTACCAGGACTGGTGAGGCAAGGAGAAGGTGATGAGGTCCTCGGGCAGCAGCAAGCGGTGGCTCCCCTGAAAACTCAAGGGACAGCACGATGGACAGCTGGCCTCAGCTGTGGCTGGGGTCAGAAGGCAGTGTTAGGCAGGACCAGAGAGACCTCTGGCTGCAGATGGGCTCAGGCTGCTGCCATGCTGGGGAGGCGACAGGGGCCTGGTGGCACTGGGTTGGTCCAAGCCAGAGTTCCGATGCGCTCTGGTCACATCGAGCATCAGCCTGTGGTCCCAGGAGTCGCTGTGTGCCCACAGACACCTCGGGGCTGCCCCCTGTGATGTGCCCACAAACACTTCGGGGCTGCCTGCAGCGCCTCTCAGTGCTCTAGGTTGTGGCAAGGGGAGGAGACAGGGTCCAGGGCTCCAGAAGGACTCTGGCCTGGGGGAGTGGGCAGCTTGGAGGCAGAGGAAGAGAGAGGGCCATAGGCTCTGCCTACCAGCCCAAGAGCCCACCCCCCAACCTCAAGCCGGGCACTTCCTGGCCAGCCTGGAACAGGAAGAGGCTCTGGAGGTGTGTAGGAAAACAGGAAGTGACTGTAGGAAGTGGGTGCCTTTGTTCAGTCCTTCCCCTGCTTGGCCTCTTCTAGGGATTGCCCCCAGCCTGGGCCAGACGTCTTTGGGGAGGATAAAGCTTGTCCCCAGCCCCAACTCTCCCAGCCTTTGCTAGTTTGGGCCCACAGCCGTGAATCTCAGCTTCCCTCTCTGGGAAGCAGCAGCAGGTCAGGCCCTTGCAGTCTATTGCAGGCAGGGAAGCTGATGTCCAGAGACATTGCAGAAAGGTTACTGACTCTCAGATGCTATTGCAAGAACTCTGCAAGTCCAGTGGAGACCGAGAAGGCTAGGAGAGGACCCCACCTCTCCTTCTGATCCCACCTTTCTTCTTCTGAAGAAAGGACCTCATCTCTCTCTTCTTCTCCCCCAGACACTCAGTGTCCTGGCTGGTCCATACCTTATTTTTGCCCTCCACAAACTCCGTCCAGGTGTCCAGGCTCTCAATGGGGTTCACAGCATCCTGTGTGGTCACCTCCCTCCAGTCCTGGCACTGTGGCATTCGGTCTCGCTGCTGCCGCCGCCGGCTGCTGGAGACAAGGAGGGACAAGGGCAGTTAGGGATCCAGGCAGAGGGGACTACACTAAGGGTAGGGTCAAGCTTTTCTCATACTCAGGGTCATCTCATCTCATGGTGGGGAAGGTTGGTCCCCCAAAGTAAGCGAGGAGGGCAGGGGCTTTGTTGCTGGCACACTGTTCAGGGCTCAGCAACCCATCCTGCATGGGCTGCCAGGCCCAGCCTTACCCAGTAGACCAGGATCTGTGCCTGCAGAGCATCACATGCCTGTGACTCTGTGCTAGTCCTCTGGTCTGCTGTGCCCCCTGCGCCTACCCTCATGTGTCCCTTCCTGCAAAATCCACCTAGATCTCCTGGGGCAGCAAAGTCACTCCTGTTAACTCCTGCTACAGGAAGCCCTCTCCTTCCGTCCCTCTTCTACAGCTGCAGCCCCTCCCTGGGACGGCTGTGCATCCCAGCACCTTTGGGCTTCTGCTGGGATGAGGGTCTAAGGCGGAAGGCATGGCGCCAAGGGAGGCTCTTGTCTGCCCTAGGGAAGCAGAACTCGCCCTAGGGCTCCGTAGTCATACAGGGCCTAACAGTAGATCATCAGATGGAAGCACATTTGGAGGTGCCAGTGATCTGCAGCCTCATGGTCCAGAAGAATCTCTTATGAGCCTCGAGTGCTGTGGGCTGCCCACCCCTACTGAACCTCCCTAACTGACCATGCCAAGGGCCACAGTCTCTCTGCCAGTGTGGCTGCCTCGTCTCCCTTGGTTTCTCAGCTACTGTCCTTCCCCAGCCTGTGACCCTGTCCCCTGTCCCTTAGGATCTCTTGCTAAATGGCAAATGTGACTAGTCCCTCCCTTGCTCAGCACCATTCACTATCTCTCTAGTGCTTTCCAGACCACTAACCATCTTGGAGCCCTCCATTCCTGGCCCTTGCTGGTTCAAGTTTTCCGTTCTCCTGGACTGACTGTCCCACTGGCACCCAGGTAGGGCAGTGTGGCCCAGCAGTTGGGCAAGCTCTGCTGCTTACTGCCATGACATTAGGAAAGTCGTGTCCCTTCTCCAACCTCACTGTTTCTCTCTAAGGGGTAATGGTGAGCACTACACGGATGAACTTAGTGTGCCTTGGAGTTCACTCAGTACACGTCTCGCAAACCCAGCCCAGGCCTGCCTGCTTGCTGAGGGGTGTCCTCCCTAGTGCCCAGAGGCATGTCCTTTGGTCCCCTCCAGACGTGCAGTTGCGTGTCTGGGGAGCATCGCTTTCAAGGGAGAGGATGGTGGGGGCCGCACCATTCCTGTGTCCAGCCTGGCCTGACAGTACAAGGGAGGGTCTGAGCCTTGCTCAGGCAAGGTGAGGTCAGGGATTGACTTACAATGCATGAATTGTGATAGGGTTTGGGTTTAAAGCGGAGCTATGGGGAGGGGTGCTGGTAGTGAGAGGGGGTTATGGTTGAAGTTGGGGATGGGGCTGGGAAGTAGGGGAGGCGGGGTAGAGCTACACTCACAGGCTGCGCTGGCTGAAGGTCCTGCAGGGCGTCCACGGCCGCCAGTGCCACTGGATGCCGAGAGGAGGGGGCACCCCGTAGGCCGTGCAGGTGAGGGCCTGGCGGCTATGGCGGGAGTAGATGCTGGGAGAGGAGGCCTCCTTTTCGTGGATGTGGGGGGGTACTGGAGACACAGGCAGACAGCCAGTCAGTCAGCGCACCCCCAGACACCCCCCTGTCCCCTCCCCCTCTCCTGCCCCACCCACACCTACCATTCACCACCAGCTCTAGGCTGATGTTACGTCTCAGGCCAGCCGCGGTGTTCCACAGGGCCAGGGTGTAGATGCCCGCACTGGCCTCCGTCACCTCCTTGAGCACCAGAACATGGGGACTGTGGCGCCCGGACACTGCCTTTCTGTCCTTGTACCTGGCCCAGGGAAGGAGTTCAGGGGTCTGTGTGACCTCCGCCCCAGCCCTGTCCTGTCCCTTCTTCTCTGAAGCGCCCCAGCCCTGACCACTAGAACACAGTCAGAAAGTGGGAGAGGCCTCCCGCCCCAGACCTGCTTCTGGGATGAGCAGCAGGGGTGAGGGCTGTGGCAGCCGACTCTGGACTGGGGAACAGACAGCTGCGCAGATGGTCCTTGGGCTTGAGCTGCAAGGGCTCACAACACCCCCAGGCTCAGGACCAACGAGAGTCCCCAGGGGCCCTTGTCTCTGCCATAGGCTTCACGGGGCTGTGCTGTGAAGGAGTGGAGGAGTGGTCCCCAAGGGCGCAGCTCAGACCCTGACCACGTGTGGGTCTGGGAGCCCTGACCCTGACTCTGCCCTTCCTGGAGCTCTCCAGATGCGTGGGCTTCTTGTTGCCCTGCCCCCTTTCCCAGGGCCTTTGTACTCACTTTCCTGCTTTGCTTGGATGCTAGACACCTGCAGGGCTCCCTCTCTCCTATATCCACCATCATCCAGCCATCAGAGCAGCTGTGTGGACCAGGAGCTGGCCCTCGGCCCTGCACGCTAGCTGGCCCTCCATGTCTGGGCGCTAGTGTTCACACAGGCGCGTGTTGCTTGTCGGTTCCCACACTGAGCTGTACGTACGGCCACTGCCGTATGCCCTATGTGAAGAGCGGCACCCAGCACACATAGGCTCTCAGTGTACATGGGTATAAATGGATGACTCATACCCCAAAGGAGACTCCTCTCCAGTCCTGAGTTGGGAATGAACGCAAGCTCTGGCCTCTGCCTGGAAGTAGCCCTCAGGAAGGCATCGTCTTCTGGTTTACTAAGCCAGAGAGACACGAGGAAAGCACAGCCCTCGGGATGGAAAGTAACAGCGAGGGGCATATAGGGGCCTGGCTCTCAACTGCTGCACCACAGCCCATTCAGAAGAGGTTTGACTTGCCAGAAGTAATACAGCAGGGCAAGGCAGAGTAAGGCCAGGCTGGGAGGCCTGCTGGGCTCTGGTGCAGAATCCTAGTTGCTACCTGCTGCGTTTGTGATCCTAGGCACACTCCTTCACTGCCCCAAGCCCCCGAGTCTTCACCTAAAAACCAGGGAAACCAAATGCTCCTTCTTGTAGGTGTGGTCAGGTCTCCCAAGATATAGCCTTGGGGTCAGCATGGTGCTGGACACACAAAGGCTGCTTCGGGGGCGAGGACCAGCCTGTCCACTAGATTTCTGTCTGTTCACTTGCTAGTAATCACCACATGATTACCCAGAAGACTGGACCCTGGTGGGGCTATGCTCACCACTAATGCCCCGGGGCAGGTGTCCCAGTGGACAGTGGGCCCAGCGGAGCACTTCTTGGAGGCAGATATTGACCAAGTGAGAGAAAAAAAAGAAAGGGCCAGATGTGGTGGGAATGGCAAGAGGAAGTCAGCTGCCTGAGGATCAGGCCTGGACCAGATCTTTGATGCAACAGAGCTGGCCACTCTCCCAGACAGGGTCAGTACTACTGGCCTTGGAAAGCAGGGGACAGGGCCTTAGTCCAGACTGCACCAGTGCCCTTCAGGATACTATCTCAAGTGTCCCGGTCCTGCACCAGGTGGCCCTGACGGACCCCAAAGCCTGTGCCTCACAGGGAGAGTCACAGAAGTCCCAGGCCCAGGGCTTCCAGGGCCCTCCCAGGAGAAGCCTGCTTCCGGACTATGGCCAGAGAAGTGGGATGCTGGCTGAGAATGTCTGGGCTTCTTCTTGCCAAGCTCTAGCCTTTCAGAAAAGGTCATCCTGTCTGGTAGGAGGTGCTCCAGGCTAGAAAGGCGAGGCTCCCCTGGCCAATTGTGAAAGAGCAGATGAGTCCCGGGAGGCTCAGGGCTTGGGCAGGAATGCCTTTACCCTTTCCTGGCCTATTTCCCTCCTGTGTATGATGAGAGTCAGACTAGAGTGTGATCTCCCAGGATCAGGCCATATAGACTGCTCAGGAGGCTGAAGGGTGCATGGTGGGGTGCTGTGCCTTCCCGAGTTCTCGGGGAGCATCTGGTGAAAGTAAAGCCACCACTGAGGGACCTCTTTCTGACTCTTGGCATACCCTGCAAGGAGTACCTTATTCTCAGGTCACACCCAGAGCAGGGATCTTGAACTTGTAGGCCTCCCGGAAGCTCTAGTTCACTGGCACACAGGTCTCGGGCCCAGCCCAGAAATCCTTGTGAAACTCTTATCATATCTCTAAAATTCTGGTTAGAAGTATCCTGGGAGTGGCAACCTGTTTGGAGAGGAGCCTAGGAGACCTGAAGCCATTCCTGTATGATCCCCTCCAGTGGGGGCCCTCAGGCTGAGTGGGTGCAGGAAAGAGTTAGATAAAGCCCTGTGCTATGCCCACCACACCCACACATAACAGGAGGCCAGTATTCACACTCTTTCACAGTTTAGCAGCAATTCAGGCCAATCTTCCCTCTAGCCAAAATACCACATGATGTGTATATTCCTTGGAATCTTCATAGGGGGTCCCCCACTCCAGGCACAGGTCCCCATCTAGGTCTCAGGAAGTAGGCCCTGATGGGGGGAATTTTGCCCTTCCCTCTCTGTGGCTCTTTCTTGCACTGGACTTGGTGGGTAGGGAGGGGCAGGAACAAGGGAGGTACCATTGGAACTCTGGTGGGGGATAAGCCGCCAGCTTCACGGGCAGCTTCACCAGCTCATCTCCTGCCGTGGCCTCTAGAACCGGACCCTTGAGCCACTCGACGCTGATGAAGGGCTTCTCTGTCAGACAGGAGACATCAGGGTAAAGCCAGGGCTGGTGTGGCTGACCCACCACCACCCAGGGATTTGCAGCCACCCCCAGTGGCCAGATGCCCTGCTCTCTGGGGCGTGGGAACTGGGCAGTCCATCCACTCATGACCCTCCCTTCCCTCTGGCTGGACTCCACATTATTCGGGTGCACCATGACCTATGACCCTGGGCCCACACTGCACAAGAACCCTTGTGCTCCAGGCTTGACAACTGACACCCAACCTAGCCCAGGCCATGCTGGGCACAATGGCCTGACAGGCCGTACCATGCACAATGACCTCAGTGCTCTCCTGGAACTGCTGGATACCATTGTTGGCCTGGCACACGTACGGGCCCAAGTCACGCTGGCTGACGTTGTGGATGGTGAGGATGCTGGAGAGCTCTGTGTGAGTCTGCTGGGAGCGCCGCTCTGGTACCCACTTACCCCGCTCTGCCTGCCCAGGACCAGGGGAGGAACAGGGTCAGAGCAAGTGGGCTCTGACAGAACTGACCCCCATAGGCACACCCCCCCCGCCCCAGCCCAACCAGCAGCAGCTCCAGAAGCCTTGGACTCAGACTCTGAGTTTTCCTTGGCATAGGAAAACTTCCCTATCAGACAGGGGCTCCTGGGACAGAGGGAAGTACGTGTGGGCCAGACCAGGGTGAGTGTGGGCCGCGACAGGGATTCCTGGGGATGATTCAGGTACAGCCCCTGCCAGGGATGCTGAGCTCACCTGCTTCCCTGGATAGTTCCAGTCAAAGGTGACACCTGAGTTGAACTCGGCCCACACGGTACAGTTCAGGACTAGTTTTTCCCCAACCAGCAGCTCCAGCGATCTCTTGGGGAACAGCTGGATGTCATAGAGCTCATTGCCTGGTGACACATGCACAGGGACCCCCATGCCCTTTGTAGGACAGTGCATGTAGAGTACAGGGCACAGGGCATCCCCTGAGACCAGCCAAACCATGGTACCTACAGCCCCACTGCTGGGAGTTAGAGGGTTCCTGTCCAGGACATGGGGAGTAGTCGCTGGGGAGGGTCCTACAGCCCCAGGCAGCCCCCTACCTGTGATGTGCACAACGAAGGGGTTGGACAGGAAGGCCTGGCCGCCCCAGGTGGTCTCACATTGCAGGTACAGGGCATCGCGCAGCAGAGGGGTGGGCACCCGCATGCCCCGGCGGTCATCCCACACCACCTCCTGTCCATCAGGCTGCAGTGCTGAGCTTTGCTGTAGGGACGCAGTGGCTGTCAGGGCCCAGCTACCCCCTGCCCCTTGGCCAGACGATTGGCCATTTTCCCAGGGACAGAACTGGAGGGCCGGATTGAGGGTAGAGATTGGGGTGGGGCTGTACCGAGCGCAACGTGACGTTCAGGCCGGGGATGGACACCAGGCAGGGCACCCACGTGGAGTCCTTCCTGTTGACCAGGAGTGTGTCTGGCTTGTTGATGAATGGCTGCTCCCAGTCTGAAGAGAGGGGACAGGGTGGGGGGGCGGGGCGGGGCTCAGGGAGTCTCTGCCCAGGTGTGGAGCTGCAGGGCAGCGCCCCCTCCCCCAGGGTCCCAAGGCTGGGGTTGCAGCCACAGATGCCAGCCACCTCTTGAGGACCCAGGACCCTGCCCATGGCTCCTGAGTACCCTTGGGGGTGGGTGCTGGGCTCTCTCACCTCTCACAAACACATAGGTGCTGGCCGCAGTTGTGCCCTCAATGCGAGCCTTGATGTACTTGTAGTAGCAGCGGTAGCTGCCTGTGTTGTTGGCGTGGGCCTCCTGCAGCTGCAGAACCTTGCAGTAGGGCCGGGTGTCTGTGCCTTCACAGTCTCGCACGGTCCCCGTGTCCTCACCATCCTTCTCCTCTGGGACTGGTGCATCCTGAGCCCCCGGCCAGGCCCACTCCAGGGGGTGCTGCCCCCTGGCGAAGGAGACAGGACATCAAGAGAGGCCCAGGCCACAGCCCTGGGGGACAGTCCCTGTGGAGCCTCTCAGAGGCCCAGCCTTGCTCATAGCTGATCCCATTCAGAGGTCAGGGTAGACCAGCACTTGGGGAGGGTACCCTTGAGCCTCCTGGGGCCTCTACCTGGCTCCTGGGCCTGCATTTGGCAGGCTGTCCTTCAGAAAAGCCTGAGCCTCAGATTACAGCTGGGGCTGAAGGGAAGATCACAGCTTGGCAGTCTGTGCGGGTGGGTCTGGGGCCAGTGAAGGGTGGCTGAGTGTGGGTGCAGGCAACCTATGGTGCAGGCAGCATCCGTGTAGGGTGACCTGGGGGTGGGCATGGGGTGGCCTGGGTCACTACGGGTTGACTCAAGAATGGATGCAGGGTGATAGATCTGTGGTCCGTAGGAGATTGTGAGGTGGGTATGGGTGAAATGGGGTAGGCTGCAGGATGCCTGCGTCTACAGGGCAGGGGATGGTCTGTGCCTCTAGGAACCTACACTGAAGCCACCTGGGAGCACCCCTAAGCCTTGAGGCCTCTCTGCCTTGGGGCTGGGGTGCTGCCTTCTGAGTCCTCTGCCACCATCAGCTCTGCCTTCTATAGTCTCCATGGTCTGCTAGGTAGGAGAGACCCAGGCCCAAGCCCCCCTGGGTGAGGGCGGAATACCTGCAGGAGATGGACAGGCTGTCACTGGAATCGATGACATATGTCTCTTCCGTGATGTTCAGGGTTGGTGGGGTCATGGAGTAGCCACTGGCCAGGCCTGGGTTGGGAGATAGGGTTAGCGTGGGATTGGGTCATAAGTTCACAAGACGATATCCATCTGGTGCTGGTGGGCCCCTCTGCAGGGCAGGTGCTGCCTAGCCTTTCGGCCCAGAGCAGGACTGATATGGCCCAAGACATCTGGGAACCTCCGCCTCAGGCTTAGCCTGCCCACTGGCTGCAGCCCCAAGTGAGCCCTGATTGAGGCCTGGGCTGAACTCAGGCCTCTGGTCCCCCAGGAGTGGAGCTGCCGACATGAAGTCAACAGGGGAGACCACAGGCTTTCTCCCACATTAGGCGAAGCCTGCAGTACATTTCCTTGGCATTAAGACCCCCCCTAGCCACCGCCTGTGAGGGGGTCCTGCACAGCGCAGCTCCCCAGACATGCCCCAGACTGAGGCCTTGGTTTCTCCCTGGGATTCTTCCTGTGGCCTTACCCTCTTCTACATCCCATGGAGTCCATCTCACATGTGCTTGGTTCCATCAGTTTCCCTTTGCCCCCAAGGGACCTTCAGGCTGCCCTTGCTCCCCACTCCCTGCTCCCCCTGCCTCAGCCCCTCCATGATTCCAACAGGTCTAATCCCCAAACAGAGAACTGCCTCGCCTGGTTAAACACTTCCTGTAGCCCTCCAGGACCTCGGCCCTGCTGCCCACATGGCTTCTTAGTCTCCATCTTCCTCCCAGCAGGAGAGTGTTGCGTGCGTGTGTACACATGTGTGTGCATGTGTGCACGTGTGTGTTGTCTTTGTGTGCATGGGCGTCTGTGGGCATAGATCTGTGTTTATAGGACTGATGATGAGTGCTGTGTGTGTGTGATTTTGTGCATGTGTGTTACTGACATGTCTGTGTGTGTGTGTGTGTGTGTGCGTATGATCCTGGAGGAGTGTGGGAGCAGGCCCCAGGGGAGGTCTGGGCCTAGAACTCTGGCAGATGCATCCTGCCAGGACCATCCTGAGACAACAGGAAGTGAGGACTGTGTGGCTGGAGGCCCGGGGCTGTGTTCTGTCCCTCCCCCGAGTCCCTGTCCTCCTGGGGGGCACAGCCCACTGCCCTGCCCTAGGCCCCAGTCCCACAGGTCCAGTTCCTCTGCCCTCCCCAGTTCAGCCTCCTGAGGCTTAGAGTCTTGCCTTGGCAGCAAACTGTGGGAGGCAGACCTTGGAGGAATCCCCACTATAGTGGATTCTACCTCACCCTGACCCCAAGCTGCCCTAGAAAGCAGCACAGGATGGTACACTCTGCACACCAAGATCTCATTTCAGCATCACATGGACAAGATAGCTCCCAGGGTCTGGCCTTCTGCTGGCCAGACTTCTCTATGTACCACACCACCACTGGTCAGAGGCAGAAGGTCCTCATTGAGCATCTAATCCAACTAGCATCTACTCCAGCCAGGGAACCTGAGGCCCTCCAGCTGGACTGCGTGGCCAGCTGCTGGGACCACTATGCAGTCTCTCCTTAGCTTGAATCCAGTGCACCCACTCCTGGCACTCAGGACAGAGGCCCACCCTGGGATCCCCAGGTGGGAAAGTAGCAGGCCCATTCCTTCCCAGGGTGGGTTCTGGCTCCCCATCATACTTCCTCACCTAGCCCTGGGGCTGCTCAGGTGGAGAGGCCCCACAGTGCAGATGATTCCTTCTGGTGGTGAGGGGCTGGGAGTGAATGCCAGGAGGACACCTCTAAGGTGGGTTTTGAAAGAGAAATAGGATTTTCCAGGCAGTGGAATGTGAATAAAGCCACTCTACAAACTGGCTTCTGAGCTACAGAAGCGGAGGAGGGGCAGGGATGATGAACTTGGGTTTGTGTGAAGGGATGAAAGAACCAGCTCCCAAGTGGACCACTCAGGGGTCAGGCCTGAGGCTGGCATTTGGGCACCAGAGGAGACAGGCAGCAGCCAGGACCTATTTGCCCTGGGTCATTTGTGCCCCATTGTGAGGGCTGTAGTGTTACTCTGGGGCCCCCGGGAAGGCCAAGCTAGGGCCTCCTTCCCTGAGGTGCTTCTCCAGGGCATGCCCTTGGCACTAGAGCTACGGCAGTCGTCAGCCCAGCTTCCTTTGCCAGCTCTCCTTTGCTCCCAAGATAAAGCGGGGAGACCCCAGGCCTCTCCCTCTGCCCACTCCTCTTCTTTCGGGCTTTATCGAGACATCTGACAGGCACAGACTTCTCACTATCATCCCAGAGTGCCAGACTTCATCTTGAAGTCTCTGTGTTCATTTTTTCACCCTGGACATTTGTACTTCCTTCCCTCCTGTGGATCTTCCTCTTTAGGTTCTAATTCACGAGTCCCTCTATAAGGGGCAGTCACTCAGGAGAGACTCAGGTGGTGCTGGCCCCTAGGCTCATGCTGCTAGAACACTTACTAGACTGAATCATGGTTTTCTGGTCACATCTGAACAAAGACTGCATTTTATTCATCTTCCTAACCTTAGTACACAAGAGGTACACACCTAAAATTGAGGATATGTATTCAAGAATACGTAGGCAAACTGGGAGATTGTTGAGCGACAGGGAGGACTGATGTGCTACAGTCCATGGGGCTGCAGAGTTGGACATGATTTGGTGAGTGAACAACAACAAATTCAAGAATGGTAGGATGGATGAAGGATGATCAGATGAATGAATGGGTGAGTATGTGGAAGGATGGTGGGTTGAGTGGCTGGATGGGGTATGGAGCCTATAGGAGCTTCCTTCCTAGAGGCTACCATATCACCAAAGGAAGCATCTGAATCACTGTGCTAAATGGGAGGTTCGTCCACTATGCTTGCTGACCCTTTCACCCATCTGAGAGCTTTCCTTTATTGCCACATGCCCGGAATTTCCCCGGTGCTCCTTTTCTCCCCCGCCTCTTCCACTGCACCCTGTGTGAGCAGTCGTCTGTGCTGTACACATCACTGGCCTCCTCCATCCTTCCTGCCTTAACTGAAATCTGCATTTCTGAGGACACCGCTGCCCCTGGGGTGGTTACTGCTCCCCATTGCACATGTTGGAGAACTCCTTGTGGTCACTTCCCCTTTTCCAGCAGCACCACCCACTCCCCACTAAAGCTGTCATCAGCCCTGTCCTGGTCATTTCCCCTCATTCTCTGCTCCTGGCTCTTCAGGCTCCCCGACCTCAATCCAGGCCATTTCTCAGAACTTCGGCAGCCACAGGACTGAGTCACCAGCACCCCGCCTTTGCGGTCCTCATCCCCATTGTCCCCCGCCTTCAGCCCCTCACTTCCTGGGCATACCCCGGTCTTGGTCCGCACCAGAAGCTGTCACCATCAAGTCCCTGTTCTCCTGTACTTCTTGCTTTGCCTCCTCTGTCTCCTACTAAATCTCACCAGTGCTAAGTCCTTCAACCTCATCAAAATATCCAGGCCAGGAGCCCCTCTGCACTGCCACCTCCTCCTGGCCCCGCCCCTCTCCTGGCACTGCATGGCCCACAGCCCATCATCCTGAACGCTCCCTTGCCCATGCCTGCTTCCCCAGCCCTGCAGTGCCCATGCCCCTGAGAGGCTCAGCATGCAGCGCAAAGCCCGGGACCCGTGCTGCCTCCCCACTCTCCTGGTGGCAGAGCCTGAGTGGCCTCGGGCTGAAGTTCAGGGCAGTCCCTCCTCCTTCCCTCTCAGCACTAATGAAGTAGAGGCATCAGATGGAGACCCCTCATCTTCCCACACTCTAATCTTACACCCTTCCCACACCCACATCTCTGACATCCCTGCTCCCAAGGCCAAGCCCTCCAACATGTCAGGGATCCCAACCCCCCCAGATCTGACCTCTGCAGATCATTTCTTTCTTTTCTGGCTACCAACTTTCCTCTATGCAATCATCTCCCATCTTGTAAACAAACAAATAAACAAAAACTCTCCACTTCCTTGATCCTGTATTCCCTTCCCCTTTTCTACCCCCATTCATAGCAAAAATTCTGTTCACTGCCTCCTTCCTTTCACATTTCCTCATCTTCCCACAGAGTGCAGCCTCCCTCTACTTCATGGAGCCACTGGCAAGGTATCCTGTGGCCTCTGTGCCGCTGCAGGAGGCTCTCCAGGGCAGGGAGCAGAGCTGTCCCCTCTTCTGCTAGCTTCTGTGAGCTCACCCTCCCCTTGTCTTCCATCCCTTCTGCCCAGCACCAAATACTGTTCCTAAGTGGTCATGTATTAGGTTGGCCAAAAAGTCCATTCAGGTTATTCCATACGATCATATGGAAAAACCTGAACAACATTTTTGGCCGACCCAGTACTTACAAAATCTCTACCTCCAGCCCAGAGCCCCTTCTCTCAACTGCAGCTTTAAGGGACCAAATCATGCTTAAATGTCATTAGTGACATTCCACTATACTTCAAGGAACATCCAAACTTCTGACTGTGGCCTGGCCGTCATCCCCTTTCCATACCCTCCTGACCAGGAGGTGTGACCACTCTCACCTCCTGCTCTTGTCTTCCAGCCCCCGTGGCCCTAGGCTGTTCCATATCATGCCACGCTCCTTCCTACCCCAGGCTTTTACACACACCTCTCCTCCTGATGAGCCTCTGCTCACACGCCTTGCACAGCCAGGCCCTTCTCACTTTCAGGCCTCAGCTTAGACATGGTCTCTGCACTCCCACCCCAAAACCTAAGTCCTCCTTTAAGCTCCACCTTAACCTCCTGGTTGGTTATTTCATTCTTCTTGTCATAATATGTAATTTTGTTATGTACTTAAGTTATGTTTTTCCATTTCCTCTCCTAGACAGTAAGTTTCAATGGTGTAAAGACCCAAACAGTCCCTTTTCCAGCCCACTCCATGCCGGGCACTGTACTTGACACAGAGTCAAGGCTCCATAAACCCTTGTTGAATGAATAAACAAATGGACAGATGGACAAAAGCACAAATGAGTGGATGGATGAACGGAAGGATAGAAATGTGGAAAAAAGAAAGGGTGGCTAGATGGAAGGACAGATGGGCAGTCAGATGGAGGGATGGGTAGAAAGATGAATGGATGGGTGGAGAGAAGGATGAATGAATGGCTGACTGAACGAATGGCTGGTTGGCTAAACAGACGTCTGCAATCAACCTTTGGGTTAAAACTCTGTCGAACCTTGTTGTGCCTTTGTAAAAGGTTCCAGTTTTAAAGGCCAGGTCCCCTGGTGACCATGAATAGCCCAGACTGCTCAGCAGCTGGGGAAGATTCAGGCCTGTGCTGCCATGCCTGAGGCTCTATACTGCCCAGCCCCCACGTGCAACCCCAAAGAAGGCGCATCCTTCCTGCCTGGCTGTTGTCTGTCCCCGCTGTCCTTCCCTTCCCGAAGCAGGAAGCACTGTCATCCTGGCCTCTGCTGCACTCCCCCTGCCTTCCTGTTCCTGGCCCAGGAACTGGCTTCTTCCTTCCCCTGGCCAGCAGCCCTGGCCCCCTGGCCTGAGCAGAGCAGTCAGGGTAGGCGCCAGGCCGAGGTCAGGGGGCCAGAGTGCATCCCTCCTCTTCCCTGTGCTGTCAGCAGCCTTGGGCGGGGGGCCGTGGGGTCAGCCGCAGGTGCTGGGTATGGGAGCAGCACCCCGGGATCTTGGGTGAGGGTAGACAGGAGGGTGGGAAGGCCGGTGGGCTAGATACTGACCACATCCCAGCACTTAGCGCCTCATTTGATCCTTACACTTACTGGGAAAGAGGGATGGATTGGGAGTCCAGTCAACAGGGAGGACACTGGGGCTCCAGCCTCCACGTCAGTGGTAACCAGCAGCTGTGCAGGAGCCCAAGTCTGCCCAAGTCCAGGCCAACCCTGCCCGGGACTTGGCCCTCACACTTCTCCATCTCCTCCTGTCCATTGCCACTGCTAGTGCCAGTCTCCTGACCTCTCTGCTCCCTAGCAGTCTCCTCCCTGGCCTCCAATTTGTCCCTCAGCCCAAAGGACACCTTCCCTGGCTCCTTGTGGCCCTCTGGATCTGTAAAGGCCCTTGGCCCAGCCTCCAGAGCTCTGCCCTGCCCCACTGGCCCCCTTCCTGGTCACCTCCCAATGCTTCTGCCACACAGTCAGGGTATCAGCCACACCCAACGTCCCCCGCAGAGCACCCCAGGCACTCATGCACCACACAGGGAAGGGCTGTACCACTGAGTGGCTCCTGAGGGCCAGGGTGTCACTGGGCCACGTCTCTGTCCTGAGGTCCAGCCCTACCAGCCCAGGCCCATGATGTCAGGACGGTGCTCCAGCTCGGGGGTGCCATTCCACCTCTGGCAGTGTGTTGCAGTAGTGGTTTTTGCATTTGGCAATTTCCTATTTCAGGCCCTGTCATGATCACCCAGTGGGTAAGAGGGGCTGTACAGCAGTTCTGCTAGTCGGATCCATGGTCTCCTGAGCAGCTATGCCCTGAAGACTGGGGGCAAGCTGAGGGGGAAGCACCAGGGCCAGGTGAGGCCAGGTGGGGGCTCTGTGCAGCAGTCCCAGGGCTCAGCCAAGTTGGAGAGCCTGCTCTCCCATCACTCTTGGGGCCGGGCTTGTGCATTGACCTTGGGGGAAGGCTCACGGTGTGTTCTGCCTTGGCGTTCCCCTCCAGCCCCACGTAGATGGCAGTCTCTGTGCCTCCAGAGAACAAGGGTGAGGGCATCGGTCCTCCCACCTCCCGCCCTGCAGGGCTGAGAAGGCTACGCCGGGAGGGGCTGTTCAGAGAGAGTGCTCAGCCCTGAGAGCCCAGCCGTGTCCCCTCCAGTGTCACTCTGACTGTATGACCTTGGGCAAGTCACTTCCCCCATCCACACTTATGAAATGAGAATTGTCCCCAGGATCATTGAGAACCACAGACCACAAATAACGTACGATCACACGAAGAACCGTGGTAAGAATGTGCTATTGTGGGCTGAGGCACACTGAGAGGCACACTGAGAGCCTCTCCCAGCCTTGGAAAAGCTTTGCCTTTCACAGCTGGAGCAGCTACTGTGACTTGGTGCCCTGGCCACAGTGCCAAGGTTGCGGGGCAGTCAGAGAAAGTCTTACCAGTGGAAGGGAGTGTTCACATGAGTTGAAAAGGACTTTGTAGAATGAATAAGAAATCGCTGGTCCAGGAGGAGGGCGCAGAGGGCAGAGGGCCATGTGGCAGAGTGCTGGTGACCTTGGGCTGTCAGGCAGGCAGAGCTGTCAGGGAGGGGGCGCACAGCATGGGGCAATAAGGCCCCAGAGTTGGGCCATGGGTCACAGGCCTAGCCTTAGGCTCTTGGCAGGCTCATTTAACTGGAGCCCTGCTTAAGGTGCGCTTCCTCCTCCTAGAGGGGCTGTCTAGAACCCTCTAGTCTAGAGCCCCAAGACTTCAAGCCCACCTCTGAGCTCCCCCACCCTCTCTGGCAGCCCTCCTGAGCTCCAGCCCTAGGGGGCTCTGCTTCCCAGCTGTTTCCTGCCAAGTGCCCCCAGCCCTAAGACCTAGACCATCCCCACCACTGAGGAGAACAAGGAGCCACAGGGTAGCACAGAAGTGTCCCCGAGCCCAGATAAGCAAGCATTAAAAGGATAGAGGATTCCCAGTATTGGCAAGGCTGTGGGCAAACAGGCACTCACAGAAATGAAAATTATGCTCATTCACTTTGACCCTCAAATTCTGCTTACTCCAATACATCCTGTTACGACAACAGACAACAAGCGCAAACACTTTCTGTATGCCAGCACAGCCTACACACTTGAGCATACCACACCCCTCTATTGCCCCCTGAAAGAAGAAAGTGAAAATGTTAGTCATTCAGTCATGTCCGGCTCTCTGCGACCCCATGGACTGTAGCCTGCCAGGTTCCTCGGTCCATGGGATTCTCCAAGCAAAAGTACTGAAGTGGGTAGCCATTCCCTTCTCCAGGGGATCTTCCCAACCCAGGGGTCAAACCCAGGTCTCCTGCATTGCAGGCAGATTCTTTACCGTTTGAACCACCAGGGAAGCCCCCTGAGGTGGGTACTATCCTGATCATTTTGCAGATGAAAAAACGAAGACACAGAGGTTCACTTACTAGTCAGAGATTATCTTTGGGTGACAGGATTATGGAGACTGCTGTTTACTCTATACCTCCTCAGAATCAGCACCAACAGCAGAGTGGCTGGAAGCACCAGGCTTGCTCCTCGCCTCTCCCTACCACCCTGGCAAAGTGCTTTGCATTCCCAGAGCTCCAACACTGAGCAGTAGATGTCCTCTAGCCTGAGTGCGACCCCTAGATGTTCTGGGACTGCCCTTTTCAGCCCCTTTCCTCGCCATCTGACTGACTGGCCAGCCTCAGTGTCCCATCCTTGGGTTACCACACTTTCGTCTCCCCACTGGTCCAGGCCTTTCGCAGTGGTTAGAGGATTCTTTGAGAACACAAATCCTTCTTCTACCTAAAACCATTTCCTGCCTCTCTGCTGCTTGGAGACGGAATCTGAGCTTCTCATATGACTCTCTAGTCACACTTGTCACTTGCCTGGTACCTACTCCAGCCCTAGGCTTGCATTTTTAGGTTCCTGGGAGCCTCTCTGCACATGTCCACAGCTTCATGTAGCAGCTTGACTCATTACACTCAACAGTTCCTCAGTGCAAGAATTAGATCCTTTCCAGGGTGGCATCGCCAGCATGGGACTTGGCCCTGGATTGCTCTTGACTGGCTTTGAGGATCCAGGGAACAAAATTAGAGTGCACAGTGTGTGGGCAGAGGTGGAGGTGGGGATGGAGGGGCAGAGGTCCTGCACCGAAGCAGGCACATCTGTCAGGGGCAGGTCCAGGGGGAAGCAACGTGTCTAGCGGCATGCTGCTTTTGAAAGCTCTCTGGGACATCTAGGTGAAAATGTCCACAAGGTGGTCAGCAATTTAGGACCCCACATGCCCACCTTGCTGGAATATGGGCACACCAGCTATGCCTGCCCCTTCCTGCTCCTCAGCCCTTATGCCATCTGGCACCAGACCCCAGACACCTGTCACTTCCCTCAGAGCTGCTCTGACAATCTAATGAGCCATTTCACTCCTCTAATTTTCTAATTAATTTTACTAATCTCCAAAATGGGGACAGTAGCCTACATCACAAGGTTAAAATCTTCACACACCCCATAGAAATTTGATTAACCATTTCAGACTGAGGTGGGACTCACTGGCAGTGTGTGTGCACATGTGTGTATGTGTGTGCATGAGTGCTGCTTCACACAAACAAAACTTCATTAGGTAGAATTCTGAAGAGCTTTGAGGATGGTGTTTAGGTTGGGTAAGGATGAGAGCTTTCCGTGAACCTACCCTAAAGCTTAGATTCTGTGCTCCTGGGGCACACAAGGGGTGGGGAATGAGGCTCTCTTCCTGCCCTAGTAGATCCTTCCCACTTGGTGCAGCATCACCTTCTGCCTGAAATTCTTAGCAGCCTCTGGCATGTATGTGGAGCACAAGAAAGCTCACACACTGAGGCTGTGGTGTGGGTGCAGGCTAGGTGGATATGGGGCTCGGGCTTCTCTTGGAGGAGGCCCTCTAGCAGGAGGGCCTGTCCCACCAGCCCAAGAGGACTGAGGGGCTGAGGAAGGCTCAGATCTGTGTTTCAGAGTGGTCCTGCTAAAGCAATTTTTGGAAGCAGGGAGTGTTGGAGAGGCTGAGTGGGACTGTAGGCTGCTTGAGTACCCACAGGGGGTGAGATGGGGGAAGAGCACTTTAGTAGGTGTAGGGATCCCCATGCAGCAGTCATGGGTGCAGCCAGCTTTACCAGGCAGTTGCCCTGGCCTTTCTGGGGTCAGGGCTCTGTTCTGTGGCGGCAGGACGGGCAGTGTTATCAGACAGCCCAGCTGGCTCAGAGGTGGCCCCCCAGTGCTGCTAAATCTGGGCCACGGGCTCCTGCTGCAGGAAGAGGGAACGCAGGCAGGATGTCCTCTCCTGTGGCCGGCAAGTCCTTTCCCATGAACCCATGCTGACCTCACTGGCCACGTGGCGGGGCTCCCCCACTTGCCACCCTGACTTGTGCGTGCTCACAGGGCCATCCGCACCCCATCCGGGCCTCGGAGATGGGGGTGGCCTGGGACACTGGAGCCAGGCAGGGCTGTGCCTCTTTCGGGCCACACCCAGCCTCAGTGGCAGCCAGTCCCAAAACCTGCATCTTCCTGCTCCCAGACTTCTCCCTTCGGTGTGACCGGAAAACGGAGATCCCAGAGGAAGCCAGTGTCTGAAAAGGATCGAAACTCAGGAATCCCTGGCTCCAGCTAGACACATGGGCCATGTCTTGCTCAGAGGTCGGTGCAAGGAGTGTGGGAGTCTCTGGACTCCTCTCCCTACCCATTCCCCTTCGCCAAGGGATATCTCAGGACTGTGGGGCACGGACTGGGTCCTAGTGGAGAGAAATCTGCATGGTGGCAGGAAACACCAAAATGGCAGCAGGAGGGGTGTAAGCTAGACGCAGGGAAAAACTTCCCTTCGTGACTGAGACCCCACTTAATTCCCCTGGATTCCCTGACTTCCCTCTATCATATCACACTCCCAACTTTCTTCCTTCCTGCCTTTGACTGGAAGCCCTGCCTCCCCAGTGGAACGCCTCATCTTTCCCCATCTCCTCCTCTTTCAGGGTTCCCATCTGGTAAACAATTTCATGATCTATTCTGCCACTTCAGCCAGAGACTGGCACTCGTACCTCTCTCTCCACCATCCCCTGCGGCCTCCTTCCCTGGTATATCTCCTGGGTGCACCCGCAGCCTCCTTGTTGTGGCCTTGTATCTGCTCTTGCCCCTCTGGTGATGCCTTCAGGAGAGTCTGACCACGTAGCTCCCTGCTCACAGCCCCCCTTTCCAGGTGTGCCGCTAGCTTCTGCGTCTCCATTTCTTGTCTCTTCCACCCCGTCGCTCTGCCCCCAGGACTCCAGCCTCATCTGATCACCATCTGACTTTTCTGTCTCTGGGCCTTTGAGGCAGTCTTTGCCCTGCTTGGAACCCCTTTCCTGGAGTCTGCAGACCCCTCCAGGAAGCTCCAAGCTGGAAGCAACTTGGTGAAGCCCACACCACTAGCTGGACCTCACTGGTCACTGAGCACTCTCACCCCTGGGCTCCGATGTCATGTTTGTGTCCCTGCAAGTCTGGCACTTGAGAAGCTCCTGCAGAGTGCACTTGGTCCAAATCTTCCCTTTGCCACCCTGAGCAGACACTGTAGCTTTCACCTTGCACAGGACTACAGTCCCCTTCCCTGGTTAGGCTGCCTGCCACTGCCTGGGGGTCAGGGTGGGGGTGGCACGGCAAGGAGATGGCCAAACAGTCCCCTTGTTACACCTCGTGCCCAGCCTGGCACTGGGTCATGTGGACACTGTGCTGTGGGGAGGCAAAGAGTCCTTTGGCCACACTGACCCAGTGCCTCCAGCACTCTGGGTATGTAAGCACACCTGTATGTGTGAGTCCTCAGAGCACTGAGCTAAGGCCAGTGCTCCACCCGCACTGACTCACATGCCCACCCCACTCCCACACCTCTGTCCACATCTGGCTCTGGCTCAGGGCTGAGGAGCACAGACGGTGAAGAGCTGGGATGGTCATGTGTGTCTCAGTCGTAGCAGGAGCCAGTATCCTCATGGCAGGCCAACCAAGCTTCCTGGCAATTGCCTCCTTCCCCACATGTCCCTGAGCTGATTGCCCACTGTTCAGAGGCACAAACAACCTTTCTAGAGTCTAAGCCCCAAGAGATAAAGCCTGTGGGAGGTGGCCTCTGCCATCTACTTTCTCTAGAGGGACACGATTGGGGTAAAGAGTCCAGCGCCAAGCACAGCCCCTCAGAGCCTGCCAGCTTGTTGCAGTGCTGTGTGTGGACAAACTGAGGCACAAGGAGAGGAAGGGAGGGGTCCAGGCAACAGAGAAAGTAATTTAGGGGTAGAGCCAGGAAGGAGCCAGCTCTGGGACAAGCACTGCATCTCTGAGGGTCACCTTCAGGGCCAGGCTGCTCACCTGCCAGCACGTGGCCTCCCACGGTGGCCACGCTGACAGCTGGCAGCACAGGAATGTCTGTGCTTCGGCTCCAGCACCCCCATCAGTCTAGGGGCTTCTCAGGTCCTCTTCAGCCCCAAATGGGTGGCACAAGTATAAGGCTCAGGGACTGTGGCCATGGTCTGCTCTCAATGGGTTATCTCCCTACCAGCCACGCCCTGGTCCAGCCAAGGCCGTCCCCCTCCACGGGCCCCTTAGCTTCATTCTCTCTCTTCTCCCTCACTGCCCAACTTTGGTAAGAACCACCTGTACTCACTGCAAGACTGACTTATCCCCGCTCTGTCTGCCACCTTCCACTCTGCTCTACTCAGGAACACCAGGACATGAGTCTCTCCTGGTTTTCCTTACACCCTGCACGTTGGATGTTTTCTGTCTCCCTGGAAGCCTCTCGCTCTCTGGTCCCCTCCTTGGGGAAGACGGTCCCATCCTGGGACAGCTTCCTCTTTAGCCTCTCTTCTGAGCCTTGGACACTATACCCACTGCCCGCCGGATGTCTTCTCAAGGTGGGGTCTCCCACTCCTCAGCCCTGAAGTCCAACCACGGCACCTGTGAAAGCTTGGTCCTGGGAAGGGTGCAGGGGAGCAAAGAGGCAGGCCCTCTGCTCAGACTTGCCCTGACTTGGAGGCCAGAAGATGTCTTCTTCCATCCTCCTCCCCCTAGGTTCACCCACACGTCCCTTCACTCCACTCTCCCCAGCCCTTCAGCCTATATAGACACACAGAACGGGGTTCCGGTACCCCAAAGACCTGGATTGAACATGTCCTTTACTACTGGCTTCCTGAGGACTTTGGGGGAAGTTACCCCTGTCCTTGGTCCAAGTGTTCCCATTTGTAAAAAGGGTCTAACATTTCCTTGTGAGGATTAAAAGAAATGAAACATGTAAAGCCAGTATTCAAAGCCAACAGTGTTTAAAAATAGAGGTACCCATTTCTCCCTTCAGATCTCTCAGAACTACTCCCTCAAACACTGGGGACCCATAATCAGTCCTCTACCCTCTGACCTCCAGGGTCACTGGATCTCTCATGGGCTTCCAGCTCATCTACCTCTCATTCCTGATGCTTTACCCCTGACATCTCCAAACAGCCATCCCTCCCTCACCCCCCAAATTCTCTTCCCTCCAATCCCTCAGAGGCAACCTTTAGTCATGTTCCCATCACCTGTTTCCACACTGCCTCTCCTGTGTTGAAGACCCTTCCTTGCAGCCCCTGCCTTATGATCCTTAGCTTGGCCATCCAGGGTGCTACCCCTCAAACATGGCGAGGGCCGGCCTTCTGCCTCTCCTGCCATGCTGATCATTTACGAGTTGCTGACTCAAGATTAGCCTCAAATTCCAACACCTGCACCCAGTCTTCCCGGATTACGCCTGTCTCCCTCCGTCCCGAGTTTTTGCCCCAGCAGTCCTTGGCCTGGGGAAAGTGAACAGCAACCAGAGTTCCCTCAGGAGTACTGATCTTGAGCGCAGACTAGAGTCGCGGGGAAGTGCGCACCCCAGACTACGACCCGGCGGGGACTGCAACCTCTGCGTTGGGGGACAACCTCAGTGCCCCCAGATCGCAGGATAGAGTAGTGCGGTGCCCCGACTCCGCAGAAAGCGTGTAAGCAAGAAAAGGATTCAGGCTGAGGATGCAGCGCGAAGGGGCCCGGGTTAAAGGGAGCTGAACCATAGACCGTGGAGTGAAGTCGAGAACCCATCTCCACGCTGCTGGGCTGCCCCGCGGCCCGTCCTCTCTCTTTCCTCATCCCGGCAAGCTCGGCCCGACTCTGTGCTCCTTCCGGGATCTGAATTCCTGGCTCTCAACCCTGTCTCCCCTCGTGCCCAAGGGTCCCGCGGGCCCCGTCCCCCGACCGGTCTCGCGTCCCTGCAGTCCCACCATTTGCCCAGGGAAAGCGTCCCCGCTCGTGGCCAGCTGCGCACTGGGGCAGGCGGAGGGCTCACCACGCTCGTTGTCGAGCAGTCCGAGGCAGAGCCACAGGCGCAGGCACAACGCGGCACCCCGCTGCATCTCCGGCCGCGGTGGCGCGGATCAAACGTGCGACCGCAGCTCTCGCTTGAGTGTGGGCGCGAGGCACCGCGCAGGCGGGGCCGGGGCGGGGCTGCGACCGGGCCGGGGCGGGGCCGGGGCGCCCGCGGCGGGCCTGGGAATCGAAAAGCAGCCCTCGCACCTCTTAGGACCGCCCTCTAGCCTAGGAGACTGCCCCAGAGATGTGAGGGTGCTGGTGGGAGGGAAGGCTGGTCCTTGCCCCACTTCCGAGTCAACCACAACCCTTCAGGCTGGCCATTGTGAGTTAAAAAGGGCATGAACCCAGCCGCCAAGATTGGACAAAACGTGGCAGCACGTATTTTTCTGTAATTTTCTTCAGTTAATAAATACTATATTTAAAGTAGGAAAAAGAAGAAAGCAATATAATTTAAAATAGCAATATATCAAATCTTTGAGACCATTCAGTAAACTTTATCTTACTGCCTACGTGGCGAAGATGGAGACTGTACCCTTGCGCCAGGCACCCAGTATAACTAACCTCTATCCTGCAGGCATGTCCTCTTTAGATTTCCTCCAAATAGTTTTGCTCTGAGCTCATTCATAAGTCCTTTCATCAGGTGACAGTTTGCTCTCTGACTTGGCAACCCTTTCATAGACTTCCTTTTTCTTTTCAGTTCTGTCTCTAGAATTTTCCTATTTAAAAACAAATCCCATGAGCATGACTGTCTCCCTCTCCTGCTTTCATAATCACACTTTTACTATCCCTCCCCCTACCACCTGCAAAAGTCCATTCATCCTTGTCAAAAACCATTGTTGAAAACAATTGTTACTAATGTCTAATGCAAGAAAGAATTGAATTTAAGTTGTAATCATATATGGAGTATTTAATAAATAATGTGAAAAGTAGGCAACCAAATAAATGAAGTTAGATCCTTTTCCTCAACCACATGTTGATTTTCTTTCAACTTTTGTTTTTAGTTTTAATATATTGAAATTTAGTTTTAATATATTGTATTTAGTTTTAATATATTGATATATAATCAATGTATTATAAATGCAAGTTTTAAAGCAAATACTTCTGTTTCAGTCCCACAGATTAAAGAATATAAAATGGCGCGAGCTTTCCAGAAGCTTTCCCTTTCTCCTCCTTAATCCCCAAATCCTGACTTTATCATTTCCCTGCTTTTCTTTGTCATTTTATTTCCCAGACATGTTTTGCTTGTTTTTTAACCTTATTTAAATGGATTCATTGCACAATCTTTTGCTCAGCATCTTTTGTGAGATTCATGTGTATCGCTATGAAGACCTATGAAAAAGTGAGTGTTAGTCAGTCAGTCTTGTCTGATTCTTTGTGACCGCATGGACTGTAGCCCACCAGGCTCCTCTGCCCATGGAATTCTCCAGGCAAGAATACTGGAGTGGGTTGCCATTTCCTTCTCTAGGGGATCTTCCTGACCCGGGATTGAACCTAGGTCTCCTGCATTGCAGGAAGATCCTTTACAGACTGAGCCACCGGGCATGCCCGATACTTCACTGAAGACCAATACTTGACTCATTTTTACTGATGCATAGTCTTCTGTGTGATGCAACATAGTTCATTTGTGCACTGTTGATGGAAGTTTGAATTGTTACCAGTTTCCAACTTTTGCTACAAACATGCTTTTATATGTTTCTTGGTATACAAGGCAATGGCACCCCACTCCAGTACTCTTGCCTGGAAAATCCCATGGATGGAGGAGCCTGGTAGGCTGCAGTCCATGGGGTCGCTAAGAGTCGGGCACGATTGAGCGACTTCACTTTCACTTTTCACTTTCATGCATTGGAGAAGGCAATGGCAACCCACTCCAGTGTTCTTGCCTGGAGAATCCCAGGGATGGGCAAGCCTGGTGGGCTGCTGTCTATGGGGTCACACAGAGTCGGACACGACTGAAGTGACTTAGCAGCAGCAGCAGGTATACATGTGCCCTATTCTCTAAGTTATATGTACAAGAATGATACGACTACATTTCTTCTACTTTGTAGTTGGTACCAATTATTCTTCCATTATTTGTATATTTTGCACTCCGTGGCAGTGTAATTAGTTCCCTGTGTTCCACACCTTCACTGACACGTATTGTCAGTTTTAGTTTTCGAATTTAGCCATTTTAATTGATTTGTAGTGGCATCTCTTTATGGTTTTCACTAGATTTTCCCTAATTGATGTTGAATTTGAGTACATTTTTATAATTTTCCATTTGAATGTCAAGTCTTTTGCTTCTTAGCACTGCCTATTGTCTTTTTCTTATTGATTTGTAGGCATTTTTTTTTTCTTTGCTGCTGAAATGTTTTAATCTATTTTTAAAAAAAACTTATAATTTTGTATTGAGGTGTAGCCAGTTAACAAACAATGCAATGTTGTAATAGTTTTAGGTGAACAGTGAGGGGACTCAGCTATATATATATATATATATATACATATATATATACTCCCCAAACTCCCCTCCCATCCAGACTGTTACATAACATTGAACAGGGTTCCATGTGCTATAACACTAGGTCCTTCTTGGTTATCCATTTAAAATATAGCAGTGTGTACATGTCCATCCCCAAATCCCTAATTACCCTTTCCCCCTGTCCTTCCCCTTGGCAACCTTAAGTTCTCTAAGTCTGTGAGTCTCTTGTTTTGTAAGTAATTTTCTTTGTATCATTTCTTTTTAGAGTCCATGTATAATGGATGTCATACAATATTTCTCCTTCTATGTCTGACTTACTTCATTAAGTATGACACTCTCTCTGTCTTTCCATGTTGCTGCAAGTGGCATTATTTCGTTCTTATTCATGGCTGAGTAATATTCCTATATATATGTACCACATTTTTATCCATTCCTCTGTCGATGGACATTTAGTTTTCTTCCATGTCTTGGCTATTGTAAACAGCACTGCAATGAATATTGGGATGCATGCATCCTTTCGGATCATGTTTTTCTCTGGATATATGCCAAGGAGTGGGATTGCAGTGACATATGGTAGCTCTATTTTTAGTTTTTTAAGGAACTTCCTTACTGTTCTCCATCGTGGCTGTATCGATTTACATTCCCACCAACAGTGTAGGAGGATTCCCCTTCTCTTCACATCCTCTCCAGCATTTATTGTTTGTGGATTTAAAAATTTTGTTTTAATTGGAGAATAATTACTTTACAGTACTGTGGTGGTTTATGCCATACTTAGACATGAATCAACCAGGGGTGCACAGGTGTCCCCCATCCTGAACCCCCTCCCCCCTCCCTCCCCACCCCATCCCTCTGGGTAGTCCCAGAGCACCATCTTTGAGTGCCTGCTTCATGCATCAAACTTGCACTGGTCATCTATTTTACATATGGTAATATACGTGTTTCAATGCTGTTCTCTCAAAACATCCCACCCTTGCCTTCTCCCACAGAGTACAAAAGTCTGTTCTTCACATCTATGTCTCTTTTGCAGACTTGCATATAGGATTGTCATTACCATCTTTCTAAATTCCATATATATGCATTCATATACTGTATTGGTGTTTCTCTTTCTGACTTACTTCACTCTGTATAATAGGCTCCAGTTTCATCCACCTCATTAGAAAAGACTCAAATGCATTCTTTTTTAAAGCTGAGTAATATTCTATTGTGTATATGCATCACAACTTCCTTATCCATTTATCTGCCAATGGACATCTAGGTTGCTTTTATGTCCTAGCTATTGTAAACAGTGTGCAATGAACTTTGGGGTACATGTGTTTCTTTAAATTCTGGTTTCCTTGGTGTGTATGCCCAACAGTGGGATTGTTGGTTCATATGGCAGTTCTGTTTCCACTTTTTAAAGGAATCTTGTTGGTGGATGTTTTGGGTAATAGGCATTCTGGCTGGTGTGAGGTGATATCTCGTTGTAGTTTGGACTTCCATTTCTCTAATAATTGGCGATGTTGAACATCTTTTCATGTGCCTAGTGGCCATCTGTATGTCTTTGGAGAAATGTCTATTTAGGTCTTCTGCCCATTGTTTTGAGTGGGTTGTTTGTTTTGATGCCATTAGGCATCATTTGCTATTTGTAAAATTTGGAGACTAATCCTTATTGGTCATATCATTTGCAAATATTTCCTTCCAATTTGTGGGTAGTCATTTCATTTTGTTTATTTTTTCCTTTACTGTGCAGAAGCTTTTGCATTTATTTTTGTTATTATTTTCATTATTTTTGGAAACAGATTGAAGAAGACATTGCTGTGATTTATGTCAGAGAGTGTTCTGCCTGTTTTCCTCTAGGAGTTTTATAGTATCTGATCTAACATTTAGGTCATTAATCCATTCTGAGATTACTTTTGTGAATGATATTACAGAAAGAATGATCTAATTTCATTTTTTTTTACATGTAGCTATCCAGTTTCCCCAGCACCATTTGTTGAAGAGACTGTCTTTCCAATATTGTGTAATCTTGCCTCCTTTGTCATAGGTGCATGGATTTCAGGGCTTTCTATACAGTAACACTGATCTATAGTAGTTCTATTTTTGTGCCAGTACCATACTATTTTGATGACTGTGGCTTTGTAGTATGGTCTGAAGCCAGGGAGCCTGATTCCTCCAGCTTTATTGTTCTTTTTCAAGATTGATTTGGCTATTTGGGACCTTTTGTGTCCCTATACAAATTTTGAGATTTTTTTCCTAGTTCTCTGAAAAACGTCATTGGTAGTTTGATAGAAATTACCTTGAGTCTATAGATTGCCTTGGGTAGTTTAGTCATTTTGATGGTATTGATTCTTACACTCCACAAGCTTGATATATCTTCCCATCTGTTTATGACTTTGATTTCTTTCATCACCATCTTATAGTTTTTGGAGTACAGGCTTTTTATGTCCTTAGGTAGGTTTATTCCTAGGTATTTTATTCTTTTTGATGTGATAGTAAATAGAAATGTTTCTTAATTTCTCTTTCTGATCTTCCCTTGTTAGTGTATAGAAATCCAACAGGTTTCTGTGTATTAACTTTGTAACCAGCAACGTTATCAAGTTCACTGATGAGCTCCAGTAGTTTTCTGGTACCACCTTTAGGATTTTCTACATATAGTATCATGGCATCTGCCATCAGTGACAGTTTAACTTCTTCTCTTCCAATTTGGATTCCATTTACTTCTTTTTCTTCTTTGATTGCTATAGCTAAGACTTCCAAAACTATGTTGAATAAAAGTGGTAAAGCAGAAAGAAGAAGTAAGAACTACAATCCTGCAGTGGCTAGAATGAAAACCACATCACAGAAGGTTAATCAGAATGAAGAAGCAGAGTGTTAGTTCCCCAGATGAAGGGACAAGATAAAACCCCAGAGGGAGACTCTGGTTCAAGTTGGCAGAGTAGAAGAACCTGTGCTCTTCTCCTCCTGAGAACACCAAAATTACAACTAATTGTTGAACAGCCATTGACAGGAGGATGCTGGAACCCAGCAAAAAAGATACTGCACATCCAAAGACAAAGAAGAAACTGCAGCGAGATGGTAGAAGGGGTGCAAACACAATAAAATCAAATCCTATACCCACTGAGTGGGCAACTCACAACCTGGAGAACCATATAATACCCAAAGAATCCCACTGTTATGAAGGTTCTGAGCCTCATATCAGGCTTCCCAGCCTAGGGAGCTGGCAAAGGAATTGGAAATCCCCAGGGAGTCTGACTTTGAAGGCCAGTGGCATTTGATTTCAGGACTTCCACAGGACTGGGGGAAACAGAGACTCTATTCTTGGATGGCACGTACAAAACCTTGTGCACATTTAGACCAAAGAGAAAGGAGCAGTGATCCCACAGGAGACTGAACTGGACTTACCTGCTAGTGTTGGAGGGTCTACAGTGGAGGACTGGGGGTGACAATGGGTCACCCTGGGATGGGGGCACTGGCAGCAGCTGTCCTAGAAATAACTCCGTGGCATAAGTCCTCTTGGAGGTCACTGTTAACCCTATTATAGAGTCTCCATAGACCCCAGGGCTGCATCCCCATAGGCCAAACAACTAACAGGAAGGGAGAGCACCACCACCCATCAGCAGATTTTTAAATTTAAGTTTTACTGAGATTGGCTCTGCCCACAAATGCCCTGTTTTCCCCACCACCAGTGCCTCCCATCAGGAAGCTTATACAAGCCTCTTAGCCTCATCCATCAGAGGGCAGCAGCAGAAGAAAAAAGAACCACAATTCCACAGTGGCTGGAATCAAAATCACACCACAGAAAGTTAACCAGGATGAAAAAAACATAGAGTTTTGTTCCAGATGAAAGGACAACATAAAACTCCAGAAAACCAACCAAATGGAGATAGGCAACCTTACAGAAATAGAAATCAGAATAATGATAGTGAAGATGATCCAAGATTTTGGGAAAAGAATGGAGGCAAACATTGAGAAGATGCAAGAAATAATTACAAGTGACCTAGAAGAACTAAAGAACAAACAGAGATGAACAATACACTAGAAGAAATCAATTAGCAGAATAAGTGATGCAGAAGAATGGATAAGTGACCTGGAGGGAAGAATGGTGGAAATCACTGCTGTAGAACAGGATGTAGAAAAATGAATGGAAAAAAAAGACAGCCTAAGAGACCTCTGGAACATTAAATGCACTAACATTCGCATTATAGGGGTTCCAGAAGAAGAGAGAGAGAAATGACCTGAGAAAACACTGAAGAAATAATGCCGAAAACTTCCCTAATATGGGAAAGGAAATAGTCAACCAAGTCCAGGAAGTATAGAGTGTCTCAGGCAGGATAAACCCAAGGAGGAACACACCAAGACACAGAGTAATCAAATGAATGAAAATTAAAGACAAAGGTAAAATATTAAAAGCAACAAGAGGAAAACAACAAGTAACATATAAGGGAACATCCATAAGGTTATCAACTGATTTCTCAACAGAAACTGTAGAAGTCAGAAGGGAATGGCATGATACATTTAAAGTAATGAAAAGGAAGAACCTATAACCAAGAATATTCTAACTAGCAAGACTCTTGTTCAAATTTGACAGAGAAATCAAAAGTTTTACAAATAAGCAAAAGTTAAGAGAATTCAGCACCACAAAACAAGCTTTACAACAACTTCTAAAGGACCTTCTCTAGGCAGAAAATGCAAGCATAGGAAAAGACCTACACAAAATAAACCCAAAACAATTTAGAAAATGTTAATATGATCATACATATTGATAATTATCTTAACTGGAAATGAATTAAATTCACAAACCACAAGACAAAGACTGGCTGGGCAGATGAAAACATCTGCATGTATATAATAATTTTCCTTCCACTTACCACATCATTCCACTTAACCCCCAAATTCTACATAATTATTTTTATATTGTTAGGTTAATCATGTTTCCATTATGGCTTGCAATTGTAATTATATTTTATATTTTGTCTGGCTATTGATTGTGAAAACTGGTAAAGATCTTTTACTATTGTGATTATGTCAGTATTATTCACTTAATACCATTGTATCATGATTGGTCCACAGAAAATAATAGAAAAAATAGAATTAAAGTGGTGAGAGTTGACATTCTTGTCTTTTTCCTGATCTTAGAGGAAATACTTTCAGCTTTTCACTATTGAGTATGATGCTAGCTGTAGCTTTGTCATATATGGTCTTTACTATGCGGAGGCATGTACACGCTATGCCCACTTTTTAGAGAGATTTTACCATGAGTGGGTGCTGAATTTTGTCAAAAGCTTTTTCTATATTTATTGAGATGATCATATGGTTTTTATTCTTCAATTTGGTGATATTGTGTACCACATTGATAGATTTGCACATATTGAAAAATGCTTGCATCCCTGGGCTTTCCTTGTGGTTCAGTTCGTAAAGAATCTACCCACAATGCAGGAGACCTGGGTTTGATCCCTGGGTTGGGAAGATCCTCTGGAGAAGGGAAAGGCTACCCACTCCAGTTTTCTGGCCTGGAGAATTCCATGGACTGTGTAATCCATGGGGTCCACAAAGAGTCGGACACAACTGAGCAACTTTCACTTTCTCACAGGGATGAATCCCGCTTGATCATGGTGCATGATCTTTTTAATGTACTGTTGGATTCTGTTTGTTAGTATTTTATTGAGGATTTTCGCATCTTTGTTCATCATTGTAATTTGTGTGTGTGTGTGTGTGTGTGTGGTATGTTTGTCTGGTTATAGTATCAGGGTGGTTGTGGCCTTGTAAAATGAGTTTGGAAGTTTTCCTTCCCCTCCAATTTCACAAGGATAGGTATTAACTCTTCTCTAAATGTTTGATAAAATTCACCTGTGAAGCCATCTGGTCCTGGATTTTGTCTGTTGGGAGGTTTTTAATTACAGTTAAAATTTCAGTGCTTGTGATTTGTCAGTTCATATGCTTTATTTCTTCTTGGTTCAATCTAGGGAGATTGTACCTTTCTAATAATTTGTCCATTTCTTCCAGGTTGTCCAAATTTTATTGTCGTACAGTTGCTAATAGTAGTCTCTTATGATCCTTGGTTTTGGATTGATGCTTTTGAACTGTGATATTGGAGAAGACTCTTGAGAGTTTCTTGGACTGCAAGGAGATCAAACCAGTCAATCCTGAAGGAAGTCAATCCTGAATATTCATTGGAAGGACTGATGCTGAAGCTGAAACTAATACTTTGGCCACCTGATACAAAGAACTGACTCATTGGAAAAGACCCTGATGCTGGGAAAGATTGAAGGCAGGAGGAGAAGAGAGAGAGAGAGAGGATGTGATGGTTGGATGGCATCACTGACTTGATGGACTTGAGTTAGAGCAAGCTTTGGGAGTTGATGATGGACTCCAGAGAAGTCTGGCATGCTGTAGTCCATGGGGTCACAAAAAGTCAGATATGACTGAGTGAGTGAATTGATCCTTGGTATTTTCATGTAGTCAGTAACTTCTTTTTGATTTCTAATTTTATTGATTTGAGTCTTCTCCATTTTTTCCCCTTGATGATTCTGGCTTAAGATTTACCAATTTTGTTTAAAATTTCAAAGATGCAGCTTTTAGTTTCATTGATGTTTGCAACTGTTTTCTTTGTCCCTATTTCATTTATTTACGCTCTGATGTTTATGATTTCTTTCCTTTTTACTAACTCTGGGTTTTGTTTGTTTTTCTATCTCTAATTGTTAAAACAATTAGATGTAAACAAAAAACCACATAAAACAATTTAGGCGTAAGGTTAGGCCGTTTACTTGAGACTTTTTTTTTGTTTCTTGAGGAAAGATTAAGTATTGCCACAAACTTCACTCAGAATTGCTTTGCTGCATTCCAGAGTTTTCAGATCATTGTGCTTTCACTTTTCTCTAGATATTTTTTGATTTCCTCTTCATCTTTTTCAGTGATCCATTGGTTGTTTAGTTGTGCAGCCTCTACATGTTTGTTTTTTTTATAGTTTTTCTTCTTGTGGTTTATTTCTAAACTAATAATGTTGTCATTGGAGAAGATGCTTGATATGATTTCAATTTTCTTAAATTTACCACTTCTCATCTTGTGGCCCAGCAGGTGGTCAGTCCTGGAGAATGTATAGTGTACTACTTTTTGATGGAATCCTCAGTTATGTCAAACTGATCTAAAGTGTAACTTAAGGCCTGTGTTTCCATATTAATTTTCTGTCTGGATGATCTGTCCATTGATGAAAGTTGGGTGTTAAAGTTCCCCACTATTATTGTGTTACTCTTGACTTCTCCCTTTATGGTTATTAGAATTTGCTTACATATTGAGGTACTCCTATGTTGGTTGTATATATATTTGCTATATCTTCTTCTTGAATTGAACTCTTGATCATTATGTAGTGTCCTTGTCTCTTACAACAGTCTAAGTTTTAAAATCTATTTTGTCAGATACGAATATCACTACTCAAGCTTTCTTTTAATTTCCATTTGTATGGAATACTTTCTCCCATCCCCTTACTTTCAATCTGTAAGTGTCCCTAGGTCTGAGGTGAGTCTCTTATAGACAGTGTATGTATGTGTGTGTGTGTGTATAAGATTTTATATATACGTGTATTTATATATAAAATCATGCTTCTGTATCCACCCAGACAGTTTATGTCTTTTGGTTGGTGAACTCAATCCATTTATATTTAAGGTAATTATTGATATATATGATCCTATTGGGCTTCACATGTGGCTCCCTGGTAAAAAAAAAAAAAAAAAGTTGCCTGACAAGCAGGAGATGTGGATTCAATCCCTGGGTCAGGAAGAGTCCCTGGAGAAGGAAATGGCAATCCACTCCAGTATTCTTGCCTGGGAAGTCCCTTGGGGAGAGGAGCCTGGTGGGCTACAGGGTTGCAAAATAATCAGACACGACTTAGTGACTAAATAGCAACAACAGTAATCCTATTACCGTTTTCTTAATTGTTTTGGATTTATTTTTTGTAGATCTTTCCTTCTCTGTGTTTCCTGCCTAGAGATGTTCTTTTAGCATTTGTTGCAAAACTAGTTTGGTGAGGCTGAATTCTCTTAACTTTTGCTTGTTTGTAAAACTTTTGATTTCTCTGTCAGATTTGAACAAGAGTCTTGCTAGTTAGAATATTCTTGGATATAGGTTTTTCCTTTTCATTACTTCAAATGTATCATGCCATTCCCTTCTGACTTCTACAGTCTCTGTTGAGAAATAAGTTGATAACCTTATGGGTGTCCCCTTGTATGTTATTTGTTGTTTTCCTCTTGTTGCTTTTAATATTTTATTTTTGTCTTTAATTTTAATCACTTTGACTACTATGTGTCTGGGTGTGTTTCTCTATGGTTTTATCCTGTCTGAGACTCTCTGTGCTTCCTGGACTTGGTCGACTATTTCTTTCCCATATTACAGATGTTTTCAGCTATTATCTCTTCAAATATTTTCTTGGGTCCTTTCTCTCCCTTTTCTCCTTCTGGGATCCCTATAATGTGAATATTGCTGTGTTTAATGTTGTTTTAGAGGTCTCTTAGGCTGTCTTCATTTCTTTTCTTTTTTTAAAAATTCTGTTTTGTGGCAGTGATTTTCATCATTCTGTCTTCCAACTCATTTATCTGCTCTGTCTCAGTTATTCTGCTGTTTATTCCTTCTAGTGTATTGTTCATCTCTGTTTGTTTTGTAGTTCTTCTAGGTTATTGGTAAACATTTCTTTTACCTTCTCCATTATTTTTGCAACATCCTGGATGATTTTCATTATCATTATTCTGAATCTTTTCCTGGAATGCTGCCTAGCTCCACTTTATTTAGCAGTTTTTTTTTGGGGGGGGGAGGGGGTGGATTTTTACATTGTTCCTGCATCTGGGACATAATCCTTTTTATTTTTATTAGCTTTTTATGATTGTGGGTTTTGTTCTGAAGCCTGTGGGGTTCTGGTTTTTCTTGCTTCTTCTGTCTGCCCTCTGGTGGATGAAGCTAAGAGGCTTATGTAAGCTTCCTGATGGGAGGGATGGACTGTGGAGAAAACTGGGTATTGCCCTCAGTTCAGTCCAGTTCAGTTGCTCAGATGTGTTCCACTCTTTGGACCCCATGAATCCCAGCACGCCAGGTCTCCCTGTCCATCACCAACTCCCTGAGTTCACTCAAACTCATGTCCATTGAGTCAGTGATGCCATCCAGCCATCTCATCCTCTGTCGTCCCCTTCTCCTCCTGCTCCCAATCCCTCCCAGCATCAGAGTCTTTTCCAATGACTCAACTCTTCCCATGAGGTGGCCAAAGTACTGGAGTTTCAGCTTTAGCATCATTCCTTCCAAAGAACACCCAGGACTGATCTGCTTTTGAATGGACTGGTTGGATCTCCTTGCAGTCCAAGGGACTCTCAAGAGTCTTCTCCAACACCACAGTTCAAAAGAATCAATTCTTCGGTGCCCAGCTTTCTTCACAGTCCAACTCTCACATCCATACATGACTACTGGAAAAACCATAGCCTTGACTAGATGGACCTTTGTTGGCAAAGTAATGTCTCTGCTTTTGAATATGCTATCTAGGTTGGTCATAACTTTCCTTCCAAGGAGTAAGCGTCTTTTAATTTCATGGCTGCAATCACCATCTGCAGTGATTTTGGAGCCCCCCAAAATAAAGTCTGACACTGTATCCACTGTTTCCCCATCTATTTCCCATGAAGTGATGGGACCAGATGCCATGATCTTCATTTTCTGAATGTTGAGCTTTAAGCCAACTTTTTAACTCTCCTCTTTCACTTTGATCAAGAGGCTTTTTAGTTCCTCTTCACTTTCTGACATAAGGGTGGTGTCTTCTGCATCTGAGGTTATTGATATTTCTCCTGGAAATCTTGATTCCAGCTTGTGTTTCTTCCAGCCCAGCATTTCTCATGATGTACTCTGCATATAAGTTAAATAAGCAGGGTGACAATATACAGCCTTGACATACTCCTTTTCCTATTTGGAAGCAGTCTGTTGTTCCATGTCCAGTTCTAACTGTTGCTTCCTGATCTGCATACAGGTTTCTCAAGAGGCAGGTCAGGTGGTCTGGCATTCGCATCTCTTTCAGAATTTTCCACAGTGTATTGTGATCCACACAGTCAAAGGCTTTGACATATCAATAAAGCAGAAATAGATGCTTTTCTGGAACTCTCTTGCTTTTTTGATGATCCAGTGGATGTTGGGAATTTGATCTCTGGTTCCTCTGCCTTTTCTAACACCAGCTTGAACATCTGGAAGTTCATGGTTCACGTATTGCTGAAGCCTGGCTTGGAGAATTTTGAGCATTACTTTACTAGTGTGTGAGATGAGTGCAATTGTGCGGTAGTTTGAGCATTCTTTGGGATTGCCTTTCTTTGGGATTGGAATGAAAACTAACCTTTTCCAGTCCTGTGGCCACTGCTGAGTTTTCCAAATTTGCTGGCATATTGAGTGCAGCACTTTCACAGCATCATTTTTCAGGATTTGAAATAGCTCCACTGGAATTCCATCACCTCCACTAGCTTTGTTCATAGTGATGCTTTCTAAGGCCCACTTCACTTCACATTCTAGGATGTCTGGCTCTAGTCAGTGATCACACTATCATGATTATCTTGGTGGTGAAGATCTTTTTGTACAGTTCTTCTGTGTATTCTTGCCACCTCTTCTTAATATCTTCTGCTTCTGTTAGGTCCCTACCATTTCTGTCCTTTATCGAGCCCATCTTTGCATGAAATATTCCCTTAGTATCTCTAATTTTCTTGAAGAGATCTCCAGTCTTCCCCATTCTGTTGTTTCCCCATTCTGTTGTTCTCCAGTTTTACTCAATAAAACTTTAATTTGATTATCTGCTGATGGGTGGGGCTGTACTCCCGCCCTGTTAGTTGTTTGGCTCATGCCAGTGGTTACCTCCCAGGAGTGCTGCTGCCAGTGTCCTGCTGCAAGTCACTGCTGACCCATGCCTCCACAGGAGACCCTCTAACACTGTCAGGGAGGTCTTTTTCAGTCTCCTGAAGCATCACTGCTCCTTTCCTCTGAGTCCTGTTGTGGACAAGGTTTTGTTTATACTCTCAAAGAGTGGAATCTCTGTTTTCCCCAGTCCTGTGGAAGTCATGCAATCAAATCTCACTGGCCTTGAAGGTAAGTCAGACTCTCTGGGAATTCCTAGTTTCTTTGCTGGATCCCCAGACTGGGAAGCCTTACTTGAACCTTCACAACAGAAACATGTGCACCTTCACAACAGTGAGAGAACCTCTTTGGTTTATTTTTCTCCAGTTTGTGGGCCACCTTCCCAGTGGGTGTGTGATTTGATTTTATCATGATTGTGCCCTTCTATGGTCTTGTTGAAGCTTCTTTTTTTCCTTGGACACGGGATATCTTTTTTCTGGTAGGTTCTAGCACCCTCCTGTCAATGACTGTTCAACAGCTAGTTGTGATTTTGGTGGTCTCGCAGGAGATGAGTGCACATCCTTCTACTCTGTAATCTTGAATCAATCTCTTTTTGTGGTTTTGATTGGCATTTCCCTCATGGTTAGTGATGTTCAACCTCTTTTCTTGTACTTACTGGCCATTTGTACATATTTGGAGAAATGTCTATTCAAGTCCTTTGCCCATTTTTAAAAATTGAGTTTTTTTTTTTTTTTTCCTTCCCTTTTACCCTTTTTTTCTGATATGTTTCTTTGGCAGAGAAGAAACAAACTCTGACTCTATGTTGGAAACTGTTTTTATTGCTTTTCATTGCTTTTGTTATTATAATCATACATAATTGCCTGCCTCAGAGGACCTTGACCTGTTACCTGAACTTAAACTAAAGTGCCTTTGTTCAGCTCACAGAGAGATAATCTGACCTTGCCCACCTGTGAATAGAATACATTAACACACCCCAAAGTCTATGGCCATACCAGCCTGAACGCACCCGATCTCATCGGATCTCGGAAGCTAAGCAAGGTCGGGTCTGGTTAGTACTTGGATGGGAGACCGCCTGGGAATACCAGGTGCTGTAGGCTTTTGGGGCTTCCCTAGTGGCTCAGAGGTTAAAGCGTCTGCCTACAATGTGGGAGACCTGGGTTCGATCCCTGGGTTGGGAAGATCCCTTGGAGAAGGAAATGGTAACCCACTCCAGTATTCTTGCCTGGAGAATCCCATGGATGTAGAAGCCTGGTAGGCTAGAGTCCACGGGGTCGCAAAGAGTTGGACATGACTGAGCGACTTCACTTCAACTTCATCTTCCAAAGACTAGAAATGTTTTGCAAGACTGAAGATCCTTTCACTTTATTTCCGCACTGCCTCTCCTTCTCTATTCTGCCTTTTGACTTTGATTCCTTATAGACTCTCTCCTTGGCCCTGCAAAAGAATGTGGCTTCCAAACCCCAACAAGATGGTTCCTTTGAGACATTAGTCTACCATCTTCTCTGTCAGCTGGTCCAAATAAAGTCGTATGCCTTCCCTCAACACCTTGTCCCTTGGATTTATTGGCCTCTTGTGCAGTGAGCAGAGTGAGCTTGTACTCAGTAACATTGTTTTTGAAAATATGTATGTTTTTATTTAGTTGGCTGCACTGGATCTTAGTTGTGGCACACTGGCTCTTCGATCTTCCTTGTGGCATGTGTGTCCTTTTTTTAGTTGTGTATGTGAGATCTTTTATTTGTGATGTGTGGAGTCTTTTGTTGCAGCGTGTGCAATCTTTAGTTACTGCATATGAACTCTTAGTTGTGGCTTGTGGGATCTAGTTTCCTGACAAGGGCTTAGTCCTGGGCCCCTTCTACACTTGGGAGTGTGATGTCCTAGTCACTGAGCCAATAGGGAATTCCCCCTAGTGAATTTCCATTCAGTTCAGTTAACTTGCCCAGTCATGTCCAACTCTTTGCGACCCCATAGTCTGCAGCACGCCAGGCTTCCCTGTCCATCACCACCTCAGAGAGCTTGCTCAAACTCATGTCCATCAAGTCCATCTCATCCTCTGTTGACCCTTTTTCCTCCTACCTTCAATCTGTCCCAGCCTCAGGGTCTTTTCCAATGAGTCAATTCTTTGCATCCAGTGGCCAAATTGTTGGAGTTTCCAGCTTCAGCATCAGTCCTTCCAATCAATATTCAGGATTGATTTCCTTAGGATTAACTGGTTTGATCTCCTTGCTGTCCAAGGGACTCTCAAGAGTCTTCTCCAACACCACAGTTCAAAAAGCATCAATTCTTCTGCGCTCAGCTTTCTTCACAGTCCAACTCTCACATCCATACATGACCACTGGAAAAACCATAGCCTTGATTAGACGGACCTTTGTTGGCAAAGTAATGTCTCTGCTTTTTAATATGCTATCTAGGTTGGTAGTGCCTGGATAATAGGACTTTTCCTTAAGGAAGCTAACAAAAATCTTAGTGTTCCTTGGTGGATTTGCTATTGGTATCTTAAAAAAACAAAAACAAACAACTGAGGTAACATTTGCATATAATAAAATACACAGATTTTAAATGTATCAATGAAGCATCAATTCTCTGGTGCTCAGCTTTCTTTATTGTCCAGCTCTCACATCCATACATACATGACTATTGGAAAGACCATAGCTTTGACTATATGGACCTTTGTCTGTAAAGTAGTGTCTCTGCTTTTTAATATGCTGTCTAGGTTGGTCATAGCTTTTCTTCCAAGCAGCAAGTGTCTTTTAATTTTTTAATCACTGCAGTAACCATCTGCAGTGATTTTGGAGCCTGAGAAAATAATGTCTGTCACTCTTTCCACTGTTTCCCCATCTATTTGCCATGAAGTGATGGGACCAGATGCCATAATCTTAGTTTTCTGAATGTTGAGTTTTAAGCCAACCTTTTCACTCTCCTCTTTCACTTTCATCAAGAGGCTCTTTAGTTCTTCTTTTTCTGCCATAAGGGTGGTGTCATCTACGTGTCTGAGGTTATTGATATTTCTCCATGAAATCTTGATTCCAACTTGTGCTTCATCCAGTCCAGCATTTTACAAGATGTACTCTGCATATAAGGTAAATAATTAAGGTAACAATATACAGCCTTGACCTACTCCTTTCCCAATTTGGAACCAGTCTGTTTTTCCATGTCTGATTCTAACTGTTGCTTCTTGACCTGCATACAGGTTTCTCAGGTAAGGTGGTTTGGTATTCCCATCTCTTGAAGAATTTTCCAGTTTGCTGTGATTCACATGGTCCAAGGCTTTAGCATAGTCAATGGAGCAGAAATAGATATTTTTTTCTGGATTTCTCTTGTTTTTTTCTATGATCCAACGGATGTTGGCAATTTGATCTCTGGCTCCTCTGCCTTTTCTAAATCCAACTTGAATGTCTGTAAGTTCTTAGTTTATGTACTGTTTAAGCCTGGCTTGGAGAATTTTGAGCATTACTTTGCTAGCGTGTGAGATGAGTGCAATCTGTGGTAGTTTGAACAATCTTAGCATCATCTTATATGGGGATTGGAATGAAAACTGACCTTTTCCAGTCTTGTGGCCACTGCTGAATTTTCCAAATTTGCTGACATATTGAGTGCAGCACTTTAACAGCATCATCTTCTATGATTTGAAATTGCTCAGCTGGAATTTCATCACCTCCACTAACTTTGTTCGTAGTGATACTTCCTAAGGCCCACTTGACTTTGCACTCCAGGATGCCTGGCTCTAGGTGAGTGATCATACCATTGTGGTTATCTGAGACATTAAGATCTTTTTTGTATAGTTCTTCAGTGTATTTTTGCCACCTTTTCTTAATATTTTCTGCTTCTGTTAGGTCCGTACCACTTCTGTCCTTTATTGTGCCTATCTTTGCATGAAATGTTCCCTTGTTATCGCTAATTTTCTTGAAGAGATCTCTAGCCTTTCCCATTCTATTGTTTTCCTCTATTTCTTTGTATTGACAACTTAGGAAGGCTTTCTTATCTCCTCTTGCTATTCTTTGGAATTCTGCATTCAGATGGATATATCTTTCCTTTTCTCCTTTGCCTTTTGCTTCTCTTCTTTTCTCAGCTATTTGTAAGGCCTCCTCAGACAACCATTTTGCCTTTTTGCATTTCTTTTTCTTGGAGATGGTCTTTGTCACGGCCTCCTGTACAATTTATGAACCTCTGTCCATAGTTCTTCTGGCACTCTATCTATCATATCTAATCCCTTGAATCTATTTGTCACTTCCACTGTATAATCATAAGAGATTTTACTTAGGTCATACCTGAATGGTCTGCTGCTGCTGCTGCTAAGTCGCTTCAGTCATGTCCAGCTCTGTGCGACCCCATAGACAGCAGCCCACCAGGAGCCCCCGTCCGTGGGATTCTCCAGGCAAGAACACTGGAGTGGGTTGCTACTTCCTGCTCTAATGTATGAAAGTGAAAAGTGAAAAGTGAAAGTGAAGTCGCTCAGTCGTGTCTGACTCTTAGTGACCCCCTGGACTGCAGCCCACCTGGCTCCTCCATCCATGGGATTTTCCAGGCAAGAGTACTGGAGTGCGGTGCCATTGCCTTCTCCGACCTGAATGGTCTAGCGGTGTTCAATTTTAGTCTGAATTTTGCAATAAGGAGTTCATGATCTGAGCCACAGTCACCTCCAGGTCTTGTTTTTGCTGACTGTACAGAGTTTCTCCATCTTCAGCTGCAAAAAATATAATTAATCTGATTTCAGTATTGACCACCTGGTGATGTCCGTGTATAGAGTCATCTCTTGTGGTGTTGGAAGAGGGTGTTTGCTATGACCAATATGTTCCCTTGGAAAAACTGTTAGCCCTTGCCCTGCTTCATTTTGTACTTCAAGGCCAAATTTGCCTGTTACTCCAGGTATCTCTTGACTTCCTACTTTTGCAATCCAGTCCCCTATGATGAAAAGGCATTTTTGGTTGATGTTAGTTCTAGAAGGTTTTGTATGTCTTCATAGTACCATTCAACTTTAGCTTCTTCAGCATAGTGGCTGGGGCATAGACTTCGATTACTGTAATATTGAATGGTTTGCCTTGGGAATGAATAGAGATCATTCTGTCATTTTTGAGACTGCATCCAAGTACTGCATTTCTTACTCTTTTGTAGACTATTATGGCTACTTCATGTCTTGTAAGGGATTCTTGCCCTCAGTAGTAAATATAATGGTTATTTGAATTAAATTCACCCATTCCAGTCCATTTTAATACAGTGATTCCTAAAATGTCAATGTTCACTTTTGCCATCTCCTGTTTGACCACTTCCAATTTGCCTTGATTCATGGATGTAACATTTCAGGTTTCTATGTAGTATTGTTCTTTACAGCATCTGGCTTTAATTCCATCACCATTCACATCCACAACTGGGTGTTGTTTTTGGTTTGGGTCAAGCAAAGTGAAAGAAAGTGATTTTGTTGGATAGTTTCTATTGTAGTTTTTCAAGTTTCTTGGTTTTTTTCAAGTTTTTCTACTGCTAATCTGCTATTTAACACTTCCAGTGAATTGTTTATTTCTGATGTTGTAATTTTAACTCCAGGATACCATTTGATATTTTTATATATCTTCTTACTATATGTTCATTTTGTTCATTTGTTTTCCTTTAAGATTCTTCAACATATTTATAACTTTTAAAGTCATTGTCCACTAATCCCATCATCTCTCTAATTATGGTTTTGTTTCTGTTGACTGGTTTTTCTCTTGGTTTTGTGTCACATTTTTCCAGCTTCTTTGCTTATCTAATAATTTTTATTAGATTTTAGACATTTTAAATGTTTTATCTATGAATATCTAGGCTTCCCTGGTGGCTCAGCTGATAAAGAATCTGCCTACAATGCAGGAGACCTGGGTTTGATCCTTGAGTTGGGAAGATCCCCTGGAGAAGGGAAAGGCTACCCACTCCAATATTCTGGCCAAGTCCTTATGAAAGGTAAATGCAGCTTAACACTCAACAGAAAACTTGAGGTGACTCATTTACAAATTTCTGGAGTACTTTTTATGTATAACATAATCTTATCCTGAACTTTGTACTATAAATTCCAGCTGCCTTGGCCTCCCTAATTCTAAGATATGTTTCCTTATCTCAGCAGGTCTATTAAGCCTTAGTTGGGTTTCTTCTCCTCGTGCCATGATACAGAAATTTGAAATTTTAGTATGATGGTTGGACAATTTGTAGAACTCACTTTGATTGCCAATACCTGAAAAACATTGTTTGACAAATTTTGTATGGTTTTCTAATTGTTTATAGTCAGAGGGAAAATTAGTCATGGTGAAAGTAGTCTTCCAATTTTGGTTGAACTTACATTTATGTGTATACTTGTTATCTAGATATTGTCTGTTTTAAACTCTGTTCAGTTCTTTTGTCAGTTATTTTTTATGTGATTGTCTTTTTGTTTTTAATCTGTGGAACTTCTTTATGTAGGATACCTTTGCTAGACATTTATTGCAAACATCATCTACTCAGTGACTTACTTTTGCATTACTTTAGTGCTTTTTTTCATAAAAAATTTATTTAAGTCAGTCCCCTGAATCTTTTTTATGAACAAAGAGAAGAAATACAACTCCACCCATCAGAATACCGACACAAATTTATTTATTTTTTAATTGAAGGATAACTACTTTACAGAATTGACTTTTACACTATCTTTGATAAATATAAGTTATTTGAAAGAATTTTAGTGGAATATGGAAGTTATTACATTTTACATAGTACCTTTTATAATTTTTCCTTTAGTGCATGTTGTGTGTTCTCCTTTCAAAATTTCCTGCTTACTCCAAAGTCATAAAGATATTTTTCTCCACTTTTTCCCCTCAGTACATTAATTTTCCTTTTAACATTTAGATTGACTACCTGCCTAGAATTGATTTGTATATAGTATAAGATTGATATCAAGATTTTTTGGATTGCTATTTCATTGATTTAGCATAATTTATGTAAATAACAAAGCTTTTCTCACTACATTTCAGATGCACATTTGTTATAATCCATGTCACCTTATATGGATTAGTCTGTTTCTAGACTGTTTTGTTTCATTTGTCTACTTGCCCATTTTGCACAATGCCACACAATTTTAATTATGATGGTTTTATAATAACTTTTAATATGTAGTCATGTTTGTTCATGAAATTTATGCTTCTTTTTCCAAAGTGTGTTGCTTTTTATTGGCTTTTTCATTTCTGTATTAATTATAGAATCAGCTTGTCAATTTTCAGAAATGAAAAATATGCTAGTACTTTGATTGAAATTATACTGAGCAATTATCATCTTAATAGTTTTCACTCAGGAATATGTTATGTCCATCCATTTACCTAATTTCTCTTTTACTTATATGTATAATATTTTATAGTTTTGATTTACTTTATTTTATTGTAATTCAGATCATAGAGTTTTATAATTTACAGTATTATTTCTTCTTTGAACTATGGGTTATTTAGAAATATGTTGTTTAATTTAAAAATACTTGGTGATTTTTTATTTATAATTTAAAATTATGTTATAAAGCCAGAAGGAAAAACATAAATACAGTATACTAACGCATATATATGGAATTTAGGAAGATGGTAACAATAACCCGGTGTACGAGACAGCAAAAGAGACACTGATGTATAGAACAGTCTTATGGACTCTGTGGGAGAGGAAGAGGGTGGGAAGATTTGGGAGAATGACATAGAAACATGTAAAATATCATGTAAGAAATGAGTTGCCAGTCCAGGTTCGATACACGATACTGGATGCTTGGGGCTAGTGCACTGGGATGACCAAGAGGGATGGTATGGGGAGGGAGGAGGGAGGAGGGTTCAGGATGGGGAACACATGTATACCTGTGGCGGATTCATTTTGATATTTGGCAAAACTAATACAATTATGTAAAGTTTAAAAATAAAATAAAATTAAAAAAAAAAAAAGATAAAATAGAAAAAAAAAATGTTATAAGAGAATGTATTCTTACTGAGTTCAATCCAATGAAATTTCTTGAAGCTTGCTTTTAGGCTGAGCATGTGGCCTATCATGGTAAATTACCAATCTTGAAAAGGTTGTTTGGTGTAGCATGGTGCTGTACATGGTACCTAAATCAAGGAGTTTAATCATGCTGTCCAAGTCTTCTATATCTGTAACCTTCCATTTGTTTGTTTTCTTGTTCTGAAAGAGGTATGCTAAAATTGTTAATTTTTGTTTTACATAATTTCAATATATATTATTATATGTTTATGTATCTTCTTTGTATGAGTTAATGAAATTGTTTTTTTTAACTTTTTAATGGACTAATCAAGTATTTTTTTTTTTTTTCTCTTCAATTATTGTGAAGTTTGCAAAGGTGGCTACTATCCTTTACTTCTCTCTGTGTCTATGCCCTTTACAATGTGCCTTGGCAGCTTCTATCATCAATTTTATGTATTTTGAAGTAATATTGTTAGAAGCATGCAAATTTAAGACTGCTTATATCTTCTTATGGAATTGATCCTTTTAGCTGTATGTAATATTTGTAACTTTTATCTCTTGTAATACAACTTACTTAAAGCACACTTTGTCTGACTTTATCATAGCCACACCAGTTCTTTTTTTGTTGTTGTTGTTTTGTTTTTTTGTCGTTTATCTTTTATTATGTTTTTCCTTCCAATCCATAATCAATTCTGTTTTAATTCACCATATAGGTTCTTAAAACTCAACATGCCATACAAAATTCTGCAATTAAAATCACAGAGTATATCGGGGAAATGGGACCAGGTGTTAGGGGAAGCACACTGATGGAAACTGCTCACCCTGACCAGGCACAATAGTAACCATTTGCACGAATTGTTTTAAAAGTTCCATATTGCTTATCTGTAGTTGGCAAGAGATGTCTATAAGCTCACCCCTTTTGCCCGCCTCTCCTGCTTTCTTCTCCCTCTTCTTTTAATCTACCTTCCTTTCCTCCCTTTGAAATCTTTGAAGACCTGAGATATTTTCATTTATTTTGTTAGTACTTGGATATGAAGTTCTGTGTATCTATAGGAGGTTTTCTGAGAGACTGTAATCTTGTATTTAAGGGAGTGTCTGATTAGGACTGCTAGGTTTATGTGTGTGTTTTATGCTTTGTATTCTGTGTTGTGGTTTGTGATGGCCATTTTGCTCTATGTGGCCACCATTTGGTTTAGACATGCTGCCATTTTATTAGAACTTGAGACCTGGGCTCAGGAATACGTATCTAGACCATCTCCAACTCCTGAGACTGAGGAAAAATATGAAGAAGCCTGTAAACATTTTATTTATTCTAATTGCTATTTATAAACTAGTAAATTTTATATTGTAATATCTAATTCACGACTAAGTTTAGAAAATGAAGCTAAATCTCTGGATGTGTCTGTCTGGATATGTGTATGTCTCACTATGTGTCTTTGGATAATATTGCTGTTGTTAATTTATAAATGAGTCCTATTTAATTGACTTACAGTAAAGTTCATTCAGTTCAGTTCATTTCAGTCGCTCAGTTGTGTCCAACTCTTTGTGATCCCATGAATTGCAGCACTCCAGGCCTCCCTGTCCATCACCAACTCCCGGAGTTTACTCAAACTCATGTCCATCGAGTCGGTGATGCCATCCAGCCATCTCATCCTCTGTCTTCCCTTTCTCCTCCTGCCCACAATCCCCCCAGCATCAGAGTCTTTTCCAATGAGTCAACTCTTCACATGAGGTGGCCAAAGTACTGGACTTTCAGATTTAGCATGCTAAATCCCAGGGCTGATCTCCTTCAGAATGGACTGGTTGGATCTCCTTGCAGTCCAAGGGACTCTCAAGAGTCTTCTCCAACACCACAGTTCAAAAGCATCAATTCTGCTCTCAGCTTTCTTCACAGTCCAACTCTAACATCCATACATGGCCACAGGAAAAACCATAGCCTTGACTAGATGGACCTTTGTTGGCAAAGTAATGTCTCTGCTTTTTAATATGCTATCTATAAGGACTTACAAATCAAACAATTCCAAATTAAGCTAAATGAATTTCATGTTCATGTGAACTAGGAAGTATTCAGTATTAAATTAGTACCTGGTAATATAGACATGTCTTTAGAACCATCAATAAGTATAATACTTCTGTTGTACCTAGACTGACTAGAGGTCAAATATGACTGTATTCTATCTGTTACAAGTCTGTCAACAAGAAAAGGAACTCAATGTGGAATAAAACTTTTCAAGGAAGTGTTTTCAGTAAAAGAAGGTGTGAGAAATGAAAAATTACTGAAATAAGTGAGTTATACATGATCAGGATTTTCTAAGATTGGATTGCATTTATTTGGGTAAAAGGATTTTGCTAGGAATGGCACAGCCATAGGAAAGTTATTCAGAGCCAACTAGGTCCAAGATGGCAGAGTTGACTTTCACTAGATCTGGAGTCTCAGTATATACCCCCATTATAACATATCAGCAAACTAAGTGACACACCCACCAGCATTGGCTAAATCTGACTGAATGTTCTAAACCCTTTTGATTTTTTGGATAAAAGTTCCTAAGTCAAATTCTATTGCAGTTCTTTTGACCTCAGCTAACTTTGGGATGCTTCAAAGAACCCCTGAAACATCTCAAAGAGAGGTACTAAACTAATTGTGTTTATTTGGTTGGTTAAATTACATGGGAAGTATTATCAAAAGAGTAATAAATCATCTCAGGTTATATTGTATGGTAAATATCACTAATATAGATATATTAGAAATTATATAGAGTTACTAAAATTCTGATATGTTCTGGTATTCTAATGGGAAACCTGATGACTTCACAAAGGATAACAAAAGGACTGAATTAACTGGCAAATGTGCTTATAACTTTTATGGTTTCTATCTGAAAAGTTACAGGTTTGAATCTGTGTTTTTCAGGAGTAGGGAAAACCTTCCCCTTAAACTAATTATGACAGTTATTTGGTAAAATTAAACTTTATAAAAAAAATTGAAACATTTATCTTTTCTATCTGACCCTGGAGGTTGGAAACTCTTAGATTTCTCATAACTTTATTAGGTAAATTAGAAAGATTATCTCACTAACAAGTACAAAAATCTCAAGGAATTTTTGATAATTTGAGAAGGGAGGGATTAGCCTAACAAATCTATGATAAGCTCTTGGCATGACTTTCTTAGCTGTGAAAGGTTTTATTTTAAAAGATCAGTCTGAGACTCTATAAAAGTTTCAGCAAAGCAAAAATGTCTATGATCAGTTAGTGAAGTGAAGTGATCATTTATGGTTATATAAATCATCAGGCCAAGTGTATTGAGACCAGACCTATTTTGCAAACAAGCTAGTCTTAATTTGGTTGTATTTGGTAAAAATGAGGGTGATTTTAGGGAGAAAAATACGTTTCACTGAATGCTAAATCCCAATTTTTTAGTGGAGGTCCATATCTATGAAGACTCATTTCCTGGATAGTTCTTTGCTGTTATGGGAATATTAATGTAAAATTTAATTGAATTCTTAAAGAACACCCTAAGTTTGTTTCTGAAGCTTATCTCAGTAATCTGTCTTTGGATGAAGATCAGATGCCTCATGACCTGCAACCAGGACTGGAAAAAGACATAGTTTAAGGGACTATCTCCAACCTGGATGGAAGGAACTTTTTATCAGGTACTCTTAACTAATTCATGCACAGAAAAATTGAAGGGAAATCGACTCTTAGATTAATTCTCGCTTCCAAAGGCCCCTACACTGGACTTCCTTACAGAGCGAACAGCTGACCTGATCACACCTTAGAAAGATGCTCAAACAGAAGAAACTGCATTATACTAGGACAAGACGATGATGACATCAGAAGTAGACAGGTGGTCCAAGATCCTCGACATGACTTGAATGATCATTTATAATGTTTTCTTCACTTCTTGGACCTTTTCCTACGAATCAAATGTTTTTCTATCATAGGTATGACACCATGCTAGTTTTAGAAATCAACCTAATTGTTGGGTTTGTGGCCAATTACCTGTGTCTAGTTCTAGGTTATCTTGGTGAACTTCTTTACTCTGAAACTCTAATTGGTTGGCCCCTAGGAAATTTACTTTAAAAAGAAAATTATAGTTCATGTTCAGGTCACTATTGATATTCCTCTCACCTGGTTAATTCAGAATAGTGTGTTCTGACCCTGGTCATAGATTTAAGTTTTCTTTTCAGTTCAGTTCAGTTGCTCAGTCATGTCCGACTCTTTGCGACCTCATGAATCGCAGCACGCCAAGCCTTTCTTTTAGGGTCATTCAAACTCAACCAGAGTGATAAGCTAAGTCTCAATAAAAAAACTGTAACCTCTCATCTATTAAAAGGAAAACTCCCATAACTATAGGATGGAATTATGTAGATAATACCTGGCTATGGTAACTTAAGTTTAAAGTCCCTCTATTTTAAAAACAATTAAATCATACTAAGGATAATCAGTCTAGTAACACTAAGAAACTGGGCTATGTGCCTTATAGACAGTGCCAATGTATAATTTCCCTGGAAGATAAGGATTGGAACAGAATAGACTAAGTCAGATGACCTGGGATATTACTGGGCTGCACCTAATGAAAGTTATTGGCTTAATTCTTACTTAAGACTTTACTAATACTGCTAGCTATGTTATTTGTATTTCATCTGTTTTACAGAATTGCTGTTTCTTACACTGCCAAATGTGTGACTGAGTCTCTGATAAAATAATATATTGTTCCATATGAGATCAATGATGATGACAGTGTAATTCTAGATTTGGGAAGAAGCAACAAGAGGGAATGTTTTCCTAGACTAAGAGGCCAGTAAGACAAGTGGTCCAGAGAATTTTGGATATTGTTTCATGGCCTAGTCCAGTAACAGCACTTTGAGGCCTGCCAACAAAATCTTTGCCAGACCTGAGAATCAACATTCTCAGCACTGTGGGATGAAATGGTCATGAAAGCCAGCCCCCGACCCCAAATTATGATCAAGTTTATGACCAAGAAGGGGCCCTCCCAACTGGAAACTGACACTTGTCATCTACCTCTACAAATATTAAATCATGACCACTACAGCTTCTGACCTTCAACACCTCTGAAAGGAGTGCAGGGTGAAAACAGGAATGAGGCACTCAGTACTCTGCGGAAAACAGGCAGAACTGGCCTTCAGATGGTTAGATTTTTTCCAGTGGAAGATTTTATGAGTCCCAATTCTTGCATCTTCTCCTACCTAGAGGAACACTGACATCATTAATGGTGACATCTGCTTTGGTTATTACGGAGAATATTACAATTAAAAGTCAAAATAGAGTAGCTATGGTTCAGATATCCAAGGAAATAACTAGGTGACCCTATGGGTGTAATTTCAGATTAGTCCTTGTATTGCTAAGAACTTGATCTGAGCTGTGTCAGACTTGGATGCCACAGTCTCAAAACAATGTCAGCTGTCAGCTAGTAACCCCAACTTTACTTTTTGTAAAGCTAGGCAACTGGCTACCCAGCTACAAGTCTCCCCAAAGTCGCAGGTCCAGCCTGGGTTTCAGGCTTATTTTTCTGAAAATAAATGAGATTTATTTCGTCTATTAAAATTCCAGTTGTTACTCTTCCAACTACTTCTAATTGGTCTATTATATAAAAATGGCAGACCAAGGGGTTGAGATTTAAATCATGCAAGTCTCCAATCTATGACTTGAAACTCAGAAATGCTTCCAATTGAGTGTCTAGTCTCCAAACTGAGGCAGCCCTATGCCACATTTTGACAGGAAGTTACCAGAGTCATAGTCGCCCAGTTCCCTGAATTAAAACTGATCAGGACTCTGTGGGGCTCTAGAGTACAGATCCTTTCTGTGTTCCTCATTTCTTATTCATGGGATATAGGCTTCATTCAGCCTCCTTGACCTTCCATGAGTTTCAAAGGGTGGAGTCAAACAGTTGCCAATCAGAAAAGGAGGAGATACAGAAACAGGAGGGACAATCAAATGGTGGTACAGCCTTGGGGCAAGATCCTGGTTCTTACTTAAGCAATATACATAACAATATCTTTGAGTTCTTCTGAAGAACTGGGGCCCCATCCAGGTGGAATATGATAACTTTAGGCTGAGCACAAGATTCCTGGAGCACCACTCTGTTGTTTCACCACCAAGCAATCAGAAGAAAACCACACACATTGCAACCCTCATCCTGAAATTTGCCTTCTGTTTCTGAAGCCCGATGATGATCGTCCTGTTAGGTCTCCTGTTTGGCCCCTGTCTCATCTATGACAGGGTCCAACAATTTCAGGCTAAACTGCTATTACTAGGAGGGTGCATGCTGGTTTCAGGGTGAATACCTTGACTTAGATCAGGTAGAGAGAGACTTCTGCTCTGCTAGGCAAGATTACACCCAGGCACAGCAGGAAGAAATTACAGAATGAGACCTCCATCCCAATTCCCAAGAAGCATCTTGAGTATGAAATCTCTCAGGGGGGAGTTGTTAGGTGAAGCACACTGACTGAAACTGTCTACCCTGACCAGGGATGATAGCAACAATTTGTGTGAGTTATTTTATAACAGGGTTCTGTAAGGGGAAGCACACTGACTGAAACTCCCCAACTTGGCCAGGCACCATAGTAACCATTTGCATGAGTTGTTTTATGACAGGAGGTCCTGGTAAGGAGCACAGAATTAATAAGCCACCACCAACTCGAAGTGTTCAGGAAAGGTCAGAAGACAACACCACGTGTCTGACCACCTCCCAGAATCCTTCTTGCTGGCATCCATCTTGGCTGAGCAATGCCTGCACCACCAGGAAGGACTCTGAGTCAGAATGATTGGTCAGAGACAACCCAGAAACTAACCCCATCACCATAAAGCCCAAGACTGCAAGCCATGTGGCAGAGCAGCTTTCCTGGATTCTCTCACCCTACTGGTTTCTGCCTGGGCACACCTTCCCAATAAAATCTCTTCTTTGTCAGCTCATGTGTCTCCTCAGACAATTCATTTTTGAGTGTTGGACAAGAGCCCACTCTTAGGCCCTGGAAGGTGTCCCCCTTCCTGCAACAGGGGCATAACATTAAAAAACTTCATTAGGGACACATGCAAAAGATGGGAACCTAGTAAATATTGTAACACAGATTCTCCTGTTATGACAGTATGAGAAGCTCTATGGACACTGGTGGAAATTATTTTAAAACAAACATTTAAAGTCTCTAAAATGGTCTGAAGCATACAGAAAAGGAAGAAATGTTTATTCAAGAAAACCTAAATCTTGGTAAAAAATAGTGAGCATCTGTGGCATCTGAGTCAGAACCTGCTCCTTCCTTCCCATCCCTCAGCTCAGGGTGTTGAAAACTCCACTCCAGACAGGTACAGCCACACAAAAGGGAATCCTTTCCCTCAGCTCCTAATTGGAAACCCAGGAAGGGCAAGCAGGGGATCAGCATTTCTCATCTAGCCCTTGGATATCCATTGTAAAGGTTAATTCCTGGTGGATGTGGTCAAGAAGTGGGGGCTCCCATATTCTGTCAGTCTCCACTCACAGAAGAGAGGCTGTACTTTGAGTGTGGTCTACTGAGAATACGATGGCCCTGATTGACCTCACCCCAGCTAGTATTTAAAGTGGAGATTCCATACCAGGAGAGGCAAACCAAGAAGACCAGAGGCTGCAGCTTCCCCTTCTCTTTTATGGAACATCTCATTATTAAAACAGGTGTTTTTTCTCAGAGAGAAGAATGCCACTGTCCTCACCCCCAACTCTAGAGCTGTGGCTCAGAGGTTTTTCCCAGAGGGAGGAGTAGGTGTAAAACAGAATACTTTGAAGCTCTTCCAAAAGGAACTGAGCTTATTTGCAACAGAAAGCAGGGTTGTTCAAGCCTAAGGACTGTTTAGCATTATGCTAAAAATAATGGAGGTTATGGTGAAAAACAATAAAAGGAAACATTGCTAGATTTATTAGAAAGTGAAAGTCACTCAGTTGTGTCCTACTGTTTGTGACCCAGGCCAGAATACTGGAGTGGGTAGCCTTCCCCTTCTCCAGGGCATCTTCCCAACCAGGGATAGAACCCAGGGCTTTTGTATCACAAGCGGATTCTTTACCAGCTGAGCCACAAGGGAGGCCCAAAAATACTGGAGTGGGTGGCCTATCTCTTCTCCAGTGGATCTTCCCTAACCCAGGAATTGAACTGGGGTCTCCTGCATTGCAGGAGGATTCTTTACCAACTGAGCTATCAGGGAAGCCTCTAGGTTTATTATAACTGTAAGCTAAACTGTAAGGTGTCTAGTTTACCAGAGAGAACCAAGAAATGAGTCTGCTAAGAAGAGCATTCTTAAGGTTCTTTGTTATCAGAACAAATCTCAAACACAGAGTTTAAACTCTATCCTTGTAACAGAAACCTCAATTAAATTTGATCAGTCTGTGTAGCAGTTTAAATGCCTGGGCATTATTAACAACAACAGAGCAGTCACTCAGCAATTAGTGGAGCTTAACATCTGGGAGTGGACAGGGAGACAGAGAGGCAAAAATCACTCTGTCTTCCCGGGGTGACTGTGCACATGCTTAAGGCTGTACCTTCTAAAGCTTCACACTGCAGGGGATAAACTGACTTCACTAAAATAATTCAATGGGTCAGTAAACAAATAACAAATAATGACAACAAGTCATGGGGAGGGGGAGGACAGAGACCAGTCCTCAGAATTTCTATAATATATTACCTAAAATATAGTGTGTGAACCGAGAACTTCCAGATGTTCAAGCTGGATTTAGAAAAGGCAGAGGAACCATAGATCAAATTGCTAGCATCCATTGGATCAGAGAAAAAGCAAGAGAATTCCAGAAAATCATCTACTTCTGCTTTATTGATGACACCAAAGCCTTTGATTGCATGGATCACAGCAAACTGTGGAAAATTCTTAAAGAGATGGGAATACCAGACTACCTTATCTGCCTACTGAGAAATCTGTATGCAGGTCATGAAGCAACAGTTAAAACCAAACATGGAACAATGGACTGCTGCCAAATTGGGAAAGGAGTACGTCAAGGTTGTATATTGTCATCCTGCTTATTTAACTTATATGCACAGTACATCATGTGAAATGCTGGCTGGATGAACCACAAGCTGGAATCAAGATTGCTGTGAGAAATATCAATAATCTCAGGTATGCAGATGATACCACCTTTATGGCAGAAAGCGAAGAGGAACCAAGGAGCCTCTTGATGAAAGTGAAAGAGGAGAGTGAAAAAGCTGACTTAAAACTCAACATTCAGAAAACTAAGATCATGTAAGAAAAGCAACAACCAACCTAGGTAGCATAATAAAAAGCAGAGACATTACTTTGGCGACAGAGTTTATAGTCAAAACAATGTTTTTTTTCCAGTAGTCATGTATGGATGTGAAAGTTGGACCATAAAGAAGGCTGAGTGCCAAAAAATTGATGCTTTTTAACTGTGATGTTGGAGAAGACTCTTGAGAGTTTCTTGGACTGTAAGGGGATCCAACCAGTCCATTCTAAAGAAAATCAGTCCTGAATATTCATTGGCAGGACTGATGCTGAAGCTGAAACTCCAACACTTTGGCTACCTGATGCAAAGAACTGACTCATTGGAAAAGACCTGATGCTAGGAAAGATTGAAAGTTAGAGGAGAAGGGGATGACAGAGGGTGAGACAGTTGGATGGCATCACCAACTCGATATACATGGGTTTGGGTGGACTCTGGGAGTTGGTGATGGATAGGGTGTGCTACAGTCCATGGGGTTGCAAAGAATCAGACACGACTGAGTGACTGAACTGAACTGAATTACCTAAAATATCTAGTTTCCAACAATAACAAAAAAAAATTACAAGACATGGAAATAAAACAGGAAAATCTGACCTGTACCCGGAGAAAAAAGCATGAAACAGAAACTGCCTGGAGAAAGAATAGATGTCTGACTTGACAGACAAAGACTTCATAGCAGTCATTATAAATATGTGCAAAGAACTAAAGGAAACCATGCTTAAAGTAAAGGAGGTATCATGAAAATGTCTCATTAAATAGAAGATATAAACAAGATGTAGAAGTGATTCAAAAGAATCAAATGGAAATTCTAGAGCAAAGTATAATAACTGAAATGAAAAATTCATCATAGTAGGCACAACAGTAAACTATCAGAAGAAAGAATTAGTGAGTTTGAATGCAGATTAATGGAAATTATATCAATAGAAGAATGAATATAAAAAGAAATAAAAATGAACAGAACTTCATAGAAATGTGGGGCAACATTAAGTGCATAAACATATGTGTAATTTGACTGCCAGAAGGATAGAAGATAGTGAAGCAGAAAACATATTTGAAGAAACAATGGCTGAAAATTTTCCAAATTTGAGGGAAAACTTTACACATTTGAGAAGATCAAGGAATTGTTAGTCGGATAACCACAAAGAGATTCATGAGCAGACACAAAAATGCTGAAAGACAAAGGCAAAGAGAACATTTTTAAAGCAAGAAAATAAAAATGAATAAATACTTACAAGGTTTCCTCAGTAAGATTTCTTTACTTCTCAGCAAAAACAATGGATGCTAGAAGACATTTGGGTAATGTAATCTAAGTGTTCAATGAAATAAAAAATCAACCAAGAATAATATATCCAAGAAAGTTATATTTCAGAAACCAAGACATAATAAAGACATTCTCATACAAAATCTCAGAGAATTTGTTGCCAGAAAATTCATCTTACAAGAAATACCAAAGGAATCTCCTCAGACTGGAAGCAAGTAATCTCAGGTAGTAATTTAATTCCACATGAAAAAAACAAAGAACACCAGTAAAAGTAATTATATTGAAGATAGTATAAATGCATATTTCCTTTTCTTTCTACTCCTAACAGACCTAAAACGCAATTGTATGAAATAATGTGTAAATATATTAGTGTTTTGAGCCTTTAAAATATATAAACAATAGCTCAAAGGAGGAGTATGGGAACTGTGTTGGGCTAAGGAAATGACTCCAGATGTTAACTTGAAGCCTCAGGAACAAGCGAAGAGAACCAGAAGTGATAAGGCTAATATGACAAAAGTTATTAACTGTATCTTTGATCTCCTCTCTTTTGTCAGTTTCTTTAAAGGACATAAAATTAAAGTAATAATTATACAATATATTGTATCTTAAATAGTTATAGATGAAATTGTGTATAAAAGTAATACCACAAAAAGTGGGAAATAGGAATCAGATCAGATCAGATCAGTCGCTCAGTGGTGTCCGACTCTTTGTGACCCCATGAATCCCAGCACGCCAGGCCTCCCTGTCCATCACCAACTCCCGGAGTTCACTCAGACTCATGTCCATTGAGTCAGTGATGCCATCCAGCCATCTCATCCTCTGTTGTCCCCTTCTCCTCCTGCCCCCAGTCCCTCCCAGCATCAGAGTCTTTTCCAATGAGTCAACTCTTCGAATCAGGTGGCCAAAGTACTGGACTTTCAGCTTTAGCATCATTCCTTCCAAAGGAATCCCAGGGCTGATCTCCTTCAGAATGGACTGGTTGGATCTCCTGGCAGTCCAAGGGACTCTCAAGAGTCTTCTCCAACACCACAGTTCAAAAGCATCAATTCTTCGGCGCTCAGCCTTCTTCACAGTCCAACTCTCACATCCATACATGACCACTGGAAAAACCATAGCCTTGACTAGACGGACCTTTGTTGGCAAAATAATGTCTCTGCTTTTGAATATGCTATCTAGGTTGGTCATAACTTTCCTTCCAAGGAGTAAGCATCTTTTAATTTCATGGCTGCAGTCACCATCTGTACTGATTTTGGAGCCCAGAAAAATAAAGTCTGACACTGTTTCCCCATCTATTTCCCATGAAGTGATGGGACCAGATGCCATGATCTTCTTTTTCTGAATGTTGAGCTTTAAGCCAACTTTTTCACTTTCCACTTTCATTTTCATCAAGAGGCTTTGAGTTCCTCTTCACTTTCTGCCATAAGGGTGGTGTCATCTGCATATCTGAGGTTATTGATATTTCTCCCGGCAATCTTGATTCCAGCTTGTGCTTCTGCCAGCCCAGCAGTTCTCATGATGTACTCTGCATATAAGTTATATAAACAGGGTGACAATATACAGCCTTGACATACTCCTTTTCCCATTTGGAACCAGTCTGTTGTTCCATGTCCAGTTCTAACTGTTGCTTCCTGACCTGCATACAAATTTCTCAAGAGGCAGATCAGATGTTCTGGTATTCCCATCTCTTTTAGAATTTTCCACAGTTTATTGTGATCCACGCAGTCAAAGGCTTTGGCATAGTCAATAAAGCAGAAATAGATGCTTTTCTGGAACTCTCTTGCTTTTTCCATGATTCAGCAGATGTTGGCAATTTGATCTCTGGTTCCTCTGCCTTTTCTAAAACCAGCTTGAACATCAGATAGAGATGAGCTATATAGTAGTAACATTTCTATATCTCACTGAAATTAAGTTACAGTATATCTGAATAGATTCTGGTTGACTAAGATGTATATGTAAGCCCAAGAGTAATCACTAGCTGCTGCTGCTGCTAAGTCGCTTCAGTCGTGTCTGACTCTGTGTGACCCCATAGAAGGCAGCCCACCAGGCTCCCCCATCCCTGGGATTCTCCAGGCAAGAACACTGGTGTGGGTTGCCATTTCCTTCTCCAATGCATGAAAGTGAAAAGTGAAAGTGAAGTCACTCAGTCCTGTCCGACTCTTAGTGACCCCATGGACTGCAGCCTACCAGGCTTCTCCATCCATGGGATTTTCCAGGCAAGAGTACTGGAGTGGGGTGCCATTGCCTTCTCCGGAGTAATCACTAAGGAAATAACAAAAAAATAGTGCAAAAAGATCTTTAAAGAACTCAAAATGTTACATAATGAAATAGCTGGGGAAAGAAGAGAAGTAAAAGGCAAAGGAGAAAGGAAAAGATATACTCAACTAAATGAAGAGTTCCAGAGAATAGCAAGGAGAGATAAGAAAGGCTTCTTAAGTGAACAAATGCAGAGAAATATAGGAAAACAATAGGGAAAGACTAGAGATCTCTTCAAGAAAATTGGAGATACTTTCGGAGGAGGTCCATGGGGTCGCTAAGAGTCGGACATGACTGAGTGACTTCGCTTTCACGTTTCACTTTCATGCATTGGAGAAGGAAATGGCAACCCACTCCAGTATTCTTGCCTGGAGAATCCCAGGGATGGGGGAGCCTGGTGGGCTGTTGTCTATGGGGTCGCACAGAGTTGGACACGACTGATGCGACTTAGCAGCAGCAGCAGCAGCAAGGAAATATTTTGTGCAAAGATGGGCACAGTAAAGGACAGAAATGGCAGGGACGTAACAGGAGCAGAAGAGATTAAGAAAAGGTGGCAAGAATACACAGAAGAACTTTACAAAAAAGATCTCAATGAACCAGATAACCAGGATGGTGTGATCACTCACCTAGAGCCAGACATCCTGGAGTGTGAAGCCAAGTGGGCTTTAGACAGCATTTCTACGAACAAAGGTAGTGGAGATAATGGAATATCAGCTGAGCTATTTAAAATCCTAAAAGAGGATGCTGCTACAGGGCTGCACTCAACATGTCAGCAAATTTGTAAAATTCAGCAATGGCCGCAGGACTGGAAAAGGTCAGTTTTCATTCCAATACCAAAGAAAGGCAATGTCAAAGAATGTTCAAACTACCACACAATTATGCTCATTTCACATGCTAGCAAGGTAATGCTCAAAATCCTTCAAGCTAGGCTTCAATAGTACATGAACTGAGAACTTCCAGATGTTCAAGCTGGATTTAGAAAAGACAGAGGAACCAGAGATCAAATTGCCAACATACATTGGACCAGAGGAAAAGCAAAGGAATTTCCAAAAAAGTTCCAGTAAAAAAAAATTCTACTTCTGCTTCATTGACTATGTATGAGAAAGCATTTGACTGTGAGGATCACAACAATGTGTAAAAAACGAGATGGGGGTACCAGACTGTATCAGCTGCCTCCTGAGAAAACTGTATGCAGGTCAAGAAGCAGCAGTTAGAACCAGACATGAAACAATGGACTGGTTTAAAATTGGGAAAGGAGTATGTCAAGGCTGCATACTGTCACCATGTTTATTTAATTTATATGCAGAGTATATCATGCGAAATGCCAGGCTGGATGAACCACAATCTGGAATCAAGGTTGCTGGGAGAAATCCAGCAATTCCAACAGAAATCCAGCAAATCCAACAACCTTAGATGTGCAGATGATACCACTCTAACAGCAGGAAGTGAAGAGGAACTAAAAAACCTCTTGATGAGAGTGAAAGAGGAGAGTTAAAAAGCTGGCTTAAAACTCAACATTAAAAAAACTAAGATCATGGCATCTGGTCCCATGCTCCTCCTGCTAAGTTACTTCAGTCGTGTTCGACTCTGTGCGACCCCATAGATGGCAGCCTGTCAGGTTCCTTTGTCCCTGGGATTCTCCAGGCAAGAACACTGGAGTGGATTGCCATTTCTTTCTCCAATGCATGAAAGTAAAAAGTGAATGGCACATAGATGGGGAAAAAGTAGAAACAGTGACAGATTTTATTTTCTTGGGTTCCAAAATCACTTCAGATGGTGACTGCAGCTTTGCAATGTATGTTCAGTGAGATGGTAAAGCCTTTAAAATGGCAAAGTAACACATGAGTTTTACAGAAGGAATATAATCAATTCTTTCTTACCCTATGACCCTATGAAACAACTTCTAGGCACCACATTCTTTCCTTGAGTGGAAGATATATTTGAACTGTGTTGCTAGAAGAATACTGTATGAGCTCTGTAATATTGCTGTCTTGAGAGGTACTCTAAGATTGTGTTCATTTTGATGTGTAATCACCAAAAGCTGTGAAGGCCTTTCCCTTCTAGTAAAAGGCTGATTTCCCACTAATGGAAAATATCCTTATCATAGAGGTTAGAGGAAGAACGTTTTACATGGCTTGTTCCTTCAGAGTACGGTACTTGAAGCCCCAGTCTGGAGAAGCTTAGAAGAGGCTTGGAGTTCTGCAAACCAACTCTTGGTGAAGTTGCATCAAAATCTGGGAAAAACCCTGCATTTACTGGCAAAATCCTTGTGAGTGCTTGCCAAGGCTTCCTTTTTTTCTGCAAAGTATGTTCACAATGAGGACTAGGGAACTCTTCAGCACAGTGTAGTTTTCAATGTATGGAACTTACCCCAAATAATGACACTAGGTAGTGTTTTCCATGTAACACTAGAGTTTCCACAGGCTATTTGATCATTTCTAAAGAGCATGTATTTCACTGACAACATAAGCAAGGCTTTAAAAAAATTTTTATTTGGAGGATAATTGTTTTACAATGTTGTATTAGTTTTATCCATACAACAGTATGAATCAGCATAAGTGCACATATATCCCCTCCTTCTGGAACCTCCATCCCGCCACCCCCATCCCATCCTTCTAGGTTATCATAGAGCACCGGGTTGAGCTCCCTGTGTTATGCAGCTACTTTCCACTGGCTGTCTATTTTACATATGGTAATGTATATGTTTCAATGCTCCTCTCAGCTTATCCCATCCTTTCTTTCCCCTGCTATGTCCACAAGTCTGTTCTCTGTGTCTGTGTCTCTATTCCTGCCCTGCAAATAATAGGTTCAATAGTACCACTTTTCTAGATTCCATATATATGTATTCATATACAATATTTGTTTTTCTAATTTACTTCACTTTGTATAACAGGCTCTAGGTTCATCCACCTCAGTTCAATGGCTCAAATTCATTCTTTTTATGGCCGAGTAATATTCCATTGTGTATATGTACCACCACTTCTTTATCCATTCATCTGCTGATGGACGTCTAGGTGGCCTCCCTGTCCTAGCTCTTGTAAATACTGCTGCAATAAACATTGGGGTACATGTATCTTTTTGAACAATGGTTTTCTCATGGTATATATATCCAGTAGTGGAATTGCTGGGTCCTATGGCAGCTTGAAGCCATGAAATTAAAAGATGTTTGCTCCTTGGAAGGAAAGTTATGACCAACCTAGATAGCATATTCAAAAGCAGAGACATTACTTTGCCAACAAAGGTCTGTCTAGTCAAGGCTATGTTTTGCCAGTGGTCATGTATGGATGTGAGAGTTGGACTGTGAAGAAAGCTGAGTGCAGAAGAATTGATGCTTTTGAACTGTGGTGTTGGAGAAGACTCTTGAGAGTCCCTTGGACTGCAAGGAGATCCAACCAGTCCATTCTGAAGGAGATCAGCCCTGGGATTTCTTTGGAAGGAATGATGCTAAAGCTGAAAGTCCAGTACTTTGGCCACCTGATGCGAAGAGTTGACTCATTGGAAAAGACTCTGATGCTGGGAGGGATTGGGGGCAGGAGGAGAAGGGGACGACAGAGGATGAGATGGCTGGATGGCATCACTGACTCGATGGACATGAGTCTGAGTGAACTCTGGGAGTTGGTGATGGACAGGGAGGCCTGGCGTGCTGCGGTTCATGGGGTCACAAAGAGTCGGACACGACTGAGTGACTGAACTGAACTGAACTGAAGTGATGGCAGCTTTAGTTCTTTTTTTTTTTTTTTTTAAAGAAATCTCTATACTCTTCTACATATGGCTGTGCCAATTTACATTCCCAATAACAATGCAAAAGTGTTCCCTTTTCTCCACGCTCTCTTCATCACTTATTGTTATGGATTTTTTTGGTGATGGCCATTCTGACTGGAAGGAGGTGATACCTCACTATAGTTTAGATTCACATTTTTCTAATAATGAGTGATGTTGAACATTTTTTCATGTGTTTATTTGCCATCTATATATCTTCAAAAGGGCAAGGTTTTCAAACTTCAGTATAGTCTTGGTGATACAAATCCATAAGACAAATCACTGAAATGATGACTCAATGACTATTATTTCCCTTCAGTAAAAAAAAAAAGTATGCCTTAAATTTCTTTCAGGTAGTATGCCAGAAACATTTAAAAGTGTTTCAGAGATGAAGATATAAAGGAAGTTAAAGTTTTCTTGTTTTTAAAGCTAGTTTGCTAGCCACTTAAATATAGCCTTCAAAACAATGGTGATAGAAATCCATAATACAACTCACTATTTCCACGACGCAGTGCATATTACTTCCTTTCATTTAAAGAATGCTGATCCTAAAGTTTACTTCATTCTATACACGACTGAGCAACTTAGCACAGCACACATACAATGGAATATTGCTGCTGTTGTGCTGTTGTCATGTCCAACTCTTCAAGACCCCATGGAGTGCAGCACACTAGGCCTCTCTGCCCCTCACCATCTCCCAGAGTTTGCCCAAGTTCAAGTCCATTGCATCAGTGATGCCATCCAGCCATCTCATCCTCTGTCACCCTCTTCTCCTTCTGCCCTCAATCTTTCTCAGCAACAGGATCTTTTCCAATGAGTTGGCTGTTTGCATCAGGTGGCCAAAGTACTGGACCTTTAACTTCAGCATCCTTCCAATGAGAATTCATTTCCTGTGAGAATTGATTTCCTGTAAGATTGACTGATTTGATCTCCTTGCTGTCCAAGGGACTCGACTCTTCTCCAGCATCACAGTTTGAGAGCATCAATTCTTTGACACTCTGCCTTTTTATGATCCAGCTCTCACAATTGTACTCAACCATTGGAAAGAGTATAGCCTGGACTTTATGGATCTTTGTCAGCAAAGTGATGTCTTTGCTTTTTAACACATTGTCTAGGTTTGTCATAGCTTTCCTGCCAAGAAGCAATTGTCTTCTAATTTCAAGGTTGCAGACACCATCTGCAGGCTTCCCTTATGGCTCAGCTGGTAAAGAATCCTTCTGCAATGTGGGAGACTGGGTTCAATCCCTGGGTTGGGAAGATCCCTTGGAGAAGGGAAAGGCTACTCACTCCAGTATTCTGGCCTGGAGATTCCCATGGAATGTATGGTCCATGGGGTCGCAAAAAGTCAGACATGACTGATTGACTTTCACCATACTGTCACCACCTGCAGTGATTTTAAGAGCCCAAGAAGAGGAAATCTGTTACTGCTTCCATCTTTTTCCCCTTCTTTTACCATGAAGTGATGGGGCCAGATGCCATGATCTTAGTTTTTAAATATTTAGTTTTAAGCCAGCTTTTTCCACTCTCCTTTTTTATCAGGAGATTCCTTAGTATCTCTTCGCTTCCTGCCTTTAGAATGATATCATCTGCATATCTGAGGTTGTTGATGTTTCTCCCAACAGTCTTGATTTTAGCTTGTAATTCATCCAGCCTGGCATTTCTCATGATGTGCTCTGTGTATAAGTTAAATAAATAAGGTGACAATAAACAGCCTTGCTTTACTCCTTTCTCAGTCCTGAACCAGTCAGTTATTCCATACAGGGTTCTAACTGTTGCTTCTTGATCAGCATACTGTTTTCTCAGAGATAGGTAGAATGGTCAGGTATTCCCATCTCTTTAAGAATTTCCCACAGTTTGCTATGATCCACACAAAGGCTTTAGCATAGTCAATTAAACAAATGTAGATGTTTTTCTGGAATGCCCTTGCTTTGTCTATGATCCAGTGATTGTTGGCAATTTGATCTCTGGTTCCTCTGCCTTTTCTAAACCCATCCTGGACATCTGGAAGTTCTAGGTTCATGCTGAAGCCTAGAATGCAGGATTTTGAGCATAACCTTACTAGCATGGGAGATGAGTGCAATTGTCCTGTGGTTTGAACTTTCTTTAGTACTGCCCTTCTTGGGAATTGGGATGAGGATTGACTTTTCCAGTCCTGTGGCCACTGCTGGGTTTTCCAGATTTGCAGACATATTGCATGCATCACTTTGATAGCGTCATCTTTTAGAATTTTAAATAACTAGTGGAATTCCATGGCCTCCACTAGCATTATTGACAGCAGTGCTTCCTAAGGCCCACTTGACTTCACACTCCAAAATGTCTGGCTCTGGATAAGTCACCATACCCTCGTGGTTATCTGGTCATTAAGATCTTTTTTGTACAGTTCTTTTGTGTATGCTTTCCATCTCTTCTTGATCTCTTCCACTTATATTAGATCTTTACCATTTTTGTCCTTTGTTGTGCTGATCTTTGGATGAAATGTTCCTTTGAACTTTGGGATACAGCTCAGCTGTTAAAAAAAAAAAAAAGAATGAAATAATGCCATTTATATCTACATGGATGAGCCTAGAAATTATCATACTAAGTGAAGTTAGGATGAGAAACACAGATACTATATCATATCATTTATATATGGCATCTAAAATATGACACAAATGAATTTATCTATAAAACAGCAACAGAATTGCAGACATAGAGAACAAACTTGAGATGGATGTGTGCTTGGATTGGAATTTAAGACTAGCAGATGCAAACTATTGTATATAGAATGGATAAACAACAAGGATTTGTTGTATAGCACAGGTAACTATACCCAATATCTTTAATAATTCATAATGTAACAGCAAGTGGAAAAGAATATATAGCTGATTCACTTTGCTGTACACCAGAAACTAACACAACATTGTAAACTAAATATATTTCAGTACAAAAAAGTTCATTCATGTAGCTTGCAAAAAACATCTATGTATTTAAAGTGGAACAAGCCTTTACATGCAAACAAAAAGGAAGACACATCCTTTCCCTGTTTGAAACCTAAGCTTTTCCCAGCTTCAAAGTCACAACTTCCCTGAAAGAACTTTGTGTCTAAAATTTCTTTACGGTATCTTGTAACAAACACCTAGCTATCTAATGTATATTTTTGCCAATACCATGCCATTTGATTACTGTTGCTTTGGGGCATTATCTGAGGTTTGGAAGGGTTGGTTATACCTTCAAATTTGTTCTTTTTCTTCAGGATTGCTTTTACAATTCTGGTCTTTTCTGTTTCCATATATTAATACGTGCTCTTTGAAAAATGTAATGGCTATTTTGATAGGGATTGCTTTCGGTAGTATGACCATCTTAACAATATTAATTCTTCCAATCCAAGACCATGAGATGCATTTCTGTAATTCAGTTCAGTTCAGTTCAGTTGCTCAGTCGTGTCCGACTCTTTGCGACCCCATGAATCCCAGCACGCCAGGCCTCCCTGTCCATCACCAACTCCCGGAGTTCACTCAGACTCACATCCATCGAGTCGGTGATGCCATCCAGCCATCTCATCCTCTGTCGTCCCCTTCTCCTCCTGCCCCCAATCTCTCCCAGCATCAGAGTCTTTTCCAATGAGTCAACTCTTCGCATCAGGTGGCCAAAGTACTGGACTTTCAGCTTCAGCATCATTCCTTCCAAAGAAATCCCAGGGCTGATCTCCTTCAGAATGGACTGGTTGGATCTCCTTGCAGTCCAGGGGACTCTCAAGCGTCTTCTCCAACACCACAGTTCAAAAGCATCAATTCTTCGGCGCTCAGCTTTCTTCACAGTCCAACTCTCGCATCCATACATGACCACTGGAAAAACCATAGCCTTGACTAGACAGACCTTTGTTGGCAAAGTAATGTCTCTGCTTTTCAATAAGCTATCTAGGTTGGCCATAACCTTTCTTCCAAGGAGCAAGCGTCGTTTAATTTCATGGCTGCAGTCACCATGTGCAGTGATTTTGGAGCCCCCAAAATAAAGTCTGACACTGTTTCCACTGTTTCCCCATCTATTTCCCATGAAGTGATGGGACCAGATGCCATGATCTTCGTTTTCTGAATGTTGAGCTTTAAGCCAACCTTTTCACTTTTCTCTTTCACTCTCAAGAGGCTTTTTAGTTCCTCTTCACTTTCTGCCATAAGGGTGGTGTCATCTGCATATCTGAGGTTATTGATATTTCTCCTGTCAATCTTGATTCCAGCTTGTGCTTCTTCCAGCCCAGCATTTCTGTAATTGGGGAGGGTTAATTTTAAATTTACACTGGATATGCTCCTGTGACTTTAACTCTTTTTTGTTATTGTTACATATTACATAATTGTTACATAATAGGGCTTCCCTGGTAGCTCAGTTGGTAAAGAATCTGCCTGCAAGGCAGGAAACCCCAGTTCGATTCCTGGGTTGGGAAGATTCACTGGAGAAGGGAAAAGCTACCCACTCCAGTGTTCTGGCCTGGAGAATCCCATGGTCTTGTAGTCCATGGGGTTACAGAGAGTCACACACGACTGAGCAACTTTCACTTTGAGACTTTTGAAGCATACATAATGGCCTGCAACTTGAGCTGCCCACCTATGAAGGATTGTAAGGAAAACTAACACATTCCCATGCCTGAGGCTTGCAATTTTAGGGGACATTTGCAAGGACTGAAGTCTTTTTACTTTATTTCCTAACCTCCCCGCCACTGCCATCTCTGATCCATAAAAGTGAAGGAAGAAACAGAACAGGCTCTATCTTGAAAGCAGGACTCCATCTTGGGCTGGACTGTGAACTTAGAGCTATATGCCCAGTATCTATGGAAACGACATACTGTTAGGGGAAACACACTGATTGAAACCACCCAGCCTGGCCAGACACCATAGTAACCATTTGCATGAGTTGTTTTATGACAGGAGATCCTGATAAAGAATACTGAACTAATAAGCCACCACCAACCAGAAAAGTTCGGGAAAGGTCTAAAGGAGACACTGCGTGTCCGTCCATTTCCCAGAATCCCTCTTGCTAGCATCCATCTTGGCTGAGTGATGTGTACGCCACCAGGAAAGACTCTGAATTAGAATGATTGGCCAAAGACCACCCGGAAACTAATCCCATCACCATAAAACCCGAGACTGTGAGCCATGTGGCAGTTCTCCTGGGTTCCCTTACCCTACTGCTCTCCACCCGGGTGCCCTTTCCCAATAAAATCTCTTGCTTTGTCAGCACATGTGTCTCCTTGGACAATTCATTTCTGAGTGTTAGACAAGAGCCCAGTTTCAGGCCCTGGAAGGGGTCTCCCTTCCTGCAACAGTTTGGTTGGGGTACCCCTTTGTGTAAGGGAGGTGTTGTTGAACTCTACCCTGAACCGGTTCATGAACTAGTTCTCATGGGGGAAGCCCACATTAGTTGGAATTAGCTCATTTGTAGGGTAAATTTATTTACCTGATTTGGGAACTGATCCAGTTGGAAATGGTTCATTTGGGAGCTAGTTCTTGTGTGGGTGGGTAGCCTAGTTGGAATTAGTTCATTTGTTTTGTAGGGTAAACTTATTACCCTGTTGGGCTTGTGCCATTTTTATTAGAATTTGTCTGTGTCTATTGTGTTTTGGTGTTATGAAGCTTATAAAAATGGGACATATTTCATCTATCCTGAAGGAAAGAATTTTGGGGTGCATGTTAGATATTTTAAAATGAGAAGAACAATGGCCCCTGAATGGCTCACAGTTAAGCAATCTGGCAGTCAGAAGTGCTTTACAAAGGAGAGGAACTCTCTGATAATGAACATGACTGGGGTCAGGGTGGGGGTCCCTTGGACTTCAGGCCTCTAGTTCTAATTTCCCCTACAGGAGCCCCAAAGCCCCATATAACTTTGACAGTGGGGAACAAGTTGATTGGCTTTCTAATATATGCTACTCTCCTTTGTAAATTAAACACTCAAATAATCTTTTCCCCAGAACAGCTTGACATCAGGGTCCCACTGGGGCCTTTTTGACCTTGTCCAGTCTGGAGAGCTTCAGCTCCCATCTGGGGGGCTTCACAGGGAGAAGGGAAATTGTTTATAAGGTGCTTTGGAGAAAGGTCACTGATCTAATGGGATTGGGAAGTCATGTTAATGTGACTTTCCAGCTGGCTAGGTTTTGGTTTACTCTGGTTACTTTGGTAATGCACAGACATTTGGTTCTAACTGCTTCATCCAAGTCTTCCTCTACAGTTTTCTCATTTCTTTCTCCTTGAACCCTCTGGGAACAGGCGAGTGGGTGTGGAAGCAATTGAGGAACTTTGGCCAGGGATTACTCTCTGGTGGGTTCCAAAGGCCCACTTATGCACACTTAAGTCGTGCATAAGTGTGTATGGCCAGTACAATAAAACTGAAGATAGTTCATTAAATCAGTTATGGCTTCTTTGGTCACTGAGCCTCAGTTTGTGCCACCCAAGTGAGTAAGGGTACTCCTTTTCCCTTCTTCCCTTATGCTAAGGACCAAGTCAATGGGATTACAGGGTGGATTCCTCAGTCTGTATTTCCCGTCTTTCCTGTTGCCTTTGCCTCTTTCCCCCTCAGTCCTGATTGATTTGCAGGGGCCTGGGTGTTGCCTCTGGGCCTTCCCTAGAGACCTTCTCTCTTAGGCTAGAGTAGGAGGTGGTGAAGCTTTCTAACATGGGCGGATAGATGTGTCAGTCCTTGTTGGGGAAGCCACCCAATTCTTTTGGGAAAGGGGGGAAAAACAAAACTGTTCTTGGTTTACAAATGTGGTCTTTACAGGATCAGAAGAATGGTTCCAAAAATCCTTTCACTGTTCTCAATATCTTCCCTGTTCATCTCATGAAGCTTGTAAATATTAAAGGGGAAACAAAGTCATACTAAGAAGAACTTGCCTGAATCTTTGAGGTGCAAATATCCTCTCTGGTCACATCAATAGTCTTTATCTTTGCTGTCTTTTTAAATGCAAATTTTAGAAAAGGTTAAATAATTTAGAAGTTGCCTGTCCAAGGTAATTAAAAGTTGTTTTTTTTCTATAAATATTAATATTTAGCCATCTAGCCAAGACAGCGTGACTTGTTTTATCTGTGAGAACCCCAATTTTAATCCAACCTCTTTTGTGAACTGATGGTTTTACATTGCTGTACCTGACTCAAAGCTGAAATCTTGAAGGAAGAGCTGAGGCCTCATTGTTTGTGTGTATGTGTGTGTTTTTTAAATAACATCGTTGCATTTGATTTGTAAAAAGGGTTCGATTTAATTGGCTTGAATAACAGTAATAAGGGTTTATAAACAAAAAAAATTTCTAAATACAAGAGAAATCAAGTTAAAATGAGTTTCAGATTCACATGAACTTGGAAATATTTAATATTAAATTAGTACCTGGTATTAATGTTTAAGTTTGTTGATCTAATAGTAATAAAATAGACATGTCTTTTTATCAACATATTACACATATTATTAATTATAATATTTTCATTATGCCTGCTGCTAAGTCGCTTCAGTCGTGTTCAACTCTGTGTGACCCCGTGGACCGCAGCCCACCAGGATCCCCCGTCCCCTGGGATTCTCCAGGCAAGAACACTGGAGTGGGTTGCCATTTCCTTCTCCAATGCATGAAAATGAAAAGTGAAAGTGAAGTCGCTCAGTCGTGTCCGACTCTTCATGAGCCCACGGACTGTAGCCTACCAGGCTTCTCCATCGATGGGATTTTCCAGGCAAGAATACTGGAGTGGGGTTCCATTGCCTTCGCCGATGCCTAGGTTTGACATAAATAAGGTATTATATCTGTTATAAATTTGTCAGCCAAAATGTACCTCAATGTGGAAAAAACTGTAGTAAACTAATATGTGTTTTCAGTAAAAGAAGATGTGAGGGAAAAAAAGGATACTGAAAAGAGTTATGCATGATCAGGATTTCCTAAGACTTGGATATGGCTTTTCTTTTTCTGTTCAGAGAAAATTTTCTTGGAATGCACTTTTGATACAGATTATATGAGTTTCTCTGCCTTTAAATGATTTATATTTGCTTTTGAGATCTCTGGTTACTTTGATTAAGGAATAAACATTATCCAAGCCCTTTGTCAATTGATCAGATGTTTAACCATGATTTTTAAGTCTTTTGTCATTTATAGACACTTTTGTACTCTGATGCTGTGCAGAAAGGGCTTCATTATCAAGCAGATTAACAGGAAGGCTATGGAAGCAATTGCAGCAGTTCCACATGCCTTTTGGAATATATATATCTTTTTCTCTCTACCTGGTTGATTCTGCCAGTAACATACTTATCTCAAAGATTAAGTCGTGCATAAGTGTGCATGGCCAGTACAATGAAACTGAAGATAGTTCATTAAATCAGTTATGACTCCTTTGGTCACTCGATTATTTTCTAAAATCTATTTATTTTTTTAATTGAAGGTTAATTGTCTTACAAAATTTTTTTTTTTTTTTCTGTCAAACATCGACAAGAATCAGCCATAGGTACACCGTGTCCCCTCCCTCCTGAACTTCCCTGCCCATCGAACCCTTCTAGATTGTCACAGAGCCCCTGTTTGAGTTCCTTGAGACATACAGCAAATTTCTCTGTTTTTTCATTTTTCCCAACTTACTGTGTTTGATATCTCCTTTTCCCAGCCTCTAGGGTTATATTTCTTCTTCCTTTTGGTTTCTGCCCCCAGTGGGTGAGGTTGGTCCAGTGGTTGTGTAGTTGTGTAGGTTTGTGTTGGGGGGACTGGCCTCTGCATTCTGGTGAGAGGAGCTGAGTTTTTTCCCTCTAATGGACAGGGATGTGTAAAGTCGTATGTTTTGAGGTGTCTGTGGGAAGCCTGTCTGCTGATTTGGTTTGAGCTTTTGTCTTGCCTGTTGTTTGGGTGAGGCCTCCCACACTTGGTGCTGCCAGCAGTTGGGTGGTGCCAGGTTTTGGATACAGCTGGCAGCCTTAGTGGGAGTTCTCACTAATTTATACTCCCTGGGGTCGTGAGTTCTCTGGCAGTCTAGTGTCCCGGACTTAGCACTCCCACTCTAGAGGCCCAGGCCCAATCTCTGATGGGAACCAAGATTCCATAAGCCATTTGTAATGGCTTGAAGGTGATTTAAACAAATACACAAAAACAAAAAATAAACAAGAAACAAAAAGTGAACACTAGACAAATGGTAAGTACAAAACCAAACAAACAATAATAAAAACAAAGGAACACACACACATGCATGCATGCGTGCTAAGTCACTTAAGTCATGTCTGACTCCTTGCCACCCTATATGAACTTGTAGCCCTCCAAGCTCCTCTGTCCTTGGGATTCTCCAGGCAAGAACACTGGAGTGGGTTGCCATGCCCTCCTCCAGGGGATCATCCTGACCCAGGGATTGAACCTGTGTCTCTTGTCTCCTGCATTGGCAGGCAGGTCCTTTACTGCTAGTGCCACCCGGGTAGCCAAATGGTAAATACAAATGGTAAACACAAAACCAGACAAACAATAGCAAAGACAAAGGAACACACACAGAAAATGAAAACAGTCCAAAGAAAACAAACTACAGGAGAGTGACTTGGCAAGCAAAAGCATCCAAAAATTTTATAGACTGATTAAAAACAAAACTAACTAAAATGCAAACCAGAATACAAGATCAAAGCAGAGTGCAAACTGGTGAATAAAGCGAAAAAAATAAAACAAACCAAAAAACATGATGAAATAAAGAGAAGGAAGAAAAGAAAAAAATAGAAAAGCAAAGCTAAATAGAAATCTATAAAAAGATTTACATATATTTAACTATAACTACAGCAGGAAAAGAATGATGAGAAAAACAACAACAAAACATTAAAAAAGGAAAAAGGTTTAAAAAAATCCACAGAACTGCAAAAAGCTAACATAGAGGTAGAAATATGTAATGTAAGTAGAAATTGTGATTTAAAAAATTCTCAAGAGCTTAAATAGAGATAATAATAATAAAACAACCACAGCCACAGAGAAAAAAAAAAAAAAAATCCAGAAACAACTATAGAATGAATCTAAATACAAGAATCTCAGCTGTCAGTGTCCTTTTCCTTGCTGTGAGTTACAGTCCACCTCCGCCTCCCTTGGATGCCCTCCAATACTATGCCCGTCTCTGGACCTGTTGTGGGGATAGTTCAGACTCTAATCCGGCCTCCACATCCACACCTGCCAGAGCTAGTTCTTTCGTAGCCAGGATGTTCTTTTGTAGGAACACTCATTGCCCTTTTATATATTCCACAGACACAGAGTCTAACAAGTTGATTGTGTGGATTTAATTTTCAACCTGTACAACTGTTGGAAAAGCTTTCAGTTTTCTTCCTTAGCCACACTGCGCCTGGAGCTCAGTTGTTTTTTTCCCCCACCTCAGCATTTGGGTTATCCACAGGAGTTTGCTCCTGGAGGACTTGGGTTTGTCCCCATTGAGGACAGGCTGTGGAGATGACAAATACAGATGGTAAACACAAAACCAGACAAACAATAACAAAAACAAAGGGACACACACACACACACAAAGAAAACAAAAACAGTCCAAAGACTTTTAAAGTCCCTGCTTGGATCTCAGGGACCCTAAGAGTGCCAAGTACACAGTGGGGCTGGCAGCACAGGCTTAGGAGATATGAGGCTGTTAGGGCTTTTTCCTAGCCTCTGGTAGCTCTGCCACAGTGTGGATCAAGCATGGAGCTGGCACAGCTGCTTGGATCACAGGGACCTAGGGGCTCCAAGTGTGCAGGGATGCCAGCAGCCTCAAGCACAGGAGCACAGATACTAGAATCTTTTTCTAGCCTTTGCAGCTGGCATTCAAAGGCCTCCCTGGTTGGGGTCCTCTGTTCCTTGGCATGTGAGGCACTCAAAGGGCCACCCTTTCTGGGATCTTCCTCTTTTGGTCAGCTCTTGGCACTGACATCTGAGAGAGAAGCTACAGAGATGGCTCCATCCCCTGCACATGATTCAGCAATATTGCCTTGTCTGCATGGCTTCCCAGCTTTCCTCCTGCGATCTCTTCCCTCACATCCCCTTGGACTGTCTCCCTGCAGTCAATAGCAGACCTCTCCCTGGGACTGCTCTCCAACCTCTATGTTCCAGCTCCCAGCCATCACACATTCCAGGGTACTTATGTCCCTGTCTGGGGTATTTGGGCTGTGGGAAGGATTGTTTGTGTGGGTTGTCACTCCATTCAGACTGTCCCAGATGAGCTGCTGCACTCTCCAAGGGCTCAAATGCTTCCCCTCTGCCCCAAACAATTGCCCTGATCTGGGGATCTCACTCCCATTTCAGTTCCCTCACTCCCTGGTTGCAGGTCCAGTCCTGCTCACTCTTCTTTTTTCCTTCCTTCCTTTATCTTACTGAGTATTACATGGATCTATATATTCATTTCAAGTTGTCAGAGACTTCTTTCAGCTCTCACCTGGTGTTCTGTGAGATTTTCTACACCTGAAGATATATTCCTGATGCATTTGTGGAGAGAGATGTACTCCTACTCCTCATCGACCTACTCCTTTGCCATCTTGTCTCTTACTTTCACTTTTTAAACGATAGCTTTGTTGGATATAGGATTCTTAGTTGAGAGCTTTTATTTCTTTTTCAACTTTTTATTTTTTATCGGAGTAGAGCTAATTAACGATGTTGTGATAATTCCAGGTGGACAGCAAAGGGACTCAGCCATACATATACATGTATTCATTCTCCCCCAAACTCCCATCCCATCCAGTCTGCTACATAACATTGAGCAGAGTTCTCTGTGCTATACAGTAAGACCTTGTTGGTTATCCATTTTATTTTTATTTATTTATTTTTTTTGGTTATCCATTTTAAATATAGCAGCATGTACATGTCAACCCCAAACTCCTTAACTGTCCATTCTTCTAATCTTTCCCCATGGCAATCTTATGTTTGTTCTCTTAAGTCTCTCAGCCTGTTAAAAAAAATTTTTTTTTAAATGAGATATTTTAAGATTGACTCTCTTCTTGTTGTTGAGCCATTAAATCATGTCCAACTCTTTTGCAACCCTAGACTGTAGCCTGCCAGGCTCCTCTGTCCTGGGATTTCCCAGGCAAGAATATTGGAGTAGGTTGCCATTTCCTTCTCCAGGTTTTTTTCCTTTTATCACATGGGTAAATTATTATACATGTGTCTTCCACTTTTTCTGAAAAATCAGCTATTGTTCCCACTGTTGTTACCCTGTACATAAGTCAATTTTATCTCGTTGTTTTCAAAACTTTCTCACTGTCTTCAACATTGAACAGTTTGACTATAATGGATATAAGTGTAGATGACTTTGAATATATTCAATTTGGAATTCATTAGATGTATGGACAGTTTTTCCATCAGATTTGGAAAGTGTTGGGCCAATATCCTTTCATTTTTTTTTCCCTTTTGATGTCAATTTTGCTCCTCTTCTTGCATTCCCATTATGCCTATGTTGATTGTGCTTTTCTGTATCCCACAAGACTCCAAGGCTGTATTCATTTTTCTGCATTAAAAAAAAACTTTTTTTTTCAGATTGGATAATCTCTATTGGTTCATCTTCAAATGCACCAATTCTTTTCCCTGCCTGCTCAAATCTATTGTTGAGCCCCTCTAGAAAATTTTTGTTTTTCAACTCCAGGACTTCCATTTGGTTCTTTTATGTTATATCATTTCTATCTCTTTATTGTTAGTTTCCATTAGATAAATCATTGTTACCATAATTTTCTTTGTTTAAACATGGTTTTCTTTAGTTCTTTCAAGGTATTTATACTAGCTTTTTTGAAGTCCATTTGCTAAATCAACACTTGGGGCCTCCAAAGGTAATTTCTATTGCTTATCTTTTTTCCTATGTGTAGATTACACTTTCCTATTTCTTTGTATGTCTTACAGTTTTGTTTTCTTTCTGCATATTGGACATTCTAGATAATATATTGTAGCAATTCTGAATTTTGATTCCTCCAGAGCTTGTTGTTTTTGCTTTTTTGTTGTTTGTTAAATGACTTGCCTTTGAATGCTGTTTTCCCTGTAATGTGCAGTCTCTGATGTTACTGCTCATCATAGTTTACAGTGAAAGACAAAATGCTGTTCCCTAGGATCACCAGGCAAGGATGTCTGATTACACAGCTCATATTCAATATTACATTCATGGTTCTTGCCAGCATAATAGCTCAGGATAAAGAAGTGAAAGTCATCCAGGTTGGAAAAGAAATAAATCTCTCTTTATTAACAAACTACATGATCTTCTATGTAGAAATTGAATGAGTTAAACAAGGTTGCACTGGTAGAGTAGAAGGACATGAGCTCATCTTCTTCTGCAAGAACGCCAAAATTGCTACTAGCTGCTGAACAACCATTGACAGGAGGATGCTGGAACCCACCAAGAAAAAGATACCCCATGTCCAAAGAAGAAGCTGCAATAGGGGTGCAATCATGTTAAAATCAAACCCCATACCCACCAGAGACTCTTAGAAGGCAAAAACAAAACAAAACAAAACAACTTGTGTGAACCAGGACCCAAGAAAAGTAAGAGTGATTCCCACTAGAGACTGAGCCTGATTTGACTGTGAGTGTTAGTGTCTCCTGTGGAGACATGGGTCAGCAGTAGCCTGCCACGGTGAGAGGGGCACTGATAGCATCAGTCTTGGGAGGCACAGCATGTTGGCATAAGTCCTCTTTGAAGAGGTCACCATTAGCCCTACCATAGAGCCTGGAGCTCGACCATAGAGGTGATGAGTGGGTGACCCCACAAACTGGAGAACAATTATACCAAAGAGGTTTTCACACTGCTGTGAAGGTTCCAGTCCCCACATCAGACTTCCCTATCTGGGGATCTGGTAAAGGGACTGGGAATCCCCAGGTTTGAAGATCAGCAGGATTTGATTACAGAACTTCCATAGGACTAGGGGAAACAGAGACTCTTGGAAGGGATCAATAAAACCTTGGGTGCACTAGGGCCCCAGTGAAAGAAATGACCCCAAAAGAGACTGAGCCAGACATGCCTGTGAGTGCTTGGAAGTCTCCTGTGGAGGCTTGGGTTGATATTGGCCTGCCACGGAGTCAGGGTCACTGGCAGCAGCAGTCAATGAGAAACGTGACTTGTTGGCATCAGTCCTCTTTGAGGAGATAGCCATTCGCCATCCCATAGAGACTGCAGACCCCAGGACTGAGCTGCTCAAGGCCTAGAGGGAAGGAGCACAGCCCCATCCATCAACAGAAAATTGGATTAAAGATTTACTAAGCATGACCCTGCCCACAGGAGCAAGAAACAGTTTTCTTCACAGCCAGTCCCTCCTGTCAGGAAGCTTGCATAAGGTTCTTTAAAAAATTTATTTATTTATTATTTATTGAAGGATAATTGCTTGACAGAATTTTGTGTTTTCTGTTAAACCTCAGCATGAATCAGCCATTGGTATACATATATCTTCTCCCTTTTAAAACTCCCTCCCATTTCCCTCCCCATCCCACCCCTCTAGGTTGATACAGAGCCCTTGCTTGAGTTTCCTGAGCCATACAGCAGATTCTTACATATGGTAATGCAAGTTTCCACATTACTCTTTCCATACATCTCACCCTCTCCTCCCCTTTCCCCATGTCCATATGTCTATTCTGTATGTCGGTTTCTCCATTGTTTCCCTGTAAATAAATTCTTCAGTAACATTTTTCTAGATTCTGTATATATGCGTTAGATTACAGTATTTATCTTTCCCTTTCTGACTCACTTCACTCTGTATAGTAGGTTCTAGGTTCATCCACATAGAACTGACTTAAATGCATTCATTTCTATGGCTGAGAAATATTCCATTGTATATATGTACCACAACTGCTTTGTCCATTCATTTTCAATGGACATCTAGGTTGCTTCCATGTTCTAGCTATTGTAAATAGTGCTGCAATGGACAACGGGATACATGAGTCTCTTTCAGTTTTGGTTTCCTCAGGGTATATGCCTAGGAGTGGGATTCCTGAGTCAAATTGTTATTTCATTCCTAGTTTTTTTTTTTTTTTTAAGGAATCTCCATACCATCTTCCATAGTGGCTGTATCAGTTTACATTCCAAGCAACAGTGCAAGAGCATTCCCTTTTCTCCACAGCCTCTCCAGCATTTATTGTTTGTAGACTTTTTGATGAGTGCCATTCTGACTGGTGTGAGGTGATATCTCATTGTAGTTTTGATTTGCATTTCTCTAATAATGAGTTATGTTGAACATCTTTTATTGTGTTTGTTAGCCATATATCTGTATGTCTTCTTTGGAGAAATGTCTGTTTAGGTCTTTCCCCACTTTTTGACTGGCTTGTTTTTCTGGTATTGAGTTGTATGAACTGTTTGTATATTTTGGAAATTAATCCTTTGTCAGTTGTTTCATTTGCTATTATTTTCTCCCATTCTGAGGGTTGTCTTTTCACCTTGCTTATAGTTTCCTTTGCTGTGCAAAAGCTTTAAGTTTAATCAGGTCCTGCTTGTTTACTTCTGATTTTATTTTCATTACTCTAGGAGGTGGGCCTAGAGGATCTTGCTTTGATTTATATCTTTGAGTGTTCTGCCAATGTTTTCCTCTAAGAGTTTTATAGTTTCTGGTCCTACCTGTAGGTCTTTAATCCATTTTGAGTTTATTTTTGTGTATAGTATTAGGAAGTTTTCTAATTTCATTCTTTTACATGTAGCTGTCCAGTTTTCCCAGCACCATTTATTGAAGAGGCTGTCTTTGCCCCATTGTGTATTCTTGTCTCCTTTGTAAAAACTAAGGTACCCATAAGTGCATGGGTTTATTTATGGGCTTTATATCTTGTTCCATTGGTATATATTTCTCCTTTTGTGCCAGTACCATACTGTCTTGATAATTGTAGCTTTGTAGTATAGTCTGAAGTAAGGAAGGTTGATTCCTCCAGCTCCATTTTTCTTTCTCAAGACTGCTTTGTCTATTCAGGGTCTTTTGTGTTTCCACATGAATTGTGAAATTTTTTGTTCTAGTTTTGTGAAAAATGCCATTGGTAAATTGATAGGGATCTCCTTGAATCTGTAGATTGCATTTGGTAGTATAGTCACTGTCACAATATTGATTCATCCTACTCAGGAACATGGAATATTCTCCATGTGTTTATGTCATCTTTGATTTCTTTCATTAGTATCTTATAATTTTCTGTGTACCATTCCTTTGTCTCCTTAAGTTCTTTAGTTTAGAACTAATTTAGAACAAATTTAGTTCTTTTTGTTGCAATGTGTAATGGGATTGATTCCTTGATTTTTATTTCTGATTTTTCATTGTTAGTATATAGAAATGCAGGTGATTTCTGTGTATTGATTTTGTATCATGCAACTTTGCTAAATTCATTGAGTAGCTCTAGTAATTTTCTGATACTCTCTTTAGGGTTTTCTAATATACAATATCATGTCATCTGCAAACAGTGAGAGCTGTACTTCTTCTTTTATGATATGGATTCCTTTTATTCTTTTTTCTTCTCTGATTGCTATAGCTAGGACTTCCAGAACTATGTTGAAAAATAATGGGGAAAGTGGACACCCTTGTCTTGTTCCTGATCTTAGGGGAAATGCTTTCAATTTTTCACCATTGAGAATAATGTTTGCTATAGGCTTATCATATGTGGCCTTTACTATGTTCAGGTAGGTTCCTTCTATACCCATTATTTGAAGAATTTTAATCATAAATGGGTGCTGAAGTTTGTCAAAGGTTTTTTCTGCATCTATTGAGATGATCATATGGTTTCTATCTTTCAATTTGTTAATATGGTGTATCACATTGGTTGATTTCTGTATATTGAAGAATCCTTGTATCCCGGGAATAAACCCAACTTAATCATGGTGTATGAGCTTTTTGATGTGTTGCTGAGTTCTGTTAGCTAAAATTTTGTTGAGGATTTTTGCATCTATGTTCATTAGTCATATTGGCCTGTAGTTTTCTTTTTTGTGTTGTCTTTGAATGGTTTTGATATTAGGGTGATGGTGGCCTCGTTGAATGAATTTGGATGTGTCCCTTCCTTTGCAGTTTTTAGAAAGAGTGTTAGATGAATAGGCATTAGCTCTTCTCTAAATGTTTGATAAAATTCTCCTGTGAAGCCATCTGGTCCTGGGTTTTTGTTTTTTGGGAGATTTTTGATCACAGCTTCAATTTCAGTGCTTGTGATTGGGTTATTCATAATTTCTTTCTTCCTGGTGAAGTCTTGGAAGGTTGAACTTTTCTAAGAATCTGTCCATTTCTTCCAGGTTATCTATTTTATCACCATATAGCTGTTCATAATAGTCTCTTACAATCCTTTGTATTTCTGCATTGTCTGTTGTAACCTCTCCCTTTTCATGTCTAATTTTGTTGATTTGATTCTTCTCTCTTTTTTTCTTGATGAGTCTGGCTAAGGGTTTGTCAATTTTGTTTATCTTCTCAAAGAATCAGCTTTTAGTTTTCTTAATCTTTACTATTGTTTCTTTGCCTAACAGAAGCAGAAGATATTAAGAAGAGGTGGCAAGAATACACAGAAGAATTGTACAAAAAAGACCTTCACGACCAAGATAATCATGATGGTATGATCACTCACCTAGAGCCAGACATCCTGGAATGTGAAGTCAAGTGGGCCTTAGAAAGCACATGTATAATATCATATATGAAACGAGTCACCAGTCCAGGTTCAATGCATGATACTGGATGCTTGGGGCTGGTGCACTGGGACAACCCAGATGGATGGTATGGGGAGGGAGGTGGGAGGAGGGTTCAGGATGGGGAACACATGTATACCTGTAGTGGATTCATTTTGATACATGGCAAAACCAATACAATATTGTAAAGTTAAAAAAAAATAATAATAAAAAAAGAAAGCATCACTACGAACAAAGCTAGTGGAGGTGATGGAATTCCAGTGGAGCTATTTCAAATCCTGAAAGATGATGCTGTGAAAGTGCTGCACTCAATATGCCAGCAAATTTGGAAAACTCAGCAGTGGCCACAGGACTGGAAAAGGTGAGTTTTCATTCCAATCCCAAAGAAAGGCAATCCCAAAGAATGCTCAAACTACTGCACAATTGCACTCATTTCACATCCTAGTAAAATAATGCTCAAAATTCTCCAAGCCAGGCTTCAGCAATACATGAACCATGAACTTCCAGATGTTCAAGCTGGCTTTAGAAAAGACAGAGGAACCAGAGATCAAATTGCCAACATCCGCTGGATCATCAAAAAAGCAAGAGAGTTCCAGAAAAACATCTATTTCTGCTTTATTGACTATGCCAAAACCTTTGACTGTGTGGATCGCAATACACTGTGGAAAATTCTGAAAGAGATGGGTATACCAGACCACCTGAACTGCCTCCTGAGAAACCTATATGCAGGTCAGGAAGCAATAGTTAGAACTGGACATGGGACAACAGACTGTTTCTAAATAGGAAAAGGAGTACGTCAAGGCTATATATTGTTACCCTGTTTATTTAACTTATATGCTGAGTACATCATGAGAAACGCTGGGCTGGAAGAAACAAGCTGGAATCAAGATTGCTGGGAGAAATATCAATAACCTCAGATATGCAGATGCCACCACCCTTATCGCAGAAAGTGAAGAGGAACTAAAAAGCCTCTTGACAAAGGTAAAAGAGGAGACTGAAAAAGTTGGCTTAAAGCTCAACATTCAGAAAACGAAGATCATGGCATCCGGTCCCATCACTTCATGGGAAATAGATGGAGAAACAGTGGAAACAGTGTCAGACTTTATTTTTGGGGGCTCCAAAATCACTGCAAATGGTGATTGCAGCCATGAAATTAAAAGACGCTTACTTCTTGGAAGAAAAGTTATGACCAACCTAGATAGCATATTGAAAAGCAAAGACATTACTTTGCCAACAAAGGTCCATCTAGTCAAGGCTATGGTTTTTCCAGTGGTCATGTATGGATGCGAGAGTTGGACTGTGAAGAAAGCTGAGCGCCGAAGAATTGATGCTTTTGAACTGTGGTGTTGGAGAAGACTCTTGAGAGTCCCTTGGACTGCAAGGAGATCCAACCAGTCTATTCTAAAGGGGATCAGCCCTGGGTGTTCTTTGGAAGGAATGATGTTAAAGCCGAAACTCCAGTACTTTGGCCACCTCATGTGAAGAGTTGACTCATTGGAAAAGACTCTGATGCTGGGAGGGATTGGGGGCAGGAGGAGAAGGGGACGACAGAGGATGAGATGGCTGGATGGCATCACCGACTCAATGGACCTGAGTTTGAGTGAACTCCAGGAGATGGTGAGGGACAGGGAGGCCTGGCGTGCTGCGATTCATGGGGTCGCAAAGAGTCGGACACGACTGAGCGACTGAACTAAACTGAACTGATTGTTTCTTTCATTTCTTTTTATTTCCACTTGGATTTTATGATTTCTTTCCTTTTATTAATTTTTTTTTTGTTCTTCTTTTTCCAGTTGTTTTAGGTGTAAAGTTAGCTTGTCTCTTCGATGTTTCTTGTTTCTTGAGGTAGGATTGTGTTGTTATAAATTTCCCTCTTAGGACTGCTTTTGCTTCATCCCATAGGTTTTGAGTTGTCATGTTTTCATTGTCATTTGTTTCTAGAAAGTTTTTATTCCCCCTTTGATTTCTTCAGTAACCTGTTGGTTTTTTAGAAACGTGCTGTTTAATCTCCATGTGTTTGTGTTTCTTACAGTTTTTTTTTCTTTCTTTCTTGTAGTTGACATCTAGTCTTATAGCATAGTGGTCAGAGAAGATGACTGATATAATTTCTATTTTTCAAAATTTACTGAGGTTTGATTTGTGACCCAAGATGTGGTCTATCCTGGAGAATGTTCCATATGCATTTGAGAAGGAGTATTCTGCCTTTGGATGGAATGTCCTAAAAATATCAATGAGATCCATCTTATCTAATGTATTGTTTAAGACTTTTGTTTCCTTATTAATTTTATGTTTTGATGATCATTGGTGTGAGTGGGGTGTTGAAGTCTCCTACTATTATTATGTTACTGTCAATTTCTCCTTTTATGTCTGTTAGTGTTTGTCTTATGTATTGAGGTGCTCCTATGTTGGGTGCATAGATATTTACAATTGCTATGTCTTCCTCTTGGATTGAGCCCTTGATCATTATGTAGTGTCCCGTCTAATGTCTTGTAATCTTGTTTATTTTAAGGTCTATTTTGTCTGATGTGAGGATTGCTACTACAGCTTTCTTTTGAGGAAGCTTGCATAAGCTTCTTATTCTCATACATTGGAGGGCAGACAGAAGCAGCAAAAAGTACAATACCATGGCTTCCAGAATTAAAACCACAGTTACAGAAAGTTAATGAAAACAATCACATGGATCACATCCTGTGTAAATCAATGAAACTATGAGCCATGCCATGTAGGGCCACACAAGACAGATGGAGAGTTCTCACAAAAGGTGGTCCATTGGAGAAAGGAACGGGAAACCACTTCAGCATTCTTGCCTTGAAAACCCCATGAAGTGTATGAAAAGGTAAAAGATATGACCTTGCAAGATGAGGCCCCAGGTCAGTAGGTTTCCAAAAGGCTACTGGTGAGGAGAGGAAAAATAGCCTGAGGAAGAAGAATGAAGAGGCTGAGCCAATGCAGAAAGGACACCCACTTGTGGATGTGTCTGTTGGTGAAAGTAAATTTTGACACTATAAAGAGAAATATTGCATATGAACCGGGAATGGTAGGTCTATGAATCAAGGTAAATTCAGTTCAGTTCAGTTCAGTCCAGTTCAGTCTCTCAGTCATGTCCAACTCTTTGTGACCCCATGGACTGCAGCATCCCAGGCTTCCCTGACAATCACCAACTCCCAGAGCCTACTCAAACTCATGTCCATTGTGTCAGTGATGCCATCAAACCATCACATCCTCTGTTGTCCCCTTCTCCTCCCACCTTCAGTCTTTCCCAGCATCAGGGGCTTTTCCAATGAGTCAGTTCTTTGCATCAGGTGGCCAAAGTTTTGGAGTTTCAGCTTCAGCATCAGTCCTTCCAAGGAATATTCAGGACTTGTTTCCTTTAGGATTTACTGGTTGGATCTCCTTGCAGTCCAAGGGACTCTCGAGAGTCTTCTCCAACATGATAGTTCAAAAGCATCAATTCTTTGGCACTCAGCTTTCTTTATAGTCCAACTCTCACATCCATACATGACTACTGGAAAACCATAGCTTTGACTAGATGGACCTTTGTTGACAAAGTAATGTCTCTGCTTTTGAATATGCTATCTAGGTTGGTCATAACTTTCCTTCCAAGGAGCAAGCATCTTTAAATTTCATGGCTGCATTCACAACCTGCAGTGATTTTGGAGCCTCCCAAAATAAAGTCTCTCACTGTTTCCATTGTTTCTTCATCTATTTGCCACGAAGTGATGGGACCAGATGCCATGATCTTCATTTTCTGAGTGTTGAGTTTTAAGCCAAGTTTTTCACTCTCCTCTTTCACCTTCGTCAAGAGGCTCTTTAGTTCTTCTTCACTTTCTGCCAAGGTAAGTTGGATCTTGTCTAACAGGAGATGGCAGAAGTGAACATTGACATTTTAGGAATCAGTGAACTAACATGAATGGGTATGGGTGAATTTAATTAAAATTGACCATTATAGCTACTATTGTTGGCAAGAATCCCTTACAAGAAATTGAGTAGTCCTCATATTCAACAAAAGAGTTCAAAATGTAGTACTTGGGTAGAATCTCAAAACCAACAGAATGATCTCTGTCCATTTCCAGGGCAAATCATTCAACATCACAGTAAGCCAAGTCTATGCCCTAGCCACTAGTGTTTTGGCTGAAGTCAAATGGTTCTATGAAGACCTACAAGACATTCTAAGAGGTAACACCAAAAAAAGTCCTTTTCATCATAAGGGATTGGAATAAAAAAGTAAGAATTCAAGAGGTATTTAGAGTAACAGGCAAATTTGGCCTTGGAGCATGAACTGAAGCAAAGGCTAACAGAGTTTTTGCCAAGAGCATGCACCTGGTAATAACAAACACCCTCTTCCAACAACACAAGAGATGACTCTACACATGGATATCACCAGATGGTCAATTTTGAAATTACATTGATTATATTTTTTGCAGCCAAAGATGGAGAAGCTGTCAACAGTCAGCAGAAACAAGACTGTAGCTGACTGTGGCTCATGTCATGAGCACTTTATTGCAAAATTCAGACCTAAATTGAAGAAAGTAGGGAAAAACCACTAGGCCATTCAGGTATGACCTAAATAAAATCCCTTATGATTTTACAGGCTTCCCTGGTGGCTCAAATGGTATAGAATCTGCCTGTACTGCAGAGACCCAGGTTCGGTCCCTGGGTTGGGAATATTCCCTGCAGAAGGGAATGGCAAACCACTTCAGTATTCTTTCCTGGAGAATTCCAAAGACAGAGGAGCCTTGTGGTCTACAGTCCCACCAAGACTCAGACATGACTGAGTGATTATACAGTGATTAAACATTTTGTGATTATACAGTGGAAATGACAAATAGATTCAAGGGCTTAGATCTGATAGAGAGGATGCCTGAAGATCTATGGATAGAGGTTTATAACAGTAAACAGGAGGCCGTGACCAAAACCATCCCAAAGAAAAGGAAATGCAAGAAGGCAAAAAAGATTGTCTGAGGAGGTTTTACTCATAGCTGAGAATAGAAGAGAAGCCCCAAACAATGGACCGTTTCTATCCATTTATTTCTCCTAAGTATGAGTCCTTCTTTCATATACTATACTTTTTGGAAAAACTTAATATTCAGAATATCAGTTCACATTCAAATGGGAAAACTATGGATATCAGGCTCTCCTCACTATACAGCAGTTATGCGTTCTCAGTTGCTTCAGTCGTGTCCAACTCTGTATGAGAGATTCTCTGTTCATGGATGAGAAGACTCAATATTGTTAATAAGTCTGTTCTTCATAAACTGATTTACAGATTCAGTTAAAATACAACAAATCAAAATTTTGTGTTGCTTCTAACATTCAAGTGGAAATGCAAAGGGCCTAACATAGCCAAAACAACTTTGAAAAATGATGAAGTGGGAAGACTTGCACTGTCTGTCAAACCTTTTATAAAGCCAAAGGATTCAAGTCAATGTGTCAGTGGGCTAAAGATATATAAGTAGATCTGTGAAGTCCAGAAACAGATCCATACTTGTACATATAGTCAATTTTTAAAAAATCAATTATTTTACATTAAAACCCTTCAAGATTTTATTAGGAGTATACATGGAAATCAAGTACAAAGAGAAACATGTTAAACGCAAATATATTTTTAATGCAAACAAATCAAATGATGTTAAAATCTAATTCATCAAAGGATATTTTAACAGAATGATATTAACATTCCTTTGAAACAAAATTAATACGTATGAAAGCCAAACGATCACACAGATTAGACTAGAACACATTGTCAAAAAACACACCTTAAAATTATTGATATTAGCACAAAACCGAGAAATGTAGAGTACCAAAATAGAATAGAGCAGAATTGATATAATGGGTTTTTTCCCCCTGTGATTGTTCTTTTTGTTTGGGGTAAAGTAAGCTTTTAAAAAGGAGTATATATCAAGTGGAATGGATCTTATACTAAATGGTGTAACAATTGAGCAAAAATAATTCTTAGATCTACAACTTAGACAGAAAATGAACCCATGATTAAATATTTCAAGTAAGATATTGAAAAAAAAATCATATCCTTGGGAAAAATAATATAAAATGGAGACAAACATTTATTAGTTTTATGGCAGTTTTAAGCCAGTAAAAATATTACAGAGGAAAGAGAGTATTTTCAACAAATGATGCTGTAACAATTGAACATCCAAGTACAATAAAATAAGCTCAAGTTATACTTACACTGTATACAAAATTAGCTCAAAATTGATCATAAACCTAAATGTAAAGTGTACAACTTAAAATACCTAGATGACAACATAAAAATCTGTTTGGCCTTAAGTTTGACAAGGAGTTTTCAGATAAAAGAGAAAAATCACAATACATGAAAGAAAAAAAATGATGTTGAAATTACAAACATTAAAATATTTACTTTTCAAAAGACATTGTTAAGAGATTGAAAGGAGAAACAACAAACGGGGAGAATAAATAGTGCAAATCAGATAAAAGATTACATACAGAATATGAAGAACTTTTAAAATGCAACAATTAAAAAATTAACCAAATTTTTTAAATGGGCAAAAATCTGAATATACTAAACATCTATTTCTGCTTTATTGACTATGCCAAAGCCTTTGACTGTGTGGATCACAATAAACTGTGGGAAATTCTGAAAGAGATGGGAATACCAGACCACCTGACCTGCTTCTTGAGAAATTTGTATGTAGGTCAGGAGGCAACAGTTAGAACTGGACATGGACAACAGACTGGTTCCAAATAGGAAAAGGAGTACATCAAGGCTGTATATTGTCACCCTGTTTATTTAACTTATATGCAGAGTACATCATGAGAGACGCTGGACTGGAAGAAACACAAGCTGGAATCAAGATTGCTGGGAGAAATATCAATAACCTCAGATATGCAGATGACATCACCCTTATGGCAGAAAGTGAAGAGGAACTAAAAAACCTCTTGATGAAAGTGAAAGTGGAGAGTGAAAAAGTTGGCTTAAAGCTCAACATTCAGAAAACAAAGATCATGGCATCCGGTCCCATCACTTCATGGGAAATAGATGGGGAAACAGTGGAAACAGTGTCAGACTTTATTTTGTTTGGGCTCCAAAGTCACTGCAGATGGTGACTGCAGCCATGAAATTAAAAGATGCTTACTCCTTGGAAGGAAAGTTATGACCAACCTAGATAGCATATTCAAAAGCAGAGACATTACTTTGCCAAAAAAGGTCCGTCTAGTCAAGGCTATGGTTTTTCCTATGGTCAGGTATGAATGTGAGAATTGGACTGTGAAGAAGGCTGAGTGCCGAAGAATTGATGCCTTTGGACTGTGGTGTTGGAGAAGACTCTTGAGAGTCTCTTGGACTGCAAGGAGATCCAACCAGTCCATTCTGGAGATCAGCCCTAGGATTTCTTTGGAAGGAATGATGCTAAAGCTGAAACTCCAGTACTTTGGCCACCTCATGGGAAGAGTTGACTCATTGGAAAAGACTCTGATGCTGGGAGGGATTGGGGGCAAGAGGAGAAGGGGACGACAGAGGATAAGATGACTGGATGGCATCACTGACTCGATGGACGTGAGTCTGAGTGAACTCCGGGAGTTGGTGTTGGACAGGGAGGCCTGGTGTGCCGCGATTCATGGGGTCGCAAAGAGTCGGACACAACTGAGCGACTGATCTGATCTGATCTGATCTGAATCATAAGTGCCCATTCTTTGCATGAAATAGTCCCTTGGTATTTCTAATTTTCTTGAAGAGAAATTTTGGGTGTTTCCCATTCTGTTGTTTTCCTCTATTTCTTTGGATTGATTGCTGAGGAAAGCTTTCTTATCTCTCCTTGCTATTCTTTGGAACTCTGCATTCAGATACTTATATCTTTCCTTTTCTCCTTTGCTTTTCGCTTCTCTTCTTTTCACAGCTATTTGTAAGGCCTCCTCAGACAACCATTTTGCTTTTTTGCATTTCTTTTCCATGGGGATGGTCTTGATCCGTGTCTCCTGTACAATGTCATGAACCTCATTCCATAGTTCATCAGGCACTCTGTCTATCAGATCTAGTCCCTTAAATCTGTTTCTCACTTCCACTGTATTATCATAAGGGATTTGATTTAGATCATACCTGAATGGTCTAGTGGTTTTCCCTACTTTCTTCAATTTAAGTCTGAATTTGGCAATAAGGAGTTCATGATCTGAGCCATAGTCAGCTCCCAGTCTTGTTTTTGCTGACTATATAGAGCTTCTTCATCTTTGGCTGCAAAGAATGTAATCAATCTGATTTCAGTGTTGACCATCTGGTGATGTCCATGTGCAGTCTTCTCTTGTGTTGTTGGAAGAGGGTGTTTGCTATGACCAGTGTGTTCTCTTGGCAAAACTCTATTAGCCTTTGCCCTGCTTCATTCTGTACTCCAAGGCCAAAATTGCCTGTTACTCCAGGTGTTTCTTGACTTCCTCTTTTGCATTCCGGTTCCCTATAATGAAAAGGACATCTTTTTTGGGTGTTAGTTCTGAAAGGTCTTGTAGGTCTTCATAGAACCATTCAACTTCAGCTTCTTCAGTGTTACTGGTTGGGCATAGGCTTGGATTACCATGATATTGAATGGTTGGAAGGAAAGTTATGACCAACCTAGATAGCATATTAAAAAGCAGAGACATTACTTTGCCAACAAAGGTCTGTCTAGTCAAGGCTATGGTTTTTCCAGTAGTCATGTATGGATGTGAGAGTTGGACTGTGAAGAAAGCTGAGTGCCAAACAATTGATGCTTTTGAACTGTGGTGTTGGAGAAAACTCTTGAGAGTCACTTGGACTTCAAGGAGATCCAACCAGTGCATCCTAAAGGAGATCAGTCCTGGGTGTTCATTGGAGGAACTGATGCTAAAGCTGAAACTCCAGTATTTTGGTCACCTCATGTGAAGAGTTGACTCATTGAAAAGGTCCTCATCCTGGGAGGGATTGGGGGCAGGAGAAGGGGACAACAGAGGATGGATGGCTGGATGACATCACTGACTCGATGGACATGAGTTGGGTAAACTCCAGGAGTTGGTGATGGACAGGGAGGCCTGGTGTGCTGAGATTCATGGGGTTGCAGAGTTGGACACGAGTGAGCGACTGAACTGAAAGAACTGAACTGAATCATAAGTGTTATGAAGATAGTAAATAAACACAAGAAAAGATACTCATAATCATTAGCACTATGGAAATGCAAATAAAAATGATGAAATACCACTACACACCCACCAGTATTGCAAAATTTGAAAAAAAAAAAAAAAAAAAAGTCAATAGCAAGTGCTGTGAAGCTCCAGAACAACCAAAATTCTCATGCAAAATGGTATAGACACTATATATAATTTTGCAGTTTCTTATAAAGTAAAATATCCACTTATTATTCATCAATTCTACTCCCAGAGAAAGCATATGTTAACCAAACTTGTTTATACCAGCTTTATTCATAATCATCAGAAGCTGGGACTAATACAAACATATTCCAACTGGCAAATGAACTGTGATATAATACTTCCACACAATGGAATACTACTGGGCTATAGAAAAAACTGTGATGTCACACAAAAAAATAGCATAGTAGGGAATTCTAATATCTCATTCTCCACAAAAGCAGCAGACTTTCAAAAGCATCAGAATTAATTTTTTAAGAAGTCTAGATTCTAATTTTAAAAGCTTACAACAACTGGGCAGGCTTACAATTTTTAAAAGCTTACAACAACAATGCTTATCAATGAAGCCTTAATGAATAATAATGAAAGCTTAATAAAGCTGCTGAATTTTAGTAAATGTACTATGGCATTTTAACTTACCCACTTACTTTCCTCCAATCTCCAACTTGGAAGCATCCAAAAAGACAGCAGCAGGTTTCTGCTTGTTGCTGGTATTAGAGGGTTCAATACAGACCTATTCTTACTGTGTTTGTGTATTCTGACCTGTCTGTTGGCTCCCAGAAAGAATTATACTTGTTTCACCTATTTCAGAGCCTTCCACATCTGAAGCAGATTCCCTGATGACACTTGTCAGAAGCATTTAAAGGCAAATGTATTCACCACAAATATATTTCCTGCAGTTGCTGGGGGCAAGGGATAACATTCTAGGCAAGCAGTAGAGCAAAAAGCCTAGGAAAAAGATATTTAAGAGATTAAAATCTTTGAAAAGCTCCTGCCTACACTGAAGAATCTAGAAGACCATGTGCATTCTCAGTAAAGACCTGCGAAGACCCCAAATTTCACCTCTGGCTGACCTTCAAGGTAGTGCAAACAGGAAGAAGGGTTAAGGTAGAGTTGTAAGTGACCTGGCTAAGCAAAGAAGGAGTGCCCCAGTATGAAATCAGTCTGGGAGAATTTTTTTGCTTCATTCATTTAAGGAAATCTCTGTCAAACACTGAGCTAAGCACTAAGCTAACGATACACAGTCTTGAGTGGTCACATACAATGAAGAAAGCACACTTTCTGAAAATTGTTTAGAAAAGTCACTAATCAAACAACAAAACAGAACAAGTGTCAACAATAAATTCTGAGTAGGGAAGAGAATTTAATTTCCAGAGTTGACATTATAAGATGCAAAACATTTAGTGTTTGACAAAAAGACACAAGAAAGTATGGTCTGGGGTGGGGAAAAGACATATAAGAAATTGTCCCTGAGGAAGCTGAGTCATTAAAACCGACTGTCTTAACTGTGCCTCCCAAAACCAAGGAAATCATGGGCAAAGAATTAAAACAAAAAAAGAAAAAAGAGAACGATGTCAGGATAAATAGACATCACTAAAGATATAGAAATTATTAAAAAGAACCAAATAAGAATCTATATCTGAAAAGTCCACTAACAAATAAAATTTTACTAGAGAGGTTCAAAAGCTTATTTGAATAGGCAGAAGACTTCACTTTCACTTTTCACTTTCATGCATTGGAGAAGGAAATGGCAACCCACTCCAGTATTCTTGCCTGGAGAATCCCAGGGACAGGGGAGCCTGGTGGGCTGCCATCTCTGGGGTCGCACAGAGTCGGACACAACTGAAGTGACTTAGCAGCATCAGCAAGAAAGAATTAGCAACTTTGAAAATAAGTTAACTGATATTATCTAGTCTTAAGAGTAAGAAAAAAAATGAATAAAATTAACAGATCTTTAGTGATCCATGGGATAGCACTGGCACACCTACATATGCACAATTAGAGTCCAAAAAGGGTAAAAGAGAAAGAGTGGGAAAAAATTTGAATTACCAAACTCAGCACCTTAAGGGTGTAGAAAAGAAAAGCAAATTAAATCCAAAACTAGCACAAGGGAGTAAACAATAAAAATTAGATCAGCCATAAATATAGGAGAACAGAAAGTGATAGAAAGATGCACCGAAACTAAGCTGGTTCTGCTTAAAAATCAACAAACTGACAAATCTTTAATTACAATGACTAAGAAAAAAGAGAAAAGACTCAAATTATTACAGTCACAAGTGATATTGGAAATTTCAAATGATCTTACATATATGAATGAAAAGGATTCCAGTACAATTATGTGAATAATTGTATGCCAACACCTTAGATACACATATGACATGGAGAAATTCCTAGAAACAGAAAAACTACCTAACTTGATTCAGGAAATAAATACAAAATCTGAACAGATCTTTAAAAAAGCAGAGTTTGAGTCAGTAATCAAAAACTTCCCAATAATAAATACCAGGACCAAATATTTTCAATGATGAAAACTACCAACATTTAAAGAATAATTAACACTAATTATTCTCAAACTCTTTGAAAAAATAGAAGATTTCCTAACTCATTCTATGAGGCCAGCATCACCCTGATAGCATAACCAGATAAAGCTACTGCAAGACAAAACTACAAAACAGTATGCCTTATTAATATAGATAAATCTTCTACAAACTTTTGAGAAAGCATATCCAGAAGCATATAAAAGGATTATGGGCTTCCCTGGTGGTTCAGTGGTAAAGAATTCACTTGCCTTGCAAGAGACATGGGTTTGATCCCTGGGTTGAGAAGATCCCCTGGAAAAGGAAATGGCAAAACACTCCAGTATACTTCCTTGGGAAACTCCAGAGACAGAGGAGCCTAGGGGGCTACAGTCCATGAGGTCACACAAGAATCGGACACGACTTAGCAACTAAACAACAATAAATGGATTATGCATCACAACCAAGTGGGAATTAGCCTAGGAATGCAAGGGTGGTTCAGCATCCAAAAATCATTAATGTAATGAAACACATTAATAAAATGAAAGAAAACTAGTTGATCATTTCAAGATGAAGGGAAAGCATTTGACACAATCTAAGAAATTTTCACAACAAAAACATGCAACAAACTAGGAATAAAAGGGAACTTCCTTGATATGACAAAGGGCAGCTACAAAACCTCAGCTAAAATCATCTTTGATGAAAGACTGGAGGGGAGATCAAGACGGCAGTGTTATGAGCACATAGAGCTCACCTCCCCTACCCCAGCCTCAAATACATAAAAAATACATGTATGTGTGGAAGAATCCTCACTGAAAACTTAACAAGAAACTGGCAGAAGGACATCTGCACAACCAAACTGTAAGGAAGATACACATATAATTGGGTTGGAAGGAAAAAAAAAAAAAAAAAAGCAATTGGATTGGACATTTGACCTGTGGAGTGAGCAGATCAAGCCACAGACTGGGTATCCCAGTCCTGAGGCCGCAGATAGAGGAAATGAGTTCCCTTTGCTGGTTGGAAGAGCACTGCAACAAACAGAAGGGCTGAGCAAGCCTAACTCTGCTCACGAAGAATGCAGGCATGCTGGCTGGCCCCAAGGGAAGGCAAAGAGAGGCCTACTCTAGCAGCAGTCAGGTTTCCCACAGCTGCCTCTCCATGTGCTCTGGCCCCAGCTGAGCTGAAGGTCTTCAGTTCCTGCCACAATGTGGCAGTGGATCTGGGGCAGCCATGATCAGGGAAAAGACTCAGTCATGGGGCACAGAGGTAGCCTCATCCTGGGGCAGAGCCAGCGTGGGACAGCAGTGGCTCTTGTTGGTGTTTAATCAGGTGGCAGCCCAGAATCTGACAGCAACCACTTTACCACAGTTCAACTCTAGAAACTCACTGAGAATCTGTTTAGGTTCCTACCAGCCCAGCAGAATGGCTTCACAACAGAACAGGAGGTGGAAGGGGCAGAGTGCAGTGTTCAGCTACTGAGACAAAGGGGCTTGCACCTGAGGCTGTGTCTGAATAGAGCTGCAGGCACCTACATAGGCAGTGCATTAAACCTATCTTACCCAGGCCCAATTTGCTTTAGCACTTTCCTCCTCTTGGGCAAAAGTTCCAGTGCAAGGAAAGGGGAAACACACACGCACTTAAAAGAGCCAGCTCAAGACAGACCCTAGGGCTCCAGCAACTTGGGCTCAGATTCAACTTGGGCTCTGGGCTAATAGTCACTGAGCAGAGAGAAAGTCCTGCCTCATATCGGATACCAGCTCTAGCCAGTCCATCTCCAGTATCACTCACTACAATGGAGATAGTTGTCAGCATACCCTGCGGAAAGATGTGACAGTCATCCACGTCAAAGTCAGCCCTCCCACGAAAGGTACTGGGCTCACACAGTCTGCATAGGGGTTCTCCCACAGAAGAACACCCCTTCAAGACTGAAACTGGTTAACTGTCTCACCAAATTCAGGGGAACAAAATGATAAGCAAATGAAAAGCAAATATTACTCCATCAAAAATTCATCTGCATATGGAAGAACTCCTACAGAACACCTTCTGAACATTGGCAGAAGACCTCAGGCTTCCAAAAAGGCAAATCAATCAACTCAGGGTGAGGTAGGGCAAAAGATACAGATGAAAAAAGATAAAGGATTTCAGGATGGGGACCTGCACCCCAGGAAGGGAGTCGTGAAGGAGGAAAAGTTACCACACACTCATGCTCAGGGACAAGGGGGAGCTTTGGAACCTCGGAAGGGAATGCAGCAACAGGTGCCTGGAGGGCAAAACGGAGAGAAGGCACCACAGAGATCATTGTTCAATAGTACTTCCCAGCCAAGAAACAGCTTGCACGGCCATGCCTGCTTCAGAGAGTGGGGGCTGGGTACTGAGGCTCAAGCTTGTGGGGTGGGACCCCAGGGAGAGTACTGGGTTTGACTACCATGAAGATATTTTGAGGGGGCTGGTATGACAGAAATAAGGGAGTCCGGGGAAAAGTCTCGGAGAAAGTGATGGCACCCCACTCCAGTACTCTTGCCTGGAAAATCCCATGGATGGAGAAGCCTGCTAGGCTACAGTCCGTGGGGCCGCTAAGAGTCGGACACAACTGAGTGACTTCACTTTCACTTTTCACTTGCATGCATTGGAGAAGGAAATGGCATCCCACTCCAGTGTTCTTGCCTGGAGAATCCCAGGGACAGAGGAGCCTGGTGGGCTTCCGTCTATGAGGTCGCACAGAGTAGGACACGACTGATGCGACTTAGCAGCAGCAGCAGCAGCAGCAGCAGGGAAAAGTCTGGGTCTCTGAGAGAGGCAAGAGATTGTTGCCACCTGGTGGCTGCTGCAAAGGCCAGCAGGGGTGCCAGCTGTGGAACTAGATGTGACTGCAGTTGATGATCCCAGAGAAGGGAATGTGAGCCATTGCCAAAGTTGTGGAGAATGCCCGAGGCAGCAGACAAAATGTCGTGGCTGCAGGCTGACCCATAGGTGTCAGCTGCCCCCAAATTGTGAGCAGGCACAGGTTAATGTCCTCACCTTCAGGGCAGCCTAAGCAGCTTGGCTCTTCCTAGGGACCCAAGATTCAGGGCCAATACTTTTGGAGGGTGCATGACCCATCTCAGACAGTAACATCTGGGAGGTCTCTACCTGCTTAGGCAGGCCCCTGTGGGTGTGTGCTTAGTTGCTCAGTCAAGTCCGGCTCATTGTGACACCATGGACTGTAGCCCACCATGCTCCTCTGTCCATTGAGATTCTCCGGGCAAGAATACTGGAGGTGGTTGCCATGCAGGCCCCAGTACATCCCAATTGTGGCTGCTATATTTCTCCCTATCCTCAGCCCAACTGAACACGTGAGCCCTAATAAGCCTCATTCTTCACGCCTTCTTCTCTGGGCAGGGAACAGACAGCAGAGGGTGACCTATGAGCAGAAGTGGGGCCAATATCAAAGCAGAACACAAGGGACTTATGTGACTGAAGAAGAGGAAGGGAATTAGCATCTGCAGCCACAGGTGCAACAGATTAAATTCCCACAACCGGTCTGAGACTGCAGACTTTAGGGGCAACAGTGGACTTTCAGCAGAGAAGGCAATGGCACCCCACTCCAGTACTCTTCCCATGGATGGAGGAGCCTGGTAGGCTGTAGTCCATGGGGTCGCTACGAGTCGGACGTGACTGAGCAACTTTCACTTTCACACAATGGAGAAGGCAATGGCAACCCACACCAGCGTTCCTGCCTGGAGAATCCCAGGGATGGGGGAGCCTGGTGGGCTGCTGTCTATGGGGTCACACAGAGTCAGACACAACTGAACCAACTTAGCAACAGCAGTGGACTTTCAGAGCAAGTACTAGCTGGAGTAAGGCAAGATCTGAGTCTGAGCTGACACCACACTGCCCACAACAGGTCCAAAGACCTTCCTAGAAATAATGGAGGATTTTCTAAGTAGGCAGATTATTCAGAACATACTGTGTGTGGTGAACACAGAGGAGTCATGAGGACATTCCTTACTACCATTCTTTATAAATACATATTTTTTCTTTTGTATACTGTTCTATTGTTGTTTTCCTTTATTATTCCTTTAATTTTTATTTTTAATAACCCCTTTTACCTTTCTTAAAACATCTTAAATTTAAATAAATTAATTTCATTTTATTTTCCTATTTTTGCAAATTTTAGTTATATTGCATTTTCCTCATGTTTTTGATTTTGCATTTTTGCTAGTCTAGTTTTTAGTATTCATTTCCACTTCAGTTCAGTCACTCAGTCGTGTCTGACTCTTTCTGACCCCATGAATCCCAGCATGCCAGGCCTCCCTGTACATCACCAACTCCCGGAGTTCACTCAAACTCATGTCCATTGAATTGGTGATGCCATCCAGCCATCTCATCCTCTGTCATCCCTTTCTCCTCCTGCCTCCAATCCCTCCCAGCATCAGAGTCTTTTCCAATGAGTCAACTCTTCACATGAGGTGGCCAAAGTACTGGAGTTTCAGCTTTAGCATCAGTCCTTCCAAAGAACACTGAGGACTGATCTCCTTTAGGATGGACTGGTGAGTCTTCTACAACACCACAGTTCAAAAGCATCAATTCTTCAGCGCTCAGCTTTCTCCACAGTCCAACTCTCACATCCATACATAACCACAGGAAAAACCATAGCCTTGACTAGACGGGCCTTTGTTGGCAAAGTAATGTCTCTGTTTTTCAATATGCTATCTGGGTTGGTCATAACTTTCCTTCCAAGGAGTAAGCGTCTTTTAATTTCATGGCTGCAGTCACCATCTGTAGTGATTTTGGAGCCCAGAAAAATAAAGTCTGACACTGTTTCCACTGTTTCCCCATCTATTTCCCATGAAGTGATAGGACCAGATGCCATGATCTTCATTTTCTGAATGTTGAGCTTTAAGCCAACTTTTTCACTCTCCACTTTCACTTTCATTAAGAGGCTTTTTAGTTCCTCTTCACTTTCTGCCATAAGGGTGGTGTCACCTGCATATCTGAGGTTACTGATATTTCTCCGGGCAATCTTAATTCCAGCTTGTGCTTCTTCTAGCCCAGCGTTTCTCATGATGTACTCTGCGTATAAGTTAAATAAGCAAGGTGACAAGATACAGCCTTGACATCCTCCTTTTCCTATTTGGAACCAGTCTGTTGTTCCATGTCCAATTCTGACTGTTGCTTCCTGACCTGCATGTAGGTTTCTCAAGCGGCAGGTCAGGTCGTCTGGTATTCCCATCTCTTTTAGAATTTTCCACAGTGTATTGTGATCCACACAGTCAAAGGCTTTGGCATAGTCAATAAAGCAGAAATAGATGTTTTTCTGGAACTCTCTTGCTTTTTCCATGATCCAGTGGATGTTGGGAATTTAATCTCTGGTTCCTCTGCCTTTTCTAACATCAGCTTGAACATCTGGAAGTTCATGGTTCATGTATTGCTGAAGCCTGGCTTGGAGAATTTTGAGCATTACTTTACTAGCATGTGAGATGAGTGCAATTGTGTGGTAGTTTGAGCATTCTTTGGGATTGCCTTTCTTTGGGATTGGAATGAAAACTGACCTTTTCCAGTCCTGTGGCCACTGCTGAGTTTTCCAAATTTGCTGGCATATTGAGTGCAGCACTTTCACAGCATCATCTTTCAGGATTTGAAATAGCTCCACTGGAATTCCATCACCTCCACTAGCTTTGTTCGTAGTGATGTTTTCTAAGGCCCACTTGACTTCACATTCCAGGATATCTGGCTCTAGGTCAGTGATCACACCATCGTGATTATCTGGGCCATGAAGATCTTTTTTTGTACAGTTCTCCTATGTATTCTTGCCACCTCTTCTTAATATCTTCTGCTTCTATTAGGTCCATACAATTTCTGGACTTTATTGAGCCCATCTTTGCATGAAATATTCCCTTGGTATCTCTAATTTTCTTGAAGAGACCTCTGGTCTTTCTCATTCTGTGTTTTCCTCTTTTTCTTTGCATTGATTGCTGAGGAAGGCTTTCTTATCTCTCCTTGCTATTCTTCGGAACTCTGCATTCAAATGGGTATATATTTTCTTTTCTCCTTTGCTTTTCACTTCTCTTCTTTTCACAGCTATTTGTAAGGCCTCCTCAGACAGCTATTTTGCCTTTTTGCATTTCTTTTCCATGGGCATGGTCTTGATCCCATCTTGATCTCCTGTACAATGTCATGAACCTCCGTCCATAGTTCATCAGGCACTCTATCAGATCTAGTTCCTTAAATCTATTTCTCAGTTCCACTGTATAATCATAAGGGATTTGATTCAGGTCATACCTGAATGGTCTAGTGGTTTTCCCTACTTTCTTCAATTTCAGTCTGAATTTAGTAATAAGGAGTTCATGATCTGAGCCATAGTCAGCTCCCAGTCTTGTTTTTGCTGACTGTAAAAACAAGAGCTCCTCCATCTTTGGCTGCAAAGAATAGAATCAATCTGATTTTGGTGTTGACCATCTGGTGATGTCCATGTGTAAAGCCTTCTCTTGTGCTGTTGGAAGAGGATGTTTGCTATGACCAGTGCGTTCTCCTGGAAAAACTCTATTAGCCTTTGCCTGCTTCATTCTGTACTCCAAGGCCAAAATTGCCTGTTACTCCAGGTGTTTCTTGACTTCCTACTTTTACATTCCAGTCCCCTATAATGAAAAGGACATCTTTTTTGGGTATTAGTTCTAAAAGGTCTTGGAGGTCTTCGTAGAACTGTTCAACTTCAACTTCTTTAGTGTTACTGGTTGGGGCATAGACTTGGATTACTGTGATATTGAATGGTTTACCTTGGAAACGAACAGAGATCATTCTGTTGTTTTTGAGATTGCATACAAGTACTGCATTTCAGATTCTTTTGTTGACCATGATGGCTACTCCATTTCTTCTAAGGGATTCCTGCCCATAGTAGTAGATATAATGGTCATCTGAGTTAAATTCACCCATTCCAGTCCATTTTAGTTTGCTGATTCCTAGAATGTCAACGCTCACTCTTGCCATCTCCTGTTTGACCACTTCCAATTTTCCTTGGTTCATGGACCTGACATTCCAGGTTCCTATGCAATATTGCTCTTTACAGCATTGGACCTTGCTTCTATCACTAGTCACATCCACAACTGGGTACTGTTTTTGCTTTTGTTCCATCCCTTCATTCTTTATAGAGTTATTTCTCTACTGATCATTTCCACTTATGGGTTTGTTAATTGGCATAATTGCTCTTTTTTTTTAAATTTGGTATTTATGTTTTTTGTCTTTTTCTTCTCATCTATTCTATTTATAAATATGTGAGCTTCTTTGGGTTTTCTGGGCTGTTGAGCGTTGCTTTCACCATTAATCTTGGGATTTTGTCTTTTGTGCTCTGTGGCCTGTGAAATCTTGGTGCTACAGTAAGTAGTCCTGCCAAAACCCCTGAGGTGGGAGACACAAGTCCAGAACTTTGGAATACCAGCAAACTCCCAACCACATGGAATATTAATTGATGAAAGCTCTACCAAAGGTCTGCATTTCAACACTAAGACCAAGACCTACCCAAAGGCCAGCAAGTTCACTGCTGTATGCCTTATGCCAATCCTTCAGCAAAACAGGAACACGACCTTTAATATACCTAGACAGTATATTAAGAAGCAGAGACATTACTTTGCTGGTAAATGTCTGTTTAGTCAAAGCTATGGTTTTTCCAGTTGTGTATGGATGTGAGAGTTAGACTGTAAAGAAGACTGAGAGTCAAAGAATTCATGCTTTCAAACTGTGGTGTTGGAGAAGACTCTTTAGAGTCCCTTGGACTGCAAGGAGATAGTCAATCCTAGAGGAAATCAATCCTGAATATTCATTGGAAGGACTGATGCTGAAGCTCCAATACTTTGGCCACTTGATGCAAAGAGCCAACTCATTAGAAAAGACCCTGATGCTAGGAAAGATTGAAGGCAGGAGGAGAAGGGGAGGATAGAGGATGAGATGGTTGGATGGCATTACCAACTTGATGGACATGAGTTTGAGCAAGCTCTTAGTGTTGGTGATGGACAGGGATGCCTAGTGTGCTGCAGTCCATGGGTCATAAAGAGTCAGACATGACTGAGTGACTGAACAACAAAAACCATACATATATCCTCTCCACCTTGAACCTCCCTCCACCGCTCACTCCATCCACCCGTCTAGGTAGTTACAGAGCACTAGGTTTGAGCTCCCTGCATCATACAGCAAATTCCCACCAGCTATCTATTTCACATATGGGAGTTCATTGGAAGGATTGATGTTGAAGCTGAAACTCCAATACTTTAGCCACCTGACGTGAAGAGCTGACTCATTTGAAAAGACCCTGATGCTGGGAAAGATTTAGGGCAGGAGGAGAAGAGGATGACAGAGGATGAGATAGTTGGATGGCATCACTGACTCAATGGACATGCGTGTGGGTAAACTCCAGGAGCTGGTGATGGACAGAGAGCCCTGGTGTGCTGTGGTTCATGGGGTCGCAAAGAGTTGGACACAACTGAGTGACTGAACTGAACTCAATATATATGTTTCAATGCTACTCTCTCTATTTGTCCCACCCTCTCCTTCTCCAACTGTGTCCACAAGTCTCTTCTGTATGTCTGCAACTGCACTGCTGCCCTGCAAATAGGTTCATTAATACCATCTTTCTAGATTACATATATATGCAGTAATATCCAATATTTGTTTTGTTCTGACATATGTCACTCTGTATAATAGGCTCTAGGTTCATCTCCCTCATTGAAACTGACTCAAATGCATTCCCTTCTATGGCTGAGTAATATTCCATTGTATATATGTACCACAGCTTCTTTATCCAGTCATCTGCTGATAGACATCTAGGTTGCTTCCATATCCTGGCTATTGTAAATAGGGCTGCAATGAACATTGGAGTACATGTGTTTTTCAACTATGATTTCCTCAAGGTATATGCCCAGTAGTGGGATTGTTGGGTCCTATGGCAGTTTGGGAGCTTCCCAGGTGGCTCAGTGGTAAAGAATTTGCCTACCAATGCAGGAGACACAGGTTTTATCCTTGGGTTGGAAGATACCCTAAAGAAGAGAATGGCAACCCATTCCAGTATTTCTTTCTGGGAAATCCCGTCGACAGAGGAGCCTGGTGGGCTACAGTCCATGGAGTCACAAAAAGTCAGACATGTCTTACAACAACAATGGTAGTTTTATTCCTATGTTTTAAAGGAGTCTCCATACTCTTCTCTATAGTGGGTGTATCAATTGCATTCCCACTAACAATACAGGAGTGTTCGCTTTTCTCTAAACCCTCCCCAGCACTTATTGTTTGTAGATTTTTTTTTGATGATTTCCATTCTGGCTGCTCTGAGGTGATACCTTATTGTATTTTGATTTACATTTTTCTAACAATGAGTGAAGTTGAGCATCTTTTCATGTGTTTATCAGTCATCTGTATGTCTTCTTTGTATGTTTGTTTAGGTCTTCTGGCCAATTTTTGATTGGGTTGCTTTTTTTTATATTGAGCTGTATGAGCTGCTTCATACCGTTCATGGGGTTCTCAAGGCAAGAATACTGAAGTGGTTTTCTATTGCCTTCTCCAGTGGACCACGTTTTGTCAGAACTCTCTATCATGACCCATCCGTCTTGGGTGGCCCTACACGGCATGGCTCATAGTTTCATTTAGTTAGACAAGGCTGTGATCCATGTGATCAGTTTGGTTAGTTTTCTGTGGGTGTGGTTTTCATTCTGTTTGCCCTCTGATGGGTAAGGATAAGAAACTTATGGAAGCTTCCTGGTGGGAAAGACTGACTGAGGGGGAAACTGTGTCTTGTTCTGATGGGCAGGACCACTAGACCATGCTCAGTAAATCTTTAATCCAATTTTCTGTTGATGGGCAGGGCTGTGTTCCCTCCCTGTTGTTTGACCTGAGACCAAACTATGGGGGAGGTAATGAAGATAATGGCGACCTCCTTCAAAAGGTCCCATGCAAGTAGCCCCACACTGAGTGCTCCCAACCCTGTAGCAGGCCACCACTGACCCACACCTATGCTGAAGACTCCTAGACACAGGCAAGTCTGGGTCAGTCTCTTGTGGGGTCACTGCTCCTTTTTCCTGGGTTCTGGTGTGCATAATGTTTTGTGTGTGCCCTCCAAGAGTCTGTTTCCCCAGTTCTGTGTTAAGTTCTGTAATCAAATCCCACTGCCCTCCAAAGTCAAATTCCCTGGGGGTTCAGTTCTTTTGCCAGATCCCCAGGTTGGGACATCTGTTGTGGGTCCTAGAACTATCTTAATAGTGAGAGAATTTATTTGGTATGATTGCTCTGTAGTTTGTGGCTTGTCTCCTTAGCGACTCTGTGGTGGGGTTAATGGTGACCTCCTCCAAGAGGGCTTATGCCACACCCAGGACTACTGCACCAGAGCCGCTGCCCCTGTGGCAGGCCACTGCTGACCTGTACCTCCACAGGAGACACTCAAACAATCAAAGGCAGGTCTGGCTCAGTCTCTGTGGAGTCTCCTGGTGAGCACAGATTTTGTTTGAGCCATCCGAGTACCTCTGGCAGGTATGGGTTTTGATTCTAAACGTTATTTCACCCCTCCTACTGTCTTGCCAGGGGCTTCTCCTTTGCCTTGGATGGTGGGGTATCTTTTTTTGGTGGGATCCAACATTCTCCTGTTGATGGTTATTCAGTAGCAAGTTGTAATTTTGGAGTTCTCACAGGAGAAGATGAGTGCATGTCCTTCTATGCCACTATTTTGGGACAACCTGGAAAACTCAGCAGTGGTCACAGGGCTGGCAAAGGTCAGCTTCATTCTAATCCCAAAGAAATACAATACCAAAAAATGTTCAAATGATGACACAATTGCACTCATCTCACAGGCTAGCAAAGTAATGCTCAAAATTCTCCAAGCCAGGCTTCAACAGTTCATGAACCATGAACTTCCAGATGTTTAGGCTGGATTTAGAAAAGGCAGAGGAACCAGATATCAAATTGCCAACATCTGCTAGATCATCAAAAAAGGAAGAGACTTCCATAAAAACATTTACTTCTGCTTTATTGACTATGCCAAGGCCTTTGACTGTATAGATCATAACAAACTCTGGAAAAAAAGATATGGGAATACCAGACCACCTTACCTGCCTCCTGAGAAATCTGTATGCAGGTCAAGAAACAACAGTTACAACTGGACATGAAAAAACAGACTGGTTCCAAATAGAGAAAGGAGTACATCAAGGTTGTATATTGTCATCCTGCTTATTTAACTTATATGCAGAGTATATCATGCAAAATGCCAGGCTGGATAAAGCACAAGCCAGAATCTAGATTTCTGGGAGAAATATCAATAAACTCAGATATGCAGATGACTAAAGAGCCTCTTGATGAAAGTGAAAGAGGAGAGTGAAAAAGTTGGCTTAAAGCTCAACATTCAGAAAAGTAGGATCATGGTATCCAGCCCCATCACTTCATGGCAAATAGATGGGGAAACAGTGGAAACAGTGTCAGACTTTATTTTTTGGGGGTTCCAAAATCACTGCAGATGGTGACTGCAGCCATGAAATGAAAAAATGCTTGCTCCTTGGAAGAAAAACTATGACTAACGTAGACAGTATATTAAAAAGCAGAGACATTACTTTGTCAACAAAGGTCCATCTAGTCAAAGCTATGGTTTTTCCAGTAGTCATGTATGGATATGAGAGTTGGACTGTGAAGAAAGCTGAGTGCTGAAGAATTGATGCTTTTGAACTCTGGTGTTGAAGAAGATTTTTGACAGTCCCTTGGACTGCAAGAAGACGCAACCAGTCAATCCTAAAGGAAATCAGTCCTGAATATTCATTGGAAGGACTGATGCTGAAGCTGAAACTCAGATACTTCATGAAGAACTGACTCATTGGAAAAGACCCTGATTGAAGGCCAGAGGAGAAGAGGACAGCAGAGGATGAGATGGTTGGATGGCATTACCGCCTTGATGGACATGAGTTTGAGCAAGCTCCGAGAGTTGGTGATAGATAGGGAAGCCTGGCGTGCTGCAGTCCATGGGGTTGCAAAGAGTCAGACGTGAACAAGCAACTGAAGTGAAGCGAAGTGAAGTGGTAGTCACTGTGTTGTGTCTGACTCTGTGTGACCCTATGGACTGTAGCCGCCAGGCTCCTCTGTCCATGGGATTCTCCAGGCACGGATACTGGAGTGGGTTGCCATTTCTTTCTCCAGGGTCTTCCCACCCTAGGGATTGAATCCAGGTCTCCCACATTGCAGGCAGATTCTTTACTATCTGAGCCACCAACTGAGATGATTGTATATTTTGAAGATTAATCTTTTGTCAGTTGTTTCATTTGCTATTATTTTCTCCCATTCTAAGGGCTGTCTTTTCACTTTGCTTATAGTTTGCTGTGCAAAAGCTTTTAAGTTTAATTAAATCACACTTGCTTATTTTTGTTTTTATTTCCATTACTCTATGAGGTGGGTCACAGAGGATCTTGCTCTTATCTATGTCAGGAGAATGTTGCCTATGTGTTCCTCTAAGAGCTGTAGAGTTTCTGGCCTTACATTTCGGTCTTTAAACCATTTTGAGTTTCTTGTTTGTGTATGGTGTTAGGAAGTGTTCTAGTTTCATTCTTTTACATGTAGCTGTCCAGTTTCCCCAGTTCTGCTTATTGAAGAGGTTATCTTTTGTTTCACTGTATTTTCCTGCCTCCTTTGTTAAAGATATAGTACCCATAGGTGTGTGGGTTTATCTCTGGGCTCTCTAACTTGTTCCACTGGTCCATATTTCTGTTTTTGTGCCAATACCATACTGCCATCGTGACTGTAGCTTTGTAGTATAGTCTGTCAGAAAGGTTGATTCCTTCAGATCTGCTTTTCTTTCTCAAGATTGCTCTGATTATTCAGATTTTTTTATGTTTCCTTAAAAAGTGTGAATTATTTTGTTCTAGTTCTGTACAAAATTACCATTGGCAGTTTGATAAGGACTCCTTTGAATCTGTAGATTGTGTTGGGTACTATAGTCATTTTCACAATATTGATTCTTACAACCCAAGAACATGGTAGATCTCTCCAACTGTTTATGTTGATTTTGTTTTCTTTCATCAGTGACTTCTAGTTTTTTGCATACAGGTCTTTTGTCTCTTTAGATAGTTGCATACCTAATTATTTTATTCTTCTTGTTACAATGATGAATATAATTATTTCTCCAATTTCTCTTTCTGATTTGCATTGTTAGTGTATAGAAATACAAGCAATTTCTGTGTACTAATTTTATATTAATTGATTAGCTCTAATAATTTTCTGGCAGCATCTCTAGGGTTTTCAATGTATAGTATCATGCCATCTGCAACAGTGAGAGTCTTACTTCTTCTTTTTCAATCTGGATTCCTTTAATTCTTTTCATTCTCTGATTGCTGTGACTAGGACTTCCGTAACTATGTTGAGTTATAATACTGAGAGTGGGCAACCTTGTCTTGTTCCTGATCTTAGAGGAAATACTTTCAGTTTTTCTACATGAGAATAATGTTTCCTGTGGATTTGTTGTATATGCCCGTTATTATGTTGAGGGAGGATCCTTCTATGACTACTTTTTAGAGACTTTTTAAAAAAATCATAAATGGTGTTGAATTTTGTCAAAAGTTTTATCGGCATCAGTTGAGATGATCATATGGTTTTTATCTTTCAATTTGTTAATATGGTGTTATCACATTTTTACGTGTATATTGAAGAATCCTTGCATTCCTGGGATAAAGTCTACTTGATCCTGATGTTTAATGTGTTGTTGGATTCTGTTTGCTGGAATTTTGTTGAGGATCTTTTCATCTATGTTTATCAGTGATGTTGGGCTGTAATTTTATTTCTTTCCTTTTTTTGTGTGGCATATTTGTCTAGTTTTGGTGTCAGGGTGATAGTGGTCTTATAGAATGAGTTCAGGAGTTTTCCTTACTCTGCAATTTTCTGGAAGAGTTTAGGCAGGATAGACGTTACCTCCTCTAAACTTTTTGTAGAATTCACCTATGAAGCCATCTGGCCCTGGCTTCTTTGTTGAAAGAATTTTTTAATTACAGTTTTGATTTATCTGCTTCTGATTGGTCTGTTCATGCTTTCTATTTCTTTCTGATTCAGTTTTTGAATTATACTTTTCTAAGAATTTGTTCATTTCTTAGATATGAACAAATTGATAGTTGATGTCTAATGTATAGTGCTGTGGTCAGAAAAGACACTTGAAATGATTTCGGATTTTTAAAATTTCTCTATGCTTGATTTTTGACCCAAGATATAATCTATCCTCAACAATGTTCCATGTGGACTTGAGAAAAAAATGAAATCTCCAGTCTTTGGATGAAATATCCTGTAGATATTAATTAGTCAAACTAGTCCAGGGTATCATTTAAAGTTTGTGTTTCTTTATTAATTTTCTATCTGGATGATCTTTTGATTGGTATGAATGTGATATTAAAGGCTTCCACTATTTTTGTGTTAATGTTGATTTTCCCTTTAATAGTTGTTATCATTTGTTTTATCTATTAAGGTGCTTCTATGTTGGAGGGATATATATTAATGTTTGTACCTGTTATATCTTCTTCTTGGATTGATCCCTTGATCATTATGTAGTGTCTTTCCTTGTCTCTTGTAATTGCCTTAATTTTAAAGTCTATTTCATCTGATATGAGTACTGCTATTATTCTTTCTTTTGATTTTTGTTTGCATGGAATATCTTTTTCCAGCTCCTTACTTTCAGTGTGTGTATCCATAGGTCTGAGGTGGGTTTTTTGTACATAATTTGTATAAGATCCTTATATAGGGATCTTGTTTTTGTGTCCATTCAGCCAATCTGTGTCTTTTGGTGTGTATAATCCTGTTACCATTTATTGTTTTGTAGGCCTTTTCCTTGCTTGTGTTTTCTGTCTAGAGAAATTTATTTAGCATTTGTTGTAAAGCTGGTTTGGTGGTGCTGAATTTTCTCAATTTTTTCTTGTCTGTAAAGCTCTTGATTTCTCTTTTGAATGTATATGGGATCCTTGCTGGATGGAGTAATCTAGGTTATTTCTGTTTATCACTTTAAGTATATTCTATCCCTCCATTCTGGCCTGTAGATTTCCTGTTGAAAGTTCAGCTGTTGACCTTATTGGGATCCCCTTATATGTTATTTCTTGTTGTACTCTTTCTTTTAATATTTGTTAGTTGTGTTTAACTTTTTTAGTTTGTTTAATATGTGTCTTGGTGTATTTCTCCTTGGGTTTATCCTATATGGCACTTTCTGGGCTTCTTGAACTTGGGTGGCTTTTCCTTTTCAATGTTAGGAAAGTTTTTTACTATAATCTACTCAAATATTTCCTCATACCCTTTCCTTTGTTTTCTTCTGGGACATCTATGAGTCTCATATTATGCTTAATGTTGTCCCAGAGGTCTCTGAGACTGTTCTCATTTCTTTTCATTCTTTTAAAAAATTCTGCTCTGCTTCTGTTATTTCTACCATTCTATGTTGCTGCTTGCTTGTCCATTCTTCTGTCTCAGTTACTCTGATATTGGTTCTTTCTAGTGTATTTTTAATCTGTTTTGTTTTTCATTGATGATTGTTTATTCTTTAATTCTTCTAGATCCTTGTTAAACATCTCTAGTATCTTCATTTGTGCCTGCAGTCTATTTATCTGTGCTTCCATTTTATTTTTAAGTTTTTGGGTCATCTTTACTATTACTATTCTGAATCTTTTTCATTGTAGACTGCCTATTTCCTCTTCATTTGTTTGGTCTTGTTTTTTTTTTTTTTTACCATGTTTCTTCATCTGCTGCATGTTTCTCTGTCTTTTAATTTTGTTTAATTTACTGTGTTTGGGATCTCATTTCTGTAGGCTGGAAGATCATATTTCCTCTTAATTGTGGAGTCTGTCCCCCATAGGTGGGGTTGGGCCAGTACCTCGTGAAAGTTTCTTGTTTGGTGGGATTTGTGCCTGTGTTCTGATGGATGGAGCTCGATCTCATCTCTCTAAAGGGAAGTGCTGTACACAGTAGTGTGTTTTGGGATGTCTATGGGCTTGGTATGGCCTGCCTGCTAACGTATAGGGTTAGTTTATGTTTTGCTGAAGTATGGTGTGGGGTACCCAGCACTGGAATTTGCTGAACTTTGGGTGTGGCTTAATCTTGGTGTTGAGATGGAGGTCTTTGGGAGAGCTCTTATCAATTAATGGTCAGTGGTGTCAGGAGTTCTCTTGTGGTTCAAAGTCATGGGCTTGGGTTTCCCACTTAAGGTTCAGGCCTTACTCCTTACTGTAGCACCAAGACTTCACAAGCCATGCAGCACAGAAGACAAAACCCCAAGACTATTAGTGAAAGCAACACTCAACAGTCCAGAACACCCAGAGAGACTCACATCAAAGTCCTCCAATATTTCTAGGAAGGTCTCTGGATAACTGTAGTGGGCAATATAGGTTCCACTCAGCCTTGTATCTGGCCTTACTCCAGCTTGTACTTGCTCCCAAATTCCACAGTTGCCACTATGTCTATAGTCTCAGGCTAAATGTAGCTATTTAATTCAATGCACCTGTGACTGCTGGAGCCCATTCCCTTTCTATTCTTTGGTCACACAGTCCCTGGTGTTCTGCTTTTGTTTTGGGCCCTGCTCTGCTTATATATCACCCTCTGGTGATTGTCCTCTGCCAAGTCATGAGCTGGCGAAGGCAGAGGCTTATTAGTTCTTAGTTGGGCTGGGTAAAGTGAGGGGTATTACTGCCACAGTTGGGACATTCTGGAGAACGCCTGCACCAAGTAAAGACCTGCCAGCTGTTGTTACAGCCTGAGGCAGGGTGTGTGCTCTCCCAGAGGAATTGGCTCCAGTTGTGGGTCCCTAGGAAGAGTGAAGCTGGTTAGACTCCAGGCAAGATATGGGCAGTAACCTGTGTCTGCTCACAGCCTGGAGGTAGTTGTTACCTCTGGGGTCCTGACTGCATCTGTGGCATTTTGTCTACTGTTTCAGGCACTTTCCATGGCTTTGACAATAGCTGTGGCTTGTTTCCTCTTTTGGGATTGTAAACTGTAGTTGAGGCTAATTCTGCCTGCTGGGAGTCCAACCAATTTTGCAGGTTTTGGAGACTACCTGTAGTCACTGTGAATGTGGAGAATTAGTATATCCCAGGTGACAAGACCTCTTGCTACTCTGTGATGCCGCCCTTTACTCTTTCAGCTGTTTCACTGCCCGCCCCTCCCCACCTCCCCCATATTATCCTCATAGCAGCCAACCCTGTTCCTCTCTCTGTGGTCTGAACCTATACCTGAGCCTCAAAACCCAGTCCCCACAATCTGCTTTGGATGGAGGTATGCTAGCCACTTCTCAGCTGGGAAGTGTTTCTTGGCAAAGAACACCATAGTGTGTTCTCTGTTTTGCCTTCTGAGTACCTATCATTGCACTCCCCTCTGAGGTTCCAAAGCTCCACCTGGCCAGGCCTGTGAGGAGGTTTCCAAGTGTGTGGAAACTTTTCCTCCTTCATGACTCCCTCCCTGGGTCACAGTCCTCATTCTGAAATCATGTCTATTTTTTAATCTTGATCTTTTGCTCTACCTCATTGTAAGCAGATTGGATTGCCTTTTGGCAAACCTTTCAGGGTCTTCTACTAGCATTCAGAAGTTGTTTTGTAGAAGTTGTTCCATTTCAGATGAATTTTCAATCAGTTTGTGGGGAGGAAGAGGATCACTTTGTCTTAAAGGAAAATTCTTAAAGAGATGGGAATATCAGACCACCTTACCTGACTCCTGAGAAATCTGTATGCAGGTCAAGAAGCAACAGTTAGAACCAGACATGGAACAACAGACTGGTTCAAAATTGGGAGAGGAGTATGTCAAGGCTGTATATTGTCACCCTGCTTATTTAACTTACATACAGAGTATGTCATGCAAAATGCTGAGCTGGATGAAGTACAAGCTTGAATTAAGGTTATTGGGAGAAATATCAACAGCCTCAGATATGCAGATGATACCACCTAATGGTGGAAAGCAAAGAGGAACTAAAGAGCCTCTTGATGTAGGCGAAAGAGGTGAATGAAAAAGTGGCTTAAACTCAACATTCAAAAAACCAAGATAATGGCATCTGGTCCCATCACTTCAAGACAAATAGATGGGGAAACAACGGAAATAGTGTCAGACTTTATTTTCTTGGGCTCCAAAATCACTGTGGATGGTGACTGCAGCCATGAAATTAAATGACATTTGATCCTTCGAATAAAAGCTATGACAGACTTGGACACTGTATTTAAAAGCAGAGCCATCACTTTGCTGACAAAAGTCTATATAGTCGAAGCTATGGTTTTTCCAGTAGTCATGTATGGATATGAGAGCTGGACCATAAAGAAGGCTGAACACCAAAGAATTGATGCTTTTGAATTGTGATGCTGGAGAAAACTCTTGAGAGTCCCTTGGACTGCAAGGAGATCAAACTACTTAATCCTAAAGGAAATCAACACTGAATATTCACTCGAAGGACTGATGCTGAAACTTCAGCTCCAAGTTGAAGTTCTAATCAGGCCACCTGATGCAAAGAGCTGACTCATTGGAAAAGACCCTGATGCTGAGAAAGAATGAGGGCAGGAGAAGAAGGGGGCAGCAGAGGATTAGATGGTCAGATGGTATCACCAACTCAATGGACATGAGTTTGAGCAAACTCCATGAGATGGTGAAGGACAGGGAAGCCAGGTGTGCTGGAGTCCATGGGGTCACAAATAGTCAGACATAACTTAGTGTGACTGAACAACAACAATGACAAACCTATAATCAACAGTGAAAAGCTGAAAGTGTTCCCTTTAATATCAGGAACAAGACAAAGACATCTACTCTTGATACTTTTATTCAATGTAGTTTTGGAAGTCCTAACTACAGAAATCAGAGAAGGAAAAGAAGTAAAGGGAATACAAATTGGAAAAGAAGTTAAACTGTTACCGTTTGCATATAACATGTACACGTACATAGAAGATCTGAAAGATGCTACCAGAAAACTACTGGAACTCATTAATGAATTTGGTAAAGTCACAGGTTACAAAATTAATACAGAGAAATCTGCTGCATTTCAATATACTAACAATGAAAGATCAGAAAGAGAAATTCAAGAAGAAATTCCATTTATGATTGCATCAGAAAGAATAAAATACCTAGGAATAAATCTACCTCAGGAGACAAAAGACCTGTACTCCAAAAACTATAAGATGCTGATGAAAGAAACCAAAGAAGACATAAACAAATGGAAAGACATACTATGTTCGTGGATTGGAAGAATCAGTATTGTCAAAATGACTATACTATCCAAGGCAGTCTAGAGATTCAATGCAATCCCTGTCAAATTATAATGGTATTTTTCACAGAAGTAGAACAAAAATCTCAAAATTTGTATGGAGACACAAAAGACCCTGAATAGCCAAAGCAATAAATAGAGCTCAAGGAATCAGCCGTCCTAGTTTCAGACTATACTACAAAGCTACAGTAATCAAAACAGCATGGTATTGGCACAAAAATAGAAATATAGATCAATGTTGCAGGATAAAAAACTCTGAAATAAGCCCATGCACCTATGGCAAATTAATCTATGACACCAATGACAAAGGTGGCAAGACTACACAATGTTGGAAAGATAGTCTCTCCAACAAATAGTGCTGGGAAAACTGGACAGCTACATGTTAAAAAAATGAAATTAGATCATTCTTTAACTCCAAACACAAAAATAAGGTCAAAATGGATTAAAGACCAAAAAGTGAGACCAGATACTATAAATTTCCTCAAGGAAAATATGGGCAGAGCACTTTCTGACATAAATCACAGCATCATTTTTTCGATCTGTCTCCCAGAATACTGGAGATTAAAACAAAAATAAACAAATGGGACCTACTTAAACTTAAAAGTTGTTGCATAGCAAAAGAAACAATAAACAAAATGAAAAGACCACCTAGAGATTGGGAGAAAATATTTGCAAATGATGTGATTGATAAGGGATTAGTCTCCAAAATTTACAAACAGCTCATGATGCTTTATGGCATCAAAATAAACAACCCACTCACAAAATGGGCAGAAGACCTAAATAGATATTTCCTCCAAAGAAGACATACAGAAGGCCAATAGACACATGAAAAGATGTTCAACATCTCTAAGTATTAGAGAAACAAAAGTCAAGACTACAATGAAATATCACCTCATACCAGCCAGAATGGTTATCAACAAAAAACTCACAAAGAATAAATGCTGGAGAGAAGGTAACTCTCCTGTGCTGTTGGTGGGAATGTAAATTGATACAGCCACTATGGAGAACAGTATGGAGGTTCCTCATAAAGCTAAAAGTAGAGCTACCATATGACCCTGAAATCCCACTCTTGGACATATATCCAAATAAAAAACATGATCCAAAAGGATGCATACATCCCAATGTTCATTGCAGCACTGTTTACAATAGCCAAGACATGGAAGCAACCTAAATGTCCATTGACAGAGGAATGGATAAAGGAATGGATAAAGATTCCATTGTACATACACACAATGGAGTATTACTCAGACATTATAAAGAATGAAATAATGCCATTTGTAGCAATGTGAATGGACCTGGAGCATATCATACTGAGTGAAGTAAGTCAAAGAAGGAGAAATATTGTATGACTTCCCTTATATGCAAAATCTAAAAAGACATGATACAAATGAACTTACAAAACAGAGAGAGACCCACAGACTTAGAGAACGAATTTATGGTTGCTGGGAGGAAGGGATAATTAGAGAGACTGGGATGAACATTACACACTGCTATATTTAAAATGGATAACCAACAAGGACCTAGTGTATAGCATATGAAACTCTCTGCTCAATGTTATGTGGCAGTCTGGATGGGAGGGGAGTTTGGGGAGAATATATACATATGGCTGAGTCCCTTAGCTATTCATCTGAAATGATCACAACCTTGTTAATTGGCTACACCCCAATACAAAATACAAAGTTAAAAAATTAGTGGTTAAAAAATTCCTTTAGAAAATTTTTATTGGATAACAAATTTTAATGTGTATATTATTAAGATTTATTTCCTTAACTGAGGAATGGATTACCTTCAAATACCTGGAATAATTCCATTCATATTGTGGTAGTATATCCACCCATCATGAATTTTTCTCTTATTTCATTATTTATTTATTTATTTATTTTTATTTTTTAACTTTACAATATTGTATTGGTTTTGCCATATATCAACATGAATCTGCCACAGGTATACATGTGTTCCCCATCCTGAACCCTCCTCCCTCCTCCCTCCCCATACCATCCCTCTGGGTCGTCGCAGTGCACCAGCCCCAAGCATCCAGTATCGTGCATCGAACCTGGACTGGCAACTCGTTTCATATATATTATACATGTTTCAATGCCATTCTCCCAAATCATCCTACCCTCTCCCTCTCCCACAGAGTCCAAAAGACTGTTCTACACATCAGTGTCTCTTTTGCTGTCTCATATACAGGGTTATTGTTACCATCTTTCTAAATGCCATATATATGCATTAGTGTATATGTATTGGTGTTTTTCTTTCTGGCTTACTTCACTCTGTATAATAGGCTCCAGTTTCATCCACCTCATTAGAACTGATTCAAATGCATTCTTTTTAATGGCTGAGAAATACTCCATTGTGTATATGTACCACAGCTTTCTTATCCATTCATCTGCTGATGGACATCTAGGTTGCTTCCATGTCCTAGCTCATTTCATTTCTAAAAGAACTTTGAAGCATAGCAGACAGATAAAAAACACTGGGAGGTTGTCAATATTGTTAATTTTTTTTTTTTTTTGCATAAAGATGAAAGTCAAACTCCTGAATTTTATAACCCGCTAGAATATTTAGTTAAAGTATAGCCCTTTGGATGCTGCTTATACAAAATCATACTTCCCTTCTCTGCTTGCTGAGCATAGCACTGACTAGAATAACTCCTTTGAAAAACTACCTGGTCTAGTAAAATGTCAAGCATAATTCACTAAGTGATGATAATCCAAAATAAGGCAAAATGATTTCAAAACAAAAAACAACCAAATCAAAGTGAGTGTAGCTATGAAAACATCAAAGATGTTTAAATAGTCTGAATATTCTAATGTATTCACCTTTCAACTAATACTAACTGCAACTAATACTAACTGTTACTTACTTACAGAGAGCCAAATTCTGAGTTCTAATTTGAATTGCCAGGTCCCTTCTCCCATCCATAGACACAGACTTACTGAAAAGGAATGACACAAAGCCCTACAGGATCTGTTGAGGGGCAGAAAGCAAAGATTAGGGTAATGGCAAAGTACGACCTTCAACATTCAAGTTTAAGTCCCAGATAACACTGCTCCTAGATATGTGTGTTGTGTGTGTGTTAGTCGCTCAGTCGTGTCCGACTCTTCGCGACCTCATGGACTCCTCTGTCCATGGAATTCTCCAAGCAAGAATACTGGAGTGGGTTGCCATTTCCTTCTCCAGCTCCCGGATATACAACTGCCTAAAAAGATACCAATTCTCTACTTCTGGTCATTGTAAACTGTTTTGGAAACCTTACTTTCCAGGGGAGGAGGAGGGGGTGCGATATCAGAAAAGTAAGATTCACCGGAAAGGAAACAGGACGGGGAGCATCCACTCTGGCTTCCCGCGTCTAGCTGGTTCCCTCCTGCAGCCCCCAGGATCTCGGTGGCACGAAGTCAGAACGGCTTTCCCCTGGGGTATCCGGTGCTGACCCTGGAGCTGCAGCATAGAGTGGGCGCTGCTGAGCCCGGAGCCAATAGGTTTGGGGAACACTGCCAGTCACCTTCCAGTGGCGCAGCTGGAGCCTGGTTGCGGGAAGTGCGACTGCGCCCAGGGGGCCGGTACTCCAGGCGCCAACACCTGTGCCCCGCCGACACCGGTGTCCCGGAGACACTTGCGCCCCGCCGACACCGGCGCCCCGAGACACCTGCGTTCCACCGACACCTGCGCCCCGCCGACACCTACGCCCCGCCGACACCTACGCCGCATCCGGCAGGAAGCACCCGGGTGCGCTTAACCCTCCCTCGCGCAGGCCTAGCGTCCCCTTTCTTCGCTCATGCGTTCCAACGACGCGTCACAGGCGCCTCCCAACAGTAAGCGCTTTGCCTGGCACCCCTTAGGCAGCTAACGGAAATCTCTCTGAGCCACTAGACTCCATTTGAAGGTCCCGACAGTGCAGAATTGCGCCTCATGGGCGGTTGCCTGAGCCGGCCTCGCCCTCGCCAGTCGTCGTCACCTGCTCTGCGGGGCGGGGACCAGCCAGAGAGCACCGAGTGCCTCGGGCCCGCGCACACTGCCAGCCGTGTTCCCCCAGCTTGCCGGGTTCACTCGGGGGCCCCAACTCTGGACCTGGCTCGCAGGCTGTCCTATGAGGGTCTCATGGCTTCACCCCGTCGTCGTCTGCACCGTCGGGGGTTTGTCCTAGTCCATCGGCGGCAATATTCAATCCAGCAAGCCCGGTGTTTATTTTGGTGTTTTTTTCCCTCTGTGCCCCGGAGTGGCCGTCAGAAGCCATTGCCGTCAGCTTGCAGTTTCAAGATGTTCCACACCTCAGTAATCCTGAGGATGGCATCCGCAAAGGGCAAACTGACGCTCCGTTTGCCTCTGAAGCAGACAGTCATCTGTACGTGGTCTTCATTTTCTGTTCACCTCCCAAACCTTTGTGTAAAGGAAATTCTGGTGAGGGCCCTAGAAGAGAGTGGTCAACTGAGAGGAAAGGAAGAGAAGGACCTGACAGCCTTGGCTGAGAGCAGAAAGGGGCTAGCAAAGCAAAAGAAAGGACAATCAGCCCAGGAGAGTCAGGATAAACAGAGAAGGGGCTCGAATCCAGGAGGAAATGCGCAGTCCGCGTTTAGACACCTCATAATCAACGGGGTCCTCTCTTCCTTTGTGCCCAGGCCTGGGCCTCTGGTTCTCTGTTCCAAGAGCTCGGATATCCTGATTAGGAAATCCCAGACCTACTTTTTGAGTTCATGCAGCAAACGAAATGCCATCACCAGTTCATACAGCTCCACAAGAGGTTTCCTACAGCTCCAGAGGATGGGTCCAGGCGCAGCCGGGCTCCTGGGCCCAGAGTCATCGCATCTTCATGAGGTCTCAGATAAAACCAGCGAGGAATGCCATTGGCCTAACCCTTCAGCCTCAATGGAACCCCAGAGGAAGATCAAAGATGAAAAAATTGCAGATGACCACTTAAGGAAGAAACAAAACTTAAATTGCTCACAGTCATCTGACAGTTTCAGGCCCCGCAAACGCAAGATTCCTCTGCTGCTGCCCACCAGGCGAAACGGTCCACTGATCCTGCCCCCACCTCTCCAGATAGGTTATCCAGTCACTGCTGAAGACCTTGACCTAGAGAAGAGAGCTGCGATACAGTGGATTAACAACGTCTTGGAAGGGTAAGACTGAAACCATCTCAGTCTGCAGAACCCCTCAGCCTTCTATTCTGCCAGCTCCTAGCTCTAATTCATAGCGGAGGAGCTTCTGGAAGATGTAGAGCTCCCCAGGCCTGGTGGCCTTCTTGTAGTTGGTTGGAGTAGCCATCTCTATGAGGTATTTTGTCTTGGTTTTCCCTGTTTGTCTTGCTCCACTTGGCTTAAAAAGTTGGTTCCTTTTTCCTGGCCCACTAGGGCCTGTTCCCCAGTACTTTGCTGCTTGCCCCTCAGTGGTTCCTTGGAGAAGCAGTGCAAGACCATCAGAGTCCAGCTTTGCTCTTGAGGGAACCCAGAGTGCTGCTCCTGTGAGCCCATTCCCCTACCAAGTCAGTTCTCTCCAGAGAGACAACATAACATTGTTATCATCTTACTGTCAGAAGTGCACCTGGAACTTGGGCAGCTGGAGGTTGTTAGTCTGGCCTGACCCAGTGGTCAGCATCCTTGCAGCAGAAGAGGGAAGCTTTGGACCAGTTTCACTCCAGGCAGGAGCAAGCGGGACACCCACTGCTGCAATCGTTGCCTTTTCCTGCCTTCCCCATTTTCTTAACTGGGACCTGGTTCATCTTTCTTAAAATCTCTATATTCTCTCTCTGAACATTTGGTACCACATAAATACTTAGTTGATGAACAAAGTCATATATGTTGCATACATATAGTCACATATATTTATACATGTCATTTATATATTAATATAGTCATATATATTATGTGTATGTGAAATGAAATTCAGTCATGTTCGACTCTTTGTGACCCCATGGACTATAGAGTCCATGAAATTCTCAGGCCAGAACACTGGAGTGGGTAGCCTTTTGCTTCTCCAGGGGATCTTCCCAACCCAGGGATCAAACCCAGGTTTCCTGCATTGCAGGCAGATTCTTTAGCAGCTGAGCCACAAGGGAAGCCTGTATTATGTGTATATGTATATATTATATATAACTTATGAGAATACATAGTTCATATACATTATATATTAGATATGTATAATATATATGTATATTGTTTAGTCAATCTGTCCTGTCCAACTCTTTCACGACACCACAAACTGTAGGCTGCCAGGCTCAATCTGTCCGTGGGATTTTCCAGGCAAGAACACTGGAGTGGGTTGCCATTTCCTTCTCCATATATGTATATATGTATGTATAATATTAGTATATGATTATATTCATAGTAATAAATATTTAATGTATGTAATGTTACATACTCATATGTAATATGTATTAATATAACCATGTACAATACATATGTGTTTTTAACATATATGTATGTGTTTAGTACATTATGTATAGAATATATAATGTGAATTACATTACATATAATAATATGTATTGAATACATATATGACCTTTGCTAATTTATCAAGTATTCCTGCCTCTGCTTTTTGAATTCACAGTGAAGAAAGAAGTGACTAGTATGAGTGGCCAGACTTTTAACTCTAGGTTTTCTGTGTCCCACAGTCAGAAAAGCTGGAACCACCTTACGTCTCTAAATGTTGAGTCTAGAAAAAATGCACTTGCCTTTTTTCTCTCTGCTTGTCATCTGCCCACTTGACTTCACTATGGATTGGATCATGCCTATTGTATGTTAAGAAATGACTTGTGACAACTTTAGTCTTTAAAAAAGAATTGAATTTGATATAATTTTAGACTTACAAGAATAGTAGAGAGAATCCCAAACTAGTCTTCACTGAGCTTCTCCTAATGTTAATATCTTACAGAGCAGTTATTGAAACCAGGAAATTAACATTGTTGCAATGTTATTAGCTAAACTTCAGACTTTAAACATATTTTCCCATTTTCCAGTAAAATTTTCTTCCTGTGCCAGTATAATCCCACATTTCATTTAGTTGCCATGTCTCCTTAGTTTCCTCTAAACTGACCATTACTCTATCTTAATGTCTTCTGTGACCTTGATACATTTGTAGAGTACCAGTTAAGTATTTTGTAGAATTTTCCTCAATTTGGATTTGTGCTGTTTTATCATGAGTACATTGAGGTTTTGAATTTTTAAGAAATCACACACTTGTGATGTGTCATCCTCAGCACATGGGAAATGTTAATCTTGACCACAATCAAAGTGGTGTCTGGCCAGGGTTCTCCTCTGAATAGTTACTATTTTTCTCTAGTACATATTTAAGAGGGTCTTATGTTGATGTGACACAAAAATCCTGTTTATCCTTAAACTTTCACCACTAATTTTGCCATCATCAGTGGATCTTGCCTGTAGCAATTATCATTGTGGTGTTCTATGGTGATTTTATATCTTTATTGTTCTACATTTGATTAGAATTACTCTCCAAGGCAGAGTTCTCTGCATTTATATAGTCACTTATATCTGTATGGTCTCATCAATATTTCTTTTTATTATTTGGGCTATGTCTAATTCGATCACTGTTAATTTTATTGCTCATATTGTTCCAGATTTGATCATTATGAGTTCTTTCAGATTAGCTCCTGAGTCCTTTAAAATGCCTGCATCTCCCTCCCCACTTTTCCCAAGGATTCCTTTACCTTATAGCCCCATAAGGTATTCCAGAATTATCTTATATTTTACCTGTCTCAGTTCTGGAGTCAACCACTCTTCTAAGAAGCTTTGGTTCATTTTATTGGAGAAATTAAAAAAAAAATCTGGGCATTCAGGTGTTGTTATGACTACTAGGGAATCTTTGCTTCTAAGTCCTCTCAACAGACAGAATTGGAAATGTATGTTCCCACTTATAAACTTGTATCTATTTCTGTATGCTGTGTGTATGTATACACATGTGTGTGTGTGCACACGTGTGTGTGTGTGCAAAAGAGTTAATACTGATACCGCTAACTAATGTAGTGCACAATCAGGGTTCATCTTAGAAATGTTCCCCTTTGCTTATGTGTAACTTCTTCAACAGTTTCTCCAGAGAAACCTGGTCTAATTATAATTTAATTACTTATTTGTTCAATCCAGAATGTACATAGTTTCACAATTGGCAGCCCTGTGAGCCGCTCACCAAAGTGTTCATGTACAGTTCTTTCTGTATGGCCTTGCAGCATCCAAGCAAACATTGCTTTAAAAAACTCCTTGGTTTAGCTTCTTTCAGCAACTGTGTAGCGAGGTTATATGTAACACATTTAGATTCACTTGTCATTGTCTACATTCCATTTTGGGCTCCTGCAACAACCTGGTTGATTTTAATTTTCAAAGTGAACCCCAGTCTTTGTGGTATAAAATTTGCTTAAATTTTTTGAGTATTTTTGTGTCTGTATTCATGAGTGATGTTGATCTGAAATTTTCTTTTCTTGTGATGTCTTTATCTGATTTTGGTATCAGAAAATACTGCCCATACAGAGTGAGTTGGGAATGCCAGTCCAGGTTCGATGCATGATACTGGATGCTTGGGGCTAGTGCACTGGGACGACCCAGAGGGATGGTATGGGGAGGGAGGAGGGAGGAGGGTTCAGGATGGGGAACACATGTATACCTGTGGCGGATTCATTTTGATATTTGGCAAAACTAATACAATTGTGTAAAGTTTAAAAATAAAATAAAATTAAAAAAAAGAGAAATGTTGGTACAATTTCTTCTTAAAATATTTGGGAGTATTCATCAATGAAGCCATTTGGGCCCAGGTTTTTATTTCTGGGAAAATTTTCAATTATTAATTCAATCTCTTGTTATAGGTCTAAGGTTTTCTAATTCTTCTTGAGTCAGTTTCAGTAACTGGTGACTTTCTGGAGACTTTGCCTACTTCATCTAAATTGTATAATTTATTGGCATGAAATTGTGCTATTTTCTTATAATTCTAGTATCTCTAATGTAGGAGATGATATCCTTTCTTGAATTCCTAATTTTGTTAATCATTTTCTTCTCTCTGTATCTCTTTCTCTCTTATTCTTGCCCTTTCTCTCTTTCACTGTGGCTAAAAATGTATAAATTGTGTTGATTTTTTAAAAAAGAGTCAGTTTTTGTGCTTTTCATTTTGTCTATTTTGCTGTTTTCTATTTCTATTTTAGGCTCTAATCTTTACTATTTCTTTCATTCTTCTTCCTTTAGGTTTGATTTGCTCTTCTTTAACTATTTCTTAAATTGAAAGACTAGGATATGGATTTGAAACTTCTCTCTAATAAACTTTTAAATGATGTAATTGATATAACATGCACAGAGGAGCCTGGCAGGCTACAGTTCATGGGGTCACAAAGAGTAGGACACAACTGAGTAGCTAACATTTTCACTTTCACTTATGTAAATTTAAGGTATAAATCTAATGTTGATTTGATACATTTATGTAAGTAATATGATTCCCATTGTAGTGATAATTAACACCTCCTTCATGTTGTATAACTATCATTTCTTTCTAGTGGTTGGAATTATTAAGATCTGTCCTTGTCAAGTATGATTACAGTAATACAATATTATTGTCTGTATTCACCATACTGTGCATTAGAATTTTAGAAATTATTAGCTTCTTGTTGCAAATTTGTACCCTTAAATAGCATCTCTCCTATCTCACCACCCCCTAGTTTTTGGTAACCACTATTTTAGTCTCTGGTTTTATGATTTTGGCCTTTTAAGTTTACACATATAAGTGATATCATACGGTATATGTCTTTTCTTGTCTGACTTATTACTTAGCATAATGTCCTCAAGGTCCATCCATGTTGTTGCAAAGGTGCCCGTCTTACTCATGACTAAAAAATGTCCCCTTGTGTATACACCACATCTTTCTTATCCATTCCTCCTGCAATGGGCATGTGGATTGTTTCCATATCTTGGTTATTATGAATTATACTATAATAAATATCAGAGTACAGATATCTCTTTGAATCTTGTTTTCATTTCCTTTGAGTATATACCCAGATGTAGCTCTATTTTTATTTTTTGGAGAACCTTCATACTGTTTTCCATAATGCATGAACTAGTTTACAATTCCACCATCAGTATACACGGATTCCCTTTTCTCCATATCCTAGACCAATACTTGTTATCTCTTGTCTTTTTCATTGAAGTATAGTTGATTTATAATGCTATACTAGTTTCAAGTGTTCAATTTTGGGAAAGGGGTACATCAAAGCTGTATATTGTCACCTTGTTTATTTAATTTACATGCAGAGTTCATCATGTGAGATGCCAGGCTAGATGAAGCACAAACTGGAATCAAGATTGCCAGGAGAAATATCAATAACCTCAAATATGAAGATGACACCACCATTATGGCAGAGAGCAAAGAGGAGCTTAAGAGCCTCTTGATAAAGGTGAAAACGGAGAGTGAAAAAGCTGGCTTAAAGCTGATTATTCAAAAAGCTAAGATCATGGCATCTGGTCCCATCACTTCATGACAAATAGCTAGAGAAAAAAAAAAAAAACAAACAAAAAAAACAATGACAGACTTAATTTTCTTGGGCTCCAGAATCACTGTGGATGGTGACTGCAGCCATGAAATTAAAAGATGCTTGATCCTTGGAAGAAAAGCTATGACAAACCTAGACAGCATATTAAAAAAGAGAGACATCACTTTGCTGACAAAACTGCCTACAGTCAAAGCTATGGTTTTTCTAGTAGTTATGTACGGATGTGAGAGCTGGACCATAAAGAAGCCTGAGTGCCAAAGAATTGATGCTTTTGAACTGTGGTGCTGGAGAAGACCACTCTTGAGAGTCCCTTGGACAGCAAGGATATCAAACTACTCAATCTTAAGGGAAATCAACCCTGAATATCAGTTGGAAAGACTGATGCTAAAGCTGAAGCTCCAATACTTTGGCCACCTGATGTGAAGAACCGACTCATTGGAAAAGACCCTGATGCTGGGAAAGATTGAAGGCAGGAGGAGAAGGGGGCAACAGAGGATGAGATGGTTGGATGACATCAACAACTCAATGGATATGAGTTTAAGCAAACTCTATGAGATGTTGAAGGACAGGGAAGCCTAGCCTGCTATAGTCTGTGGGGTTGCAATGAATCAGACAAGACTGAGCAACAAAGTTTCAAGTGTACAATATAGTAATTAAGTATTTTCAGATTATACTCTATTATTGGTTGTATTCCATGTAGATCCTTTATTCCATTATATCCTTGTCAGACATGACTTAGCAATTGAACAGCAACCTAGTATTGATAGTTCATATCTCTTAATTCCTTTTCCTTATTATGCCCCTCCTCCAAACAGTCTCCCCACTGGAGAGACAAAGTATTTATACCAATAGTTTGTCCACTATATCTATGTCTGTTTTCATTTTGTTATATTTATTTAACTTTTAAAATTCTACATTTAACTTAAACATATAGTATTTGTCTTTCTGTCTTACTTCGCTAATCATAACACTCTCCAGGTACATCAGTGTTGTGCAAATGGAAAAATTTTATTCTTTTTATGCGTGTATCTTGTTGATCTTTTAATCTGTTTATGGACACTTAGATTACTTCCATATCTTAGCTATTGTAAATATGATGTTATGAACTTTGGGGTGCACATATGTTTTCAAAGTAGTGTTTTTGTTTTGGATATATACCCATGAGTGGAAATATTGGATCATATGGTCATTCTATTTTTAATTTTTTGAGGAACCTCCATATAGTTTCCCATAGTGGTTTATCAATTTAAATTCTCACCAAAGTGGGCTAGCATTTCCTATTTTCCACATCTTTACCTACATTATTTGTTAAATTTTTTGATGATAGCATTTCTGACAGATAAGAGATGATGAGTCATTGTGGTTTTGATTTGCATTTCCCTAATGATGGGTGATGTTGAGCATCTTTTCATGTGCCAATTGGCTATTTGTATGTCTTCTTTGGAAAATGCCTATTCATGTCTTCTGTTCATTTTTTAAGTTTGTTATTTAAAATTTTTTGTTATTTTAAGTATTAACCACTTATCAGACATATCATTTAGAAATATCTTCTCCCATTCAATAGTTTGTCTATGCTTTATGATGGGTTACTTTACTGTGCAAAAACTTTTAACTTGAATTAGAATCCATTTGTTTTGCTTTTGTTTCCCTTGCCTGAGGAGGAAGATCTAATAAATACTGCTAAGATTTATGTCAGAGTGTACTGCCTATGTTTTCTTCTAGGAGTTTTATGATTTCTGATCTTAAGTTTAGGTCTTTAATCCATTTTGAGTTTACTTTTGTATGTTATGTGAGAAAATGTTCTAATTTTATTCTTCTACATGTAGCTGTTCAGTTTTCCTAGCACCACTTATTGAAGAGACTTCTTCCCATTGTATGTATTTGCCTCCTTTGTTGTAGATCAATTGACCATAGTTGCATGACTTTATTTTTGGGCTTTCTATTGTTCAATTGATCTATGTGTCCTTTTGGTGCCAGTACCATACTGTTTTGATTACTATGGCTTTGGAATATAGTCTGAAGTTAGAGAGTATGATTCCTGCAGCTCCATAGCATTGGCTATTTTGGGTATTTTGTGTTTTTTCATACAAATTTTAGGACTTTTTGTTCTAGTTCTGTGAAAAATATCATGAGTTTTTTTTTTTTTTTTTTAATAGGGATTGCAGTTGATCTGTAGATTGCTTTGAGTAGTGTGGTCATTTAAACAATAGCAACTCCTCCAATCCATGAGTATGGATATCTGTCCACTTATTTGTATCATCTTCAATTTACTTCATCAATGACTTATAGTTTTCTAAGTATGGGTCTTTCATTTCCTTGGCCAAGTTCATTCCTATGTATTTAATTCCCTTTGATGCAACTGCAATTGGGTTTTTTGTTTTGTTTTCTCTTTTGGTACTTTGTTATCAGTGTATAGATAAACAATAGATATCTATGTATTAATCATGTAACCTGGAATTTTGCTGAATTATTTTTTAGTTCTGATAGTATTTTGGTGATGACTTTAGTGCTTTCAGTATACAATATCATGTCATCCGCAGTGACAATTTTACTTCTTCCCTTCCAATTTGCATGACTTCTTGTCTGATTTCTATGGCTAGGACTTACAATATTATGTTAAATACATGTGGCAAGAGTAGGCATCCTTGTCTTGTTTCTGATTTTAGAAGAGAAAATTTCAATTTTTCACCATTGAGTTTCTTTCAGCATTTGAAAAATTTTGTGCCACTTCATTGTTTTGGAAGAGAAATCTGCTGGTCATTCAAATTTGCATTTTTTTGGTACAATATCTTGTACAAAATACAAAATGTTATCTGTTTTAAAATTTTATCTTTGTTAGTTTTCAGAAGTTTAATATGCTGTATATTGATATGGATATTTTTTGTTGTTATTTTTAATATTTTTGGATTGGGTCAGTTTTTTGAATCTGATTTATGTATTTTGACAGATTTGTGACATTCTCAGCCATTATTTTTTCTGATACTTGTTCCACACTGTGTCCTCTCTTTCTGAGGCTCTGATGATATAAGTTCTAGACCCTTTGTTATAGTCCCTCAAGTTGGTAAGGCTCTGTCTTTTTTGTCTATGTTCTCTCTGTTAAAATCGCACAACTTCTACTGATTTATTTTCAAGTGTATTGATTCTATCCTCTGTCATCTTCAGTTGTATTGAGTCCATCTATCAGGTTGAAAAAATTTAGCTGATGTAGTTTTCAGGTGTATTATTTCCATTTGCTCCCATTTTGTCCTTTTTATAACTTCTATCTTATTGCTTAAATATTAATTTTTTCATTTGTTTCAAGAGAATTTGTAATTGATTATTGAAATGTATTCATGATGGCAAATTTAAAATCCTTGTGTGACAATTCTAACATTCAACTTGGTACTGGTGTCAGTTGATTGTTTTTTCTCACTGTTTATGGTTTCACTGGCTTTTGGCATGAGGAAAGTTTTGTCTGTTGTATCCTTAATATTTTGGTTATTATGCTTAGATACTCCTATTTTTTAATATAAATTTATTTATTTTTATTGGAGGCTAATTACTTTAGAATATTGCATTGGTTTTGCCATACATCAACATGAATCTGCCATGGGTGTCTTCTATTTAGTAGGCAATTTTGCTGTTTAGGTTTAGCTTGTAAGTTGACCTATTTTGTGAACTTGACAGTTTAGCTTCCTGGACCCTGGAAATATTCCTGCTATTCTGATTTGCTTCATTCTTCTGGGGCCTCTGTCAATTCCTGCTGGTGCTGTATGTGGGAACATAAAGGTGTTTCCTGGGTTGTCTAGTGTCTGTGGGCCATCACCTCTTGAACAGGGAAGAAGGTGAGTCACAAGCCATTGTTCTTGTGTTTCTTTATGCTACTGGTGGAAGTCAGGGAGACAATGGCTTTGCTGTGGGTATTTGGAGCTTTTGTGGGCAGTTGACGCTGCTTGCTGGTAACTCAGTTGTGGATGCAGGTTTGGACTCTTCACTCAATCTGTTTGGCGTCTTGTTTCTTATCCTTTGGCCAGAAAGATCAGTCTTTTTACTGTTGGTGTGTTTTGATTTTTACATATCTGGTAGTTCCAGGTTTCAAAACTCCCTGTATCAAGTCCTGGTATATGTGAGACCAAATAATAATAATACAAAGAAAGAAAAGAAAGCGAAAACCCTACAGGAAAACCCTGTGTTATTCTTCAAGTCCTGAGATCCCTAGTCAGTCTGATTTCTTTTTTCCAGGCTTCAGAGTTCTTTTATTATTGTCTGTGTAATAATTTCCAAGATACTTAATTTCATTAGAAAGGATAAGTGGGGAAAAGTAAGACAATACTGTCTATTATGGAGCTTGTGATTTTAACATTGCTTTTTGAGGAGAGGATTTGGTAACCACCTTGTTCTGCCCTTCCAAAAGCCCCATCCCCAGATCAGTCTCATTATAGCTTTTCTAACAAGTTACATTTATTGCACTGTAGTATTCTCTTCTCAATGGTCCTGCATGTGTGCGAGCTAAGTTGCTTCAGTTGCGTCTAACTTTTTGTGATGCTATGGACTATAGCCTGCCAGGATCCTCTGTCCATGGGATTCTCCAGGCAAGAATACTGGAGTGGGGATGCCCTCCTCCAGGGGATCTTCCTGACCCGGGGATCAAACCCATGTCACATGTCTCCTGCATTGGCAGGTGGGTTCTTTACCACTAGGATCACCTGGGAAGCCCCTCAATGGTCCTAGCACAGTCCAAATATCCATAAATTATTCCCATGTATCAGTATTTCTTGTAATTTAGACACTTGTCTTTTAAAATAAGGAAATTAATTATATAATTATTTTTATATTATTATATTATAATTATATAACAAATAATTATATATTATATAAAATTATATAAATTTGTCTTTTTAAAATAAGGAAATTAATTATATAACTATTTTATATTATTATAATTGTATAACATATAATTATATGATAATTATATAACCTATAATAATTATAATCATATATTATAATTTATATACTATATAAATTATATAAATATATATTATAAAATTATATATTATATATATTATATAATATATATTATTTAAAAATATATAATATATAAATATATTATATAAAATTATAAAATATAATTATATATATTATATAATTATATATATATATAAATCCTTTGTTTACTTACAGATGAAATGATAATCATAAGTGAACATTATTTCAAGTACTTTTTGTTTATGATCCCATTGATTCTTTTTCACATAGTCACAACCATTTTTATTTTTTACAGATAATGGAACTAAGACCCTAAACAATCAAATGACTTGAGAATGGTGACATCATGATTCATCTGCATAGGCGCCGATCTTCAAACACAAATACCTAAGCTGTACTCTTTTCTTGTAGTGCAATATCACATTCCATGTAGAGTCATTTTGATACTTAAATAAAATAATCAATCTGAAGTGCTAACTGTAGTGTCTGACTTATGTGTTTGGTTCATGTTATCACTTATTATGATTAGTTTCCTCCTCTGTTGATCACATCTGTCCTGCTTTAGAGAATCCTCCTACTTCACTTGGCTGTCATGAGAATGTTCGTGTGTCAGCTGACATGCTGGCTCAGGAGGCTCCTCAACCTTTCACTTCTCAAGGAGCTACAAGCAGTTCCACCTCCCATGCAAAGCTTGGGGGAAGTGCCCCTTCCTCCTTCTGGAACACCCTCTGTATCTTGCTACTGAAGCATCTGTATTTGTATCCAGAGCATCATAAAACTCCCTTCTCAGTGGCACCAACAACTTCAACCTCTGACCCTTCTCTCTACATAAATGTTCAAGTCAGATACATGGGACAGATTGAGGACAGATACCAATTCATTGTCCTGCACACGCATGACTTCTCTCTTGCCTCTGTTTCCCTCAGATTTCACTTGTCTCTCCATCCCACTTCCAGCCACTGATCTTTTCAACCACAAACTTTATCAAATCCAATTTAGTTTACTATTCTGGAATAGTGAAAGCCAGGGCAGAGCTTCAACTGTTTAAGAGAATAGGGGCCTGAGACCTGAGTCAGAGATAAATCCTAAAAGAGGAGCAGAAGGCTGAGGCAAGATGTGACACGGACACTGGAGCAGAAGGGCCTCTATGAGGCTATAGCAGAGGAAGGCTAGATTGTTCTAGATTGGGACAAGGAAAGATCAGGTGATGGGAGAACCTAGTGTTAGGTGGAGAGAAAAGTGATCCCACCCTAGACCATCCCCTATGGGCCCCTTCATGGGTATGGAGGATGAGGAGTTCCCATAGCAGTCTGTCCTGAGTAAGAGTCACTGATTGTGGAATGACAGACATTGGGAAGGCAAAATATGACCCTTGTTGCTTAGGGTTGAAACCTAGCATTTGTTTCTTATAGCCAATGCTGAGCATTGGGAGATGGCAGCACCAGGGGACTGAGTGGGTTGGCTGTGGCCAAGACTCCTTCTCATTCTCCTAGCAGAGATCAGATACTTTCCCTCAGCTCAGGGCCTCAAGATATGTGATTGATATCTTGTGATTCAGGGGACGCATGCCAAATTCCATAGGCTTAAGTGCAAGGGGAGTGTCTAACATAACTTAAGAGACCCTGGCATCATGGAGTGGCTTTCCTGGATGAGGCAAGTGCTGGCCTGGGTTAAGGGTCTTCACTGCTGCCTCTTTGACATGGTTTCCTATGAAGATGATACGTGGACTTCTGTATGTGAGATTCTCAGAGGCCTCAGGTTTATTATCAGAAACATTGCATTATGTATTCTATTTTTGCCTGTTTTTTCTCTTTCACATGAGAGTAAGAGCTTATGGTGAACACTGCCAGTACTCATGGAGAAAATTTCACTCCAGGACCTGAAAGATGTGATCTCAGTCACTCAGAGCTTTGTGTAGCAAAGTTTAATTAGAGTGAAAAGTATAGAGAAAGCCTCCAGCAAAAGGCACTGGAAGGGAGTAGGAGAGTACCCCACCTCACTATTTTAAGCAGGGAAGTATATACTTTTCAAACTGGCTGCTGAGAACAGATAGAACACTTCAAGGATGTGAGAGTTCCATTAGAGCCTTTCCCAAGGCATACATCCTGAGATAACTTCAGTACAAGCTTAGCCAGAAAGAAGGAGTTCTGGGCAATGTGTTTCTGGGTGAGATATTCTGTTGTTGAGAGACAGGTTCCCAAGCAAGATTGTTACAATTATAATTATTAGCATAGAGTCGAAGAAAAGCATTTCCATAAGTAAGACATTGTGCTGTGTAGTCATTACTCCCGGACCTAAAGAAAGGCCAATTTTCAGGCAAGATACAGTTGCAAAAGGCTTAAGGAAAGCATGAGGGAAAATGTTCACCTCTTCCTTAAAGGGTGCTAAGCTTTAACTCTCTCATTAGGCAGGCTCTGCCTCTTTCCTAAGGATGTGGGAGAATTTCATTTGTATTTGTCATCTTGTAAATTGAGGAGTCCAAGGACAAGTGACTGGATAGGGAAAGGTGGACAGGGGCCAGGTAGAAGATGGAAGCTTGAGGACCCATGATTCTTTCCCTATGAGACCAGTGGAGTCAAAAGAGGTGAATGCCCCTTTGAAAATGCAGTTAAAAAAAATCTTTCCCCTCGTCTCCCTGCCGTTATCTTATGTTAATGATGTTCTTCTATGAATGTATGTGTATTAACATAAATGGCACATAGAAAAAGTTGGTACCTTACAAAAATAGGATATAAAGTATGCAGTTCTGTGCATCTTACTTTTCTTAACAATTTCGTGCAGTTCAGTTGCTCAGTTGTGTCCAACTCTTTGGGACCCTGTGGGCAGCAGCAGTCCAGGCTTCCCTGTCCTTCACCAACTCCCAGAGCTTGCTCAATCTCACGTCTGTTGACTCGATGTGATGCCATCCAACTATCTCATCCTCTGTTGTCCTCTTCTCCTTTGTCATATTTAAGAATGAATCAGCCAATAGGGTCTAATACATTCCTTTAAAGATCCTGTCCTGTGAGGCACCTAACCCTAAGGGCTAACCCTAATGTGTTAAATCTAAGGTCCTAGCCATGAGGCCTTACCCCAAACCCTAACTCCAACCCTAACACTAGGGTCCTCACTAGAACCCTAATCCCCAGGACCTAATCCTATAAAACCTAATGCTGACTCTGAGGCCCTAATCCATGTGGAAATAAGCTGCAATGTACTCAACTCCTCACTATTAAAAAAAAAAATCGTTGGAGTATAGTTGATTTACAACAATGTATTAGTTTTAGGTGTACAGCAAAGTGAATTAGTTATACATATACATATGTCACCTCTTCTTCAGATTCTCTTCCCATACAAGATATTATAGAAATATTGAGTATAATTTTCCATGCTATGCAGAAGTTCCTTATTATCTACTTTATAATTTTATATATAATAGCGTGTATACCTTAATCCCAATATCTTAATTGATCACCCCCCCCCCCCACTATTTTTCTCCTTTGGTAACTATAAGTTTGATTTTGAGATCTGTGAGTCGATTTCTGGTTTGTAAATAAGTACATTTTTATCAGTGGTTATTGCATTCCACATATAAGTGATATCATATGATATTTGTCTTTCTCTGTCTGACTTGCTTCACTTAGTATAATAATCTCTAGGTCCATCCACACCTTTTGGTTGGAGTGCTTAATCCATTTACATTTAAAGTTAACTACTGATATGCAGAGTACATCATGAGAAATGCTGTGGTGGATGATTCACAGGCTGGAATCAAGATTGCTGGGAAAAATATCTAACAACTTCAGATATGCACAAAATACCACTTGAGTGGCAGAAAGTGAAGAGCCTCTTGATGAAGGTGAAAGAGGAGAGCAAAAAAGCTGGCTTAAAACTCAACACTCAAAAATCTAAGATCATGGTATCTGGTTCCATCACTTCACGGCTAATAGCTGAGGAAATAGTGGAAGCAGTGACAGATTTTATTTTCTTGGGCTCCAAAATCACTGCAGATGGTGACAGCAACCATGAAATTAAAAGACACTTGCTCCTTGGAAGAAATGCTATGACATACCTAGACAGCATATTTAAAAGCAGAGACATCAGTTTGCTGACAAAAGTGCATATAGTTAAATCTATGGTTTTTTCCAGTAGTCATTTATGGATGTGACATTTGGACCGTAAAAAAGTTGAGAGCTGAAAAACCGATGCCTTTGAATTGTGGTGCTGGAAAAGACTCCTGAGAGTCCCTTGGACTGCAAGGAGATCAAACTAGTCAATCCTAAAGGAAATCGACACTGAATATTTATAGGGAGGACTGTGGCTGAAGCTGAAACTCCGATACTTTGACCATCTGATGCAGAGCTGACTCATTAGAAAAAGCCCTGATGCTGGGAAAGATTGAAAGCAAAAGAAGAGGGCAGCAGAGGATGAGATGGTTAGACGGTATCACCAACTCAGTGGTCATGGATTTGGGCAGACCCTGGGAGACAGTGGAGGACAGGGAAGCCTCATGTGCTGTAGTCCATGGGGTCACAGAGAGTCGGACATGACTTAGGGACTGAACAACAACAATGTTCCTATTGCTGTTTTAAAAATTGTTTTGGGTTTGTTTTGGTAGGTCCTTTTTTTTTTTTTTTTTCTTCTTTTGTTCTCTTATGATTTGATGACTATTTTTAGTATTGCATTTGGGTTGCTTTTTCTGTTTTGTGTGTGTTTATCTGTTGTGGTTTTATAGTTTGGAGTTCCCATAAGGTATGACATAGCATACAAGGTTGTTTTAAGTTGTTGATCTGTTAATTTTAAATACATTTCCCATTTCTTGCATTTGTACTCTCCTCAGAGTTGCTTGTTTCACTATCATATTTGTGTGGATAATTCCTACTTTTACTGTATGTCTGCCTTTACCAGTGAGCTTTCCTACTTGTTATTTTAGTGTTTCTAGTTGTACCTTCTTTATTTTCACCAGCTAAACAAGTTCTTTCAACATTTACTGTAAGGCTGCTTTTGTGGTTCTGTATTCTCTTACCTTTTGTTTGACTGTAAAACTTTTTTTCTTTAGCAAATGAATGACAGCCTTTCTGGGTAGCATGTTCTTGGTTGTAGGTTTTTCCATTTCATCACTTTAAATATGTCATATCCCTCACTTCTGACCTGCTGAGTTACTGCTGAAAAATCACCTGATAACATTATGGAGATTCCCTTGTATATTATTTGTTGCCTTTCCTTTGCTGTTTTTTAAAAATATTTTTTCTTCATATTTTAATTTTTTTCCAGTTTATTATATGTGTTTCAATGTGTTCCCTTTGGATTTATTCTGTTTGGAACTCTGTGCATTTATTCTGTTTGGGACTCTGTGCACTTCTTGGACTTGATTTTTTCCTGTCTTATATTAGGGAGGTTTTCATCTATAAGCTCCTCAAATATTTTCTCAGGCCCTTTCTCTTCTCCTTCTGGGATCCCTATAAAACAAATGTTGCATCTGTTGAATGTCAGATATTGTCCCAGAGGTCTGTGAGACTGTCCTCATTTCATTCTTTTTTCTTTATACTGCTTGGTGGCAGTGATTTCCTCTAATTTGTCTTCCAGATCACTTATTTGTTCTTCTGCCTCAGTTATTTTGCAATGGATTCCTTCTAGTGCATTTTTCATTTCAGTCATAGTATTGTTCATCTGTTCTGTAAGTCTTCTAGTTCTTTGTTAAACATTTTTTTGTATCTTCTCCACCTGTGTTGCCATTCATTTACTGAGACGATCATCTTGGGATCATCTTCACTATCATTACCCTGAATTCTTTTTCAAGTAGGTGGCATAACCCTTCTTTATTTACTTGTTCTGCAATTTTATCTTGTTCTTTCATCTGCAGCATGTTTATCTGTCATCTTATTTTGTCTTTCTACATTTCTGTTTTCACAAGCTACAGGGTTGTGGTTCCTCTCTTTCTGGTGTTTGCATCCTGGTGCACCAGCTTGCATAGGTTTCCTGGTGGGAGGGGCTGGTGCTTGCCTTGTGATTGGCTTCCTGGTGGGAGGAACTAGTGCTTGGCTTCTGATTGGCTCCCTGGTGGGAAGAACTAATGCTTGCCTTCTGATTGGTGGAGCTGGGTCTTGACCCTCTGGTAGGCAGGGCTGTGTCAAGGGGTCTGTTCTGAGGTTACTGTGAGTGCAGTATGACTTTAGGTCTTCAATTGAGTGATAGGTTGGGCTCAGTTTCTATCTTGCTGGTTGGTTGGCCTGAGGGCTCTTGGGTGGGGCCCTCATAGGTAAAATGGGGATCTCTCAGAGGTCTCCCACTGCTCAATATTCCCTTGGTCTTCTGCCACCAGTGTGTACCCACATAGAGCTAGTTAACCTCTATCTGCTAAGGAGATCCTCTAAGATCCATAGGTATATCTACCCAAGACTCAAACAGGACACACTGGATCCTTCTTCATGAACGTTGGTTTGAGTAGAGAGTTTTGTGACTAGTTAGTACAATACCTATAACTAACCTGATTAGGTGAAAATGTACTCTGAGATTGTCTCCTAACAAGGAGTTTCAAGCAGCCTGTTTCTTTCAGAAAACTCAGGGGTTAGACAAATTTGCTGAGCTGAATACAAGAAAGGTAACCAAAGTGTTTTCCAACTAGCTTTTAGTCTACAACTAACTGGCTTCCAGAGGCAGATAATACATCTTTAGCCAAGGGTCTTGGATTTGAAGATTCACACACATCATGTTTCTGAACAATGTAGACACAAGATGCCCTGTATTCTTTTTTGTGATCACTGGTTTGAGCAGAAAGTTATGTGACTACCTAGTACTATACCTATGACCTGCTAACAAGGAGTTCCAAGCAGCCTGTTTCTTCCCAAAAACTTAAGTGTTAGACTAAGGAGATTGTAGCAAGAGCAACCAAAGTGTTTCTCAACTACTATTCAGCCTACAACTCACTAGGTTTCTGAGGCAAAAAATACAGCATTAGCCGAGGCTCAGATTTCAGGATTCATATGCATCGTGTTTCTGAATAGTGTAGAGACTCAAGTAGGACACACTAGATTTTTCTTTATGAGAACTGATTTGAGCAGAGTTCTGTGACTAGTTAGTAGTAAACCTAAAACTAACCTTGTTATGTGAAAATGTACTCTAAGATGACCTCTAACAAGGAGTTCCAAACAGCCTCTTTCTTTCAGAAAATTCAACTGCTAGACTAAGGACGTTTTTGAACTGAATACAACAAAAGTCCCCAAAGTGTTGTTAAACTAGCCATCAGTCTACAACTAACTAGCTTTCTGAGGCAGATAATACAGCGTTAGCCAAGAGGCTCATATTTCAAGATTCACACACAGTGTGTTTCTGAACAGTTTGTAGACTCAAACAGGATGCCCTGGATCCTTCTTCATGATCACTTGTTTGAGTAGAGAGTTCTGTGACTAGTTAGTCCTATACCTATAACTAACCTTGTTTGATGAAAATGTGCTCTGAGATGACCTCCTAACAAGGATTCCAAGCAGCCTGATTCTTTCAGAAAATTCAATGGTTAGACTAAGGAAATTTGAACTGAATACAAAGAAAGTAACCAAAGTGTTTTTATTTATTTATTTTTGTTTGTCCAAATGCAGTTTATTATTATTTTTTTAAATTTTATTTTATTTAACTTTACAATATTGTATTGGTTTTGCCATATATCAAAATGAATCTGCCACAGGTATAACTAGCTATCAGTCTACAACTAACTAGTTTTCCAAGTCAGATAATACATATTTAGCCAAGAGGCTCAGATTTCAAGATTCACACACAGTGTGTTTCTGAACAGTGTAGTTAGCCAAAAAGGGCAACTGGATCCTTCTTATGAACACTGGTTTGAGCAGAGAGTGCTGTGACTAGTTAGTACTATACGTATAAATAACCTGAATTGGAGAAAATGTATTCTGAGATGACCTGCTAAAAGGAGTTTCAAGCAGCTCGTTTCTTTTTGACAGCTTAAGAGTTAGACTAAGGAAGTTGTTGAACTGAATATATCAAAAATAACCAAAGTGTTTTCAACTAGCTTTTTGTTTACAACTAACTGGTTTTCTGAGGCAGATAATACAGCTTTACCCACAAGGCTCAGCTTTCAAGATTCAGCTTGTTTTTGAACAAGGTACAACCTCAAACAGGATATGATAGATCCTTCTTTGTGAATACTGATTTGAGCAGAGTATACTGTGACTCTTTAGTTCTACACCTATAACTAACTGGTTTGATGTCAATATATTCTGAAATAACCTCCTAAGGAATTCCAAGCAGCCTGAGTCTTACAAAAATTCAATGGTTAGACAAAGGAACTTTTTGAACTGAATACACCTAGGTAACCGAAGTGTTTTTCAACTAGTTTTCAGTTGACAACAAGCTAGTTTTCTGAGGAAGAAGATACATTGTTAGCTAAGAGGCTCAGATTTCAAAACTAACAGATAGCATGTTTCTGAACAGTGTGGAGTCTCAAGAAGGACACACTGGATCCATCATTGTGAACACTGATTTGAGCAGATAGTTCTGTGAGTAGTTATTAGTAGACCTATAACTAATCTGGTTTGGTGAAAATGTACTCTGCGATGACTTCCTAAGAAGGAGTTCCAAGAAACCTGTTTCTTTTGGAAAACTCAAGTGTTAGGAGAAGGCAATGGCACCCCACTCCAGTACTCTTGCCTGGAAAAGCCCATGGACGGAGGAGCCTGGTAGGCTGCAGTCCATGGGGTCGCTAAGAGTCGGACATGACTGAGCGACTTCATTTTCACTTTTCAATTTCATGCATTGGAGAAGGAAATGGCAACCCACTCCAGTGTTCTTGCCTAGAGAATCCCAGGGATGGCGGAGCCTGGTGGGCTGCCGTCTGTGGGGTCGCACAGAGTCGGACATGACTGAAGCGACTTAGCGGCAACAGCAGCAGCAGGCTAAGGAAGTTGTTGAGCTGAATAAAACAAAAGCAAGCAATGTATTTAACTAACATTCAGTATACAATTAACTAGTTTTCCTAGGCAGAAGATACATCTTCAGTTCAGAGGCTGAAATTTGAAGATTAACACACAGCAATGTCTGAGAAGTATAGTCTTAAACAGGATACTCGGCATCCTTCTTTGTGAACAATAGTTTGAGCAGAGAGTTTTGTGACTAGTTATTAATATACTTATAACTAACCTGGTTAAGTAAAAATGTACTCTGAGAAGACCTCCTAAAATGGAGTTCCAAACAGGCTGTTTCTTTCAGAAAATTCAACTGTTAAACTAAGGATGTTGTTGAGCTGAATACAAGAAAAGTAACCAAAGTGTTTTTCAACAGCTTTCTGTCTACAACTAAATAGTTTTCTGAGGCAGGTAATACAGTTTTAGCCAAGAGTCTCTGATTTCAAGATTCACACACACCATTTTTTTTCTGAACAATGTAGAGACTCAAATAGGATGCACTGGATCCATCTTTGTGAATACTGATTTGAGCAGACAGTTCTGTGGCTAGTTAGTACTGTACCTATAACTAATACGGTTAGGTGGAAATGTGTTTTCAGAAGACCTGTTAACAAGAAGTTCCTAGCAACCTCTGTATTTCAGAATATTCACGATTAGACTTGAACTGAATGCAACAAAAGTATCCAGTGTTTTTCAAGTAGTTTTCAGTCTACAACTAACCAGGTTTTCAAGGCAGAAAATACATCTTTATCCAAGAGGCTCAGATATCAAGATTTATGCATAGCATGTTTCTGATTGGTGTAGAGACTCAAGTAGGATACACTACATCCTTCTTTGTGAACACTGGTTTAGGTAGATAGTACTGTGACAAGTTAGTACTATACCTATAACTAATGTGGTTAAGTGAAAATGTACTCTGAGGTGACCTTCTAATAAGGAGCTCCAAGCAGCCTGTTTCTTTCAGAAAATTCAAGGGTTAGGCTAACAATGTTGTCGAACTGAATACAACAAAGGTAACACAAGTGTTTTATAGCTAGATTTTAGTCAACAATTATTTCAACACAGATTATACAGCTTTAGCCAAGAGGCTTGGGTTTAAAGATTTACACACAGCATCAGATCAGATCAGATCAGTCGCTCAGTCCTGTCTGACTCTTTGCGACCCCATGAATCACAGCACGCCAGGCCTCCCTGTCCATCACCAACTCCTGGAGTTCACTGAGACTCACGTCCAGCGAGTCAGTAATGCCATCCAGCCATCTCATCCTCTGTCATCCCCTTCTCCTCCTGCCCCCAATCCCTCCCAGCATCAGAGTCTTTTCCAATGAGTCAACTCTTCGCATGAGGTGGCCAAAGTACTGGAGTTTCAGCTATAGCATCATTCCTTCCAAAGAAATCCCAGGGCTGATCTCCTTCAGAATGGACTGGTTGGATCTCCTTGCAGTCCAAGGGACTCTCAAGAGTCTTCTCCAACACCACAGTTCAAAGCATCAATTCTTCAGCACTCAGCCTTCTTCACAGTCCAACTCACATCCATACATGACCACAGGAAAAACCATAGCCTTGGCTAGACGAACCTTTGTTGGCAAAGTAATGTCTCTGTTTTTGAATATGCTATCTAGGTTGGTCATAACTTTCCTTCCAAGGAGTAAGCGTCTTTTAATTTCATGGCTGCAGTCATCATCTGTAGTGATTTTGGAGCCCAGAAAAATAAAGTCTGACACTGTTTCCACTGTTCACCCATCTATTTCCCATGAATTGATGGGACGGGATGCCATGATCTTCGTTTTCTGAATGTTGAGCTTTAAGCCAACTTTTTCACCCTCCATTTTAACTTTCATCAAGAGGCTTTTGAGTTCCTCTTCACTATCTGCCATAAGGGTGGTGTCATCTGCATATCTGAGGTTATTGATATTTCTCCCGGCAATCTTGATTCCAGCTTGTGCTTATGCCAGCCCAGTGTTTCTCATGATGTACTCTGCATATAAGTTAAATAAGCAGGGTGACAATATAAAGCCTTGACGAACTCCTTTTCCTATTTGGAACCAGTCTATTGTTCCACGTCCATTTCTAACTCTTGCTTCCTGACCTGCATACAAATTTCTTAAGAGGCAGATCAGGTGGTCTGGTGTTTCCATCACTTTCAGAATTTTCCACAGTTTATTGTGATCCACACAGTCAAAGGCTTTGGCATAGTCAATAAAGCAGAAATAGATGTTTTTCTGGAACGCTCTTGCTTTTTCCATGATTCAGCAGATGTTGGCAATTTGATCTCTGGTTCCTTTGCCTTTTCTAAACCCAGCTTTAACACCAGGAAGTTCACAATTCACATATTGCTGAAGCCTGGCTTGGAGAATTTTGAGCATTACTTTACTAGCGTGTGAGATGAGTGCAATTGTGCGGTAGTTGGAGCATTCTTTGGCATTGCCTTTCTTTGGGATTGGAATGAAAACTGACTTTTTTCAGTCCTGTGGCCACTGCTGAGTTTTCCAAATTTGCTGGCATATTGAGTGCAGCACTTTCACAGCATCATTTTTCAGGATTTGGAATAGCTCAACTGGAATTCCATCACCTCCACTAGCTTTGTTCACAGTGATGCTTCCTAAGGCCCACTTGACTTCACATTCCAGGATGTCAGGCTCTAGGTCAGTGATCACACCATTGTGATTATCTGGGTCGTGAAGATCTTTTTCGTACAGTTCTTCTGTGTATTCTTGCCATCTCTTCTTAATATCTTCTGCTTCTGTTAGGTCCATACCATTTATGTTCTTTATCGAGCCCATCTTTGCATGAAATGTTCCCTTGGTATCTCGAATTTTCTTGAAGAGATCTCTAGTCTTTCCCATTCTGTTGTTTTCCTCTATTTCTTGGCATTGATCACTGATGAAGGTTTTCTTATCTCTTCTTGCTATTCTTTGGAACTCTGCATTCAGATGTTTATATCTTTCCTTTTCTCCTTTGCTTTTCGCTTCTCTTCTTTTCACAGCTATTTGTAAGGCCTCCCCAGACAGCCATTTTGCTTTCTTGCATTTCTTTTCCATGGGGATGGTCTTGATCCCTGTCTCCTGTACAGTGTCACGAACCTCATTCCATAGTTCATCAGGCACTCTATCTATCAGATCTAGGCCCTTAAATCTATTTCTCACTTCCACTGTATAATCATAAGGGATTGGATTTAGGTCATACCCATATGGTCTAGTGGTTCTCCCTACTTTCTTCAATTTCAGTCTGAATTTGGCAATGAGGAGTTCATGGTCTGAGCCCCAGTCAGCTCCTGGTCTTGTTTTTGCTGACTGTATAGAGCTTCTCCATCTTTGGCTGCAAAGAATATAATCAGTCTGATTTCAGTGTTGACCATCTGGTGATGTCCATGTATAGAGTCTTCTCTTGTGTTGTTGGAAGAGGGTGTTTGTTATGGCCAGTGCATTTTCTTGGCAAAACTCTATTAGTCTTTGCCCTGCTTCATTCTGTATTCCAAGGCCAAATTTGCCTGTTACTCCAGGTGTTCCTTGACTTCCTACTTTTGCATTCCAGTCCCCTATAATGAAAAGGACATCTTTTTTGGGTATTAGTTCTAAAAGGTCTTGGAGGTCTTCATAGAACCGTTCAGCTTCAACTTCTTTAGTGTTACTGGTTGGGGCATAGACTTGGATTACTGTGATATTGAATGGTCTGCCTTGGAAACGAACAGAGATCATTCTGTTGTTTTTGAGATCGCATCCAAGTACTGCATTTCGGACTCTTTTGTTGACCATGATGGCCACTCCATTTCTTCTGAGGGTTGCCTCATGGGCATGGCTTAGTTTCATTGAGTTAGACAAGGCTGTGGTCCTAGTGTGATTAGATTGACTAGTTTTCTGTGAGCATGGTTTCAGTGTGTCTTCCCTCTGATGCCTTCTTGTAACACCTACCATCTTACTTGGGTTTCTCTTACCTTGGACGAGGGGTATCTCCTCACTGCTGCCCTTCCTGACCTTCAACGTGGGATAGCTCCTCTAGGCCCTCCTGCACCCACGCAGCCAGGGCTCCTTGGATGTGGGGTTGGTCCTCCCGGCCACTGCCCCTGGCCTTGGGCCTGGGGTTGCTCCTCCCACCTGCAGCCCCTGTCTCTGGCTTAGGGGTGTGGGGTAGCTCCTCCCACCCACTGCCCCTGGCCTCGGGCTTGGGGCATGGGGTATCTCCTCCCGGCCGCCGCCCCTGACCTCGGACGGTGGGTATCTCCTCTGGGCCGCACCCCTGACCTCGGATGCGGGGTAGCTCCTCTCCGCTGTTCCTGTGCCATCACAGTCTGGTACTCTCGGCCGCTGCCCCTGACCTCAGACGTGGGGTAACTCCTGTTGGCCGCCGCCCTTCAGGCATGGGGTCCTCCTGGCTTCTGCCCCTGACTTCGGACGTGGGGTGGCTCCTCTTGGCTGCGCTTTAGCGTGCCCGTGGCAGCCGCCTGCACTTTAGCACACCCGTCAAAGCTGCCTGCACTTTAGCGCACCCATCATAGCCCTGAACAATGTAGAGACTCAAAAAGGATGCACTGGAATCTTTTTTTCTGAACACTGTTTGAACAGAGTTCTGTGACTAGTTAGTACTATAGCTCTAACTAACCTGGTTAGGTGAAAATGTACTCTGAGATAATCTGTTAAAAGGAGTTCAAAAGAGCTTGTTTCTTTCAGAAAACTCACAGGTTGGACTAAGACAGTTGTAGAACTGAATGTAACAAAAGTAACCAAAGTGTTTTTCAACTAGTTTCAGTTTACAACTACTAACTAGCTTTCTGAGTCAGAACATAGTGTTTTAGCCAAGAGGTTTGGATTTCAAGATTCACTCACAGCATGTTTCTGAACTGTATAGAGAGTTATATAGGACACACTAGATCCTTTGTGGGCACTGGTTTTAGCAGAGAGTCCTGTGACTAGTTAGTACATAACCTATAACTAATCCAAGGAGCCATGGCTGTGCGGGGCAAGAGGGCCTAGAGGAGGTATCCCACATTGAAGGTCAGGAAGGGCAGTGGTGAGGAGACACACTTCGTCCAAGGTAAGGAGCAGTGGCTGCACTATGCTGGAGCAGCCGTGAAGAGATACCCCACGCCCAAGGTAAGAGAAACCCAAGTAAGATGGTAGGTGTTACAAGAGGGCATCAGAAGGAAGACACACTGAAACCATACTCACAGAAAACTAGTCAATCTAATCACACTAGGACCACAGCCTTGTCTAACTCAATGAAACTAAGCCATGCCCGTGAGGCAACCCAAGATGGGCGGGTCATGGTGGAGAGATCTGACAGAATGTGGTCCACTGGAGAAGGGAATGGCAAACCACTTCAGTATTCTTGCCTTGAGAACCCCATGAACACTACGAAAAGGCAAAATGATAGCATACTGAAAGAGAAACTCCCCAGGTCAGTAGGTGCCCAACATGCTACTGGAGATCAGTGGAGAAATAACTCCAGAAAGAATGAAGGGATGGAGCCAAAGCAAAAAGAATACCCGGCTGTGGATGTGACTGGTGATAGAAGCAAGGTCCAATGCTGTAAAGAGCAATATTGCATAGGAACCTGGAATGTCAGGTCCATGAATCAAGGCAAATTGGAAGTGGTCAAACAAGAGATGGCAAGAGTGAATGTCAACATTCTAGGAATCAGCAAACTGAAATGGACAGGAATGGGTAAATTTAACTCAGATGACCATTATATCTACTACTGCGGGCAGGAATCCCTCAGAAGAAATGGAGTGGCCATCATGGTCAACAAAAGAGTCCGAAATGCAGTACTTGGATGCAATCTCAAAAACAACAGAATGATCTCTGTTCGTTTCCAAGGCAGACCATTCAATATCACAGTAATCCAAGTCTATGCCCCAACCAGTAACACTAAAGAAGTTGAAGCTGAACTGTTCTATGAAGACCTCCAAGACCTTTTAGAACTAACACCCAAAAAAGATGTCCTTTTCATTATAGGGGACTGGAATGCAAAAGTAGGAAGTCAAGGAACACCTGGAGTAACAGGCAAATTTGGCCTTGAAATACGGAATGAAGCAGGGCAAAGACTAATAGAGTTTTGCCAAGAAAATGCACTGGCCATAACAAACACCCTCTTCCAACAACACAAGAGAAGACTCTATACATGGACATCACCAGATGGTCAACACTGAAATCAGACTGATTATATTCTTTGCAGCCAAAGATGGAGAAGCTCTATACAGTCAGCAAAAACAAGACCAGGAGCTGACTGGGGCTCAGACCATGAACTCCTCATTGCCAAATTCAGACTGAAATTGAAGAAAGTAGGGAGAACCACTAGACCATATGGGTATGACCTAAATCCAATCCCTTATGATTATACAGTGGAAGTGAGAAATAGATTTAAGGGCCTAGATCTGATAGATAGAGTGCCTGATGAACTATGGAATGAGGTTCGTGACACTGTACAGGAGACAGGGATCAAGACCATCCCCATGGAAAAGAAATGCAAGAAAGCAAAATGGCTGTCTGGGGAGGCCTTACAAATAGCTGTGAAAAAAGAAGAGAAGAAAAAGCAAAGGAGAAAAGGAAAGATATAAACATCTGAATGCAGAGTTCCAAAGAATAGCAAGAAGAGATAAGAAAACCTTCATCAGTGATCAATGCCAAGAAATAGAGGAAAACAACAGAATGGGAAAGACTAGAGATCTCTTCAAGAAAATTCGAGATACCAAGGGAACATTTCATGCAAAGATGGGCTCGATAAAGAACATAAATGGTATGGACCTAACAGAAGCAGAAGATATTAAGAAGAGATGGCAAGAATACACAGAAGAACTGTACAAAAAAGATCTTCACGACCCAGATAATCACAATGGTGTGATCACTGACCTAGAGCCTGACATCCTGGAATGTGAAGTCAAGTGGGCCTTAGGAAGCATCACTATGAACAAAGCTAGTGGAGTGATGGAATTCCAGTTGAGCTATTCCAAATCCTGAAAAATGATGCTGTGAAAGTGCTGCACTCAATATGCCAGCAAATTTGGAAAACTTAGCAGTGGCCACAGGACTGGAAAAGGTCAGTTTCCATTACAAACCCAAAGAAAGGCAATGCCAAAGAATGCTCCAACTACCACACAGTTGCACTCATCTCACACGTTAGTAAAGTAATGCTCAAAATTCTCCAAGCCAGGCTTCAGCAATATGTGAACTGTGAACTTTCTGATGTTCAAACTGGTTTTAGAAAAGGCAAAGGAACCAGAGATCAAATTGCCAACATCTGCTGAATCATGGAAAAAGCAAGAGCATTCCAGAAAAACATCTATTTCTGCTTTATTGACTATGCCAAAGCTTTTGACTGTGTGGATCACAATAAACTGTGGAAAATTCTGAAATGGATGGGAATACCAGACCACCTGACCTGCTTCTTGAGAAATTTGTATGCAGGTCAGGAAGCAACAGTTAGAACTGGACGTGGAACAATAGACTGGTTCCAAATAGGAAAAGGAGTTCGTCAAGGCTGTATATTGTCACCCTGCTTATTTAATTTATATGCAGATTACATCATGAGAAACCCTGGACTGGCAGACGCACAAGCTGGAATCAAGATTGCCGGAAGAAATATCAATAACCTCAGATATGCAGATGACACCACCCTTATGGCAGAAAATGAAGAGGAACTCAAAAGCCTCTTGATGAAAGTTAAAATGGAGGGTGAAAAAGTTGGCTTAAAGCTCAACATTCAGAAAACGAATATCATGGCATCCGGTCCCATCACTTCATGGGAAATAGATTGGAAACATTGGAAACAGTGTCAGACTTTATTTTTCTGGGCTCCATAATCACTGCAGATGGTGGCTGTAGCCATCAAATTAAAAGATGCTTACTCCTTGGAAGGAAAGTTATGACCACCCTAGGTAGCACATTCAAAAGCAGAGACATTACTTTGCCAACAAAGGTTCGTCTAGCCAAGGCTATGGTTTTTCCTGTGGTCATGTATGGATGTGACAGTTGGACTGTGAAGAAGGCTGAGCACTGAAGACTTGATGCTTTTGAGCGTCCCTTGGACTGCAAGGAGATTCAAGCAGTCCATTCTGAAGGAGATCAGCCCTGGGATTTCTTTGGAAGGAATGATGCTGAAGCTGAAACTCCAGTACTTTGGCCACCTCATGCAAAGAGTTGACTCATCGGAAAAGACTCTGATGCTGGGAGGGATTGGGGGCAGGAGGAGAAGGGGACGACAGAGGATGAGATGGCTGGATGGCATCACTGACTCGATGAACTTGAGTCTGGGTGAACTCCGGGAGTTGGTGATGGACAGGTAAGCCTGGGGTGCTGCGATTCATGGGGCCGTAAAGAGTCGGACAAGACTGAGCGACTGAACAGAGCTGAACTGATAACTAACATGGTAGGGGAAATGTACTCTGAGATGAACTCCTAACAAGTAGTTCCAAGCAACCTGTGTTTTTTTTTTTTTTTTTTTTTAACTCAAGTGTAAGACTAAGAAAGTTGCTGAATTGAATACAACAAAAGTAACCAAAGTGATTTTCCACTAGCTTTCTGTCTACAACTAAATATTTTACCAAGTTGAAAATACAGGTTTAGCCAAGAGATTGGGATTTTATGATTCACAACAGCATGTTTTTGAACAGTGTAGGGACTCAAATTGGATGCACTGGATTCTTCTTCATGCACACTGGTTTGAATAGAGGGTTTTTGTGACCAGTTAATACTATACCTATAACTGACTTGTTTAGGTGAAAATGAATGTTGAGATGACCTGCTAATAAGGAGTTCCAAACAGCCTGTTTCTTTCAGAAAATTCAACTGTTAGACTAAGGACATTTTTGAACTGAATACAGCAAAAGTCCCCAAAGTATTTTTAAACTAGCTATCAGTCTACAACTAACTAGCTTTCTGAGGCAGATAATAGAGCTTTAGCCAGAGGCTAGAATTTCAAGATTCAAATATAACATGTTTCTGAAGAACGTAGAGACTCACACAGGGCAACTAGATCCTTATCTGTGAACACTGCCTTGAGCAAAGAGTTCTGTGAATAGTTAGTACTATACACAAAACTAACCTGGTTATGTGAAAATGTACTGAGATGACCTCCTAATCCAAAGAGTTAGAAACAGCTTGTTTCTTTTAGAAAACTCACAGGTTAGCATATGAAAGTTGCTAAATTGAATACAAAAAATGTATCTAAAGTGCTTTGCAACTAGCTTTCTGTCTACAGCTAACTAGCTTTCCAAGGCAGATAATACAGCTTTGGTCCCGAGGCTCGAATTTCAAGATTCACACACAGCATGTTTCTAAACAATGCAGAGACTCAAACAGTACACACTGAATCTTTCTATGTGAACACTGCTTTGAACAGAGAGTACTGTGACGAGTTACAGCAGTGTAGTATAACTATAAGTTATATAAGTATAGTTATAAGCATGCAAGTATAGTTAGTAGTATACCTAAAACTAAGTTATTTGATGAAACTGTACTCTGTGATGACCTCCTAACAAGGACTTCCAAGAAGCCTGATTCCTCCAGAAAATTCAAAGTTTAGACTAAAGATATTGTTGAACTGAATACAACAAAATTAACCAAAGTGTTTTTCAACTAGCTATCAGTCTACAGCTAACTAGCTTTCCAAGGTAGATATTAGAGCTTGAGCCAGAGGCTTGCATTTCAAGACTCAAAAACAGCATGTTTCTAAACAATGTAGAGAGTCAAACAGGACCCACTGGAATCTTCTTCATGAACACTGGTTTGAGCAGAGAGTTCTGTGATTAGTTAGTACTATTCAAACAACTAATCTGACTAGGTGAAAATGTATTCAGAGATGACTTCCTAATGAGTTCTGGCAGCTTGTTTATTTCAGAAAACTCACAGATTAGACTAAGGAAATTTCTGCACTGAATACAACAAAAGTAATCAGTGTGTTTTTCAACCAGCTTTCAGTCTACAGCTAACTAGCTTTCTGAGGCAGAAAATACACCTTTATCCAAGAGATGTATTTCACAATTAGGTGAAAATGTCCTCTGTGATAACCTTCAAACAAGGATTTCCAAGAAGCCTGTTTGTTTCAGAAACTCAAGGATTAGAATAAGGAGTTGAACTTAATGCAAACAAGTAACCAAAGCGTTTTTCAACTAGATTTCTGTCTACTACTAACTGGCTTTTCAAGGTAGATAATACATCTTTAGCAAAGAGCCTCGGATTTCATGATTCATACACATCATATTTCTGAACAATGTAGAGACTCTAACAGGATGTACTGGAACCTTCTTCATGAACACTGGTGTGACCAGAGAGTTCTGTGACTAGTTATTACTATACCTATAACTGACCTGGTTAGGTGAAAACTTATGCTGCAATAACATCCTAACAAAGATTTCCAAGCAATCTGTTTCTTTCAGAAAATTCAACAGTTAGACTAAAGAAATTGTTGAACTGAACACAACAAAACTAACCAGTGTTTTTCCACTAGAATTCAGCCTACAACTAAATAGTTTTCTGAGGCAGAAAATACAGCTTTAACCAAGAGGATCGAATTTCAAAATTCACTCACAGGATGCTTCTGAACTGTGTAGAGACTCAAATATTACACACTAGATCCTTCTTTGTGAAATCTGCTTTGAGCAGAGAGTTCTGTGACTAGTTAATACTATACCTCTAACTAACCTCAGGTTAAATCTACTCTAAGATAACTTCCTTACACGGAATTCCAAGCAGCTGTTTCTTTCAGAAAACTCAAGGGTTAGACTGAAGAAGTTGTTGAACTGAGTACACTATATATATATATATATAACCAAAGTATTTTTCAACTAGCTTTCAGTCTACAACTATCTTGCATTCCAAGTCAGATAATACAGCTTTAGTCAAGAGACTTGGATTTCAAGATTCACACAGCATGTTTCTGAACAATGTAGAGTCTCAAAAGGATGCTTGTGTCCTTCTTCATGAACACTGGTTTGAGCAGAGAAAAAATTCAAGGGCTTGATTCGGGAAGTTGTTGAACTGAATACTACAAAAGCAACTAAATTGTTTTTCAACAAGTTTTCAGTCTACTAACTAGTTTTTGAGGCAGAAAAACTTTAGTCGATGTGCTTGGATTTCAAGATTCACTCACAGCAGTTTCAAAAATGTGCAGAGGTTCAAATAGACACACTAGATCCATCTTTGTGAATCCTGGTTTAGGCAGTTCTGTGACTAGTTAGTAGTATACCTATCACTAACCTGATTAAGTGAAAATGTTCTCTGAGACGACCTCCTAACATGGAGTTCCAAGCAGCTAATTTCTTTCAGAAAACTCAATGCTTAGACTAAGAAAGTTGTTGAACTGAATAAAACAAAAGCAAACAAAGTGTTTTTAAATTAGCTTTCAGTCTACAATAAAATACCTTTCCGAGGCAGATAATATTGCATTAGCCAAGAGACTCGGACTTCAAGATTCACACACAGCATGTTTATGAACAGTGTAGAGACTCAAATAGGACCCACTGAATCCTTCTTTGTGAACACTGTTTGAACAGAGAGTTCTGTGACTAGCTAGTACTTGTCAGGGAATGTTTAACAGGAGGATTCCTGTGTGCTGCTTTCTGTCTCTCATAAATCCTCTGTTCTTTATCAATTCCTGATAATGGCAATGAGTGGAGCAGCACGCTGCTCCCAGAACTGAGGTCATGGGATGAAATGCATGTGTGGATTTCTTTCAGTAAAAATTCTCCTTACGACAAAACTGCTTAGTCATGACCCTCTTTCTTGAGATATGGATTGTCTTCTGACTTTATGACCATTGTGAATTCCTTGTTTCCTTGATAACAGTTGCTGTGCATTTGGTTTTCTGATCTTTATCATTGTTGAAAGAAATTCCTTGTACAACAGCCTATAAATACTCACAAAAAGATCATTAAAACACCTTGCTCCACCAGAGACTTGGGTCCCTGTGTCTTTCTCTCTCTCTCCCTCTGGCTAATTCTCTGGAGCATGGAAACCCACCGAACTCACTCCCCTGTCCGGCCTTTCAAGACCTCCTCGAGAGGATGCCCTGTGCCTTCGTGAGCAGTGCAAGCCCTGTTCTAGGGTTTTCTTGGTTCTCTGCATAAACCAGGAAATACTAGCTTCTTTCTCTCTTTCACTTTCTTATCATCGACTCCTGACCACCAGGTTCTGGTCCATTAAAGGGTGCGCAACAAGTACTATACCTATAACTAAGTAAGATGGCCTGCTAACAAGGAGTTCTAAGGAGCCTATTTCTTTCAGAAAACTTAAGGGTTAGACTAAGGAAGTTTTTGAACCGAATATGACAAAAACACCCAAAGTGTTTTTCAGCTACTATTCAGCTACAACTAACTACCTATCTGAGCCATAAAATATGGCTTAAACTAGAGGCTTGGATTTCAAGATTCACACAAAGCTTATTGCTGAACAGTGTAGAAACTCAAGCAGAATGCATTGGATCCTTCTATGTGAACACTAAGGAAGCTGCTAAACTGAATAGAACCAAAGTAACCAAAGTTTCCCCCCCCCATTTTATTTTTTTAATTGAAGGATACTTGCTTTACAGAAGTTTGTGGTTTTCTTGTCACACATTAACAAGAATCAGCCATAGGTACAGCCATGTCCCCTCCCACCTGACCCTCCCTTCCATCTTCCTCTCCATCCCACTCTTCTAGATGGTCACAGAGCCCCTGTTTGAGTTCCATGAGTCATACAGCAAATGCCCACTGGCTATCTATTTTACATATGGTTTTATAAATTTCTATATTACTCTCTCCATACATCCCATCCTCTCTCTCCTCCCCTCCTCCCATGTCCTTAGGTCTGTTCTCTGCGTCTGTTTCTCCATTTCTGTCCTGAAAACAAATTCATCAATTTCATATTTCTAGAGTCCATATATATGCATCAGTATATGATATTTTTGTTTCTCTTTGACTTATTTCACTTTGTATAATAGGCTGTAGGTTTGTCCATCTCATTAGAACTGACTCAAATGCATTCCTTTTTATGATGGAGTAGTGTTCCATTGTATATTTGTACCACGGCTTCTTCATCCATTCATCTTTTGATGGACATCTAGGTTGCTTCCATATTCTATCTACTGTAAATAGTGCTGCAATGAACATTGAGGTATATGTGTCTTTTTCAATTTTGGTTTCCTCAGGGTATATGCTTAGGAGTGGGATTGTTGGGTCGTATGATGGTTTTATCCCAAGATTTTTAAGGTATCTCCATATTGTCTTCCATACTGACTATCAATTTATAGTCCCACCAAAAATGCTAGAGAGGCCCTTTTCTCCAAACCCTCTCCAGCATTTATTGTTTGCAGACTTTTAGATGATAGTATTTCTGACTGGTGCAAGGTGGTATCTCATTTTAGTTTTGATTTGCGTTTCTCTAATCATGAGTGATGTTGAGCATCTCTTCATATGTTTATCAGTCAATTAGTTGTATGTCTTCTTTGGAAAAATGTCTGTTTAGGTGCAGAATACTCCTTCTTCTCAAGTGCACATGGAACATTCTCTAGGATAGACTGCATCTTGGGTCACAAATCAAACCTCAGTAAATTTGAGAAAATTGAAATCATATTAAGCATCTTCTCCAACCATAATGCTAAGAGAGTAGATATCAATTACAAGAAAAAACTGTAAGAAACACAAACACATGGAGATTAAACAATACATTTGTAAATAACCAATAGGCTACTGAAGAAATCAGAAGGGAAATTAAAAAAAATTCTAGAAACAAATGACAATGAAACCACGACAACTCAAAACCTATGGGATGCAGCAAAAGCACTTCTAAGAGGGAAGTTTATAGCAATATAATCTTACCTCAAGAAACATGAAAAACATGGGATAGGCAACCTAACTTTACACTTAAAGCAACTGGGAAAAGAAGAAGGAAAAAAACCTCAAAATTAGTAGAAGGAAAGAAATAATAAAGATACAATCAGAAATAAATGAAAACAAATGAAAGAAACAATAGTAAAGATTAATAAAACTAAAAGCGGGTTCTTTAGGAAGATAAACAAAATTGACGAACCCTTAGCCAGACTCATCAAGAAAAAAAAGAGAGAGAAGAATCAAATCAACAAAATTAGAAATGAAAAGGGAGAGGTTACAACAGACAATGCAGAAATACAAAGGATTATAAGAGACTATTATAAATAACTATATGGCAATAAAATTGATAAGCTGGAAGAAATGGACAGATTCTTAGAAAAGTTCAATCTTCCAAGACTGAACCAGGAAGATATAGAAATTATGAACAACCCAATCACAAGCACTGAAATTGAAGCTGTGATCAAAAATCTCCCCAAACACAAAAGCCCAGGTCTAGATGTCTTCGCAAGAGCATTCTATCAAACATTTAGAGAAGAGCTAATGCCTATCCTTCTAACACTCTTTCAAAAATTGCAGAGGAACACTTTCAAACTCATTCAATAAGGCCACCATCACCCTTATATCAAATATATAAACCAAATATCAAATATCAGCAAATATCAAAACCATTCAAAGACAACACACAAAAAGAAAACTACAGGCCAACATGACTGATGAATATAGAGGCAAAAATCCTCAACAAAATTTTAGCTAACAGAATTGAGCAACACATCAAAAAGCTCATACATTATGATCAAGTTGGGTTTATTCCAGGGATGGACGGATTCTTCAATATACAGAAATCAATCAATGTGATACACCATATTAACAAATTGAAAGATAAAAATATATGATCATCTCAATAGATGCAGAAAAAGCCTTTGACAAAATTCAGCACCCATTTATGATTAAAACTCTTCAAAAAAATGGGTATAGAAGGAACCTACCTCAACATAGTAAAGGCCATATATGATAAGCGTACAGCAAACATTATTATCCATTGTGAAAAACTGAAAGCATTCCCCCTAAGATCAGGAACAAGACAAGGGTGTCCACTTTCACCCCTATTATTCAATGTAGTTCTGGAAATCCTAGCTACAGCAATCAGAGAAGTAAAAGAAATAAAAGGAATCCACACTGGAAAAGAAGAAGTACAGCTCTCATTGTTTGCAGATGACATGACAATGTACATAGAAAACCCTAAAGAGAGTATCAGAAAATTACTAGAGCTACTCAATGAATTTAGCAAAGTTGCAGGATACAAAATCAATACACAGAAATCACCTGCATTTCTATATACTAACAATGAAAAATCAGAAATAGAAATTAAGGAATCAATCCCATTCACCATTACAACAAAAAGAGTTAAATATCTAGGAATAAATTTACTTAAGGAGACAAAGGAACTGTACACAGAAAATTATAAGACACTAACAAAAGAAATTAAAGATGACATAAACAGATGGATAGATATTCCTTGTTCCTGGGTAGGAAGAATCAATATTGTGACAGTGACTATACTACCAAATGCAATCTACAGATTCAAGGAGATCCCTATTAAATTACCAATGGCATTTTTCACAAAACTAGAACGAAAAACTTCACAGTTCATGGAAACACAAAAGATTCTGAATAGCCAAAGCAGTCTTGAGAAAGAAGAATGGAGATGGAGGAGTCAGGAAGTCAGGAAGCTTCCTGACTTCAGGTTATACTACAAAGCTACAGTCATCAAGACAGTAGGGTACTGGCACAAAAGCAGAAATATAGACCAATGGAACAAGATAGAAAGCCCAGAAATAAACCCATGTACCTACAGGTACTTTATTTTTGACAAAGGAGGCAAGAATATGGGGCAAAGATAGCCTCTTCAATAAATGGTGCTGGCAAAACTGGACAGCTCCATTTAAAAGAATGAAATCAGAATGCTTTATAACACCATACACAAAGATAAACTCAAAATGGATTAAAGACCTAAATGTAAGACCAGAAGCTATAAAACTGTTAGAGGAAAACATAGGCAGAAGACTCGAAGACATAAATCAAAGCAAGATCCTTTATGACTCACCACCCAGAGTAACGGAAATAAAAACAAAAGCAAAAAAGTGGGACCTGGCTAAACTTTAAAACTTTTGCACAGCAAAGTAAACTATAAACAAGGTGAAAAGACAACCCTGAGAATGGGAGAAAATAATAGAAAATGAAACAACTGACAAAGGATTAATTTCTAAAATATACAAGCAGTTCATAGAACTCAATACCAGAAAAACAAACCAAACAAAAAGTGGGAAAAAGATCTAAACAGACATTTCTCCAAAGAAGACATATAGATGGGTAACAAACACATGAAAAGATGCTCAACATTGGTCATTATTAGAGAAATGCAAATCAAAACTACAATGAGATACCACCTCACACCAGTCAGAATAGTCATCATCAAAAATCTATAAACAATAAATGCTGAAGAGGGTATGGAGGGAAGGGAACAGTCTTGCACTCTTTATGGCAGAAAGTGAAGAACTAAAGAGCCTCTTGATGAAAGTGAAAGAGGAGAGTGAAAAAGCTGGCTTAAAGCTAAGATCATGGCATCTGGTCCCATCACTTCATGGGAAATAGATGGGTGAACAGTGGAAACAGTGCCAGACTTTATTTTTGGGGGCTCCAAAATCACTGCAGAAGGTGACTGCAGCCATGAAATTAAAAGACACTTACTCCTCGGAAGGAAAGTTATGACCAACTTAGCATATTAAAAAGGGGAGACACTACTTTGCCAACAAAGGTCCATCTAGTCAAGGCTATAGTTTTTCTAGTAGTCATATATGGATGTGAGAGTTGGACTATAAAGAAAGCTGAGCGCTGAAGAACTGATGCTTTTGAACTGTGGTGTTGGAGAAGACTCTTGAGAGTCCTTTGGACTGCAAGGAGATCCAACCAGTCCATTCTAAAGGAAATCAGTCCTGGATATTCATTGGAAGGACTGATGTTGAGGCTGAAACTCTAAGACTTTGGTCACCTGATGTGAAGAACTGACTCATTGGAAAAGGCCCTAATGCTGGGAAAGATTGAAGGCAGGAGGAGAAGGGGATGACAGAGGATGAGATGGTTGGATGGCACCACCGACTCAATGGACATGAGCTTGAGTAAACTCCAGGAGTTGGTGATGGACAGGGCAGCCTGGTGTGCTGCAGTCCATGGGGTTGCAAAGAGTCAGGCATAACTGGGCGACTGAACTGAACTGAACTGAACTTGCACTCTTGGTGGGAATGTAAATTGATACAGTTACTATGGAAGTTGGTATGGAGATCCCTTAAAAATCTAGGAATAAAACCAGCATATGACCCAGCAATTCCACTCTTAGACATATACCCTGAGGAATCCAAAATTGAAAGAGACACATGTATCCCATTGTTCACTGCAGCACTATTTACAATAGCTTGAACGTGGAAGCAACTTAGATGTCCATTGACTGATGAATGCATAAATAAGTAGTGGTACATACACACAATGGAATATTGCTCAGCCATGAAAAGGAGAGCATTTGAGTCAGTTCTAATGAGGTGGATGAACCTCGAACCTATTATACAGTTAATGAAGTCAGATAGATAAAGATAAATATCATATTCTAACGCATATATACAGAATTTAGAAAAATGTTACTAAAAATTTATTTACAGTCTAATAATGGAGAAACAGACATAGATAATAGACTTATGGACATGGGGAGATGGGAGGAGAGGGTGAGATGCATGAAAAGAGTAGCATGGAAACTTACATTATCATATGTAAAATAGACAGCCAATGAGAGTTTGCTGTATGGCTCAGAAAACTCAAACAAGGGCTCTGTATCAACCTAGAGGGATGGAATGGGGACGGAGATGGGAGGGAGGTTCAAAAGGAAGCAGATATATGTATATCAATTTCTGATTGATGTTGAAATTTGACAGAAAACATAAAATTCTTCAAGAAATTATCCTTCAATAAAAAATTAATTAATTTAAAAAAAAGTAAAAGAAAAAAAAGATATTTGAAATAACCCAAATATTTTCAAGTCCATTGTGACATTTACCAAGAAAAATTTTGACTTATTCATTGAAAGCCTGAATAAAGTTGAAACACTGAAAAAACACAGAGAGTGATTGCAGAGAAGAAAGTATTTAAATGAGAAATTAATATCAAAATGAGAATTTAGTATCAAAGATTCTTTAAAAGGCACATGTATTTGGAAAATTAATGTCTATTTTAAAATGATGGGTATATCTAAGAAGCCATACCAAGGGAAATTCAAATATGTTTGTAACAGAATAAAAATGAAAAGAGAATTTACCAGAATTTGTTGCATGCAGCTGAAGCTGCTCAAAGAAACTAAATACAACAAAGAATCTTGACTAAGCTATGAAAATGAACATGGACTCTAGCATAAAATTTTGTGAAATTTGAACCAAATCTGTACTTTAGTTAATAATATTGTACTGCATGTTAATTTTCCTATTTTTTCTACAATAGTATTTCTTTATATTCTCAGACTTTGATTATGGAATTTAGAAAGATGGTAATGATAACCCTGTATGTGAGACTGCAAAAGAGACACAGATGTATAGAACAGTCTTTTGGACTCTGTGGGAGAGGGAGGGGGAGATGATTTGGGAGAATGGCATTAAAACATGTATAATATCATATAAGAAACGAATCGCCAGTCCAGGTTCAATGCAGGATACAGGAAGCTTGGGGCTGGTGCACTGGGATGACCCAGAGGGATGGTATGGGGAGGGAGGTGGGAGGGGGGTTCAGGATAGGGAACACGTGTACACCCGTGGCAGATGCATGTTGATGTATGGCAAAACCAATACAATATTGTAAAGTAAAAATAATAATAATAATTAAAAAAAAGAAGTTTCAATTCTCACTCATTTTTTAACATCACTAAAATAATAAATTTTCTAGTCTTTTAGCCGTATTTAGATGCCAAAATACATACAACTATATCAAAGTTTTCAATGAATATAAATTAGAAAGCTAGCATTCTATCCATACTAAGTCGAACAAGTGGAATCAACATGTCATAATTTTTTAGCTAGGCAAAAATTCATAGGTTTCCTAAAATTTATGTATTATATTATACTTACTATATGTGTGTGTATGTACAAAAGTTTTTTTTTAAACTATGCTTGATAGTAGCTGAAGTTGAACGGTTCTATGAAGACCTACAAGACCTTTTAGAACTAACACCCAAAAAAGATGTCCTTTTCATTATAGGGGACTGGAATGCAAAAGTAGGAAGTCAAGAAACACCTGGAGTAACAGGCAAATTAGGCCTTGGAATACGGAATGAAGCAGGGCAAAGACTAATAGAGTTTTGCCAAGAAAATGCACTGGCCATAACAAACACCCTCTTCCAACAACACAAGAGAAGACTCTATACATGGACATCACCAGATGGTCAACACAGAAATCAGATTGATTATATTCTTTGCAGCCAAAGATGGAGAAGCTCTATACAGTCAGCAAAAACAAGACCAGGAGCTGACTGGGGCTCAGACCATGAACTCCTCATTGCCAAATTCAGACTGAAATTGAAGAAAGTAGGGAAAACCACTAGACCATTCAGTTATGACCTAAATCAAATCCCTTATGATTATACAGTGGAAGTGAGAAATAGATTTAAGGGCCTAGATCTGATAGATAGAGTGCCTGATGAACTATGGAATGAGGTTCGTGACATTGTACAGGAGACAGGGATCAAGACCATCCCCATGGAAAAGAAATGCAAGAAAGCAAAATGGCTGTCGGGAGAGGCCTTACAAATAGCTGTGAAAAGCAGAGAAGAGAAAAGCAAAGGAGAAAAGGAAAGATATAAACATCTGAATGCAGAGTTCCAAAGAATAGCAAGAAGAGATAAGAAAGCCTTCTTCAGCGATCAATGCAAAGAAATAGAGGAAAACAACAGAATGGGAAAGGCTAGGGATCTCTTCAAGAAAATCAGAGATACCAAAGGAACATTTCATGCAAAGATGAGTTCGATAAAGGACAGAAATGGTATGGACCTAACAGAAGCAGAAGATATTAAGAAGAGATGGCAAGAATACACAGAAGAACTGTACAAAACAGATCTTCATGACCCAGATAGTCACGATGGTGTGATCACTGACCTAAAGCCAGACATCCTGGAATGTGAAGTCAAGTGGGCCTTAGAAAGCATCACTATGAACAAAGCTAGTGGAGGTGATGGAATTTCAGTTGAGCTATTTCAAATCCTGAAAGATGATGCTGTGAAAGTGCTGCACTCAATATGCCAGCAAATTTGGAAAACTCAGCAGTGGCCACAGGACTGGAAAAGGTCAGTTTTCATTCCAATCCCAAAGAAAGGCAATGCCAAAGAATGCTCCAACTACCGCACAATTGCACTCATCTCACACGCTAGTAAAGTAATGCTCAAAATTCTCCAAGCCAGGCTTCAGCAATATGTGAACCGTGAACTTCCTGATGTGCAAGCTGGTTTTAGAAAAGGCAGAGGAAGCAGAGATCAAATTGCCAACATCTGCTGGATCATGGAAAAAGCAAGAGAGTTCCAGAAAAACATCTATTTCTGCTTTATTGACTATGCCAAAGCCTTTGACTGTGTGGATCACAATAAACTGTGGAAAATTTTGAAAGAGATGGGAATACCAGACCACTTGATCTACCTCTTGAGAAATTTGTATGCAGGTCAGGAAGCAACAGTTAGAACTGGACATGGAACTACAGACTGTTCCAAACAGGAAAAGGAGTTCGTCAAGGCTGTATATTGTCACCCTGTTTATTTAACTTCCATGCAGAGTACATCATGAGAAACGCTGGACTGGAAGAAACACAAGCTGGAATCAAGATTGCCGGGAGAAATATCACCAACCTCAGATATGCAGATGATACCACCCTTATGGCAGAAAGTGAAGAGGAACTCAAAAGCCTCTTGATGAAAATGAAAGTGGAGAGTGAAAAAGTTGGCTTAAAGCTCAACATTCAGAACATGAAGATCATGGCATCCGGTCCCATCACTTCATGGGAAATAGATGGGGAAACAGTGGAAACAGTGTCAGACTTTATTTTTCTGGGCTCCAAAATCAGTACAGATGGTGACTGCAGCCATGAAATTAAAAGACGTTTACTCCTTGGAAGGAAAGTTATGACTAACCTAGATAGCATATACAAAAGCAGAGACATTACTTTGCCAACAAAGGTCCATCTAGACAAGGCTATGGTTTTTCCAGTGGTCATGTATGGATGTGAGAGTTGGACTGTGAAGAAGGCTGAGCACCGAAGAATTGATGCTTTTGAACTGTGGTGTTGGAGAAGACTCTTGAGAGTCCCTTGGACTGCAAGGAGATCCAACCAGTCCATTCTGAAGGAGATCAGCCCTGGGATTTCTTTGGAAGGAATGATGCTATAGCTGAAACTCCAGTACTTTGGCCACCTCATGCGAAGAGTTGACTCACTGGAAAATACTTTGATGCTGGGAGGGATTGGGGGCAGGAGGAGAAGGGGATGACAGAGGATGAGATGGCTGGATGGCATCACTGACTCGATGGACGTGAGTCTGAGTGAACTCCGGGAGTTGGTGATGGACAGGGAGGCCTGGTGTGCTGGGATCCATGGGGTCGCAAAGAGTCGGACACAACTGAGTGACTGATCTGATCTGATGTTTGATAAAGAATAAGCAACAAAAAAGATATGGATAAATTCATAAACATAAACTAAATGAAATGGGAGCCCTGTATGTGAAATAGTAAATCGTGAAACAATCTAGATAAAGGTGAAAAATCATCATATAGCCCAGTCATTTTTAAACATATGTGCCCACTAGAAAAACATATGGAGCTTTGGAGAAGAAAAAGCCATACCTGGATATTTGCATTTTTCAAAAAATTCCAAGATAATTCAGATGTGCATCTGGATTTTTAACAAGTGATTACAAGGTTTTCTCTTAAAAGGGTAAATTTTGTGATATAGGGGCTTCTCTGATCGCTGAGTTGGTAAAGAATCCACCTGCAATGCAGGAGACACTGATTCGATTCCTGGGTCGGAAAGACCTACTGGAGAACGATAATCTACCCACTCCAGTTTCCTTGAGCTTCCCCTAAGGCTCAGATGGTAAAGAATCCGCCTGCAATGCGGGAGACCTAGGTTTGATCACTGGGTTGGGAAGAACCCTTGGAGATGTGAAAGGCTACCCACTCCAATATTCTGGCCTGGAGAATTCTTTGGACTGTATAGTTCATGGGGTCACAAAGAGTTGTACACGACTGAGTGACTTTGACTTTGTGATATAGAATCCTATTATTTTCTGTTGAACAATCATGATACAATAGTATTGAATTCAATGGTATTTAGTGAATAGTAGTTATATAATCACAATAGTAAAAGATGTTTATGTTTTCACAATCAATAACCAGACAAAAAATAAAAGATAATTACAATAATAAGCCATAATGAAACATGATTAATCTAACAATATAAAATAACTGCATGCTACTTCAGGGGTTAAGTAGAGTGATGTGGCAAGTGGAAGTCCATACATGCACACATTTTCATCCATCCGTCCAGTCTATGTCTTTTGTTTGGCACATTTAATCCATATATATTTAAAGTAATTATCCCTATGTATGATCCTATTACTATTTTCTTAATTATTTTTGGTTCACTTTGTGTAGGTCTTTTCCTTCTCCAGTGTTTCCTGCCTAGATAAATTCCTTTAGTATTTGTTGTAAAGCTGGTTTGGTGGTGCTGAATTCTCTTAACTTTTGTTTGTCTGGAAAGCTTTTGATTTTTCCATCAAATCTGAATGAGATTCTTGTAGGGTAAGGTATTCTTGCTTGAAAGTTCTTCACTTTCATTCCTTTAAATATATTGTGCCTTTCGCTTCTGGCTTGTAGAGTTTCTGTTGAGAAATCAGCTGAGTTCCTTTGTATGTTATTTGTCATTTTTCCCTTGTTGCTTTTAATATTTTACCTTTGTATTTATTTTTCATCAGTTTGATTACTGTATCTTCTTGTCTTGACTATTTCCTTTCCCATGTTAGGAAAATTTTCAGCTATTATCTCCTCAAATATTTTTTTGGGGGTCCTTTCTCTCTCTCTTCTTCTGGGACTCCTATAATGTGAATATTGGTGTGTTTAGTGTCCCAGAGGTCTCTTTGGGCTTCCCTTGTGGCTCAGATGGTAAAGAATCTGCCTACAATGCAGGAGACTGGGTTCAATCCCTGGGTCTGGAAGATCCCCTAGAGAAGGGAATGGCTACCCAGTTCAGTATTCTTGCCTGGAGAATACTATGGACAGAGGAGCCTGGAAGGCTACAGTCCACAGGATTGCAAAGAGTCAAATATGACTGAGCAACTAACACTTTCACAGAGATCTCTTAGGTTGTCTTTGTTTTTTTTTTTTTTTTTTCATTAATTTTTCTATATTCTGTTCTGTGGCAATTATTTCTACCATTCTATCTTCCAGGTCACTTATCCCTTCTTCTGTCTCAGTCATTCTGTTATTGATTCCTTCTAGTGCATTGTTAATCTCTTTGTGTTTCTTCTTTATTTCTTCTAGGTCTTAGGTAAACATCTCCTGCATCTTCTCCATTGTTTTTCTGAGATCCTGGATCATCTTTATTATCACTATTCTGATTTCTTTTTCTGGAAAACCTACCACTTCATTTAGTAATTTTTCTGGGGTTTTATCTTGTGCCTTCATCTGAAACATAATCCCCTGCTTTGTCATTCTGATTAACTTTCTGTGTTGTGATTTTTGTTCTAGTTGCTGTGAGATTGTGGTTCTTCTTGCTTCTTCTGTCTTCCCTCTGGTGGATGAAGCTAAGAGGCTTGTTGTAAGCTTCCTGATGGGAGGGACTGGCAGTGGGAAAACTGGGTCTTGCTCTAGTGGGTAGGGCCATACTCAATAAAACTTTAATCCAATTATTTGCTGATGGGTGAGGTTGTACTCCCTCCCTATTAGTTGCTTTTCCTAAGGGGACCCATTCCCCTAGGTTCTATGGTGGGGTTAATGACAACATCCAAAAAGGCTTTTGCAAAAAACCTCTTCCATGAGTCCTGCTGCCAGTGCCCCTCTCCCTGTGGTGAGCCACTGCTCACCAATACCTCCACAGGAGACCCTGGAACACTAGCTAGTAGGTCCAGTTCAGTCTCCTGTAGGGTCACTGCTCCTTTCTTCTGGGTCTTGGTGTGCACACGATTTTGTCTGTGCCACGAGTGGAGTCTCTATTTCCCTCAGTCCTGTGGAAGTCCTGTAATCAAATCCTGTTGGCATTCAAAGTCATATTCCCTGGGAATTTCCAGTTCCTTCGCAGATTCTCCAGGCTGGGAAGCCTGACATCCAGTCTCAGAACCTTCACAACAGTAGAAAAACTCCTTTGGTATTATTGTTATCCAGTTTGTGGGTTGCCCACCCAGCAGGTATGGGATTTGATTTTATCGTGATTGCGTCCCTCCTACCTTCTCATTGCAACTTCTTTGTCTTTGGATGTAGGGTGTCTTTTGTTGTTGTTGAGTTCTAGCATCCTCTTGTTGACATTTGTTCAACAGCTAGTTGTGATTTTGGTGTTCTCACAGGAGGAGATGAGCATACGTCCTACTCTGCCGTTTTGAATCAATTACAATAAAAAACATTGCTTAATTTTTTAATAAAGTGGTTGTTGTTGTTTAGTCACTTCGTTATGTCCTCCTTTTTTGTGACTCCATGGACTATAGCCCACTAGGCTACTCTGTCCATGGCATTTCCCAAGCAAGAATACTGGAGTGGGTTGCCATTTCTTTCTCCAAGGAATCTTCCCAACCCAGGGACCAAACCTGTGTCTCCTGCACTGGCAGTGGGTTCTTGCCACTGAGTCACCAGGGAACCCTTTTTATAAAGTGGCAGGTAGTAAACGTCCTCAGTATCACAGGGCACATGGTCTCTGTGGCATCAACTCATGTCTGCTGTTAGAAAACAATCATCAGTCATAAACACATAAATTAATGATCATGGCTGTGTTTCAGTTACATTTCATTTATAAAAATAGACAGTTTGCTTACTCCTCTTGGACATGTCCTATTATTTTTTATAGCTAACTCTCATGTACTAGTACAAAATCCTAATACAATCAGAGTAATTCTTATTCACATTTATTTCCCCAGGTACCCATTCCCTCTTTATGGAGAAGAAAACTGCCCCTGGCCTCTCTCTCTACCCTTCCAGAAACATCCTTGGCAACCCCAAGATGTGTGTTTTATTGTGGGTTTCTAGTTCCTGTGTTCCTCTATTTCTCTCTTGTTATAATCATTTATTTGATGCTACAAATCCTTCGGTAAGTTCATGAGCAAGGGAAATCTCTTTATAATTGGCTTCAGTTCAGTTCAGTTCAGTTGCTCAGTCGTGTCCAACTCTTTGCGACCCCATGAATCACAGCACGCCAGGCCTCCCTGTCCATCACCAACTCCCGGAGTTCACTCAGACTCACATCCATCGAGTCAGTGATGCCATCCAGCCATCTCATCCTCTGTCGTCCCCTTCTCCTCTTGCCCCCAATCCCTCCTAGCATCAGAGTCTTTTCCAATGAGTCAACTCTTCGCATGAGGTGGCCAAAGTACTGGAGTTTCAGCTTCAGCATCATTCCCTCCAAGGAAATTCCAGGGCTGATTTCCTTCAGAATGGACTGGTTGGATCTCCTTGCAGTCCAAGGGACTCTCAAGAGTCTTCTCCAACACCACAGTTCAAAAGCATCAATTCTTCGGCGCTCAGCCTTCTTCACAGTCCAACTCTCACATCCATACATGACCACTGGAAAAACCATAGCCTTGACTAGACAGACCTTTGTTGGCAAAGTAATGTCTCTGCTTTTCAGTATGCTATCTAGGTTGGTCATAACTTTCCTTCCAATGAGTAAGCATCTTTTAATTTCATGGCTGCAGTCACCATCTACAGTGACTTTGGAGCCCAAACAAAATAAAGTCTGACACTGTTTCCACTGTTTCTCCATCTATTTCCCATGAAGTGATGGGACCGGATGCCATGATCTTCATGTTCTGAATGTTGAGCTTTAAGCCAACTTTTCCACTCTCCACTTTCACTTTCATCAAGAGGCTTTTGAGTTCCTCTTCACTTTCTGCCATAAGGGTGGTATCATCTGCATATCTGAAGTTATTGATATTTCTCCCAGCAATCTTGATTCCAGCTTGTGCTTCTTCCAGCCCAGCGTTTCTCATGATGTACTCTGCATATAAGTTAAATAAGCAGGGTGACAATATACAGCCTTGACGTACTCCTTTTCCTATTTGGAACCAGTCTGTTGTTCCATGTCCAGTTCTAACTGTTGCTTCCTGACCTGCATATAGGTTTCTCATGGGTGACTTTAATTTTAATAAGGGATTATTTTCACTACATTAAATTCTCAAAGCCTTTAAGGTGAGAACTGTTTTTATATTATGTGATGAGAAATTCTCTGTACCAGTTAATTCTGTCAAATATCTCTAAATTAATTCTAATTACTCCTACTTAAGGGCTTCCCCCGTGGCTCGGTGGTAAACAATCTGCCTGTAATGCAAGAGACTCAAGTCTGTTCCCTTGGTCGGGAAGGTCCCCTGGAGGAGGGCCTGGCAGCCCACTCCAGTGTTCTTGCCTGGAGAACCCCATGGACTGAGGAGCCTGGTTGGTTACAGTCCATAGCGTTGCAGAGAGTGGGACATGACTGAGTGACTGAGCATGCATGCACTCCTGTTTAAAATAGGTTTCAACACACAACAACCTCCTTAAAGTTTCTATCTGAATGATTTGAAAAATTTAGACTTAGTTTCTGCCAACTATATTTTATTGGATAAATATCTGTATTGGATTCCTACTGCTGCTATAAGAAGTTAACACAATAGTGGCTTAAAAACACACACACACACACACACACAACAACAACAACTTTCTGTCTTAAACATATAGAAATCAGAAGCCTGAAATCTGGAGGGCTTAGATATTTCAGGATGTTCCAGGTGAGAACTGAATTCCCTTTTCTATTGCAGTTTCCAGGGGCAACTTGCATTCTTTGGAGCATGGTGTTTCCTCCTTCTACAGTGCCAGTAGCACAGTCTTTAAATGACTCTCTGACTCCAAGTCTTCTTCCTCTCTCTTCCACACCCAGAGAATCATTGTGATCATATTAGTCCAAGGTGGATAATTCAGGCAAAATTGTTATCTGAAATAGATGTATAGTAACTTTATTCCAACTACTATCTTTATCCTGCTATGGAAACAAATATATTCCAAAGTTCTTCCATTTAGCATAAGCCATCTTTTAGACTCCCTTAATCTGCCTACCACAAAGTTTTTTATTTTATTTTATCTTTATATTTTATTTGATGTGACAGAAGAGCTATTATATTTAAAATATCTGGACACATAATTTACCACCATCTATAAAGAGAGGCAGGTCAGGTGGTCTGCTATTCCCATCTCTTTCAAAATTTTCCACAGTTTATTGTGATTCACACAGTGAAAGGCTTTGGCATAGTCAATAAAGCAGAAATAGATGCTTTTCTGGAACGCTCTTGCTTTTTCCATGATCCAGCAGATGTTGGCAATTTGATTTCTGATTCCTCTGTCTTTTCTAAAACCAGCTTGAACATCTGGAAGTTCAAGGTTCATGTATTGCTGAAGCCTGGCTTGGAGAATTTTGAGCATTACTTTACTAGCGTGTGAGATGAGTGCAACTGTGTGGTAGTTTGAGCATTCTTTGGCATTGCCTTTCTTTGGGATTGGAATGAAAACTGACCTTTTCCAGTCCTGTGGCCACTGCTGAGTTTTCCAAATTTGCTGGCATATTGACTGCAGCACTTTCACAGCATTATCTTTCAGGATTTGAAATAGCTCAACTGGAACTCCATCACCTCCACTAGCTTTGCTCGTAGTGATGCTTTCTAAGGCCCACTTGACTTCACATTCCAGGATGTCTGGCTCTAGGTCAGGGATCACACCATCGTGATTATCTGGGTCATGAAGATCTGTTTTGTACAGTTCTTCTGTGTATTCTTGCCATCTCTTCTTAATATCTTCTGCTTCTGTTAGGTCCATACCATTTCTGTCCTTTATCTAGCCCATTTTTGCATGAAATGTTCCTTTGGTGTCTCTGATTTTCTTGAAGAGATCCCTAGTCTTTCCCATTCTGTTGTTTTCCTCTATTTCTTTGCATTGATCGCTGAAGAAGGCTTTCTTATCTCTTCTTGCTATTCTTTGGAACTCTGCATTCAGATGTTTATATCTTTCCTTTTCTCCTTTGCTTTTCACTTCTCTTCTTTTCACAGTTATTTGTAAGGCCTCTCCAGACAGCCATTTTGCTTTTTTGCATTTCTTTTTTTTGCTTTTTTGCATTTCTTTTCCATGGGAATGGTCTTGATCCCTGTCTCCTGTACAATGTCACGAACCTCATTCCATAGTTCATCAGGCACTCTATCTATCAGATCTATGCATGTATTATTCAAACAACTATGACATAACAAACATGTTTTGTTTTAACATTAAATTTTACTGTCATCATCTTTGTGTCCCTATCTACAAACTGTATCAATTGGGTGTATGAGAGCGTCTGACAAACAAGTGACTCAGGAACGACAAAGACCTCCTGCCAGCATCTAACTGAGCTTATTTCTAAAACCCACAGGCTGACCATGGCAGTCTAGTTGTCAAAGGTAATTGATTGTTAAATAAGGATAAAAGGTCCTCTTTAGACTGGTTCAAGGAAATAGCCATGTATAATACCATAGAGATGTTTTCATTAATTGATAGCATTTTAAAATATATTCTATATTATTTTAAATTTGCATGCAAATTAAAATGCACTTTTTTTGTTGTAAACTTTTTGAGAAGTCTGACAAATTCACAGAGTTATGTTACCAAAAACATGATAAAAATACAGAACAGCTTGATAACTCCCCAACATTCTCATTTTTTTGTCTCTCTAGTTAATACCCTACCAATTTACTACCAGCTGACCAGTCCTCTGTCCATATGCCTTTTTCAAAGTGTCATATAAATGGAATCATAAAGCCTTTTAAGTCTGAATTTTAACTTTGCATAAATAATTTAGCATATTGCTGCCTGCATCAATATAGTTTGCATATTTATATTTCTTAGTAGTGTCTCGCACTATGTAATATACCAGAGTTTGTTTACTCATTCCTTGGGTGAAGAACATGTTGCTGTTTCCAGAATTTCACTGTTATAGCTGCCCTGAATGTTTGGTAATGGATTTTTGTGTAAATACAAGTTTTCATTTCTCTATAAATTGGGATTTCTGGATAAATGTGTTTTGTAAGTGTGCAATTACCTTTATAATGAACCACCAACCTTCAGAGAAGCTGTCTCAATTTTATTTTCTTTTAAAAAAATTTATTTATTTTAATTGGAGGTTAATTACTTTACAATATTGTATTGGTTTTGCCATACATCAACATGAATCTTCCGCAGGTATACTCATGTTCCCCATCCCGAAACCCCCTCCCTCCTCCCTCCCCATACCATCCCTCTGGGTCGTCCCAGTGCATCAGCCCCAAGCATCCAGTATCATGCATCGAACTTGGACTGGCTATTCATTTCATATATGATATTATACATGTTTCAATGCCATTCTCCCAAATCATCCCACCCTCTCCCTCTCCCACAGAGTCCATAAGACTGTTCTATACATCTGTCTCTTTTGCTGTCTTGCACACAGGGTTATCATTACCATCTTTCTAAATTCCATATATATGCGTTAGTACACTGTATTGGTATTTTTCTTTCTGGCTTACTTCACTCTGTGTAATAGGCTCCAGTTTCATCCACCTCATTAGAACTGATTCAAATGAATTCTTTTTAATGGCTGAGTAATACTCCATTGTGTATATGTACCACAGCTTTCTTATCCATTCATCTGCTGATGGACATCTAGGTTGCTTCCATGTCTTGGCTATTATAAACAGTGCTGCGATGAATATTGGGGCACACATGTCTCTTTCCCTTCTGATTTCCTCAGTGTGTATGCCCAGCAGTGGGATTGCTGGGTCATAAAGCAGTTCTATTTCCAGTTTTTAAAGGAATCTCCACACTGTTCTCCATAGTGGCTGTACTAGTTTGCATTCCCACCAACAGTGTAAGAGAGTTCCCTTTTCTCCACACCCTCTCCAGCATTTATTGCTTGTAGACTTTTGGATAGCAGCCATTCTGACTGGCGTGAAATGGTACCTCATTGTGGTTTTGATTTGCATTTCTCTGATAATGAGTGATGTTGAGCATCTTTTCATGTGTTTGTTAGCCATCTGTATGTCTTCTTTGGAGAAATGTCTGTTTAGTTCTTTGGCCCACTTTTTGATTGGGTCGTTTATTTTTCTGGAATTCAGCTGGGAGTTGGTGATGGGCAGGGAGGCCTGGCGTGTTGCAATTCATGGGGTCACAAAGAGTTGGACACGACTGAGTGACTGAACTGAACTGATCTGAACTGAGGGCCAGAAAGCACCTTCCTTTTCTCGTCTTCCCCATCCTTCTGTGCCTGCCCAGACTGCTGCAGTCCGTTCTTGGGGAGCAGACTCTTTGGGCTGACACTGGCAGCTTGCGGCTGGTTGGGCTGTGTAAAGAGTGAGGCCTGGTGAGCCTGTGCAAACCTGTCTGTCCGCAGGCTCCCTGAATGCCCCTTCCTGGGGGCTGGCCTTGCACAGCCCCAGGTTCAGGCTGGGGTTCACCTGGGAGAGAATGGCCGTAAGCTGGACCTTCCTGTAGTTGGAGATGATTGGGGCCCCAGCAGCCCTGGCCTCCCCAGGAAGGCAGGAGGACTTTTGCTTTGCCTCTGGTCAGGCCGTCTGGGCTCAGAGAGTACAGGCTGGCCCAGAGGCAGCATGTTCCCAGTCCCGGGGTACAAGCTGCAGGGAACAGAGACGAAGGACTCCATCCCCCTACCCGGCACCAAGGAGCCGCACAATGCCCTGGGGCCCTTGGTTTGTGTTCTTGCCTTGTCTTCCACCTTCATCCATCCCCTTTCTCCAGATCAAGTTGATTCAGGAAGGGGGTGGGGTGCGGGGAGGTGCATGGAGGAGGTGGGGAGGGGGCGTTGGGATTAGCTCCCAACACTTCTCCATTTTACAACCCAGTTAGGCTGGTCCATAAAATGGAAATAATGAATGACACCATATGATCACAACCTTAACGCTGTAGCCCCAGCTATGAAGGCTCCATAGGCAATAACAATGAAATTACTGACTTCATTCATTAGCAAGTATCAAGTATTTTGCAGCTATAGATTTAGCTAATATATTCTGTTCAGTGCCTATTTCGAATGCCTCTCAGAGGAAGTTTGCTTTCACCTCTAAAGGGACACAAGATACTTTACTTGACTACTCATAGGGTATCTCAGTAGCTTGGCCATCTCATACAATTTTTTCAAGATATTAACTGCATTCAACTCCTTCTGGAAATATGGATATGACATTGTGTATAAACGGATTCAGGCTTCCCCAATGGCTCAGTGGTAAAGAGTCTGCCTGTTGAGCTGCAGGTTCAGTCCCTGGGTCAGGAAGATACCCTGGGGGAGAGTATGGCAATCCACTCCACAGAGGAGTCTGGTGAGCTGCAGTCCAGAGGGTCACAAAGAGTCGGACACGACTGAAGCAACTTAGGACTTATGCACACAAAGAGATTCGTTTGACAGATTCATTTAGGACCATGGGAGGAGGTCATCTGGAGAAGGTGACATCTGGTTGACTGGCAAACTGGACCTGTGTACTCCTCACATCATTCCTTCAGTGAGAAATATTTTCAAAGACCACACAAACAGTCTTGAGAGAGCAACTTGTTCAGACCATCTGAACGGTATACATGCTTGAAGCTGGTTAAGACCTCTATATAAATATTTGAAATTATGACTGGTGGGTATTGAGATATACTTGTCTCACAGCCTCCCATGAAGAGCCCTATATGTGAGATTATAAACAATAATTTGATGCTTATTCTAGAACATGAATTCAACTTTAATTCAATTGTATTTTACTGACCTGCCATAAAATTAATTCAACTTATTGGGATATCAGGGCTTCCCCAGTGGTTCAGTGATAAAGAATCCACCTACAGTGCAGGAGACCCAGGTTTGATCACTCGGTCAGCAAGATCCCCTGGAGGAGGAAATGGCAACCCACTCCGGTATTCTTGCCTATGAAATTCTATGGAAAGAAGAGCCTGGTGGGTTACAGTCCATGGGGTTGCAAAGAGTCAGACGTGACTTAGAGACTAAACAACAAGAATATCTGGATATTGATACCAAGGATGAGAAGAATCAGGAATTTTTGTTTGATGATGGTTTACTGGAATCTGAAAGTCACAGTTTCCTGCACAGAGAGGAGTGTTACAAATTTACTGAGTAATGGGAGAATTTTTAAAAGAAAATTTAAATTTCTTAAAAAAACCCATATATACATGGTGAGAAACAGAGTACTAACATAATTGGAAATCTTAATTACACAAAAATCTTTAAGAATACTGAAAGTTTACTTTTTCAGACTGACTTAGAGGCATACTAACTAGATTGCACTCATCTCACACGCTAGTAAAGTAATGCTCAAAATTCTCCAAGCCAGGCTTCAGGAATACATGAACTGTGAACTTCCAGATGTTCAAGCTGGTTTTAGAAAAGGCAGAGGAACCAGAGATCAAATTGCCAACATCTGCTGGCTCATCGAAAAAGCAAGAGCGTTCCAGAAAAACATCTATTTCTGCTTTATTGAGTATGCCAAAACCTTCGACTGTGTGAATCACAATAAACTGTGGAAGATTCTTCAAGAGATGGGAATGCCAGACAACCTGACCTGCCTCTTGAGAAACCTATATGCAGGCCAGGAAGCAACAGTTAGAACTGGACATGAAACAGCAGACTGGTTCCAAATAGGAAAAGGAGTACGTCAAGGCTGTATATTGTCACCCTGCTTATTTAACTTATATGCAGAGTACATCATGAGAAATGCTGGGCTGGAAGGAGCACAAGCTGGAATCAAGATTGCTGGGAGAAATATCAATAACCTCAGATATGCAGATGACACCACCCTTATGGCAGAAAGTGAAGAGGATCTAAAAAGCCTCTTGATGAAAGTGAAAGTGGAGAGTGAAAAAGTTGGCTTAAAGCTCAACATTCAGAACACGAAGATCATGGCATCCGGTCCCATCACTTTATGGGAAATAGATGGGTAAACAGTGGAAACAGTGTCAGACTTTTTTTGGGGGGGGCTCCAGAATTACTGCAGATGGTGATGGCAGCCATGGAATTAAAAGATGCTTACTCCTTGGAAGGAAAGTTATGACCAACCTAGATAGCATATTCAAAAGCAGAGACATTACTTTGCCAACAAAGGTCTGTCTAGTCAAGGCTATGGTTTTTCCAGTGATCATGTATGCATGTGAGAGTTGGACTGTGAAGAAAGCTGAGTGCTGAAAAATCGATGCTTTTGAACTGTGGTGTTGGAGAAGACTCTTGAGAGTCCCTTGGACTGCAAGGAGATCCAACCAGTCCATTCTGAAGGAGATCAGCCCTGGGATTTCTTTGGAAGGAATGACGCTAAAGCTGAAACTCCAATGCTTTGGCCACCTCATGTGAAGAGTTGACTCACTGGAAAATACTCTGATGCTAGGAGGGATTGTGGGCAGGAGGAGAAAGGGACGACAGAGGATGACATGGCTCGATGGCATCACTGACTCGATAGATGTGAGTTTGAGTGAACTCTGGGAGTTGGTGATGGACAGGGAGGCCTGGAATGCTGCAATTCATGGGATCGCAAAGAATTGGAAACGACTGAGCAACTGAACTGAACTGAACTGAGCTAGATTATATAGCTGTCTCTGGTGCCATCTATTGTCTGAAAGATGCAAGAATTCTAGCTTCTTGGGTATATGGAAAACATTTTTTAAGTTCATTCCTCTCAAGCAATGCCAATGTGCATTTGCTAGGAAAGTCTGTTTTCTTAAGGCTTATTTATGGTAAGCATTTAAGTATTTGAGTGGAAGTAGCATATATTTTCTTGATGACCCCCTTTACCACATTATTTGCAAGTTTCAAACCAAAGATACTTCATACAAACCCTTTTGACCTTGTCACTTTTCATCCAATTCTTTGCTTTTCAAAATTCAATGTATCAATAAATCCACTCAATAAGTTGTTAATTTAGATGTATTTTTCAGTTCTATTTTATTTTCTAAGGTTTCCAATCATTTGTGGAATGTCTCCCAACTTTTGTCATTTTCAATTTTTTTTTGGACAGTTTTCTTTAGGATGTTTTTAGAATTATTTTTAAACTCTTGCTTGCCAACTCCAATTTTGGTTCAATGTGTATTTGCTTTTGGCATTTTCCCTCTTGTATGGGCATAAAATCTTTCCTGTTATCATGCTTAGTAATTTGTTTATTACATGCCATACAGACTACAAAGATGTTCTACAGAATTTCTCAAATCAATGAAGCTTCAACTATTTTTCTGATGCAATTAAGAGTGACAAGCTCCATTCAATAGAAAACTGATTCTTTTGGTTTTGGCAACATGCACTGTGTCTCCAGTTCACCCCTCTTACTAGGACATAATGACCTAAGACTTTCACATAAGTACTTAAGCTTTCTTGGAGTCTCTTCAGCACGAAAGTAATATAGAATTGTCTACTCTTGTATTTCAGAGGTTTTTGACATATCTTTAACCCCCCACTCCAAGCAATTTAAAATTTGGCAAATGCTGTGAAGGGAAGACAGCTCTGTGTTTGTAGCCATGCAAATTTCCAGTTTGGGTACTCTAGTACTGTGTAATTACCAAAAGTTCTGCAATTGTTTCTGAGAGCAGCTGAAATATCATTGTTTAGTGAAACTGTCCAGAGAAGGAAATGGCAACCACTCCAGTACTCTTGCCTGGAAACTCCCATGGATGGAGGAGCCTGGTGGGCTGCAGTCCATGGGGTCGCTGAGGGTCGGACATGACTGAGCGACTTCATTTTCACTTTTCACTTTCATGCACTGGAGAAGGAAATGGCAACCCACTCCAGTGTTCTTGCCTGGAGAATCCCAGGTACGGGGGAGCCTGGTGGGCTACCGTCTATGGGGTTGCACAGAGTCAGACATGACTGAAGCGATTTAGCAGTAGCAGCAGCAGTGAAACTGTCATACAAAACGCACATAAGAACAATCAAGTTGAAAATGGAAAACTGTATTTGCTAACTGGGATGGTTTTATCTTCTTTTGATGCTCTCAGGCATAAGACTCTTATTTTAAAGTCCTTCTGGGACTTTCCTGGTGGTCCAGTGGTTAAGAGTCTACCTGCCCCTGCAGAGGACATGGGATCAATCCCTGGTCCAGGGAGATAACCACAAGCCAAAGGGCATCTAAGCCATGCACCCCAACTGTTGAGCCTGTGATAAAAAACTTAAACTTGTTTGCTCAGTCGTGTCTGACTCTTTGCAACCCCATGGACTGTACCTGCCGGGCTCCACTGTACATGGGATTCTCCAGGCAAGAATACTGGAGTGGGTTGCCATTTCCTTCTCCAGGGGATCTTCCCAACCCAGGGATCGAACCTGGGTCTCCTGCATTGCAGGCAGATGCTTTATCCTCTGAGCCAATATTAGAGCCCAAATTCTAGAGCCCATGGTCTGCAACAGAAAGTACCCCCACTCTCTGCAACTAGAGAAAGCCCAGGCACAGCAAGGAAGACCCTGCACAGCCAAAAGTAAACAGACAGGTAGATAGATAATTTTAAAAAATAAAGTCCTTTCATCTTCTCAGAAAGCACCTATGATAACAGGTTCTATAGTAGCCTCCGCTGGTCTCACCCTTCAGTGCAACAAAATATATTACATTTCAGTGCTGAGGGTATCAAGTAACATTTTTAGGAACTTCCATGTGGTTTTGAAATAATTTAAATGAGAGCTACATTTTAAAATATATGAACTATTTAAAAGAACCTTTACAGTATCAGAGTATAGGACTCTAGTGGGATTTCAAGTGTCAGGAAAAAACCACCACAATATTACTGAGAGTAAAAATTGCCTCTTCAAACTAATGCTAACAGAATTGCTATTATAATTATGAAGTTGTTTCAAAATAATAATTCACAATAACCTACTAATTATTCCCTAGGAATCTCTTGGAAATGAACATGTTTGGAACCTTCGGTTATTAGGTCCCTAACTACCTGCGAATGTATATAAAAGTCCTTGGTTCTATTGGTGAAATTATTTATCTAGGTAATAGGAAAATGTCTCCTCCTTTGTAAGTAGCTTATGTGTTTACCAGATTGGCTTTATTGATGCAAAAAAAGACTTTTATGGATCTGAGATCACTGACATGTGTCAAAATAGTTACAAAATCATATGTATTAGCATATTATCCACAAATAAATCTACCTGTGCCATTCTTCTGTAGCTTCTACAGGTATCTGAGACACTTACCTTTTTAAAATATTTTCTTTTTTGTTAACAGAAATAAACTGAAACATGATAGTTTCAATTAATTTATTTTCTATTCTAACATTATTTTGCTATATATTTATGAAAAATTTAGCAAATCACTTCAGTTTGATTGAATCTTTTTGGTCATTCCCATTGAAAAGCAAGAATCCAAGATTCACTCTCATCTCTGACTTTTCCCTTCGTGCTTCTCTCCTCACTCACGTTTCTCTACGTGGATGGTGGTGGTGGTGGTAGAGTTGATTTAGTTACTAAGTCGTGTTCCACTCTTTGCAACTGAGGCCCTGCCAAGCTCCTCTGTCCATTGGATTTCCCAGGTAGGAATACTAGAATGGACTGCCATTTCTTTCACCAGGGAATGTTCCTGACCAGGGATCAAACCCAGGTCTCCTGAATCGTAGGCATTCTCCTGCATTGTAGGCAGATTCTTTAAGGGTTGAGCCACCAGGGAAACCCTTCTTAGTCTATTGGACGGGATGCTCGCTGTGAGTCCCCGAGAGTAATGGACTGTGTTTTCAGGAAATAACTTGAGTCATTCTGCGCTGCCTTCAGCAAGTCTGCACCAGAGCCTGTCTCATGGAGGCCACACTGTTAATTCTCTAACCACCTTCATGGTTGTCGTTGTGAGCTTTGACTTCACACATATCTGAATTTGAATTATACCTGTCAACTACTTGCGGACTGACTTGGAACATTAAGCTTCAATGTCCCCATGTAACATACGGAATCAATAATGAGAATCTAGCTTACACAGCCCATCTGTCTTGAAGTTTTGGAGGCAGGAGCCTGGGCTCCAATCCTATTTTCATCACGTCTTAGCTCTCCAGCTCTCTGTGCTTTAGCTCCCTCAACTGTAAGAGAAATACTACAGTGACAGCAACTGCTGTGAAACTTTGTTAGTATACTTTTGTATGACAAGTAAATAAATTATATGTAAAGTGTTTAGAATATTGCATTTCACATCACAATCATTATATAAATGATAACTATTATTTTAAAAAATCTAGTGACATAGTTCTAATTATTAGCTAAGGATAAGTGAGAGCAGTGGGGTTGTTTCTGTTGTTGTTTAGTCGTTAAGCTGTGTCCGACTCTTTGTGACCCCATGGAACTGTAGCCCATCAGGCCTCTCTGTCCATGAAATTCTCCAGGCAAGGATACTGGAGTGGGTTCCCATTTTCTTCTCTAGAAGATCTTCCCAGATCAGGGATTGAACCCACATCTCCTGCTTTGGCAAATGGATTCTTTACTGCTGAGCAGAGAGCAGTGGAGTAATTGAAACTAATCTTCACTCTTTACCTATTATTTGCCAATCTATCTAAAGTAAAACAGCAAGAAAGTATAGATAGATAGTTTTCCTCATTTAACCTGGCAGAGAAACCACGTGAAATACTGTTGTCATTATTATAGTAAAATTTTAAATATATATGTTATATATAATAATATACATATAGTATATGTATTAAGTATAACAGATTCTCTCTCTCTCTCTCTCTCTCTCTCTCTATATATATATATATATATATATATATACACACACACACATATACACACATACACACACATAATTGTGCAAGGTCATACAGTCCACATGGCTAATATGAGATTCTAACCAAATGCTTATTAACTCTAAATTTAGGTCATATCATTTCTGAACACTCTGATTACGTTGAAAACAGGCAAAATAAGAATAAATTAACTACTATCCTAACAAGATACTGCATCTCATTCACACTCTTTGAGGTAATAACATAAGACAGTATCCTAACCCTTCTAATTCTCTTAGACTTTTCTGTGCCTATGTTATAGCATACTTTTAGTGATTAGATGATATTACAACAATGAAGTTCTTAGCTCTGTACTGTCTCAATAATTTTATATAAGTGAGAGAATGACCCCAACCATTTGTTCTAGCCAACTGTGGCAGTAGTAACAAAGCTCATTGGAGGTTTCACTTGCTTGTTTTATAGATTTCCAAGTCATCCTTCAAGGCTACAATAAAAAGTCTTATATTTCAAAGTCATGTTCAAATTATCCTTGCTTCCAGAAAATTTCTGAGATTACAGAAACAGAAGTTGACAAAATTCTTAGACTCAACATCCTGAATTATACTAGGATAAAAATTAAATGTAGCTATTTGTGTTTGCTCACATATATAATTAGTGAGGAGGCTATATAGAGTAATTTTTAAAAATGAGAAGTTAATACTAATTTTTTTGCCCACTTTACTCAGTCATCTTATATTTATGCTGTGCTTACTAGAAGCCAAGAAGATAAAGAATGCCAAAGAGAAAAGCAGTTAATTACTTTAATCTCCTTAACTTAGTATCTTGACAGGATTTAAGGATTTGCCTTAAACTTGTCACTTTCTAAAACATGCTCTCAGCTGATGTTTACTGACATTTGCTTTAATTTCACTAATCACTTTTGCTTTTATTTTTTTTAAATAGCTGAAGTATATTTCATTGCATCATTCTAATCACAATCAAGAGTACAACACACTGCTATTTATTAAATACTGGACAGAAGGAGTACATTGTTCTAGAGTTATCATTGCAAGATGTACTCAAGTTAACATACTTTTAATAACAGATATATTTTCTCTCTTATCATCATTTCATTTATTACTTCATTATTCATTTACTTCTCTGTAGTAGCTATAGGTCTATACTTGAGAATTAAAAAGTAAGAAATATGAGATGTTATCTGCACATGTCTGTCCAGTGGAAGAACTAGCTATTAATCAAACAAAATAAAACTATCAACCATGAGATAAAGCTACTAAATTCTGAAATATGTTTCTCAGGATTTATATTTGGAAGGATATTTGGTCTGGGACTCTTGATTGCTTGTTTGTTTGTTGAAACAACAAAATAACCTTATAATTATATCTAATTTTTTTCTCTATCAACATAGCATCTTAGGATGTTAGAATTCTCATAAGAAGAAAACAGCACAGAATATGACTTTTAAGATGGAAACTATACCTTGGTGACTGAATTTATTCTGTTAGGGTTTCCAACTTGCCCTGAACTGCACATTGTCCAGTATCTCCTGTTTCCGACTTTGTACTCTATGATTTTAATGGGGAACGTTGGATTGATGATGTTAATCAGGGTTGATCTGCATCTTCAAATGCCCATGCATTTTTTCCTTAGTAATCTATCCTTTGTAGACCTTTGCTATTCTTCAGTCATCATTCCCAAAATACTTGTCAACTTCCTCTCTCAGAACAAGTCAATTTCCTATCACAGCTGTGCCCTGTAGTTTTATTTCTTTTGTACTTTCGCAGATACCGAATCCTTTATCTTGGCTGCCATGGCGTGTGACCGCTATGTTGCCATATCCCTTTACTGTACACGGTTGTGATGTCTTGGGGCATCTGCATATGGTTGATCATCTTGTCATACTTTGGAGGCAATATGAGTTCCCTGGTGCACACATCCTTTGCGTTTACTCTGAAATACTCTGATAAAAATGTCATTAATCATTTTTTCTGTGACCTTAAGTTATTGTGCACAGACACGTCACTTAATGAGTGGCTTCTCTCCCCATAGGGCAGCTCAGTGGAAATTATCTTCTTCATCGTTTTCATCATCTCCTACTTTTACAGTCTGCTCTCAGTCTTAAAGATCCATTCTTCCAGCAGGAGGAAGAAGACCTTCTCTACCTGTGCTTCTCACCTGACATCCGTGGCCACCTACCAGGGAACTCTGCTCTTCATTTACTCACGACCCAGCTACCTGTATTCTCCAAACACTAATAAAATCATCTCAGTGTTCTACACCATCATCATCCCAATGCTGAATCCTTTGATTTATAGTTTGAGAAACAAAGACGTAAAAGACGCTGCTAAAAATGTCTTAAAACCAAAGATAAATCCCTCCTGAGATATAAGGTTCCAGGATTCATCTAAATCCCTGATTACAAACTCCAGCTTGTATGTGTGTATGCTCGGTCATGTCCAACTCTTTGCAACCCTATGGACTATAACCTGTCAGGCTCTTTTGTCCTTGAAATTATCCAGACAAGAATACTGGAGTGGATTGCTATTTCCTCCTCCAGGGAATCTTCCCCACCCAGGGATGGAACCTGTATCTCTTGCTTATCCTGCATTTACAGGTGGATGCTTTATCCCTGCAGTGCCTGGGACAAACTGTAGCTAAGAACCTGCCACAACCTTGCCAGCACATACACAACTTCTCACACAAACATTTTATCAAACACTTGTTTTTTTATTTTTTATTTTTAAATTTTATTTTATTTTTAAACTTTACAATATTGTATTAGTTTTGCCAAATATCGAAATGAATCCGCCACAGGTATACCTGTGTTCCCCATCCTGAACCCTCCTCCTCCTCCTCCCCCCCATACCCTCCCTCTGGGTCGTCCCAGTGCACCAGCCCCAAGCATCCAGTATCGCATCAATCCTGGACTGGCGACTCATTTCATACATGATATTATACATGTTTCAATGCCATTCTCCTAAATCTCCCCACCCTCTCCCTCTCCCACAGAGTCCATAAGACTGATCTATACATCAGTGTCTCTTTTGCTGTCTCGTACACAGGGTTTTTGTTACCACCTTTCTTTTTTTTTTTAATTAATTTTATTTTATTTTTAAACTTTACATAATTGTATTAGTTTTGCCAAATATCAAAATGAATCCACCACAGGTATACATGTGTTCCCCATCCTGAACCCTCCTCCCTCCTCCCTCCCCATACCCTCCCTCTGGGTCGTCCCAGTGCACCAGCCCCAAGCATCCAGTATCGTGCATTGAACCTGGACTGGCATCTCGTTTCATACATGATATTTTACATGTTTCAATGCCATTCTCCCAAATCTTCCCACCCTCTCCCACAGAGTCCATAAGACTGTTCTATACATCAGTGTCTCTTTTGCTGTCTCGTATACAGGGTTATCGTTACCATCTTTCTAAATTCCATATATATGCGTTAGTACACTGTATTGGTGTTTTTCTTTCTGGCTTACTTCACTCTGTATAATAGGTTCCAGTTTCATCCACCTCATTAGAACTGATTCAAGTGTATTCTTTTTAATGGCTGAGTAATACTCCATTGTGTATATGTACCACAGCTTTCTTATCCATTCATCTGCTGATGGGCATCTAGGTTGCTTCCATGTCTTGGCTATTATAAACAGGGCTGTGATGAACATTGGGGTACACGTGTCTCTTTCCCTTCTGGTTTCCTCAGTGTGTATGCCCAGCAGTGGGATTGCTGGGTCATAAGGCAGTTCTATTTCCAGTTTTTAAAGGAATCTCCACACTGTTCTCCATAGTGGCTGTACTAGTTTGCATTCCCACCAACAGTATAAGAGGGTTCCCTTTTCTCCACACCCTCTCCAGCATTTATTGCTTGTAGACTTTTGGATTGCAGCCATTCTGACTCGCGTGAAATGGTACCTCATTGTGGTTTTGATTTGCATTTCTCTGATAATGAGTGATGTTGAGCATCTTTTCATGTGTTTGTTAGCCATCTGTATGTCTTCTTTGGAGAAATGTCTATTTAGTTCTTTGGCCCATTTTTTGATTGGGTCATTTATTTTTCTGGAGTTGAGCTGTAGGAGATGCTTGTATATTTTTGAGATTAGTTATTTGTCAGTTGCTTCATTTGCCATTATTTTCTCCCATTCTGAAGGCTGCCTTTTCACCTTGCTAATAGTTTCCTTTGTTGTGCAGAAGCTTTTAAGTTTAATTAGGTCCCATTTGTTTATTTTTGCTTTTATTTCCAATATTCTGGGAGATGGGTCATAGAGGATCCTGCTGTGATGTAAGTCGGAGAGTGTTTTGCCTATGTTCTCCTCTGGGAGTTTTATAGTTTCTGGTCTTACGTTGAGATCTTTAATCCATTTTGAGTTTATTTTTGTGTATGGTGTTAGAAACTGCTCTAGTTTCATTCTTTTACAAGTGGTTGACCAGTTTTCTCAGCACCACTTGTTAAAGAGATTGTCTTTAATCCATTGTATATTCTTGCCTCCTTTGTCAAAGATAAGGTGTCCATAGGTGTGTGGATTTATCTCTGGGCTTTCTATTTTGTTCCATTGATCAATCTTTCTGTCTTTGTGCCAGTACCATACTGTCTTGATAACTGTGGCTTTGTAATAGAGCCTGAAGTCAGGTAGGTTGATTCCTCCAGTTCCATTCTTCTTTCTCAAGATAGCTTTAGCTATTCGAGGTTTTTTGTATTTCTATACAAATTGTGAAATGATTTTTTCTAGCTCTATGAAGAATACCGTTGGTAGCTTGATAGGGATTGCATTGAATCTATAAATTGCTTTGGGTAGTATACTCATTTTCACTATATTGATTCTTCGAATCCATGAACATGGTATATTTCTCCATCTATTAGTGTCCTCTTTGATTTCTTTCACCAGTGTTTTATAGTTTTCTATATATAGGTCTTTAGTTTCTTTAGGTAGATATATTCCTAAGTATTTTATTCTTTCCATTGCAATGGTGAATGGAATTGTTTCCTTAATTTCTCTTTCTGTTTTCTCATTATTAGTGTATAGGAATGCAAGGGATTTCTGTGTGTTGATTTTATATCCTGCAACTTTACTATAGTCATTGATTATTTCTAGTAATTTTCTGGTGGAATCTTTAGGGTTTTCTATGTAGAGGATCATGTCATCTGCAAATAGTGAGAGTTTTACTTCTTCTTTTCCAATTTGGATTCCTTTTATTTCTTTTTCTGCTCTGATTGCTGTGGCCAAAACTTCCAAAACTATGTTGAATAGTAATGGTGAAAGTGGGCACCCTTGTCTTGTTCCTGACTTTAGAGGAAATGCTTTCAATTTTTCACCATTGAGGATAATCTTTGCTGTGGGTTTGTCATATATAGCTTTTATTATGTTGAGGTATGTTCCTTCTATTCCTGCTTTCTGGAGAGTTCTTATCATAAATGGGTGTTGAATTTTATCAAAGGCTTTCTCTGCATCTATTGAGATAATCATATGGTTTTTATTTTTCAATTGTTGATGTGGTGTATTACATTGATTGATTTGTGGATATTGAAGAATCCTTGCATCCCTGGGATAAAGCCCACTTGGTCATGGTGGTATGATCTTTTTAATGTGTTGTTGGATTCTGATTGCTAGAATTTTGTTAAGGATTTTTGCATCTATGTTCATCAGGGATATTGGCCTGTAGTTTTCTTTTTTTGTGGGGTCTTTGTCAGGTTTTGGTATTAGGGTGATGGTGGCCTCATAGAATGAGTTTGGAAGTTTACCTTCCTCTGCAATTTTCTGGAAGAGTTTGAGCAGGATAGGTGTTAGCTCTTCTCTAAACTTTTGGTAGAATTCAGCTTTGAAGCTGTCTGGACCTGGACTTTTGTTTGCTGGAAGATTTTTGATTACAGTTTCAATTTCTGTGCTTGTGATGGGTCTGTTAAGATTTTCTATTTCTTCCTGGTCGAGTTTTGGAAAGTTGTACTTTTCTAAGAATTTGTCCATTTCTTCCACGTTGTCCATTTTATTGGCATATAATTGTTGATAGTAGTCTCTTATGATCCTTTGTATTTCTGTGTTGTCTGTTGTGATCTCTCCATTTTCATTTCTAATTTTATTGATTTGATTTTTCTCCCTTTGTTTCTTGATAAGTCTGGTTAATGGTTTGTCAATTTTATTTATCCTTTCAAAGAACCAGCTTTTGGCTTTGTTGATTTTTGCTATGATCTCTTTTATTTCTTTTGCATGTATTTCTGCCCTAATTTTTAAGATTTCTTTCCTTCTACTAACCCTGGGGTTCTTCATTTCTTCCTTTTCTAGTTGCTTTAGGTGTAGGGTTGGGTTATTTATTTGACTTTTTTCTTGTTTCTTGAGGTATGCCTGTATTGCTATGAAGTTTCCCCTTAGGACTACTTTTACAGTGTCCCATAGGTTTTGGGTTGTTGTGTTTTCATTTTCATTAGTTTCTATGCAAATTTTTATTTCTTTTTTGATTTCTTCTGTGATTTGTTGGTTATTCAGCAGCGTGTTGTTCAGCCTCCATATGTTGGAATTTTTAATAGTTTTTCTCCTGTAATTGAGATCTAATCTTACTGCATTGTGGTCAGAAAAGATGCTTGGAATGATTTCTATTTTTTTGAATTTACCAAGGCTAGATTTATGGCCCAGGATGTGATCTATCCTGGAGAAGGTTCCGTGTGCGCTTGAGAAAAAGGTGAAATTCATTGTTTTGGGATGAAATGTCCTATAGACATCAATTAGGTCTAACTGGTCTATTGTATCATTTAAAGTTTGTGTTTCCTTGTTAATTTTCTGTTTAGTTGATCTATCCATAGGTGTGAGTGGGGTATTAAAGTCTCCCACTATTATTGTGTTATTGTTAATTTCTCCTTTCATACTTGTTAGCATTTGCCTTACATATTGTGGTGCTCCCGTGTTGGGTGCACATATATTTATAATTGTTATGTCTTCTTCTTGGATTGATCCTTTGATCATTATGTAGTGACCATCTTTATCTCTTTTCACAGCCTTTGTTTTAAAGTCTATTTTATCTGATATAAGTATTGCTACTCCTGCTTTCTTTTGGTCCCTATTTGCATGGAAAATCTTTTTCCAGCCCTTCACTTTCAGTCTGTATGTGTCCCCTGTTTTGAGGTGGGTCTCTTGTAGACAACATATGTAGGGGTCTTGTTTTTGTATCCATTCAGCCAGTCTTTGTCTTTTGGTTAGGGCATTCAACCCATTTACGTTTAAGGTAATTACTGATAAGTATGATCCCATTGCCATTTACTTTATTGTTTTGGGCTTGAGTTTATACACCGTTTTTGTGTTTCCTGTCTAGAGAATATCCTTTAGTATTTGTTGGAGAGCTGGTTTGGTGGTGCTGAATTCTCTCAGCTTTTGGTTGTCTGTGAAGCTTTTGATTTCTCCTTCATATTTGAATGAGATCCTTGCTGGGTACAATAATCTGGGCTGTAGGTTATTTTCTTTCATCACTGTAAGTATGTCTTGCCATTCCCTCCTGGCTTGAAGAGTTTGTGTTGAAAGATCAGCTGTTATCCTTATGGGAATTCCCTTGTGTGTTATTTGTTGTTTTTCCCTTGCTGCTTTTAATATTTGTTCTTTGTGTTTGATCTTTGTTAATTTGATTAATATGTGTCTTGGGGTGTTTCGCCTTGGGTTTATCCTGTTTGGGACTCTCTGGCTTTCTTGGACTTGGGTGATTATTTCCTTCCCCATTTTAGGGAAGTTTTCAACTATTATCTCTTCAAGTATTTTCTCATGGTCTTTCTTTTTGTCTTCTTCTTCTGGGACCCCTATGATTCGAATGTTGTAGCGTTTAATATTGTCCTGGAGGTCTCTGAGATTATCCTCATTTCTTTTAATTCGTTTTTCTTTTATCCTCTCTGATTCATTTATTTCTACCATTCTACCTTCTAATACACTAATCCTATCTTCTGCCTCTGTTATTCTACTATTTGTTGCCTCCAGAGTGTTTTTAATTTCATTTATTGCATTATTCATTATATATTGACTCTTTTTTATTTCTTCTAGGTCCTTGTTAAACCTTTCTTGCATCTTCTCAATCTTTGTCTCCAGGCTATTTATCTGTGATTCCATTTTGATTTCAAGATTTTGGATTAATTTCACTATCATTATTCGGAATTCTTTATCAGGTAGATTCCCTATCTCTTCCTCTTTTGTTTGGTTTGGTGGGCATTTATCCTGTTCCTTTATCTGCTGGGTATTCCTCTGTCTCTTCATCTTGTTTAAATTGCTGAGTTTAGGGTGTCCTTTCTGTATTCTGGCAGTTTGTGTAGTTCTCTTTATTGTGGCATTTCTTCACTCTGTGTGGGTTTGTACAGGTGGCTTGTCAAGGTTTCTTGGTTAGGGAAGCTTGTGTCGGTGTTCTGGTGAGTGGAGCTGTATTTCTTCTCTCTCCTTCTGAAGACTTGGGTTGCTTTTCTGGGTGCCTGATGTCCTCTGCCAGCATTCAGAAGTTGTTTTGTGGAATTTACTCAGCGTTTAAATGTTCTTTTGATGAATTTGTGGGGGAGAAAGTGTTTTCCCCGTCCTACTCCTCTGCCATCTTAGTTCCTCCTCCCAAACACTTGTTTTCACAGAGCCAAACACATTTCATAGCCCCCATATAAAGGAAACATTTGAAAGTTTCAAAATTGCTTCAAACTAATAGTTGGATAACTTTCCAACTATTCGGTTCAGTTCAGTCACTCAGTTGTGTCTGACTCTTTGCAACCCCATGGACTGCAGCATGCCAGGCCTTCCTGTCCATCACCAACTCCCAGAGCTTGTTCAAACTCATGTCCATAGAGTTGATGATGCCATCCAAGCATCTCATCCTCTGTCATCTCCTTCTCCTGCCTTCAATCTTTACCAGCTATGGGGTCTTTTCCAATGAGTCATTTCTTCATGTAAGGTGACCAAATTATTGGAGCTTCAGCTTCAAAATCAGCCCTGCCAATGAATATTCCTTTATTATTGACTGGTTTGATCTTCTTACAGGCCAAAGGGTTCTCAAGAGTCTTCTCCAACATGACAGTTCAAAAGCATCAATTCTTTGGCACTCAGCTTTCTTTATGGTCCATCTTTCACATCCATACATGACTACTTGAAAAACTATAGCTTTGACTCAATGGACCTTTGTTGCTAAAGTAATGTCTCTGCTTTTTAATATGCTGTCTATGTTTGTCATACCTTTTCTTCCATGGAGCAAGTGTCTTTTAATTTCATGGCTGTAGTCACCATCTGCAGTGATTTTGGAGCCCAAGAAAATAAAGTCTGTCACTTCCAACCATTAGGAGCTGGGACTTAATGCTAGAACAGATTGTAATAGGTTGTCTTAAAAGATATAGTAAGAACCTCAGAGATTGTGTCTGTGTGTGTTTTCATGTGTAGAATATCTCATTAACAAGATTGCATTTACGAAATTACTGGATTAGAGAGGAAGCCAGATTCCTTTCGTTCCTTTGCTATCTCTTGTACCCAACTAGTCAATTGCACTTTGATCAAGTTACTTATTTTTTCTGTCTCAATTGTCTGACCTGTAAAATTAGGAGAGTATAGTACCTACATCAATGACTGTTGCATGTTTGACTAAATGCTGAGAATCATGCCTGAATCATTTTAAACACTTGATAGATCTTAAATACATATATTTCTTTAATCAATTAAAATACATAAAGTGCAACAAGATGTTGTGAGGCAGGGGTGCTAAGAAAGCGATAATACAAAATCAAATACCTTTCTTAAGTGATGTCCAATAACAAGTCAAGAACCTTCTATACCCAATCTAATCCAAATTAATTTGAAAACTTTTTCTAAGTAAGTGGCATCTTACAGACTAAAGGTTAATTGCAAGCAAAGTATTTGTTTTCCCCCCTATCTTTTATTTTTATGTGTGAAAATATTACTGAAAGTATGGAACATCCTTCTCTGGTATCTCAGAAACACAATGAGCTACTGAGCATATAACTTGTGTCTTCAATGGCTGGTCAACTGACGTGACATTGAGAAGCACCACAGAGAACACTCACTTGAAGCCTGGACATAAAAAGACAGGTATAACTGCAAAATATATTTCTATAACTTATGTTTTTGCTGTTTACTATTATTTTCATAATTATTATTTATTATATCATTAATTACCATTTATGTATCTGTTGGTGAGGTATCTGTTCAATCATGTCTCTATTTTTAATTGGGTTGTGTTTTTATTATTTATAAATATTTTTGTATAGTCTAGCTACAAATTGTTGCAAAAATGTTTTGCAAATATTTTCTTCATTTCATCTATAAATCTAACATCTATCTATATTACATAATAATACATAGCATTACATAATAACACAAAACATTAAAAAGATTTAATAAAATTATGTAACAGGAATAATTAATAATCAACAAAACATTTTCCCCCCTCTGCTTATATTCTATTCATACTGCTTCAGCTTTCATTTGCTATATAAACACTATTTCAAAATGGCACAGTTTAAATAACTGGGCTGTATTCTGTTATTCTTCATGTTGACCATGATCAGATGGTATCAATCAGATGGTATTGAACTGTACAGCATTCCATGGACAGAGGAGCCTGGTGGGCTACAGTCCAGGGGGTCACTAAAGTTCCAAACATGACTTAGTGACTAAATAACAACAACAGCCAAGTATAAACATCAGTTTGAAGATTCTTGTTGCTTTATTTCAAAAGTATTTGAGGTTCCATCTTACAAATAACAACATGTGAAAAACTGAACTTCATGTGAACAATATGTCATATTCTTTAGGTCTAAAAAATATACATATCACTCACACTCCAATTTTCACATATTATCCAAGACACACACACATGCAAACACGTGATGGACATATAAATGCATGCAAACACAATGGAGATAAGTCTATATATTTCAGAAACAATTGAAAGTGAAAGTCACTCAGTCGTGTCTGACTTTGTGACGCCATGAACTATACAGTTCATGGAATTCTCCAGGCTAGAATACTGGAGTGGGTAGCTATTTCCTTCTTCAAGAGCTTATTCCCAACCCAGGGATCAAACCCAGGTCTCCCTCATTGCAGGCAGATTCTTTACTAGCTGAGCTATAAAGGAAGCCCACAGCATTTATTATCACTCATCTCATTTCCATTTTACAAAGAAAAAGTCTTTTTTATATTTCACTGGAGTGGGTAGCTGTTCTTTTCTCTAGGGGATCTTCCCAACCCAGGGATCGAACCCAGATCTCCCACATTGCAGGTAGATTCTTTACCATCTGAGCCACCAGGGAAGCACAAGAATATTGGAGTGGGTAGCCTACCCATTCTCCGGGGATCTTCCTGCCGCAGGAATTGAACCAGGGTCTCCTGTATTGCAGGCTGATTTTTACCAGCTGAGCTACAGGGTAGCTCAATAGATTAAAAATATATGAGTTAAATAAGTTTGTAGACATGTTTTCTTTCAATGAGTAAAGAGATTCTTTCTTTGGCACCAGACAATTCCCACAGAAAGGTAATTAATATTATGACAAAACAAAAATACACAACTAGAGAACAGCTCATTAATACTTGCTTAATGTCTCACCAGATAGTGAACATAACATAAACCAAAACCAGAAGCATAATTATTTTATTATGATCAATCCATGATATGCTCATTATTTCTGGAACTGATACAGATACTCTTAAAACAGCCATGGTTTTGAGAAATATTAAAATTGTTACCTTGTTTTGCATCCACATGAATATTCACAGAAAATGCTTAGTCCTGACTCTTACAGCCAGGTATCTCTAACATTAGAGTCTCACCCACATTATTTTGTAGAGGAGAAGACAGGTAAGTTCATCAAATGTATTCTTTGAGGTAAAGAAAGGAAGGCTCAGAGACAAGCTTGTAGAAAGTAACATGTCTCACAAATTACATTTAGATTTGGTTCAGTTTCCCAATGCTCTATACCAGGTATTTGTTTTTATTGAGTAATAACAGTTATGCCTTTTTAAAGAGTGCATGCATAAATGTATAATTTTCTGAATATAAAGACAATTGCATATAGAATTGTATTCTATCTTATGATATATTGCAGATGTGCAGAAGTGTTACACATCCATGTGTTCTTTTCTTGATCATTTTCTAAAATCTTAGACAAGAACAAAGGAAAATGGATGGAGGGAACTGCTCCTCTATTACTGGATTCATTTTCTTGGAAATTATTGATAATGCCGAGGACAAAGTGACCATATTTAACATAGTTCTAATTATTTATCTCACTGGCCACTTGGCAAATCTTGGGATGATGTTCCTGATTAAGATGGATCTGCAGCTTCACACACCTGTGTACTTTTTCCTTGGTCACCTCTTCTTCTGTGTCCTCTGTTATGCACTGCAATTCACCCCAAGATGCTCTTGGACCTATTTGCCAAGAACAAATCAATACCCTCCTATGGCTATGCTCTGCAATTCTTGGTCTTCTGTATCTTTGCAGATTAGGAGTGTTTCCTGCTGGCCGTGATGGCCTATGACTGGTACAAGGCCGTCAGCAGCCCCTTGCTCTATGCAGTCAGCATGTCCAGTGGGGTGTGCTCCCCGCTTGTGGCTGGGGTTTTCCTAGTGGGAATGGCAGATTCTCTGATACACAAGACATTAGCATTCCATTTATGCTTCTGTGGGTCAAATGAGATTAATGATTTCTTCTGTGACTTACCTCCACTTTTACTCCTTTCCTGCTCTGATATACAGGACAATGAATTGGTGTTATTCACTATTTTGGGTTTTATTGAACTGAGTACTATTTCAGGAGTCCTTTTCTCTTATTTTATCATCCTTTCAGTCTTGAAGACCCACTCTACTGATGGGAAGTTCAAAGCTTTCTACACCTGCACCTCTCATTTAAATGTTGTGACAATTTTCTAGGGAACTGTACTTTTCTTGTATTTCAGGCCAAATACTTTCTACTCTCCAGATCAAGGCAAAATGACCTAATTGTTCTATACCCTTGTGATTCCCATGTTAAATCCTCTGTTATATAGCCTATAGAACAAAGATGTGAAACAGGCCCTGAAAAACTGGAAAATGAAAGGTGGTTTTAAAGGGTGTACTATAAATATATAGACACACATGTATATGTTTGTTGTTTTTGTAAAATTATATTCATGATCCAAGGGAAATGAAATTGTTTCAAATACTATAAAGGAGCAAATAAATATTTATAATAAAATGTAATCTTTAAAACACAGCATGCTTCATTGTGTATATACAATTAATATATAGCACTTCCTCTTTGCTGAGTACTTCCAGAATTTTGCAATTTTGTCAAATATTATGGTTAATTCTTTCATTCAAATATTATTTCAATTACACTAAAATTTATTGTATATTTACTGAGAGACCTTTGAACATTTAGGTCCTTTATATTCTATGACATACACTATATTTTCTACATTAATGACTATAGATCAGATCAGATCAGTCGCTCAGTCGTGTCTGACTCTGCAACCTCATGAATCACAGCACGCCAGGCCTCCCTGTCCATCACCACTTCCGGAGTTCACTCAGACTCACGTCCATCGAGTCAGTGACGCCATCCAGCCATCTCATCCTCTGTCGTCCCCTTCTCCTCCTGCCTCCAATCCCTCCCAGCATCAGAGTTTTTTCCAATGAGTCAACTCTTCTCATTAGCTGGCCAAAATACTGGAGTTTCAGCTTTAGCATCATTCCTTCCAAAGAAATCCCAGGGATGATCTCCTTCAGAATGGACTGGTTGGATCTCCTTGCAGTCCAAGGGACTCTCAAGAGTCTTCTCCAACACCACAGTTCAAAAGCATCAATTCTTCGGTGCTCAGCCTTCTTCACAGTCCAACTCTCACATCCATACATGACCACTGGAAAAACCATAGCCTTGACTAGATGAACCTTTGTTGGCAAAGCAATGTCTCTGCTTTTGAATATGCTATCTAGGTTGGTCATAACTTTCCTTCCAAGGAGCAAGCGTCTTTTAATTTCATGGCTGAAGTCACCATCTGTAGTGATTTTGGAGCCCAGAAAAATAAATCTGACACTGTTTCCACTGTTCACCCATCTATTTCCCATGAAGTGATGGGACTGGATGCCATGATCTTCATGTTCTGAATGTTGAGCTTTAAGCCAACTTTTTCACTCTCCACTTTCACTTTCATCAAGAGGCTTTTTAGATCCTCTTCACTTTCTGCCATAAGGGTGGTATCATCTGCATATCTGAGGTTATTGATATTTCTCCTGGCAATCTTGATTCCAGCTTGTGTTTCTTCCAGTCCAGCATTTCTCATGATGTACTCTGCATGTAAGTTAAATAAGCAGGGTAACAATATACAGCCTTGACGTACTCCTTTCCCTATTTGGAACCAGTCTGTTGTTCCGTGTCCAGTTCTAACTGTTGCTTCCTGACCTGCACATGAATTTCTTAAGAGGCAGATCAGGTGGTCTGGTGTTCCCATCTCTTGAAGAATTTTCCACAGTTTATTGTGACCCACACAGTCAAAGGCTTTGGCATAGTCAATAAAGCAGAAATAGATATTTTTCTGGAACTCTCTTGCTTTTTCCATGATCCAGTAGATGCTGGCAATTTGATCTCTGGTTCCTCTGCCTTTTCTAAAACCAGCTTGAACATCAGGAAGTTCACGGTTCACATATTGCTGAAGCCTGGCTTGGAGAATTTTGAGCATTACTTTACTAGCATGTGAGATGAGTGCAATTGTGTGGTAGTTGGAGCATTCTTTGGCATTGCCTTTCTTTGGGCTTGGAATGAAAACTGACCTTTTCCAGTCCTGTGGCCACTGCTGAGTTTTCCAAATTTGCTGGCATATTGAGTGCAACACTTTCACAGCGTCATCTTTCAGGATTTGGAATAGCTCAACTGGAATTCCATCACCTCCACTAGCTTTGCTCATAGTGATGCTTCCTAAGGCCCACTTGACTTCACATTCCAGGATGTCTGGCTCTAGGTCAGTGATCACACCATCGTGATTATCTGGGTCGTGAAGATCTTTTTTGTACAGTTCTTCTGTGTATTCTTGCCATCTCTTCTTAATATCTTCTGCTTCTGTTAGGTCCATACCATTTCTGTCCTTTATCTAGCTCATCTTTGCATGAAATGTTCCTTTGGTATCTCTGATTTTCTTGAATAGATCCCTAGTCTTTCCCATTCTGTTGTTTTCCTCTATTTCTTTGCATTGATCGCTGAAGAAGGCTTTCTTATCTCTTCTTGCTATTCTTTGGAACTCTGCATTCAGATGCTTACATCTTTCCTTTTCTCCTTTGCTTTTCGCTTCTCTTCTTTTCACAGCTATTTGTAAGGCCTCCCCAGACAGCCATTTTGCATTTTTGCATTTCTTTTCTATGGGGATGGTCTTGATCCCTGTCTCCTGTACAATGTCACGAACCTCATTCCATAGTTCATCAGGCACTCTATCTATCAGATCTAGGCCCTTAAATCTATTTCTCACTTCCACTGTATAATCATAAGGGATTTGATTTAGGTCATACCTGAATGGTCTAGTGGTTTTCCCTACTTTCTTCAATTTCAGTCTGAATTTGGCAATAAGGAGTTCATGGTCTGAGCCCCAGTCAGCTCCTGGTCTTGTTTTTGCTGACTGTATAGAGCTTCTCCATCTTTGGCTGCAAAGAATATAATCAATCTGATTTCTGTGTTGACCATCTGGTGATGTCCATGTATAGAGTCTTCTCTTGTGTTGTTGGAAGAGGGTGTTTGTTATGACCAGTGCATTTTCTTGGCAAAACTCTATTAGTCTTTGCCCTGCTTCATTCTGTATTCCAAGGCCAAATTTGCCTGTTACTCCAGGTGTTTCTTGGCTTCCTACTTTTGCATTCCAGTCCCCTATAATGAAAAGGACATCTTTTTTGAGTGTTAGTTCTAAAAGGTCTTGTAGGTCTTCATAGAACTGTAATAGCAAGCATTAATTAACTATACAGTCAAGTAATTCCTACGAAGCCTCAAAATCACTCTGAAGTAAAAACTGAGAACTATAAATGCAGCGGAGGCAGGACTGTCAAAAGAGAAAAGGCAGTCTCTTCAATAAGTGTGCTGGGAAAATTGTACCACTCATGTAAATGCATGAAATTAGAATATTTTCTAACACTGTCAGATCAGATCAGTTGCTCAGTCGTGTCTGACTCTTTGCGACCCCATGAATCGCAGCACACTAGGCATCCCTGTCCATCACCAACTCCCAGAGTTCACTCAGACTCACATCCATCGAGTCAGTGATGCCATCCAGCCATCTCATCCTCTGTCATCCCCTTCTCCTCCTGCCCCCAATCCCTCCCAGCATCAGAGTCTTTTCCAATGAGTCAACTCTTCGCATGAGGTGGCCAAAGTACTGGAGTTTCAGCTTTAGCATCATTCCTTCCAAAGAAATCCCAGGGATGATCTCCTTCAGAATGGACTGGTTGGATCTCCTTGCAGTCCAAGGGACTCTCAAGAGTCTTCTCCAACACCACAGTTCAAAAGCATCAATTCTTCGGCGCTCAGCCTTCTTCACAGTCCAACTCTCATATCCATACATGACCACAGGAAAAACCATAGCCTTGACTAGACGAACCTTTGTTGGCAAAGCAATGTCTCTGCTTTTAAATATGCTATCTAGGTTGGTCATAACCTTCTTCTAACACTGTACACAAAAATAAATGCAAAATGGATTAAAGACATAAATATAAGATGAGGTATTACAAAACTCTTAGAGGAAAACATAGGTGTAACAGTCTTTGACATTCATTGCAGCAATATATATGTGTGTGTGTGTGTGTATATATATATATATATATATATATATATATATATATATATATATATAGTATCCGCCTCCTAAGGCAACAGAAATAAAAACAAAAATAAACCAATGGACCTAATTAAACTAAAACAACAACAAAAAAAGTTCTGCACAGCAAAGGATACCATAAAAACAATGAAAGGACAACCCATAGAATGGGAGACAATATTTGTAAATGATGTTAGCAACTAGGGATTAATTCCAAAATTTACAAAGAGCTAATGCAGCTCAGTATACAAAGCAAACAACCCAAACAAAAACATGCACAGAAGATCTGAATAGACATTTCTCCAAACAAAATATACAGGCAACCAAGAGGTACATGAAAAGATTCTCAACACATGAATCATTAAAGAAAAGCAAATTAAAACCGTAAAGAGATATTATCTCACACTGATTAAAATGACCATCATCAAAAAGCCTACAAACAATAAATGCTGGAGAGGGTGCCAGCTCATTTCAGTTCATTTGCTCAGTGGTGTCCAACTCTTTGTGACCCCATGGACTGCAGCACACCAGGTCTCCCTGTCCATCACCAACTCCTGGAGTCCACCCAAATCCATGTCCATTGATTCAGTGATGCCATCCAACCATCTCATCCTCTGTTGTCCCCTTCTCCTTCTGCTTTCAATCTTTCCCAGCATCAGGGTCATTTCAAATGAGTCAGCTCTTAGCATCATGTGGCCAAAGGATTGGAATTTCAGCTTCAACATCAGTCCTTCCAATGAATATTCAGGACTGATTTCCTTTAGGATGGACTGATTGGATCTCCTGGCAGTCCAAGGGACTCTCAAGAGTCTTCTCCAACACCACAGTTCAAAAGCATCAATTCTTCGGTGCCCAGCGAAGAATTTTCTTTCTAGTCCAACACTCACATCCATACATGACCACTGGAAAAACCATAGCCTTGACTAGACGGACCTTATTTGGCAAAGTAATGTCTCTGCTTTTCAACATGCTATCTAGGTTGGTCATAATTTTCCTTCCAAGGAGCAAGCGTCTTTTAATTTCATGGCTGCAGTCACCACCTGCAGAGATTTTGGAGACCCCCAAAATAAAGTCTGACACTGTTTCCACTGTTTCCCCATCTATTTGCCATGAAGTGATGGGACTGGATGCCATGATCTTTGTTTCCTGAATGTTGAGCTTTAAGCCAACTTTTTCACTCTCCTCTTTCACTTTCAAGAGGCTCTTTAGTTCTTTTTCACTTTCTGCCATAAGGGTGGTGTCATCTGCATATCTGAGGTTATTGTCATTTTCCCCGGCAATCTTGATTCCAGCTTGTGCTTCATCCAGCCCAGCGTTTCTCATGATGTACTCTGCATATAACTTAAATAAGCAGGGTGACAATATACAGCCTTGACGTACTCCTTTTCCTATTTGGAACCAGTCTGTTGTTCCATGTCCAGTTCTAATTGTTGCTTTTTGTCCTGCATACAGATTTCTCAAGAGGCAGGTCATGAGAGTGTGTGGAGAATAGAAAAACCTCCTACGCTGTTGTGGGAATGTAAATTTGTACGGCCACAACAGTAAATTTGTACGGCCAGAACAGTATGAAGGTCCCTTAAAAATTTAAAAATTGAGCTAGTGCATGATCCAACCATCCCAATGCAGGGCATATATTCTGAGAAAACTGTAGTTTGAAAGGATATGTGTACCCCAGTGTTCACTGCAGTGCTGTTTACAATAGCCAAGATATAGAGGTAACCTAAATGTCTGTTAACAGATGACTGGATAAAGAAGATTCAGTACATATTTATAATGGAGGATTTGTTGTTGTTCAGTCACTTAGTCATGTCCAACCCTTGCAACCCCATGGACTGCAGCATGCCTGGTCTCTCCTTTCTTTATCTCCCAGAGCTTGCTCAAACTCATGTTCATTGGGATGCCATCCAACCATCTCATCCTCAGTCATCCCCTTCTTATCCTGCATTCAACCTTTCCCAGAAGCAGGGTGTTTTCTAAAGAGTCAGTTCTTTGCATCAGGTGGCCAAATTATTGGCGTTTCCACTTCAGCATCAGTCCTTCCAATGAATATTCAGGACTGGTTTTCTTTAGGATGGACTGCTTTGCTCTTATTGCAGTCCAAGGGACTTCATACTCGAAGTTTACCCCAATAGATAGCTTTGCCTCTTTAAAGAGTGGGCACATGACTGGATGCTTTTCTGAATACAAAAATACAGTTATAGAAAGAAATGTGTTCTGCTTTATGATATTTTGAAGATGTGCAGAAGTGTTACCTACCCATGTATCTTTGTTATTTATTTTAAAAATATTCTTCTAAGAGTATAGACAAGAGCAAAGACGGATGGACAGAGACAATTGCTCCTCCTTGACTGAATTCATTTTCTTGGGAATTAGTGAGAACACTGAGAACAAAGTGACCCTATTTACCATGGTTCTCCTTGTTTATCTCATCAATCTTCTGGCAAACCTTGGAATGATAACCCTGATTAGGATGGATCTCCAGCTGCACACACCCATGTACTTTTTCCTCAGCCACCTCTCCTTCTGTGACCTCTGCTATTCCACAGCCACCAGCCCTAAGATGCTGGTGGACCTGTTTGCCAAGAACAAGTCAATCTCTTTTCATGGTTGTGCTCTGCAATTCTTGGTCTTCTGTATCTTTGCCAATTCTGAGTATCTCCTGCTGGCAGTGATGCCCTGTGACCAGTACAAGGCCATCAGCAGCCCCTTGCTCTTTGCAGTCAGCATGTCCAACAGGGTGTGCTCCCTGCTCGTGGCTGGGGTTTACCTGGTGGCAATGGCAGATGCTCTGATACACACAACATTAGCATTCCGCTTATGTTTCTGTGGGTCAAATGAGATTAACCATTTCTTCTATGATTTGCCTCCACTTTTCCTCCTTTCTTGCTCTGATATACAGGTCAATGAGTTGGCATTATTCCTTGTTTATGGCTTCATTGAACTGAGTACCATTTCAGGAGTTCTTGTCTTTTATTTTCATATCATCCTTTCAGTCTTGAAGATCCACTCTGTAGAGGGGAGGTTCAAAGCTTTCTCTACCTGCACCTCTCACCTAACTGCAGTGACAATTTTCCAGGGAACCATTTTCTTTATGTATTTCAGACTGAGTTCATCCTACTCTCTAGATCAAGACAAAATGACTTTGTTGTTTTTTACTCTAGTGATTCCAATGTTAAACCCTCTGATTTACAGTCTAAGAAACAAGGATGTGAAACAAGCCCTAGAAAAAATAAAACTTAAAAGATGATGCTAAATATTTATATTTCACACGCAGAAAAACACACACGTTGTGGTTTTTGTGTTTGTAAAATTATGTGGCACTATACAAGACAAAAGAAGTTCTCTTACTAAATACATAAATTAATAATAAGCATTGGCTATAAAGCCCAAATTTTAGAAACGTTACAACTTCCAAATACAGCATACTCATATGTATCAAGAATTTATATATGGCATGTTCTCTTTGTTGAAAACTTTCCTGAGTGTTTTAATTTTGTCACATTGTATTGATTCATTCTTTCATTTATGAAATTCTTTCATTTCCTGTTTCAATTGCTAGATAATTCTCATGTGTTTATTGACAGATATTTGAGCTTTTTATAAAATATTCTATGGTACGTACTGTATTTTCTGTACTAATGAATATAAGCTAGTGTTAACCATAAGCATTTGCTAACAAGCTAAACATTCATAAGATTCCCCAAATCCTCATGTAATTTAAAAAATAAGGGTTATAGACCAAAATCTAAAAACAAAACTAGTATATCTTTGGATAGATACACTCAGCCTCAGATCTAAAAATCATTCAAGTTAAGAAATGAAAGGATATTAGTAAGAGGATGGAACAATTAGATGGATTTTAAGGTGGACAAGCACATGTCCTTTAGAAGTACGGTATCCTTGTTTGCCACAACATGGAAAAAACTTGAAGGCAGCATGCTAAGTGAGATCAGTCAAACAGTAAAAGACAAATACTGGATCAGATCAGATCAGATCAGTCGCTCAGTCGTGTCCGACTCTTTGTGACCCCATGCATCGCAGCACGCCAGGCCTCCCTGTCCATCACCAACTCCCGGAGCTCACTCAGACTCACATCCATCGAGTCAGTGATGCCATCCAGCCATCTCATCCTCTGTTGTCCCCTTCTCCTCCTGCTCCCAATCCTTCCTAGCATCAGGGTCTTTTCCAATGAGTCAGCTCTTCGCATGAGGTGGCCAAAGTACTGGAGTTTCAGCTTTAGCATCATTCCTTCCAAAGAAATCCCAGGGCTGATCTCCTTCAGAATGGACTGGTTGGATCTCCTTGCAGTCCAAGGGACTCCCAAGAGTCTTCTCCAACACCACAGTTCAAAAGCATCAATTCTTCGGCGCTCAGCCTTCTTCACAGTCCAACTCTCACATCCATACATGACCACTGGAAAAACCATAGCCTTGACTAGACGAACCTTTTTTGGCAAAGTAATGTCTCTGCTTTTGAATATGCTATCTAGGTTGGTCATAACTTTCCTTCCAAGGAGTAAGCGTCTTTTAATTTCATGGCTGCAGTCACCATCTGTAGTGATTTTGGAGCCCAGAAAAATAAAGTCTGACACTGTTTCCACTGTTTCCCCATATATTTCCCATGAAGTGATGGGACCGGATGCCATGATCTTCATTGTCTGAATGTTGAGCTTTAAGCCAACTTTTTCACTCTCCTCTTTCCCTTTCATCAGGAGGCTTTTGAGTTCCTCTTCACTTTCTGCCATAAGGCTGGTGTTATCTGCATTTCTGAGGTTATTGATATTTCTCCTGGCAATCTTGATTCCAGCTTGTGCTTCTTCCAGTCCAGCGTTTCTCATGATGTACTCTGCATGTAAGTTAAATAAGCAGGGTAACAATATACAGCCTTGACGTACTCCTTTCCCTATTTGGAACCAGTCTGTTGTTCCATGTCCAGTTCTAACTGTTGCTTCCTGACTTGCATATAGGTTTCTCAAGAGGCAAGTCAGGTGGTCTGGCATTCCCATCTCTTTCAGAATTTTCCACAGTTTATTGTGATCCACACAGTCAAAGGCTTTGGCATAGTCAATAAAGCAGAAATAGATGTTTTTCTGGAACTCTCTTGCTTTTTCCATGATCCAGCAGATGTTAGCAATTTGATCTCTGGTTCCTCTGTCTTTTCTAAAACCAGCTTGAACATCTGGAAGTTCACGGTTCACATATTGCTGAAGCCTGGCTTGGAGAATTTTGAGCATTACTTTACTAGTGTGTGAGATGAGTGCATTTGTGCGGTAGTTTTAACAATCTTTGGCATTGCCTTTCTTTGGGTTTGGAATGAAAACTGACCTTTTCCAGTCCTGTGGCCACTACTGAGTTTTCCAAATTTGCTGGCATATTGAGTGCAGCACTTTCACAGCATCATCCTTCAGGATTTGGAATAGCTCAACTGGAATTCCATCACCTCCACTAGATTTTTTCTTTTTTTTTTTGGTATTTTATTATTTTTAATGCAATTGTAAACGAGATTGCTTTTTTTTTTTTTTTTTTTATTATTTTTTATTTTTTTAATTTCAGATATAACGCATGCTCCCCATCCTGAACCCTCCTCCCTCCCAACCTCCCCATGGGGAGGTTGGGAGGGAGGAGGGTCCACTAGATTTTTTCATAGTGATGCTTTCTAAGGCCCACTTAACTTCACATTCCAGGATGTCTGGCTCTAGGTGAGTGATCACACCATTGTGATTATCTGGGTTATGAAGATATTTTTTGTATAGTTCTTCTGTGTATTCTTACCACCTCTTCTTAATATCTTCTGCTTCTTTTAGTTCCATACCATTTCTGTTCTTTATTGAGCCCATCTTTTCATGAAATGTTCCCTTTGTATCTCTAATTTTCATGAAGAGATCTCTAGTCTTTCCCATTCTGTTGTTTTCCTCTATTTCTTTGCATTGATTGCTGCTGTGTAAAATAATCCCAGTACTGGAAAAGATTTGGAAAAAAAAAAAAGAAGTTACTTTAGGTTGAAATCAGAAATTGTACTGTACTTGTAGACTGTTTCAACCTTTAATAGTGGTTACATTAAGCCATCTAGATATTATGAAATTCAGGAGAACAAATACTTTCAAACATAGTCCTTTTATGTAAGTTGTAATTCATATTCAGAATACATAGACTCCTCATCAAAGTGAATATCCAAATGTAGTAGCCCTCTAGTAAGTAAAACTTAAATAAAAGGTTAATAGCAAATAAAAGCATTATGAGTCACCTAAAGAATAGTAAGGTGTAAATGATTGAATTAGCAACTGTTAATGAGGATGTGGAATAAGTATGGCTTTATAATTTACAATTGGATGAGAATTGCCTGTATATTTTATAAAACTCTAAACTGTGTCCAATACTGTAGAACATATACTAATACATTTCCTATGGCTCAAAAATGGCATTTTTTGAATTATACCTAAGAGAAATGGATGAATATGACCACCCAAAGACTTATACAAAAACGTTCTTCATTGAATTATTTGTAATAATATAAAACTGAAAACAACCCCCACATTTTACACACTTTAGATCAGTACTTGACAAATATCCTTAAAATGTTAAATAGTGTATATATTAGAATTTATAGTTCATAAACTTTGTCACAATCCTCAGATTTTTGCTGTATCACAAAAGCAACCATAAAAATATACAGATAAATGGTATGTTCATCTCCAATAAAACTTTAGAGGTCAAGTATACTGACCCCAGCTCTAAATTAGATAAATTACTGTATGGACATCACCCGATGGTCAACACCAAAATCAGATTGATTATATTCTTTGCAGCCAAAGATGGAGAAGCTCTATACAGTCAGCAAAAACAATACCAGGAGCTGACTGGGGCTCAGACCATGAACTCCTTATTGCCAAATTCAGATTGAAATTGAAGAAAGTAGACCATTCAGGTATGACCTAAATCAAATCCCTTATGATTATACAGTGGAAGTGAGAAATAGATTTAAGGGCCTAGATCTGATAGATAGAGTGCCTGATGAACTATGGAATGAGGTTCATGACATTGTACAGGAGACAGGGATCAAGACCATCCCCATAGAAAAGAAATGCAAAAATGCAAAATGGCTGTCTGGGGAGGCCTTACAAATAGCTGTAAAAGAAGACAAGTGAAAAGCAAAGGAGAAAAGGAAAGATATAAACATCTGAATGCAGAGTTCCAAAGAATAGCAAGAAGAGATAAGAAAGCCTTCTTCGGCGATCAATGCAAAGACATACAGGAAAACAACAGAATGGGAAAGACTAGAGATCTCTTCAAGAAAATCAGAGATACCAAAGGAACATTTCATGAAAAGATGGGCTCAATAAAGGACAGAAATCATATGGAACTAACAGAAGCAGAAGATACTAAGAAGAGATGGCAAGAATACACAGAAGAACTGTACAAAAAAGATCTTCATGACCCAGATAATCACAGTGGTGTGATCACTGACCTAGAGCCAGATATCCTGGAATGTGAAGTCAAGTGGGCTTTAGAAAGCATCACTACGAACAAAGCTAGTGGAGGTGATAGAATTCCAGTTGAGCTATTCCAAATCCTGAAAGATGATGCTGTGAAAGTGTTGCACTCAATATGCCAGCAAATTTGGAAAACTCAGCAGTGGCCACAGGACTGGAAAAGGTCAGTTTTCATTCCAATCCCAAAGAAAGGCAATGCCAAAGAATGCTCCAACTACTGCACAAATGCACTCATCTCACACACTAGTAAAGTAATGCTCAAAATTGTCCAAGCCAGGCTTCAGCAATATGTGAACCGTGAACTTCCTGATGTTCAAGCTGGTTTTAGAAAAGGCAGAGGAACCAGAGATCAAATTGCCAGCATCTACTGGATCATGGAAAAAGCAAGAGAGTTCCAGAAAAACATCTATTTCTGCTTTATTGACTATGCCAAAGCCTTTGACTGTGTGGATCACAATATACTGTGGAAAATTCTTCAAGAGATGAGAATACCAGACCACCTGATCTGCCTCTTGAGAAATTTGTATGCAGGTCAGGAAGCAACAGTTAGTACTGGACATGGAACAACAGACTAGTTCCAAATAGGAAAAGGAGTTCGTCAAGGCTGTATGTTGTCACCCTGTTTATTTAACTTACATGTAGAGTACATCATGAGAAACGCTGGAGTGGAAGAAGCACAAGCTGGAATCAAGTTTGCTAGGAGAAATATCAATAACCTCAGATATGCAGATGATACCACCCTTATGGCAGAAAGTGAAGAGGAACTCAAAAGCTTCTTGATGAAAGTGAAAGAGGAGAGTGAAAAGGTTGGCTTAAAGCTCAACATTCAGAAAATGAAGATCATGGCATCTGGTCCCATCACTTCATGGGAAATAGATGGGGAAACAGTGGAAACAGTGTCAGACTTTATTTTTCTGGGCTCCAAAATCACTACAGATGGTGACTGCAGCCATGAAATTAAAAGATGCTTACTCCTTGGAAGGAAAGTTATGACCAACCTAGATAGCATATTCAAAAGCAGAAACATTACTCTGCCAACAAAGGTTCGTCTAGTCAAGGCTATGGTTTTTCCAGTGGTCATGTATGGATGTGAGAGTTGGACTGTGAAGAAGGCTGAGCGCCGAAGAATTGATGCTTTTGAACTGTGGTGTTGGAGAAGACTCTTGGGAGTCCCTTGGACTGCAAGGAGATCCAACCAGTCCATTCTGAAGGAGATCAGCCCTGGGATTTCTTTGGAAGGAATGATGCTAAAGCTGAAACTCCAGTACTTTGGCCACCTCATGCGAAGAGTTGACTCATTGGAAAAGACTCTGATGCTGGGAGGGATTGGGGGCAAGAGGAGAAGGGGACGACAGAGGATGAGATGGCTGGATGGCATCACTGACACGATGAACGTGAGTCTGAGTGAACCCCGGGAGTTGGTGATGTACAGGGATGCCTGGTGTGCTGCGATTCATGGGGTCGCAAAGAGTCAGACACGACTGAGCGACTGATCTGATCTGATCTGATCTGAAGTTTATATCTGGGAGTACTACACAGCAATGAGGGTGAATTGTGTGAAAGCGGTAAAAATAAAGCTGTGAAAGCTGTATGATTTTGTTATTGTATGCTTTAAAAGTATCCAAGCTGAGTATCATGTGTGCCTGTTAAGTCGCCTCAGTCCTGTGTAACTCTGTGCAACCCTATAGACTGGAGCCTGCCGGGCTCTTCTCTCCATCGGATTCTCCAGTCAATAATACTGGAGTGGGTTTCCATACCCTCCCCCAGGGGATCATTCTGACTCAAGAATCAAACACATATCTCTTTTATCTCCTGCATTGGTAGCTGCATTCTTATCCAGCTGAGTCATCTGGGAAGACCCTGAAGTATCATATTTGATATCAATTTGTGATGGATGTGTGGGGACACTTTCTGAGATGTTAGTAATGTTTTCTCTTTGTTTTCATTCTGGGAGCAGAATTTCTTCATTACTTAAGCTTACATGTATAGAAGAAATTTTCTAAATATGTATTGTACTCTAAAAAAGAGTTTTCCTTAAACAAAGCATGTTCACTATCAGAGTACTATTTTTTTTTTCTTTTAATATGATAGTTTCTTATACAAAATAAGTATTGACTATACATTTGTGAAACTGATGTAGTACACACATTCATATCTCAGAACACAATTAATCTTTATATTACTAGAAGTATTCCTTTCTTGTCGAACAACACCCACTGGCTCTCCTAGTCATTCCCCCAGCAGCCATGAGACATAATGAAATTTGGTAACTCGATCATGCAGTGAACTCTGTATCACAGTACTCCAGGTTTGATGGCACACAAGTATGTTCTGAGAAAGTCATCTTCTGAGTAGATAGTTGCCTACACAGGATTTTACTGTCACCATGGGCACAAGGAAATCCCGAAATCTAATTTTTTCTCACTTGCTCTTATCCGACGCATGCATTTTCTCCTTGACACACACTTTTCAGTTATCTCAGATCTCCATTTTTAATGAAACACAAATCCCATTGGGAGATCTTTTGGTTACCCAGCTTGTATTAATAATGTAGCTACCCAAAGTCAGGTTGAAATTGTTGGGAGGGAGTAGATTGAAAGGAGTTTATCCTGTGTGGTCTTGAGGAGCAGCAATGATAAAAAGCTAATGCCAGGTCTGGTTGATTAAAATGTAACCCAAGGGATTTTTGCATCCCAGAAGATAGGGATATACCTGAGGGAAAAATTAATCTGGTCAGGGATAGAATTAGGTGATCAAGGACTATTCCACACACATCCACAGTGTGCCAGAGAGGAAACAAATAATGGTCACGAATTCTTTTGTAACACAGAGACATCAATTCCTTGATTTTAACTGGTGGAAAATTATTGGCAATTAGTTATGTGGCTTAACCTTTGCCTCAACTGTATTTCTACAGGAGGACAGCTGGTATTTGAGGATTGAGTTGGTCAAGAATGGCAATGACATATAAAATGACATAAAAAATGTATCTCTATTACTTTCCCAAAACTAAAAACATAGTAATTACATGAAATTTGGTTTTATGAGTTTCCTAGCTTTAGAAAAAATAAGGTAGGTAAAAAGCAAGAAACAATTAAAAGGAATAATCAGAGAAGTAACTCCAAAAATAAAAAGATAATCTGTGTCCTTGTTAAATCCCAAATGAGAATTCAGATGAAACAGGAAAAATTAGGTATGCTCAGTATTTCTAATTTTAACCCATTTAACAGATATTGTCATTTTCCTAAAAACTAATGATACTGAGCAAACACATATACAATGTTTCTGTTTGCACATCTTGGTGAGCATATCTATTCAATCCTTTGCCTAAATTTTATTATTATAATTTTTTTTCTTATTATTGATGAAAGCATTTCATAAAGTTTGGATACAAGTTCTTTTTCAGATGTGTAGATATACTTTTCAAATATTTTCCTCACTTTTCAGATTTGTATTAATATATATAATAAATATATAATGCAAATATATAAAATAAATATATATAATGTAAATATATATGGAAAATAATTACCCTAAACTATTCTCTTATTTATATATCCACACTGCTGCTGTTATCTCTTGCTACCTAAACAGTATTCCAAAACCACATAACTTAAATAGCTTCCTGTGTAGCTTAGTTTGTAAATATCTCCCTGCAATGCGGGAGACCTGGATTCAATTCCTTGGTTGGGAAGTTCCCCTGGAGAAGGAAATGTCACCCCACTCCAGTATTCTTGCCTGGAGAATTCCATGGACAGAGGAGCTTGGCAGGCTACAGTTCATGGGCTCACAAGAGTTGGACATGACTTAGCAGTATCTTTCTTTTAAAACAATGATCTCTGATTCATTATTTTGTTCATCCTCATGTTGACTAAGGTCACATAAAATATTCAGTGGGAGGATAGGCTAGGTTATAAGGTAACTCACATCTGTCACTGGATGAGAATGGCTGGACAGATGAACTCATATTCTCCTCTTCCCCCTTTAAGCAATCTCAGAATCTGTCTGTCACAAGGTATTCTCAGATGGTTAGATGAACTTCTTATCTGGTATCACGTGGCTTTCAGATACTGTCTTCCTAAAGGCTTAATGCAGGATTGACTCACAGGTGTTCCCCTGGAGGCCTGATGGGTGACTCCATGTTTCTACCACAGGCACATTTCCGTCCCTGGTTGGGAAATAAGATCCCAGTATTGTGTGGTGCAGAGTGGTGGTGGGGGGAAGAAATGTAAAACAGACTTACATTATTTCTGCCAATTTTTGTTGGGCAAAGCAGCTAAAGTATAGCAAATATTCAAAGGGAGGATAAATAAGTAATGTATCTCTAAAAAAATGTGTGAAAAAATGACAGTTATCTTTAATCTACACAAACTGTCACTTTCCCATTGTAGAACTCTGTAGTTTCTAATTCCAGATAGATTTATTAATAGCTTTAATGTTTTAATTAGATCTGTCAGCTAGTGTACAATCTCTTTTCAATTTTGTTGTGCATATACTTACACAAAGTCCCTGACTGAAGCAGTACATCAACAGCACACAAAGCAATTGAGAGTGATTGGCATTTAAATCATTCAGGTCATTGTGAAAGGAACATTTCTTCAGAGACCTCAGGAAGTACCCTTATCACAACCAGATACTGAGATGTTAGACTGAGTTTTAGGAGTTCAGAGAATTTCATTGCTCTCTGTTGAGAAGGATTTGGGGAAGACCCTAAAGTGAAAATTTTGATATATATTTTCCCAAGAACTAATACGGATAATTGCAAGTAAGAGGGTAACAGGTAGGAAGGCCAGGGGTCTCCAAATGGAGGAAATAGGCTGCAAGTGTCAGACATTTTTATCTCTCTTAAGTGGCAGGAGGAAACAAACTAATGATAATTTTTTCCCTTCTCTATACAAATTTAAAAGGTTTCTCCTAAAATACTGTGTTGCCATAATGACACATGGTTTCACCTGAAGTTAACTATTCTCAAACCTTGAGTTAACCAATGCATTTTTCTTATGTAAATGTTTGTCTTAAGCTATGTTAATGTACTATGCATTTACCCCAGACTCTGTCTTCAAGTTGTTTCCGCCTAATGGCTCAGAACCTACTTGACAAGCCAGTATGTTATACTCAGACATTGTTCCCCTAATCTATGTAAACGAAACTATTTGTATGGTAATCTGCCCTTCTGCAAGATTCAAGTCAATCGTTTTATGGCCCAGGATGAATCGTCTGGTGCCAAGATTACCCCAAAAATACCTCTTATGGATAAGGGGCCTGGTGCCATTCTGAGTTTTAAGACATTCCTTTCTTTCATTAACAGACTGAGTGAGTGAGTGAGTGAAGTTGCTCAGTCGTGTCCGACTCTTTGAGACCCCATGGACTGTAGCATATCAGGCTCTTCTGTCCATGGGATTTTCCAGGCAAGTGTACTAGAATGGGTTGCCATTTCCTTCTCCAGACTACTATGTTAACAGACTACTAGTGACTATATAACATCCAGCTGAAGACTAGCAGGGGGGTACTCTTTCTGCCCCCTTCTGATGACTATGTCAGAAGCTTTCTCTATCTCCTTTATACTTTAATAAAACTTTATTACACAGAAGCTCTGGGCGATCAAGCCTTGTCTCTGGCCCCGGATTGAATTCTTCTCCTCTGGAGGCCAAGAATCCTGGCGTCTTTTCGTTCAGCAACAACCTTTCACAAGCAAATTATTTTAAGAAAAAAAAAATGGAACTCTGCTGATGTAGAAAACTCATCTCCATGCTTAAATATTTTAAAGTAGTCATTTTTGCACATATGAGCTATTGTGGTTTAGTTGCTAAGTCATGTCCAACTCTTGTGACCACATGGACTGTAGCCTGCCAGGTTCCTCTGTCCATGGGATTCTCTAGGCAAGAATACTGGAGTGAGTTGCCATTTCCTTCTCCAGGAGATCTTCCTGACCCAGGAATCTAATCCAGGTCTCCTGCACTGCAGGCAGATTCTTTACCAACTGAGCTTCAAGGGAAGCCCATGTATATCCAAAGAAAATCCACAAAGCAGGTATATTTCTATTCTTTGTATATTATTCTCCACTTTAATAGACAGAAGTACTGAGTGATCAATATTTTAAAAGCACTACCTACCCAAATTCTTTTATCAAGGGGTTTACAAAATAGAAAATAAACATTGCTCTTATTCTTGAGGCCTTAAATGTAGTAAAGAGATTCTTACATGATTAAAATAAGCATAATTCAAAGAAGGGTGCACTACTTAGAGAATATGAGGAAGTTGCAAATTAATGAAATATTCCTGGACATGTGGTTGGAGGATGGGAATAAAAGGTTCTCTGGTGATGAAGTCTGCTTGAAAGGTAGCACTGACAGAATGAAATGGCATCATTATTCTTAATAGCTAAAGAGTAAAAATAACCACATGCTCATCCACCTGAAGACTGGATCAATAAACTGTTTTATATCCATAAAAAGAAATATTATTATGCTAACTAATGAAACAGGTTTCTGACACAAGCACAACGTGGCTGACACTATATTTACCTAAATATTTTACTGAAGCAAATATAGTATTTTACTAAAGAAAAGAAGCCTGACAGGAAAATAAATAATATATTGCATGCTTCTGCTTGTATTCAAGACCAAGAATAGGAAACCACACAGACTCAGAATGTAGATTAGAGGTTTCAGGGGTGGGGGAGGTTTCAGAGAGGGAGCAAGTGCTAATAGATATAGTTTTCTTATGAGACTGATGAACATTTTCTGAATGCAGATGCTGGTGATAACTGAACAACCTTGAAAATATAATAAAAACAAAACAAACAAACAAAAAAAACTGTATACATTAGAAGGGTGAATTTTATGGTATATGTATTACATTTCAATATTAAAGAAAATACAGTTGAAATACAGTTTAATTCTTAAATGAGGTATGAAGGATAAAGTTTCAAAAACACAATGAACAATCCAAAGGCACTGGAAATGATTGAGGGAGATCTTTTTGAGTTTCATTAGGTTTCCTCTCAAATTAGAGAAGGAGGAGATTCGGGATAACTATAAAACAATCCTACAAACAATACACAGTATCCTTCTTACCATAGAGCAATTTGGTGACAGTAGTGAAGCACAAAAACTCAGCTTTTGTCAAACTGTTTCTGAGTTCACAACAGAATATATAGAAGCAGGAAAATAATTAATAAAACCATATGAGCATTAACTTCAGGGATTTAAGTCCCAGTATACCTGGTAAAATAAAAGGCTATCTGCCTATTGTTCAGCTACCCAAGATCTCATCTCAGGTAGATTTCCAGATCCTAACTTAAAGAATGTAGGAGAAAATACTTAACTTTTAGAGAAAAAAAAAAATTATATATGAGTCATTTTATGCTAGCTTACCTATTAAAACCTGCATTTAATGACTAGAAATAATATTTTCTTTTCAGAATCAGGAGGATCTATCTAAACTTGCTGATATCCATGACATAACAATTTATTATTTACTTTATTTACTCTTGGTTCATAGGAAAGCCTTTAATCTTTTCATCATTGGGCAAGTGTATACAGAAATTTAAGGTATGTTTTGTTTTATTGAAAAGTTCCTTGTGTAGGTACCACAATAAAAATGGACAAATTCATCTCCATGTGAACCATGAGCATGTATACTTAGGTAGGTCTAAGGAAAAAGTTCATTACTTACATACTATTCTCATATATATTAAAATATATACACATGATCACACATAAATATACACATATAATGGCAAGGTATATGTTTTTAAGAAGTATTTATTGTTCCTCTACTCATTTCCATTTTATAATCTAGAAAAGTCATTAAAAAGATTAATGGATGCAAGTGTATGTGACAAATTCTGTTATTTTCACTTATTTTTGTCTTTTTTTTTTCCTGTTCATCAAGATATTCATCCTTTAACAACAACCATTCCACAAATAAGTAACGAGCATTGTGGGAAAGCAATAAAAAATCTCTAGAAAACTAGATCAATAATACTTACTTCACGTCTCAGAAAATACTAAATACAACATAGACTAAAAGCTGCTGCTGCTGCTAAGTTGCTTCAGTCATGTCTGACTCTGTGCGACCCCATAGACGGCAGCTCACCAGGCTCCCCTGTCCCTGGGATTCTCCAGGCAAGAACACTGGAGTGGGTTGCCATTTCCTTCTCAATGCATGATGAAGGCACCCTGGAGAGGGGGTACCCTGTGTCTTCACCCCACTGAGAGGGCGCCTGAAAAATAAAGTGAAGTTGCTCAGTCGTGTCCGACTCTTAGTGACCCCATGAACTGCAGCCCACAAGGCCCTTCCATCCATGGGATTTTCCAGGCAAGAGTACTGGAGTGGGGTGCCAGGCTAAAAGCAGTAGCAATTATTTTTTTATTATGCTAGTCCTTGATATACTATTTCTGGAACTAAGGCAAAGACTCTTAAACCAATCATGCTTTCTTGAGAAATATAAAAATTGTAATCATTTTTAAAATCATATTTTGTATCCAGATAAATATTTTCCAGCATGGGAAATGCTTAGTCCTTAGATCTTGCAGCCTGGTCTAACACTGGTGTTTCTTCCATATTATTTTGAAGAGGTAATGTTAGTTAAATTTATCAAAAGCTCCTCCCTGAGACAAGAAAAGCAATGCTCAGAGATGAGCTTGTATAAAATAACCTACTCATGAATGACATCTACATTTAGTGGAAACAGTGAAAACAGTGGCTGACTTTATTTTTGGGGGCTCCAAAATCACTGCAGATGGTGACTGCAGTCATGAAATTAAAAGACGCTTACTCCTTGAAAGGAAAGTTATGACCAACCTAGATAGCATATTCAAAAGCAGAGACATTACTTTGCCAACAAAGGTCTGTCTAGTCAAGGCTATGGTTTTTCCAGTAGTCATGTACAGATGTGAGAGTTGGACTATAAAGAAAGCTGAACGCTGAAGAACTGATGCTTTTGAACTGTGGTGATGGAGAAGACTCTTGAGAGTCCTTTGGACTACAAAGAGATCTAACCAGTCCATCCTAAAGGAAATCAGTCCTGGGTGTTCATTGAAAGGACTGATGTTGAAGCTGAAACTCCAATCCTTTGGCCACCTGATGCTAACAGATGACTCATTTGAAAAGACCTTGATGCTGGGAAAGATTGAAGGCAGGAGGAGAAGGGGACAACAGAGGATGAGATGGTTGGATGGAATCACTGATTCAATAGACATGAGTTGGGTAAACTCCGTCAGTTGGTGACGGACAGGGAGGCCTGGTATGCTGCATTCAATGGGTTTACAAAGAGTCAGACATGACTGAATGACTGAACTGGACTGAACAGATAGCTATCTACCTTTAAATAGTGGATATCCATGATCTAGATTATTTTGTAATTATAAAAACACAAATACAAACAAAAATCACCTTCCTCCTTATGATATTTTGCAGTTGTGCAGAAGTGTTCCACATCTGTGTGTCATTTTCTTGATCATTTTCTAAAAGTTTACATCAGAACAAAAAAGGATGGATAGAAGGAATTGCTCCTTTCTGACTGAGCTGATTTTCTTGGGAATTACTGATAACACTGAGAACAAGATGGCTCTTTTTACCATGGTTCTACTTGTTTATCTTATTAACCTTCTGGCAAACCTTGGAATGATAACCCTGATTAGGATGGATCCCCAGCTACACACACGCATGTATTTTGCCTCAGCCACCTCTCCTTCTGTGACCTCTGCATTTCCACAGCAATTGTGCCCAAGATGCTGGTGGATCAATTTGCCAAGAACAAGTCAATCTCCTTCAGTGGCTGTGCTCTGCAGTTCTTTGTCTTCTGTATCTCTACAGAAGCTGAATCTCTTCTCCTGGCAGTGATGGCCTATGACCCGTACAAGGCCGTCAGCAGCCCCTTGCTCTATGCAGTCAGCATGTCCAGCGGGGTGTGCTCCCTGCTCGTGGCTGGGGTTTACCTGGTGGGAATGGCAGGTGCTCTGACACACACAACATTAGCATTCTGCTTATGTTTCTGTGGGTCAAATGAGATTAGCCATTTCTTCTATGATTTACCTCCACTTTTCCTCCTTTCCTGATGTTATATACAGATCAATGAGTTGGTGTTATTCATTATTTTTACCTTCATTGAACTGAGTACCATTTCAGGAGTCCTCATCTCTTATTGTTATACTACCCTTTCAGTCTTGAAGATCCACTCTGTTGAGGGGAGGTTCAGAGCTTTTTCCACCTGCACCTCCCACCTAACTGCAGTGGAAATTTTCCAGGAAACTATGCTCTTTATGTATTTCAGGCTGAGTTCATCCTAATTTTCTAGATCAAGACAAGATGACCTCATTGTTTGACACTCTTGTGACTCCAATGTTAAACCCTATGATTTACAGTCTAAGGAACAAAGATGTGAAACAGGCTCTGGAAAAAGTGAAACTTAAAAGATGGGGCTAAATGTTTATATTTTACACACATAAACACATTTTGGGTTTTGTATTTCTAGAATTATATTTCATCATACAAGAGAACTAAAATTTTCCCAGTGCTTATAATGTTATAAATGAACATTTGTTGTATAGCCCAAATTTTAGAAATGCTACAGTCTCCAAATACAGCATGCTCATATGTATCAAGAATTTATATATGGCACCTCTACTTTGTTGAAAACTTCCTGAATTTTCTAACTTGATCAAATATCATTGGTTTATTCTTTCATTCAAACAACATTTCAATTTTCCTGAAGATTTGTTATGTACTTCTTGAGAGATTTTTGAGCATTCTTTATATTTAATGGGACATACTGTAGTTTCTGTACTAATGAATATAAGCTAGTGTCACAAACATTAATTAACTAAGCAGGTAAGTAACTCAATAGAAGCCTAACAATCATGAAATAAAATATCGAGTGTTATGAATCCAAAGCAAAATCTAAAACTAATATGTCTTTGGATAGATATATTCAGTCACAAATCTAAAAATTATTCAAGTGGTAAATGAAACAATATTAGTCAGGGAATCTGATAATTAAATGAGCTATGAGGTAGACAAGCTCACGTATTTTAGAAGTAAAGAAGCCTGGTTAGCCACAACATGGAAGAACCATGAAGTCATTACTCTAAGTGAAGTAAGTCAGACAGTGAACAATAACTACTGTATTATCTCACATGCATGTTTAATACAAAAAGGATTAATTTATAGAAATACAGAGTAGATTTATTGTTTCCAAGGTCTGGTAGGTGAAAGAAGTTTGAAATATTTGTCAAAGTGTACAACTTTTCTGTTATATGATGAATAAGTTCTGGGACTCTAATGTATACTATGACTTCAGTTAACAATTCTGTATTTTAAACTTTAAATTTTCTAGAAAAGTAGATCTTAACTGTCCTCATTAGACACATACTCCAAATGATAACTATGTGAGTTAATGAATGTGTTGATTAATCTTATGTGGTGATCATGTCACAATGTGTTCTCAGTCACTTCAGTCATGCCCAACTCTTTGAGACCCCATGGACTGTGGTCTGTCAGGCTCCTCTGTCCATGGGGATTCTCCAGGCAAAATACTGGAGTGGGTTGCAATGCCCTCCTCCAGGGGATCTTTCAGACCCAGGAATTGAAACCATGTCTCTTATGTCTCCTGTATTGGCAGGCAAGATCTTTGCCACTTGCGCCACCTGGGAAGCCCAGTCATAATGCACACATGTGTCTAATCTTCACCTTGTACACCTTATACATGCTAATTGTCAATTTTGTCTGAATAAAGATTTTAAAAAAAAAAAGAAAATTTAGGGACAGTGGAAAGGACCTTGATAAAGTACATCAATGGGCTATCATTATCAATTATCAATATTTTTATCACTATCTCCATGACAATTTCATCCTCTTCTTTCCTCTTCTTGACCCTTGTTGAATGTCCTCTTTATCTCCTTGTCATTCACAAACAACTATCTACTTAAAGCATTATTTTATTTCACCTTGTTTGTGAGAAATCAACTCCATTATCCAAAAAAAATTCCCATGTTGTCCAGATCACAATGGAGGAATAAATAAATACATAATAAACTGAAAACACTAGGTAACATTTTTGAGTATTAATTTTATCTCAGTGGCAAAATCAATAGAGGGATAACATCTACTATATATATATATAGTAGATGTTACACACACACACACATTATAACATAAATTATTTGCATAAACTCAACAGATTTTTTGGAAGATATATAAAGTGGCGTGTATACTAATATAATGGATTGATAAAGACATTCGTATTAATTACACTAGGAGTAAAGAGCTATAAGTTCTTGATATTTGACTATTTTATTTGCTTTTTTCCCTTATTTTATTGAAGGCTAGAGCATTAACTTTGTCCCTTATGCAAGTGTGATCTTGACCATATATTTGAAAAATCTCTTAAGACAGAAAAGCATTCTTAATTATTCATTAAAATTGTAAAAGATAAAAGCCACTGAAGTTCTTAGGCTTTCTCACTGCCATTGTAAAATACCCTTATGAGAAAATATCTTAGAATGACAGTAAAGCCTAAAAAATGCCTCTGTTACACAGGGTGGTATTTGTGAGACATTATGACATGTTAGGAAAAGGTCTCATGGTGGATAAAAAGCCACAGAGGATTCTTATTTTAGATAAATGTTTTAAAAGTCTAGAGGGATGGTATGAGAAGGGAGGTGGGAAAACACATGAAATATAATAAAGTTCAGGATTGGGAACACGTAACAGAAATACACCCTAAAGAATTATTTTATGGATTCATGTTGATGTATGGCAAAAAAAAAAATTCCAATACAATATTGTAAAGTAATTAGCCTCTAATTAAAATAAATAAATTTAAATTAAAAAAAATAAGTCTAACTAGCATATTTCATTAATTCACCTAAATTCTCTTGGAATTGTTGCTTATAGGAAACAGTATGGCAGAAAACCTCTGAAATATAATAAAGTCCAATCAAAATAGGATGCCATCATGTTGCCATGGATAACACATTTCCATCTATATGACAGAAATTTATTATTGCATCTAAAGAAGTATTTTAAGTATTAACCCATTTTATTAGGTCTACTTGTGTCATATAAAAAAAAAATCATCCCATTAAATGGAAGACCAAAAATAGAATTGACTGATTCTACTTCTCCCAGAAATTGTATGGTTAAGTAACAAATTATGGAAATATATTTTAAATAATTTATAACTCAAAAGGTTGAGCAAGAATGTATAATGCTCTTCTATCAGGATTCTGCAAAATAAGGAAACTGCACTAAATATCCTGGTGTATTCTAGTCTGTCTACATCAGCTCTCACCTCTATATTTCCCTTCTTAGTACCTCTATCTCACATTTTTTATCATACCCATAACAATGACTGGTAGCAAATATTGTATAAATGGAACATTATCAATGACAGTGCAGTAGGCTAATACTACAGGCAAGTTCCCATATCCTGACCCCTTCATCCTTGCCACTTGAATACTTAAGTAGAAATATGGCATAACAATAGCAGATAACGGATTTCCCTGTAGCTCAGATGGTAAAGAATCTGCCTGCAATTCAGGAAACCCAAGTTTGGTCCCTGGGTCAGGAAGATACTCTGGAGAAGGAAATGGTAACCCATTCCAGTACTCTTGCCTGGAGAATCCCATGGGCAGAGGAGCCTCATGGGTTGCAGTCCATGAGATTGCCAACAGTCGGACATGACTGAGTGACTTTCTCTCTCTTTCTCTAATTGTAGATATCACTGTATGTCTAAAGCAGAGAACATATGGGTCATAGGTTGTATAGCTACATTCATAAAAAATAATGTTCAGTAATCCAATAAGTACAAAATTCTATGATAAATACAGAAGCAGCAACTTTCAACCTTCTTAGACATCTCTGGCTTTAGACACGTGCTATGAACCAGGTAGCAATGCCACTCTGAACTTAGCACATCACTATTCCTTTCTGACCCTCAGATTCTCTAATGTAAGACAGAGACTTCAACTAGAATACCTCCAAGTTCCTTTCCAGATGATACAATATGTCTCTATAAAATATGACCCTCCTCCTGGGTAAATCCATCCCAGTATTGGAAAAGATTTGAAAACCATTAAAAAAATACAGGGAGTTACTTCATGTTCAAACTAGTAATTGAACTCTATGTGTAGGCTGTTTTAACCTTAAATAGTGGTGGCATGAAGCTATCTAGATAGTATGAGATTCAGAAGACCAAACACTTTCAAACATAACTTTTGTGTGGCTTGTTATTCCAATTCAGGAATCTAATAGACTACTCATAGTAGTGGATATTTACATTTTTTATCCCTCCAGTAAGCAAAACAGATATAAAATTTGCTGGTTTTGTTCTGTTGCTAAGTCGTGCTGACTCTTTGTCACCCCAGGGACTGTAGCAGGAACTTGTCTTCATCTCTGTCCCCATGAAGGGATACCAGGGCTCCCCATCCCTCACTCTCCAAGAATTTGCCCAAGTTCATGCCCGCTGAACCAGTGATGCTATCCAACTATTTCATCCTCTGCCACCCTCTTCTCCTTTTGGCTTTAATCTTTCCCAGCACCAAGGTCTTTTTCAACGAATCAACTATTCTCATCAGGTGGCCAAAGTATTGGAGCTTCAGCTTCAGTATCAGTCCTTCCAATGAATATTCAGGGTTGATTTCCTTTAGGATGGACTTGTTGGATCTCCTTGCCATCCAAGGGACTCTCAGGAGTCTTCTCCAGCACCACAATTTGAAAGCATCAATAACCTCACATATGCAGAGGATGTGACTCTAATGGCAGAAAGTGAAGAGGAACTAAAGCATTTCTTAATGGGTGAAAGAAGAGAGTGAAAAATCTGGCTTAAAACTCAACATTAAAAAAACTAAGGCCATGGTATCTGGTCCCATTACTGCATGGCAAATATGTTTGTCACTGCTCTCAAGCTTCCCCTGTATCATAAAAGCAATCATGAAAATATATAAATTAATGGTGTGTCCAGGTCCAATGAAACTTCATAGATCAAGTATACTGACTGGTCCTCTAGATTAGATAGATAACTGTATGTAAGTTTGTACCTAGGAAAACTAAACAACTATTAGGATGAATAAACTATCTTTACATACATAAGTATAGAGAAATTTCATATATAAAAAAAATGAATGAAAGAAGTTGTACATAAAAATGTAAAAGCTCTATGATTTTACTACTATAGAATTCAAAATATCCAAATTAAAGCATCATTAGTTCAGTCAGTTCAGTTCAGTTCAGTCGCTCAGTCATGTCCAACTCTTTGCAAACCCAGGAACCGCAGCATGCCAGGCCTCCCTGTCCATCACAAACCCCAGAGTCCACCCAAACCCATGTCCATTGAGTCGGTGATGCCATCCAGCCATCTCATCCTCTGCTGTCCCCTTCTCCTCCTGCCCTCAATCCTTCCCAGCATCAGGGTCTTTTCCAGTGAGTCAGCTCTTTGCATCAGGTGGCCAAAGGATTGGAGTTTCAGCTTCAACATCAGTCCTTCCAATGAACACCCAGGACTGATCTCCTTTAGGATGGACTTGTTGGATCTCTCTGCAGTCTATACTGGACATCAATTTGTGATGGATAAGGAGATGATTTCTGAGATCTTAATAATGTTTTTGTTTTTGTATTTTTCTGGGAAAAGGATCTTTTCATTCCTGACAATTTATTTTCAGTATACTTTTGTAGATGAAAGTTTTCTTGATAGAGCAAGAAACTCATTGTGGAAAATGAGTTTCCACAAAGTATGTTTGCTGTCAGATTGTTGCTTTTTACTTTTTAAAATCTAACAGTCTCTTGTGCAAAAGAAGCATGCATTATATATTTTTGATACTGATGTGGTGCATAAGTTTTTGGAGTATCTCTACGTATAATGAATCTTTACATTACCTGAAGTGATGCCCTGCTTGTAGAACAACCCTGTCTTTATGCCCCTACTAACTCCTGTAGTCATTCTCCCTGTGGCAGGGAAACATAATGAACTTTGGTACCCTATAGTGCAGTGAACTCTGTATCACAATACTCCATGTTTGAGGAACAGACAACTATGTTCTGTAAAAGTAATGTCTGAGTAGACATTTGCCTACAGAATTTTACTGTCACCAGGGGCACCAGAAAAAAACCAAACATAGATTTTTTTCTTTAATTGTATCTAAGAAAGACATTTTCTTCTTAAGGCATGCTTTCAATTATTTTAAGATATCTATTTTTAATGAAACATAAATCTCACTGGGTGATATTTTATATATCCAAATTAAAATAATAAATGTAGGTACTCAAACATACTGCATGATTCTGTTTATGGGGAAGGCAAAGAAGAGGAAACCACATAGAATCAAAAATAGATGAACGGTTTCCAGGGTTCAGGGAGGGAGGAAGGGGGAGTGATAGCTAATAAGTATGAGCTTTTTATTGAACTGATGAAAAAGTCCTGGAAGTAGATAGTGGTGATGACTGAACTACCTGGAAAATATATTAAAACCCAAAAAACTCTACTTATTAAAATGATGAATATTATGATTCAGGCATTATATTTCAATATGAAAGAAAATACAACCGAAATGCAGTATTATTCCTAAATGAGGTATAGAGGGAGAATGTTTCAAAAACACAGAGGAACTGGAAATGATGAAGGGGTTGATGTTTTTGAGTGTCCTTAAGTTTCCTCTTTGACTAGAGAAGGAGGAGATAGTTTCAGGGTAATTGTGAAGCACACCATATAAACAACCTGCAGTGCACTTTCTAACACAGATCAATTTGGTGACAAGAATGGAGTATAAAAGCTCAGCATTTGGCAAGTTGTGAATTTACAGGGGAATATACAGAAGTAGGAAAGTAATTAATGGAGTGTTTTAATAACACCAGCTGCTGCTGCTGCTACTGCTAAGTCACTTCAGTCATGTCCGACTCTGTGTGACCCCATGGATGGCAGCTCACCAGGCTCTGCTGGAGTCCAGCCCCGGTGGAGCCAGGGAATTTGAAGGAGAGACGGCTTCGGGGATCAGGATACGATAGAATTAAAGATATAAAGAGTGGTTAAATAAGGATAGCTCAGCGAAGAAATTCAGTGAAGAAAAGAGGCTGAATAACTTGGTTTACTTGGAAAGCCAATAAAATTCCAAGACAAGGAATTTGCATCACCTACATAGGCCGGCAGGTGTCCTCCTGTTCTCCTGAAGGAGAGGAGACACTAAGGCCTCCCCGGTCAGATCTTAGAAGCCCAGGCAAAATTAGTAGGCTTGACGAGCCTCCACGCTTCAGATGAGAATTCAGGCAGAAGGTGAGAGAAATAACGACATGGGGAGACCAAGCTTCGGTGAGCAAGGCTCGTGCTTTATTTTCCAAAGTCATTTTTATACCTTAAGTTGTGCATAGAGGATAATGGGGGAAGGGGTAGAGTCAGCAGTAAGCCAGGCTTTCTTCCTGCAAACTTATCATATGCAAAAGTTTAGGTGATTTACATCATCTTCTGGCCAGGAGGCCTGTTAACATTTTATGATCCTTTCTTCAGAAAACTTATTTTTCTCTAAAGGTGATTATTCTAAAGTCAGGCACCACCCTCTGAAAACATTAGATAAAGTTGCATTTCTATAGGGCAAAAGTGTGGTGGGCTATAACAAGAAAAGAATTAACTCAAGGGCCCAAGTTTATGAACATTAAAGCTATTACTTACATTCTTATACACCAATTATATTAATCAATACACTCCCAGGGACACAGTAGGTAAGGGATATGGAAACTGAGCAGCAAACATTGGCCCAAGAAGTGAAAAACCCTTCACCAATATAATTTCTAATCAATCTTTTAACTACTCAAAGGAATCTGTATTTAGAAAGTTTAGAACATCTTGTGCCTCTCACGGTTGGGAGGCTGTGAATAATCACATGTGGCCGGAAGAACCTTCAGAGGAGTTTGTAGGTTGAAACACTCTTGTCACACCAGGAATTTTTATAAACTGGAGCTCTAAGTTAACTCTTTTTCATAGAAAGGTGGTGGGGGACAGCCCCCATAAAGTCAGAGGTGTAGGTGGGAGCACAAAGCAGTAAAGTAGGCAGATTCTGGTTTTGGGGGTAGATGCTAGAGAATTTCCAGGGGGACTCCTGAGGCTCGATCCCACCTTTGTGTATGCCGAGCCTCCTTCCTCATGATCTTTGCCACTGGCGGAGTTCCTCACGCTGGCTCCCTGCAAGGCTTCTCTGTCCCTGGGATTCTCCAGGCAAGAATACTGGAGTGGGTTTCCATTTCCTTCTCCAATGCATGCATGCATGCTAAGTCACTTCAGTCGTGTCCAACTCTATGTGACCCTATGGACAGCAGCCCACCAGGCTCCTCTGTACACAGGATTCTCTAGGCAAGAATTCTGGAGTGGGTTGACATTTCTGTCTCCAATGCATGGATGCATGCTAAGTCGCTTCAGTCGTGTCTGACTCTATGCAACCCTATGGATGGCAGCCCACTGGGCTCCTCTGTACACAGGATTCTTTAGGCAAGAATACTGGCTGCTGCTGCTAAGTCACTTCAGTTGTGTCCGACTCTGTGCGACCCCATAGATGGCAGCCCACCAGGCTCCCCCATCCCTGGGATTCTCCAAGCAAGAATACTGGAGTGGGTTGCCATTTCCTTCTCAATGCATGAAAGTGAAAAGTGAAAGTGAAGTCGCTCAGTCGTGTCCGACTCTTAGCGAACCCATGGACTACAGCCCACTAGGCTCCTCCGTCCATGGGATTTTCCAGGCAAGAGTACTGGAGTGGGGTGCCATTGCCTTCTCCAAATAACACCAGCACCTAAGGGCAATAGCTTCAGTGATTTAGGTCATATTGTTCCTAGTAAAATAAAAGGCCCTCTACTTATTGTTCATGGCACCCCACTCCAGTACTCTTGCCTGGAAAATCCCATGGATGGAAGAGCCTGGTAGGCTGCAGTCCATGGGGTCGCGAAGAGTCGGACACGACTGAGTGACTTCCCTTTCACTTTTCACTTTCATGCATTGGAGAAGGAAATGGCAACCCACTCCGGTGTTCTTGCCTGGAGAATCCCAGGGATGGGGGAGCCTGGTGGGCTTCCGTCTATGGAGTCGCACAGAGTCGGACACAACTGAGGTGACTTAGCAGCAGCAACCTATTGTTCAGCTACCTAAGATCTGTTCGTCTCAGGTAGGTTTCCAGATTCTAACTTAAAGAGAAGGATGGGTGTTAGGGCATTAGACTCAAAGACTCTTGTCTTTGAGTCTTAGTGTCTTCATTTGTAAAAGAATGTCTGCTCTGCCTACCTCACAGAAACTTTGCTCTGAGCATCAGGTCCTGTGATACCTTGAACTCCACAAAGTAAGAGTGCTAACCAAGAATTAGGGGATGTTCATAAGTCACCTAATCTCTTTTTGTACCTGTTCCTCCATTTTCATATTAGGAGAATTCCCTATTCAATACTCCCTTTCTGGCCTGTAGCAAGGATTGTAGAATAACCTAACCTGTTTTGAGGTGATAAGGAGTATGATTTCTGAGAGGAGTCTTGCCCTCTCAAGCTTCACAAGCACCCTAGAAGTTGTTACAGAGAATGGAGAGTGTGGGTAGAGGAATAATGTGGTTTGAATGACACTATTTCCAAAAAGGAAAAAGCATTTGTAGTTGTTTAGAGTACAACCAGCAGCTCTGAAGAAAACATTCAGGGTAACCGCAGGCAATTATGCACCTAATTGCCGCTCCTAGAATCACAGTGCAGAAGAACCAGGCTCAGGATGAGCACAGTTATGTCCTCCTCCCCCTCCAGTGTGAAAAGCAATGCCAAGAAGGGAGGGAGGAAAGGAATGGTGTCACCAAGTGAAGTAGACAGAACAGACTGCATATATAAATGCTGAACATTCCCTAATGAATGAAACTCTCCCTGCCAACCCCAGCCACGCCATGCCACATGTGGGATCTTAGTTCCCAGACCAGGGATAGAACCCGTGCCCCCTGCATCGGAAACGTGGTGTTTCAACTACTGGATCGGCATGGGAGTCCCATGAATTAAATTATTATTGGGTGTTTTTGGGGCTAATATGATTTATTTTATCTTAAAAGTTTAGTCTTGTAGTTTTAGAATTGTTTCAAAATATATATCCATAACTGAAAATAAGCCCATCAACATTTGGTTAAAGTATTTTTCATTATGTGGCAGTAATTTGTTTTTATTTACTTTTGTATTTATTAGGGGAAATGATGTTGAATTATATGTATCTAGTAATATTGATAAGGTATCACTAAGTGAATTTTCATGAAATCGTTTCTGCAACCAATTTTCTCTGGAAGAGACCTTGTTAAAGTATTTTCTAGGTTAAGGTATACATAATTCACACACACACACACACACATAGTCACATAACATTTTAAAAGCACTGGAAACTAGTAATATTATTTAACCATCTGCCAGATTTAGAATAAGTTTCCACTAAGCCAAACTTGGATGAATCTGATGAAGAATGGGAGACATTTGAAGACAAAAAGCAGTAGGAAATTTCACCCCCACACCATCCCGTCTCTACCCTATCTCCCTGCATGTCCTTGTTGTGGAAAATAAGACCACAGAATTAGAAAGAAAGGCTCTGTTGTTCATACTAACTGGAGGGACAACAACGCCTAGAGTGAACACTAATGTGCACCATGGACTTTGGGTAATTATGCTGTGTCAAGATCAAGCCACCCATTGTGACACTCACACCCTCTGGACACAGGCTATTAAAGGTCAGGAGGCTGTGCAAGTGTGGGGGCAGGAAGCACAGGGTAACTCTCTGTCCTTTCCATTCAATTTTGTTGTGAACCTAAAACTGTTCTGAAACAATAAAATGATTAAAGAAAAAACCTAAAACTAGGTGGCAGGAAGAATTGAGGGGGGTGTTCAGCAGTCAGAGGCTGGGAATCCCCATTCCCCAGCCCCTTAAAACATCTGATTTATAGACTTTTGTACAAACTACCCAAGGCCCTCTCTGGGGCTTCCCTGGTGGTTCAGGTGGTAAAGAATCCACCTGCCGATGCAGGAGACACAAGAGATGCAGGTTCTATTCCTGAGTTGGGAAGATCCCCTGGAGGAGGAAACGGCAGCCTTCTCCAATATTCTTGCCTGGGAAATCCCACAGACAGAGGAGCCGGGTGGGCTATAATCCATGGGGTTGTAAAGAATCAGACACGACTGAGTGACTGACACACACAGGCCCTCCCTGAGAGTCTCTGTGTGAGAGTAGCCTGGTAATGTGAGGGGAAGAGGAGACCTCTGAACATTCATCAAAGAAAGGGAAGATGAACCTGGTAATCCTAAATTAGCAAACTTCAAAAAAAGCTGTTTAAAAAGAGTGCTGATAATATACTTTTCGAAGGTCACAGTGTCCAATACAACAAGAAACTTCCACCTAGTCTCTCTCCACTCAGTGCTGTTTTACACGGACATGCAGATTTTCATCTTGTGTCACAGACTTAGGATTTTCACCAATGTCACCATCCCCTTCCCCTTCAACAGCACACACAGGTTGCCAGCCTCTTTCTAGGGCAGCCAGGTCTGTGTCCCCATCACCTCCAGTATCCCCAACAAGACTTCTTTACTTGAATCCATTAGAGAGTTACAGTGCTTAGCAAGGAAACATGGTTAGGAGATGCTGACAGTCAGCAAGACTTGGAAGCTGGGAGCCAGAAGAGGGGTGAAGATGCTAGTTTCTTCCACAGACAGACTAATGTATGTGACCTGGTATATGTTGCCTTCCCTGTCTGAGCCCTGTTTCTTCATCTACAATACAGACTTCAAAAGCTGTGTATCCAGAATATATAAAGAGCTTTTAAAACTCAACCATAAGAGGAAACATGAATAAAAGATCTAAACAGCTATTTCACTAAGGATTATGCACAGATGGTGTATTAGTTTGCTAAAGTTGCTGTTACAACATTTCACAAAGCAAGTGGTGTAACCATTTTACTTTCTCACTGTTCTGGAGGCTATAAAGCCCAAGGTCAAGGTGTTGGTAGAGCTGGCTCCTCCTGAGGGCTGCAAGGGAGAATCTGTTCTGTTTTCCCTGCTTCTGGAGCTTTGCTGGCAACCTTCAGTGTTTCTTGGCTTAGCAATCTCTTCCTTCATCTTCTCCCTCTGTGCAGGCACCTGGGTGCAAATTCCCTGTTTTTATAAGACTACAAGTCATGGGACTTCCCTGATGGTCCAGTGGTTAAGATTTTGTCTTCCAATGCAGGGATGTAGGTTCCATGCCTGGTCAGGGATCTAATATCTCACATGCCTCATGGCCGAAAAACCAGAACACAAAACGAGCAATATTGTTACAGATTCAATAAATATTTTAAATAATGGTCCACATCCAAAAAAAAAAATTACCAGTCATATTGATGTTCACAGACTCAGGTATTTTACCCACTCTAATGTTACACATCCTATTGATCTCATTGTTCCCTGATCATTTGCAAATATCCTAATTCCAAATAAGGTCACATTCTAGGAGTTAGACATTTTTTTGGGGGGAGGGGGCATGGACAAAGTTCAACCCATAAACGATGGCAGAGAAGTCTATGTAAACATACTCAACATCATTAGCCAACAGGCAAATGCAAATTAAAACTACAACGACATACCACTATATTCCTATTAGAATAGCTACAATACACACAGACACACAAACCTGACAAATGGACATCATTAGTCAATAGGGAGATTCAGATTAAAACTATGAGACATATATTACTCAGGTGTCCCACACTGCAGGTGGATTCTTTACTGTCTGAGCCACCAGGGAAGCCCAGTCAGACACCACTATGCATCTATTAGAATGGCTACAAAATACACATACACACATGCATGCATGCTCAGTCGCTCAGTCATGTCTGTTTCTTTGCGACCCCATGGACTATGGCCTTCCAGGATCCTCTGCCCATGGGATTCTTCAGGAAAGAATACTGGAGTGGGTTTTCATGCACTCCTCTGGGAATTTTCGTGACCAAGGGAATGAACCTGCATCTCTTATGTCTACATTGGCAGGTAGGTTCCTTACCACTGGTGCCATCTGGGAAAGCCCACACATATACACATACAGATACAAACATGATAATCTTCAGTACTGAGGAGGATTTGAGCAGCTGACACCTGTATTTCATTAGTGGGAACACAGTTTTTGGAAAACAGTTTAACAGTTTCTTCTAAACATGCACCTATCATATGAGCCAGAAATCCACTTCTAGGTATTTATCAAAGAAGAATGAAAACTTAAGTTTTACCCAAAAGCCTGTACATGAATTTTTATACAATTTTACCCATCCTCATTCCACACTGGAAACAACCCTGATGTCTTTTAACTGGAAAAATTACACATATCTGTAGTATATTCAAACAGACTCAATTCAAGGAACAAACTGTTGATTTGCCCAATATTATGCATGAATCTCAAACGTGTTTTGGTCAGTGAAAGAAGCTGGGTGTCAAAGGCCACATAATGAATGCTCACACTTGCATAAAATTCTGAAATGTAAAACTGTAGGGACAGGAAATAAATCAGTAATTTCCAGGGGGGTGAAGGATGGAGAAATTAGTGATTACCAGGAAGCAACATAAAGGAATTTGGGGCATAAAGGAGCTGTTATGTGAGAAAATATGGCAGTTGACAAACAACTGTCTGTATTTGTTAAAACTATGAGAACTGTAGGGGCTTCCCCGGTGGTGCCAGTGGTAAAGAATCCTCCTGACGATGCAGGAGATATGAGAAAATGTTTCAATCCCTGGGTTGGGAAGATCCTGGAGAAGGAAATGGCTACCCACTCCAGTATTCTTGCATGGAGAATTCCATGGACAGAGGGGCCTGAAGGCTACTGTGCATGGAGTCTGTGAAGAGTCAGACATGATAGAGTGCACATGCACACACACACACACACACACACACACACGACATTGTAAATCACAGAGTCGACTTGACTGTATGTCAAATGATAAAAAGATCCTCCTGGTTCTCCATCACCCAGGAGGTGGGGAGAACCCAAGAAGGCACACAGACTGTAACAAAGGAGTATAACTGTACAACAGATGAACACTATAATCACACTGAAGAGGTCAGGAAAAAAAGGGGGTGACCTGAGTTACCCTGGAAGAGGGTTCTGCTTGGAAGCTCTAAGGCAACAGACAGGAAGAATGATGTAACCACTCTACATTCTCATTGGTCATATTTTTTCTTTTCACAGGGAATGCTGCTGCTGCTGCTAAGTCACTTCAGTCGTGTCCAACTCTGTGTGACCCCATAGACGGCAGCCCACCAGTCTCCTCTGTCCCTGGGATTCTCCAGGCAAGTATACTGGAGTGGGTTGCCATTTCCCTCTCCAATGCAGGAAAGTGAAAAGTAAAAGTGAAGTCGCTTAGTCGTGTCCAACTCTTAGTGACCCCATGGACTGCAGCCTACCAGGCTCCTCCGTCCATGGGATTTTCCAGGCAAGAGTACTGGAGTGGGGTGCCATTGCCTATGCATCATCAATTCTGAGACTACTTGATGTGTATACGAACGTCAAACCAGAAAAATACATTGCTGATAATGCACACCAGGCTCGTCCCTCTCAGAGAAAAAAGTTGCCAAAAAAGAAGAAAAAGGTATAATCATATTAGAGCTTTACTATAATCTTTACCTTTATGGTGCTGGATTGGCATCAAGATTTCAGTGTAAATTCATACATATGGAAGGAAAATAGTTGTGTGTGCATGTATGCACTTGTGTGTATGTGTGTGCACATGCATGCATGTGCATGTGTGTGTGTGCGTGCATTCATGCACTAGTTTACATGCAGTCAACCTTTTAACTCTCCCAATGGCCAGATAGAATGATTTGAGCAACAAAATAATGTCATTGTTGGATTTCAACCCCTTTATACATACACACACACACACACACACACACATATATATATATATATAGAAAGAAGGAGGAAGGAAGTAATGGAGGGAGGAGGGGAAAGAGGAAGGTCAAGTAGGTTGGCAGTAAAGAAGGAAAGATGGGTTAAAGAAAAAACACAAAGAGCCAAAAGACATACCAAACAGAAAAGTATAAATTACATTAAGATATAAATTTTCATCCATCAGATTGGTGAAATTTTTAAAACACTGGAAACCTATATAAAGTTGGTAAAAAGGAGAACTCTCATATACTGTTGGTAGAGACATTTTGATGGTAATTTAGCAGTATCCAGATAAGCATGTCTGTCAATTTAAGTCCATCTAAAATCTATCCTGTAAGAGTATTACCCTTTAGGCATAAAGATATATGTTCCAGGATGTTTATGGCAGCATTTGTTTGTGATAGCAAAAAAGCAGAAACAATTAAATGTCCATCAGCAATGAACAAAACTGAGGTAATAGTAAATACAATTCAAAAGAATGAAGTGACCCTTATGTACTCAGATGGGGGAAAAGTTAATAACATATTGATCAGTAGGAAAAAGAAAATAAGTTTCATAAAAAATATGTTTGGTTTATTATAAAGAAAGTACAAACCACGTGTGTTTATAATATAAATACATCTTTAAGCATGCAAAGTAAAACATCTGGGATGATACATATCAGTCAGTGTGTGGTCTCTATCTTCTGAACAAAATTGGAAACTAGGTTTTCTGTTGAGAATTAGGGTGGCTGTTCTGAACATTTTCCATTCAAGGAGAATTGTTCTGGCTGGAATTATGTTGGGAATAGGAAATGCAGCTGACACTACATCGACAAAACTTACTGAAGGCTCAAAATGGAAACTGAGCCAATGGTCAGGGTCATCTCATTTTCCCCAGCAAGACACAATGTGGAGGAGAAAGGAAGAGACATAGAGTGAGCACCTGCTATGACTCAGGCTGCTAGGTGCTTCACAATAAACCAATTAATCAAAACCTCCTAGACACAAGACCATCTACAGAATGGGAGAAAATATTTGCAAGTGATGCAACCAGTAAGGGCTTAATTTTCAAGATGTACAAAGATCTTATACAACTCAACAACAACAAAAAACCTATCCAAAAATAGGCAGAAGACCTAAATAGATATTTCTCCAAAAAAAGAAATACAGATGGCCAACAAACACAGGAAAAAGTACTCAATATCTCTAATTACTAGAGAAATGCAAATCAAAATTACAGTGAGGAACTACCACACCAGTCAGAATGACCATCATTTAAGAGTCTACAAATAAATGCTAGAGAGGGTGTGGAGAAAAGGGAACCCTCCTACCATGCTAGTGGGATTGTATGTTGGTGTAGCCACTGTGGAAAACAGTACGGAGGTTCCTCAGAAAACTAACAAGTGGTACCATGTGATCCAGCAATCCTCTACTACAGGATATATACTGGACAAACTAAAATTCAAAAGGATATATGCACCCTGATGTTCATAGCATCACTATTCACACAGCCAATACATGGAAACCACCTAAGTGTCCATCAACAGAGGAATGGATGAAGATGTAGTACATATATACAATGGAATACTACTCAGCCACAAAAAAGGATGGAATAATGTCATCTGCAGTGACATGGATGCAACTAGACATTATCATACTAAGTGAAATGTCAGAAAAAGAAAGACAAATACCATGTGATATCACTTATGAGTGGGATCTAAACAATGACACAAATGAACCTGCATATGAAACAGAAACAGAATCATTGACAGAACAGACTGGTGGTTGTCAAGGGAGAGGGGGCTGGGGGAGGGACTGAGTGGGAGGCTGGTGTTAGCAGACATATGCTTTTATATATAGGATGGATAAACAAGTTCCTAATATGTAGCACAGAGAACTACATTCAATATCCTATGTTCAATAAACTATAATGGAGAAGAATATTTAAAAAGAATGTGTATATATGTATAACTAAATCACTTGGCTGTAGAGCAGAAATTAACACACATTTGTGTCAATCAACTACACTTCAATTAAAAAACAACTTCCCAACCATAATTTGACATGGACAGTAATACCCCATTGTGAAGATTAGGAGCTCAGAAAGTTCAAAGTTACACCAAGAAGAGAGTGACAGAGGTGGCCCTCTTGGCTCTCTCCTCACTTTCTCTGGCTGGAGCACATTCCACTAGGGTGGTGGACCCACCAGATGGAAGGCATCTGGGTCTCTGAGTGACCTCAGGGAGCAGAGCTCTTCTACCCTCTACCATGTACCAGTTCAGACTTTTATACCAGACAGAAGCATTCTTCTTGTGTAAGTCCCTCAACAAGATAAAAGTTTACTTTATTCTCTGCCAAGCCACTGTCCCAAGGTCCTAATCAAACAGTTTCTTCAGAGAGGAATACATTTAGAATAATTGAAAATGCTAGGATCCAGATTTAATCTGTAAATTAAAGAGAACTGACGAATTTGGAAAACTCAGCAGTGGCCACAGGACTGGAAAAGGTCAGTTTTCATTCCAATCCCAAAGAAGGGCAATGCCAAAGAATGTTTAAACTATTGTACAATTGTGCTCAATTCACATGCTAGGAAGGTTATGCTCAAAATCCTTCAAGCTAGTCTTTAGCAGTCTATGAATTGAGAACTTCCAGATGTACAGGCTGGGTTTTGAAGAGGCAGAGGAACCAGAGATCGAATTGCCAACATTCTCTGGATCATAGAGAAACCAAGGGAATTCCAGAAAAACTACTTTTGCTTCTCTGGTAGCTCAGACGGTAAAGACTCTGCCTGAAATGCAAGAGACCCAGGTTCAATCCCTGGGTCAGGAAGACTCCCTAGAGAAGGGAATAGCAACCCACTCTCATATTCTTGCCTGGAAAACCCCACAGGCAGAGGAGCCTGGCAAGCTACAGGCCATGGGGTCACAAAGAGTCGCACATGACTGAGTGACTAACACTTCTACTACTTTGCTTCATCGACTAGGCTAAAGCCTTTGATTATGTGGATCATGAGGATCACAACAACTTGTGGAAAATTCCAAAAAGAGAAGGGAATACCAGGTCACTTTACCTGTCTCCTGAGAAGCCTGTATGTGAGTTGAGAAGTAACAGAACAGGACATGAAACAATGGACTGGTTCCAAATTGGGAAAGGAGGACGTCAAGGATGTATATTGTCACCCTGCTTCTTTAACTTATACATAGAGTCCATCATCCAAAATGCCAGGCTGGATGAAATACAAGCTGGAATTTCTGGGAGACATATCAATAACCTCAGATATGCAGATGATACCACTCCACTCTAATGGCAGAAAGTGAAGAGGAACTGAAGAGCCTCCTGATAAGGGTGAGAGAGCAGAGTGAAAAAACTGGCTTGAAACTCAACATTCAAAAGCCTGGCGTCCCAGTCTCTTCATGCCAAATGCTGCTAAGTCACTTCAGTTGTGTCCAACTCTGTGTGACCCCATAGAAAGCAGCCCACCAGGCTCCCCCATCCCTGGAATTCTCCAGGCAAGAACACTGGAGTGGGTTGCCATTTCCTTCTCCAATGCATGAAAGTGAAGTCACTCAGTCGTGTCAACTCTTAGCGACCCCATGGACTGCAGCCTACCAGGCTCCTCCGCCCATGGGATTTTCCAGGCAAGAGTACTGGAGTGGAGTGACATTGCCTTCTCTGCTTCATGCCAAATAGAAGGGGAAAAAGTGGAAGCAGTGACAGATTTTCTTTTCTCAGGCTCCCAAATCACTGTGGATGATGACTGCAGCCATGAAATTAAAAGATGCTTTCTCCTTTGAAAGAAAGCTATGACAAACCTAGACAGCATATTAAGAAGTGGAAGCATCACCTTGCCAACAAAAGTCCGTACAGTCAAAACTATGCATTTTCCAGTAGTCACGTACAGATGTGAGAACTGGACCATAAAGAAGGCTGAGCACCGAATAACTGATGCTTTCAAATGCGATGCTTTCAAGAGAAGACTCTTTCGAATCCCTTGGATAACAAGGAGATCAAACCAATCAATCCTAAAGGAAATCAAGGTGATGAGATGGTTAGAAAGAATCACCGACTCAATGGACATGAATTTGAGCAAACTTCGGGAGATTTGAAGGACAGGGCTTCCCTACAGACTGCATGCTGCAGTCCATGGGGTTGCAAAGTGTCGAACATGCCTTAGTGATGGAACAGCGACAGCATAACACACACCACTGAGGATGGCACCATAAGAAATCATAATTGAGTAGGAATTGTGCATTATGATAGGTGGTGTATGGGAGGGATGATGCCACTTCCAGACATCATAGTCCTTATCTGAGGTGGGAGAGGTTGTGTGCCTCCCTAGGGTGAGGCCAGTACCTCTTTGTGTCATCACAGCCAGACTCAAAACTGTTGGGGTGCTGACAAATTATGTGATGCTGCTGTATCCTCACAATAAGACCCAGGCAACGTCCAGGACACTGAAACGAAAGCACACTGCAGTATAAACAACCTTGTGAGAAACTTCCCTGTCAGTCTACTGTCCCTCTGTGCTCCCAACGCATGGCACATGCGTTCCATCCCTGGGTGGGGAACTAGGATCCCACATGTGGTGAAGCATGGCAAAAATAAATAAAGACTGATATTAAAAAAATTAAAAGAAAACAACCTTGTGAGCTCATGTGTGCTGGAGTACCAAAACCATGTGCTGTGGCAGCCAGAGACCAGCTACAGGGGGTTAACTGGCAGAAGGAAGTTGTTGTTCAGTTGCTCAATTGTTTCTAATTGTTTGTGACTCCATGAACTGCAGCAGGCCAGACTTCCCTGTACCTCACCATATCCCAGAGTTTGCTCAAATTCTTGTCCATTGAGTTGGTGATACCATCCAACCATCTCATCCTCAGTTGCCCCCTTCTCCTCCTGCCCTCAATCTTTTCCAGTATCAGTGTCTTTTCCAATGAATTGGCTCTTTCCATTAGTGGCCAATATCTTGGAGCTTCAGCTTCAGCATCAGTCCTTCCAGCGACTATTCAGAGAAGGTAGGGAGAAGGGAAGTCCAGCTCTAAGGACCAGATTGCCCTCCTTCAGAGCCAAACAGCTACCTAAGTTTCCTTTCATCTTCTTTTCCTCCTTAGAAAATGAGACCACACCTAGGAAGAAGGAGTGAAAAGCACAGGACCAATCCCTAATTGACCAGGTTAAGGTTCAGAAATCACTGTGCTTAAGAGCATAAGCTACAGCTAAGTTTGGGTTTTCCTGCTTAGAGCAAAAATGGAGGCTTGTGTGTAGGGGTGAGCTGAATTACAGGAAAAAAATTAACATTCAGCTCTTAAATTTTTCTGTACTAATAACCCATATCAATTTTTTCTTGTCATTTGTTTTATGCTTGAAAAGGTCTTTACTATCCTGGTAGTTCTATTCCAGTTTAATGACTACACTGAAACACTTTAATCAAGGCAGAATTTATTCTGTTGTATGTGGTGAGTTTGGGCTCTCATTTTATTTATTCCTCTTAAATTAGTTGACCACTTTCTCTCTTATACAATTTTTTTTTTAAATTCTCCAACAACATTATTGAGGTACAATTCACATAGCCTAAAAGTCACTGTTCAATGTATACAGTTTACAGTAAGTCCCCTACATATGAACCTTCAAGTTGAGAACTTTCAAAGATGCAAACATACAGCTATTGTAACTGTACTACTGTACTTTTTCAAGGTCCTGTAATGTAAGATGAAGAATGTTTTATTCTGGGTTTGCTTTTTCTGTGTTATTTGTGTGAAAAGTATCATAAACCTATTACAGTGCAGTACTTTATAGCCAATTGTGTTTATTGGGTACCTAGGCGAACTTTGTTGGACTTACAAACAGGCATAGAAACAAGTTCCCTTTCATGTGTATGATTTTTAAATATTTTTCCCATTCTGTGGGCTGTCCACTTTCTTGATCACATCCCTTGTAGTAACAAAGCTTTAAATTTTCATGTAGTCCCATTTATCTATTTTTGTTGTTGTAGCTTCTTTTTTGTATCATATCTGAGAAACCATCTCCTAATCCAAAGCATGAAGATTGGCTACAGAGTTTCTTCCAAGGGCTTTTTTGCTCTAGCTCTTAAATTTAGGTCTCTGATAAATTTTCATTTAATGCTTTGCATACCGTATATGCTAGGAGTCCAAGTTCATTCTTTTGCATTTGCATATTCAGTTGTCCTTCACCAGTGAGGAAGAAATTGTTCTTCCCTTGTCAAATTGGTATTGTGACTCTTGTAGAAAATCAATTGACATAGTTATATGGATTTGTCTCTGGACTTTCAATTCAATTTCATCAATCTATGTGTCTATGCTATGTTAGCACCATGTTGTTGTTCAGTCACTAAGTCACATCTGACTCTTTGTGATCCCATGGGCAGTGTGGACTGCAGCCTGCCAGACTCCTCTGTCCGTGAGATTTCCCAGGCAAGAATACTGGAGTGAGTAGATCCAGGGATCAAACCCATGTCTCCTGCATTAGCAGGTGGGTTCTTTACTGCTGAGCCACCAAAGAAGCCCATGTTAGTACTGCACTGTCTTGATTATTAGTGTCTTGTAGTAAGTTTTGAAATTGACATGTCTGAGCCCTTTAACTTTGTTCTTTCAAAGTTAAAGATTGCTTTGGCTATCCTGGGTCCTTTATATTTCCATATGAATTTTAGGACTAGCTTGCCAATTTCTGCAAAGAAACTGGGGTTTTGATGGGGATTGTGTTGAATCTGTACATCAATTTACTGTCAAGTGAATAATATTCAGTTTTTTTGATCCATAAATATACAATACCTTTTCATTTATTTAGGTCTTCTTTACCAGTCCTTGGGCTTCCCTGGTGGCTCAGATGGTAAAGAATCTACCTTCAATGCAGAAGACCTGGGTTCGATCCTCAGGTTGGGAAGATTCCCTGGAGAAGAAAATGGCTACCCACTCTAGTATTCAAGGCTGGAGGATGCCATGGGTACAGGAGAGTAGTGGGCTACAGTCTATGGGGTCACAGAGAGTCGGACACAATGGAGCAATGAACACATTCTTTAATGTCCTTAAAATAAAACTTTCTGTAGTTTTATAGTGTTCATTAAAAAACAACAACAACAACAACAACAAAAAAAACTCTTCTTCCCTCTATGACTAACTGCTTTTGGACTTTAAACTCATTTTAAATGGGTCTGCTTCTGTACTTTTATTATACTGCACGACTTCAGTGTGTTCTGCACTGATGCTTCACTCTTTTACTTACAACTGTCTTGCAGGACACTCCGACATCAGATTAGGAAAGTCTTTCTATCCTCCTATCGATTTGTTTTTCTAAAAATCTCTTGTCCTCACTCACTGTCTCATATGAATGTCAAAATCATATGAGGTTCCGAGAAAAGAATTCTATGGCAATTTGAATTGGAAGTACGGATTCTGATTCATTTAAGGGAATGGGCTCCTTTATAGCACTCAGAGTACATTTACTTATCCAAATTTTCTGCTGTGTGCTTCAACAGTATGTCATATTTTTCTTTATGGTTTTGGTGAGGATTAATTTTATGTGTCACTTCTCATCTGGACCTGATGAAGTGACATTTTAATGAGGTTTTGGACTTGGAATTGACATTTGAATGGTTTAAGAATTCTGAGAATGTTGATGTAAAAGAACAAAATTAGAACATTTCTTAACACTATATACAAAGATAAACTCAAAATGGATTAAAGACCTAAATGTAAGGTCAGAGACTATAGAACTCTTAGAGGAAAACATAGGCAGAACACTCGATAACATAAATCAAAGCCACAACCTCTGTGACCCACTTCCAAGAGTAATGGAAATAAAAACAAAAATAAACAAGTGGGATCTGATTAAACTTAAAAGCCTATGCACAGCAAAGTATAAGCAAGGTGAAAAGACAACCCTCAGAATGGGAGAAAATAATAGCAGATGCAATAACTGACAAAGGATTAATTTCCAAAATATACAAGGAGCTCATACAACTCAGTACCAGAAAAACAAACAACCGAATCAAATAGTGGGGCAAAAGACCTACACAAGACATTTCTCTAAAGAAGACATACAGATGGCTAACAAACACATGAAAAGATGCTCAATCTTGATTATTATCAGAGAAATGCAAATCAAAACTACAATGAAGATTATCACCTCACACCGGCCAGAATGGCCATTATCAAAAAATATGCAAGCAACAAATGCTGAAGAGGGTGTGGAGAAAAGGGAACCCTCTTGCACTGTTGGTGGGAATGTAAATTGATACAGCCAGTATGGTAGACAGTATGTAAATTCCTTTAAAAATCAAGAATAAAACCACCAAATGACCCAGCAACCCCACTTCTAGGCACACACCCTGCTGCTACTACGGCTAAGTCGCTTCAGTCATGTCTGACTCTGTGTGACCCCATAGTCAGCAGCCCACCAGGCTCCCTCATCCTTGGGATTCTCCAGGCAAGAACACTGGAGTGGGTTGCCATTTCCTTCTCCAATGCATGAAAGTGAGAAGTAAAAGTGAAGACACTCAGTCGTATCCGACTCTTAGGGACCCCATGTACTGCAGCCCACAAGGCTCCTCCGTCCATGGGATTTTCCAGGCAAGAGTGCTGGAGAGGGTTGCCATTGCCTTCTCCGATACACCCTGAGGAAACCAAAATTGAAAAAGACACATGTACTCCAATGTTCACTGCAGCACTATTTACAATAGCTAGAACACGGAAGCAACCTGGATGTTCATCAACAGTAGATTGAATAAAGCAGTTGTGATACATATATCAGATCAGATCAGATCAGTCGCTCAGTCGTGTCTGACTCTTTGCGACCCCATGAATCGCAACACGCCAGGCCTCCCTGTCCATCACCAACTCCCGGAGTTCACTCAGACTCACGTCCGTCGAGTCAGTGATGCCATCCAGCCATCTCATCCTCTGTCGTCCCCTTCTCCTCCTGCCCCCAATCCCTCCCAGCATCAGAGTCTCTTCCAATGAGTCAACTCTTCACATCAGGTGGCCAAAGTACTGGAGTTTCAGCTTTAGCATCATTCCCTCCAAAGAAATCCCAGGGCTGATCTCCTTCAGAATGGACTGGTTGGATCTCCTTGCAGTCCAAGGGACTCTCAAGAGTCTTCTCCAACACCACAGTTCAAAAGCATCAATTCTTCGGTGCCCAGCGAAGAATTTTCTTTCTAGTCCAACACTCACATCCATACATGACCACTGGAAAAACCATAGCCTTGACTAGACGAACCTTTGTTGGCAAAGTAATGTCCCTGCTTTTGAATATACTATCTAGGTTGGTCATAACTTTCCTTCCAAGGAGTAAGCGTCTTTTAATTTCATGGCTGCAGTCACCATCTGCAGTGATTTTGGAGCCCAGAAAAATAAAGTCTGACACTGTTTCCACTGTTTCCCCATATATTTCCCATGAAGTGATGGGACCGGATGCCATGATCTTCATTTTCTGAATGTTGAGCTTTAAGCAAACTTTTTCCACTATCCACTTTTACTTTCATCAAGAGGCTTTTGAGTTCCTCTTCACTTTCTGCCATAAGGTTGGTGTCATCTGCATATCTGAGGTTATTGATATTTCTCCGGGAAATCTTGATTCCAGCTTGTGTTTCTTCCAGTCCAGCATTTCTCATGATGTACTCTTCATGTAAGTTAAATAAACAGGGTGACAATATACAGCATTGACGTACTCCTTTCCCTATTTGGAACCAGTCTGTTGTTCCATGTCCAGTTCTAACTGTTGCTTCCTGACCTGCATATAAATTTCTCAAGAGGCAGATCAGGTGGTCTGGTATTCCCATCTCTTTCAGAATTTTCCACAGTTTATCGTGATCTGCACAGTCAAAGGTTTTGGCATAGTCAATAAGGCAGAAATAGATGTTTTTCTGGAACTCTCTTGCTTTTTCCATGATCCAGGAGATGTTGGCAATTTGATCTCTGCTTCCTCTGCCTTTTCTAAAACCAGCTTGCACATCAGGAAGTTCATGGTTCACATATTGCTGAAGCCTGGCTTGGAGAATTTTGAGCATTACTTTACTAGCGTGTGAGATGAGTGCAGTTGTGCGGTAGTTTGAGCATTCTTTGGCATTGCCTTTCTTTGGGACTGGAATGAAAACTGACCTTTTCTAGTCCTGTGGCCACTGCTGAGTTTTCCAAATTTGCTGGCATATTGAGTGCAGCACTTTCACAGCATCATCTTTCAGGATTTGGAATAGCTCAACTGGAGTTCCATCACCTCCACTAGCTTTGTTCATAGTGATGCTTTCTAAGGCCCACTTGACTTCACATTCCAGGATGTCTGGCTCTAGGTCAATGATCACACCATCGTGATTATCTGGGTCGTGAAGATCTTTTTTGTACAGTTCTTCTGTGTATTCTTGCCATCTCTTCTTAATATCTTCTGCTTCTGTTAGGTCCATACCATTTCTGTCCTTTATCGAGCCCATGTTTGCATGAAATGTTCCTTTGGTATCTCTGATTTTCTTGAAGAGATCTCTCGTCTTTCCCATTCTGTTGTTTTCCTCTATTTCTTTGCATTGATCACTGAAGAAGGCTTTCTTATCTCTTCTTGCTATTCTTTGGAACTCTGCATTCAGATGCTTATATCCTTCCTTTTCTCCTTTGCTTTTTGCTTCTCTTCTTTTCACAGCTATTTGTAAGGCCTCCCCAGACAGCCATTTTGCTTTTTTGGATTTCTTTTCCATGGGAATGGTCTTGATCCCTGTCTCCTGTACAATGTCACGAACCTCATTCCATAGTTCATCAGGCACTCTATCTGTCAGATCTAGGCCCTTAAATCTATTTCTCACTTCCACTGTATAATCATAAGGGATTTGATTTAGGTCATACCTGAATGGTCTAGTGGTTTTCCCTACTTTCTTCAATTTCAGTCTGAATTTGGCAATAAGGAGTTCGTGGTCTGAGCCCCAGTCAGCTCCTGGTCTTGTTTTTGCTGACTGTATAGAGCTTCTCCATCTTTGGCTGAAAAGAATATAATCAATCTGATTTCGGTGTTGACCATCTGGTGATTTCCATGTATAGAGTCTTCTCTTGTGTTGTTGGAAGAGGGTGTTTGTTATGACCAGTGCATTTTCTTGGCACAACTCTATTAGTCTTTGCCCTGCTTCATTCCGTATTCCAAGGCCAAATTTGCCTGTTATTCCAGGTGTTTCTTGACTTCCTACTTTTGCATTCCAGTCCCCTGTAATGAAAAGGACATCTTTTTAGGTGTTAGTTCTAAAAGGTCTAATGGACTATTACTCAGCCATAAAAAGAACACATTCGCATCCATCCTAATGAAGTGGATGAACCTGGAGACTATTATACAGAGTGAAGTAAGTCAGAAAGAGAAAGATATATATCATATTCTTAAGCATATATATGGGAATCTAGAAAAATGGTACCAAAGAATTTATTTGCAGTGCAGCAATGGAGAAACAAACATAGACAACAGACTTACGGACATGAGGAAAGGGGAGGAGAGGGTGAGATGTATGGAGAGAGTAACATGGAAACTACATTACCATACGTAAAATAGATAGTCAATGGGAATTTACTGTATGGCTCAGGGAACTCAAACAGGGGCTCTGTGGGATATGGGACAGAGGTTTAAGATGGAGGGGACATATGTATACCTATGGCTGATTCATGTTGAGGTTTGACAGAAAATAACAAAATTCTGGAAAGCAATTATCTTTCAATTAAAAATAAATTATTTTTTATTTCTTTTTAAGTATTTTTATTTTATTGACCCTTGACATGTTAGCTTTTATTTATTTATTTATTTTAATATAAATTTATTTAAATTGCAGGCTAATTACTTTATATTATTTTCTTACTTTATAATAATTTATTAATAAATTGTTAATATTTATAATAACACAAATATTTATTTATAATATTTTGCCATACCTCAACATGAATTTAAAAAAGAATTCTGGGGATGTTGAGATGGGGTGAGTGTATTGTGGACACGAGAAGGACATAAATTTGGGGGAAAATGCAGAATGTTATGGACCAAACTGTATCCCTCAAAATTTATACAGTGAAGTCCTAACCACCAATGTGACTATATTTAGAGATAGCGTCCTAAGGAGGTTAGAGGTTAAATGAGGCCAAAGGGTGGGGCCTTAGTCTGATAGGAAGCGGCCTTGTGAGAAGTAGAAGAGACACTCAGAACTCTCTCTCTTTTCTGTGTGTACTGAGAGAAGAAGTTATGTGAGGACAGAGACAGAGGAGCCTGCCAGGCTACAGTCCTGTCCATGGGGTTGCAAAAGAGTCTGATGTGACTTAGCGACTCAACAAGAACAATAGTGTCAGAAGGTGGTTGTCTATAAGCCAGTAACTGAAACCAACCCTAAGAACACCTTGATTTTGGACTTCCAGCCTTCTAGAACTGTGAAAAAATAAATTTCTGCTGTTCAAGGCACTCAGTGTGGGTTTTTCTTTCATGGTACCTTGCAGACTATTGGGGCTTCGCAGGTGGCACCAGTGGTAAAGAACCAGCTTGTCAGTGCAGAAGACCTAAGAGACATAAGAGAAGTGGGCATCCCTGGTTTGGGAGGATCCCCTGGCAGAGGGCATGGCAACCCACTCCAGTATTCCTGCCTGGAGAATCCCATAGACAGAGGAGCCTGGCAGGCTACAGTCCATGGGATTGCAGAGAGTCAGGCATGACTGAGTAACTAGCATTACAGACTACTAATAATATGCGGTTCTACACATTTCTTACAATTTTTTTTACTAGGTTTTTTTTTTTTAAACTATAATGCTATTCAAGGCTAGATTTGGAAAAGGGGTTCTGAAACTTTTGTAGACCTATTAATAATGGTCCTCAGTTCCTTTTCTTGAAGCCTGTTCTCATTGCTATTGCCTCATATCAGTCTATCTTGTAGTTTCTGTTACTGAGCTGCTGTATTCAAAGGGACATGACCCTGGTTTACCTTCATATTGGAGGACAAAGACGCTACAATTTCCAAGTGCAATCCTTGAAGTCAGGCATATACATTCATTTTAGAGACCAATCAAATTTTTATCCCAAAGTTAAAAAAAAATTAGAAACAGATGATTTTTGTGTGTGAATGTTTATTACAAAGTAGTGTCAAATCAAATTAAAAACAAAAAGTGGAGCTACAAACCAGTTACAATAGTACTAGCTTTTCATTTTTTTGTTGTTGTTAGCTGTCAATTTCATTTTATTTTTTATTTTTATTTTTTTAATTTAATTTTATTTAACTTTACAATATTGTATTGGTTTTGCCATATATCAAAATGAATCTGCCACAGGTATACATGTGTTCCCCATCCTGGCCCTCCTCCCTCCTCCCTCCCCATACCATCCTCTGGGTGGTCCCAGCACACCAGCCCCAAGCATCCAGTATTGTGCATCAAACCTGGACTGGCGACTCGTTTCATATATGATATTATACATATTTCAATGCCATTCTCCCAGATCATCCCACCCTCTCCCTCTCCCACAGAGTCCAAAAGACTATTCTATACATCAGTGTCTCTTTTGCTGTCTCATATACAGGGTTATTGTTACCATCTTTCTAAATGCCATATATATGCATTAGTATACTGTATTGGTGTTTTACTTTCTGGCTTACTTCACTCTGTATAATAGGCTCCAGTTTCATCCACCTCATTAGAACTGATTCAAATGTATTCTTTTTAATGGCTGAGTAATACTCCATTGTGTATATGTACCACAGCTTTCTTATCCATTCATCTGCTGATGGACATCTAGGCTGCTTCCATGTCCTGGCTATTATAAACAGTGCTGCTATGAACATTGGGGTACACGTGTCTCTTTCAAATCTGGTTTTGTTGGTGTGTATGCCCAGCAGTGGGATTGCTGGGTCATAAGGCAGTTCTATTTCCAGTTTTTAAAGGAATCTCCACACTGTTCTCCATAGTGGCTCTACTAGTTTGCATTCCCACCAACAGTGTAAGAGGGTTCCCTTTTCTCCACACCCTCTCCAGCATTTATTGCTTGTAGACTTTTGGATAGCAGCCATTCTGACTGGCATGAAATGGTACCTCATTGTGGTTTTGATTTGCATTTCTCTGATATTGAGTGATGTTGAGCATCTTTTCATGTGTTTGTTAGCCATCTGTATGTCTTCTTTGGAGAAATGTCTATTTAGTTCTTTGGCCCATTTTTTTGATTGGGTCATTTATTTTTCTGGAATTGAGCTGTAGGAGTTGCTTGTATATTTTTGAGATTAGTTGTTTGTCTGTTGCTTCATTTACTATTATTTTCTCCCATTCTGAAGGCTGTCTTTTCACCTTGCTTATAGTTTCCTTTGTTGTGCAGAAGCTTTTAAGTTTAATTAGGTCACATTTGTTTATTTTTGCTTTTATTTCCAATATTCTGGGAGGTGGGTCATAGAGGATCCTGCTGTGATGCATGTCAGAGAGTGTTTTGCCTATGTTCTCCTCTAGGAGTTTTATAGTTTCTGGTCTTACGTTTAGATCTTTAATCCATTTTGAGTTTATTTTTGTGTATGGTGTTAGAAACTGCTCTAGTTTCATTCTTTTACAAGTGGTTGACCAGTTTTCCCAGCACCACTTGTTAAAGAGATTGTCTTTTCTCCATTGTATATTCTTGCCTCCTTTGTCAAAGATAAGGTGTCTATATGTGCGTGGATTTATCTCTGGGCTGTCTATTTTGTTCCATTGATCTATATTTCTGTCTTTGTGCCAGTACCATACTGTCTTGATGACTGTGGCTTTGTAGTAGAGCCTGAAGTCAGGTAGGTTGATTCTTCCAGTTCCATTCTTCTTTCTCAAGATTGCTTTAGCTATTCGAGGTTTTTTGTATTTCTATACAAATTGTGAAATGATTTGTTCTAGCTCTGTGAAGAATACCGTTGGTAGCTTGATAGGGATTGCATTGAATCTATAAATTGCTTTGGGTAGTATACTCATTTTCACTATATTGATTCTTCGAATCCATGAACATGGTATATTTCTCCATCTATTAGTGTCCTCTTTGAATTCTTTCACCAGTGTTTTATATTTTTCTATATATAGGTCTTTAGTTTTTTAGGTATATTCCTAAGTATTTTATTCTTTTTGTTGCAATGGTGAATGGAATTGTTTCCTTAATTTCTCTTTCTATTTTCTCATTATTAGTGTATAGGAATGCAAGGGATTTCTATGTGTTGATTTTATATCCTGAAACTTTACTATATTCATTGATTAGTTCTAGTAATTTTCTGGTGGAGTCTTTAGTGCTTTCTATGTAGAGGATCATGTCATCTGCAAACAGTGAGAGTTTTACTTCTTCTTTTCCAATTTGAATTCCTTTTATTTCTTTTTCTGCTCTGATTGCTGTGGCCAAAACTTCCAAAACTATGTTGAATAGTAATGGTGAAAGTGGGCACCCTTGTCTTGTTCCTGACTTTAGAGGAAATGCTTTCAATTTTTCACCATTGAGGATAATGTTTGCTGTGGGTTTGTCATCATATATAGCTTTTATTATGTTGAGGTATGTTCCTTCTATTCCTGCTTTCTGGAGAGCTTTTATCATAAATGGATGTTGGATTTTGTCAAAAGCTTTCTCTGCATCTGTTGAGATAATCATATGGTTTTTATTTTTCAATTTTTTAATGTGGTGTATTACATTGATTAATTTGTGGATATTGAAGAATCCTTGCATCCCTGGGATAAAGCCCACTTGGTCATGGTGGTATGATCTTTTTAATGTGTTGTTGGATTCTGATTGCTAGAATTTTGTTAAGGATTTTTGCATCTGTGTTCATCAGTGATATTGACCTGTAGTTTTCTTTTTTTTGTGGCATCTTTGTCAGGTTTTGGTATTAGGGTGATGGTGGCCTCATAGAATGAGTTTGGAAGTTTACTTTCCTCTGCAATTTTCTGGAAGAGTTTGAGCAGGATAGGTGTTAGCTCTTCTCTAAACTTTTGGTAGAATTCAGCTTTGAAGCTGTCTGGACCTGGGCTTTTGTTGGCTGGAAGATTTCTTATTACAGTTTCAACTTCCATGCTTATGATGGGTCTGTTAAGATTTTCTGTTTCTTCCTAGTCCAGTTTTGAAAAATCGTACTTTTCTAAGAATTTGTCCATTTCTTCCACGTTGTCCATTTTATTGGCATATAATTGCTGATAGTATTCTCTTATGATCCTTTGTATTTCTGTGTTGTCTTTTGTGATCTCTCCATTTTCATTTCTAATTTTATTGATTTGATTTTTCTCCCTTTGTTTCTTGATGAGTCTGGCTAATGGTTTGTCAATTTTATTTATCCTTTCAAAGAACCAGCTTTTGGCTTTGTTGATTTTTGCTATGGTCTCTTTTGTTTCTTTTGCATTTATTTCTGCCCTAATTTTTAAGGTTTCTTTCCTTCTACTAACCCTGGGGTTCTTCATGTCTTCCATTTCTAGTTGCTTTAGGTGTAGAGTTAGATTATTTATTTAACTTTTTTCTTGTTAGCTGTTCATTTTTTAAAAAAAATTATTTATTTTAATTGGAGGCTAATTACTTTACAATATTGTATTGGTTTTGCCATACATCAACATGAATCTACCACAGGTATACACGTGTTCCCCATCCCGAACCCCCCTCATATATATAGTGGAATATAGCTGATTAACAATTTTGTGATAATTTCAGGTGGACAGCAAAGGGACTCAACCATACATATACTTGTATCCATTCTTCCCCAAACTCCCCTCCCATCCAGGCTGACATACAACATTGAGCAGAGTTCCCTGTGCTACATAGCAGGACCTTGCTGGTTATCTGTTTTAATTATAGCAGTGTTGCACTAGCTTTTCTAATTACCCCTATTTTTACCAGAGATCTTTATCTCTTCATAAGGCTTTGATTTACTGTCAAAAATCCTGCACTCCAACCTGAAGGACTCCATGCTGAGGCAGAACTCTCTCAACTCTTATAAACTGGGCATGTCTTAATTTCTCCTTCATTTTCAAAGGACGGTTTTGCTACACATAGGATTCTTGGTTGACAGCTTCTTTCCCTTCAACACTTCAAATACACTGGCCCATGTCACCTGGCCTGTGAGGCTTCCAACGAGAAATCTGTTCATGATCCTCCAAGAAAATCTCTCAGCTTTGCAGACATTAATTATGTGCCTTATGAGTGTCTTATGCAACAGGATAGTTTCGATAGTGTAGTCAAGTTCATTTAAATGGTCACTTTATTTTGAGACCAGAATTTAAGGAAAAGGAATTGAGTATTTCAGGTGTAGATGTTATGAGGTCCTTAACATCATTACTGATTTTCAAACTAGATATGGAAAGGGTGCTGAAGAATTATACAGCTTATAATTTCTAAGAAAGTGAATACCAGTTTCTAATAGCATATATAAAGAAAAATCTCTTTAGGGGCCTTTTTTCCCTAAGTGTAAAGGGGCTTCGAATCTGAAAAGAGAGAAAACCATTAGGATTTATCCTCAGCCATGATTGGTCTGTTTCCTGCTCTGTCCTCACAGGGCACAATTGTGATAAAACTCACTAAAAACCTTGTATAAGAGCCCAGCTGGCCCCAGGTTTTTGCTCCTTAGAGCTCAGGAAGCTGATACTGATGACCTGACGGCTGGACCCACAGTTACCATGTTTTTTTTTCCTGTGTTTTTGCCATTCTGATTTCATTTTTCCTGTTCCCCCCTCTTCTTTTTTATTTTTCTCATTTTTTCTTTTCTTTTTCCTAATTAAAACATTTTCCCCTTTTTCTCATTTTTCTTTAATTTTGTTTTTTCATTTGTTTTCTGTTTTTTTCCCCCTTAGTTCTTTTCCTCTTTTTTTTTCATTTTAGTGTTTCTCTTTAAAATTTTTTTTTTTTTTTTTTTTTCCTTCATTTTGTTTTTTTTTTTCCCATTTCCTCCATTTAGTTCTGCTTCTCTTTTCATATATATGTGTATATATATATATATTTAGTTTTCTTGTTTGTAGAGTTTTTCTTTGTATCATTTTCTTATTTTTTCCTTTTCCCACCCCCTAATTCTTGTTCACATTTTATCTTTTATTTTATATTTTTTAGTTAGTGCTGCTAGTATTGTCTGGTGGGCTGCCTTCTATGGGGTCACACAGAGTCGGACACAAATGAAGCGACTTAGCAGCAGCAGCAGCAGCAGCAACTAGTATTAGTATAGTTAGTATCATTGGTACAGTTAACATATTTGGTATAGTTAATAGTTTATTAGCATAGTTAGTATAGGTAGTATTAGCATAGTTAGCATTGTTGGTGTATTTGGCATAGTTAGCCCTGTTAGTATAGTTGGCATAGTTAGTGTTAGTATAGTTGGCATAGTTTCGTTGCTAGTATAGTTGTCATAGTTAGTGTTTGTTAGTTTAGTTGGCATAGATAACATTTGTTCCTTTAGTTAGCATAGTGTTTGTTAGTATAGTTGGCATAGTGTTTGTTAGTTTAGTTGGCATAAAGTAGTTAGCTGGTAGAGTAGTTAGCTGGTGGAGTAGTAGGGTTTACCACCATGCAGGACCTAATGGCCATTTGTTCAAATAAAGGAACTCAAATAGAGAATTATGAAACTGTCCACACTATTGGAGAAGGACACCTTGCTACAGTTAAGTTGGCCCGGCATGTTGTCACCAGGACTGAGGTGGCCCTTAAGGTAATAAAGAAATGGAAATGGAGGTTATACAACCTCCAAGAGTTCTTGAATGAGAGGAGAAGTATGATGCTGCTAGACAATGAAAACATCTTCCAACTCCTCGATGTCATTGACATGAAATATTCTACTATCATGGTTATGGAATACATGAGCGGGGGAGACGTGCAAACCTACCTGGATCAGCAGTGCTACATGACTGAGAAGGAAGCCCAATGCCCCTTCTGACAGCTCCTTTTGGCCCTGAACCACTGCCGTGAGTGGGGTATGCACCAGAACCTGAAACCAAGCAACTTGCTCCTTGATGCTGACCAGAAAATGAAGATTGCAGACTTCGGTCTGAGCAACAACTACCAACCTGGAGAGAAGCTGTGTACATTCTGTGGCACCCCTGCCTTCGCAGCCCTTGAGATCTTCTGGGGGTGGATGTACTTAGGCCCACTGGTGGATGTGTGGAGCCTTGGCATTGTCCTGTACATCATGGTGAATGAGTTCGAACCCTTCAAAGGACAAGATTACCAGGAGATGAAGCAGAGTGTGCTCACAGGGCATTATCATTGACTGACTACCTATAATATGAAATAACACTAATAGCAAGCATGCTGACCCTCAACCTGTCAACCAAACCTACTTTACCCCATCTTTGGCAGCATCCATGGGTCAAGATGGATGAGAAGGAGCCACTCCAGCCACTCTGTGATGAGGACTCAGAAGTGACAGTGCAGAAGCTTCTGGGCTCTAGGTGGGCTGAAAGCCAGAGCTCAGAAAGCCTGAGCTTGAATAGACCCACTGTGGGGCCCCAGTCCATCCTTGTGAAGCCCTCCCTTGCCATGAAGGACTTCACCATCCAAAAACCTCAGCCTCCAAGCCACGAGATTTCCACCATCATACCAGCCTGGCTATTCCTGAGGGAGACCATTTGGATACTGGAGACAACCCATGATTCAGATGGGATCACTGGCTCTACCACTCCCTCACCTATCCCATCTTCCTGGTGTGACCACGGGGCCACTCCCTCCACCCATGGTATCCCCAACACCCACCACAACTGCCACATGCCTGACACCCGGGGCAAGAGCGATATCTGTGGCACACAAGACACCAGCAGCATCCAAGATATCAGAGGCACCTGTGACAAGAGTGACACCAGTGGCACCCGAGACACCAGTGATACCCGTGACAAGAGTGACACCAGCGGCACCTGGGACAGGAGTGGCACCTGAGACACCAGTGACACCTGTGACACTCACGGCAAGGGTGGCACCCATGGCAAGGGTGGCACCCATGGCAAGGGCGGCACCCGGGACACCAGTGGCACCAAAGACACCAGGGACAGCCACGACAAAGTGACACCCGAGACACCAGTGGCACCCAGGACAAGAGCGGCACCCGAAACACCAGCAGAACTCGTGACGTCTACGGCAAGAGCAGCACCCATGGCAAGAGCAGCACCCAAAACACCAACAGCACCCAGGACAAGAGAGGCACCCGAGGTACCAGCTGCACCCATGACACTCGTGGCAAGAGCAGCACCCATGGCAAGAGTGGCACCCGAGGCACTTGATGGCAGGAGAACATGGATTTCAAAATAACTGGCCACAAACACCGGAAAGGCAGTTGGCCGGGGGTCTGGGGTGGCAGGGCTGCGGGTATGGGGGATGGGGGGGAGGCGTAGGGGGTTAAGGGGGGTGGTTGTGAGGAGGACAAAGTCAATAGGGATCCACTAAATAAACCCCAGGTTCCATGACAACAGCAAACTAAATGAATAAATAACCTTTTGAAGTAGAACAGAAATGAAATGAAACAAAACCACTAGGCAGGAAAGTCAAGTCCTATAACTGCTCTGGCAGCTTAAAAGTCAGAGAGAGAGAGAGAGAGAGAATGCATACACATGTGCAAATATGCGTGTACATATGTATACGCATGCATATTCATGTCTATATATAAGAGCACACATGCTTATAAACAAACATGTATGAAGGGAATGCTCACGTACATGCATGTGTCTGTGTGCACACGTGTATGCCTAGGTCTTTATAGTGTGCATGTATGCTTGCATGTATATATGTATACACAGGCATATATACACATAGGTACACGGATATACACAGGCATGAATACACATGCTCATATGTGCAGATACGTTGATATACATATGCATATACATATAAATAAATGAGGACAGGTAAATGTGCATATGTGTGAATATGTATGATGTATATGCACAGGTGTGTATGCGCATATATGCGTACATGTATGTGCATGCTTACATATGCACATATATGTGCATGTGTCTATGCACATGTATATGTACATATGTATACATGCATATGTACACATACATAGACGTCTACATATGGAGTATATATGTCCACACAGACGTATGAGTCTATATGTGTATATATACACATGTGTATATATAAGTAGACATGCATGCATGTACATATGTACAGGTGCACGTGTGTGTATATAGTGCATATACACAGATTGGTGTGCATAGATGCGCACACATGTATATGTATATGAAAACGTGCATATACATGTACACATGTGTGTACACGTGTGTGTATACATACACATACATATAAACAGTGTACATGTGAATATGTGCATATACATGCATGTGTCTGTGTAGATGTCTACGTGTGTGGTGTGTGTATCTATAGGTGTACATTCGTACATATATATACTCACAGACACACACGTACATACCCGGGCGGAAACACACATCCGTGTGTGTGTGTGTGTGTGTGTGTGTGTGTGTGTCTGTCTGTCTGTCTGTCTGTCTGTCTGTCTGGGAAAGCACAAGCATATTGCAAAAGGGGCTTTTCTGTCCAAAACTGATCGAGGCGTCAGACAACTCAACCTCCAAAAGGGAAATAACCCTTGATGAGCGAAGTGGGCAGGAGGCCCAAACAGACATCTTCATTCAAAATAAGGGTAGAAGAGACAGACACACAGAAGCACAAGGTAAAAAACAAATCAACGGTAGGACTGAGCTGGGCTGGGCTGGGCTGAGCTGGGGCTCCTGGGGGTGGGGGCGGGCTCACGGAAGCACCCCAGGGCGTTTATCTGGACAATGATAATTCTAATTTGGAGAGGAAAGGCCCAGGAGCTGGAATCGCAATCGTGACAGCAAGTTCTAAATATCAGAAGACAGTGGCTCCTGATCAATCAAACGCATCTTTTCTGCAGCTGAGAAAAATGGTGGCAGACTCAGAGAGATCAGATCTCATAACCTGGCACTTCACAGAGAGAGAAACCACATCACTAGGGAAAAGAGTCCTGTGATTCCCTCAGAACACTCCACCAAAGATTCCCCATTCGACCCAACCCAGTAACTCCACGGAGTGCCCACGGAGGGGACAAAGAAAATATGGACGTGTGTATGTGTGTAATCGACACCTATACCTAGGTAGACATCTGTACAAACATAATGATAGAACTCTCTGTCTGTGTGCCTATGGCTGTATCTATTCATGTGTGCACATGCGCACGTGCACGCAGACACACACACACACACACACACATGCAGACACACACACAGGAATGGGACTCAACCACCAGAAGGGAATGAAATCTCACAGTCTGCAGAAACTTGGAGAGACCTTTAGAAGGTATTATGCTAAATGAAATACCTCAGATTAGTCGCTTCCATGCAGAACCTACCAAACTGTGAACAGAACAGAACCAAACAGAAACAGGCTTATAGATAACCACAAAGGAACACATGGGTGGTAGCCAGAGGAAGGAGGAGGGGAAACTGCGGTGGGGGTGGGGTGAGGGAGAGAATGAGTGAGTGCCACTGGTGAGGGAGACAGATGAAGTGGTGCAACCTTCCACTTATGAAATAAATGAGTCACAGGCACGTCATGACACCAAATGTCATTTGCCATGACACCAAGTGGTGACGGACAGTCAGTAAGTAGATGTATCCTGGTGATCGCTGTGTCAGGCACTACACTAAAAAATCATCTGTACAGCTGAAAATTAATGGGGGAACCAAAAAAAAAAAAAAGAAAGAAGGAAGGAAGGCAGGCAGGCAAAAGAAAACATTGGCAGTCAGTTAGCCGTCAATTTGAGAAGAGTGGGACTTGTGCAGGGTGGTGGGGAGGGGGCGGAGGTGGGGAAAGAAACTAGGGTGAGAAGGAGGAGAAGGAGGAGCAGGAGGAGGAGAAAGAAAAGGACCAGTTGCCTTGAGGGGGAGGGGGAGAGAAAGGATCCAAAGAGTGGACAGGATGGTCAGGTGAGTGCCATCGGGAAAGGAAAAGAAGCCAATGAACACACTCCCAACGGTGGTTTTGTTCAGTCCAAGATCAAGATGTGGATAGCACGGTGTCCTCCAGCACATAGCGAAACACAGGCCTCACTTGACAGGGGAGTTCAGGATAACCCTGAAAGCTGAAGCAGACAAAAGAAGCCATCACATTCATCCATGGCTGAAAAGTACCATGGCCCCATGACATTCAAAAATCCTATCAAACCATTGAAAGACTCTCTCACTCGCTCACCATTAAAAATGTAGAGAACAGAAAAGGAGTGAAACGATGGTGGATGGATGGATGGATGGATGGATGAATTTCCATGATAGTCTGATTATGGAAACCATTGACAGAAAAGCATCAGATTCACTTTTGTAAAGAATGTCTTGCCTTCTTGACCTGGTGTCTTTCCTATGTCTAGATAATTCCCTCCCCCACCCCTCACTCCCAGCCTTAAGATCAGCCTCCAAAATGAAGTCCTTTGTGCTCTCAAAGTCCCGCCCGGACTATCTCTTTGGAGCACCCTTCTGAAGGGGAACGTTTTCACCCACGTCATCGCCCTAAGACAGCTTCAGCCTGTCCCTCTCCACGCCCCCCCCCCCAACCTTCCTCCCTCCATCCTGCTCCTCTTCCTCCTCCTCTGAACTCTTGAGCTCTCCTCGCGCTAGCCTCTCACCCCACACGGTGGCAGTGTTGGCCTAGGTATGCTCAGGTATCTCCTAACTGCATCCAAGTGGACTTCCACTGTTTCTCGGCTGCGTCATTCTGGGACAATTTTTTCCTGGCCTTTTCCACAGGTTGGGGAGACCCAGACGGGCTGGGGCCAGGCGGGGTGGGGGAGCCTACATGTGGGGGGAAGGGTGGGGGCAGAGAGGAGGAGGAACACAATTCCCCAGTGCCAGTGTGTGCCTGTGGCCTGGAAAACAGATCATGCACCAGGCTGGCTCCGAAAAGGGGATTGGTCATGAGACCGGGCATGTTTGCTCTTAGCAGAGTCCCTGCAGATCGAACAGACAGTGGCAAGTTTTGGGCTTCCTGCATTTAGAACTGTTCACCCATTGTGGAAACAGGCATCGAAACACCAGGGGTTAGGCTCTTGGTGCAATGTCCACAAGCTGTAGACATTGAAATGTGTGCACACTGGAGCCACTGCTGTGTAGAGGGAGATCTCATCTGGCTCCATGTGTTCTTCCAGTGAGTAGGAAGAAACAGTGGATCTCAAGAAGAACAGAAATCCAGAGAGTTGAGTGAATCTAATCATCATGCTTTCAGAATCCAAGTGAAACAGACATGAGGTTCACTCACATGTGGGTTTGTCTTTCCATAGGATGAATCCTCTCTTTGAGCAGATTAGGGTTCCGGGGGCAACATGGAGCTGAGAGGACAGAGAGTTCCCTTAGGTCCCCTGCTCCTCCCGTGCACACACTCCCCAACAGTCCTAGGAACATCCTGCCCTAGAGGAGTGTGCTGGCCACAGCCCACCTACACAGAGACATCAGTGTCAGTCAGTGTCAGTCATCCCCGTCCAGAGTCCCCCATCTGTCTGCCCTCGCCTTCATGCCTGGCACTGTCCATCCTGTAGGTTTGTATCGAATCTGCCCAGAGCCCAATGGCATCTTCCTGGATCAGGGATTGATCGAAAACACCCTGTCCCCTTCCGCATTGGCAGGTGGATTCTTAACCACTGGACCACCAGGCAGGGATGTCCCTTCATAGCCTTCTAAAATCATCTACCCTGAAACATTAAATGTCATCCTCCAAATCATTGGACTATCACGACTGAAATGAAGGAAAATACGTTAGTTCAAGAAAGTCTTAACTCCTCAGTGCTTCTTGCTTTAGAACCACAAAGGCATCTCTCTCTCTCTTTCTCTCTCTCTCACACACACATACACGAACAGAGGTGGGCTCATAGTCCAAAAGAAACCAGCTTTTGTATTTATCCATCCCACTTGTTGTGGCTGTCATGCTGTTGCTAGTCAAAGAAGCTGACCTAATATGGAATCCCATGTCTTCTTCTCTAGGACACTTTGAGAAGCAGCAAGAGTGCTGGTTTGTGAGAACCGAAGGTCAACCCGGCATGATGGAACCCAGCGATGTATGTGCTCAGAGGCCCATCTAGATTCAAACTCCAGTTCATGGAGGGGAGCAGTGGGAACAGGAGTGTGGACTGCGAGTCAAACCATCACCTTACAAAAAGGCAAATCATCACCTTACTCCCTTATTGGTGTCTGCATGGCCTCAACGACAACATCAAAAGTACCTACACATTGTGTCCTTTTTCCAGGCCTGATTGTTTAGAAACTCTCCAATAAAAAGTGGTGATGTAAAGATATCAGTCTTGAGTTTGGGACTGGGGCTTCCCTGGTGGCTCTGTGGTAAACAATCCCATGCCCATGCAGGAGACATGGGTTTCATTCCCAGTCCAGGAAGATCCCACATGCTACAGAGCAATGAAGCCCATATGCCTCGGTTATTGAGTCTGTGCCCTAAATCCTGGCCACTGCAAGTGTTGAGCCCACACCCAGCAACCACTGAAGTCCATGTGCCCCAGTGCCCATGCTCCCCAAGAGGAACCACAGCAATGAGAAACCCAGACACACAACCACAGAGCAGCCCCCTCTCTCCACAGAGAGAGAACAGTTTACACAGCAATGAAAACACAGCACATCCCAACATAAATAAATAAAGAAAATGATTTTAAAGCAATACAGTCTAAGGTTGGATGCAATCAGCCTATATCTAGGACTATCACTTGGGAAGCTTACTGAATCTTCTGCAGACAAAATAAAGAAATCATAGTTCACTGTGCCATTGGAAGTGTGGGAAGCTCTCTGTACAGTGCTGAGAGCACAGCTGAGACATAACCAGTGGGGACCGTGAGCATGCCTGTTATCATTAAGTCCTTCACAGTTTGGGCTATGGAGATCAGCCCATGTGGACCTGCAGACAATGTATGGCCATCCCTCTAAGCTCACTGCATGCTCACTGGTCCAGGTGTGCTGTGCCCCCAGCATCTGCTAGCATCTTCTAGGCCTGTCTCCCCCATTTTGCTCCATTAACTTTGAATCATTCTCACCTCTTGTCTTACATGTTTTCTCTTCTGTTAGAATATTTCTGGCTCCCCAGGCAAAACTTAACATCGTTCTCTTCTCATAGCACTCATCTCGTTGAAATAATTCTATGTTTCTCTACTTTGTTCCCTAAGTAGTCCATAATCACTCCATTTATCTGGGGATTGACTGGCACCTAGGCAACCCTGGTCCATGAAAACTGTTGTTCAGTCTTTATCAAATGACTTGCCAACTGCAGGGGGCTTGTGGAAGTTTATGTGCTATGGAAAGCTGGCACTGGGGAGTCATCCTGAGGACACATCCTCTGGTACCATAGTGTTCATGGGAGTGTTTTTGTTGTCGTTTTATCTGTATTCCCTAATACATATGCAGTAGCTTTGATTCAAATGGTGTATATTTGAAAATAATGAATAATTCATTTTATAACCTCAGAAGGACTTAGAAAATAGTAGTGGTTGAGAAATGATTGATCCTTCCAACAATCTCACTTCTGGGTATACATCTAAACAAAATAAAAACAGAATCTCAGAGAGATATCTGCACTCCCATGTCCATTGCAGCATCATTCACAATAGTCAAGAGAGGGAAACAGCCCATGGGTCTCCAAGATGCCTGTGCCCCAATTCTGGTGAGACTCTGCCAAAGAGACAGAGAAGGTCTGCCAGAGCTCCCATGGTGGCGGTGGCAGGCTGGGCCTTCCTCCTCCTGGCCCGTCAGAGGGGTGCAGGGCGGCCAGGAGCTGGGGGCGTCGGGGGCCTCACTAGGTTCAGGGCCCCAGTCCAGGGAATATCCTGCCAAAGAGACAGGGGAGGTCTCCCAGGGCCGCCAGGCACCTGACGGGCTGCTCTCTGTGTCCCGCCATTTTCTCTTAGAGCTGCAGGGTGGCCAGGAGCTGGTGGCCTTGGGGGTCTCCGCAGGATCAGGGCCTCAGCCCAAAGGAGATTCTGCTGACGAGATGGGGGAGGTCTGCCAGGGATCCGGGGAATTGCCATCTGTGACCCGCCGGGGTTTTGGCGCAATGCAGGGAGGCCAGTAGCTGGGGGCGTTGGGAGCTCCGCAGGGTCTGGTTCCCATCCCCTGGGAGACTCCTTGGAAGAGACGGGGGGTGGGGGGTCTGCCAGGAGCCCTGCTGGACTCTGCCTCCTGCTGGTGCCTCTGGCAGCTGCAGGGGTCCCCGCAGGGTTCCCAGGGGTCTGCGACCCAGCTCAGGGAAGACCCAGAGGAAGAAACGCTGGAGGTCTGCCAGGGCCCTGGGATGCCCACTGGGCTGCCCTCTGCATCACGCCTGTCCATCCCATTGGTGCAGGGCTGGCAGGAGCTGGCAGCCTCGGGGGGCTCGTCTGGTTTGGGGCCCCAACTCAAGGGAGCCCTCATCAAAGAGACCAGGGAGGTCTGCCAGGGACCTGGCAGACTGGACTCCACCTCTTGCTGGTGCCTTTGGTGGCTGCGGGGGTCCCTGCGGGGCTCCCAGGGTTCTGCACCCCAGCTCATGGGGGACTCTGCTGAGGACACGAGGGAGGTCTGCCAGGGCCCCTTGGTGCCCATGGGGCTGGCCTCTGCATCCCACAGGAGGCACAGCGGTGTGCAGGGTGGTGAGGAACTGATGGCCACAGGTGAACCCAGGGAATATCCTGGGCCAACAATTGGTAGGCTCAGTGCTCCGGCTGATGTTTCCTGCGTGGGATGGGCCCAGGGACCCACAAGCCTGGGGATGACTGGAGAATAGCAGGGGTCCCCGGGAGAGACCCTGGGGGCTGCTGCTGACACCAGAGGTGAACCTGGGCAAGACATGCACAAACTCTGCTAGGGACTGCTGATGTCCCAAGGACTGGGTTCTGACTCCCACTGGGGTCTGGGAGGCCTGCTGGGTGACAAGCAGCTGGGGCCCAAGGAGGACCCCACGAGGGGAGGGCTTGAAGGACTAGATGATGACAGGACGAACATACGGTACCTCATGGTGAAGCCAGGGGACAGTCAGGACACCACGTGGGCTGAAGCTGATGTCGAGCCCCCTGAATCTGGTGGGGACTGCCCTGTGCTCTCTCCCCAGGGAAGTGGGAAATCCATGGAGGGCGCTGGAGGTGGAACCGCCAAGGTGCTTGGCCTGGGGATGGAGGGAAACTGCCCCTGAGGTACCCCTGCTGAGGCGTTGCCTCTGCAGCCTGAGAGGCCAGGGGAGCCCAGTCCACCGTGTGGCAGTGAAAGCCAGAGGACCCTTGGGGGCGAAAGACGTCCATTGTGTCTGTCCCCTCACGTGCCAACTGGAGAAAACCTTTGGCTTTTAGGACACCCTGACTCCAAACCCCTTTTCTGCCTTCTTCTCCTCCACCACCCTCAACAGAAATGGCGGATGAGGTATGTGTACGTGTACGTGTGTGTGCACGTGTGTGCCTGCAGCATGTGCCAGGGTAGCAGTTCTGTGAACACATAGGTGAGCACCTGCAGGGTCAAGGATGGAAGGCATCCCCACTCCCCACCACCACCCCCCTGACCACCAGCCCCTACCACCACCACCACCAAAAACAAGAGCAAAAGTAGCACTCCCCACACCACCCAGCAGCTCAGATATAAGAACAAAAAGACAGACCTAGACTAGGGCTCTCCCTCCTTCTGTCTTGGCAATGGCTTCCAGGTCACAGGGTGCTGTGAGCACAGGGAGAAGGTCAAATGGAAGTGTCCCTCCTCTGAGTGTCTGTGGCCAAACAGAGAGCCAGGGACCCCAGGGCGAGGCCTTAAGTAACCTTGGTCGGGGGAGGTGGGGGGCGGTGGGCAGGGATTGAGAGGCAAAAGGGGTGGAGCCTAGGCCTCTGCCTCCACCCAAGCCTCCGCCCACGCCTCCACCCACACCTGAAGAAATGCACTCTTCAGGCCACAGACCAGCAGAGAAGGCAAATTGTCCACTACCAGAAACAGGGGAATTCTGGAAAACCGGGATGTTTAATAGCCTAGGATGTGTGCAATGACCTTTTCCCCCAGTGGATGTGGGCAGGAGCAGTCCTCCTAGAGAAAGTCTACTCTAGTTTGCCTGGGGACATATAGCAAGCACTTTTTTCAAACTTCAACCGCACCATGCCCCACCCCGCCCCTCCCGTTCTGCTTACTAAGCTTGGTAAAAGCACCCTATGGCCAATGGCATCGTTTGAGAAAAAGAAAAACTTCCTGCCCCTCCCCACCTCACCCCACAATGCACCCAGGAGGTGGAGCGTCCTTGGGTCAGGGGGGCTGGGTTGATGAGGGCGACTGGAGGGAAGAGGAGCCTGGCTGTGAGTGGTGGTCCTGCATCTGCAGCAGTGGAGTGGAAGTCCCTGCCGGGAGATCAACCAGCTCGGGCCAGGCTCACTGCACTGTCCCTCCCACCCTAACCAAGAAGAATTGAAATGGGGTAAGGCCCCTGGCAGAGATGAGAGCTGCGCCCTGGTCATCGGCACCAGGCTTCCCAAGCATGAAGACTTTTGTCAAACACCCAAACTGTCCAGGGAAAAGGAAAGGTGCATGGACATCGACTAGCTGCTGTGTCCACCCAAATGCATTTTCTCCTCCCATCCCACCTCTTGAAAAGAAGACGCTTTTCTGAGTGGTGCAAGCCACATGGCTGAACCTGGAGGACACTGAGGTCAGGGGAAAGAAGTCAGTCCCTGGAGAACTGTGCCTCCACTGGGGCTTGTTCCTCTGACGTACGCCTCCTCATTCAGGTCGGGCCGGGCCCTTGATTAGGATATGGGGGTGCTGGGGGGGGTGGCGGACGGATGAGGCCGAGTTCAGCTAGCCTGGAATCTCCTGGGGCATGGCCTTAAACTTGGCCTGGTGGTGCTCGGGGCTTCCCTGATAGCTCAGTTGGTAAAGGATGCACCTGCAATGCAGGAGACCCCAGTTCGATGCCTGCGCTGGGAAGATCTGCTGCAGAACGGAGAGAGCTACCATCTGGCCTGCAGAACTCGACCACAGGGTCGCAAAGCATCGGACAGGACTGTGTGTACATGCATGCATGA